>NC_069365.1:81227000-82610500 GCF_021730395.1 Mercenaria mercenaria | reverse complement strand
AGAGTTCTGGGGAAGAATGAGTACTTGGAGTTGTCAACTGTGGTAGCAGAGCTAAGTGATGGTAATGTCTTGATTGTCTAGTGATTGGAGCGAGATATTGTTTAGGATCGACATCAACATGATTATGAACCATTTTATAAAATAAAACCAATCTACTTTATTTTCTTCTGGGTTGGAGGGAATTCCAACTTAAATTTGTTAGGATATTTGTGACTGTGCCCGGGGTCTTGCAGTAATTATTTACTACAAACCTCGCAGCTTGCCTCTGAATGTTTTCTAATTTATCTATATCCTTCTGATGGTAAGGGTCCCAAACACTGGAACAATACTCTCAGGTTGGTCGAACAATGGTGTTATAGGCAGCTGTTTTGGTACTACTCTTAGCAAAATGTATATTACGTTTAAAGAAACCAAGTATTTGACATACTTTACCAGATATTTTGTTTATATGAGGGGACCAAGATAAGTTAGATGTTACTTCTACACATAGACAAGTAGCTTGACTGACAACAGAGAGAGGCTGATCATGTAAGAAAGACAGTATTTACTGGTTTTCTGGATCTAGGAACATGCATGATATGACATTTGCTCACGTTAAAGGACATGTTCCATTTCTGCTCCCATAAGGTCCTGTTGCAGCTGAGGTGAGTCTGCCTATGACTTAATTGTTCTGTAGATAACACAGTCATCTGCCAAAAGTCTCACACTGGAAGATACAGAACCCGGTAGGTCATTTATGTAGAGCAGGAATAGTAGAGGTCTCAGGACGGACCCCTGAGGGACGCCTGATATAACCAGAGCTAAGCCAGATGTTGCCCCATCTACCACCACCCTTTGTGTTCTTTGTCCTAGGAAAACTTTGATCCAGGAATGTGCAGAGCCCCTGATGCAATAATGATCTAGATTTAATAAGAGCTGGCCATGGTGAACTACATCAAATTGTTTACTAAAGTCCATGATGGCAACATCAACTTGGCTTCGCTATAATGATTTAGCTAAGTCATGAATAAAACTCCCAAGCTGGGTCTCGCAGGACTGCCGGGCACGAAAACCATGCTGGTTGTCCACCAGGATGTTAAATTTGTCTAAGTGATCCAAGATATTACTGACCACAATGTGTTCTAATAATTTGCAAGCTATACATGTTAATGAGACTGGTCTATAATTTGAAGTTTGCAACTTTTCACCTTTTTTTAAAGATTGATGTTACGTAAGCCTCAGACCAATCTGAGGGAACAGTACCACTATCAAAAGGTTTATTAAACAATATTGTAAAGATTGGAGCTATTTCAGTTGTACATTCTTTTAAATTCTAGGTTTGATTTGGTCTGGACCTGCTGCTTTGTACGGGTTTAAATTTTCAAGCAATTTCTTAACACCATTTCTGTTACTTTTATTCTGGGCATGCTAGCAAATGGGCTATGACCAAGATTTGGTAAGGTAGGACCGGGGTCATTTGTAAATACTTAAGAGAACTGTTTATTAAAAAGGACCTCGGACATTTTCCTATTCAGATTGCCTATCCGATTAAGGAAAAAGTGACATAGGGATAGACTTCTGAAATTGCATAGTTACGATAGTTGAAGACCATTTCTTGATAAATGCGACTTCATTTTACAAGTTTATGAACAAAAAAGAATACTTTGTAGACATTTCTCATTCTCTTTTCTATTAAAATATGAACATAAATCATTTTCACGTTTTAAACATCTTTCCCCCCAGTGACGCAACAAAATAGTTCACATGCCTTTGTAAATAATTATTATATACGTATGCTGCAAAAATGGCACTTGGTCACAGGTGGGAAAGTGTTTAAAATTGAAAAAAAAAACTACGTACAGGGTGTCAGTAAATAAATTTTTACATAAATATTTGACACTTATTGCATGTGTTTCCTAAACCTTACATATCTACAGCTTTATTCATTTTTGTAAATATTTCAAGCACAGACAACACTAAACTAAATAAATAGGGGGCATAGAAAGTGAAGCTAGAAAGCAGACAGATCCTTATAAGTATATCTTATGAATTTTTCAATCAGATCTGTTACCTCTTGACAGTCTAAGTCCGTCGATTGAGTGTCATCAGGATTGAGACAACTGCATCTGTCGTAAGTCAATAACCAAGCAAGTGGCTTCGACATATTACATATGTGTCTTCAAAGTAAACATTACAAAGAAATACAGACGAACGTCTGTGGGAATAGTGCCACTTTGGTGCAAATTTTTTACCTTTTGTAGGACACAGTCGAAGCGAACCTAGAATGCATTTTTAGAGCAACATTTGCTTTTATCCGATCAAGCATCCTATACCCTACAAGAACTACACTAGACACCATCTCATTAACTAACCTAGTTGCTTCCAGAACTTACACTGACACCCATAGAACTAATACTGACTCACCCATAACTAACACTGACACCTCCAGAATTAACATCAATTCGCTCACACGTCTGAAATTTATTTCGAAGCCAACCGAAATACTAGTAAGGACCTCAAAGAACTAACACAGACACCCCAAGAATATCTATGTAAATATTGATACTAGCTAGTAAAGTTCTGTTCCACTGATATAAAATGCTAAAAGTAAGGCATCCCTGAACCCGCAGTGGAATAGGCAGTCTCCTGCACCCCTCCGTTTCAACTGAAAAAGGCCAACTACGCCAATGTATGGCCAGCTACACCACTGCATGTATTCAATAATAATCCTCCACATAATGCCCGATCAGTATTGTACATGTGTATAAATACAGTATAGCAACAGATGTATAGAAAACAAACAATAGGATATGATCAATGCATCAGTGTTATCATGGGCACTCGGGTGGAAATAACTGAAGTACAGTTAGGGAACAAAAGTGTTGTTCCACTTTTATTTTTTCCGTTTCGTTTATTTTCAAAAATGTCAATAAAACTGCATGGTATCAGTTTATTTATTGTGTTAAAATATTTCATAGTAGACATACCTAAAATACCAATGCTTATTTTAACTAAAAATACACATTTTAAATTTTTCAAAAATATGACCCTTAGTTACAAACTTCAAATTTCAAGAAAACGAATATGAAATAAAACTATTTTTTGTGACAGTTTGATAGGAATATAACTTATTTATCAGTATTTGAAGCTGTTATATGAAACTATCAGCTACTGAAGTCAAGAAATAGCATTGAACTTAGGGCAAAATCCCTAGCATAATGTCCGAGGTCCTTTCTGACCTTTCTTTGGCACTAGATTTCAATACACCATTTTCTCTCAGAGGAGCAACACCACAAGAGTCATTTTTCAAACTTTTAATAAAACCCCAGAAACGTTTGGTTGTGCCATGTTTATGTTCTTCTGAAGTACAAACAATATTATGCATGTAGTCCCAGTATGAATTACGTGTTTTCTTCTGGATAAGAGTTTTAATCTTTTTTTAATCATTTTTATTTTTCTTTATTTTGCTATAAAGTCTATCACGTTTTTTCATTAGTTTTTTAATTTCAGAGTTCAACCATGGAAGATGTTGTCTACCTGAGACAATTTTGCTTGGTACATGACTTGAAACTAACTCATCTTATTTCTGTTTAAAGCTATGCCACAGTTCTTGAACACCCAAGTTTTGAGGGTGGTTTAAGGTGACAAAGTTAACTAAACCTTTTTAAATTTCTGACCAGTTTGCTTTATCAAATAATAAAATTTTGTGCTTACTTTTTAAATTAATTCTTGCTAATGATAAAAGGTCAACAAATGGTATGCAATGACCGCTAAAACCAGGAATGACTTTCACTGTTTCTGTCAAAGTGGGATTGGACAATAGTATGATATCAAGGCAATTACTAGCAGTGTCTAGAATTCTAGTTGGTTCATTTACCAATTGTGTGAGACAGTAAGAATCTACAAAATCCAGAAGTTTATTACATTCCTCTGGATGATGGGCACCTGTATTTACAGTTTTAGACTCCCAATTTATATCACCTAGATTGAGGTCCCCACCAATCACGGTTGTGCTATTTATTTGGTCAGTAAGGCAAAGTGTACATTCAAGTTCATCTATGCACTTGAAATCTTTGTCTGGCCTGTATGCACTATAAAGAAGCAAGTCCTTTTTGCCTTTCAGTTTAATATTTGCCCATATAATTTCAGAATCAGACTTTAATTCTGTCGGAGAGAAACTTTTTAACTTTTCAAATACCAAAATGAAAACGCCACCTTCTGTTCTACCTTTTCTATCATTCCTGTAAACATCATAATCAGGAGGGAAAACTTCAGAGTTTTTATTTTAGGTTTTAGCAATGATTCATTTCCTAGGACCACATCTGGTTTCACAGTGGCTAACATAGATAAGAAACCTATTTTTTTACAGGCTGACAATTGAAACTAACAATTTTCAAACATTGTACATAGCGATATTTATAAATGTTTGGCTTTGGTTGGCTGCTGGAGTTTGTAATGTGAGGTTTGCTGATGGTGTTCTACAGTGTAGTGGCCTAGAATGCGGTACACTACATGGTGGCTGTATAGACGACTTGTCTGTACTAACAGATGAAAATGTTTGATCTAAGTCTAGTGATTTACTGTGATAAAAAAAAGAAGAATCTAAGTGTGTGCATTGCCATGATTCATTTGAATGATCTGCATGAAACTGATACATCGTACTACCCATACCTTGACATTCATCATTAAACCAGGTATCACAGTCCTCACAGAATATGCCTCTGTCCGGATGCCATTTTACCTCTAAATCACATGTTCCACAAATATCAGTCCTATCAAGACCTGGATTTGACTCGGTATCGAAAGCTAACAAAAAAAGTGTGGAACATAAATATGCGAATGTGAGCCTGTTCTTGCTAAAAGGTTTCTTCCGATGGCGATTGGTCAGACCTGAGCTGGCAAAGGATTGGCAAACAATATTGCAGAAGCGGTTTAATAATAATACTGCCCAACAAGATCGTAAGTTTTGTTAAAAAAAATTTGACCAGTGTTTTCGAGTAGGTCTGACACAAGTTTCATTTAAATCAGAACTCCATGCAAGCTCAGCACTCATGATATAAAAAGTCGCGAGCATAATCTCCATCACACACAGAGTATACGTGTACATATCTCACCTAAAGGGCCAATTTTGAAATGTGAACAAAGAAATTTCGGTAGCGAAAATAAATGACAAAACTATGTGAGCCAAGAAAAAAATTATTATTAAACATTCTGCGTAAGATGACTCTTTCCTCTTAATCCATCACCTGAGATGACAATAGAAGGTGGAAGATGTTAGTAAAAGTGCATTTTTTCCCTACGAATTGAAAGGTGCTACCCCACGCAATTTCGACCTCGACCTTGACCCTCTTGTTTAAAAAGTTCAAATGCTTGTTTAAATAATAGAGATTACACATACCTATTGTCGGTGTATCATTTGAATAATGCTTTAGATATTTTTCATAGATGTACGACAAACATGGGTTTTCACGATTTTCTTTCATGATTTATTCAACTTTTAGTCATGTCAAAGATTATATATATATATATATATTGATGATACAAGTGTTGCGGTCTGCCTAACCGGTGGCTAGAGGGCTTGGACAGTGTAATGTATTTCCGCTACCGTTTATTAACAGGCTTAATCAAACAGAGCCTGCAACATTTACACTTTTGTCGTGTTTGGCGTTTAAAACAAAAACCAATTTTGTGATCTTATTCTTACACTCATGCAACAGAAAACATTTCAAGTTCATCACAAAAACGAACGATCAATTATGAAACATTTGTCACGTGTAAACATACCACATCAGCCAGCTTCATAATGAAATGAAATACTTGGTCAAACGAACTTCTTTCCATTTTTATTTTGTGCGTTTTAACATCAAGAATTTTTTTTTATCGGAATATATATGGTTATTTTCTTATTTCCTGCCACTGCCACGCGGCAAGAAATAATCGTTAATTTGAGTGAAATTTCTCTAATTAAGTCTTGTTTGGGGAACTCATGGGATTTCGAGACTTGCACGCGACGATAATGTCATCCAGAAATCAGATCTAATTTCCCCAATTGCTTGTCTGAAAAGGAATATTTAAGCGCTAGGATGATATAGTTATCTTGAGTTTTCAGTTGAAGAACTGTAATCTTCTGTCTGCATCAACTGTAAACGAAGTTTATAATTGTTACCTACATTATCTATTTTCATTTGGTAAAGCTACCTAATTTAGATATACTGCTTTTTCTATATAATAAAAAATAAATATAAGTAGATTAAGTGCATTAAAATCGAAGGACTAAGTCGCGTGATAGAACGTAAAACAATAAATCCGCCTTATTTGGCACACATAGCTCATGGTGGTGTTCAATAACAGTTGCAATGCAAGAACAGTTAGAATATTGAGTTTTATGTGACATGGTGCCTGATTCAACAATAGTAGATATGTAAAGGAAAATAAGGTAAATGGTTTTTACATGGTATCGGTCGATTATCTTTCCTGCCTTTGCACGCGATGATAATGTCATACACAAAGAAAGTCTAATTTTACAAATCAGGCATTATTCTTTGTCTTGGAGACTGTTCCATTAGCAGCTTCGCCAGAATCTCTATCAATTTTATGGTATTTTTGCACTGTGTAGAATATTGGATTGTCCGCGGTACATTATTGTAATGTGTAGTATATTGTACTGTAAAACACACCAAGCTTATTGTAGAAAATGCACTGTGTAGTATATTGTAATCTTCAAAACGCAAAGGTTTTTATACAGATTACATTGTGTAGTATATTGTAATCTTCAAAACGTAAAGGTTTTTATACTGATTACATTGTGTAGTATATTGTAATCTTCAAAACGCAAAGGTTTTTATACAGATTACATTGTGTAGTATATTGTATTGTTCAACATAAAAATCTTAAAATTCATATTGCACTTTTCAGTATACTGTTTTGTCTATCAAATGCAGTTATTTGAACATATTTGACTGTGTAGTATATTAACAAAATTGTCAAAACCAACAGTACTTTTTGCTAAAAATTTGAAGGCTGATTTCTGCAAGTCTCGACATATCTTTTTATCGCTCCCGTAACAAAGACAGAAAGATATCAATTTCCTGTTGTATCGTTGTCTCGTTCTGTTACGAGAGAGTCGTTCTATCAGAAACCGGACAAAGTAAACGATAACACGAATTATTACATGAATCCTCATATCAATCAGCAGTTTGCGATATTTCGTGGTATGTTGTTCAACATTAAATTTTGCAAAGCTGAATTCAAAAGAAAAATAACTTTATTTTAAACTATTTACCTAAGGCCAGAAAGCTAGTCAAAAGTCAAAGCATTTTACCATCGGATCTTTGTCTCAGACAACAGTTTTGTGTATTGGCCTCCAAATCAATCAATAAATATATACTATATCAACTATTTTGATCTTAATCTAATCTGAGTATGGTATATAGAAGCTTTTGATAACATTTATGAAAAATATTATTCATATTCAAACGGTCCACTTGTATTCATGAATATATTTTGTACATCTTCAAAACTAGTTGACCTAAATGAAAATAATTTTACAGAATTAATAACTGTTTTCATCTAAACTGCTTTAAACCTTCATCCTGAGGCTGGAAGTGATTCTGCCTTTGCGACCAGAGCAGACCAGGATGAGCCTGCACGGATGTGCAAGGTCATTTTGGTCTGCGCTGTTTGCTTTTTCAGTTAACACTCCTTCGAATAGTATGTGGCTCTGCTCAATAGATATGTCACATTTTCTAAGATGGAATTAATTGATCTCTTGAAGCCTGTTTAAGCAGCTTTAAAATGATCTTAAAACTCATACACACACTGAAATAGATTGTAAGTAATTCTGACAATATGTAGGTTCCTGGCAAACTGGACAGAAAAGAGGCCATATATGCTGCTCAGATTGAATAAAGGCCTTTTCTTATTTTAGAAATTTAGCAGGGTAAAGGTTGAATATTTATCTGTTTACCTTTCTCTGCACGCTAATGCTTATTTTTGAGCGGTTAAACTTTTGTTGTTTTTTTTTTTTTGTTAAAGGTTCGAGCGGCCGCTTACAGTTCCCATTGTAGCAAATAACTGGCACCTTTCATGTTTCAGACAATGAGTGTTTAAAACATTCGGTAATATGTTAGTGATATTTTACCTAGGAGTGGTGTCTGATAATTGTCTTCTATACTTTGATGTCTGATAAATGGAATTTCTCGTTAAGGAAATTGATTTTGACGGGTTTACCATATGATGTTTAGTGCAAAACCTAATAGGCTTCGTGCAGGAATACAGAAATCAAACAAGTGTTTAGATACTAAGAAATGAAACAAAATATATTTGATTGTAACAGTGTCGAAGTCTCTCGAATTTTGATGTTTGTCTTTTACAGCGCTCTGACATACAAATACTAATAAGCATTAAGAAACTAAAATTTTATGAAAATCCAAAAAAATAATTTCAGGTCCATATTGAAAAGGAAATAGCCTACTGAATGCAGTACATTTGTCTTAATGAAAATTTTAGTTATTTTAGTGCCTATCTCTAGCATTTGAGTCTAAACATGATACCATGTGTAGTAAAGCGACCTATTTTTCGGATGAAATATTTGCTTCATAAATCCCGTTAACGGCGCAACTCGTACTACGAAAAAAATCCATTGCATATGATAATTGCAGGCGCTTCTTGTTTCACTCCGAGAATGAATTTTATAACATTTAATAGAAAATGAAATCTAACCACGTTAGTGATATTTGTCTCTGTTACTTTGCTCTCCTTTTGATTATTTATCTGCATCACGGAAATTAATTATAGCGGACGCAAAATGTAGAACGTTCAGTACAATCCCAAATGAAGCGAACTGTTGTAAAGACCAAAATGAACATGAAACGTTCAAACATAATGGATAGTTTCGAGTATTTTGTGTTAAGTTAATAATCTGCATGCGAGTATAACGTTCATCCTAAGCGGCCGAAGTCAATACAAATTATTAATTAATATTTTACAGATATTTTGCCATATAAAGACTTAAACAAACCGTTACCGAAAACCAGAAGGTAATAGTTCGAGAGAAAATATTATTTGTAAGAGGAACGTTTCCTAATTTGATACCTGGATTTTAACGGTGTTACACGGATAAAGATCTTTTTTAAAGAGTTCAGTTTATTTTGCATTAAGGCCTCCGACCCATACACATAATATATATACATATCAATAGTCTACATATCATATACATCATCATAAAACAGTATGTACATAAAAATAGCATATTTTAACAGAACAGAACAGAACAGAAGTTTATTTCATAGACGTGTACATGGTACATAGTCATTATAAGTTCAAATAAATAAACGAATAGGTGACAGTCATAGCGAGATAATCATATATGGTACAAATACTTCATCATTATACATAACATTAATAGTTAAACAGAGGATGAACATATTACATATTAAGAATAAAATTCCTAATTGTTAACATTTCTTTAACAAATTTCGATAAGTTTACTAGAATGCGTTTATTTGTTGAGTTTAATAATTCTAAAAATTTGTACATAGAAGGTCTATTTCTAAAATATCGTGTAATATATTTACTTTATTATATAAATCTATATATAAATATATAAATCATTATAACATGGGCATATGAAAATAACATGAAATTCGTCTTCAATGTCGACATCAGAATTACAACAAAAACATTTCCTTTGGTCTCTAGGAGTACTATTTCTTGCATATCGGCCAGTTTGGATTCTTAACGGTAAGACAAAAGTTCTTAATTTACAAAAATAATAGCGGAGATTGTATGGCAAAATGTTAAAGTAATTCTCATAGCCAAAATTAGTTTTCAAATACTTGTAATTTAAGAGAACTTGATTTCTATCTAAACTACTATGCCACTCTTGAATAAAACAATCCACAACTCTTTGTTTAAATAAATTTGGTAAAGTTTGAAAATCTACAAAGTCGTCATCAAATACATACATAAAACCATATTCACTTAACATTTTCTTAACATTATAAACCCAATTTCTACAACCTCTATTGCACAATTGCAAGCTTTCATTATACATCGTTTTTATCAAAATATTATCTGAACTCTGAATTTTACACCAGTATTTTACAATTCGTACATAACGTGCTACATAAAGAGGATATCGACCTAATTCACCATAATTGCTAACATTGCTACAATTTAGCTTTACTTTTAGAATACGTTTGCAATTGATTTCGTGTAGCCCCAAATTTTACTAGCATATCCAAGGATTGAACCAACAAAAGCATCAAACAATTGACATAATGTTTTAAAAGTTAAAAGTATCTTTTTAAAATTCACTAATAGTATATTTAATGCTTTAAGAGCTTTACTTGCTAGGTGTTCTTGATTTAGATCAAAATTACCCGTGTAATTGAAGACGGTTTCCAAATAGTTAAAATTATTGACAACTTCGATAATATTTCCATAATAAGTCCTTTGTTCATCAGGTAACAAGCCCCTACGCGTTCTAAATACCATTATCTTTGTTTTGTTAACATTAACTTTTAAACCCCAATTTTCACAATAGGTAAATAAAGTATCAAGATGGTTTTGTAGTTCTTGAGGAGATTTCGCTAAAATAGCCATATCGTCAGCAAATAGTAACACTAGTCATGTAACATGTATAATAACAATTACAATTTAAATACGCATACACTTTAATGCTAACCTACATATGAGCCGTGCCATGAGAAAACCAACATAGTGGGTGTTCGACCACCATGGATCCAGACCGCGCAGTCTGGTCAGGATCCATGCTGTTCGCTAACAGTTTCTTTAATTCCAATAGGCTTTAAAAGCGAACAGCATGGAGCCTGACCAGACTGCGCGGATGCGCAGGCTGGTCTGGATCCATGCTGGTCGCAAACCCACTATGTTGATTTTCTCATGGCACGGCTCATATCAATTTTTTTGTCATGTTTAACAATGAGGTGTCAGTATACAAGACAAATGGTATCAAGGTAATGAAAAATGTTGTCGAATTTAACAAATCACTAAAACTGGTCACTATCATCGAACCTTTAAATAAGACAAATGAAAATTTACAACCATATCCATTTTTTGGCTATTTTTTGTGAAAATTTCACGATATTTTCAATATTTTTTCCGATATATATCTCAAAAACTAACAAAAAATGGGTTTAAATCAGTGGCAAAATGTGTTCTTTAATGGTTTTGAACATCAGAATAAAAATCCATTCGTGTTTCTATAAGATAAGGACCCAAAAGTGAAAATTAGTGTATTTCTAAAATTTCGGCGGCCATCTTGGCGGCCATCTTGGATTTCTAAAAACGTACCACGATGCGGCAAATGCACCCAAGATTTTCTGAAAGTTGAGATATTCCCCTACACATTGATGTATAAATCAGCTCTGGACCTTTTTTGCACACGAAACACCCCTAGGGACTGGAGTATGACCAGACTGTGCGGATGCGCAGGCTGGTCTGGATCCATGCTGGTCGCAAACCCACTATGTTGATTTTCTCATGGCACGGCTCAATTATAAGTATCAAAAGTTAACTTTTTCAAAGTAAATGTCAAAAGGTAACTAAATTATAAATTATTTTCTTAGTTAAAAAGCATGATAGATAAATGCAGCCAAATTCTTCATTGTGTATTCATTCTTACATGACAGGAACCGTAAAAATATTTAGGCTAAAGATTGCTCATAAACTTAAAAAAGGTAGTTGTGAGAAAGCAAAATTAAGGCAATAGTAGTATAGCTAATACTTAAATATTGTGACGCAGTTTCATCTGACAGAATTGCTTGCTTAATGGTTACTTTCTACAGTGCCTGCCACATGGGGCATCCCTAAGGTATTCTGTATCTTTAAATGACAGTTTCTTCGGCATTAAGTGTTAATTTAAGAGAAACCATGGTGTGATATATTTGGGACAGAACGAATTGAAATTAGTAATTGTAGATTGAGTAGTTTCATACACGCGAAAATAATACATGTTAGATGTATTTTTGTGTAAAAGTAAAACATTCAAAACGTGTCAGTGTTTTCAGGGTGTAATATAATAGTTCCATTGTATAGATCTACAGTGTTTGCAGGGTGAAGTATCGCAATTTTACAACACATCAGTGTTTTCGGGTTGTTTTTAGGTGTACCATCGCAATTTCATAATATAAGAGTTTTTCAGCTGGTTGTTATCATAGAAATGTTTGAGTTTGCAACTTAAATTGAAATTCTTAGGATAAGTGGCTCTTAAAAATATTTATATTCTTATTTCTTAATAATAATCGTTTAGCTATTCATAGACAAACATTATGGTGAAATATGAACATTATTACAATATGAAGTTGTTTTATTGAGTATACAATTAACTGTTTTAAAAGCACCATGATTCTACATTCATTTTTATGCATTGTGCACATTGTGTGTTATGAAGTGAAGATATTTTGCAAACTATTACTGCTTAAAGATATCAAATGCTCATCTTTCACTTCATTCTTAATCTTTAGATATTTATTCAAACTGTAGATAATCCTCACCATGTATAAAACTTTACTAATTATATAGATTTATTGTATATGTAAAGCTGCATCATAATTAAATTTCATACAGTAACAGTTGCGTTAAAAATACTTCCAGTATTTAGTGGAAGTACACATATATACTGTATATAGCTTGAGCGACCTGTGAAGTTTTCACTTTTCTCTATTTTAACATGTATTAAGTGTGTGTTTTACTTTTTTACCTAATGTATAGTACTATTAATACACATTAACATTCTAATTTCATGTTTACATAAACCAAATGTAGTTATTTTTATTGTTTTAGATCTAAATTTGAGTGTAGTATACTTTTATATTAATATCAGAGAATTGAACGGCCTTATGACTGTCCACTCAACATATTAACATCATCCCCATTTGTATGAAACGTACAATAAATATATAATATACAAGATCGTAATATATGTGTCTCTAAGGATCACTGTGTTACTACTTTGAATCCAATATCTGATCGACCGACGGTTATTCGTTAGGTTACGGCACTTATGCATTTTAATCCTGCGGAACGATTTAAAATTATTGCTGTGATATTAAATGCATTAATGACATCTTTGAGGTATTTTTCAAAAATGTATCTATTAAATAAACGTGACGTTATAATAGGACTGACGTTTTCGCCATTACAGACCACGATTAGAATAAGGTCGGAAATTACGACCAAACATAAATCATGTGTCCTGTTTCCTCAGATAATCTAAAAATCATATCCAAATGAGATGAAATCTAACTGTTAACTAAAACAATTTGAAATCTGATATATATTTTCTAATAATCAATTCCTTGCACAAAACTGTGCCAAAGTACAAAGTAGGTTAACTGTAAAAAGAAATGGGATTGTCATGTAACGAAAATATTAAATGTCTTCTATTTTAATACGTAGCCTGTTACATGTATAAACCTTTTGCTGTGGCGTATTAATTAATTTTCTGTTATTGAACACAAAGTAGTTCATAATGTCAGCAGACTATTAGTAGAGTCAAAAACTACCAACAGTTACATCGGAAATTGACAATATTAAGCGTAATGTTGTGAGCAAAGAATCGTGCTTTGTGTGTGTGTGTATATATGTATGTGTTTATACGAAAACATATTCTTTCAATTTTCTCATTTTTAACACACAAAGTCCTGACACAGCTGATTCTCTCTAAATGATCAATTCGATTTTAACGTTTATACACTAATGTAAGTTAAAGATAAACATATTTCAGATTTTACATTCACTGAAAATAACAAATCCAACCCTGTCCTTTTAATGAACTTAGCACAATAGCATTTATATATCAACAATACAGGCAGAATGTATGCCTTTATTGTATTGTTTTGATTGATGCCACCTTTAAAAGCGGCTTTTTAAAAGCTGAAAGCGCTCGGGTTTATAATTAAACTTTTGACACTGTTTGAACATATATTTTTTCATACGCTATAATCCTTTTTTATGTTGTTGCGTCCTTCTGGGATCCAGAGTGTTTGAAAGGCACTTCTTTGATGATTTATCTTTATTTTCTCACATATATATATATGATTTCATGCTATCACCATATAATTGATCAGGATATTCTTATGTCACTATGTAATTTTTTTTTTTAAAACCCTCTGACAAAAAAATCGATAGCTTTATTTTTTATACTATTTTATTTTATTTATCACAACATTAATTCACACTAGCTAGACATTATAGGAGGGATTATTTAACTATTAAAGGAACTAAGCACTACCTCTCCGAATTAAAAATCATATATTAAAGAATGTTTAAAGAAATAATGAAAAACAAGTTTTCGCTTTAGATCAATGACTCATATCCTAGCATTATCTTATTGACATTTTTGTACCAATTTAATTGTTTGTCTTAAATTCTTCCATTCTTAGGTAAAATTATATTTCATCTAATGTGTCGGTGCTTAGGTAGTGTAAAATATTGATTATTGTTTTCAGATATTTCAGATAAGAGTTTTCAAGTTTAAACCGAATGATATGCTCTTGATCATGAAACGTTGCTGTCTTATTTCATTTCAATGCTAGTGATAGATGACCTTGTATTAACATTTTAAAACTGTTCGTTATTTCGGGAGTGTTTTTCAATGGCTTCTTGTGGAGGCTCGATATGTCTGTCCTGTTCACATTAATACCATCTAACGTATTACAGTTAATGTGAATAACTAAATCTTGGTTTCTATTTTCAAAACAAGTGAAATATGGCAGATTTTATTTTGTGAATAAATGAGTTTGTCGAAGTTTGTGGCTGACTATCATTCATTATATGGTGACGGCAGACAAATGCATTTGTCTCCAGACAACATTAGGTTGAAAAAATAAAATATCTGTTCTTCTAATGTGTTCATATCGATTCATAGTAGCAGTTAATGATCTTAGATCTCCATCACCTGAACCTAAGAAGTCTTCAATTTCTTTTGATGAAATGATTATCCTAAGAGGTAACGGTAGGTTGGACGTACAAAATAATGCTTCAGAGATTTGAAACATTTGATGTCACCGTACTATCATTGCTTTATATCCGACTGGATTCTTTTCTGTTTTCCGTTAAAGCTACTCGCCCATACTTTGGGTGAAATTTTGCAACATACCCATTTCCATCAATTTTGGCATAGAATATATATATGACATTGAAAACTGATAAAGTGGGTGAATAAAAGGTTAGCTGTTGGCTAAAATGCAAGAAGAATGTAAATTTTCTGCATTTTTTTTCAAAAGCGTTGCAACAGTTTACAGTCTTTGGTAAAATACTTATAAGAATATCTTGCAAAAATCTTATGTGAATAAGTTTGTGTCACTAGTCACTTTCAAAGTACTCACTGTTTTGATTATTTAGAGAAATTATTTCCCCCTAAATGTGTGGGTTAGTCCCAAATAAATTATCGCGAATTTAAAAGAGGTGTGAATTTTAAATATTATCAATATTCTAACATAAGAATCATCATGTTTATTTACATTTAAATACGGCAATATTAGCGTCAGATCGGTCACATATTATTTGTTATCAGAAAGGCGTCGAGAAAGTATTCTATTATAATATATGTACTATTTTATTAATTAAAAAAAGACATTTCAGAGCCAAATTTTGTAACAGAACAGTGATACACTTAATTGACACAAACATAATTCATAAGACGTCTACGCCATTTAATCGTTACGCAGTGCTTCTAATACACAGTTGTGCTTTAATGATAAGTACAACACGATTACCCTAACGTCACGTCACCTTTATATATGACTTCCTTTTTTCTTCCACTTTTATGTAACATACAAATTTGAATACAAATTAGTACTGATACATATATTAAGTGGTATACATAGTCCTAGAGATAATTATAGCAAGTTAAATCCTACATGGTATTTACGTATGCATCGATATAAAACCAGTACAAATTAAAGTCTAGCAATATGCAAGTATTTAGCAATCATTTGACATAAAATAGGTTTTCCCTGTCTTATCTAATTACAATTGGGTATTACATGCTGTTTTAATGGCCTAATACCTAGAACTATCGGCAAGTGAAACAAAAAGGAAACTAAATGTGACATAGAACATCTTTAACAACTTATCCTTAGAAATTATTAAATAAGTATTTAAATATTATAGTAACAATCAGGCTAAGTATTTTGTACTGACTGTCAGAATTCATGAGTTTTTGTCTATGTCCAACGGTGATTTGTATTCGGCGAATGCTGTACTAAGAAGAAATACGTGACCTGGACCGACCCATGTATGTTTATATTATATATTTAGTTTACATTATAGATTATCAAAATAAAATATTTAAGCAACCCTCTGTCTGATTGGTGGACTTTTTCACTCTGCTGATAGTGCAACGCTGAGTGAAATGTCAGACAAAGCGTTTATCCTTAATAACGCTGTTTACAGTTTTAAAGCTACGTTTCGCTCATTATATTTAGCAAGAATATTTTATATATCTAAAAATGATAAGTTTAATAAATATAATAAAAACCTGTTCAAATATCAAGTAATGCATATATCAATTTACAGGAGCTGAATACGGTCTGCGTATCACATGAAAAAGGGTGTGATTAGCCGATCGATTAAAGTCTTCTAGCTATAATTATTAGGCCCCTACTGGTTAAAAACCAGTTTCGGGGACTATAGGATTGCACTTTTCCGTCTTTGCTTGGTATATTCTGAAAGGTAACCGTGTTTTGCACTATTTTGCAATTTTGAAACAACTTTTACCGTGCCGTTTTTTATGAATTTTGTATAACTTTGGTATCTCCTCAAGCTCAAGAAGAGACAAATTTCAAAGTGATTGCCACTATCCAAAACGTTTGCAGAGAACTCATTTTACCATTAATTTTAATAAAAGAAACATCGAACTATTGGTAAACAATTATAAAACACAAAATAAAAATGTCAATATCATTTTTTCTATGTTGCCTCAAGTAAACGGATTTAATGAGACAAAATTCATACTTCATCATTGAAAAAATGAGGTCGAATGCTGTGTTTCTGTTTTGAATTTTGCCAACTCCATTTAAAAATAACCTTAGGGCAGACGTAAAACCTACCTAAATTTCTTCCACAATATATAATCTAAGAGTGGAAGTAAAATAGAGAACTTTCACCGCGTGTAACTCAATATTTTTAAAGATGTGTAACTTTACCCCTTCTGTTTAAGTAGTAAATTCACTTTGAACAGCAAGAAATCGCTTAAAAGATTCATCTTTTCCCATTTTTGTACAAGAAATCATTAATAAGTCTTGAAAGAAGTAAAAACTTACTAGAAAAAAGGAAAATAAGGAAAAAAAATTGGTCCCAGTAGGGCTTGAACCTACGCCCCCCCCCCCCCCCCCCCTAAGAATTGCAGTAAAAGTAGGTTTATGGTAGGAATTGAATACTCTTCAAAAAGGAGGTTCTCTATTAGTGATCTAATACCTTAAAGGTCAAGGTCACAATTTGACGTCAAAGGCCAAAAGGGCTTTTCCCCCGTTCGGTTTGTAACTCAACAATCCTTAAAGGGATTTTAATATTACTTGGAACAAATGTATCACATGATAAGACAATGTGTCATGCGCAACACCCAGACCCCTAACCCGTTATGATCAATAGGATTTCTTTCCTTACTGGTCCATTACTCTTTAATCAATTAAGGGATTTTATTACATGAGTACCTATAAATAGTAACAAATTTGTACTGAAAAATATCCCATTATCGCATTGCGTCATGCATTATCACATTATCATAATAAGCCCCGGGGCCATTATCGATAATGGCCCTGGCGTTAGCGCGGGAAATTAACGTCCGTAAACAGAAATGACGTCATCGCGTTTCGTGGAGGTAAAACAGCGAATATTTCCGTTTTATTTTATCATCTTGAGCGTAACATCGTGTATTATTCGTGAAATATCGTATTTTTATCCCTAAATTATGGAATAAGCAAGAAAGTACAGCTATCCAGGTATTTGATTTTATACAGTTAAAAGACTCTTATACAAATAATATAGAAACTGAAAAGCTGAAATTTATTGTTCCAGAAGATGCAAGTACCCATAGAAATGACACAAAAATACATTTCTTACTATATTATAGGTAAACATGTAATAAACAGGTAAATACATGGGAGAGCGGTGCCTTTGAGTGATAATGGCCCTGGAAGAAGATAATAGCCCTCGGGCTAAAGCCCTCGGGCTATTATCACCTTGCCAGGGCCATTATCACTCAAAGGCACCGCTCTCCCATTTATTAACCTATACTTAATATTACTTTACACAAATGTTCACCATAATAAGATAATGTGTCATGTGCAATACCCATACCTCTAGTACAAAGGTCAAGGTCACACCTGAAGATCAAATGTCAACAATGATCTTTTCCTGTCCAGTCTGTAAAATATTTTTATTTAAACTCTTGTGTCATATGGACCCGAGTAAAAAAAAAGTTATTGCATTTTCTTCTGAATACCTTCTCTTTAATATGATGATTTCTTTGTTCTCATATTTTCCCACCAGTTTCAAAATGAAATGTTATCAAAATTGAAATTAAATACTTTTTTATATTTATAGATGTTATGAAACAATAAAAAAAAAATTTGCATATGCAAATTTTAATCCAGGTGTTATGTTATAATATAGTGTATATATAGTAAAATATTGATTAAACATCAAGAGACACATATCAGATCATAATGTTATACTGCAGTAGAGAAAATTAGGTGCCTTCCCGTAGTGGATTTTGTATTGCATGGCAATATTTCATCCATTTGTTCATTCTAGAATAAACGAAATACAAAATTGCACACCTACGAAACCTTCGTGAAAAAAAGAGAACAGTTTAAATTGTTAAAGTGTAGTGTTTAGTTTTGCTTTTTGCAAAATGTTAGATAGATGATAGAATAACACAAATTATATGAAAACCTCATAAACTTCTTATCTTACTACAATTCGCAGACCATCTGTTTTAAAGATAATTATTGTTGTTTTTGTTGGGTTTAACCTAGCACCGACACACTTATATGTCATATGGCGCTTTCCAGCTTTGATGGTTAAGGAAGACCCCAGGTGCCCCTCCATGCATTATTTCATCATTTGAGGGCACCTGGGTAGAGCCACCGACCTTCCTTAAGCCAGCTGGATGGCCTCTTCACATGAATAATTCAACGCCCCGACCTGCACTCGAACCAACATCAGTGAGTGACAAGTGAATCAAAGTCAGTGACCTTAACCACTCGGCCACGGAGGCCTAACGGTAAAGACTAATTGTTTTTATGTATGTTATATACTGACGTCATTTTATTATATTTTGGATTTTAATGTACATTCTGTAAAACCGGAGGCGGCTTTCAAATAATGACGTCAAAGAGTCAATATTCATGGCAAGTAATTCAATCGTATTGTTCTTGCCGTTAATCATTATTCTTTATTCAGAGGAATTGAACTGCAGACAAATTAATGATCCTTTTACGAAGAGATAACTGTAACTTATTGCTTACAAAGATGATCTGTAGTACATAGACATAAAACATGACACGGGTTCATAAAGGCGGCATGGTCGATGATACCTATAGTATTCCGCTAGATAACAAAGGAGTCCGACATTAATTCTGCCCACGTCCTTATAATACGAATGTTGAAAAACAAACGCATGGTAAATTCTATTATTCTGAAATGAATACGAACAGCAAAATATTTGATCAGATCTTTTCGCTTCAGGTAGTACAATACAATATAAAGATATCTATTGATGTGTTAATACGATGATGTACATAGAGCATTCGTTGATGCACTAGAGTGCACTTTCATGAAAAGCGGCGTATGGTCCTCAGATAGAATTATGGGTTAGCCCTAAACGAGAAAACAATGGGTAGAACTAAACAAACAATGTAGAGAGGGGATCCGAGGTTAGGAACCTGCATATCACAAAAAATTGCAAAAGCACCACCACCACAAAGGGTCAATAAACACAATAAACAATACATAAATCAAAGAAAGCATGAATATCGGAACTATCCAAGCTGTAAAACTAAACAGTATCACTATCACAATATAAATGTACGATATGAAAAGATCGGAATGTTACAGCTCTGTAAACATATACGATCGCCATACGGCACAAATAAGTCTGATAGGTAAGCTCAGTTTGGACATATTTACTCTATCTTGACTACCTGGTTAGATGTAGAGTTTATGTAGGGTTGTTATCCTCACGCCATTGTGCCGTTGAGTATTCTGGGACGTTTTTCCCATTTGCAATCTAATACAAATTGCACTTGCCAGGAAGTGTAAGAAGTAAAGTACAATTCAGGTATATTCTGCTACGAGTGATGCAATGCTATCTCGAAATGAGGGGTCAGGACAGTTTTAAAGCATGCGGATTTTACTTTTTCATTTTCTCGAAGATCCTCTAACATTCAAACCATAAGAATGTGTAATGCCCAAAGGGCAACAACATCTGGCCTTATTTGTTGAAACACTGCCTAAATTACCGAAACATTTTACTTAATTGACAATTAAGACAATCGTTCCAGTAGTTGTATTACGAGATATCTACAGCTTAAATGTGCGAGCGATCTCTACCAAGTGCATCAACATACATCATAGAAATGAAAAGTAATGATAGTGAGAACAAATATAAACGTGTATCGTCTTTAAATGGTCAGTTGCAAAACCACCAGATACAATATGAACGGATTAAATACGTGCAACACGTCAGTCTTTATCCCCATTATGTTTCTTATTGTAAAATTTAACTTATCCCTGTAAGAAAAGCAAAAAGATGTTTAAACCGTAGAAATGCTCATGTAAGTATATATAAAACACAGACATTCTTACAAGTTATGTACGCCTTCTACTAAACAACATTGCTGCATTGCAAATGCAGTGTTACAAGAGTAGGCGTAATTAGGATTTGTGTCTGTTTCCAGTGTCCGTGGGCACTCCGTACATATAATAGCTTACAAAAGATGAGTAATGACTGCATATTTTAAATGTTCCGTAACAAAAATTCAACATGATAGCCGTGATAGTGATACAAACTTATAGATGCACACCTAAACAGTTTAGGCTTTTTTGGGTTATAACAGTTTTGCATCGGAGTAACATGCAATAGTCTGTTTTTTAATTTCCATCATTAACTTTATCTAAACCAACAGAACGTTTATGTGTAAAAAGTATACAAGCTCAAAATGACTTAGATTGTAACTGCAAATTGAATTACTTAATCGTTGCTGGTTTTAGGACACTTAGCAGTACCTTTTCGTTCTAAGTCCGGTCGCAGTTTTACTGCAGTACTGAATAACATGTTCCGACTAGTGTTCCACTTGTTTACCACTGGTAGAGTTAGTGGTCATATTTCGTACAAGATAGGATTTTCTACCCATTCGCACCACTAATCAAGATTTTCGTGACTGGTTATGACCATTTGTGCGGCTGGTCGTGCGACGAGTCGAGTAACAGGTCGAGTGACTCGCCAGGCAGGGTGAATTCAATTTGTCAGTTCACATTGTTGTCGAATCCTAAACCTTAAACCCAATACCATGCAATGTATGTTCTCGCTAGACAGGTTTTTGAAAGTCATGGTTTTTTGCATGAGCTTCACACGACTTGTACGATTATTCGCACACAGATTTGTAACTAATCCTGCAGTCTCATGGCAAGTCGTGCGAATAGTCGCAAATAGTCATGTAACTTTTGCAATTGTTCTTAAATGTGTCACATTTTGATAAACGCAAAAATTCTAATATTTTTTAAGGGCTAAACATTTGAACGATTGAGTTAGTTTGTATTACTTTACACGATGCAAACAGGGACCGAGTAAAAAAGGCAGGCACGTAACACAAAGGATAAAAAAATACACCCAAAGAAAAAAGAACAAAAAAAAAAAAAACAACAACACAGTTGGACGATAAAATTGAATATGATCTCGTTAACAGCGCTTCTCGCGTCAGAGACAAAATCCATTGCATAGAATATGATCGCTGGCGTTTCATGTTTCCATATTACTAAATTAATCTACTCTAAACAAAGAGAAAACTATCTCTAAGTTACTTGTTGCTATTACTTTGATCTTTGATTAGTTATCTGCATCATGGAAATTTATTACAGCAGTCCAACTGTGGAAAATTTTAAAGGTAAACCTAATAAACCAAATTCTTGTGACCAGTAAGAACCAATTTCATATTTGATTATAAGACCATAAGTTTAACTTATTTTGTAAAACGTATTAAATAGCCCTTAATACGTTTCTAAAATCCAAAATTTGCAATTTTATGGCGGACAGTTTTTAATCCCTCTTCCTTCGAGATTAGATGGATTTGAATGTGGGTAATCTTTGTCATGTTGTACGGCAAAAGTAAATTCAGGTAAATGTTGTACTATTTACTGTTATTTTGATGATAAAATTTTAACAGTCGATAGAATGCCCAGGAATTCGTTAGGTGTGCATTTTTTAAACCATGATCTAGACTGTAAATGCAAAGTTTAAATTAATTTGATGACATATAATAAAACCTGTACGAAGATCCTTTAGAAGCATAGAATACAACAAACAGAATAATAGCAGACTATTTTTGATTGAGTCTGTTCATGAGAGGTAATGGAAAGTACAACACATTTCACGCCCTCTAGCATCGGCTTAAGCGGACTCTATTACACATACATTTAAAGGACTCCATGATTCCAAAAGGACCATAAAATATAACAACACTTAATCCACTAAACCTTAATTAATTTGAATAATGGGAATACAAATAATATACAAAATGTAATAGCTAAATACTCCTGTAGAATACGCGTATTTCCACCTGCCAGGATTGCCCTCCCTCGTTTTCAATAATATCAGATGGTTACTTCGTACACATGCCATCTGGGGACTCCCAGAGGTATTCTGTGTAATTAAATTACAATTTCCTCAGCATAAAGTGCTGTTAATGTGGATCGAAACTGCGATAATTTTGAAAAATAACACACTTTAATTTGAGTAGGTTCAAACCCCGCAAAAGTAGTCGATGTAATAATTACACCAGATAAAACGTATTTTCATTATTCCATAACATATGAGTGTGTTTTAAGGTCTAGCTTTTAGGCCTCATCAAATTAAATAGTTGTTCATCGGATTTGCCGCTCGTATATTTTCAGAAACACACACACAAAAAATTTTTTTCGTTTTTGGCTTGCGCTCGCCCCATTGAAAAAAAAATCAAGCCAAAATCTTCTGGTGCGCTACTTTTTACGACGTAAAAGTGTATAAATGCTTATAAATTCCAGTTCCAGATTGTTCTCAAACGGATTTTAATCAAAATAAATATAATGCTACGCACACATCGTCTATATAATATATCATAACACTTATATTTAGTTGCGTTAAAGTTATTTCCCCTTTATGCAATTACGCCATTTTCTTCAATGTCTACCAAATTACATGCAACAAAAATCAATTTATTTAATTGAAAACTGGATGAAGAAAAACGTACTAATTTATTTGATAATATGGCATGTCAAACGTTGCTAAATTATATTTGTATGTTATTATTATTGTATGTTTGTTATTGTTATTCAATGTCTTGTCATTCATATTCTAAAAGTCATTATTGTTATTCTATATTTCGTTATTGTTATTGTATCTTTGATATTGTTATTCAAGGCCGTGTCATTCATATTCTAAGTCTTACCATTGTTATTGTATATGTCGTTATTCTTATTGTATGTTCGATATTCTTATGGTAAAAGTCATTATTGTTATTCTATATTTCGTTATTCTTATTGTATCTTTGATATTGCTATTCAATGTCTTGTCATTCATATTCTAAGTATTACCATGGTTATTGTATATGTCGTTATTCTTATTGTATGTTCGATATTCTTATGGTAAAAGTCATCATTGTTGTCCAATATCTGACGATTCTATTTACAAAACGTGTCATTCTTATTCTATGTTATGTGATTGTATTTGTATAGCGTCGCTGTGCTATTTATATCGCGGGAAATCGCACAAACAACACGAATATCAAGCTTACAAAAACAATAATGAATATACAACAACAATAACGTCTTTTACAATAAGAATATCGAACATACAGTAAGAATAACGACATACAGAATAACAATGGTAACACTTAGAATATGAAGGACAAGACATTGAATAACAATATCAAAGATACAATAACGGAATATAGATTAACAATAATGACTTTTACCATAAGAATATCGAACATACAATAAGAATAACGACATATACAATAACAATGGTAAGACTTAGAGTAATGAGGAGGCTGCGCTTTTGGTGCGTGGCATTCCCTGTTTGATATATCTCTCTGTTTTTAGAATATGAATGACACGACATTGAATAAATATATATAAGATACAATAATAATAATTTACTTATATAATTTAGCAATGTTTGACATGCCATATGATAACATCAATCTATATTATTTTGGTAAGGGAAAATACTTATTGATGCATGTCACTTATCTGTTTTCTGTTTTTCCTGTCCAAATGATCAGCATTTGCTTACGAAAGTTGATGGGGTAATGAATTTGCATAATGAGTTGTTTTCAGACCATTTTCGATTTTCAAATTTTCCAATCATTTAGTAGACTAATGTAAATGCACGTTAATTTCCATTTCAGTCGTTAATTGAGACTTTGTTTCGACAAATGTAATATGTTATGGAAGTTTAAAGTTGCTAAAAGAGTTGTTCATAAGACATCATGCTCGACTTTTCTGAATCAGAGTTTTGCCAGTAAAAGGGGGCATAATAGTCAGAAGCTTTGAAAGTAACAGAGCTATTGGTCATTATATAAAACCTAAACAAAAATATTCTATGTTAATAAGGGATATAACTCTGTCTAAATTCAGAGTTAAGAGTATTGTTTCTCCTGGTGTAGACTTTAAATAACTATTCCAAGTTTCAAATCAAAAGCTTTAATAGATCTAGTAACACTTAAAGAGATATTTGATGTATCAAAATCTTTGTAAAGTCAGCTAAAAATGCTACATTTTCTTAGCAGTAAATATTCAAGTCACATATGTATGTGATAAGTATGGTTTAAAGTTATGCATTGTTGTTTATTACATATTTTCTAACAGCATTTTCAAAAGCATACATTATTTGATTACGCTGTACTATATGCCAATGTTATTCCTTTTTTTCATGAGTTCGCTTTGTTGTGCGTCTACAGGTCAGATTTTATCAATCCCATGGGAATTATTTTTTAATGTAAAAGGGCTAGACATTCTATTTTAAGGTTTTTATTAGTCAAAGAGAGCCAAATGAAGACAAATATATTTCTTCGCTCTTTAAATTATTTTTTTCGCTCGCTGCCTCATTTTTTTCCAGAAAAAATCCGATGAACAACTTTTCAATTTGGTGTGGCCTTAAAGAAATTGTTTATTTTGAGTGTGTAATACAGAAATTCTCAATGCAATAGTATTGCAAAATAGTTGATACATCTACGGTACCGGAAGTATTATATATCGTATACTAAAGTCTTTCTGAAAGGCTTGCTGGTCAATGGTCAAAACTATTTGCCTCAAGTCCAAAGTCATTCAAGTATTTTGTTACATGTCATCAGACATAAATTTCAAAGTTTTTTTTCTGAAGATTTGGCTTTATCCCAGCAAACCTATGTCATATATAGACCAGTCAGTAGCAAATACTTTTGCTTGGTGATTTATATAAGGAGTCATGTAATTATATTCGTTATATTTGAAGCCTAATGCAAGCACTGTAAAGCTGAAAATAAAATACCACTCAATGATACAATATATTAAATAATTACACAGTGTTCCCCCTGTGCGATTCATACAGTTGGAGCGGGTGTCGACTCAAAATATTTATTGGAAGGCATTTTTCTCTTTCATATTTCAAATTCATTTCTTTGTTTTTAATACAGTGATCATCATTTGAAACAAACTGACATTGTCGTTGAGAAGTTACAAGACAACAGGTAACATACTAGTAAATAAAAACAATTGTAATGATAGAAATTTATGATATAAAAGATGTTAATCTGCTGACATGATAAACTTTGAATACATGTAAAGGACGCATAATTCACTGGATTACGCTTTTGTATGACGTTTAACCAAATTTTAGCTTTCTCGTGAAATATTTTGACCTGAATGTATTTCACCTCACTTACTGCTACTTAGGTTGATAAGAAGGTTTGATTTCCATATTTCTTGTTATCATTGTTTGCACGATATAGCAAAATTACACTCAATTAGATAATGTCTGTGACGTAGATGCAGGAGTTCCGTAATAAGTAAGTTACAGACGGTAAATAAAGTAATTAAATGCACACGTTAGTGATAATGAGTTTTAACAGGCATTTTATGTAAATATTCCGTGTCGTGAGCAATAAGCATTACGTATACAAATATAAGGTAGCAATAAAGTAGTTTCCTATGTGCAAGTGCATTACAGAGTAATTGTGCAACTTTGATGAATCTTTTAGCACTCAAAGGTAAATATATTTCGTGTCTACCACGCGGGGAAAGACAAGGTTATCTGGGTAGGAGATCAGCTAATCTTTTCCCTATTAACGGTAGGCAAGAAAAACGATCTAACACGTCCGCCTGAACAAGGCAGGTGTTTTCCCAACCCTCGGGACAACGTGGATAAAACACCTCGCTAGCGCTCGGATTTCCATCTCACGTTTTTCCTCGACTATAAGTAAACCCTGTCTTACACAGACAGGCATGTAAGATCCTGATATAAATTTTTAATCAGAATTGCAACAATGTGTTTTTGTTTTTCGTCTTGAAATTTTGTTGTTTTGTTGGCGATTTACAAAATCTATTAACGTTTTAATACGTTCAGCATTTACCACTTTCGTGTACAGTAAAATCTGTGAAAACACGACCCTGTATGGACCATATCATAGTTTCCAAGGATATCGTTTACAGGGTCCCGGTTTGCAATGACTTACATATACATTTTAAGGTAGAAGCTAAGCGTACAGCAAGCGCACGATTCAAACTATGCATATCAGCTCACCTCAGTGAGAAGGTACTGTTTAGGGTGTAAATTAGGGGTAAAATGAGAGAATGACATCCCTAAACCAGGTTAGCACACAGTCACGCAAATATGTCGTTTATTATTCCGAAACAATGTGCCTTTTTCATACGCCAACACAATCTGCTTTTTCTTCTGGTGTTCAACGTTTCATGTTTATGGATTGTTAAGTAGTATGTCTGATTTACCTTTCGTACCCGAAAATAAGTCAATGTTCTTTTAAACTGTCTGTGTATCAGGGCTGACGATGTGGGGGTCTGTCTGCATTGGTTTTGTTCATTCCCTTATAGACCTTTACTTTTACCTTATATATTATTATCAGATTGTGAAGATTTTTGCACTTGTTTTTCTAACTGCTTGAACCTCATTTATATCTATGGCAGAATATGGACTCTTAACATTATATTAATTTAGTTGCTAGCGTTAACAGAAAATAAGCATTACATGTACTGAATATATTACGTACAATACTCTCAAGTGCTTTATACAGACTGACGATTTCAGAATTTTAACTACATTCTCACATCACTAAAATGCACCAAGAGTTATAGCTTTCTTTTCCAGCGTCTTCTTTTACCTTATTTTGTATTTATGACGATACTAGCTAGACAGATGTGGTTGGTAACATATCACACTAGAAGTAGTTATTAATAAAATGAAACAAATAATTGAACATAGATAATGTCTTGTTGCAAACAATTATGTAAAATGACTTTATTTCTTGATATGATCGCGATATTTGTACATGAGTATCAGAACTATTTGCAGCACTGCTTTCTAGAATTAGAATTGTCCGTCTTTAACACAAAAATTATCTTTAACAAATAGCACTTTCGAGTTAAAATCGGATGATACTGCCAGTTCTCCTAAAAGGAGTATATCTGGCTTGGGAAAGAACCGGCCCCACAAAAGGGCCAATAAATGAATGTTACGAGGGGCTATCAAAACATTCGTGAAAAAACTTCATGAAATCAAAACTGAGCGCAATTATTACATTAACAAAATGGTTCTAAACACACCAGTGCCACATTTCAAATGCGTAGCATCATTTTCATCAAAACGAAAACATCATTCTTTTTCAAAGTAGACGCCGTCTTTACCCACCTAATACCACTCCTTAGAATATGAATATAGAAGTCTCTGTGCATGCTCTCGAAGGTCTTTTAGCCCGTCAAATCTTTTGCACTTCAAGTCCTTCTTCAGCCTCAGAAAAAGAGCTAAATCGCATGGTGCGAGATCGGGGGAGTAAGGCGCTTGCTGCAAAACCTCAGCCTCGGGTTGGATTGACAGTGTCGTCTGCACTTCAACTGATGCATGTGCGGGGCCGTTGTCTTGTTGGGAGATCATTTTGCCATCATATCCATCCGGTCGCTTCCATTGGAGTGCACGTGTCAGGTATCGTCGAATCACCTGAAAAATTAACGATAGAAGAATAAGAAAATCAACCCCTAATAAAACATAATTCATATCTATTGAATTTACATTGTTTAAAATGGTTTAAATAATTATTTTAATTTAACAAAAACATTGTTGTTTATATTAACAGTTTATATTTTATACATGCCTTTGAATAATATGTCGCTGTGACTGTTTGTCCGCTGGGGATCGCATGGCACAGGAGTGGGCCGTCAACGTAGAAGAAGATAAACTGACCGAATCGGATGGAAATACGTAACGCGAGCGTGAAATTTTGAATTGAAATGAAATGACGTACTTACGCTAAAATGACGTCAAATTGTGCAAATGACGTTTTCACGCGTAAAACTATGGAAATAAGTGTTATTTTGACATGGAAACATAACAATAATTTTATATTTTTGAACTGCGGGACTTGGCGTTTACTCGTGTTGCCATAGCAACTATATCAGACGAATGCACATAAGCAAAATATTTTTACATAACCTCGAAATAAATATATATTATTGCAAACCAAATTTGAACAATGTGCGATGTAAACTAAAAAAAAATCTTGTCCAAGAACTTTTGGATAGTCCCTCGTAGCGTTGCAGAAATCCATAAATTATGATCTACATACGATTTTCGATCACGCAGCTGCGGTGCCTAAAACATCACCTTTTAATGGCTCTTATTTGAAGCTTGATATACCTGTCTTATAAAAACTGGCACCGTCTGACATTTGAAAGTTAGTGGCAATGACAACTCCATGGATTATTTAACACAGTGAAATAGTGGTTCTTAAATAATGAGAATAAATGAGTTTGCCGATATGTGTGGCTGGCTATCAGCAGATAGATGCATTTGTCTGCAGACAACTTGGAGCTAAAACAATATACTAATACGTTTCCCAGTATTAGTTGATGACTTTAGTTGTTCACCCATTCTTAATGAATTTCTTTTCATGAAAATATTAACAATTAAATTGATTTTTTTTGGCTTGAAATTCCAGATAACGTGTTAAAGAGACGAAACCTTTACGTGTTCAGTGAAAGATGCAAAATAAATATCAATGTTCAAGCGATTATTATGTAACATGATTATGTAAATGATTGCTATCATAGTTTATATCTGCCTAAGAACTAAAACATGTCAAAGCGAAGCTTTCCTAATTTTAAAGACGCCTCAATCGTACACGATTCGCCATCTTGTATTGAAACTCAGTTTCTGTTAAAAAAAGCTACAGTTAGGAAAACAACATTTTGAAAAAAATACAATTCTTCCTTAGAGTTACTTCCAAAATAGCTAAAAAATACTTACGAGCAGAATTTCAGATAAATATCATACCGTTGAGAAATAAATATAGACGAAACTAAATGCGAGGATAAAAGCAGAGAAAATGAACACAATGAACAAAGTTTAAGAACAGACCTGCAATAATAAACTTATCTGTAAAAATCCATCCAAAGTATAGAAATAAAGCAAAGTAATTACTAACTTGGTGTGATAAAATCTATTAATGAGTGTATATGAATAAATGAGGCGTACC
Organism: Mercenaria mercenaria; assembly: GCF_021730395.1. Lineage (NCBI taxonomy): Eukaryota > Metazoa > Mollusca > Bivalvia > Venerida > Veneridae > Mercenaria > Mercenaria mercenaria. The sequence goes on along the minus strand of NC_069365.1, from coordinate 82,580,552 downwards.
AATGTCTCCAACGCGCATCTTGCACCAGAATTAGCGGCACACTATATTAACTGGAAGGTTGAAATAATAACACAAATAAGTCAAGAATGGGAATACGTTTTAACTATAGCCAACAAGGCATAGTAAATGGACGTATGATAGTGCTTTTCAATCAAAGGACTATCAACTTTAGTTCTACATACACAGAGCTGATGTCAATTGTGTCAATAGACACCGTTTCATTTATAAATATTCATACTGATTTTGACTAATTATGTAGATCTAAGAAACCGATAGTCGAAGGTTCGAATTCCGTATGCAATTTCCATAGTAGCAGCTATAATATGGTCAAAATGATATTGTAATCATAAAAAAAAATTAAATCTTTCCAGATTTAGAAGACAGAGATATAGTAGATAAAAGTCATATAGTTCAACGGACTATTGACCAGTTCTGCTAACACACAGTTGATTTTAAATATGATAACGTTAACATACACGTTTTCATTTATAGATACTCATTTTGCTTTTTTCCTTGTCATGTAGATCTGAGAAAAGAATAGTTCAAGGTTCAAATTTCATGTGCAATTATGTTGTAACAACTATGATATTGTCAAAATTATAGTTTTCATAAAAATAGAAATCTGTCATTATCTAAGATAAAAAAGGTCTAGCTGAGATGTATTAGATAAATGTCATATTGAGTGAGTTTTTAATTCAACGAACTGTCAACTTCAGTTCTTCTAACAGAAAGCTGATGTTAATAATGTCAACGTCAGTTGACACCTTTTCATTTTGCCCTGTGACTGTTCATGCAGATCTAGAAACCGATAGTTCAAGGCTTATATTTCATGTGCAATTTCCGTTGTAGCAACTTTAATATGATTAAAATTGTCTGTCAAAGTTTAAAATACATTAGGGTCTGGCAGAGATGTAATAGATAAATGTCTAAACTGGGGAAAGAGCTTGATACGAACATATTACTACCAAGCAGCAACACAAGTGGAATGAAGGCTACATGATGACTTCCTCAAATTAATGAACTCTTAAGCGGGAGTTTGAACATACATACATTTGTATGTGAATGGCAAATGATTCAGAACCGATAAAACGCAACTACTATTGTTTTTAAATTAGACCAGCCCAAAAGTACATGCCGCAATATCGTAGGGTTTTACTGCCTTTTTTACTCGCCGCACATATTATCATTTTATCAAAAGTTAGTGTATAGTATAAGAAATTTTGTACAGAAATAAACTCGTTGGGGCCATATACAGACATTACGGACTGCTCCAATATTTATTTTCTATAATTAATAGTTTCAGAGGCATCGACTTGCTTGTTTTCGTGTCATTTATAGTTACAAGAGAGGACCTTTGTATCGGAATATACAACTGAAACAACACAGAGATGGTTTAAAAGTACTGAATTTGATATTAAGTATACATAATAAAAAGCTTACATTTTTGATGATATCCTGAATAAATGCAGTTAATAATTACATTTTGTTTGAAAGCGAAAATCTTAAAAGCTGTTAATGTAGACGGTACCGGTGTTTAAGAATGTCAATAAATGATACCTATGCACACAGTTATATTTGAATAGATCACTAATAATAAATATTTCATTATGCCTCATTAGAAAGAATCGTAAAACAAGATCAGAATGGGCTAATTTAAGTTTCACTTTTAAAATTTGTTTCTACAATTAGATCCAAATTTTAATTCTTAAGGATTTTCCATTATTCTGAGATCGGTTTTTAGCAAGAATGTAGTGGTATTGTTCATAGTATAGCAATTTTGGTTTGATCTGTCATATTTGGTTTTATTTGCCATAAATCTTTCAGCATATCATTATAAGCATAAAGATAACATTTTAAAAAGAACTATTTTTCAAAATTATGAACATGTCTATTTTTTACACAGGGAAATATATTGTTTGTCATGTAATTCATATCTTTTTTAGCTATAATTCAAACAGACAGTACTGCCATCCTCGGTTATCTCTGAAATGATATGTAGCTTATATCCCTCCGGATCTTATCAACTAAAGCAAAAATTAAGGAAATGCATTTTATAGGTTTTATGGATCAAACAATAAATACACACTTTTCATGTCATGTTACAACATTTTGTACACTTATCATTTTCCAATATTTCAAGTAATAACCGTTTACTCTTAACTAGCTAGGACGGCTTCGTGATATCGTTAGTGGATTGTATATGTCTCTTAAAATAGCAAAAATAAGTTCAGATATTGCCTAACCATTAGTCTATCTACCCCTGAGAGCTTTATAGGCAGTGCAAATTGTAATGTGAACGTTCCAGAAAAGTTGCAAAACATCAAAAAAGACATAAACGTGTTTTCTAAATGCAGCTATAAACATTATTCTCAAAATAAATGAATAGTTATAATACCTGATTAGACGTTAAGGTTTTGCCAATTAGCAACATTATTCAAACTGAATTTATCACCGAAAGTGGAATAATAAATACAAGATATTTGTCATGTGCCATTTATGTAGTAATCTTCGATGATAAGCTATATGGGAAATTTTATTACCTTTTCCGCTTTTATAGCACAGTTCATGCAAATTTCACTTTGACATAAAATTTATAATACATCGCATATATTATTTGCACAAAGCGGTCTTTGGTTGGTATGAATTCAGGGAAGATTAAAATCCCCTCCGAAATGGAAAATGTAGATGAATTTTGCGTTATGCTTAGTGATGAGAGGGAATATTTTAGAATATCAAACTCATATTGCGCTTCTAAAGTCAACAAATAAAGTTTTGATACTAAAGCGTATATGCTAATGCTTGATTGCTGAATGTATAAGTCCAGATCGCCAGGTCCTTTGCAGGAGTTAGATCGGAAAATATTTCAGCATTGAATCACTTTTGACTTTTGTTGAATTTATATCTCATTTCATTTAATCCGAAGAAAAAGTCACATGTTTACTTAAAGATGATTCTTGTAGTGATGATTTCGATATATATGTATATGTATGTATGTATGTATGTATATGTTTTGCTTTATCAAAAAATAGGATACATTTTACACCCAGCTAATTGTACAAATGTAAAAGAATTTGTCTGTATAAATGATACTTGCCCCCTTTTACGCCTAAACAGTAATTGCAAGGAATGAATTGCCTGTAACTTGTATGATTTTTGCGGTGGTTATATATTTGCATATTATCGCCGATTTTCGCAAGAAGCATAACTAAAGTGTTTGAAAGTATTAGCTATCGTAACAAAGCACACGAGCCACACGTTCTTAATTACGTGAATATGATAAGATGATGAAATTTTGACATAAAGTTGACATAAAATATGATCAATGTTTTTCAAAGCGCAGTCTGTCAACCACAGTGTTGTTTTATCTTACTTGTATGTTTGTTTATCTGTGTATGTTAGTTGTGTGTTTGTGTGTGTGTTTGTCTTTTGTACGTGGGTATCTGTGCTGCTGTGGTTTACGTTGTAGGGTTACTGTGTTTAAGGAACGTGGCCTTCCCTTTTGAAAATTCTTCCTTGATCCACTTTCCCCAACACCCGTCCCCCATTTTTTCTACCCCTTACCCCTTTTTCTCTTTATTTTGCATATAATCAAAATGGACTTTTGATTTTTGAAGCAACCGGTTTACAATTTTGTTGTGGGCCTTCTTTGCGATGCATGGCTCTGTCGCTGTGTTTGGGGTAATCTGTGCTTCCGGGAAATCTACCCTTACTTTTTATCTTTTTTATAAGTAGTGTCTATCTCTACATTGACAGAAAGATGACGAATTATATCTTTGACAACAAAGTACACCTTGAAGATGTGTCCACATATGGCACTGAAACATTTTGTTTGTTTCTTTGTTAAAGCAAGCGACAAACAAAATAGATGTGTTCATCTTTATATGTCACAGAACCTATTTGTCAAACAAATTTTGCTAAAAACAACGAATTTAATAGTTTCACCTCACTATAAATTGAGAGCAAATATTTACATGAAGAAATAGGCTAAGATTGTGTTACAGTTATATGGCGTATTTTCTTGTCGATCTAGACAAGACTGCCATTGAAATCTACCACTATCAAATAGAAGGTACTTAAAATCATATGTTTGCATTTTGTAGGTGATTTTGCTTGAGTGACTATGAAAACACTGGTAGTCTACTCATCCATGATTTCTCGATTTTAGTACATCTTATTTCAAGCCGTTTAGCCCCTCCCTTTACTGATTAAAAATGGATCTCCTTAGTACAGTCTCTTTTTTATATACTGCCACATTATATGTAATGTAAAGGCGGATACCATGATCCTGACTGCCTCATTCGCACCGCTGATGATCTGTTGTAATTAGATATTTATGGTCTTAAAAACTTATTGTAAGTCTGAACTTGCAATTGGTGGGGAACATATATCTGTATTTAAGCCATACTAGATGGATCTATGTCTAGAGTCCTCACGCTGGTAAATTATCAGCTGTCTGATTGAAAAAAATGATGTTGAAAATTCATAAACCAACACAGTTTTGTCAAACATGTTTCGCTTTAGTAAGCTTCTTCAGTTGACAATAACATACACAATGATACGTGAAATACGGAAATGACGAAGAAAAAATGAAATTTTAGAACGTTCAATCGGTTTAATTGCTAAAAAAGGTATATCTAAGATGTCGATCTAAAGCGCCGTAACTGGTCTTTTGTGCGTTAATGCTTTTCTTATAAACAGTATCTGCAAAACATTCCCGCTCATTTCAGCATAGTCATCGTTCTACTAGCTAATCACGTTGTTTCAATACAACCGTGTACAATCGTTGAAAAATCCTGCATTTGCAATTGTTCGCTGTGGCGTTTGCAGATATGGGCTTTAAACAACTTATAAAGCCGCCGCATTTATGTCAGCCGGTATGTTTTATCATACCTCCAACAAACAAGTGAAGAATTGGAACAGCAATTTCCTAGGTTTTGCAGATGAAGATTTGCGTACTGTTTAACGACAAGTGCCTTAAAGCTATAAATAATCAGAGGTAACGATTTGAAGCTTTGCACAAAACTCAAACTAGTTCTAAAAACCTTTATTTCAATGGATTATAATAGAGTAAATAAGTTTTTATCGTCTTCAGAAATGTCGACGAATGTTTGGATCGAAACCGCCGATATACCGCTATACTGGGGTATATTTTTTCACATATGTGAACATGTACAGGCAATTACAACGGAAGTTTGTTTCAAATAATACTTTGTTTGCCTCGGGCTCCTGGTAGGTAGGTCTTGAACAATACGAGTACTAGATACGCTAAATATATATGCACTCTTGTATAGCCTTTTCTAGTAAAATGAACTGTATAATATATTTAATCATAATCATACCCGTTTACATTCGTATGCTCATCTACTGCAAACGTCTTTGAAATAGTGTCGTTAATGACTTTGGCGAGACATTCAATAATATTACTCTTTTTTTCTTATAAGTATTCATTTCTCAACAGAAAGACGCTGCAGACAAAAGAATGGTTTTGTTTATAGACAAAAATGTAAGTTATTGCTAGCAAAGACGTTATTCAGTGTATACTCGTAAAGATATTGATTTAAAGAAGCAAAGGTAGGGATAAATAAGGGTAAAATACCATATGTTAGGTATATCATGACAATGCTAGGAACCCAATGGCGGAAAATATATATTATTTAAACTGAAGTTGGCTGGTATTCAACGATTTTCTTTAAGTAGATATTATCCTTATCTGAACAGTAAATTATCTTCAGAGATATACTTTCTGACATTTCAAAAAATCCAATTATGAATATAGTAACTGGCATTTCTCAAACAGTTTCAGCGCAGTTTCTGTAACAAAATGTTTATAAAGCTTTACTTCCTTTGATCTATTTTATGAGGCCAAAATACCTATGCGCACCTTGATCTGAACAATAAAATATATAAGATAGAATGCAACTAAGTAAATTGACAGCAGACTCGGTTTGACTGAGTCTGTTCATGGCAGGTAATGGATAGTATTATACCTCTTTGCAGCTCCTAGCACCAGCTTAATTGGAATTCTATTACACAGATATTGAATGAACTCCATGATCTGAAAGGACTAGAAAATATAACAACACTGAATCCAAGAACAGGGGAACTTTTTACGGCCTACACACAGCACTTAATTAATTGCCGTTGTTACAGTTTATAAATTCTATAAGAAGTTCCTTTTGGAAGCAAGGAATGCAACCAAGCAAAATAACAGACTCGTTTGCATGGTTTTGACTGTGGCACATACTGTAATGAAATCGAAAAACAACATGTTGGAAAATTATCATCACTCATAACTATTGCATATCCATTAATAATGAAATAGTTTTGGAAGCATAACATATAATATTTATCTCCTAGGTCTTGAAAACCTCTAGACTGTAAGAAAATAACCATCACTCATAGTTATTGCATATGCAGTAATATTTCTACCAAGAGATCACTTTAAGCGGCGTGACTATAGATCTGTAAAGTTTGTAGACATTACAAATATTGCATGACACCCAGTTCAATACTTGTCAATGATAGCAGTTATGGATATTAATTCAAACTGTACAGTAATATTATCCTCAATATCACTTTTGCTTGTAATTATGATGATCATAGTGAGCGTCGAATCATTCTACAAAACATACATTTTTTTGCTTATTTGTGCTAATCTCTAGATAACAGTGAGGCTGAAAGGTGAGATCTCTTGTTACATAGTTCACTTTTTATTTATGATGGCAAAACTAATAACATTTCAGTTATTATTAAAGTTTTAACGTAGATGTAAACTGTATACCTTATACCTGTTGAACATGCATTTGTTACTACGAGGATTGACTGTATTAACTGTCAAAGCAGCAGTATTTAAGTGCCGTGCTTTATTAACTATTAAAATGCCGTGTAAAAGTATGTCAGGACGAATCAATATTCTCAGAAATTCTTGACCCTTGGGGTCACGGAGTCCATTTAATTTTATATATTTAATTTAGAAGGTTTCGCTTTAGTAAGTTCCAGGAGGCATGAGGGTGTTCATAATTGTTATCTTTTTCTCTTCTCTTGAACTGAATCAGTCAACCCGAATCTGCTAAATCTTACTTTTTTGTATTCTATGCTTTAAAGAATCTCCTTACAGATTTAATTTAATTAACATGATGGCATAACATTATGAGACTATTTCTGTGTAAAAATGTCATTTGAACAATATATTTAAAGTTTAAAGGCCGCCACTATAATAAAAAGTGCTTGCTTTGTGGTGTACATTACTTTTTCTTTATTTATCACAGTGATAATTCACGACAGTAAGACATTTACAGCTATCATAATTAGGTTATTTCCACTTTTCTCTGTTTTATACTGAACGGACTGAAAAAAAAAACAACAACATAGATCATATGGTGGTAACTTAAGAATGTAATGAAATATGGTTATGTTGAGCTTCAGTCATAGACTTCATTGTCTAGGCAATAACCTGACAGAACCTTAAAGGTGTTTGAAATGAAAAAAAAAACAAAACACAAGACAACACATTGTTCTTGATTTGTAAGTGATTTTTTCTGCCCTATATAGGGCTATACTTATATGTGACCATGACTGAGAAAATGGGTCCAGATGAGGAATTTTGACATTTTCAGGTTTTTGCATATTTAGAAAGTATATTCATTCAGAAATAAATCCTGAAAATTTCAGATGAAAATCTTCAAAATTGTCAGTTTTATGACAGATTTTGTAACATAGATATTAAAAATAAAAACAGTACATTTCAGTTAGCCTTTCTTTCTTGTTTATTTCTCACATACTGGTAATGGCTAACAATTCTGAAATAAATTTATCTTTTGTTACAATTGCATGATATAAGTAAGATCCCTTCTTAATAAACAGAAAGATAATCAATTAAAATCTACAACAACTTCTATAAAAATATTTCTAAAATTGTGTTACCATGGCAACAAATATATTAAAATCCCATTTCTATGATAAAACTTAAAAAAAAAAATGTTAGCTTGAAATAAGGATTTTAAAAAGTAAAATATTTTAAGGTATATGTATTTACAAAAATAAACTGAAAATTTCCCATGAAAATATTAAGAATGTTTGGTTTTATGACAGTTTTTGTAACATGGGTAATAACCATAAGAATAAGATAGATTTGTCATTGTTTCTTGTGTTTTACATGCTGATAATAAATGACTAATTTGGAAAAAAAGAACCTTCTATGACTATGAAATTTTATTTTTGTGATGCTTACTTAAAACAGAAAAATACAGCTAATTTAAATCTTTCATATTTTCTATGAAAGTATTATTCAAATTGCGTTACCATGGCAACATATGCAAAACATTGCTTTTTCTACAATAGTACTTAAAAATAAAAGCTTAATTTAAAATAATGTTTCTTGTAAGTTGAATATAATGAAGTATATGTATTCGAAAGTAAAATTTAAAAAAAATATACGTGAAAAGATATAAAATGTTCGGTTTTATGACAGATTTCACAACACGGGTAATAACCACAAGAATAAACTATTTCAGTCGTTGCTTCTTCAGTTTGTTTTCACTTATTGGTAATCACTGGCTAGTTTTAAATAAATGAATCTTCTTTTACAAAAAATATTTAGATATTCACTTAAAGTGCAAAGATCTAGCTGGCCAAAGTCCTTCACATTTTCTATAAAAACATTATTAAATTATGTTACCATGGCAACATATGCATTTGATTGTTTTCTGCAATAGTACTTTAAAAAAGAGCTAAATTTGGAAAAGTGATTCAGATAACTTGAATATTAGAAAGTGGTATGTATTCAAAAATGTTATCTCAAAATTTCATGTTAAAAAATTAAAATGTTTTGTTTTATGACAGTGTTTGTAACATGAGTAATAACTATAAGAATAAGACATTTCTGTCATTGTTTCTTCATAACTTGCCTTTTACCTGCTGGTAATAAATAACTATTTTGAAACAAATGAAACATATATTACTATTGATTTTTTTTATTGTTTATGCTTATTTTAAAGTAGAATACTAGAAAGTACAGCTAATTAAAATTTTTCCATATTTTCTACTAAAATAGTGTTACCATGGCGACATAAGTTTTAAATTCCCTTTACCTACAATAATACTTAAAAACAAGAGCTTATTTTAAAAAAGTATTTCTAATAAGTTAAATATTTGAAAGTATAAGTATTCAGGAAAGAAAACTGAAAATTTCACATAAAAACTTTAAAACAGCCATTTTCTGTAACAAAAGTAGTTCTGTAAGAATAAACATTTCAGTCATCCCTTCCCTCATATTCTGTTTTTTCACTGGCTAGTTATAACTGACAATACAAGAAGTGAACATTCTTTTACCATTGCATTATATACTGTAGATCCCTTATTGAAATACAAATCCATAATTCCAATGAAATATAATTTGAATTATGTTACCATAGCAACATACATACTAAATTCCTTTTTCTAAAAATACTTTAATAATTAACACAACAGCTTAACTTTTGATGAAGGTTACACTGCTACAAGCTCTGTTGAAAAGTAAATATTTATTTCCAGCCAATACTTTAATGTAGGTAACTGAAACTACAACCTTTACTTGATGTTAAACCTTAACAGCTAAACACATCTATATGAACAGCAAAACAGGCTAAAGTGTTGTGTATTAAAACGTTTGAATTCAACAACAATTTCTATCTTTTACATTCACTTCCTTTTTTTTCAGTTCTCAGAAAAATCCCCGCCAATCACAATTTCAGTTTTCAGTTGAAGTGGTTTGGGACAAACAGAATCCTTTGATTTTTCAGACAAATACTATTCTTTAATGAGTTCATACAGGTACCATTGTCAGGCTTGTGTCATTCCATGTCAATAAGGGGGAGTAGATTTTAGTAAGTTAACTGGACTGTCACTTTTAACACTAACAATCCAGGTGTTTCTGCAGACATGATAAAGTGGTAATACTTGGTTATCTTCTTCAAAAGTTTAAAATATTGTGATAAGATATTTTCCACTGGTAGAATGTGACAGGATGTAAATCATTGTTGACCAACTGTGCAGTGTTATGACCTTTCTTTGATGACTGACACACTGTGTCAGCAATATCATGTATTATTAAAGGTCTCAGCATTCACCCTCCTTCACAGATTCTTCTAAATTCAATTCAAACTTTGCATGGTATGTGATCATTGTTGAATAGTCAATCGATCTGTGATATCCTGTAACAAATAAGTAAAACATTTTATTTTAAATAATTAACCTAGGAGTATCTTTATTTAATAAAAGCAGAGTTATCACTACTTGATAATAGATGATTCTTTCATTTCTTACAACCAATGCTCTAAAATATTGACAAACAGACTGACAACAGCGTGCTGTCAGTATATAAAATGTACTTTGTTTGTAGATTTTGATTACTGCAAATAGGATGTTCTAAAAAAACACTTTTTGGATTTATTGGGTTAACCCTTAACCTGCTAAATTTGTAAAATTGACTACTCCATCTTTAAATAGAGACAGTACCATTTATAGCTTATAGGGGGTTCTCATAGAAAATTTGCTAAGCATCAAACACTGCAGATCATAATCAGACTGCACAGATGTGCAGGTTGATCTTGATCTGCACTGGTTGCAAAGACAGACATAGCTGCCTCATGCAGCCTAAGGGTTAAAAGTGTACACTGCTTTAACAGCTATCAAAAATTGTTGTTACCTAGTAAAAGTCTCCACAGACCGTACCACAGCAAGATGTTATTTCTATCCTAGCTAGCAGCATTGTCAAAATGGAATACCAATACAGGTAGTGATGTACCATGCTCACAAGTTGTCTGCCCCTTAACCAACTGAGTTGCTTCATAAACAAGAGGAAACACTTGCCTTCCTGTAAAAAGATTTAAAAGTCTTTGGTAAAAGTATCTGTTATCTTCATGTATCTCAGGAACCTTTACAGTCTTCATTCTAATCTATATTCTTGGTGCAATAAAACTGGTAAAAAAATTCAATCACATAACAATGTCTAAGTCAAGAATGGATTAATTAAATTTGAAAATAATCACATTACAATTAAACTAAATTACAATTAATTGATTTACTTCAAATGCTTAATTAAAATTCCTATTATTTAGAACTATATTCTACAAGTTAATGAGATATCAACTTATACACATGTACATGTTGTGTTAAGCATTCAAATTATCCATGTACTTATTGAGTGCCACAGACTTTTCTCAGGCTAATAGCCAATGTAATGAAGACTTTACACCAACTGATCCTCCTCAAAACCAGATTGTTGAAATTAAATTTCAATAATGCCAGTTTTGTCAGTTTAAGCTATTTAATAGTCATAGTACATGTACATACATTGTACAAATCATTAGTGTAGAAGTAGACTTATTTTGAATTGGCTCCAACAAAACCTAGACAGAGGTATAAATAAATAATATATTGCAGTAAAATTTTATTAAGAGCCATTAGCTGCATGTTACTTACCTGATTCCTCAAAGCACATCCAAAATATGTTACATTTTCTTGGGATCTTAAAGTAAACAGACCAATTTCCTGGCTGTTGTAGGGTATATGAACCAGCTGTATAGTGGAATGAACCATCAAAGGAACAAGGAATACTTGAACTGTCACAGGAGTGACTCATACCCCCACCATATGGTCTTGTCATAGAAGAATGGCAACCATAAGAAATCTTAAAAATACTTTGGAGTACTTCATCCTGGGCTTCCACATGTAAGTAATACTAGTATAATACTAGTATAGTAATACTAGTAAATATATCAAATCTCTAATATTAGAGATACACTAAAAGTGAATAAAAAAAAAGTGTCTTACCGACCCATGTTACCACAGAAAAATGTTTTTACTTTTTACATAGGACTTATAATAAAAAAGTTAGAAAAATACCTAAAATATTGCAAATCTAAAAATAGGATTTCTAAATATAGACTAATTCCTGGAATTTAAGGGGAAGAAACTCAGTACAAAAGTTAAAAAAAAGGTTACTTCCCTTTGGCTCTAAGCCAATCAGAATGAGATATAGTGAAAATACATCAAAATTAACCTTAAATTCTAGGTAAAAGGGGACACAATTCAAGAAAAATTAGTGTCAGAGTTATGCACCTTGTGTCACATGATGTGGGTGATGAGGTGGAACATCTATTTTAAGTCTGAATCAAATCCATTCAGTAGTAACTGAGATATAATGAAATTACATCAAAATCAACCTTAAATTCTAAGTAAAAAGGGGCATAATTCATGAAAAATTGGTGTCAGAGTTACGCACCTTGTGTCACATGATGTGGGTGATGAGACGGAACATCTATTTTAAGTTTGAATCAAATCCATTTTGTAATAATTGAGATATAGTGAAAATACATCAAAATCAACCTTAAATTTAAAGTAAAAGGGGACATAATTCATAAAAAATTTATGTCAGAGTTAAGCTCCTTATGTCACATCATCTGGGTGATGAGGTGGAACAACTATTTTAAGTTTTAATCAAATCCATTTAGTAATAACTGAGATATAGTGAAAATACAACAAAATTAACATTAAATTCTAAGTAAAAGGGGACATAATTCATGAAAACTTGGTGTCAGAGTTATGCACCTTGTGTCACATGATGTGGGCACATGATGTGGGTGATGAGGTGGAACATCTATTTTAAGTTTGAATCAAATCCATTCAGTAGTAACTGAGATATAGTGAAAATACATCAAAATCAACCTTAAATTCTAAGTAAAAAAGGGCATAATTCATTAAAAAAATGGTGTCAGAGATATGCACCTTGTGTCAAATGATGTGGGTGATGAGGTGGAACATCTATTTTAAGTTTGAATCAAATCCATTTAGTAATAACTGAGATATAGTGAAAATACAACAAAATTAACCTTAAATTCTAAGTAAAAGGGGACATAATTCATGAAAACTTGGTGTCAAGAGTTATGCACCTTGTGTCACATGATGTTGGTGATAAGGTGGAATATGTATTTTAAGTTTGAATCAAATCCATTTGGTAATAACTGAGATAATAGATTTCGGGACGCGACGGGACGGGACGGGACGCGACGGGACGCGACAAAACTGACTCCTATATACCCCCCTCAAACATGTTTGGTGGGGTATAATTATCTGAAAGAAGATACATTACATGTACTGTAAACATCACTAAAAATCAAAAACTTCATGAATACTAAATTAATAATGTGATTGTGAAAGGTTTAATTAACTTACCACAAAATACTATAAAAGTTATTATACTATAAATCTATTTTTTAAAGGATCATAAATTGTTTTACACACAGCAAGGCTCAAAAATTTCAAAAAATCATCCTGTTACAAAACATTCTGAATCAACAATAATGGAAAGAGAGTAGTCACCAGACAGAAATAACATGACTTAAGAGACCCACAGCAAAAACGGTTACCATTTTATAAATGGAAGTGTCTAAACATCCGGTAACCAGAAACCTAGCCGGTGTTCTAGCCAACCGGTAACAGGACGCCTAGCCTATCCAAATTTCTATCCTATAGGGGTTTTCTAGGTATCCGGTAATCAATTTTAAAATAGTGTATACACCTTACAGGTGAATATTCAAACCTATACCAAAAAAATGATACAATAAATTTATTTCCTTACAGTATTCATATATAAAAAGATCGCCGAACTGCTAGAAAAACATTCGCGGAGAGGCTAGTAATATTGTCGCCGGACAGCTAGAATGCAGGGTAGGCGTACGGTAACGGACATCTGCATATTTCCTTTTAAAATACCTTGGCTTCTACTTGAGAGGGGACTTTTTGAGAAATGATGTGACATAGGCAGGCATCTATAAGTCTGCATCAAATTTATTAATTATCATTGCTACATGTATATTGTATTTTTCCATAATAATGCTTACTATGGAAAATGAACTAAAATTATTTGATGAATCCTGGTCACCTCGAGTAAGAAGCTGCCTGCCTTCAATAATCTTTGTGATAACCCAACTGGCCATTTTATATTAAATACACAGGCATAGTGAAATCATCTGTGTTTAGTGGCCACAAGATAAATTTCATAAATTTCCCTCGGTATGTTTTGGATTCACTTCCGGGTAAAAGACCGACTTATTTCAGTGAAAGTTTCAAATATATTAGAGAATCTTCATTAACTACTGTTTATAAACGGCACTTACCAAATCAGTAAACAGTACTACAAGTCTCAGATCCCTTCATCGTTGAACAAAAGGTAGTTAAACAAAAGTAAACTTCACATGCTTCCCTGATAAAATCCGAAACCGGAAACATAGCGAAGGGGAAACAACTGGTTTTGAAGGTGACGATTTTGAACGAAATATTTTGCCTCAGGCGTAATACCACTATTTTTTTACAGGTCTGATGTCTAAATATTCTTTCTGTAGCAGGCTGTTATCAATTCTGTAACAAGCAGTCGTACTTTAACGGTCAAACTTTTGCTAATTAAAACATGTGTAAGAAAGCTGCGCGCGTAAACTTGGCGCAACGTTAAACGTCGTTTCTCGATATTACATCATGCCGTATCTGGACCGGTTTTCAAAGACGACGTCCCGATTTTCCCTATTTATCTTAATGTAATTATTTATCATTACCTCGATATGATTAGCTCGATATTTTGTTTAGCTCGATGAGATTTTTCAGTCCCGTCAACTTACCTGTACTGTTTTTACACCTGGTTTCGTCGATATCACAGCTTGTCAAAAAATATCCATGTTATTTGTGAGGTGTGAAAATCAACCTATTGTTGTCCGGCGATGTATTAATCATATTCAAGTTAGTTTGTATGTATGCTTTGTTTGTTATTTAATCTTAAGTCCAATTTAAATGTCAGGAAGTTTGCATTTAATTCCCAATAATTAGTGCTATAAAACACCGTGCAAACAGGAAAGCTGTTTTCAAATATAACAACTAATTTGGACTGAATAACAATATTTAACTGGCAAAGTTTCGTTATTTAAACACAGTCAAAAGGACTACTCAACTAGGAACGTTACCGCTGCATTCAGACTTGTTTAGGGAAGGAATAAAAATGCTAATGTTTAAATGTATATTTTGAATAATTAAAAAGTTGTATGTATGTATTTAATTAGAAGTTTTATTTGTAAATAAAATTAAAATCGTATTCATGTTTTATATTATTTCTTTCCCCTTTCAAGCCCTTTGAAAAACAGCATTGGATATAATGCCAATATAGACGTCCGACACAAGTACAAAGTAGTCCCAGATAGTCGATATCGTTACGTCGAACTTCGGATACGTCGATGCAATTTTTACAGTCCCTTGAATATCGAGGTAACGGTATTCGACTGTACTATAAATCTATTTTTTAAAGGATCATAAATTGTTTTACACACAGCAAGGCTCAAAAATTTCAAAAAATCATCCTGTTACAAAACATTCTGAATCAACAATAATGGAAAGAGAGTAGTCACCAGACAGAAATAACATGACTTAAGAGACCCACAGCAAAAACGGTTACCATTTTATAAATGGAAGTGTCTAAACATCCGGTAACCAGAAACCTAGCCGGTGTTCTAGCCAACCGGTAACAGGACGCCTAGCCTATCCAAATTTCTATCCTATAGGGGTTTTCTAGGTATCCGGTAATCAATTTTAAAATAGTGTATACACCTTACAGGTGAATATTCAAACCTATACCAAAAAAATGATACAATAAATTTATTTCCTTACAGTATTCATATATAAAAAGATCGCCGAACTGCTAGAAAAACATTCGCGGAGAGGCTAGTAATATTGTCGCCGGACAGCTAGAATGCAGGGTAGGCGTACGGTAACGGACATCTGCATATTTCCTTTTAAAATACCTTGGCTTCTACTTGAGAGGGGACTTTTTGAGAAATGATGTGACATAGGCAGGCATCTATAAGTCTGCATCAAATTTATTAATTATCATTGCTACATGTATATTGTATTTTTCCATAATAATGCTTACTATGAAAATGAACTAAAATTATTTGATGAATCCTGGTCACCTCGAGTAAGAAGCTGCCTGCCTTCAATAATCTTTGTGATAACCCAACTGGCCATTTTATATTAAATACACAGGCATAGTGAAATCATCTGTGTTTAGTGGCCACAAGATAAATTTCATAAATTTCCCTCGGTATGTTTTGGATTCACTTCCGGGTAAAAGACCGACTTATTTCAGTGAAAGTTTCAAATATATTAGAGAATCTTCATTAACTACTGTTTATAAACGGCACTTACCAAATCAGTAAACAGTACTACAAGTCTCAGATCCCTTCATCGTTGAACAAAAGGTAGTTAAACAAAAGTAAACTTCACATGCTTCCCTGATAAAATCCGAAACCGGAAACATAGCGAAGGGGAAACAACTGATTTTGAAGGTGACGATTTTGAACGAAATATTTTGCCTCAGGCGTAATACCACTATTTTTTTACAGGTCTGATGTCTAAATATTCTTTCTGTAGCAGGCTGTTATCAATTCTGTAACAAGCAGTCGTACTTTAACGGTCAAACTTTTGCTAATTAAAACATGTGTAAGAAAGCTGCGCGCGTAAACTTGGCGCAACGTTAAACGTCGTTTCTCGATATTACATCATGCCGTATCTGGACCGGTTTTCAAAGACGACGTCCCGATTTTCCCTATTTATCTTAATGTAATTATTTATCATTACCTCGATATGATTAGCTCGATATTTTGTTTAGCTCGATGAGATTTTTAAGTCCCGTCAACTTACCTGTACTGTTTTTACACCTGGTTTCGTCGATATCACAGCTTGTCAAAAAATATCCATGTTATTTGTGAGGTGTGAAAATCAACCTATTGTTGTCCGGCGATGTATTAATCATATTCAAGTTAGTTTGTATGTATGCTTTGTTTGTTATTTAATCTTAAGTCCAATTTAAATGTCAGGAAGTTTGCATTTAATTCCAATAATTAGTGCTATAAAACACCGTGCAAACAGGAAAGCTGTTTTCAAATATAACAACTAATTTGGACTGAATAACAATATTTAACTGGCAAAGTTTCGTTATTTAAACACAGTCAAAAGGACTACTCAACTAGGAACGTTACCGCTGCATTCAGACTTGTTTAGGGAAGGAATAAAATGCTAATGTTTAAATGTATATTTTGAATAATTAAAAAGTTGTATGTATGTATTTAATTAGAAGTTTTATTTGTAAATAAAATTAAAATCGTATTCATGTTTTATATTATTTCTTTCCCCTTTCAAGCCCTTTGAAAAACAGCATTGGATATAATGCCAATATAGACGTCCGACACAAGTACAAAGTAGTCCCAGATAGTCGATATCGTTACGTCGAACTTCGGATACGTCGATGCAATTTTTACAGTCCCTTGAATATCGAGGTAACGGTATTCGACTGTATATAGTTTCATATCAATTGCAAAGTGTTATAGAATTTTATTCCCATCCCATCTTGTAACGCATTCTCTCTATGATCACCCAACATGTCTCAATGAAACCGAAACTATTAGATTTGCTTGCTTTAAAAGAGTTATAAATTTTGTTTGGAAACTGTACTACTGCGCTTTTAATATTGGGAATTGTGTCATAAATTATTAAAATGTGTCATTTGCTTTACTTTTTAATCAAGTACATTCGATTTACTGAGCAAATATCTTTAGGGATTTATGTTTAACTTCATCGTCAAAAAGGTATACGAAAATTCTGAGACAAATCGCTATGTAGTAAAATTTTGAAATGGACTTGTATAATTGTTTTTGTCACTTTCAGTCTTTATCACTGACAAACAAGTATTTTGCCATCAAAACCAGCAGAGAATTGTCGCTGAATTAATGGGAAAGGATAAAAACGAATGATTAGCAGATTTTGTAATTACCCCCATCTTTCTATCATGAATATTTTATAAGATTCTTTTCCGTGAGATGTATTAAGTTTGACCAAGCATCCTAGTGCGCTCCTGGGTAAGACCAAAATTAATCTGGAAATCGAAAGTTGGACTCAACTCGATTATAACGTATATTTCCTGGTATTTACTTCAGAGAAAGCACTATTTTGTTACAGGTTACATGTAGCAATATCATAGCATCGTGATACTTCTATAAATCTATCACAATCCAAATAGTTTTTTTCTAGAAAAATCTTACAGGGAATATTAAAACATGTTTAACCATAAAGTATTCTTTATATCGAATTTCAAACGAGTAACTTAATTACACTAAACGTAAATGCATTCTAGAGTAACAGACGTTTTCGCTACATACGTTAAGATTTCGGTTTGGACACAAAGAGATATTCAAGAAAACAACGTGCTATCATTTAGATGATATCTGTACATATTTGATCCATCTTGTTAAAAACCTTTAGAAATCTTTAAGTGGTATTTTCATACTAATGTTCTCACGTCGTAAAAGACACTTTATGTTCGTTACATAACTTCATTTGCTTCATTTTAAAGCTACTTATTTATTGTATAAAACTGTTTTAAATTAGACTTGAGATTATTCTTAGTTAATTTAATGTTAAAAATTAATACTTTACGTCCACGGCATCGTAGACCCGGCCATTATTAAGCGCGTTAACTGTCCACTCGTCTGTAAATGTGTTATATTTTCCCTCAAAATGTTCAACAGACCCATTCATTCCTATTCAATTTAAACAAATTTGTGTCATACATTATAAATAATAAATATTTTAGGAATTTTGTGTCCGAATGTTTTCCTTGAGTGATGCACTTTTATTAGAGGCACTACTTTAAAAGAATTTATTTTTATTTATCTAGTTTGTTGGGTTAAACGTCGCACCGTCATAATTATAGGTCATATGGCAACTTTCCAGCTTTGATGGTGAAGGAAGACCCCAGATGCCCCTCCGCGCACCATTTCATCACGAGCGGGCACCTGGGTAGAACCAACGACCTCCCGTAAGCCAGCTGGATGGCTTCCTCACATGAAGAATTTAACGCCCCGAGTGAGGCTCGAACCCACATCGATGAGGGGCAAGTAATTTGAAGTCAGCGACCTTACTTTAAAAGAAACAGTACTATAATGTTAGTAATCAGGTATTTTTGTACTGACCATGTTTTTTGAGTAAGGATTTGTCGTATTGACAGAATCCAAATAATACAGCCAGTTTGAAATCACATAATTAATGACTATTTTATTTATGACTTTATAATATTTGTTTCAACAACTTGAATGGCTTTCATTATTAAAATAAAATGTGAAGAAGAAAAACTAAAAACTCGATCAGATTTGTGATGAAAAACATTGTTTCGAACATAGGCAAGGTCAAGTTCATGGAGTTGCAATCAAACACAAGTGCACAACTTAGTACACGCAAACCCTGATTCAATTTTGCAGGACAAAGCGGCAGTTTGAATCTGCGTGCACGTGGTCAGGAATTATGTGAATTACATGAAGTTCAATAATTTGCATAAAATTGCTGGAAGATTTTTCTTTGTACTCTTCCTTTTTCCGTTAATCTAAATATAGTTTACTGATCGCGAATGACGGTAGGGTATAGCGCACTAAATGATTTATCTTCTGTATTCATAATAAAATGACATTGTTAAAGTGGTGTTGACAAAACTTTAAAAATCAAGATTATCATTCTGCCAAGAATGGATCCGAATATTGGCCCAGTTAGAGGAACCAGTCAGAAGTTGCATCGATTTCACCGAGTTAATTATCGATTGAAATTGAAAGAATCTGATTTTGGTACAAACTCCTGTGTTGGCCGAGATTTAGCAAAATATATTTATTTCAGTACGGTCAATTTAGTGAAGTTAATCAATAGATTAAGGTATACCAGGATTTTATTCTTGCATACTTTATTCTCTACTCATATTTCAGCAAACAGTAATTTAATTTGAGTCTGCATGTTTGACATACTAATATTTCAGAGTCCTGACCTTAGCAAGCAATTCATACATTCTGATTACCATTCGGCAGAATACAGCTGCAGACAAATTTTAGTTCAAGAAGTAATAAAAGTAACGTATTGCTTACAACAATGCTGTGCAATAAATAGAACACTATGTAATTTATTGGAAGCAAAATGATTGATCACCTTAGATAGTGTATGAATAAAATTACCACAGAATGCTGAAAACTGAAGTAACAGATGGTTTAACAAACGTACAATATCGAAATGAACATGAATTACACGGAATAAAATTGTTGTATGGATACATGTATGGAGTCAAAGTAGTGGATGAAAAATTTAAATCCTTTTTAATACTAAGTCTATTGAATCGATGTTTCTTATGTTTTACTGACATGCTTAATTAAATTATTGATAGACATTAATGCGACATTTTCACTATTTTTCAAACCTGACAAACGTCAGCCAGGCTAGAATAACAAGAAAATTGCTATAAAATGTGATATTTACCTTCCTTACTTCTTCAATGTTATTCATTTACTATCGACAAAATAAGATAATTAGAGTTTCAGATTATTGATCGGACAATTTGTCACATGTTTTTGCGACTCACATACATATATGCACTGAGTATTACAACAAGATTCAAGTCGCTAAAACAGCCTCATTTAGCTTCCTTTACATTTGTATTCCGCTAGGTAATTTGATATATGTAAACCATGAATTGACTTTATAAAATATGAGTATGTCGTTTTTTGTCACTATGTCGGTACTGAATGCGTTTTCTATTTTTCAGATATACTTTATATAACTCGGCGACAGAGACCAGCTCTTGTGCTAAACCATCCTCCTTGGTAACAAGTAGCATGAAAGATAGAGCATGACCTACCAGGAAAAGACATTTAAAACTATGAGGAAATCACAATGTATAAGTATTACAACATACCGAGGGAAAAAAAACTATTATATTTATAACATGTTCTTTCACAAGATGTAACACTCTAAGTCCTCCATTAGTTTTATACCGAGAACCAAATGAAAGCAAATGAAGTCTTTCCTAGTCGTTCGCACAAGGTGTTAATGTGAATATGTACAAAAATAGATAAAAGAATTAATTATACAAGATTTATATGTATCATAAGTATGTTTAAAGACAACTGATTACATATATACATACATATATACATACATACATACAAGCTTGCATGCATACATGCTATTTTTGAAATATATACACTTAAAATACAAGCAGGCTCTTATAAAATCATGTATCTTTAAGCAGACATTTGAGCTCATCATTTTACGAAAACATCTCGTCGCTTTAGAAAGCAAATGCATCTACATAATCAGAACAACCGGACAGTATAAACTGTCACACAAAAAAGCAGAGGAATTGACACTCTTTCAATGAAAATGGAGAACATTTGTTGTTTTTTTTTGTTGTTGTAATTACTTCGTAGGAGGAAACACTATATTCCATAAATTACCGCACTTGTGTGACCAAAGTTAATCTAGAAATTGACATGACTCAGGTTGTCAGCAATCTCGGTCACAATATTTAAGCAGAGCAACCTATGTTGCTACAGGACAATGCATTTTCAATTAAGTTACGAAGTTACGTCAATTACTGTGGTAGCTAATAACCTAAGATAGTCTTAAAGTTAAAATATCATTGTTAAGTCAGTTATTCTTCAGGAAATTGTTGCGGACAAATTTAAAAATACGTTAATTGAAAATTTAAATGTGTATGAATTGAAATGCGTCAGAAGCTGGTATCAAAAGAATTTGTCTAGTTGATTATATGATTACATAATGCGACAGAACTTCCATGTTCTTCGTTAACAGATATTTTAAATGCCTTTTTGATAGTTATGTACAGTCAAACTTGTGCTAGCGACCACCCGTGAATAGCGACCACCTGTCGACCGGTCTCTGGTTCCCCCATAGAAAAATGTTCATAAAAAAGGCCATGAATAGCGACCACCTGGCGACCGCGACCAGCGACCGGCCAAATTGATTCCCAAGGGTCATATTTGCCCCCAAAAAACGACCAAGCTGGACCGTTCCGGCTTGGAAATATTTGAAATCCGCCGAATTTTCACGACTTTAGCCTTATAACAAACATAATAATTACTGCTTGATTGAAAATTTGCAAGTTTGCACCGGCCGAATTAATACATAGGACTTAAAGAATGCAAGAAGCTGTAAAAATACTTTTTATCAGCATGATAATGGCTAACTGAGAAGTGACCCTTCACCCCGAATAAAGACCACCTGGGAACAAAGACCACTTTTGCTTGTTCCGAAGAGTGGTCTTTGTTCACAGGTTTGGCTGTATTATATATTTTACTCCTTAATATTTTATACAATACATAAGGTAAATTTGACATTTAAATAATGCATTAAGGACATATGCCATTTTGAAGCTTCAGAGTAATTACATACTCCGTGAAAAGAAAGTTCGTCTATGTAAAGCAAAGGACTATATTTTTACCGAAATAGAAGAAACAGAAAAATACATGCCAATATTATTTACTTAACAAATAATCAAGGCCTTCGAGTGGTTTATGGCCTAATTTACCACGGTTCAGAGTTTAGATGCGTAGGAATTAAACTACGAGGGCGTTAGCCCGAGTGGTTAAAAACTGAAGCACCTGAACGATCAACAGTGGTAATTTAGACGACAAATCACAAGAAGGCCTTGATTGTTTTCATTCTGACATGCCCTTTGACATATTTTAATAAATATTATGCTGGACTTTATTTACCCGAGGAGTAATGTATCGGACGTCATTCGGCAATTTTACGTCATAATTGACGTCATAATGCTTTCTTACCGGTCCGCGCGTCAACCCTTGTTTATCACAGAAAATGCAGAGCTTGATTTCTGTCTTTGTGTTACTGGATAGGAAAATTTGCATTAAACTTTATTGTGGAAGCAGGGCGTTGAGACTGCTAATTTGTAGAATTAAATGACACAGAATAAATTATAATTTCGGCAATAAGGAGATCCAAAGTTAGCCAAATTTTGTATTAAAAATAAATAAAAACATGTTCTGAATGAAACCAAGGAAAGTTGTTTGGTACTGCGAATTAGAAATGCATTTAATTGCTACGTGTAAAACCAAAATTATGTACTTTTTGGATATACTGTAAAATGTATTTCTATATAATACATTTCGCAAAATGCTAGAAAACAGTTTTTTTTACACAATCTTATGTACATTTGTACCCTCTTGAAATACGTCAATGTGATAAGACGTAAGCATTCCACGCATTGATTGGTAAAAATAAAAAATGAATTGAAAAATTGATTATTGACGTAAATACCGAAATATTGAATTATTGTAGTAAGTATAGAAAAGTGGAATACTGTTTGTCATAGACTTACCTTTCGCTCAGTAGTTCTGTTGTCAGGCCTGGGAGAAGGAATGACCTCGATTGTATACTTCATGATGGCAGTACATTGCACTTAAAATGAATTTTACTACATGGAGCAAATGGACAGATATGCCACTGCCGTTTCACGTAAAGATAAAACAGAAGAACGTGAAGTATTACAGTGTTTTAATGTCAACATAGTCTGACTTAGTATTGCTATATTTTCTTGTCCTTTAGGATTATGGAGTACTTTTGTTTTTAGAATAATAGAATATCGCTTAAGCCGATGCTAGGGGCCGTAAGGGATTTTACACATTCCATGACCTCTCATGAACAGACTCAATCAAACCAAGTCTGCTTTCATGCTGTTTGTTTGCGTTCTATGCTTCAAATGGATCATTTCACACATTTTATTACTAAATTGTAATATAAACATGGAGGTGCTTAAAATATTTGGAACAGACTCATTATTCATCACTTGACTATTTTCTTTACATCTCGTGAGAACAAAAATATTCAATATGATTTACTGTCGCATAGGAATAACATACTTTTTCTTTTCTTGTTCCAACCGTCTCTTACCATATTTCTGCACGTTACACTGTCATTATTAACACATTGCGACGTTTACTGCTTTTGAAGTTGGAGGAAGAACCAAAGTTCTCCGTTTAACATCAGGCATGGGCGGGCACCTTCCGTTAGAAACTCTCATGACGAATATTTCACCCAAACCAGGGTGTCGAATCTACATTGGCGAGGGACAAGTGATTCGAAATACAAATTGTAAAACGATATCTTCAAGTTACATTGAAACAAAATTTAGGGTAACGAACACAATCTGTTCCTGTTTTCATTCATTCGGCATTTTCTTTTGCATAACGACATTGACAGTAACACTTATATATTACATCTTTGATTTCACTGGCATACTGTGTTATATACATTTGACATCATTATTTTTTAAATGCTGCTGTTGAGTTATTACTAATATTTTGTAATAAAGATAAGTCAAAGTAAAAGAGAAGAAAAACACAATACATCTAACATATAACACGCATTCCTTTTAAGACGAATTGTCTACAGTTAAACTAATTATTGATTACTGATAGCAAACATTTATTAGATGTCTCTGCAGCGCAGATATTCTTAAATGTTGGCAATCTTTTTTCAATCAAGCCGGTGCTGTTATTACTCTGATTGTTACAAACATACTTTTTTTCTAGATCTTAATACATGCTGCTATTTTCTTTACGGGCTTCATATTTTATTTGATACATATCCGTGATATTTTACGAATTTTATGCATACATATAACATCTGTCACTTTCCGATTTTGTTATTTGTAACTGGAGTTTTGTAATCACAATAGCACGGCATTACATTTTTATTGTCCTGGGAATTAACGCTGGCTTGACGGAAAAGGACAGCAACGGATGGTAAACAGATTTTATAATTCCTTCGTAGCTTCTATTATAAATAATGTATAAAGTTGTACTCACTGTGATGTATTTAGACTAGCCAAAGATCCCTCTGCGCTTCATGATATGACCAAAATTAATCTAGAAATTGATGTTGAGAGCCAACACTATATTGATTTCAACAGATTAGAAGAGTGGTCACCATCACAAACTGAAATACCCATTACTCTCTTCCAAGAAACATCTGATAACATATATAGGCACTATGTTACATAAATTAAGTCTATATGCAAAAATACCATAATCATTTTTTTTTATAGTTTTTTAATCTGTTTGACGTTACCTATATTGCGATTAAATGAATACATTGAGTTCGATTATAAATGAAAAATATACGTATTTGACCAGCCTAATACATGCATTCTCATAAACTAAGCTTTAAAAAGCTATATTCTTTGATCTGATGAATTTTCGTTAAATAATCTTTAATCTCTTTTATACTTAAAAGCAAAATTTGTTAAGAAAGGCATGTATCAATTTCGTGTGTACAAACAACAATAACAAAGTGATCGGTGAGAAAGCCATTTAAAAAAAACATGACTTGTCATTGAACGTAATTGATTCCTATGTTATCTGGCGAGATATTTTTGGACAATGCAGCATAATGTATGTTATTGCTTTATATATAGCAGAACTATTATTCATCACGTGGATATTGTATAGCCATTAACTTAGCAACCCAAGAGAATGATCTCAGGCATAAAAACTATGAATGTGTAAGCTTACAAATTATTAGAAGCAACACAAATCTGCATTTATCAAATGCATTATTGACATTTATGAACGCTTTCTGCTTTTTTGTTAAATGGATGACAATGATTTCATAACATGACTTGAGATTTTGTCAATATGGGCCGTTACATTTTAAATTAATTCGATAATTGCATGAATGTAGAAAGCTAATTAAAGCGAGTCATCACGATATTATCAATAAATTGCCATAGATATCAACATGAATGACATTTAGCTGAAATACTGAGCTTAAATCGAAGGCTGTATCGACAAAATCTCAACTTGTTTATTATCCATTAAACATATTAAACATGTGTTTATATCTGTCATAAACACAGTTAATAAATAATAATTAGTTTTGCTTGTGATTCTTTCCCATTGCGTACGTATTTATAATTACTATAATACCTAAAATAGTTAGAAAGGTAATGTTGCGAGGATTTAATGGTGTTTTGTCATATAACATTAGTTTTTGTTAAGAGCTAATTTAAGAGATGCATTTACTAGCTATATTGTCAAAGCTACTTTGAATTTTCTAAGAGAATTAATGCATGTTTAATGACGTATGGAATGGTATAGTGTTGAAAATAACTCCAAACGAAATAATTATTTGATAAACCAACCATTGTCGCAATTAAGATCACAAGGGAGTGAAATTTCATGCGGAAATAAACCTTGCAAATTGTCTCATATCTGTTAAAGATTTAAAAACCATAACAAGTTTCTTAAAGAAACCGTCGCTGTGAATATTAACATCATCAATATTAGCTTGCAATACTTTTATGTCTGAAACATGAGGCAGCAAGTTTATCATCATTTTAGTAAAAATAAAAGATGATTAGAATCCAGCAAAAGGATAATAAAACTGCATCTAGTGTACTGTAAAGATACAAGGAAAATGATCTAAGAGGGATAGCCACGTCCCCGGAGCTCAGCCTACACCAAAGCAACGTGTGTATGTATATGTAAACCAGGGTTTCAGCAATCCCATGTCCGGAGTCCTGGGGCTACCAGAAAATTCTGTCGGGCATTTTTTTTTCAGAGGGTGCCGACAGGGCAACCTTGAAACCCTTTATCGCGTAGTCCGGAAATCAATACGCTAGTATGAAACATAATTTTGACAGTCATGAATAATCTCCTTGTTTATCGAATGATACACTTATTGTCACAATCAGCATAACATTAATTGTTTAATCGTACCCGGAGGCAAATGTTTACAAATAACATGTACGAGTGAGATCTAACACTGATCCAGTAGAATTAAAGTCGCTGATCCTTAATTTCTAAAACAATATGCAAAAAGGTCTTATAATTACGTCATTTTACTGCCACCTGCCAAAGTGTACTTTCGTTGTCGCTGACCTCAACATTTATCGTGTTTTAGAGGATATGCACTGAATCAGAGACATTTGATTATGAAGCAGTTTAGTGCTTACACTGAGTTCTTGCTTTTTTATTTAAGTACCTGCACAGCATGCACAAATAATAATAATTTAGCAAAATGAAATTGGCGAGTTCATGTTAGAAATTATGAAGTATTTTGTACAAACATAAATTCGGATAAGTGAATACACAAAGCCAAAAAATTGAGAGCGCAGATCTACGGATCGTGGGGTTCGATCCCCGGGCGGGTCGTATGTTCTCCGTGACTATTTGATAAAAAGACATTGTGTCTGAAATCATTCATCCTCCACCTCGAAAAGAAGTTGTACTGAAAACGTAAACTGTAAAACATCTCTAAAAACAATAAAGTATGTACAAGTGTTAAAATATCACTGACAAACAATACTATTGCAAAATATGTGAATACAAATATATGATGTTCAGATTTTGTGATAAATGCCTATCTGCTCTAAAAAGCACAAAACATTGCCAATTGAAACTTTTTCAAACAACGCTTTAAAGACTGAACTGTACTGCGCTGTGGAGCGAAGTTTCATACAGTCGATTAAAACATTTTTAATAATAAGCAATGTTTGACATTGTACACCTTCAGGTTGATATTTTTGTTTAAAAGATAAGAATGAGTCAACCGTGTATGATATATTCGACAACGAGAAATAACAACTTCCTCCGTTCGAACAGATCTGTTAATATTAAAAACACGTTTTATATCATGAAAATTATTGAACGAAGCATTGTTCCATGATGATTGCCATTTAGTTAAAATTATATTTATTTACATTTGGTTTAAAATCAGTATATGGTAATTTCCAATAAGATTGTTGTAATAAAAGAAATTTCTTTTCTGCAGTATTATCATCCTCGTTTCCATTAATACCAACATGACTTGGACTCCAACAAAATATGATAGACTTTTCTGAAGTATAGTGCATGAACCTGGAGAAGAATATTTTGAATGAAAGGATTTTCAATATTTCGGTTACAAATTGACTGTAAAAAAGAAAGTGACCTGGAAAAGATAATAAACTTTTCTTCACTATACTTTTATAATGTTTTTTCATGCATAAAATTTTGACCTCTCGCCTAATTTGCGCAGGTTGACAGAAAGCGCCACCCCTTTCTCAATTTTTGAAAAGAAGCCATTTTTTTCTTTATAAAGGGCTCATGAAAAGAGTCAGTGTTTTCACAAGGATCAAATAAGGATCCAAAAATATATAAACAAAGTCCAATTAGTGACCTCTAGATTTATGACGCCCTGTATATTGTATAAGTTTGATTATGTTAAGCGCCAGGTGTGTGTTTATACACGACTCGTAAAGGGACTTACTGTAGTTTCAAGAGCCATATAAGGATCCATAAAAATATAAACAGGGTCCAATTAAAGATACCGGATGGCCATCTTTCACTAAAGTATGGTGTTGTATTTGCCAGTTTACCGGAAAAGACTTTTCAGTTATAGTTATGCAGTATAGTATTTTGTTTATTTGCCTTATATAATGAATGAAATTGAAACATTTCTTTATTTAGTTTAGAGATTATATTTTTAACGGGCGTAGCCGATGACGCCTCGTAAAATTCCCGTACGGTTACGAAATGTGCCGATATTTCACGATCTTATTAGTATACTACTACCTTAAAATCCTCTTCAAATACTCATCAATTTTACTAATTTAAAATATTATATAAATATTGCATTCCTGAGAGGGTGATATGAAAAATGTTCACCGCGAGATAAATGAATATTGACCGAGGCGCCAGCCGAGGTCTATATTCATATTTCGAGGGGTGAACATTTTTCATATCACCCTCTCAGGAATGCAATATTTATTTTATTATACCGAAAGCTTATAAGGGTCAAAGCATTTACTGGAAAATCAACATAATAATGTATATAACATTAAAAAGTAATTACTAACCAACTAATGAAGACAGAATTAAAGAGTCTTTACTTGTTAGCACTCATAATTTGTGCCGACTTTGCTTTGTAATAAGACTTTTTTGATAGATTTAGTCAAGACGTTTACATATCGCTGACTCCTATAATTATTCTAATATTCCAACATTGCGTCAATCAGTAGCATTCCAAAAACGGCGATAACTTTCTATTTTCTAAATGAAACATACAAGTGTGAGCACTCATTTTCTTAGTTACATCATTTCCAAACTTATTTTGGTAGTTTCGATTCAATATTTGATGAAAATTTGTTTTCGAAATATTTTGCACGTAGCATAAAAAAGACAATTCGGCCGTGTTCGCACCTGCAAGAGCACCAGAAAGTGGTAATTTAATCCTAACGTATAATTATATAAGCGCCTCGTCTGAAAATTTATCAACTTCGTTTTTTAATCAATGCCAAAGTATCAATCTCTCAACAGGTGATATGAAAAAATAATATCACATGCGCAGAAAAACAAAATAACGCTGTTGCGCATGTGATATGAAATTATGGATCATATCACCTGCGCAGAAATTGAAAATAACGATTTTGCGCATGTGATATAAAATCACTGGGGAATATGATATATTATTCAAGTTAAACTAATGGGAAATTTGCATTGGACATTTATGTGAGGTATAATAACATATAAATATTGCATTTCTGAGAGGGTGATATGAAAAATGTTCACCGCGAGATATATTC
The DNA here is from genome assembly GCF_021730395.1 of Mercenaria mercenaria. Taxonomy (NCBI): domain Eukaryota; kingdom Metazoa; phylum Mollusca; class Bivalvia; order Venerida; family Veneridae; genus Mercenaria; species Mercenaria mercenaria. The sequence continues at coordinate 82,551,061 of NC_069365.1, read as the reverse complement.
ATATTTCGAGGGGTGAACATTTTTCATATCACCCTCTCAGGAATGCAATATTTATTTTATTATACCGAAAGCTTATAAGGGTCAAAGCATTTACTGAAAAATCAACATAACAATTTATTTAACATTAAAAAGTAATTACTAACCAAATAATGAAGACAGAATTAAAGAGTCTTTACTTGTTAGGACTCATAATTTGTGGCGACTTTTCCGTAATAAGACTTTTTTGATAGATTTAGTCGAGACGTTTACATATCGCTGACCCCTAGCTATATTTATTCTAATATTTCAACATTGCGTCAAACAGTAGCATTCGAAAAACGGCGATAACTTTCTTTTTTATAAATGAAACATATAAGTGTGAGTACTCATATTCTTAGTTGGATCATTTCCAAACTTACTGTTGTAGTTTCGATTCAATATCTGATGAAAAATTGTTTTCGAAATATTTTGCACGTAGCAAAAACAGAAAATAATCAATGCGAAAGTATCAATCTCTCAACGGGTGATATGAAACAATAATATCACATGCGCAGAAAAACAAAATAACGCTGTGCGCATGTGATATGAAATTATGGATCATATCACCTGCGCAGAAATTGAAAATAACGATTTTGCGCATGTGATATAAAATCACTGGGGAATATGATATATTATTCAAGTTAAACTAATTGAAAATTTGCATTGGACATTTATGTGAGGTATAATAAACAAATATATTTATCGCATAAAGAGCTACATTCAAAATAAAATATCATACAGTAACAGTTGGCTGCTTTTTAGTAGTAGTACACATTTATGCTGTGTTTATCTATACATGTATACCGTGTGTACTATTTAAAACCTAATGCATTGTATTGTTAATACACATAAACGTGTTGATTTTATGTTTACGTACACTATATGAGTAATTTGTCTAGCTTTTATGTAAAAACATTTAAAGGTATCCCCTTGATATGTTTTGTACATGTTTTTTACAGCTGATTGTTAATTGCATTTATTTGTAAATATATGTGAATTACATCTACGAAAAAACAAATAGAAACTGTTGGTCTAGCAAGTGTTTTATAATAACATTTATTCTATCAAATTATGTTTGAATTCTAGAATTTGTAAAACAATGTTTTATAATATTTTTTTAAATATACACCAATGTTATACATTTTCACGCAAATGACATTATTGTAGTACTAACAAAAAAATTCATTGATACGTATTTCAGACATATGTCCATGTTCTACAAAGATGTGGTAAAATAAACACAAAATAAAAACTTGTAAACTTGAAACTTGTAAAGTTGTATATTGTGTGTTTGACTTAGAATATAGCATTTTTGTTAAAAGCAGTGGTGATACACGAGTCACGCATCCAAAAAATATTTATTTAAAGATATTCAAATAAAAATGATATATTGATATTTCAAAACACTTGAGTGTTTTCAAAAATGGGTAAACATTCAACGGTCATTTTCAGCCATAAAAATGATTTTCATTTTTTTTCGAGGGTGTGAGAGTTAATAGTCTGATTATTTTTTGCAACATTTGTATAATATTAAAACAAAATGCAGTACACACATTAAAAAAAAAGACCCATATACATATACTATTATCGATTATATCACTCATATCATTTCAAACGTCACTTTACCGTCAAAAAGACAGATGCAACCCAAGTAAGGTGTTTTTCTCTAAACTTTTGACCTTGTTTTGTTTTAAAATAAGACAGCAAAGATGCAGAAAAAATGCAGGAATTATCATCTTAATATCGCATAAATCATCAAAACGACAAGTTCCTGGAGGCTGTATCAGAAAAAAAAGCAACTCGAATATAAAGAGACGTTGTTATGTCTAACGTGGCTGAGCTCTACTGGCTGTATCATATAAGGAAGGGTGACAGAGATCGTGAGAAACAAAAGAAAATTAACCTTGATTCATTTGCTTACATGCAAGAGTTGGAGAATCGATTCAAAGCAATGCTACTGAAATATGAATTGTCAACAAATGAAATTAAGATAATTTAAATGCTATAAACAGAAGTTTTATTAAAAATTTAATTTACTTTTTGAAAATATGCATGACCTGTTTCCAGAAAATTCCGCTTAATATTTATAATTTCGTCAATACTCCACATTTAGACATGCATCAAGAGACATTTGGCTATATTAAGAATACAAAATTAACACAATAATTCTCAAGAAATAGGTTCAATAATCTCTTCACTAAGCTACAATACTGTGTGGTATATAGAGAATCATGAAGAGACGGCTACAGAACGTACCTTTTTAAAACCCTGCAATGACTTACCTTAAGAACAACCAGAAGAAACTGCACTAATACACTATAAACACGAAATTTCCGTCTCGGTATAAGCGTTAAAGAATGATTTATTATTGTAAGAGATCGCACAAAGAACATGTATTTCAATGAAATATAGATAACTGAGTGTTTAATCATGTACGTAATACTATGTTTGTAAAGTGTTCATATATAAACTAAACACCTCTTCTTAGATAAAAACATTAAGGAACACCGTTAGTACGCCTTGAAGCAATCAGTGGAAAAATACCACTGGGGAGCTGAATCAAGTAAATTACCTACAAACCCTCACTCTTTTCCATCATCATGTTTCAAAGTTACAGCATTTAAATCTAGCTGTTTGAAATCTACCTTACCTACCAACATATTTACATATGCCCAAAATCTGTCCTTGGTTATTTGTGAATTCCAGTGTTGAACGAAGTCTTATAGTTTACTAGACTCTATAAAATATCGTCGATTGTAACAGAAAACTTTGTAACAGAAAGCTAAGCACAGTCGTGTCAGTAATTACAAATTTAATGTGAATTTATTTCATTTAGGGAGTTTTATGAAATACGTATACACTGAAAAAATATATGTCGACCATCTCTGCAATTTGATTTTCTAACTGCTCCATGAGAGTCGGTAGAAAATTTAAAAGATTCATAACTACTTAATATCAATACTACAAAAAATGGTAAAAAACTGGTATTATAAAAGCATCTGTGTATAATCGGACAAATTTGACACATTTTATCAAACATTGAATCTCAATTCATTTATTATTCTGAAGCACTGGATTAAATTCCATTACAATACGCTTTTGAAAACGGAAGTGTCACATTTATTCCACTTTTTGCACTGCTTTTGTATCATTTCAGTCGCACTGGAATAATAAAATGCGTTTACATTAGGAGCGCTAAGCTAATGTTGACATCTTTAATAAAGCTTTTAGTTTCAATCTTCTTTTCAAATGCAAAAATTTCAATCTGACAAAATATGACACATAGTGACAGGTATATTTATCTGTGAATCAATTATTTTAGTTCCTATTACATATACTGGTATCAACGCAAAGTATCATAGGACAAAATACGATGGAAGTCATTTGTCTTCACGTGGGAAATATCGAAAGTACATTTTCATATCGTGTGAAAGCTGTAAAAAGGGTAGTCTTCTAATCAATTGATTGGCAGCGTCTTTCAAAACATAATGGCAATATCGCATCCGTAAAGTCTCTCTGAACAGAATGATGCTTGTCATAATATCTCTGTATGGAGTAATGCCTAAACCAGTGCTTTGGGACGTAATTGGTGTTATACATCTAATTACCGCTCATCATCCTAATTTGCTTCTGTTATCAATTTGCTTGGTCCAATATTTTCATATAAATTTCAAATTGCTAGTCTCTTGTTGAGATTGATATTCACATTGCTTCCAATGTTTTTTTTTACTTCTTTTCATTTAAAAGCACGGAATAAGCAACATCAAATGCTAGTTTTAAGGTGGTTGATACGTAATTACACTCGACACTCAACTGTTTGTCGTTCGTTCGTGTCCTCATGTCTTCGCCGCGGGCACAGGCATAGACCAAAAGCGACATATCGGTGGTTTGTCGTGAATTTGTGTCAAATAAAGTCTTGAATAAATTATTATCTTCAACATAGATTTGGTACCAAACACAATGTTATGTTTGAAAAACATTCTTTTGTATGGATATTCAGTAGCATAATTGAATACAAAGATCGGAGCGCGTAAAACTACCACGAGAGTTTTAAAATAGTTGTAACAACAATTTCGATGAATATGATTAGAAAAAGTGATGTGAAAACTCTACCAAAATTAGGGTTTTCCAACCGCAAACTATTTACAAATTTACAAAGGGGGCTATAATTCTTATATAGTACATGAGAAAGCTATGTCTCTTGACCAACTTTATATAGCTAATGATGATAAACAGAGAGTTCTCGTTCCTGGCCTTCTCACTAACTAAATGATGGTTAAGAAGTATTTAAAATTTCAACAGCGGACTTTTTTCAACGGATCTTAAAGATTTTATCCACTATAACAACACTAGTGTTTAAATGCAATGTGATGGCTTTAAAAGTAATTCCGTCGACTTTGATGCAGCGTTATTATATTTTCTGGGTGCTACGGTGGGGAAGTGATGCGTATGGAGTGTTTCACATTGTATTTCCTCAATTTGGCCTGCTTTATTGAATCCTGTGCTTCGACAGGATCTTGTTATAGATTGTGTCAACTATCATAACGACAGCCTTTAAGTGTGTTTCCATTTACTCAGATTCAGTATTGTGAAATTTCTTTTAGGATCACGGAGTACATTCAATTTTGCAATAAGAGAATTCCGCTTTATACAGTGCTAGATTCTTAATAAACACTATTGCAACCAAGAAGTAAATATTTTCAAAGTAATAATTGTTCTTATATTGTTACAACAATCAACATTCGCCTCTGTGCAGGTTTTAACCATTGTCCTTAAAACATTTTTTTACATTCAAGTAGGTTTCTTTCAAAATATGCATAAGACCACTGCGCCATGTTGGATTTCTTTAATTAAAAGCAAAGCAGATCGATGCAGCACATTTCCGCTTTACTATTTATTCCACAATATTTTGAAGCCATTTATATTTTCAGCTATTATAAAATAGTTTTCAATTGTAGCAACAGCACAATGTGCCGTTCGCCAATGGCTGTCCTTGAAAATTTGACTGGCTTTTATGTATACTTCCCGGTCGTGTTTACATAGACATGTCATTCAGATCTCATGTTACATAAAATGAAAGCAACCGCTGCCGCCAATGATTTTTTCTTGAATTTTAATTCACTTCCCTTGTATTCGTCTTATAAATTATACGGAATTTAAGACAAATTAATGACTATTGTTTATGTATTCGTTGTGAAGAATTAAGTTAGAGAAATTGCTTAATGAACTCTCATGTAGGTCTCAAAGCTTTTACTCTGGTCTGAATTCATCTTCCAGTCTTCCAGTTTGTTCCTAAACATTTTGTGACAAGTATAGAATGTTTTCGAAAGTCACTCTTTGTTATATAATATATAAAATACTGTGACTGCACAAAATGCACAAAATGTTTCAGTTTATTTATTTCTGATCGTTACAAACACTTTTGCTCTGCTTAATAATGTATTAATATTTCGTTTTTTTTGTGTGTTAAATTTAAAGGGAAGAGATGCACTTTAAATATTTTAGGACTTTAACTTAAATTGATATTATAAACAAATATTTAAATGATTTATTCGAAAAGCTTACGCGTTTTAGACTTAACTTTGACGGAGAAAATTATCAATATCATACTGTTCTCAGTTTTATCAGGATAAAAGAAGGTATAAGATGGATGTAACTGGGTTCTCAGTCATATCGTTATCGGTATACATGTCTTACTACTTCCGTCTGCCATGCAATAGTAAGTGGCAACAATAATTATTTGGATCCTTTTTCAACACAGTGAAATATTGGTACTTGGCCGATATGTGTGTGACTGGCTATAAGCAGATAGATGCATTTGTCTGCAGACAACTTAATGCTAAACAATAAAATATTTCTTCATCTAATGAGTTTCCCAGTATCAATTAATGATCTTAGATGATCATTAATTCTACTTTGAAAGACTCAAAGAATTTCTTTTTAACGTTAAAATTGATTAATATATTGGCTTGAAATTCGAGATAATCTGTTACATCAGATGAATCGTTTAGTGAAAAATACAAAACGAACATCAATGTTCAAGCGATATATTTTATAACATAGTGATTGTAAATGATTTTTGTTATCATTGTTTCATATCAATCTAAGAACTACTACATTGCACAACGAGGTTTTCGAAATTTTTAAGACGCTTTGATTGTATCCAATTTGCCATCTTTTAGTTAAAATTAGGTTCCATTTTCAAATAGTTACTGCTTCGAAAAAAATGTTCTAAAAATAATACATCAGCCTTTTGATTATGAATTTTGAGAAAAACCAAAACGAGAATATAAGCAGAACAGTATGACGGAAATGAACAAAGTTAAGGAAGGAATTGAAAAAAATATCTGTAAAAAGATCCGACCGAAGCATAGAACGAAAAAAATGTGTCAAGTATAGGAAGGCATTTTACAACAGTCAACACGGCAAAATAAATACCCGTAAAAATGTATATTTTTGATGTTTAATTCAAAGGACTATCGACTTTCGCTCTGATAATATAAAGCTGATATTAATTATGTTAATAGGCACATTTTGATTTACAGATAATGATATTGCTTTTTGACTTTTCATGCAGATCGGAGAAAGGTTTAAATTACATGTGCAATTTCCGTTGTAACAACCGTTATGTGGTCAAAATTATCCATTAATCATAAAATAGAAATATATCAAAATTCAAAATACTGAATTTTCTGGCAGAGAGGTAGTAGATAAATGTCATTATTATAGAAATGAGTTTTTATGTCAACTTAGTTATAACACACAAATTTGATGTTAATAATGTTAATGTTGATAGACATCTTTTCATTTATAAATCTTAATAACGCTTTTTGACTATTCAAGCTGATTTGAAAAACCGATAGTGTAAGGTTTAAATTCCGTATGAGTTTCCATTGTAGCACCTATGATATGGTCAAAATTTTCAGTTAATCATAAAATTAGAAATCTGTCAACATCTAAAGTAAAAAGGGTCTGATAGAGATAGAGCGCAGATGAATGTCATATAGAAGTGAGATTTTAATTCAGAACACTATCGACTTTATCTCTACCAATGCAAAGCTGATATTAGACAACGTTTTCATTTATAAATATCAATATTGCTTTTTGACCGATCATACAGATTTGGAAAACCAACAGTTCAAGGTTTTAATTCCATACGCAATTTCCGTTGTAGCAACTATAATGTAATTAAAATTGTCTGCATAACGTTTACAATACATTAGAAACTGACAGAGATGTAGCAGATAAATGTCGAAACTGGGAATAAAGCTTATTACGAACGTTGTACGAACATGCAGCAAGACATGCGGAAAGACAGCTGACGAATGGCTTCCTCACACGAAAGTACACCCTAGTGGGTGTTTGAAGAAACATATGTTTCGGAAGCAGATGTGTTAAGTGTTTGAAGACAAGCGACAAAGCATTACAAAAAGAAAGAAAATTGAGCAGCATAATCATAATTTTTCTTTCCGTTACTGAAGATAGCTTGGCAGAGAAAATAATAATACATAAAAAGAACAACTCAAGACAGTTGTATGAATACATTACTTTTACTATTAACAATTTTACTATAGCAATTAATATCTAATTTCGTTTTGACTAATGTTTGGCAGAAATTGGTCACAGCTTCACATAAATGTCAATTTACAAATACATATGATATAAAGTATATGGTTAAAATGCAGATGTCGAGGACCTGGGAACAGAGGCCAAAAACAGTATACTTGAAACAAACAAAATTCTTATTACACAACGTTAAGATATACTGGTGGAAGAAGACATTAGCTAAAACGGGTCCTTACAACAGGATGGAAGTTCTTCAGTAACCGGTTTTGAATGGTTAACATTAAAAACACATTATTGCAGACTGACAGTTTCAGTGTTACATAATGTCGATAAACGACATCTATGAATATAACTTATCATGGAAAGATCAATTATTATTTAAATTACACCATGCCTTGGAAAGAAGTGAACACTAAGGTTGAAATGGGTTAATTAGTCTTTGTTTTAAAGCTCGTTTCTTTTGTTTGCTCAATCTATTTCGCAGCAACGGATTTCAAGGATTATGAGGTCAGTTTGTATCAAGAGTGTAGTGGTATTGGTCATGGTTTTGCAATTTTGGCATAATTTCCTAAAACATCTTTTGGAAATTTCTTCGAAATTGTGAATTTGTTCTATGTTTACACCGGGAAATACATTTTAGAAGATAAAATTGACATTATTTAAAGATATCTTTTCAAGTCAAAAAGATCCTTCGATTATTCTCATGGAACTTTGAAAGGATATATAATTTATTTCCGAATTCGTAAATACACGAATATCTTATGATAAATTACATGTTTAAACCTAGCTTGTAAGAGCTTCGTCACATCGGTGGCGTGATGTATATAATTTGTCAAATAAAAAAAGTTAAAAAACCCAAAATTGTTCCACCATTAGCCCATCTACCCATGAGAGCTTTTGATGCAGTGCAAATTGTAATGTGTGCGTTTCAGAAAGGTTGCAAAACATGAATAACAACACAAATTTTCTAAATGCTGTTACGAGCGTCACCCACAAAGCATTTGATGGCTAGTAATGCTACCTGACAAGGTGTTTATGTTTTGCCAATTAGGACCTTTATTCAAACTGAACTTATCACCGAAAGAGGAATAATAAACCACATATAACTGTCATGTGCCACTAATGTTGTAATCTTTATAATTAGCTAGATGGGAAACTTTTATTACCTTGTCTGCTTCTGTAATACAGTTCGATTGACATGAAATTTACGATGTCTGTTATTTCTGGTTAGATAGCATTCACAAGACAGGTAGTTAAAATCTTCTCCGAATGGAAAATATAGATGTCTTTAAGGTTAACATGGTGTAATAGCCATATTTCATATCTTGTAACTGTATGGTAATATTTAAATGAAATTTGGTCACTTTAAAGACATTCAAAATTAAAAATCGTTTCACCGAGAGATTTTTCAAATTTTATCATTTTTTGGGGAGATAATCGGGTATTGAAGTTAACATTGATGCCTATGGGAAATATATAATTTCTTTGATTATAAGAATCTGAACTTGAGTTTCGAGAAAATTTTGCGGTAGATAGCTGCATTATATGATTCTGATACAAATATCAAAAAGAAATCTAAAACTCCCCGTAGGGAAAAGGAGAAAACTTTTTTTTTTTCTAGTTTTCAGGGGAGATAACTCATGAAAAACCAAAATTGTCAGGGGAGGTAATCTAAAGGAAATTTTTGAGAACTTCTGTCACTATATAACTTGTCAATATGCACCTTATTTCTATCGTTTGACATTTTCAAAGCTTACATTATCAAGTTGTATGTACGCTTTTGGTGAAATTCAGGCCTATTACGGGTAGTCATCCTTAAGCTTATCCTGTGATGTAAGTTTTAATTCTTAATGCTGAGAGGGAATGGTTGAGCGTTTAATTGTTCTTATATCATACAGTTAATGCGCATACTAGTAATTGCTCATCTGAAGTCTTAAGACAAGAGACTTCTGGCATTAAACAATTATTGCGACGAATGATTTGTCTGGTAACTTGTGTTATATTTACGGTGGATTATTTTCACCTATTTTCACTTATTGACGCAGCTTAAGAAAAGAGTTTGAAAGAGGTATTGGCTATATCTATTATGCAGCATTATCTCTTAAACATAAAAAAGCACACAAGCTACACATTCCTTATAATTCGAATAAAATATGTTGATTATGATCTTGATAATGTATAATTTAATGATGGACTACGTTATGTTGTGAAAGCACAGTCTGTCCAATGATTGTTAGTTTTATAAGAAGTTGTGCATAATTAAGTTTATATATCTCGTACAATTTTAGTTTGACATAAAGATGACGAATTATATTTTTCGCAACAGAGTATATCTTGAGAACGTGCCCACATGTGTTACTGAATAAATTTGTTTGTTTGTTTGTAAAAGCAAGCGACAAACAATCTTCTTTGATCAGAAAACATTAGTCATACAATGTCGGCTAAAAATAAAGAAATTATATAATTTGTCATTTACTGTAAATCGAGCAAATATTTACTTAAGGATATGGCATATTTTCGTATAGATCTATAGGTCAGCAGGGCTTTTTTATTGTCCTCTCTGCAACTCAGCCATCAATCAAGGGAGTTCAATATTACTTGGCACAAATGTTTCCTATAATCAGATAATGTGTCATGCATGAAATTCAGACCCTAGCTCAAAGGTTAAGGCCATACTTTGAGGTCTAACGTCAGTGGTGTTGTATCCTATCCAGTCCACAACACTGTCATCCTTCAAAGGATTTTAATGTTACCTCGAACAGCCAGGTCCCTCGTCAAAAGGTCAAGGTCACACTCGGAGGGGGGTCAAAGGTTAATAGGTTATATTTCCCGTCCGACCCATGACAACGTCTTTCTTGAATCGATTATAATATCACTTGGCACAAATGTAATACATAATGAGACAACATATACTTCGAAACACCCAGACTCCTAGCTCAAAGATTAAGGTCACAATCTGAAGTCAAATTTCAATATGGTGTTTTCCCTGACTAGTCCATAACAGAAAGGTTGTATAAAATGATACCAAACATTTATCCACATATAACATATCAGTAACCGTTTCCATGCCAATAAAGCAGTATGGCGGCATGCACCTTTTCAAATTTAGTTTCTTGTTTGATTCAGAAAAGTCGCCTTTTTGCCTTCACGTATATTTGCCGTCGGTATATTGCTAAGCATTTAGTATATTTTGCATAGATGTGAACATGTACGGGGCATGTCAAAGGAAGTTACAATAGGTTTTGTTGTTATTAAAAAATCGTTTTACCTTTTCCTGGTAGGTAGGTTTTGAACAATGATTGTGACGCTAAATAAAGATGCAATCTTGTAAAGCCCTATCTGGTAAAATGAACTGTATAATATTGAATTATAATCATACCCGTTTTCAAATATACGTTGTTTTAATGGATGCGTCTTGAAAAAAGTGACGTCAATGACTTTGTCGAGACATTCAATAATATCGTTCTTGCTTTCTAATCAGTATTCATTTCTCAGCAGAAAAAAATTGCAGACAAACTAATGGTATTGCTTATAGAAATAAATGTAAGTTAATATTGCTAGCAAAGACGTTATTCAGTGTATACGCGTAAATATATTGTAAAGGTTTAAAGAAGCGAAAGTGTTGATGATTATGGATAAAATACCATTATGTTAGATATATCATGACAATGCTAGGAACACGATGTACAAAACGCATTAAGAATAATTCCGGAAAGTATATAGTTTACACAAAAGCAGGCTGATAATCAATGATTGTCGTGGACATACTGCTTATCCGAACATAAACTTGTGTTCTTGGAATATAATTACTGACATTTCAAAACTCAGTTAGAACAACTTCTCAAACGGCACAGAATGTTATCATATTAAAGCACCACTAAACACTGCTTTGACAAAAAGGACACACTCTAAAGCTAAAACGAAGCTTCTGTGATATACTGTTTATAAACGTTTACTTCCTATGATATAGTTTATGGGAAAAATCAAAGAAGTATAAAAAACACAGAATGGTAACAGGAGATAATCTCGCGTAAGCTTGTGTCATTGCGTTATCTTAATGAAGCGTTTGCTGACTTGATCACTCGTGGTCAAACCAACGGACGCATTATAAAGTATTACACTGACGATACGGCCGGCACGTAATAAACCGAATCGGGTTCGATTTTCAAACGACAACTTTCGATTTCTCAGACTTCCAATCATAAATTCCTTCCTTCTATGTGTAGAAAATACTAATAACATGAAAACACCATTATCATTTTAAACATACGATCTGATAGAAAGTTTTCCACGACACAAATTTTTTATCCTTCTGCTGTCTGTTAACCGGTTAAACGAGATCTCATTCAGTTCCCACGTGATGTTGGTGAGATTTGCTCTATATGTTTTTTAAGTTGCCGATCTATTTATTTTATAGCTCTTTGGTAAATATACATATACGCTCGTTTATTTGAACATGAACAAAAAATGTATAAGATGATCCTTTGAAATAAGTTAAATAATAGCAGACTCGGTTTAACTGAGTCTGTTTATGACAGTTCATGGTAAGTTTTAAACCTCTCATATACCCAAGCACTGGCTAATGTTAAATTCTGTTACATAGACCATGACCTAAAAGTACCAGAAAATAGAGAAATACTGAATCAAAGTACGGGGAACTTTTTACGACCACCACATGACATTTAAAGATTGATGTTGTGATAGTTAATGAATTCTATAGTATTATCTGGAAGAAAAGAATGCAATATTAATATAAAAAAAATATTGTAGATTTGTTTCCTTATATTTTAGCTTTTTTATTGGGGTCACAATGATGACTTTGGTCGCATACTGCATCAAAATAAACATGCTTTGATTGTTCTGGCCTTAACTTCAATGTTTTGTTCTTCAAGAATATGACACACAAACAGAATATATAAAGAAAATTTGATTGAATGAAAGAGAATAAACCGCATATATGTATAAGAAAACTTATAAAGTTTATTCAGTATGTTCATCTAAGGTATCATCATGCCAAGCAGCAGCGAAAAGGTGGGAATAAACGGCCGACACATGCAATGATTTTTGGACAAGAAATCATTTAAAGGCATAAGCAAGTCTGTCATTTAGTAGATAAAAAACGTTGCATAGTTTTGACTTGAAACATGCTGTATAGAAACCGAAAAACAGCAATGTTAGAAGAGTATCATCAATTATTATAATAGTTATTGCATATCCATTATAATGAAATAATTTTGGCAGCATAGCATATAATATTTATCTCCTAGGTCTTGAAAATGCTTTATAACAAACCTCAACAGTATTTCTACCAAGAGTTCACTTTTAAGTATCGAGACTACAGACCGGTAAAGTTCGGAGCCAGCACAAATTATTGTATGCAAACCAATTAAATATTTGTTCATAATAGCAGTTATGGATATTTATTCAAACTGTACAAGAATGATATCTTGAAAATAACTTCATTTTGTGGTAATGACGATTATAGTGAGCGACGACTTATTCAACAGAACCTAACATTTTGTTCTTATTTGGGATAATCTCTAAATAAAGATGAGGATTAAAGTTTGAACTTCTCAGAGTATCCGTAATTGTGAGATCTTTAGTTATTAAGTTCACTTTATGATGGCAAAACTAAGAACATTTCAGATACTATTAACGTTTTAACGTATATGTAAACTGAATAGAGAACTTGTCAAATCTCATATTGTTTAACATGTATGGGTCACTACGAGGATTCTGAAAGTAAGACTGATACTGGTACAACAGTAGTCTTTAGGTGCCTGTTTGATTAACTATTTTTTAAACCTTTAACTTGCTGGTGGCAAGTGATTCTACTTTTGCGATCAGTGCAGACCATGATCAGCGTGCACATCCTTGCAGGCTGATCATGGTCTGCACCCTTCGCTATATAGTAAGTAAATTTTTAGTGAACAACACTTTGAATAATAAATGGTATTGCCCAAACTGAATGATGGACAAGTCCATATTAGAAATTTAGCAGGCTAAAGGTTAAAAATGGCATGTGGCATAGGTAAAAGTATGTACCTTAAGAATGTACCATTCTATAATTTTTTGTTAGATTGAGCTTCAGGTCATGTTCTTCATTGTCTAGGCAATATGTTAATTGAGAAACGTACGTATACTTTAAAAAGCCTAACTGATCACTTATCCTTCGTTTTTTAATTTTAAATGTTATTATTTCTTTTAGTAATCTTTAATCCTTTTGTTGGCTACACGTACATTTCATATCATTTTTAGCATTGTACAATTTTATTCCCAACTCCCCGTAACGCATCTTCTCTATTATCATTCAACACTTCTCAATGAAACCTGCTATTGTTTTTGCTTGATCGCAAGGATCATCTTATAGATTTTGCTTGGAAACGGTGAGTGAATTCTGCCATAAACTATGAAAATGTGTCATTTGCCTTTAATGTTTATCAAATACAAAGAAACATTATATTTTCTGACTAAGAATCTTTAGGGATTTATGCATAATTTCTACTGCATCGTCATAGGGGTATACAAATCGCTTTGAAGTAACATTTTGAAACGAACCTGAATATGTACTTAACACTTTCAGTTTCTATCACTAAAACAAATGTTTTGTTATCAAAAACAGCAGGGAATTAACGCTGAATTGATGGAAAAGGACAACATCGAATGATTAGCAAATTTTGTAACTGTTACTATGATTTTTCTATCATGAATATTTTATAACATTCTTCTCCCTCTGATGTATCAAGTTTGACCAAGCATCCTAGTGCGCTCCTGGGTATGACCAATATTTATCTGGAAATCGGCGCTTGGACTCAACTCGATTATAACGTAAATTGTTCTGGCTTTTCAGTCTTTAAAAGTGATAATTACGCATGTGTTTTGAGACAAACTATGCGTTTGGTGTTAACACGTTTACAGTTTGGCACTTTGTTCTTTGCTTGTATTTGACGAGGTAGGTCGTAGAATATACTATAGGTCGGTCGAAGAAATTTTGACTTCTGATCTGTTTCATCCGGTCCTTCATGGTATTACGCACAAACTTGAAAACAAAACTTGCATGAAAACTAAAAAATATAGCTTGAACTAAACGTATTTTTATTCATCAAAATCGTAAACGGGTTAGTAGTTTAATTTCTGACACGAAACGTCCGATTGGTTACTGGAACTTTGTAATCTTTTAAAAAATGAACATGATGGGAATACTATAAAAACTATGTGAAGGATGTAAGGACTCAGATATCAGATCTGCAGTATTAGAATATTTGAAACTTTTCAAAAGGATTCTGTTATTCCGTAAAAACAAATATAATTACGTGTACACTAACGAACATAGAATCTACATAACACTAATACTACTAATCACACCTTTCTAATAGAAGAGATGAAATCTACTTACTCTACTCTGAGGCATGGGTGAGTGGCTTCAAGCTTGTATTGGTCGTACAGTATGAGCAGGGTCAAATCAATTTTACCAGTTACCATGGCCAAGTCTGTAATTAGTCACTTACATTACAGGAGGGAATAGTGATACTAGCATGTCAGCATATCCTACCTTTTTTTTTCCGCTGAACTCGAGGATTGACATGTAACATGAGGCAAAGTGTATCATATTTACGAAAGTGCATATATATAATAAGAAAAGGTCATAGACAATATTTTTTTTTAGTTTTTTTTTTCAGAGAGGTCTTGTGTTTCAGGAAATAACTTTGGGACAAGGATTGTCTCGAGCGTACTTATAATTTCTATGCTCTTCACATGAATTCAACGCATAATCTTATCAGATTGAAGGGACACCTCGGCGCCTTTAAATTAACTGAACGAATACGTCTTGTATTTAAATGCTATTTCAATATATACATACTGGACATGTGATTTGGTTTTCAAAGCAACGTTGGATAACATCTTTGTTAGAATGGGTAGGTTCACGATGTAATCATTGAAAACTTATGCACACCATACTTTCATTAATCAATACACGCATTGATACGCTCGAAGAGGATGCAGAATAACAATCAGAGCCCTGAAAGGACTGATAGCCAGTGCTTATTGAATGATATTTCAACCAATACACCTGAAGAATCAACATTTCATTGTGCATAGAACGGCCATGATTTGGACAATGATGGTAGAGGTCCACTAGACAATGCTACATGCCAAATATTTAAGCTGTTTGCTTTGTGGTTCAAGACAAGAAGATTTTTAAAGGATTTCCCTATACAACTCTATGTAAAACTAAATTTGCCCCAGGGTGGGGCCAATATAAACTCTAACACTAAACCCTAACCCTAACCCTAGAGAGGAGTGATTCCGAATATTTCGAATATGAATATAAAGTTCATAATTATTCTAGAATTCGTTGTTGCTATTTTTTTTGTTGTTTAAAACAGTAGTACTCAGTTGCTCACACACTCACGCTAAACCAAGGTTATAAAAATATGAGACTATTTTTTTGCATGTCCAGAATATTTCTGTGATGCGGTCACATAGACATAGAAGGAAAACTCAAACGACGCGAGGTTAAAACTTGGTAGTTGATTTAGAGCTATAGCCAAAAAGCGGATGCGTTTGCTTCTTGGATATACTGATATCAATGAACGTAGCAAGAAATTCATACTACTAATTATTATTCGGAGGAATACAGCTGCAGACAAATTAATGCTCAAGAAGTAATAACCGTAACGTATTGCTTACAACGATGCTGTACAATAAAAAGAACATTTTGTAGGTTATTGGACGCAAAAAGACAGATCATCCTAGACAGTAATAAAATTAGCATGGAAGCAAAGAATTTGAAAAGAAACTGATGTAAAACATGACTGATCAAACGTACAACAAAGAAATAAACTCTGAATAAAGGTGTTAAAATGGATACTACCCATGCGAAATAGTGGACGATAAGTTCAAATACTTCTAATTATTGTGAAAGTGATGTTTCTTATGTTAAACTGACGTGCTTAATTAGATTATAGATGCACTATTTCTTACTTTGACGACATACAATGTAAGTGCGTAATTTTCATTACTTTGCTAACCTGACACACGTTATCCAGCTTAGGAGAACGCACAAAAATTGCTATAAATGTTTAATTTCACTTTACGTTTTCAGTGCTTTACATTTTAATCCGGGCAAAATAGGATAATTAGAGTGTCATGTTCAGATTTTTTATCGGACAATTTTTAACATGTTGTTACGACTTCACATATATTATAGTTAAACAGCAAGTGTTATAGCAGGATTTGATTTGATTAAACATTTTTTCTGTTTCCTTTTCCTTTAACTGGCTGAATAAATTGATATAGGCAAATCTATGATATGTCTTGACAAAATACCGTTTAAAGTTTATATTAAGGTACCAGTATGCGTATTAGTTTTATTTTTGTCATATATATTTCCTGCTTTCATTTCCACTGTGTATGTCGGTACTGAATACGCTTTCTTTTTTTCAGATATATTTTCATTTCACTCGGCGAGAGAGACCAGTTCTAGTGCTAAATATCTTCCTTGGTAACAATTAGTGTCTGCGATAAAGCGTGATCTAGCAGGAAAAAGACATTTGCAACTATGCAGAATTTTTTTGAGGAGAAACGTATGTTACCATATTATATTTGTAAAATTTTCTTTAACAAGATAAACAATCTACGTCCGCCATTTGTTTTACCCTGATTTGGCTTAAGACATGGCTTGAACTTTGGATCTTTTCATAGATTTTATTAACTACTAGTAACACAACAGCGGTATTTAAGTGTCGTGTTGCGGGTTGTAATCTGACTCCCCGGGCTTGGACTCAGTGCTGTTATATTTTCCTGCCGTTTTGGATCATGTAGAACATTCCTTTTTTACTGTTCCATCTAAGCCGTTGCTAGGGGGTGTTAGTGGTGTTGCTCATTTCATAACTTCTCATGAACAGACTCAAACATACCGAATCTGCTATTATATTGCCTAGTTGCATTCTATGCTTCCAAAGGATCTCTTCACATATGTGTGCAGGAGTTGTTCATGAATTATTTACCAAACTAATTAAGAAATAGTTAAACAAGCTTTATTTCTATAATTACGATTTACTTAAACAATTGGTACATATAGACGCACGCACATATTAAAAGCTTTGTGTAAACAATTTAAATCATTTTTGAAATGTATACTGGTTATTATGAAAAAAATTATCTTTAAGCAGACCTTTGAGCTCATCATCATACATTTTCTAAATAAAAAACTAATACACCCAACAAATTATAATTCCTAACTCAAACAACTCGACATTATAACTACAAAATTCAGGGATTTGACGCTGTTTTGATGAAAATTGACAACGTCTGATATTAAACAGCCTTTTGTAATAACATAAATTACTTAATCTAGAAATCAACATGACTCAGGTTGTCAGCAATATTGGTCATTACATTAAAAAAGAACAACAACAGACAGACAGACAAACAGATACTTTATTCACCCAAGGTATATAAAATACAACATGAGGATATGCAATATATTTTTTTTTAACAATGTAATGTTTGTTCCGATAGCAGTCAACAGAATATAAAGTATGAACCTAATAAGTTAACAGTATACACAAGTGCCACATATGTTGCTACATGACAATACATTTTCAATTGACGCTTTGTCGAGGACGTTTGTCACATTTATTTTGAAATTTCAGACTCTTTATTTGTCACAAGAAAGTACCGTAAGTTACGCCAATGCCAGAAGTTTTCAACACCTCAATATTGTGTCATGAAAAGTCATCAAAAGCTTTTGAATAACGTTATCAGCTTTGCCGCTTGTTAAATTGGATTTAAATGCATTTATAGTACGTGAAAATAGTACAATACCTTATAAAACTGTAAGTTATAATTGCCTTTAAGTGATATTTGTTGGTAGCTGAACGTCTCCTGTTCATCGAGATCACTCAATTTATAGAGGATATTTGTTTGTTTGCAGTGTGATATCGAAATATATCATCACCGATAAGGGAGACAATTCAATATTTTCACGAAGGCGGAGCCTGAGTGAAAATATCAGAATTGTCTCCCCCATCGGTGAAGATATATTTCGATATCTCACTGAAAACAAAATAATATTCTTTTTATTTTATGCTAATTGGTAAAAATCAACAAATGTTCTATCTATTAGATGCTTGCATGTTCAAATAAGACCAATACTTCATGATGATATTTGGATTTATTTAGGCTACCGTGTTACATATGATGCATCCGCTAAATTACCATGGACACTCAGGCACATTGATATCGAATATTGGTGATTAGGCCCGTGAAATCAACACGACGCCATATTGTTTTTAAAAACAAAAACTGCATTTAAAATATTCTGTTTAAAAAATGCACAATCCGCGGCAAATGTCTGTAGTTTAGTAAGCATTTTTAAATCTTTTCGGGTTTGTGCCGTCAGTTCGTTGAATAACCGGAAGCTTGCTTTTTAAATTTACAACACGCTGAAGGTCAGATTAAAAAAAAAACAAGACGAAAAACGTAAACAACTGGGGAATATCCGACAGTCCTTGGAAAATCAAACTGCAGAATTAAATATCATCATGGATTCAATGTAAATATTGATCTAGGAGCTGTATGGCATAACGAATAGGGATTGAAGTTGGAACACAACTGACTGGGTGGGAAAATATTTCGACGAAAATGCTGGCATACTACGTTGAGCTGATGTCTTGTGATAATAAACTAAGACAACAACCAACTAAATGTGCTGTCGCCAGTACAATCTACCATACGACAGTGACGAACCGATGAAAAGTGGAGGAATCCCGTATCTATAGCTACATGAATGGCAAGGTCAAGCAACCAAGCCAAGGTAACATTTCTAGAGCATTACTGTTATTTCTTTTGCAAACTTTATTATAGCTAGCTTGTCCTATATAGGATTGTCTAGCTGTACATCATACATGCCTCATTTATGGCTTGAATATTAGGATAATCATAGGGTATACCAGTAATTCTAAAGGCAACAAAGGGAGTTAATTAAAGAATATATTTCAAGAGAGATAATTTTATTTGAAAAAAAAAACGAAGTTCGACACTGTGAGTGATATAGAGAAATATCTCACTGATATTTTTCAGTATTTCACCCGTTAGCATAAAATAAATCTGTATAATAATGTTTCGTCTTAGGTTCAATCAAGCCAATACAGAAATTATTCTGATTGTCTGCATTTATGCTTCCAAACATACTTTTTGCTAATTCTTGCTAAATACTAATAATACATATTACGATAGGTTAACTGCTATTTTCTTAACGGGCTTTTTGTTTTATTTGATACATATCCCTGATATTTTACGAATTTTATTCATACATACACCATCTGTCACTTTCTGATTTTGTTATTGGTAACTAGAGTTTTGTTATCACAGATAGCACGGAATTACATTTTGTTGCTATGGGAATTAACGCTGGCTTGACGGAAAAGGACAGCAACGAAAGGTAAACAGATTTTATAATTACTTCGTAGCTTCTGTTATAAATAATGTATAAAGCTGCCCTCCCTGTGATGTATTTAGATTGACCAAAGATCCCTCTGCGCTTCATGGTATGACCAAAATTAATCTAGAAATTGATATCGAGAGCCAACACTGTATTGATTAAAATAGAACAGAATAATCATGGTGGACATATCACACGATTATTATACTTTTATCACTGACATACACATTATTAAAGAAATTTCTGATAGCATATTATGCTACAGAAGTTAAGAAAGTTTAAATGCGCACATATCTATTGCAAAAATACCAGAATCATTGGCATGTTATGATCTGTTTCAGTACTTTAGGACGTTTCTTACCGACATAGTGATTACATGAGTGTGTTCGTTTGTTTATAAATGAACACCATACATATCTGACCAACCAGCTGCTTTGTTTGCTTTAAAATTTGAGCTTTTGAAAGCTGTACATAAACCTGATTTTCCTTGACTTGTTTCTTCATGATACGAAAGTTGTTTAACAACCATGACCGTCATTGGACTTAACATATGCGGATTCTATCAGGCGGACAAAGAAATATCTTACTAGACAGTGCGGCGTGAACATTAATCAGCACGTAGATATTGTATGGTTATGAACATATCACCCAAAGAGAGTTATCTCAAGCATATAAACTATGAATGTGTAAGCTTAGGAATTTCAAATTATATGAAGCAACACCAGTCTGCATTTGCATGAACTATTGACATTTATGAACGCTTTGTACTTTTTGAGTAATGGATGACGATTATTTCATAGCATGTCTTGAGATTTTGCCAATAAAGGTCATGCATGGAATCGACAGTATCGGCACAGAGTGAAAATGTAACCAGACACATGTCACGTTCCACTAGTATTTCCTCTGAATAAGAATGTCTGTCTCTTTTAGATTGTCTGCTTTCCTATCTCTATTCGGAAAAAAGTTTTGTAATTCTATGAAACACCTTCTAACATGCTTAGATAGGAAACCAAACCAAATAGCAATGCTAGGTTATTTGTCACACATTTCCGCGCATACAAGAATTGTTCAAATCAATGTAGTGTACTGAAATATATGGTACTGAAAAAAAAAACTGTGTAACGAACATATATCGAAATTGTCGCGAATACCTCTCAGACAAAGAGACGTGCACTTAAGCAGATTGCACAAGGAAAACAATAGGTGTATAGAATGAAAAAGTTCAGAGAGCACCGTTTGTCTGCCCTAATCATGTCCATATTATGTCAATAACAGGGGAAACTTTTCTATCTATGTAACCTGCTATAAAGGATAACACAGTCCTGTATCCAACAGTCTTGGAACTCTTTTCTTTTACTTTCTCATACTTGGAGATATTTTCCCATACTTTGACGCGTATATTTACGTAGCAGAAACTGTTCTCTTTACAGCAGTAGCTTTTTCAGCATTTTTACGCTTTGAAATACTGTGGAATTTAAATTTTAAATAATCGTCTGTTAGTTGACAAATTTCAGTACAAAAGAATGTCGCAATTTCCCCAAAGCGTTTTTTACGTTCTCAGACTGAGAATTTTGAAGCAGTTCAGAACATATACTTAAAACTTTCGATGGTAAAATTCCAAAATCAATGAAAACTGACAATACAGGAGTTTACCATTTTGCTTCAATGTGCTATACTACTATCTTATTACATCTTCCCATATTACCTGTAATCTGTATCCGTTCAAAATGAAACATCTGTGCTTTAGATAGTTTAAGACGGTCATTCTTTAAATATCAAATATTTCTGTTTTCAGTTTTTACATGAAGAGGAACAAAATAATATATATATATTTAGTATATTTGTGCACTTGAGCTATAATTTCACAGTGAAAAAGACCCTGTAAAGACGAATGTGAAGATATTACTACTTTATGCTGGGTCTCTGTAATAAATATGTACTGGAAAAAGGTAAAGGCTGTTTTAACTTTTTTCTCATACCTGGTTAAAAAAGGCACTAATGTCTTGGCACAATATACCTTCTTCAATAAACGATTATTACTTATTATATAATATTTATTCAATACAACTATAATACAAACCCCATTTACAGTCTTAGAATAAGTAAAACGATTATATATTGCCAAAAAAAAAAAAAAAAAAAAAAAGAAAGAAAAAAAAGAAAAAATCTGTGAAACCTAATTAAAGCCAATCAACAGATCGTCATACATATCAACATGAAAAACATTTGACAGAAACACTGAGCTTAAATCAAAGGCTTTATTGACAAAACCTCAAGCCATTACACGGTTTTCTCTTTATTTTCCATTAAACACATTAACATGAGTTTACATATTTCATAGATGCAGTTAATAAAGATTTGTTTTGCTTGTAGTTCTTTCCCATTGCCTACGTATTTATAATTACTATACTTAAACTAGTTAGAAAACTAATGTTGCAAGGATGTTATGTTTTGTCATATTACATTAGTTCTTATTTCTTGAAATTGCTAAGACCTTATTTAAGAGCACATTTCCTAGTTTTATTCTCAAAGCTGCTTTAAATTTTCTGAGAATGAATGCATGTTTGATAAGGTATCGTATGGCATAATTTTAACGGGCACATATCAGCCAGTTATACGGAAGAGCATTAGTGCCAGGTGTGTTTTTATTAACTCGAATACTAACTAGAGATACTTACTCGAAATTTCGACTTACGTAACTCGAAATTTCGAATTAATAACACGAAATTTCGACTTCATATCTTGCCCTTTTATCCGCAAAATTTGAACGTCTGTCCGTCTGTCAAATGCCAAAAATGTAATGGACGACTTTTGACTCTTTAAAGTGGAATCATCTATTTACATATCCATATCTTGTACCCAACATGCAGCGACTTAAACATGTACTGCCATACATTAATGTATGACCTACCCCATAGCCTCTAGAGCTACTCCAGATAGGATATATACCTTCATTTACATGTATAGTATGTTCAGGTGGTAGGGGCTCGAACTAGGTCGAAAACCTTCCAGATATGGTCAAAATAGTGAAATATTCTAAGTTTGAATACCATCCGGTCACCTTCTATGACCTCTCCTCAAAATCTAGATCTATCCAGGTACCCAATCTTGGTCAGACTCATTACTACACGTTCATATAGGGTATGACTATATTTCCTTGCCATATGTGCTCAAACTAGGTCCAAAACCTTCTGATCTTTTCCCAATATTTCTTGAAAATATATGGTATTTATATGATGTTTGCCTTGATCTGATGCAGGTGTAATCTTAACATATATATCTTTGCTTTGAAATTCGACCATGTATCATCGTTGCCATGGTAACATCTTGAAGAAAATAAGAGAAAAGGTTTCAATATTTGTTGTTTGGTGTTGTTTTACTTTCACAAAATAACCAACCAGTAATCTATATTTTTATCCAATGCCAGTACCTAAAAATTCAAGCTAAGAGAAGCAGAAATTTATATTTTACAAAAAAAAGTGTATTAGTACTCGGCTATTTGAAGTTTTAGATAATAGGCCGGGGTTATTGTTATTGTTGTTATTCTAATGAGCTTTGTATAATGAAAAAAGTTATGTTAAATAAGTTCTTTATCTTATCAAATTTCACAACAAAATCTTATAGAATTAGTAAAAAAATCTTCCTCTTCAAAAGTGTACAGGTACGCGGATGATCAAAAAGTTTAGATAACATTTAAACATTACCTCATATTCAGTGACTCAAAGTTGATATAAAAACACATAAATAACAAGTACATTATTTAGATTTGTGATACCATAGATTAAAGCGTAAGATGTATTGATAGCTCATGCCAAAAAAAGAGAAGGAGTATATTTTGATTGTAAAATATTAATTGTATTGTATTCCATTTCTTGAAAATTCCGCTTCACAATAACATAGAATCCAGATTTGCCATAAAATATTATGCTAAAATATAGAAACTCCTTTTTATAGTACTTTTATGCAATTTGTAATTGCTCGAAATTGTTTATTAATTAACAAAATAAAAATAAAATATTCTATGTGAGAATTGTTTGAAACAGTAATACAGAATAAGTAGAAATCGACAGGTCACCCAACGTACATGACTTAAACGAAAAAGCTGCAGGCTCAGTTTGATTCAAAAGCCATAAATAGTTTTTCCTTTTAACAATTATTTAATTTCTCTAGAAGGTTCCTTATTGTAGACATTTCAGTGTTGTTATGTATTATGGTCCTTAATAGTCCCTTACTGGTTGAAAACCAGTTTCGGGGACTACAGGAATGTGCTTTTCCGTCCGTCATTCCGGCATTCTGTCATTCCGTCCGCCGTTCGCAATTTCGTGTCCGGTTCATAACTCTGCTATTCATTAAGAGATTTTAATATTACTTGGCACAAATGTTCCCCATGTTAGGACGACGTGCCATGTACAAAACCCGCTTGTCCTATTTTGATATCACTTGGCACAAATATTCACAACCATGAGTGTCATGCACAAGAACCAGGTTCCATATCTAAGGTCAAAGTTACACTTAGAGGCCAATCATTTAATGATAAAATTCAAGAATGACTTTGTCCGGAACATTTCTTCTTCATGCATGGAGAGATCTCGGGGAGTTGAATTCTTCATGTGAGGAAGCCATCCAGCTGGCTTACGGAAGGTCGATGGTTCTACCAAAGTGCCCACTCGTGATGAAAAAAAAGCACGGAGGGGCACCTTGGGTTTTCCTCCACCATTAAAGCTTATATTGTAACTTTTTCAATACTGTCCGTAGGGAAAAATCGAGACCACTTTTTGTGGTACAGCATGTATGTTATATCCAATTTTAGGTGTTTGCACCTATCTCTACCTGATGAAGTGTGGACCTATATCATATAGATTTTTAGCTCCACTATTCGGAGAATTTGGGGGCTATTCTACTCGCCCCGGCGTCGACGTCGGCCGCAGCGTGACCTTTCTTGGTTAAAATTTTTCGGCAACCTTTGTTTTTCTGTCATATCTTCGTTACTTTTGCTTATATCTTACTGTAACATCACATAAACATTGTCAAGTATACAAACAAAGTATGTGTAGGGGCTGAGCCCATTGTACCAAAGGTCAAGGTCACCAAGGAGTTATACTTAAGTTATTTAAAGGTTAAAGATTTTCGGCAACCTTTGTTTTTCTGTCATATCTTTGTTACTTATGCTTATATCTTACTGTAACTTCATATAAATATTGTCCAGTATAAAAACAAAGTATGTGTAGGGGCTGAGCTCATTATACCCAATGTCAAGGTCAACAAGGTGTTATACTGAGAATTATTTTTTTCAGGCTAAAGATTTTCGGCAACCTTTGTTTTTCTGTCATATCTTTGTTACATGTAATATTGCTTATATCTTACTGTAACTTTATATAAACATTTTCCAGCATACAAACAAAGTGTGTACAAGGGCTGGGCCCATTATACCCAAGGTCAAGGTCACCAAGGTGTTATACCTAGGTTATTTTTAAGGTTAAAGCTTTTCGGTAACATTTTTTTCTGTCATATCTTTGTTACTATGACTTATATCTTACTGTAACATCACATAAACATTGTCCAGCATACAAACAAAGTATGTACAGGGGCTGGGCCCATTATACCCATGGTCAAGGTCACAAAGTTGTTTTACTGAGAATTATTTTCTTGTTAATGTTTCCGAAAGCTTCGTTTATAGACATATCTTTCAAATTGGTACTCTAAAAGATAATGACTTGAAATTAAAAATATTTCTTTATGATCATCATCTGCATGTGTGGTTACAAACCCCATAACTCTAGCTGTATTTTTGACAGAATAATGCCCCTTTTGTACTTAAAGTTTTTTTTTTCTTTTTTACGCAATCTTCGCTTTCTGGATATAACTTTTATGCATTATAAGATAAAGACTTGAAACTTAATATGTATCTTTATCATCATCATCTGCATATGTGGTAACAATCCCCATTACTCTGATTTGTATTTTTGACCAAATTATGCCCCTTCATATTTAGATTTTTTAACAAACTTCGTTTTCTGGACATAACTTTGGTATTATATAAGATAATGACTTAAACTTAAAATATATCTTTACCATTACCATCTGCATGTGTGGTAACAATCCCAATAACTCTAATTTGTGTTCTTGACAGAATTATGCCTCTTGGTGTATCTTCCTTTTAAAGTAGAGGTCTCTTATTGAGACAGATATTCATTTTACTGTCAAATCCCCGAATAGTGGAGCGCGCTGTCTTACAGGCAGCTCTTGTTTTAGGATTTACTTCTCTTTGTCTGACCCTACGACAACTTCTTAATGAACAATCGAAATAGATTAACCGTCATCGTTTTCATTTTAAAATGATGTATATTTTTGACTCCCAAGTTCCCGTTTGATCGTCTTAGACTAAGACTTTTGCACAGAAAGCAGGACATACCAGAGAAAACAACTTTCCTACGAAAGGTGTTACATTCAGCTAGTATAAATATAAAATTTAATTTGACCACTGCCCTTTAAGTGTGACATTGGCCTTAGACTAGGGACCTGGTTCTTGCGCATGACACTCATGGTGGTGAATATTTGTGCCAAGTAATATCAAAATCCCTTTAAGGATTGTTGAGTTACAAACTGGACAGGAAAAAAGCCCTTTTGGTCTTTGACTTTCAAGTGTGATCTTGACCTTTCAGCCAAGGGCCCGCGGGTTTTGCACATGAGACGTCGTCTCATAATGGGGAACATTTGTGCCAAGTAATATTAAAATCCTTTCATGAATGGCAGTTTGTTTGTTTATTTGTTTTGGGTTTGACGCCGTTTTTCAGCAGTATTTCAGTTATGTACGGCGGGCAGTTAACCTAACCAGTGTTCCTGGATTCTGTACCAGTACAAACCTGTTCTCCGCAAGTAACGGCCAACTTCCCCACATGAATAATCAGAGGTGGAGGACAAATGATTTCAGACACAATGTCTTTTATCAAATCGTCATGGAAAACATCCGCCCCGCCCGAGGATCGAACTCGCGATCCGTAGACCAACGCTCTCCCCACTGAGCTAAGCGGGCAGAGTTATGGACCGGACACAAAATTGCGGACGGACGGACAGATGACAGAATGCCGCAATGTCGGACGAAAAAGCACATTCTTGTAGTCCACGAAACTGGTTTTCAATCAGTAAGGGGCTAATAAAGACTAGAATATATAACAACACTGAAATATCTACAATGAGGAACCTTCTAGAGAAATTAAATTAATGTTAAAAGGAAAAATAATGGTTTTTGAATCAAACTGAGCCGGCAGCATTTTCGTTTATGTCGTGTTGTGCGACCTGTCGTTTTCTACTTTTTCTGTATTACTGTTACACACAATTCTCACATAAAATATTTTATTTACATATACATGTATTTTGGCATTATCAAAAGTTGTCGACAACAGATTAAAAATCGATAATTACAAATTGCAAAAGAATACTATACAAAAAGGATTTTCTATATTTTAGCCTGATGATTTGTGTAAATTCTGGATTCTATGTTATTTTGAACGGGAATTTTCAAGACATGGAATTTTTAATACAATTGATATTTTTCAATTTAATTATACTCCTTCCCCTTTTTGGCATGAGCTATCAATAAATCGTACACTTTAATCTATGGTACCACAAAATTTAATATAAACAATGTACTTGTTATTTAAATGTTTTTATATCAACTTCGAGTCACTAAATATGAGGTGATGTTTAAATGTTATCCAAACTTTTTGATCATCCGAGTACTGGTATATTTTTGAAGATTTTTTTTCGACTAATTCTATAAGATTGTTGTGAAATATAACTTGATAATATATAGAACTTATTTAACATAACTTTTTTCATAATTAATCAAAGCTCATCAGAATAACAACAATAACCCGGCCTATTATCTACAATTTCAAATTTCCGAGTATTAATTCACATGTTTTAAATATAAATTTCTACTGCTCTTAGTTTGAATTGTTAGGTACTAGCATTGGATAAAAATATAGATAACTGGTTGGTTATTTTGTGAAAAAGAAAACAACAAAACACCAAAACAACATATATTGAAACTTTTCTCTTATTTTCTTCAAGATGTTACCATGGCAACGATGATACATGGTCGAATTTCAAAGCAAAGATGTATATGTTAAGATTATACCTGCATCAGATCAAGGCAAACATCATATAAGTACCATATTTTTTCAAGAAACATTGGGAAAAGATCATAAAACTATAAGTAATTAAAGCAAATCTGGGATTACCTTCCATTTACCCCACCCATTAAAATGATAAAAGAGCAAGAGTCAGGCATCCATATACTATAAAAATGATATCAATGTAAATAAAAATTATGATATTTACACTTTAAAATAAAAAAGTGTAAATATCACCGAAACTATAAATACGAGAAATGAAAATATACAGCAGCATCAGTTTTTTTAGTCATTTTTTCGCAATATTTTGAAGAACATTTTTCTTTTTTTTTAATAAATGTACAAATAATTGGGAGAAATTGACTTACATGGGAGGCAAAATGTGTTTGCAATCTTTTGTGAACATCAAGATTAAAAACTATTTGAATTTTCATAAAATTATGACTAGACAAGAAATATCTTTAAGAAAGATGGTCGGCGAATTGTAATAAGGAAAGAAGTTTATTAATTTTTTATCTAACATTCATCTTTCATCAAACATTTTTCAAATTGCAAAACTAAACACCGCACTTTAACAATTTAAATGGTTCTCTTTTAATTTTTCACAAAGGTTTCGCAGGGTTGCAATTTTGTTTCGTTTATCCTTCGACGAATAATTGCAGCAGTAGTTTGATGAAGATTCATCAAGCGATTCATGAGAAGAGGTCATTAAAAGTGTTTATATTTTTAGCTAAACTGGTCCCTATCCCCATTTGTAATAAAAGTAGCAGGAGACCTTACGATGTTGTTACACACCAAGTTTGATAAAAATCCATTACATTTTTGTGGTTAATGCGAAGAATGGCATATCTACTTTTAGCTATAGTGGTCCCTAATAGGGCCCAAGTTCCTATATAAATAATTTTGGAAGAGGACCTTATAATGATGCTCCAGACCAAGTATGACAAAGATCCATCAAGCTGTTCATGAGACGCTGTCTAAAGGCATTTCTAGTTTTAGCTCTAGCAGCCCCTAAAAGGGGTCAAATGTCCCAACTGAACAAAGTTGGCTGCGGGCCTAATAAAGATGCTACAAATCAAGTTTGATGAGAATACATGAGAAAAAATCAATTAAAGGAGATTTTACTTTTAGCTTTAGCGGCCCCTAAAATAGGCCAACTGGTCCCGCTTTAACAAATGCATATTCGCTATTCATGAATCTTTGGACAATGACAACTCAATTGTTGAGTTGATATTCTCAGTGCTTCCAAGGAGTCTATTTTTACTTCGTTCAATTTAAAAGCAATATACAAAAATCAACATCCAAATCCAGCGTACAGACAACATTTTTCATTTCAAGTTACTATTTCTTTTCCTTGTAAAACAGTGCACAAAAGAAGCATGGACTGCCAATAGGAGTGTTATTATTGTTCTATTTTCGGTCTTATAGGAATGTTGTGGTTCTTTTTCGGTTCGCTAGATTCTGAATTAAGACAGATTATTCCTTTTTGGTCTTACTTATTGATTCATTTTTGTCTAATCAGGAGATCATTGTGTTGTCATGCTGTTTCGACTACTTGTACCAAGCGAGAATTGCAAGTACCCTGCCGCCAAACACTTTTTATTATCTATTTTGATAACTCTAGCATTTTTATACACATAAGTACGTTTGCATACTAATAACCTAACATTACTAAAAGTATAGAAACAAACCTGACATTAATTTCTCATGTTTGATGATGTAAGAACCCCTTTTAAACAAAGTGTGTATTTAGAAAATCCTGAAGCGTTAGAAACGTAGAATTATTTGTTTTTTATTGTTTTGGGCTTAACGCCATTTTTAACATCATTTTAGGTATTTAACTGCAGGCAGTTAACCTAATCTGTGTTCCTGGATTCCATACCAGTCAAACCTGTTCTCCACAAGTAACTGCCAACTTCTCCACATCAATCAGAGGTGGAGGACGAATGATTACCGACAGACTGCCTTTTATCAAATCGTCGCGGAGAACATACGCCCTGCCCGGGTATTGAACACACAACCCCGCGGCTTTCTCTACTGACCTACGCAGGCGGGTAACAGAATTATACATAATTACTAGAGTTTATCTAATTTTCATTTTGACTTATTCTACCTTTTCGCACAGACCACGTGACTTGCATCATCTACATCATTACTTTACAAGGAGAGTCAAAAGTGTTCGACAAGAATTTTGCAACTGCCGATTTATTGAAGTATGACATTGTGTTCCAAACCAACAGTAGGCCCTTAACAGGGCGACGAAGTTGACAGTTATACAAATGAAGAAATATGAGCCGTGGTTGTGTTCTGTGCTTCCATTATTACCATGTGCGGATGCGCAGGCTGGTCTGGATCCATGCTGGTCGCAAACCCACTATGTTGGTTTTCTCATGGCACGGCTCAAATATAGAATCTGCAATATGAAAAGTTAGTTTTAAGGTGGTTGACCCGTAATGACACTCAGCAACTCAGCAGTCTGTCGTCCGTTCGTGTCCTCATGTCTCCGCGACGTGCAGAGGAAGAGACGACGAAACGGTAAATCGGAGGTTTGTCGTGAATTCGTGTCAAAATAGTACTGAGTAAATTCTTATCTTCAAGTTAGATTTGGTACCAAACACAATGCTTTGTTTGATATATTCTTTTGTATGGATATTCCTTAGTATTATTGAATATACAGACGGACGCGCGTAAAATCTATTACTGTAACAGGCGTTTTAAAATAGTTGTAACAACAATGTTGATGAATATAAATAGAAACAAGAGATGTGAAAATTCTACGAAATCCAATTTGCAAAGAGGGCTATAATTCTTACAAAGTACATTAGAAGGCTATAACTGTTGACCCGCTTTATTTACCTAATAAGTAAACTGTTATTACTTTGCTTTTATAACACAGTTCATGCAAATTTCGCATTGACATAAAATTTATAATATCTTTTATATGCACGAAAGGTCTGGATAATGTAGATGTCTTAAGCTAATCGTGTGATGTAAATATTGTTAAAAGCTTATTGCTGAGAGAGAACGTTTAAGCTTTGAATGGAGCCAATATCATACAGTGATTGTGCGTATTTGACCTTCTTAAGTCACGAAATTAATCTTCTGACAAAAATATTTGTAAAAGCAAACAGCAAACTAAATAGACGTGTTCATATATCACAGGACCTATCAGACAAACAAGTTCGGCTAAAACTCACGAAGTTAAGTCATTTGGCATCACCGCAAACCGAGCAAATATTTGCTTGAAGAAAAAAAATTTTTTTTACAGTTTTATGGCGTATTTTCTTGTCTATCTAGACGAATCTGCCGTTATAAGCTACCACTAGCAAATAAGACATCACGTAGACATATATATGCATTTTGTGGTAACAATGAAAATATGGTTACAGCACTCATCAAAGTTTTCAAACGTTTTAGTACACCTTTCACGCCATGTCGCCTCAAAGACACCACTGATTAAAAACACCATTTGATAACAAATGGTACTCCTTGACGCAGCCTCTGCTTATATATTGCCCGCTTAAATGTAATAAATAGGTGGATTCCTTGATTCCTGATTGCCATATACGCACCGCAGAAAACAATTGTAATTAAATATTTATAAAGATGGCCTGAAAAACGTATTGTACGTCTGAACTGGCAATTGGTGGTGAACATCAATCTGTATTCAGGCCAATGACATAACAAATGAATCTATGTCTAACGCCCCCAAGCGGGTATGTTTTCGGCTGTCTGACTAAATGTGAAGAACGCCAGTAATGACACGTTAAATATAATCATAATGGCCATAAATACTTAATCAGTTTTAAGTCGTTTCAACTTAATAAAGACTAACATGTAACAATTTGTTAGAATTACTTAAAATGCTTATTTACTTAAAAGTGTCAACACTTGTTTCCGTAACTGGACTTTGGTGCGAAAATGTATTTCTAGTAAATCGTATCTGCATAATAAAAATCCCTATCATTTCTGCAGAGTCATCTTCCAGTAGCCAGTCGCGTTATTTCAAAACAACCATGTGAAAATGTCGAAAAACGCTGTCTGCAATTTTTCGCTCTTATGGAAGTGTGCACTTGCGAGGTCTTTATCGGCGTTTGCGTTTCGGACTTTAAACAACTTGTAATTTTCCATTTTTTTCCATTTTATTATCACAGCAGCGTTGTTTGTGACTTGTGACTGCCGTAAAAAGTATCCCGTACATTCAGTCAGGGCTGATATATTTCAATCTTTTCAGATCGTTCAGCGCGGCATTGATGTGTTAGTGCTACTGTTTCGGTTTTCAGTTTGAACATTTCGGCTTGGGTGGTTCCAACACTACCACTTTCATAGCTTTGGGTATTGTAACTACCCCTTGGATACGGCGCCTGCTTTTTAATTTTGTCTTTTGGCAGTTTCTGTGATATGCAGGCTCCATAACCTCAGATACCCCTTTGTTTAGTTCTGCTCATTGCTTTGTTTTCTCGTTAAGGACAAGTCCATTATTTTAACAGGGGAAAATACGCCGTTCCATGAAATCGCACAACAGTGTATCATTGAAAGTTTCATGTGCACCGCCGTATGAACACATCTATGGCTATCTCTAAATTCTTTTGATGCTTTTAGCATGTGTAAATGTTGAATTCTGCTCATCCCGGGGCATTGAAGGCATTGGCAGTGGCATGCATTTCCACTGCCGCCGTCCATGAACAGGCTCAATCAACCCGTGTTGAGCCATCTGTGGAGTTTCCACTTTTAGCTCACCTGAGCAAATGTGAGTTGTTGTGATCGCTCAATGTCCGGCTTCTGTCGTCTGTCAACATTTAGCTTGTGTATGCAATCTTCATGACATTTTGTCAGAATTATTACCTTGATGAAATCTAGGCCAAATTTGAAAATGGGTCATCTGGGTTCAAAAACTAGCTCACTATGTCAAATCAAAGAAAAACCTTGTGTATGCGATAGAGGCTGTATTTTTCAACTGATCTTCATGAAATTTTGTCAAAACGTTCAACTTGATAACATCTAGGCCAAATTTGAAAATGGGTCATCTGGGTTCAAAAACTAGGTTACTAGGTCAAATCAAAGAAAAACCTTGTGTATGCGATAGAGACTGTATTTTTCAATTGATGTTCATGAAATTTTGTCAGAATTATTACCTTGATGAAATTTAGGCCAAGTTTGAAAATGGGTTATCTGGGTTCAAAAACTAGGTCACTATGTCAAATCAAAGAAAAACCTTGTGTATGCGATAGAGACTGTATTTTTCAATTGGTCTTCATGAATTTTAGTCAGAATGATTACCTTGATGAAATCTAGGCCAAGTTCGAAAATGGGTCATTTGGGGTAAAAACGTAGGTTACTAGGTCATATCAAAGAAAATACTTGTTTAAACTCAATTGACCACATTTTTGGTCCAGTCCTTTTGAAAATTGGCCAGAATATTTGTTTCCAAGAAATCACTTAGGTGAACGTGTTTACACTGTTATGGTATGTTTCTCAGGAGAACGACCTAGGGCCATCTTGGCCCTCTTGTTTCTATTGTAATGCCGCTACATTTTAGTTTATGATATCAAATACCTTCAACAAACAAGTGAATTTGGTTAGCAATTTTCGAGGTTTGCGAAAGATCTGCCTGCAGTTTGGTGAGAAGTGCATTAAAGCAATATAACCAGAGTTAACGATTTGAAACTTTGTTGGGATAAAATTTCAATTTAAAGCTAGTTCTAAATACCTTTGTCCAAATTAACTCGCACTTGAAATAACAAAGTAAGTAAGTTTTTATTATGGGATGGCCTTAAAGGTCCAGATCACAATTGGAGGTCAAAGGCCGACAGGTTTTTTTTTAATGTCCGATCTGTAACTTAACCATCAATCAATGGATTTTAAAATTGCATGGCAAAATGTTGTCCATAATCAGACAATGTGTAATGAACTAAATCCAGAGTCCTAGCTTTAAGGTCAAGGTCAAAAGTGCAAAAGTAACTAGTGTTTTTTTTCTGTCAGGTCCATAACACTGTCATAGTTTAAGGGATTTTAATATTACTTAGCACGAATGTATTACATAATATGACGACGTGTCATACATCACACCGAGATCCCTAGCTCAGAGGTCAATGCTACACTCAAAGTAGGTCAAAGTAGATCGTGTTTCTTGTCAGGTCTGTTATCGCTGTAACGATTGAATATTAATTGGGCACAAATGTATTCAATAATGAGACGACGTGTCATGCACAATCCAGAGCCATAGTCCAAAAGTCAAGGTCACACTCAGTGGTGAAAGGTTAATAGGCTTTTGTTCCCGTCCGAACTATACCACTGTCTTTCTTGGAGCAATTTTAATAATATTTGGCAGAAATGTATCCTATAATGAGACAACTTTGTTTGTAAAAACGCCCAGACCCTAGATCAAAATTCAATGTCACAGCATGAGGTCAGAAGTCAATAGGATGTTTTCCCTGTCTGCATATTAGTTATCACTTCCACTGCAATGAACAATTTTTTTTGTTGGGAAGGGGTGGGGGGGGGGGGGGTGGAGGGGTATGGGGAGAAGAGAGGGAGGGAGGTCACTTTTTCAAAGTAGTTCCTCGTTTAAATTGTCGAAAATTGAACTAGAGTGAAATCTAAATACTGAATATTTAAAACAGATTTAACAGTGTTTTGAAAATTTGTGGACAAAAATATATGGCTGTTTCCAGAAGATTTCGCTTTAAGGTATCAAATTGCTATCTTTCACTAACATATTTTAAATTATGATATGTGATTCAAATGTAGAAAACCATGATTTATATATATATTCAACTATACTAGATATATAAAGTAACTGTGTAAGTAGAGTTATATTCATAAGTAAATGTTCTGCAGTAACAGTCGATTGTTTAAAGCACTTCAAGTTATTTAGTGGTAGTGTGTTCAGCTATACATGTATACAGCGTATACTATTTATAACCCAATACAAAGTACTTTTAATACACAGTAACCTATTAAATCCATGCTTAAATAAACTAAATCTAAATTTTGTTTATCTCTGTCCCTTGAAGTAATTTTTTTTTTATCCAGGTTTGAAGTAAATGACCCTCAAAAGGTATTTTATATTGAAAGAAGAAGGATAATACGGATATTTATCACTTTTTTAAATTAACCATGGCAACAGAGATGTTTGAAATGGCTTATTTCTTGCTTTTTTAACGCAATTTCTTATAAAAGATATCAAATAAAATCTTTCTTGTTAATGTAGCTTTAAAACATCTATCTTCGTGTTATTTACAATTATTTAAACAAATTTTACAGCTTAAAATACTTACAGCAGTATCCCTCGTCTGACATTTTTATGAAAAAGTCGTTATGCATGCTGCTATTATTCTCATGGATATTGTTATTTTTTTTTTTTTTGGGGGGGGGGGGGGGGGGTTGGGGGAGAGGGGTGGTTTACGGCGCACCAATACAGTATAGGTTATATGGCACCAAACAGGGAACTACAAATTTTGGTTTCACATTTCATTTACATCGAAATAAAAACATGAGGTATGGAACATGGATATTGTTGAAATGCAAATATAAAGCTGAAGTCATTTTAATTCAAGAAATCACAATTTTCTACTTAAATTTGAACAATTGCAGAGCTTCGTTTTAGTATATAAGTAACAAATTATCAACGGAAACTGAAAATAGGTATAATAAAACAAACTGCCCCTTTTTGATTTGAAAATGGCCATATTAAGGTATTAGGCCCCTAATAGTAATGTTTAAAATATGGCATTTGTTTGGTATATTCTTACAGTTGACCGTGCTTCGCACTTAGTTGCAAATTTTTAATAACTTTTACCGTGTCGTTTTGTTATAAAGTTTGTGTAATTTATGGTATTTCCTCAAGCTCAAGTAGAAACAAATTTCAAAGTGGTAGCCTTTATCCAAAACGTTTGCAGAGAATTCATTATTCCATTATTTTTTATGAAAGAAACAACAAACTATTGGTAACCAATCATAAAACTTAAAATAAAAGCTGTCAGTATCATTTTTTCTAGGGTGCCTCGAGTAAATGGATTTAATGAGGCAGAATTCCAGCTCCAACATTGAAAAATTAAGGTCGAATCCTGCGGGTCTGTTTTGAATTTTGCTCAGTTCATTCAAAAATAACCTTGGGGCAGAAGTAAAACCTACCTACATTTCTTCCACAATATGTAATTTAAAGAATGAAGGCAAAATAGAAAACTTTTACCGCATGTAACTCGGTATTTTTAAAGATGTCTAACTCTACCCCTTCTGTTTCAGAGGTAGATTCATTTTGAACAGCAAGAAATCACTTATCAAATGAATTTGTTTCCCACTTTTGTACAATAAATCAATAACAAGTCTTGAAAGGAGTAAAAAACAAACTAGAAAAAGGAAAATAAGGGAAAAAAATTTTGGTCCAAGTGGGGCTTGAACCTACGCCCCCTGAAAATAGGTTTACGGTAGGAATTGAATACTCTTCAAAAAGGAGGTACTCTATTATGGGCCTAATACCTTCAGTAACCTTTCATCCGATTATATTCTCAATAACATCAGTTTCCATCATTCATTTTCTTACATAACAACTCGCATAACATTTCAATATAATTACATAAAAAAAGCAAAATATTGGTATTCAGGGCGAAAGACTCATAAAAATATTTCAGCAAATAATGGCTGCTTAAAAATAGTTCAAATAAAGAAAATGCACAGAATTACGCACTTCCAAAATAAAAGGTATTATTTTTGCGCGGTAATCGACACGTAACGTCATGACGCCAATGACGTCATTTTATGGCAATAATGTTTTGAAGCGTTTCTGCGGCAATTTATTCATTATTTCTGCATTATTAAACCCTGAAGCATCAGATCGGAGACAGGTTCATGATTTTGTTTCAGAAGAATGGATATACAAACACATTTAGTTTGTCGTGAACGTGGTTGTAAGTCGTCACATTAGCTTCCGGTTGGGCATGCGCACATACAAATATTAAGGTAACCTATCTCCATAAGTTAACCAAGATGCTTCTCGTATAAATTTGTTTGATTGCGTTCTGTACTTCCAATATTCCCATTTAAGTTTTATTGCTAGTCTCTGGTTGCGTTTGATATTCTCAATGCTTCCAAGGATACTTGTTTTGTTTCTTTTAATTTAAAAGCAATATACAAAAAACAACATCCAAATACAACGTACAGACAACATGTTTCATTAAATTTTCATGTTAGTTTTTACTTTCCTTGTATTGAAGCGTACAGAATTAGCATGATTAGCCAGTAGAGGAGTGTTATTATTGTTTCTATTTTCGGTCTTAGAGGAATGTTGCGGTTCTATTTTGGTTTGCTATATTCTTAATTAAGACAGATATTTCCTTTTTGGTCTTACTTATGTATTCATTTATGTTTTATCAGGAGAACATTCTTTGTTAAGGTATGTGTTATCATGTTGTTATGATTACCTTACTTGCACCATATGAAACTTGGTAGTACTATGTCCACCAGACTCCTTTTATTATCGATTTTAAGTAATCTATAATTATTACACAAGTAAATATGTTTTGCATACTAATTACCCAACATTATTAAATGTATAGAAAAAAACATAGCACCGATTTCTGTAATTTGATGATGTAAAAACCATTTTAAAGTAAGGTCTATATTAAGAAGACACATAGGAAGCGTTAGCAGCACAGAATGCAACCAAGCGAAATACAAGCAGAGTCTGTTAACAACATAATTAATGCAAATTGCATATTCATTAAAACAGTAAATATACAGACTATGACCTTACTTTATTAAGTTACATATTGTTCTTCGGGTTTGATATTATTGATCAACACACCAAACTATCTACAGAAAGAGGGACATATTAATTAAAGGAAAATGTACATGTAAAGTGATGTATTCTGCTTCACGTTTCTTATCACGATTTTTCTTTTCAAAGTGGACAACCAATAGTGCAGATGGAAGCGATAATCCTGAAAAACCAAGTTTATTTATATGAACAGAGACATAAACACGGATTATTTCATGTCATCTAGCCGTCGAAGGTGACAACGTAACTGTAATTTGACAAACAGTTTAGTGCAGGCCTGTTTTCTGGGTCATCATCCTGTTCGAATTTAAAGCAGTAAAGTTCGCTTTTTATAGGAGAGCACTCCTCCGTGTATTATTTCAACAAAGTCGGGCGCCTGGGAAGAACCAACGACCTTCCGTAAGCCGGCTGGATGGCTTCTCAAGAATTAAACACCGCAAGCGAGTACCTAACCGTAATAACTGAGGAGAAAGTTATTTGAAGTCAGCAAAATTTTACGTTGTAACACTTAATATAAGAAAGAAAAAAAGTGCCGAATGCCATTGTTGTCTAGTAAATTATAATAAACAACTGTATGTGTCATTTGTGCAACATATTTTTATGTACAATATGTCGTATAATTACAAAGTAATGACAGAAGTGAACAGGTTAAGCTTCATAATGCAATTGACTCGACGCTTTAATCCAAGCTTCGTTCATGCAAAGCTGCGATGTTGACTGTGACTTTTTTACTTTGAGGGATCTACTTTCCAGATTTTTTTATCTAGTAAGCATATTTTTGTAAATATGTTATTTATATTTAAGGAACAATGTAACGATAGTTGGAATATTTCATCTTAATGACATTGGCCTCCAGATCGTTCGAAAACAAAAAAAGAAGAGAAAATTTTAGATATCTGGAAATCAATGCTGTATTTCTTAAAGAATGCTTTGAAACTTAATTACTTCGGACTTTTTGTTAAGAAAACACATGAAAATTAGCTATTTTAACGATAAAAATCGAAAAGCGTTTGTAACGCTTTACTCGAGGTAAATTGCCTCGATTATAAATATCTTTATTTAACACACATTGATCACTAAATCCTCTATAGCGGTATTGGTAACGACAACGGAAAACTTCTCAATTGCCGCGGCGGTCCGGGTTCGATTCCCGACGCTGTCATCTGTTTTTCTTGATTTGGCATTTCAAAAATAGTTTAGAAACAAAACGCGCATTCTAATGTTCATAATATGACAAGCTTCAATTTAAAATCTTTGTTTTTCAACTAATATTAGTTAAAGATAAAAATAATATTTTGATATACGTAACTTTAATATATAACTTTAATATATTTGTTTCATAAAAAGAACATTTTAAGGATATTCGACGGCAAATGCATGGCGTTATTAAACTTGATAATTTATGCATTTGGATTTACAATAATCTTAGATACAGTTCGCCCGTTTTAATTTTACCCAGTAGGAAAAACTTATATTTTAAGATATTCTCGTGCATATGAGTATAATTCTATACGATGTGGCTATACATATACTAACGATGCTGTCGATTTTTTTCGGTATTGTGATGAATACATACTTGAAAAAACTATTAGTCGTAAAGACATATTTACTGCCCTCTAGATGGTCAGGGCATGTATGCATATTTTTTGTAGTAATGTTTATATGACGCGGACTAAGGAAAGATTGTAGGAGCTAGTTGTATAATAATCCTTATTATTTAAATTATTGAAGAAATTATTTAATATTTTAAAATTGGTTAATTAAAATACAAGCATGCAACCATAAAGGTAACAAAGTGAAATATACTGAAAACAGTGTTAACGTGTCCTACGTACCTTGTAGGGAAAGCATGTTAATAGGTTCCAAAGTAAAAGCATGTATTCTAGGAAATGTTGTGTATTAGTACACTGTAATTCCAAAACAGTCACCTTTAAGTTGCTTTTTTACATTTTGTAAAAATCCTGAGGTTAATTTTCCTGTTGCCATGACATAGCAAAATTGACACAGTTTGACCAGACAAGTCATGGCTCAGTGACAACTGCTATTTTTGTCTAAACCAATGAATCATGAAATTAACATGCTGTTTGTGTTACATACTAGTAGCGGGTGGATATGGAGATATAGTCTATTTCAATTAATTCGGCAAATATAAATTGAGCCAAAGAAATATAAAAACACAATTTTATTCATTTTTTAAAGCTCTTTAATTGAGCCCGGCTATAGTGAGTTTGTAGACAATAGATCCGTGTTTGGTCTGCGGGGTCTGTGTGGGATTTTTACGATTGACTTAAAGCCTCTATAATAGTCACAGTGTTTGAGAGTAAGGGAATGTGGGTTACGGGTGGGATGCGAGGATGCTGGGGCTATTATAGATCCACGGGGTTGCATGCGCGCGATGGTGTTTTTCTCGTGGCACAACTCAAATTCTGTTGACATTTGTAAAAAGTACGTTATATATAAGAATAATCCGTAGTCAAATATAGGTATATTTGTTGACTGTATCCAGAGGGAGTGTAAATTGTATATATTGGGAGTATGGAAATATCTTTTTTTTTTGTAATTGGAAAACAAAATAACGGATAAATGATAATTAAACACTTTTTATCCTGTCACATGTATTAAGTCCCTTTTAGGCTTCTTTACATTTTGTGTTATATTAGCTCGTTTTTTTCACGTTTTTTTGTTTGTTTGTTTTTTTCCACTGTTGTTTTAGCAATCATCTTCAGTCATGTTTATCTGTATGTTTTATTATACAACATTGTATGTAATTCCTGAATGTATGTTATGGGTACAAATCAAAGTTAAGTGTAGCTATGACATCAGGTAATATTAAGATAATATCTTATAACTTTTAGAGGACTACATGATTCAAAAAAAAAGAGCGTTTATATTTCATTTTCTTAAAGAAAGAGATGCAGATATTTATTGTTTGCAAGATCTACATATTACAGCTGGCATGCAAAAACAAGTTTATTCAGAATGGAATGAAAATTGTTATTTTAGTTTTGGTGAAAGTAACTCGAGAGGTGTTGGCATATTATTTAAAAAGCAGCTGGCTGCTCAAACTAATAATGTTGTTGTAGATAAAGAAGGAAATTACATTATGTTAGATTTAACTGTATATTCGAAAGATTCACTTTAGTAAATTATATGGACCTAATGTTGATAAACTGATTTTATAGGCACATTTTCCAAAATATAGATGATATAGGAAATAGTTCATACATATTATGTGGAGATTTCAACCTAGTAACAAATGTTGATTTAGATTACTGTAATTACAAATCCATTAATAACAATAGAAATGAAAAGATATTTTTACTCGATGCTATCAAAGACAGACGCTTGCATGACCCTTTTAGAGAATTAAACGGTGATGCAAAACAGTATACATGGAGAAGATCCAAACCTATTCAGCAAGCAAGACTAGATTTTTTTATAGTAACTGAAGACTTTCTTTCTCAAATCCGCGTTAGTGATCTAGATATAAGCTATAGGTCAGATCATTCGCCTGTTATTTTAAATTATCTCTGGAAGAAAATTACACATGGTAAGGTTTATGGAAATTTAATAACTCATTATTACACGATAGCGAATATCTCAAATGTATAAAGGAGAAAATAGAAGAGATAAAAGAACAGTATTGCTTACCTGTCTATAATATGTCTAAGCTATCAGAATAGATAATGCTGATATTCAATTTACAATCGATGACCAATTATTCTTAGAAACTCTTTTAATGGAAATAAGAGGAAAAACTATATCGTATTCTAGTTTTAAAAGTAAATCTACTAAATCTAGAGAAGAGCACTTAATTTTAAATATTTAAACGCTTGAGGAAAATTTCTCTGAATCTAATCAGGAAGATTTTCTTATTTCAAAGGCAGAATTAGAGAATATCAGGCATGGAAAAGAGAGGACATTTATTCGATAGAGCAACTGGGTTGACAATGGAGAAAACCGTCAAGTTTCTTTTGTAGTTTAGAAAAGACAAACTATGTCAACAAAACAATTCCTTTTATAGAAAAAGATGACGGAAGTGCAGTTTATTCACAACAAGACATTTTAAAAGAAACCGAATTGTTTTATAGTAAATTATATAACAAGGGAGATACAGCCTCTGATATAAATACTGAAGCCTTTTTAGAAAATGCTAATATTCCGAAGCTAAATAATGATCAGTCAAATGACCTAGAAGGACTTCTTTCATATGCAGAAGTTTCAGAAACCCTAAAATCTATGAAAAACGACAAGAGTCCCGGCTCGGATGGCTTTACTTCAATTTTTTTTAAAGTATTTTGGTTACAACTTGGTAACTTTGTAGTAAGGGCTATCAATTTTGCTTTTCTGAAAGGACATCTATCCCTTACACAAAAACAAGGTATTATTACTTGCATTCTAAAGGAGAATAAAACCCAAAACAATATTTAAAGAATTGGCGGCCTATCACACTATTGAACACTGTCATAAGTTAGCTTCAGGTTTCAATAGCAAAACGACTTAAGTTGGTTTTAGATATTCTTATTGATAGGGATCAAACAGGGTTTCTCAAGGGCAGATAAATAGGTGAAAATACGCGTCTTATTTATGACATAATGAACTGCACTGAGCAAAATGAAATTCCGGGTCTCTTGATGATGATTGATTTTGAGAAGGCTTTTGATACACTGTCGCTGGAATTTATTGACAAGACTTTTGAGTTCTTTAATTTTGGTCCAATGTTCAAGAAATGGATAAAACTGTTTTACACAGATATCAAAACATGTATTCAATTAAAAAGGTTATTTGTCGGACTTTTTTATCATTAGACGGGGCTGTCGTCAGGGGGACCCCATAAGTCCTTACATTTTTATTTTATGTGCCGAGATATTAGCAATTAAGATTAGAAACAGTAAGAAAATAAAAGGAATTGTAATTGATGGAGTAGAATATAAAATAAGTCAGTTTGCAGACGATACATCGGTATTGCTAGATGGTTCTGAAACCTCTCTGCACTTACTTTAGATGTTTTTTAAATGAGTTTGAAATGTATTCCCGGGCTAAAGGTGAATTTTGAAAAAACACATGTTGTTTGGATCGGTGCTTTGAAATATAGC
Organism: Mercenaria mercenaria; assembly: GCF_021730395.1. NCBI lineage: Eukaryota > Metazoa > Mollusca > Bivalvia > Venerida > Veneridae > Mercenaria > Mercenaria mercenaria. Next base: position 82,508,020 of record NC_069365.1, on the reverse strand, counting down.
ACAAGGTCGATAAAAACAAAATGGAAACTAAACTGGGGTACAAAATCATTTAAACTGCTTGGTTTAACATTTCATATTGACCTTAAAACCATGTGCGATATAAATTTTAAAGAAAAAGTTGATAAAATAAGAAACGTAATTTCGTACTGGAACAAAAGAAAACTTACACCGATTGTACGGATTTCTGTTGTAAAATCTCTTCTTTTACCTTTGCTGACACATCTTTTTATGTCTTTACCGAATCCCGAAACACAAACTTTACAGGAAATAAATAAACTGTTTTTGGACTTTGTTTGGCAAGGGCCGGCAAAAATTAAAAACTCAATTGCAGTAAAGGAATATGCAGAAGGCGGTTTAAAAATGGTTGACGTGTACGCATACATGAAAAGTTTAAAACTTAGCTGGCTTAAAAGGATGTTAAAGGGTACAAATAACAAATGCTACTGTCTTACTAGTAATTCATTGAATTTGGAAAAACTATGCAATTGTGGAAAGGGATACATAGACATAATGGTCAACAATGTTAAAAATTGCTTTTGGAAAGATGTATTGCGTGCGTTTTCGGAATTGATTGAAAAATCTGAGATAGTTACGGTGGATAATTTTCTTGAAATGCCATTATACTATAATCACTTTATTCTTATTGATAGAAAACCTATATTCTTTAAGTTATGGTATGATAAAGGTATTAGATATGTGAAAGATATTATGAACAAAAATGGGATGTTTATTGACCAACAAGAACTGAGGGGAACTTCAGATTTGAAAATAATTTTCTTACATATGAAGGAATTAAAAGAGCAATCTTACAAGCTTTTAAATCTATTCGTTTACTTGATAAAATGTCGGATATGGACCATGTATTCCCATATACCTTTTTTTATGAAGCCTATTTTAAGTACAGATAAAGGAATAAAACAAATGTACAGAATTTTTATAAAAAACCTGACAATCCAACGTCTCAAGAAAATGGTGTAATATCTTTGATATTGATATGCTGAATGGAAACACATATATAGCTGGGTTTATATGACATGTAAGGATACGTATTTACAGTGGCTACAAACTAGAATTTCTCATAGAAATATTAGGTACAAATGTTTTGTTATTCAAAATGAACAAGACTATAACTGAATATTGCACATTTTGTAAAAGTGAAGAAGAAACTTTAGTTCATTTATTTTGGGAATGTGGTCATGTAAAACACTTGATCACAGAAATTGAAAAACTTGCCAAAACTAATGATAATATGTTTTTTACTAATTGTAAATCTTTTATCTTGCGTTATCCAGGAAAAACTGTATATAATTATAATGTGTTGTGCTTAGAAATTAAAAGATACATATTTCTCTGTAAAAGAAGGGATGTTATACCATCTTTACATGGACTTAAGGCAAGCTTTAAACTTGCTACCGCAATAATTTATAAATTATGTAGAGAAGATAAACAAAAGGGATGGACTCTTGTAGATCTTCTAAGCCAGTGAAAGTGGTATACTGACGCCTTGCTCGATAGTTAATTCTTTAATTTGAATTCCTATTCAAGAACAAAGTTAATAGTGTGGAGAAGAATGTTTTTACATGAATAATTATATATCTTGTGGATAAGTTGGTTATGTTGTTCTCTAGTAGCTGATGTTTTTGAAAAACATTTTAAACATTATTAGAACTCATATTAAAAATGATTATGCAATATGCAACATTCAGAATTAGATTAACTTAGAACTGAAATGTAGATAATTGACTGGAAATGTATAAAAGTGGGGTAAAATAACAACTTTTTTATTATCGGTAGTGTAATCGAACAGTAATATCTACATGAAATTGTTAAATTGTTATTAATGTATCATAACTATTTCTATAGATCGATTTTAACGCTTTCTTGTCAGAAGATATACTTTGTAGTAAGTGGTGATTGTTAGTGTAGTATTGAAAAAGCCATAGAGCTTGTTTGTAACATTTGAATTGATTTTTTCTAAATAAAGATTTACCCCTGAAAAAAAAAAAAAAAAAAAAAAAAATAATTTATGCATTTGACAATATTTCATGCATTTCTGCATTAACTTGTCTTCAGAAGTACATTGCATCAACTTGACGATTATCTAACAATCAATTCTACCTAAATGTCAAATACAATGACTCGCTTGATTTTTTTTTGTTGGGTGTAACATCACATCGACACATTTATAGGTCATATGGTGGAAGAAGACACCAGAAACCCCTCTGGCATTATTTCATTACGGGTAGAACCCCCGAACTTCCGTTAGCCATGAAAGGAGGAGGCATTCCGTAACTGATCGAGGTATAAACTTGTATATATGTCATTCTTAGACTATAAATTCACCAAAATGATTACTCACCTTAAACACAACATTAATGTTTCATAGATCCAGATGCACTGAAATTTGATCTGACTTGGCATTGCAACATCAAGATGAAATGCATTAGAATATTTTCCGGCTTCATCTTCGGCGACGTTCTTTATGTACGTTTGACAGGATCGTTGTTCTGATTATTTCATTAGACAAAACTAAAATAATAATAATAATAACACGGATGCAAATCAAAATAGGTGTTTCGCGCTAAAAGTTCGACCGTGTTTAGTTCTAAAATTAGAGAACTTAGCAGTGGCAAAATACAGGATTTATCATCTGAACATTGCATAAATCAACAAAGGACACACTCCTGGAGGCTGTATGAGAAAATGTGAACACGGATAATAGAAAACGTTTTTTTGTGTCTTATATGGCAGTGTTCCACTTAGATGGTATAAACAGGCATATGTGATTGCGTTACATCACAAAAAACTTGAAACGAGTACCGTTTAGCGTTTTTATGTGCTACTGAGTTATTGCTTGTGATGTAGTATTGTTTCAAGGCAATACTGAGATTTGGTTTGTCAACACGTTGTCAACATATGTACTCATTTACATTTTGTAAAACTGAACTCTGAAAATACAGAAAATGTTTTATAAAATATTTATCTTGTTTTCGGAGGTTTTGTGGACAAACATATTCGTAGCCTGTTTCCAGAGGATTTCGCTTAATGTTTGCTATTTCGTCAATACACCACATCACATCTAGACATGCATCAACAGACATTTGACTGTCTTAAGGCTCAAAAAGCAGTGTAATAACTTCAGAGGAATAGATTCGATAGTCTTCTTATTTTATGTGAGGAATCCTGAAGAGACGACTACATAAGTGCACTATTAAACCTTTAAATGGCTTAAAACTGTTTATAACTATCGTAAGAACAAATAGAAGAAACCGGACTAATAAATAATTTATACAAAAAGATTCCGTCTCGGTCTAAGCGTGGCAAAATGATTTATTACAGTTATCATTATAACTACATCATTTAAGCCCTACTTTTTGAGTGAGTTGGGTTTTGCGGCGAATCGACACAAAATCTGAATTATTGAATAACTCCTTTATGTCAAAATATATCCAAAATTGTATGCAACTGATAAAAATTGAAATTAAATGTTACAAGAGCTGTTTGCAAAACGCGTATGCTCCCATCCCCCACCTCTTGATAGCTTGTCCAATTTTCAGTGCCATAATTACCATGACATTGACCTTTGGCCTACTAACTCTCGAAATAATAGGGGCCATCAACTTCTTAGCCCAATCATGCCATAAAGTTTGAAGATACTGGGTCAGGTTGTTCTCAAGTTATTGAACTGAAACCGTTTTCAAGGTTCAGGCCCATGTGACTTTGACCTTTGAATTATTGGTACCAAACATTATGGGTGTTCTGCTCTATTTAACTTAATCATGCTATCAAGTTTGAAGGTTCTTGGTGAAGAGATTCTTAAGTTACCGTGCAAAAAATACAACAGTTTTCAATGTTCAGGTCCCTGTGACCTTGATCTTTTTACCCCCAATACTAACATCATGTGACCAATTATGCTATCAAGTTTGAAGAATTTTGGGTCAAGTTGTTCTCACATTACTAAGGGGAAACCGTTTTCAATGTTCAGGTCCTTGTGACATTGGCCTTTGACCTGATGAAAAATGAACCGTAAGAAGAATAGAATGCAACCAAGAAAATTTATAGCAGACTCTGTTAAAAAGGAAAATTGCACATGATTTATAAAAACAGTAAGTACAGACTGAACACATGCCAATCACATATTGTGTTTCAGTCATAGTTATTATTTAACAACACTACACTCATATATCAATATGAAAAATCGTTAGATAACGCAGGAAGTTAGACATATTACTTATGAAAATTGTAGTGACATAGTTTGCTTTAGTGTTTCATATCATGATTTATTTTGTCAAAGTGAACATTCAGATAGCAGCTGGAAATGTAAAAAAGACGATAAAATCTAAAGTCAAAGTTTATTTATATGAAGAGAAACATAAACAAAGGAAAATCATTTTATATCATCAAGAAATCATTTATAGGCCGTCGTAAAGTTACTGTTAAAATGTATTTGACAAAAAGTTTGGCTTTAGTGCCAATATGTCTACTTGATCGACATCCCTGTTTTATTACTTCTAAAGCAGTAAAGTTAGCTTCCCACATATAAACATTGGTCTGATAAACTGACTGTTTTGCCCCGTATTAAACAAGGTTACATTTACCGAAATATTATTTTACGATTTTTGTTGGGTTCAACGTCACACTGACACAATTATATGTCATATGATAACTTTCCAGCTTTTGACGGTGCAGATCCACCAACCTTCTGTAAGCCAGCCGGGTGGCTTCCTCACATGAAGAATTCAACACCCCAAGCAAGGACCGGTGAGGGCAAGTAATTTGAAGCCTGCAACATTTTACGCTAACACATCATGAATAAGGTAAATAAAACAAGAGCTGTCACTATTGTTGACAAAGACCCCCGAAGCATGCCCAAGAATGCGACAATTGTCTGCGCAAAAGAACCACACACATCATTTCGTGACCTTGACCTTGACCCATAAGAGTGACACACCTTCTCACTATGGTTAACATTTGTGTCAAATTATTTTCAAATCCCTTGATATATGGCAGAGTTATTGACCAGACAAGAAACACCTTTGACTTCAGACCATGAAACAGACCATGTTAACCTTTAACCTCTAAGTGTGACCTTGACCTTGGAGCTAGGGGTCTGGGTCTTGCACATGACACGTCATCTCAATATAGGGAACATTTTTGCCAAGAAATTTCAAAATCCCTTCATCAATGGCAGAACTATGGACCGGACAAGAAACAATGTTAACCTTTAACCTCTATGTGTGACCTTGACCTTAGAGCTAGGGGTCTGGGTCTTGCGCATGACACGTTGTCTTATTATGGTGAACATTTTGGCCAAGTTATTTCAAAACCCCTTTATCGAAGGGAGAGTTACAGCCGTGACAAGAATTTACACGGACGCACGGACGGACGGATGCACACACGGACATTGCGACTTTAATATGCCCACCTTCAGGGGCATGAAAATGCAGAAATAGGCACATCAAAATGCCATCATAGTCAAGTGATAAGCAACTGTACCTGTGTGTTCAAAGTGACGTTTATGCACATGCATGAGATCGAACGCATCTTAGTTGTAACTACAGCAAATCGTACTGCTCTCTAATGGTTGACATGAAGAAGAATTGCAAAAGGTTGGCCCGTAGAAACTTCTCTAGCACATCTGTTTTATACCACTCCTCAAACGCTCCGTCTTTTGTTAACAATTAAGAACAATAAATTTATATAAAACACTGAAAAACCTGGAAAACCTCCGTCTTATTTACTAACTTTTCCTCGCCATTTTGAAATGCGAGGAACGACGCTCATCCGTATCCGTTAACTAAGGGCTGTTCGATGTCACGATAGTGAAATTATGGTTACAAAAGTAGGTGATAAACTAGGCGATTGTAAAGGATACGATAAAAAATGTTTAATCAAGTGTGTTCGGTATCTATATTACGTTATTAGTTAAAACTTCAATATGGCATGTATTGCATTTATTACTTTAATACTATATATGATAAAAGGTAAGGGTAGAACTCCCGAAAGCACAGAGCACCCCAAACACAGCCATAGAGCAATGCACCGCAAAATAGGCCCACAACAAAAAAGAAGCTGTAACGTAAAAAGATTGCAGATATATATATGCTTCAAAAATCAAACAATATGCAAAATACAGAAAAATGGGGGGTAGATAAAAGGGTCGGATGTTGGGGGAAGGTGGAGTTTTATTGCGAGTCTCTGGTTGCGTTTGATGGTCCTCATGTTTAAAGAGATTCTATTTTTACTTTCTTTAATTTGAAAGCAATATACAAAACAAAATCCTAATGCAAAATACATAGAACATGTTTCATGCTATTATCTATTTACCTGGTATCGAAAAGAATAGTTTATCAGATAAAGTGTATAATTAGTGTTCTATTTCAATCTTAAAGGAATGGAACTTTTCTATTTCGGTTCACTAGCTTCTAAATTAAGGTGGTTCGCGGGGTTCCTACGAAAATTTCGAAGTATGAGATATAAGACTGATATTAAGTCTGTATGTACTAACATATCCTGTCTTTCATTTGGAGAAAAAAGAAAATCGTTCCGAGTCCACATTTTCTTTCAAGAGCGCCACCTAGCGGCACATGTATTTTTCAAGGGAAAACGCCGTTTTTCTGTAATAATCGCATTAAAATTAATGTTTTTACATTTTTTTCAAACTCAGTAATATAGCTAAATTCAATGTTATTGTTTACATGTTGCATTTTGTAAATTATTTCATTTAGAAAATGCTTAAATAAAGAGATATCCGTAGTAGGGGTGGGGAAAAATAGCGAAAATATTCAATGTGTTTCATGGCCGTTTAGCCGAAATAAAATAAAACGGAACGGTCAAAGTTCTTGATTTTCAAATATAATCTTCTTTAATCATTTCTGAACAAGAAAATAAAATAAAAATAGGGGGTCTTCACGGCAGATTTTTGGCAAATTTACTTTTTATTTGTTTTGGTAATGTAAATATTGTGACGTTGATACGTCATTTATGGTGTTAACGTCACACAAACGTTTTGTTCATTATGTCCTTTAAAGATACATTTTTGTATATACAGGATGACGAAAGTACACAAAAATGGAATATTTTTACTAAAAAGATTCACATTATTTACAGCGTTAAGTAATTTGCAGTCTAAGTATATCATCTAGAAATATACTTCAATGTGAGTTCAACAATTTCCTTAAAGACGCTAATTATTTTGTTTATATTATTATGTAAAATGTCATTTAAAAATGATGACAACGGACACCCTTGCCGTTTCTGTCAGGGTATTAAAATTTCAGCCTGTCTCAAATTCTATTCGACTAGCTGTCTGCAAGAACAGAGTCTACATTCACATGGATTTCTGAATACTGGCGTCGTAATTAGCATTGAGTGCAACCAATACACAACTGCTAAATTGTTTTATCCATTTTTGAAACAGTTGTAGAGCTAACTTAATGCATGAAGACTTCACTGTAATCAATTCATGGTACATTTTTAAGCCGTGGATCTCCAACGCAATGATCACAGTAAATCATTAAGGAATATATCCAGTCGGTGGCTGCTTGTAGACTTCATTATAATCATTTTAATTATGATACATTTGTGATCCATGACATGCAAAACTGTGAAAATAAAGTCAACAGAAAAATCTGACAAGGCGCTTCAAAACGCATAAATGTAAATTCCCCATTTGATGCTTGCATATCGTAACTTCAGTTCACTTTGCGCTCAATGCCACGGACATTCTTTATGCGATGTTGCTCATTGCAGTCTGTCATAGCTGTCCAGAACGATCTTCTGCGCATGTCTTGAACTGATTATCAATCGGAGCGCACGGCAAAAATACGCAAATTATTGTACGACAATATGCATTTAGTGTATAATATACTGACAAAAGGTTAGGGTTAGTATTACAATGGTCACAAAATATATACATTAAAGATAATTTTCATTCAAATTGCTTGAATCCGGTATATACCGGGGTCTGTAATTTATACAGGCGTTCCAGGTCTGCAGTGAGTTGCAGTCCTGAAAAATCCGAATTTATTCGCATCTGCGTCAAAATGCACTTTTACACTAAATACCAGTCAAATATTTTGTTTTCAGCATTCTGGCGAAAACATTTCAAAGTACATGTAAATGGTGGTTTTATTTATTTCTTAGTTTTATCCGTCTTTTAAAATGTTTGAAACACCAAAAGAAATGCAAGAGATGAAATCATAGTGGTTACTTTTTGATATTACATTCATCACTGTTATACCATACTTTTTTTGGAATAAAACCTTCATCAAATAAGAATGATCCCAATTTGCCGCCAAAATTCTATAATCGAAACTTTTTGTATGTACAACAATGAACTATGTCGAAAGTGCGTTGCCTTGAAATATCTGACAGAAACAGCTGGTCTGAACAATGAACGCATGCCTCTAAACCTTTCGCAAGAGCAGCCTAAGTTAAACCACCCTTCTTCCATCTTTCCATCCTAAAATATCGTCTGCGTGGATTGTATCTGTTCTATATTATTTTCTGAATGTTTTGACATGAGTTAGAGTTTTGAAGCAAGTTTTCCCTCAATACGGTTTGCATTGTGCATTCACGTTCACGTTATAAATTTAATGCACTAAGCGGCACCAAAATGAGCTTTATTCAAGTAACGGTTTCAAGTTCACAGACTGAAGTACATTTTTACCGTAAGAGGCATTATCTCATTTATCCATCATCTGCTTAAGATTCCATGATTTTATTTTTTGAAAATATTTAATATAGGTTTAAAAAAAAACAATACATATAATACACAATTAGAATTATAATGAAAATCAAAACCTCTAAATAAAGTTACATATCATAACAAAAAAGAAACATTTTGATGTTTTAGCCACCCTTCAAAATGTTCCTTTTCGTTAAAAATGTATTTCATTTTGTCTGGAAAACAGTTTAACCACATTTCGTATCTTGTATCTTCGTTGTTAGCTAGTAACTTGAATATTGAAAAACAATAAGGAATGTCGTTCAGTTTCGCACTTAAACATTAGATACGAAAGGTAAAATGAGCCGCGCCATGAGAAAACCAACATAATGGTTTTGCATCCGCGCAGTCTGGTCAGGATCCATGCTGTTCGCTAACAGTATCTCTAATTGCAATAGGTTTTGAAAGCGAACAACATGGAGTCTTGACAAGACTGCGCGGATGCGCAGGCTCGTCTGGATCCATGCTGGTCGAAAAGCCACTATGTTGGTTTTCACATGGCGCGGCTCAATGTAAATTTGCAAATCACTCTTTTTTTTCTATTTTCTTGTCGGGGAATAATTAAAGAAACCTATATTTGAAAATAAAGAATTTTGACAGCTCCATTTTAATTCATAGCGGATAAACTGATAAGATATTTTCTACACCCCCGCCCCCGTCCCCCAACACTTTACTAACCCTTAAATACGGACGGAGCCAGATACGCGAGTTATGCAAGATTAAACATTTTCATAAAAAATTCAACCACTTAATACCATATTCAGTAGTTATAGTACATGTTTTAGCGCGACATATTCACATTTTGTGTCAAACTCAGTGAACATGAACTTGTTGAAAAATTTCACCGAAACTGTGGGCAAGTAGCTTTAACTGACTCTGATATATATTACTAGATAATAGATAAATATTGACTGCAAAATACGCAACAATGTACATCATGTGAATATATTCAAATAAAAAAGATTCTAAAGATTTTTGTGAACTCTGAAGGTCCTGTTTATATCAATGAAAGACATAATGAAATCAGCGTTTGCGTGACGTTAACGCCGTCATTGTGTATCAACGTCACAATATTTACATTACCAAAACAAATAAAAAGTAAATTTGCCAAAAATCTGCCGTGAAGACCCCCTATTTTTATTTTATTTTCTTGTTCAGAAATGATTAAAGAAGAATATATTTGAAAATCAAGAACTTTGACCGTTCCGTTTTATTCTATTTCGGCTAAACGGCCATGAAACACATTGAATATTTTCGCTGTTTTTCCCCACCCCTACTACGGATATCTCTTATCTAAGCATTTTCCAAATGAAATAATTTACAAAACGCAACATGTAAACAATAACATTGAATTTAGCTATATTCCTGAGTTTGAAAAAATGTAAAAACATTAATTTTAATGAGATTATTACAGTAAAACGGTGATTTCCCTTGAAAAATACATATGCCGCCAGGTGGCGCTCTTGAAAAGAAATGTGGACTCGGAACGATTTTCATTTTTCTCCAAATGAAAGACAGGAGATGTTAGTACATACAGACCTAATATCAGTCTTATATCTCATACTTCGAAATTTCCGTAGGAACCCCGCGAACCACCTTAATACAGATAATCCCTTTTCGGTCTCAATTATTGATTTATTTATGTCTCAACAGAAGATCATTGCGCTCCGTTAATTTGAAGAATTGCTAATACCATGTCACGAAATATATATATAGTTTCAAGGATTTTATAAGATTTTATACACAGGAGTTTGCCCTCCCCCCACCCTCACCCTTGTTTGATACTGCTTTACTGTCATGATTCATGGTAATATTAGTTATGTTTCCTTTGGTTCTATGGCTTCAGCAATCCGATTAAGTACATATGTTCGTGAACCCACGGATTTTGATTTATGCACCTTTACATGAACTGTTTTACAATGTATTCCCGTTGTTACTTTTTGTTATGTATGTAAGAGTTTCATCTGAGCGGCAGTTATTTTAAGGAGGACCGGCCGTGCATACGTTAGCATTGCGTTTGGATATCAAAGACTTCAACTACAGCATTTTATCAAACAGGACCTTCTTAAGTTATTAACATTCATCATTGGATCTAAAACGATAGTTTAAGCAGACTTTTAGAATTTGTTTACGAATCGGGATTATCTGGCGCTTTACAGTTTAAAAAAGCCACAAAGAGGCACAGGCGCGAAACGCTTAAGTGATGTAATGTAGCCCGGGTTCATTTTTTGAATAAAACAGGTAGATGTATTTTAAAGGCATTTATATTCAACTGGTTGTTTATGATGGATTCCTGCAGACGAGTAACTGTTGTGTAAAATACATCAATGCTGGAATCAATTTCCCTAGCTCCGTGTAAATGGCCGGGTTTAAAATTTTACCTGAGGTAACGAAAGTTAGACGAAATGGAAATGGTCGTCCATCCATCTAGATTCAGCTCAAATGTGCGGACAAAGTTAACGGTTATGAAACATTTTTCTTACCAGAATTTTTTTTTTCTGGTCACATGCTTTAAAATATACATATGTTTTAGGTCAGTCATTTGCAGATAATACGGTACAGGTCGCGCAAGTTGTGCATTGTGGGCCATTTTATGCCTCAAAATTTAATGTCCTAAAACCGGAGATTTATTCGTTTTTATCACAGAAACAAAAGAATCGGCAGGCTGAAAATGTCATATGATGAAGTGCTAAGTATATGCAATACCTCCACTCAATACTTCTCTGGCATTTCTCAAAATAGGATTTTTTATGATTTTCTTTTCGCACTGGTATCAACGCAAATTTGTGTATTTTTCATATTTGTGAAATATACTGTTACTTGCCCCAAGTAGTATACAAGCTTCTAACGACTCTAGATATACCAGTAATTTTGACCAAGCCAGAATACGGTGGTATTGCAACAAATTCTTGCCGTTACGGAATTCTTGACCATCCTTCTGTTGACAAACGTTCCTTTGTTACAGAAAGAAGGTAATTATAAGCATTTAAATATTGCTTTATTTAATATTGCTTCAACGAAAATAAAAAGATCTTACAGGAAGCAAAGAATGAAATTCTACAATCAGCTGATATTCACTTTTTTCACTGTAACATCTCTAGGCCAAATCATTATCTTTCACGTTTATTAGTTTATTATAACAAAAAGTCAAATAAGTGTGTATCAATTATGTCATAGCAATCATTATGTATCTACACCTTTGAGACATCGAAGAATAGGGTACAACCCACTCGCTAAGAACTGTAGAATTGTTTAATTCGAAGAATGTTATCACTGGTTGCTTATCAAATGTGCTAATATAAAACTACCCGATATCAAAACTTTCCAAAATTGTGCAACCACTGCAGCCTTTTTCAGCTCAACGATTTTTTGAACTAACATATTTTTCAGTAGATGATTCATGAGGCATTAAGGTAGTGAAAGCGTCACCCCCTCTTATCATCTTATTAGCAACCTTACGAATTTTTGTATACTATGTATGTCATATATAATGTTTTAATATTTATATCAATAATTGAGTTTTGTGATGTTAAGTTATCATAATACGATATTCCATTATGTAACTTCATTCTTGTTGTCTAATTGCTTTAATTTGATTCTGTCCTTTCGTGCAAATGCCATTTATTAAAACAGACAAATATACACTGATACTGGGTTGCATTTCGAGTATGTTGCTATCTATGGAGCTACCTTTTATTGTCCTTGTTTCTATGCTACATATGAAATGTGTTTTATTATATTGTGCACAACCTTTTAAAATACACTTGGAATCTCTTTGAGTAAGTGGTTGTTTGGAGAAACCTCGAAAATCTCTACTGTAAATTGGTTTCACTTGCATTCTCTTTGAGTAAATGGTTGGTGTGGGAAATCTCGAAAATCAACACTTCTTGACACATTAATGTCATAAAAGACGTATTGTTACAGTTCGCAGGGCTCCACCTCATACGATCACCGACCGATAATGGTCAAACTGTTGATAAATGAAGTGTAATATGTTAATTCTGAGATAAGAAATGAGGTTAAGACCAGAAATTAAATAAAATTGTAAGGCTAGGTCAGAGTTCACAAATGATAAATGCGGTTTCTCTGTTCCCCTTCATTACCGTCATATTGAAAACAACACGAACGTATAAAACTATTACTGAACGTACAATTATTAAAACAAGTACTCTAGGACATTTTCTAATCGATGACACACAAGATTATATTAAATGAGAAGAAATAATCGTTGCTTATATCTAAATTCATTAATTCTGATTTACATGATCACAATCGGTTACTATTCACGGCATTGCCCTAGTCTACTAAAGACTAGATATTCTCAACTATGGTATTAGTTTTGGTTAGTATTAACAAAAAACTATCGTCTATGTAGATTGGTTCGTTATCCATAGGTATTGCTGTCCGCTTCTGTATAAACTCATACTGCCGGCGGCCATCTTGAAATATTTTTAAATGAGGACAACATGTTTTACATATAATGTATAGGGAGAAAATAGATTTGTTATCAAAAGTAGTCAATCTAAATGTGATCGAGTAATGGATTTTGTCGAGACTTAAAAGCGTCTGATAATTTACATATATTCATATTCGCTGAGCGCTTAATGCATATTAGATTTTCAATATAGGTATTTTAACTTTTTTTTCTATACTTGTTGCGATACTAAGCGACTGAGACATAGGTTGCCTAAAGATAGATAGGGAAATAGCAATTTGTTTCGTGAATTGTAATGCGTGTGTTAAAGATTTTCATTGACAACTAAATGTTTTGCCGAAATCCATTACAAATGTAAAATTGTTAAATCATTAACAGCCCCTTTTGCCTACCTTGCTTGCGATACCAAGTTATTTTGAAAATAAGTTAGTTCTAAAGCTACTTCCATTTTTCAAAAATCTGAAGATTGGTTTAGACTGTTGGAATATATTGATATGTATCAAATGGAACTTTGTAAAATAAAGTTTTAAGGTATTTCGTATTAATGGGCGTAATTACAACTTTTAATATAGGACAATAAAATGTAAGTGTTTAATATTATGTAATAGATCTGCTTGTTCCCTGACATGAATCTCTAGGAGGAAAACGGAAAATTGTCATGATATTTTAACAGAGCTGGACCGCCTCTAGGTGTCGATGAGTTTAATTGCTGATAGAAATAAAAACACGGAAATAAACGGTTTACAGTCTTGCGAAGCGCCTCTCGTTTGTTTTATGGGCATTTCATATTATCTTCAATGTCATCAAGTCAACGTAACAGGAAGGTATTAATGAGTTTCGGATAAAATGTCTATTCACACTTTCCTACAATGTAATTGTTGGTACGCTGACAGAATATTGAACTATGCTGTATTTCAATGTATAAAAAAGTTGAATAACAAATGTAATATCTGTTAGCTCCACTACATAGAAATAACTGTCTACTGGCATGCTGGATACAAAAAAAAACTCAACAAGTTGGCAGAAATGCAATTCTTACACTTTCAGTTATCCCAACAGATACATTTCCGACATTCAGTCGCTTAGAAACTTTACGAGAAAAGTAAAAGTACGAGAAGCATTACGAGAAAAATATTGTACGCATATATGAAGCCTTTGTATTTTTGCATGCATACGGCAAGAATTGTACAGGATTAATCATCAGTGCACTATTTTAGTGATCGCCTTAATAAACTTGTATACATGTGTGATATAAACATTTTGTTACATGTATAAATCATAAAATTAATACGGCGACTTCAAATGTCTAGTGCGACGTCATGGCCACCGGTGAGTATCTAACTTTTACGTGTCACCAGGACAGTAAAAAGTCAGTCATCCATAGCAATTAAAAGTACTTCGTGTAATTGCATGTGATAATTGCTAAAAACGTATATCCATTCAGGTTAAAATTGTACCCAGATTTGATGTACCTCATCCTCTAAAATATTTTATATTTAAAGTAGAAGGAAAACAAGGATATATAACGCTTTTAGCTTATTCCTATGTTTGTCTTATCCGTAGAAGTATGTTTAGCTGATCGGTATTTGTTTTCTTATATAAGCTTAAGAATATATATTGAGCATCTCGCCTTTCCATGGTAACCCATTTTCCTCATTCTTAAGCAAATATGAGTAGCAAAAATATTGTCGGCTTCTTTGTGTCATTTACTTTACGGCTGAAATGGAATATCGGGGTTTACTTATGAATAGAATATTATATATTTAGCATCGTACCTTTTCGTGTCTGAAAGTTTAAAGTAACAATGGCAAAAGCGATGTTTTAAATAGAATATATTATGCTTTTTATACAATTTAAAAAGTAGTTTTCCTGTTACATGTTACATTAAATTAAAACATTTATTTTTTTAAAAAGTAATATATTTGCTTCAATACTATTTATTTTAAAAATTATCAAAGCTTAAAATACTTACAGTAGTGCTTCCTATCTGACTTATATACGGAACAGTAATATGTAACTGCAACTATTATTCTCCTGTACCATTTTGAAATACATATATTGAATATCTGAAAGTTTGATCCTCAAACACCTTAGAACTTACAGTTCATTATATATGACATGTGGTGCGTATACATTTTTTAACCCCACGTTATCACTCTTTTACTGAAATATGATTTTTAGCGCGCAGTCACTGATAAAATACCAAAATATCGACCGACAAAGAAAATGTTATTCAACATCAAACTGCCTATTAATTTGAAAAGGACCGTCATTGTTTACCTTATATCCAGTCATCAACAATCAACTTCTTCAGTTCCATATACCTCTTCTATAACAGTACCTAAAAGCTGCATCGTATTGGTCGTTATTGTTATTCAAAGAGAAGATTCATGACAATAAAGGTTGTTAATCAGATTCTGATCAAGTAATGGATTTGGTTGAACGTTTATCAAACTGATCATTTACACTTGTGTGTACTCACTGACTGCTTAATACATGTTAAAATTTCAATGTAGGTTTTTTTTTAATTTTGATTTTGCTGACATCGTTATCCATCCAAGTTAGAGTTATTTCAGCACGTGTACCAATATAATGAACATGCTTTGCCCCAGAAATCATATTAATGTAAGAACTGCTGTTTTATATGTACATAAATAAATATATATTCAGCCGAAATTCATTAAAAATGCAAGTTTGTAAAATTCTTATAACCTCCTTTTACTTATCTTGCTTGTGCAAGCAGGATAGATTGAAAATATATGAATTCCGAAGCTACACACTGTTTAAAACTTGTCTGTTGGTTCAGAGTTTTGAAATATTCCGATAGCTATCAAATGAAAGCGTAAATTAAGTTATATTGAAATTAAAAGCAATAGTCCACTTTTTGAAAACTTTATCATTAACGGGAAATAATTACAAAAAAATACCCCATAAAATTTGATAAATCATACATTTCTAATAGGGATCTAACTCAGACTATGAAACCTTAAATCTATCTCTAACAGAATTTACTAAAATGATTTTAGTATTTTACATTTCGTTACCATTACGTGAGTTAGAGATTCACCTGGCAGGTGTAACTTATGTACACCCTCTGTGACTTTGGAATATTGTTGAGATTGTTTTGATGCACACCATAAACTGGTTTAAACATCAGTGAAATGTTATTGCCAATGGCTGTCCCAAGAAGATGCTCCTTAATTTGTTTGTTTTGTTTCCTTATTGTTTATGTGAATTTCTTTGTCTATTTGAATTGCCTTGTCTATTTGAATTTCTTTGTTTAATTGAATATCTTTGTCTATTTGAATTTCTTTGTTTAATTGAATATCTTTGTCTATTTGAATTTCTTTGTCTGTTAGAATTTTTTTTGTCTTACTGATATTCTCTATCTGTTTGAATTTCTTTGTCTATTTGAATTTCTTTGTCTATTTGAATTTCTGTTAAATTGAAATTCTTTCAGTAATTGAAATTCTTTGTCTATTTCAATTTCTTTGTCTAATTGATTATCTTTGTCTAACTGATCATCTTCGTATATTTGAATTTCTTTCAATTTGGTATTACTGTCTGATTCGTATCTTCTGTTTACATTTCCAAAGAAACCTTTTCTAACTGGTGGATGTTTTAACGTCTAGCAAGAACTAGGACTAACTTTCAAAAACAGTTTAATTCCGACAGACTTTAAGAACTGCCTAACACTTATGTCAGACAAGCAATTCCGAATGCGTATCTTCCAGCCATGTAAGTGTTTTATACCAAACTGGTGATATGTATCAGACTCCAAGGAAATTCCCCTGCCCAATTTAATGTTTGTTTAAGATGTTTAAGTGTTTAACTTGTTCATTAAAAGGGTAGTACACTTTTTAAGACCATCCCTGAATCCATACAGATTTGAGCAAATTGTTTCCTCATCTACATGTATTCTAAAGTTGGATTTTCTGGGAATGACAGTGAATCGTTTTCATTTTTTCCGTACAAGTGGATTAAATTCGATTAAAGCACGCTTATGAATACGGAAGTGTCACATTTATCCCACGTCTGCACTGCTTTTATATTGATTGCAGTTGGGATAATATGTTTATGTTCTGAGCGGTATTTACATTTATATAGAAAACAAAATCACTTCACGACATAAAGAAATAAAACGTTACGTTGTAATTGATAGATATTTCATAACGTCGGTGAATAGTATATGCACATGACATAAAATTCATTCCATCGGACATTATCGGTGTCAATGAAAATGTTTTTATTACGTCTCTTTGCAATGACCTGTTTTAAAGTAATTCATTTGTATTTTCTTTTCTGTTTTAGCGGTCATTTTACCACGTTAACAACAACAACAATACACATGTATACAAACATTTAAGATTTCACAAAATCATATTTAAAAAAAAATATCAATGATCAATGTATTAAATGCGAGTAAACGCTTCCCATTCATCCATCCGACAGACACTCACATAATTATAAGGCTATTAAAGAGAATAAACAAACAACAGCAAAACATAATAATAATAATAAAATAACTGACATCATTATATGTAAAAACTGTAATAATATAATTATTTTAAGCACTGGACTGTAACATGAACAAATGTCGTTTATTATTTTTGAATGTTTGTAATGTACTTGATTCAAAAACATTAGATTCAATAAAAATTCGGGTATATTCAGCAATATAAAATTTTGACAAATGCTGATGAACGTAATTATCAGAAATAGGATTTAACAAGAAATTAATGTATTTTATGTTCATAACGGAAAATATGGCAGCCACATTTTAAACAAAGGCATTATGAGCCATTAATACAGCGTGTTTGCATCACTTATCATGGAATAACGACAAGTATTCTTCAAAAGAACAGAAATTAGAATATAAAATTATGAGTAAAATAACAAAATGTAAAACTTTCCATAATCGTGCACTGTTTAAACCAATATTATCATTATAATATCATTCTTAGACATATGAGCCGCGTCATGAGAAAACCAACATAGTGGGTGTGCGACCAGCATGGATCCAGACCAGCCTGCGCATCCGCGCAGTCTGGTCAGGATCCATGCTGTTCGCTAACAGTTCCTATAATTGCAATAGACTTTGAAAGCGAACAGCATGGATCCTGACCAGACTGCGCGGGTGCGGCGGCTGGTCTGGATCCATGCTGGTCGCAAACCCACTATGTTGGTTTTCTCATGGCGCGGCTCATTTATTATATTAAAACGAATAATTTTTTTATACTAATGCATTCGAATATTTTTCAGCTTCGTGTGCATTTGGACGTTTTTGACATAGTTAAGAATACGGCAGAGAGTTTTTATCATGTTCATCTTTATTTCCTCTCTACTATCGAGGCTAAATTGGTTATTTAAACGAAAGTGCTTACTTAGTTTTTTCCGCATATTCTCCATTTTTTTATATTGTAGGTGAAAACCGAAACAGTTACCATATAGATATTCGTTTATGTCGTTTCAAATTCAAAGCATTTCATCGAATTGACATGATATGTTGTCAGTGCATTGATATGATTTAGTTATACACCACATCATCATATTTTGAATCGCGCAATGTCAAAAGGAAGCCAGCTGTTTAATATACAGTAGAATTCAAATTGTAAAAACACAAATGTTTTTTTACGGTTGTGTTTCCAAGTTCTTCATCCAGACAACAAAGAATTTACAGATATATTATGATATTTACTTTATGTATACATGTATTAATTATGAAACCATAACAAGTGTGACATTCATTATCCAAAAGTACATATATTAGTTAATTTTATATTGGAAATATGAATCACCACTGAATTATACGATAAATGCAATTTCCCAATATGGCCAGTTGTTATGTGCAGGTAAAAATGTATGAGCCAGGGCGATAACACTTAACAGCAAAGTTTATTTGTCAAAACTGAGATGTATACAGGGACAGGGTATTTAATCCAATGACAAGCGAAGGATTTTCATATCATTTCATAACTGAAACATTTGGTCCACTTAATCAAGAAGAGGTACAAAATAATGATTACTCATAGTTCCGCCCACATTCAGGGAGGCGGAGCAACTGCTAAAATACAGGGATCGCACACAACAAAAATGTGTCGTGCCAGGTAATGAACGGACCAAGGTTAGCAAAGATAAAGATTATGTTTTTTCCCAAGTTTTATAATGCAATCTGTACTTTCATAGTTCAAGTTTTACGTTTCTGCACTTTTCACTCTGTATTTTCTCCATGATTTTAGCACAGTATTGTCCGGAACAACAATTTTGAGAAGTGCGCTGAAGTCATTTGGTTTATTGTCACTATTTATATCAAATCTTTCCTATCTTTCTCACTTTTACGTCAATTAGGTTTATCAGTTGTCATAAGAACACGAGTGCAGATATTACTAGCTACTGAAACAGTAAATACTATACAATACACTGTTAAGGCATGGTTTAGATTACTTGAGAATGAGATGTTGTTGACTGAATCTGTCAGTAAAATGAAACTAAGCGTTTTACCTATAAGTCGATTATAGATCACTTATTAATATGCTAATGAATTAAGTTTTGCCTTCACTACGATGCGTTTCATTTCGGTAAACTCAATTTCATTGGAATGTCAATAAATGATCTATAACCTATACTTAAAGACCCCCGTAAATGACAACATAAATGTCATATGAAAAAGACTTAGTGTTTAAGTGCAAACCCATCAATAACATCGGTTCTAATCAAAATCAAAACCTTGTCAGCGGAACATAAAGACATATTATATGCTATCAATCCTTTCCATTAACTACATTGAAAGACGTGTTTATAAATATCAATAATGCATTTGGTAAATACAGATTTATGATGCTTCCATCCGTTCCTCCGTATACTATTTCACAATATTTCTGTCTAATAGAACTCCTGGGTTGGTAGGTTAATGGTGTAAAACGTCGTGGCGAGAATTAATTGTTTCGCCACAAGGAGCATGTTCTTAATATTTTGAAATTTTAAAAGGATAAGAAGAAAATTTATTATACCTATTGTCAATGCTACTTTAAACTCGTTTTCACGTCCTTTTAACCAGTAATAATTAATATGTTCAATGACAAATGGCTCTGTATAAAATTGCACTGTCATTTTTTGACTCTCGTTTTCTTGTACAAATGTACATCATTAACACATTTGAAACTATTAAAGAAAGCAAATGCCATTAACCAAGTATTTAGATATATGCGGATATCAATTGCTTCCATTTAATATTTTAACCTTCAGCCTGCTGACGGCAAGTGGTTTTGCATTTGCGACCAGTGCAGACCAAGATCAGCCTGCATATCCATGCAGTCTGATCATGGTCTGCACTGTTCGCTATTCAGTCAGTAAATTTTGAGTGAACACCCCTTTGAATAATAAGAAGTACTGCCCAAATTGGAAGATGGACCAGTCCATTTTAGAAATTTAGCAGAGTAAAGGTTAAAGGTGGATAATCAGATTTTGGCCATGTAACGGATTTGTTCGAAACTTTAGCATCTGATCATTTACACTCATTTATGTTCACTTAACACTTAATACAAATTAGATTTTCACTGGAGGTATTTTTAAAATTTCATTTTCCAATCCTGGTTGCTCAACCAAGATAGAGTTATTTTATCATAAGTATAAATTTGATAAACATACTTTACCTAAAGAAATGTATAAATATTAGACATATTGTAATATATTTGTAAAATATTTGCATTAAAAATTATGTATTTAGATGGAATCCATTAGAAACGCAAGTTTGAAAAATTATTATTACCTCCCTTTGCCTATCTTGGTTACGCAACCAAGATAGATTGGAAATAAATGAATTCAGAAGCTACACACAGCTTTTAAACTTGCATTTTGGTTCAGATTGTTCAATAGTTGATATGTCTAACAAATGCAAATGTAAAACTAGACATTGTATCGAAATAAAAAGAAATACCCAGCTTTTTATATACTTTCATATTAAAGGGGAGTAATTACAAAATTTTATAAAAATAGTAAAATATACATTTCAAATAGAAATCTAACTCTATGTAATCGGTCTTTTTGTTCCTTAAATAATTCTCTACCAGAATATACAAAAAGTAAAAAATGTCATTAAATGTTGTTTAAATGTGACTGACCACCTTTAACTCTACCCAAAGTTCATTTCGCTAAGGCTAAAAAATCGAACAAAGTTGTAAAGTACGGTTAAGATTTTTTTTAACATTACGTCCCGTCGTTTACCATTTTTCCATTTTTCAAACAAAAATTGATTCTTTTTTGATCTGCGATATTTGTTAATCAGTTTCCAAAACTCGTTGCTATCTATTTCTGCAGCGGTAATGATCTCATGCTTTAACTTTTCTATGTATTCACTTACAAGTGTTCGGTGAATGCCGATTTGCAATCTGCATTACTTATATGGCTAGTGTCTCTTGGTCTGTTTTCGTTTATCTAAGTTTGCCTATTACTAGCCATGTATTTGAGAAGTCGAGAGAGTTCAAAGACCCAATGTGGTTTAATATAGGGTTTAAAAATTGCTTTGGTAAGATTGCTAATAATTTTCTTAGTTGCTTCCTATGCTTCAAAATGTTATTCTGATTAATTACATTTACTACTCATTACCAATTTACAAGTTTACCCTTTAGATATCCGTAACTTAACTTCACTTCACTTTAGAAACAGTTTGATTCCTGGCGAGATGCTTATACTCCGAGGAAGTTATTGATATTTCTATAAAACACCCTCTTCACTTGGTTATCCAGTATTCATGAAATACTTGCGCATAATCAGAAATAACAAACGTTGAAAAGGTCTTTTAAAACTTACACTATTACACAGTAACGTAGTTTAAATTCACTGCACCTGGTTTTAGCAGATGATTTTGATATTATGTACTCAATATTTCTGCATGTACCTAAGATACAGTCAACATTCATAATACTCAGTAGCACGTCATACACAGTAAAGCATAGGGATTTCATAATAGAAGAAACTGTGAAGTAATTATAAAATGCTATTTATATCCGTTTGCTGTCCTTTTCCGTCAACCCAGCGCTAAATCCCTGGATAATGTAGATGATGGTTTGACAGAGCGTGCGGGTATACCATTGTATTTTTGTATTTATCTCTGGCACAGACAGAAATAGATGTTAGATGGATTTCTATATTCTACAGAAAATAGAAGCCGTGGTCGGCTTGTGAAGTATCCTGCAACAAAACAATACATACTAAGCTATATAATAATTTTGGAATTGTTTAAGTATAAGGAAACAATTGACGAAACAAGTATTTGTAAACGTTCTGAAATCTGCTTATACGTCATATATATATCGCAAATTGCATTTAGTGAATGGAATTGTTTTAACCAATATTTCTTATTATATACTGATTAGTATATACATTTTGTACTTTTATTTCAGGTATGTCAAACGAGGACATTTTTCTGATTGAGCTGTCTAGTAATGCTTCTTAAGAATGTATTTCCCCACCTTTACCATGGTCAGGTTTTTATTCAACATTTTTTCTGAAGAAAAGTACTAATATTAGCTAAAGATGATAGTTTGGGTTATGTTAAATGCAGGAAAAAATATTCTGAAAGCTAACTAAAATTGTAAATCATTTTAATACCGTCGATATTCAACTTTGACATGTCAGCTGGCTATTGGTGTTTGAACTCATTAGGCAATTGCACCCCATTCCAACTGTATCTTACCGAAAGGTTACTACATTTTTGTATTATAAAGTTCGGTTTAAAAATATGTGTCAGTAGATTACATTTCTTTTAATGTCATCAGTGGCAACGTTTATCCATTATTATGTTCCAAGTGTTATTAAGAGTTCAAATTTCATTTTTGATAAAACCCTTTGGGAGTTAATCATCTGATTATTCAGCAAATTTTGTTCTCATAAATCAACGGGAGAAATTTAATGTGCTATTTACACCTCGCAATCTACTCAAAGATAATGGGTTCCGTTTATATGCAAAAACGCACGTTGACATTAGATTTTAAGTCCATCAATGTTTTCTGCCTAAACACAATAAACACCACACTCATTTGTTTTCTTAAAGTTTATGTAACCGTCTACTATATTTAATTACAAGTGTAATGAGATCTAATGAAAGGATACACACTTTGACATCCTATTGCTATTTTGCCGTTTGTGTCGTCATTATTGTACATGTTGGTGTTACTGTTGGGTTATACTGACAATTTCCTACACATTAGTAAAACTGTGAAAGAAGGATACATAAACATTACGTTAGTGACGACAATCAAAGTTCAACAATGTTTAAATAAAGTGTATATGTAAGAATTTCGTTCAATGCCAAACTGACAATAAGTTTTATCATGAGTGATACATTTCTGTGAATTCAAACGAAATGAACGTATGAAGTTATTAAGAGCCGTGTGGCGGCCATAACAAATCTTCTTAAGCTTGTCGTTATATAGTGTTTTAGTTTGTTTTGTGTCATAGAATATTTTCTCCTGCATAACATAACCCCAACTATAGCGTGATATGTTTAGGTCCTTTGTAATCATGGAGTTCATTCAGCTTTGTTATAATAGCATTCCGTTTAGGCTTTTTACTAAGTTGGCGTTGGATGTATTTTTATTTTATTTTATTACACCACATGGACGGACTCAATCAAAAAAGTATATACTATTATTTTACTTGGTTGCATTCAATGCTTCTATGGATTCTTCTTAGAGGTTTATTATGCTTTCATGAGATAGAACATTTAAGCCTTTAATTTTCTTTCAACACAGGATCGTTGTCGAGGTATTTAAGGCGAATCAATGTAGCGTATTTAGTAGAATCCAAAGCATCTATTTTCAAAAGTTCCAAGTTACATGCTGTTTGAATTAAATCACTATTTTCGTCAGTTATATGGCTTCCCGTTGTTTCGAAACTTGTGAGGGAAAGTGTTCTTGAATTTCGGTAAAAAAAAATATTCCGAAAAAGGTAAACCTTGTTCAAATCTGTTCATCATTAACCCTTTTGTAAAAGTCTTAACAGTACCACTTATTTTTAAACTTGTTCTTCGAGTTTTTATCTCCCTCTCGTGGTTGGTAAAGAATAATTATGTAGACTTTTGCCACAGCTTCAGAATTAGTTGATGCAGATATATTAAATATGCGTAGTGTGTAATAGCTTGTATCTGCTTCCAATTTAACGGGTACTGGTACTTTGCATTACATCTTTGTATCTTAAGTAATCAAAGGGTAGGCACCACGTCCACCGACAGCGGCGTCTTCAAGATGTCAACTGTTTCGATATTTACCAGTTTAATCATTATGTTTCTAACTATAAAGAAGAATCAGTATATTCATTTCCAGTAAGTTCCATCCATCTCTTTCAATGTAAAATGCATTTGAGCCGTGCCATGAGAAAACCAACATGGTGGGTTTGCGACCAGCATGGATCCAGACCAGCCTGCACATCCGCGCAGTCTGGTCAGGATCCATGCTGTTCGCTAACAGTTTCTCTAATTACAATAGGCTTTGAAAGCGAACAGCATGGATCCTGACCAGACTGCGCGGATGCGCAGGCTGGTCTGGATCCATGCTGGTCGCAAAGCCACTATGTTGATTTTCACATGGCGCGGCTCATTTAAATATTGATGTGAATATTTTGTAAATAAAACAAGCTACCCTAAAACCTTATCCTGATAAAAGCCATTGCTTTTTAATCAATTTAAAGGATAATACCTGTTCATCCGTGAAACTGCAACAGCTGTATGATATTCATTGTATACATTCATGTTGGCAGTTTAGAAACTTGCTTTGAGTTTATGAAAATGATAATAAAAAGAACAGCAAGCACAGTACAAATTCAAGATCCGCTTCCATTTATACACATATATCAATACATGTATATCCTTAAACATCCTTTGCAGTTGCAAATGCTCTTTACAGACCGTTCGAGATGTTTTTGGTAAAATGGTGTGTTTCTGGGTGTGTATGTGTGTGTTGTTTTTGGAGGGGTTGTGGGCGGGGGCATTATTTAAAAGTAATACAAGGTATAGTGCATGTCTATACTCCTTCCCGCTTTCTCCGCGAAGGACAATAATGATTATAATGATAGTAATGATAATAATATTAAGAAGAAGAAGAAAAAGACAACAAAGAAGAAGAATAAATTAAATGTAAATGCAGTCGGCTCATGACAGTGCATGATACTTTTGAATCACGTGTGTAAGCAAAGATATAACTGTGCAAAAGATCATCTATGAACACTGGGTGTCTGGCACTAAGGTTTTATTTTTTTCTAATTTATCATTTGTACTGTATTTGTTTCTGCAAATAAGTACGACGTGCAACTTTAGCGAGGTCATTGTGCGTTGATTTAACTGTATATAAGTCAAGGTCATCTACACTTACATAGCGTGTAAATATTTTTTAAAAGTTGACTTTTATAAAAGTCTTTGCAAACAACCACGAAATAAACACACCAACTCACTCAGTAAACTACATGTTACATTTTCTTTTTAATATGATTTTAGTATAAAAAATGATTAAAGATATACTATGTCAAAACATAAAGCAATAATCACACACAATGACGTACTGTTCGAAATTTACCTCTTGCATACATTCTCGAACGTTGGCTGCAAAATGAAAATAAATTATTACAATATAATTATAGATATTTGGTTTCATTTTCTGAATAGATGTAACAAACTGGTATTTGCATTTTTCACTTTTATTGCATTGAGTGAATTTCATTTCTGTTTTCTTTTTGATTAACAGGATGAAATTTGATTAAAATACGCTTACGCAAACGGGCGTGTCACATTATGTACACTGCTTCTGTGTGTAGTTGTTTCAAAGAAGTAGTTGAACCAGAATAATAAAATCTGTAAATTAAGCATTGAGCTGTATGCTAATAGCTACATATTTCATATGCCTAAAGAATATATTAAATATAATGTATGCTTATAAAGTTCTGACATCTTTTTCAAGTAATTTCTTATCTGACAAAAAAAAATATTGGGACGTTGTAAGTGACAGTGAATTCGTAAAAGCGTTTTTGATGAGTGATGCGCATCTGCAGCGTTCAATAAGTGCGCCTGTGTGACCAAACTGTTAAGATCGATGACTTTTGTCTCTCTGTTTATTTGAGTTCTTGATCTGCTACTGGGATCTCGACCGTTAAGAAAAGATGAGAAATGTTGCCGTATGAACCTTTCGAAGCAAGTAAACAAACAGCACTCCGAGCAGATCATTTTCGTTGTTTTATTTTTTATTGTGTTTAACGTCGCACCGACAGAATTATAGGTCATATGACGACATGCCAGCTTTCATGGTGGTAGAAGATCCCAGGTGCCCCTCCGTGCATTATTTCATCACGTGCAGATACCTGGGTTGAACCATCGACCTTCCGTAGTATTATTACATATTGTAATAAGGGTTTATTTTTGTCTGTTCATATTAGTCCATGCGTGAGCGTGTCTGTCTATAATTATATGTGATATACTATTGAGGCAGTCCTTTTGTATAGCACAAGATTTTTTATTGTATTATTGTCTCCCCTAGCGACTATCCTTTGTACTGAGTACGAGTAACCCTTAGTAGCAATGATCGCTAAAATGATTTTGAAAAACCGTTTTAAAAAGCAGTACATGGTCAAGAAATTATACAACATAACATTTTGTGGCAAAAGATAAAAAGTAAGGGTAGATATGCCGGAAGCACAAAGCACACCAAACACAGCCATAGAGTCATGTATCGCAAAGAAGGCCCGCAAAAAAAGACACTGTAACAGAAAAAAAAGTAGACGGCAAGCCAAAGAAATCTAATGACAAAAATATTGTGAAACTCACAAACTTACACAACGATAGTACAGGTTTGTGTTTGACAGTAAATGGGCATTACAACTGTAGTATCAAAAATGAAATAAGCTGTCAAGGAAACGTAAATACAATAATGTTTTACCTAATATGAATGCTGACAAAGAAATTGCAATGAGTACAAGGACACATCTCGTGTAAAAAAGTGATACAAATGAGGACAAAAATGGAATAAAGACCAAGAAAATTGTTTGATAATTTTGATTAATAAAAACTGACAACAAGAAATTATATAAATGTTCATATCAAACGACAAATAGCCCTGTGGCCGGTAATATGGCGCAGTTAAGACTTTTTGATTTGTTAAAAATACTAACACGCCTACTTTTTCACCGAAATGTGAATTTATTATACAAACAAACCACACTTGATCTATCATACTGATTTTCAAGCAAATATATTATTGAACATTACTTGATTTCACGTCTATAACAAAACGTCAAAACGGGCGAGTAAAACACATTACTAGCCAAATGAAATACCAAATAATTGACAATAGTACATGTAGGTTAGAAAGACAAATCATACAATGTGAAGTATGTTTAGTAAAACCTGAAAAAGCATGGACTGGAACTAAGAGACTAGTATACAAAGCTATACTATGCGCTTAATGTAGTCCATTGTTTAAACTTATTTCTCTGCATAGTCTTCTGATAGTGGAGGTAAATGTCAGAAATTAACGGTATTATGCATTAACTAAAACAACGATGTTACATACATTTTTAAAAATAAGTTGCAAAACAATTTGCTTTTAATCAATTGTCAGTTACAAGTAATATTTTAAATGAATTTATATATTCAAAAGATTCATTAAAAAACTTTTGTTGCAAAAGCTAAACAGATAGATCTGTACTCCCATTAAGTCTATTGTTATCCTCCGCCAAAGGCGGAGGGGTATTGCTTTTGCGTTGTCCGTAATCGAAAATGCTTATAATTCAAAAAGTATTCCTGCTAGAACCATCTAACCTCATATAATCATTAATTACTACATAACCTTTGTTCACATAAAGTAATTTCCCCCGTTGACCTGGTTAAGGCAGGGGTTTCCCCCTTTATTTGTTTGGATAAAAATAAATGGAAATGTCAAAAAGTCTTACGATTAGAATCACCAAACCTCACATAACATGTAGTATTATCCCTCTGGACCCAGTAAAAGCTGAGTTTATTTCGATTGATTTGGTAAAAAAAGATTTTTGACTGTATCGAAGTAACCTGAAGATGGATATTCATGAAACTTTACACAACAGTTACTGTAGATTGCTATAGGCTGGTAGTGCATGCGCAATTTAGTCAGGATCACTTCATGAACCAGAGTTGTTGCCCTTGAATTATTTTAATATCCATAAATTTTCTTAGAACAAAGTAACCTATTGATGGATCTTCATGAAACTTAATACAAATGGAAAACTTTTCTCCTTGATTTTGATAAAAATAGGAACGAATAAACAACCACACGGTACTTTTGTACATAACTTGTGTATAACTGGAAATTAAATATCTTTCAAATAAAGTCATATCATTCACAAAACAATTTATTCGGCCGGGGATATAAATTCACTGAATTTGCTTGTATTAATCTTCAAATTATTTGGATCACATTTTCAAATAAACAATAATCAGATTTTCAATGATGTAAATTTCAAGATTTTTGAATGTGAAGATTCCACGAAAGAAAGGTTAATCAAAACCGCAAACCATTTGAACAACTAGGAGGCGTTGCATTTTCCATTACTGCTCATGAACAGACTCAATCAAACCGAGTCTGCAATTTTTACTGCCTTGTTTTCGGTGCTTCCGAGGGTCTACTCTCCAGATTTTATTTCTAAGTAAATAACTGGCAACAATTCTTACACATTGCATGTAAAATATATTGCTCATGGCATATATTACTGACCAAATGTGGTGATATATAGGTGAATATAGTTTCAATGCTATAGTTTTTAATGTATTAAGGGAAAGTTTGCATTAACAAAACTTAACGACGAGATATGAATTTTCTATGTTCTAATAAAGGATATATGATTAAAATTGAAAAACAGGGTACAACGATCCGCAGTGCGATACGTTTGCAATAGCTATGATCAAACAACATTATCAGCCAAATATTAATAAGTTCCCTAAATATTTTATCTGAATTGATGTACTTAATGGAAGTCTTATTACACATGGCCTTACGCATATCCTACTACAAACAACATGAACGTCTTGATCCCACAGTCTCATACGCAGTACCATTCTAATTCCTATTTTCGTGAACAATACATTACACGAATAGTCTCCCGCTATACATACAGACCAGCACTGAGCCGCTGGGAACTGTAACCTTTAATGTTAGTATTTGTAGCTCATTGTAATCTTGCACATGATGACCTAGCTCATTTTTCAACAGCTTTTTCCAGACAAAAACCTTCTAGTCATAATCAGTATTGATTGGTGTAGAAGTTTTAGAGATTATTTTGAATGCATAATGCAATGATAATTAATCAGTTTACAAAATGTTGTTACGGTGGCATTGCCTTTGATCAAAATTTTCTATTTTCGTAATAAAATGATAAAAAGTTTGAAATGTTACCTTTCGGAAATTTTATATTTAATAAAGTACCTTAGTAGGAAGTTTTTAAACGAGGCACTTAAACCAGAAGACAGTATAGCTTTTTGGACTAGGGTAGCATATTTTCATTGTAACCGACGCGCTTTACCTTGTATTTCATAATGATCAAGGAAACATACTCCAATGCAAGACAATATTGTTTGTAAACCACTGTACTTTTAGTATCACCACAACCTGTGGCCACTGAAAAAAAATATAGAACTTGCTCTTGATTTAATAGTCCAGGCATAATCCCTCGTTGTTAATTATACACAGACTACACCATGTGTTATTTTGATCTCTGTGGAATACTAGTACAAATTAAGGTTTCAACCACCAGCGATGCCTTGTCATGTCTGTGCGTGTATTTAATAATTGTTTATGCTGTAAAATCTGCTGTGTCCGCCGGAAGCTTTACTGTGGGTTGCTGATGAATGTCCTCGGTGTTAATCAATATTGTAGAGACATCTTCATCAACTGCCACATTACTTTGTATTAGCAAACTATGGATTAGGAGTGTCGACATCGGCTATTCCTTTGCACAAACAGGATTGGTGTAATACCTCTTTATTCAAATCTACGAAAGATATCCAACATATTTATTAGCATATGCTGTTAATCTAAACATTACACGAAAGACGTAGACACTGAGAGCTTCATAAAGTTTGATGTGCAAATTATGATAGAAATAGCAATGACTGATAAGGTTATAACTAAATGTAATTGAAAATAGAAGAGATATGGTCTTATTTGTTTGGGAAACAGACATTGTAATTAGATAATTTGTTATATTGTTGATGCATTTATCTGCAGACAGCTTTGGTATTATGTTTATACAAATGATCTTTTAGCGATTTGTCTTCTAATGTATTCAATAGAATGCAGTCTTTAATAGAACGTGTCTAGGTTGATATGCTAATTACACATAAAATCAGTGCTAAATCTCTGAAATTTAAAACGACAAATGATATGTTTAAACTTATGTCGCTGTATTATACATATAAAAATACTTGTTTTCAGTTTCTGCCAAGCAGGATTAATAACTAATATTAGACACACAGTAAAGTTGTACGTTTTTGCATATGGCAATAGGTGTTTTGTGTATACTGCGGTAAGGCTGGAACGCTCAGAGATACCAAAACACTATCTACTTTTAAAACGTCTGTTTAAACCCACTGTAGTATTCATTGTAATGTAAGTATCGAAAGAAGTCGCCCCTTTACAAAGTAGTACTTTTGTATTTTCAAATAATTATAAACATCATTTTGAGGCTGAATAATACGAAATGGACTCTGATTCATCTTTTCCATAACGATTACATACGGTACCCGAACGACAACAGTAATATTGTTGTTTAATTTCTACCTAATGTGTATGTTCGAGTCTTTATTGATTAATAGACTAGGTATGTGAACTATGCTAGACCGAGTACGTTACTTTGATGGTGGTTAAGGTAGTTCAAACGTGCAAAGTAAACATTTTTTCATCTTTATTTATAGATTTGACTACGTAAAAGGCCGTAAGTCTTGTTTGACTGAATTAAATCACAAACTAACCGAATGGACACAATCTCACATGCTAACTAACATTCCTGTAATGTTTCATGACACTAGGTTAAGTACTTCTTGTGACACTGTGACAAAAATGCATACTTTTGACTAGTCAAGTGCCATAACGCTTAGACTAGTATTACTGAGAAAAAAGACCATATAAAACAGCATATGTTGAAAAACAATCCTATAACGTTTGATGATTGTAGGCAATTACCTTTTGAGATTCGAAAACTCGAATTCAGACGGATTAACAGACGTTTGGACAAATGTTAATTGCAATGAACCTCTCCAAAATAAGATAACAAACAAAGAAGACGTAAGGTGGGGCACAGGAACTAAAATGATACTTTCCATAAACAAGAATTTATTTTTGTACTTACGCATTAAGTTAGATGCTTACTGGAGTAGACAAACGAACGCCTGTAGACGCACGAATAATTTACACTTATATTTCCTTTCCCGTTTCTTGCACAAATCGGGAAAATTCAATTTAAGCACGCTCATGAAAACGGAAGTGTCACATTTATTCAATGTTTTTGCACTCTTTTTATATGTCAGTTTCAAGCTATTAAATGTATTAGATTAATAGCATCTGTTTACAAGTTTTGCATTATGCTAATACCTTACAACTTTTACATTTCCAAAGAATAAATAAAATATAAAGCATGCTTATAGCTGCAAATAGTATTGCAAGGAACGTTTCATAATGTGTTAATATAGACAGAAAGTTTGCAATGTTTTTCAGTGAATCAGTGAATCAGTGATTTACATATTCAGAATTGTAAGAAGCACTCTGATCGACTGGTTAATGTGACTTTGAATCACATGTCCCACACCCCTGAGTAAATTTATGACTTAATTACTTGTATTAGAGAAAGCCGCTATTGTAAGTCCACAGTCCGTTGTCCGTAGTACGGGTCAAAGTAAGCTGAAAATCTCAAATACAATGAGACAGTCGTAGTGTGCTTATAGCCTCGGATTCCTTAAACGCATGGCATTAGAATATACTGCTAAGTTTTTGTCATGCTTCATCTTAATAAGCATTCTGTGTCGACGTGTCAACGCGTCTGCTATACGTTGTTCTGTTTTGATGATCCCTTTACATGCGTGACACAAATGTTAATTGCATGTGTTTTATTGCGCTCTTGCTGAGATAAGCGACTATCCAGGAGAAGTATCAGGTTACAACATGACACCGAGATACACTTAATTGGAAATTCGAACTGAAAGTAAAGGAGACTTTAATAAACCATTTTCGACGTTGTATAAGTCCAACGAAATATTGATACATATTTACCACAATTCACAGATTGAAGTTAAATCACAGAATGTGGAGCAAACGCATAATTATAACGTAATATCCGCGTAGCTAAGTAAGACAACAATTTTATTCAATAGGATAGAGATCTATTTAAGGTATGTTTTATATATGACAGTTTGTAGAGATCGCCGATATAATACCTAAACAGATATTAAGTAAAATAAACAATGACATTAAATAATTATCTTGGCACATCTGTACGGGTATTTTGACATTACATGACATTAGAAATTAATTTTCACATCTTACTTGTTTGCTCAGTTAACATATTGTGTTGAATATATAGACCACCATAGAGCACAAATACTGTAACCGGCAATACATATATGGTGCCATGTAATATGAACGATAATTTCATTTTTATTATCATATTCTTTACAGGAATGAAGAAAGCCTCGCCAGACATACACATGTAAATCATACTCAGGAGAATATCTTATATTTTGTGTGAAAATGTCTGTATATGCAATGTTATATCATTTGGTTAAAGGTATATTAGCTCAAAGTTTCAAAACATAAACAAGCTCTATATATAGTTTATACAACCATAAATTACCATGTATATGTGTATCAGTAGTACTATGTATTTGGTTAAAACAGTACACATTTAATACACGTATAGTTAAACACAGTATAAGTGTGTACTTTCACTTTAACAATCGTCTGTTACTGCATGACATTGAATTATAAATTTAGCTCTACATACACGATTAATGCATTTATCTCGTAAATTTAAATACATCTAATGATGATTTTCTACAGTTGGAGTAAACATAAAAGAAAAAAATATTTTAGCGAAAGATGGCCATTGGATATCTTTAATTATCAATATAAAAACGGTTACACGCATCCCATAACCATGTATAAATCTAAACATTAACTACTGTGTACTCATCATCATGTAAACAAGAGAAAATGTGTTATGACTTAAGGTATCTGATCCACAAATAAGCAGGTTCTATATCAGTGCTATTTAAATATATCAACTATTTATGCCTGGTAAGCTCATATAATTTTGGTATCATTTGAAAGTGTATTGTCCACTGAAAAAGAAAATATAAATTACATGTCAAAATATGCTGTAGAAAGTCTATTTTATATTCTATAGTTTCCAATGATACTTCAATAGAAATCTAGTTGTTATAGAGTAAGATTTATTATTTTGAAGTCAAAAACACAACTCTTTCAAAAGATAAAAAAAAAAACACAAAAAACAAACAAAAAAGCATTGGGTCACCAGGCATCAAAATGTTACCTATTTGTGGATCGGATACCTTAACTTGGAATCAAATACACGTTTTTTTTCTTTTAAATCTAAGTAGGTTGTAGGTTATAGTCGAGCGTTTGATTTTGCTACAAAATATAGTTTTTGCGTTTCATCATTTTTTCGATGGAGTTGATCTACACAGATAAACACATAAAACATCGTTCATTTCATTTTCTTCACGACTGGAGGATGGAATAAAGAAAATGGCGCCTGTCGGCTTTAATTGAATTATATATCAGAAGTTGAGAGTATATTCTATTGTTCTGTGCGTCTCGCGATGATCGATTAATTTGATATTAATTCAATTAGAATTCTGCCCCACGCAGACAGAGCTTCGCTCTTTCTTCCAGAATACAATCAGGAGCACTCCACAGATACATTCAATCGTGTCTTTAAATATTAATGAACACCCAAACACAACGGCACACTGAAATTAATTGCGAACGAAATAAGGAAAAGGTTTTACTCTTTTAGATGTTTCTAGTGTGATGACAAGTTCTTTTGCCTAGAAGGGATATTGTGATAACAGTATTCACTCTTAGTGATTGGACACTTGCTATAAAACAGCATTCGGAATCAGATAGCGAAAGCATCGGCAATGGAAATATTAACCGTAGAGTTAAGTGAAACTGGATGTTTGGCGGAATACTTTCTCTGATAGAAGGACGTAAATTTGTGCGGCCTGTATATGCGCCAAAGAAAAATGTATTTCAAATAAATAAGGAAAATAGTCTTGGAAGAAGATAACTTGATTTTTTTTCTGAATTTAACTTGAAAGACAGGAGACTTGAACAAATAAGAAGAAATACTGGATATAATTCATGTAGAAGTTAAAATTATATTTGGAAAGTGTGGGGCCGAAAATCAAATTGAACAATAAAATATTGATAATAGAAATACATGTTGGTAACATAAGGCCAAGAAAATAATTTTGAATGAA
This sequence comes from Mercenaria mercenaria, assembly GCF_021730395.1. Classification (NCBI taxonomy): domain Eukaryota; kingdom Metazoa; phylum Mollusca; class Bivalvia; order Venerida; family Veneridae; genus Mercenaria; species Mercenaria mercenaria. The sequence goes on along the minus strand of NC_069365.1, from coordinate 82,473,352 downwards.
CCAAAAATATTTTTGGATAATTGTGCTCATTTTTATTTTATATTTAAGGCTAACATAAACTGTATGGATGAAATAAAGAGTAACATTTGTTTTTAGAAATATTGCACGAGAAATTCGTGATGAAGAAGCGATGAAGTCATAGAATTGCAACTGATCATTCTCATCCTCTTGGGCGTTGAATATCGTTTAAATGCTAATTTGTAAAATGATAAAAAGTAATTAAATTTATTGCATTGTTTGACATCTTTTCAATGGAAAAATATTCAGAAGGGCGTTTATGCAAATATTTCAATACTAAATACAAGTGAGACAATATCGATAAAAGAATTATCCGAGGTTTTGTTTAGTTGTACCGACAGTATTTTATGACGGTTTCAATGGTTGTATTAAGTTCCAATTGTTTATATTGATCGCTGAACAAAGGGAAAATGTTTATCCGTTTAAATAAATCAATATTATTACTTTAATTTCTTTGAAGTGCGGACCAATTACGCATTAATTACCAATTTTTTTTTCGAGGCACCGTTTGTTAAATAGTGAATTTTATTCCGGATTGGAATTTAATGAATTGTGGGATAGTGTTTTTTTCTAAATGTAAATAAAATAGAGATGTAATCGATGCTTGGCATTAAGTACAGACACTTAAATAAACGACATTGGGATTAGCATCAAGTTTCAGCAAATGAATAAATATTTGTTGATGAATTTTTTATTAATCTCTCTTATGAGGGATTACGAACAAAGCTTACAGAGAGAATAAAACTATAAAGTGTTGATCGGGTAATTCTTCGGAGACTCATATTGACATATGAATTTCTATACTTAATGTTCTGCAGTTGCTAAAAGAAACGTTTAAAGTGTATCAACAAACTGGATTCCTAAAATATTGCCATCACATATGATAAATAAATGAATATATTGAATATGGATGTAATCGGTGAATATGTACAAGTCAAAAAGATGTTGATTATATGCATGCTGCTGGTTCTACAGTCAAAACCAGGTAAGTGAATGTTTGATACAATTATTTGTAAAAAAAACATTTCGTCAATGTCTTACCAAATACTGGAGGAATATATCGACATGATATATCCTGGTAAGGAATTTATATGAGATGGATGGAACTGTTAAATGTTTTAAAATATGTTCATTTTCCTTGAATCAAACATCAAAATATCTTCTTTTTTATTTCCCATTGAAATTTGTTTGTTTTTTTTGAAATGACAGTTATTGCTTTATTTTTTGTATTGGTTTCTCCTAGATTTATGAAATGGCGTTGTCTTATTAAAACAATATATTTATCATTATTGTTAATAAAATTTGAATAAAACTAAATTTTATGAAAAAAAACCCTCACTACACTGAATTTAACACTGGAGTTTACTACATGAAACTAAAATGATTTAAACTATCTTTAAAATTCTTTCAGTATTTTATCGATACATTTTGAACGATATATAATATATTTACATTTCGTTCTTACAAATTAAAGGAGAACATTTCGCAGTGAATAACAGTAGCAGAATTTGTGAATACAGAACTAAAATTAGTAATGATATTAGTACAGGTATAATAAGATACAAATGTATTATGTTTGTTTCGGTATTATACCGTACTTTTCTCATATTTGTATTATTCGATCATTTGCTAGATGACACAGTTATTATTTGCTTTTCAACAATAATATGCAGTTTTATCTTGTTATTTTACCGATACAAATACTGAAACAAAATCTGCATTAAGCCTTAGACTGGCTGATTATTATCTTTTTTCCGAAGCAATGGATACTTCAGAATGTAACAATTTTCGCTTTTGTTATTATACATAAAAGGTTTCTTCTGAATATTATGACATGTAAGACTGGGACAAACAGTCAACACTGCTTGTCTGTAAAATCGTTTGGTTCTTGAAAGCGCAATTTAAACCAATTTTATGCACGTTATTGTAATAACAATAAAACACTGATTTAGTATTCAATGTTTAATGTATCATTAACATTGCATAATAAAGCACAAATAAATGTTTAAAGGTAACATGCCATTCTAAATAATACACTCTTGATTTCACGTCAACTCTGTATGAAAAGGTAAACAATGTTAATATTGATTCATAAATATTTTATATTCAGCCCGACTACACAAATGTTTTTCGTTATGCAAGAAATAAAATGTTGTTTTTTTTCCCCACCACACAGATATAACGTTATATTTACCTGAGTGAAAATTACTGCATACACCAACAGGCTTATGTTCAGAAGCAATCGACTCGTCAATGTTTCATTTTTGATTGCTTCACATTTTCAGCGGTATTGTTCATGCCAATCTTGTATCAACAAGACAGCGACAATGTCTAAAATGACAAATTACTCGCTAATACGGGCTTAAGTAATCCTATGAAAGAGCAAATTGCCAGAAAAGTGGAGTTTGTAAATTGAATATCGCCCTTCTTCATTGCTGAATAATATAATCGGTTTCTGTTTAAGTGCAGTTCATTCGCTGCAGTCTGCTTATATACATAGATACGTAACTTAAATTGTATTCAACATTTTGCCGACGGGAACGAATCTAAAAATTGCAAACGTTAAAAAGCAATATAAAACATCACAATTATTAGTACTGTGATGCTTGGTAAAAGAGTGCTTTAACATAACATTGTGTTGCAAAGAATAACCAAAAAGTCATTAATCTTTAGCCTGCTGGTGGCAAGTGTTTTTGCCATTGCGACCGGTGCAGATCAAGATTAGCCTGCACATCCGTGCAGTCTGATCATGGTCTGCACTGTTCGCTATTCAGTCAGTAAATTTTCATTGAACACACCTTTGAATAATAAATGGTACTGTCTAAATTGAATGATGGACCATTCCATTTTAGAAATTTAGCAGGCTAAAGGTTAAATTGTTATCCTCATAATAAATACAAAAAAAATAAAATAAAGAAACTTTAATGGTCAGGGAATATTGTGTTCTCACTGCATTTTCGATCATGGAATTTAACTTGCAAAATGCGCTTTATTGTCATCACAATCAAGACATACTGACTGAATAAATCACGTCAAAACGTGTCTGCTTTTATTTCGCTCGTTTGCGTTCTTTGCCTCTTGAGGAACTTTCCATGGATTTAATTTGCATTGTCCAAAGTTATACAATGGAGCAGAAAGAACTGGCGAGACATGAATATGCATACATTTACAAAACCTAAAGTATTAATACGTCGTGGTTAATAAGTCGCTCTGGTATTAATTTTCAGGAACGGAAGTGTACCGGTTATTGTTTGATTTCTTTTTTAGTTAGCCTGTAAAACTGAGTTTATTACATGTCTGAATAACTCGCTATTCAAATAACAATAAAACAAAAATTGCCAAAAACGCTGAATCTCTGAATCGAATTAATCATTTACCATTTAAGTACTTACCATAGATTACGCTTCAGTCTGCTTATTTTCAGAAAGACTTAAACAAACGGGGACTATTCTATAAACAAGTTCATCAGATAGAGCCTCCAAAATAAGACGTTAAGATTATAATACTATCGGGAAGTTATGAAAATATAGTACCATAGTACTACTGTATGATTTACGACATGAGCTGCCCGACACTTCAGTATAATTTCACTTGTATGACAATAATATGTCCGACAACAATATGACAGCATAGTTGTTGAGGCAGGTGCGTCCATAGTTGCAGGAGTGTTACGTTATATTTAAATAAGCAATATATGACATAGTGTTATTACTTTCAAATGTAAAAATAACTTTAAATAAACGCTTCTTTCTGGTAACAAATCGTAAGTCTATATTTAGGTTATCAGCTGTCTGCAGGTTAATGCGACGGCAAAGCTGCTTATTTCGCATCAACAATGAGTGTCTGTAATTTATTGTTTTTGGCTTGACATTTTAACAGTCCACGTTTTATCCCTTTCGAGAATGTTTTGCAATGGTATACCATTGAATTGATTTAGGAACGTCTGATACATCAAGTATTCATGTAACATTGAAGCTGCTCCATTAAAAAGTAAACGCATAATATTACAGTGTTTTACTTTGTAACACATTCTGGTTTAACTGCGGGCTGAGCACTATGTATATACATAAACACGTGTAAAGTGATATGTCTTATGCATTTGTACGTAAATGTAATTATATTAGATATTCAACGGTGTTTCAAATTTAAGATATTATTTCAAAAAAACTTCTTTTTTACATTTAACTTTTCAAGTTTTCTGCCAGGCTTTATTTTAAAAAATCGAAATATAATCTACAAATTACTCTAAAGTTCTCTTAATCTGATAACAAGATATTTTAAATTTAAAAAAAATCCATAACAGTGTCTGTCTTTTGGACTGAAAATGTATTTATCCCCTGAAAAAGGACAAATTAAAATTTCGAAGAAAAAATATTTTCGCCATTTTAAAAACATGTTTGCGATCTACTAAAATATCCCGAGTGTTTTATAAAATTCTGTTCACAAATAATGTCAAAATTTATCTTAAACCCTTTTGGTGTCAGAAAATAGATGAAATAAAAGGGAAATTAACCCCGATTCGCAAAAAATGACAAAACTATTTGAATTATTTACTAAAATAAAAAGTTAAATTGTTTACATTTATTATATAATTTATATTTCAGACTTTTGTTTTATTATGACATTAATTTTACATTAACTTACACTCTGTTTTTTTTTATTATTAAGAAAGTATACTGTAATAAGCAATCAATTCGGTTGTGGTAATCAGCACTCTTGGTACCAAGTGCAAAAGCGTTAGTTTTACATTGTGGTACTTAAGTTCGTTTGCAAAACATTACTTAATTAGTCAGAACAATTTTTTTACGCTAGATATAAAACAAAGAAAATAAATTAAATTGAATGTAGTATTAATACATATATTTATTATGTTCTCATATTATTTTTAAAACTTTTATTGTATTAACCATTTAATCATAGTGACTTAGCTATGTCCTTTATTATATAACAGTGCAGTGATATCTGACTAGACAAGATATCGCTATCTATGTTGCTTATTTTTAATGTATAGGAATATAACAAGAAAATAATATTATACAATTTGTAGTATTCAGTTATACTTTCGATATCAGTTAGCTTCATTCAGAGGTTATAAATTCAAATGAGCCGCGCCATGAGAAAACAAACATAGTGGCTTTGCGACAGCATGGATCCAGACCAGCCTGAGCATCCGCGCAGTCTGGTCAGGATCCATGCTGTTCGCTTTTAACGCCTACTGCAATTAGAGAAACCGTTAGCGAACAGCATGGATTCTGACTAGACTGCGCGGATGAGCAGGCTGGTCTGGATCCATGCTGGTCGCAAACCCACTATGTTTGTTTTCTCATGGCGCGGCTCAAATGTGTTTTATTTTTGATCGTCTTACATTTCCTTGCATATTGTTTTGTTGCCTTTAAGATTTTGACAAATCCTGCAGCGACAAATTACTCGCTTATTCGGGCTTAGATAGTCTTATGAAATAACAATTTCTTAGAAAACCGCGTCACCAAATTCAATAAAGTTGTTCTGCGTTGCCCAGTAATGTAATCATTTGCTGTTTAAATACAGAACATTGGCTTCAGTCTGCTTATATGCATAAATCCGTAAATAAAAGGAGTAAATTTGCCGGCAGGGATTATTCAATGAACAAATTCGTCAGTTATAGGCTTGAAAAAAATGACGATGCCATAAAATGGAGATTTTAAGTATCTAAATATTGTCAGAAAGGTACGAAGATATCTAAGTACTACTTGATGACGCACTCTTTGCCCTGATCGTCATTGCTGTTATTGGAGCAGTTGATGTGCCATGTGGGTAAGAAAGAGATAAAATAACTTTGTCACAGATGCGTCAGAAGTTGCTAGAATGATATGTATTATTTGAATATCTAAGTGAACTATATATCGCAAAGCCTTATTACTTTAAACTACGAAAAATAAAAAAAAAATTAAACATATTGTACTGGCAACAATTATGACGTTTAAGGTAGTTCTGCACGTTTGATGTACCGGAAGTGACGGCGTTACGTCATTTTTCCGGAATTCCTAGGATAATACCTGATAGGCGTTATACTGGTAGCTTAAATGTTACCTAAAATCTATAATGCCCTGTGTACCAAATGTTAAACATTTAGCGCTACTGTCTATCTTAGTGATAATTTTGACAAAAGAAAGAATTTGATGTAAAATAACATAAAGAAAGCAATAACGTAAGGACTCCAGTTGATTTTAGCGCATTGTGAAAAATCAAGCACACGGACATATACATGTGCATTTTATTTGCCCATATGATTGGAAATAGGTACATCTACAACTGGGAAACTACATTGTAGAAATTTTTCAAATTGATGCGGAAAAAGTCATGAAAAAAGCGATTTTTCCAAAGAAGCCAAATGTGAAAACTGACAGGAAGATCAACATTTTCACATCAGTTTAACAAAAAATCAAGCACACGGCCCTATCTATCTTATTGGCAGAATTTCCTTCTGATACTACGGTGCTTTGAAGAAATACGATGTGATGAAATTCTAAATTGTAGAAAATTATCTGTTTCAAACATGCAGAACTATCTTAAATGTAGACTATCAGCACGGTGTTGTGACGGCAAAGCTACTCTGCCTTTCAGTGTTTCTTAGCAATTTAAGTGCCAGTAAGATAGTAATTTTTTATATTGACCTTTAACAGCTCACTCTTCAAATATGTTTTAGAATAGCGTGTCGTTGCATTGATTTAGAAATCATTATGTATGATTGTTATTGCATGTATACGTTAACTGTAAAAGTAAGCACATTTTTACACCAATTTTGACGTTTTGGCGAATTCCTTTAAAAGTTTCGATTCATGAAGTAACACAATATGAACTATTATAGAATGATCTGTTTTAAGCAACGGAAACAAGAAACAATTACATTGTATATCAAATTTGATATTATTCATTTTTATGATTTGTTAGAAATATTCTACAAAAGAGTTGTTACTATGTTAGTCAGAAATGCAAAAAAAAAAAGAAAATAATAAAGACAATAACATAAATAAATAAGATTTTTTTTTAATTTTTGGCATAGCTCATTGAATCTATGTGTTAACATTGCAGTAAAACGTGCGTAACGCAGTGAGTTAAATGTACAGACAGTCGACAAAAAGCTAATCTAAGGTCAAATCAAGAAAATTATTTATGTGTACATTGCTAAAATGAGCCGTGCCATGGGAAAACCAACATAGTGGCTTTGCGACCAGCATGGATCCAGACCAGCCTGCGCATTCGCGCAGTCTGGTCAGGATCCATGCTGTTCGCTTTCAAAGCCTATTGTAATTAGAGAAACTGTTAGCGAACAGCATGGATCCTGACCAGACTGCGCGGATGCGCAGGCTGGTCTGGATCCATGCTGGTCGCAAAGCCACTATGCTGGTTTTCCCATGGCACGGCTCAAATCATTTATTAATACGTAAATACGTTTCATACTGTTACAAATATCTGTTGAAATCATAACGGCATAGCAATAAATGTAAATAAAAGTATTTTATGTTCATATTTTATGATACATGTCAGGACAGAACCTATTCAAAGATTGAATTTCAAAATATGCACTTCGCTGTGGAGCAAAGTCCATGAAACCCTGAGAAGTATATTTTTGAAACAAGGATTTTCGATATATCGGTTATGAATCGATTGCAAAACAGAAAGTAAATCGGAAAAGATGATAAAAATGTCTTAATTGTATGTTGGTATATAAAATTCAGTGCTAAGTCAATCGATAGCCTTTGCCACAGATGAATATATTGTTGCATTAATTTGCATCGATGGAGGCGGCTAGCGGCAGCATAACCGGCCTTTAAATTTTCTTTCAAACTGTAGACATAAAATAGAAAATAATCGTTGTATGTTCATTTGATTTCTGAGTTAGGCATTTTAGATAAGTTTCTGTTCTCATATTACAAATAACAGCTTGGGATGTAAGGGTTCACGGTGGTGTATCAGAAATTGATTTTTTGTATGTTTTCATAGGTTTTACTAAGAGCTAGTTACATTTAATGAAGCTTTAAAGCGTATTTCAAACGGTTTGATTTTTTTGCTTTTTATCGTAAAGATCGAAACATTTAGATTTAAAAATGATTTTATAAGCAGAATTGGAAGAGTTTCTCCAAATCATATAGCTTTGAGTGTTCCTCGGCTTGTGTTAAGTGAAAGTTCATTGGTTTCTACATGTAAACCTTCAATTGTCAGTTATTTCAATGCGAAGACATTGATTATAAATGGTGTCTAACATTTGTAAATAGAATTTTCTTGTTGAACCATAAACAATACATCCGTAATCTAGCTTGTATCTAATCAAAGGTCTATACAGACTTAAAAAAAAGTGCTGTCGTGTCCCCAATCTTTATTTGAAATTACATTTGAAAGTAACTTCAAGACTTTTTATATCTTGTATGAAATACAGTTTTATCAAATGTACATTTTTGGTAATACCAACTTTGCTTCCTCATCAGCAGGTACTTTTATCATCTAAAAATGCTCAGGGCAACAGTGTTGTTTCCGTAATTGACAAAACTGGATGCAATGATTTTTGACTTCGTACATTTAAAACCATTTTCCATAACCTAAGTTTGAACTTTGTCAAGAGCTGCTGGTATTAAATTAGGAAAATTTTGAACGAAAGTATATCAAAACATGATCGGCATATAATGAATAATTATCTATTCCTTGTGACAACCATATCACAAAAAATAATTAATGCTGGAATGGTAACAGGTAAATCATAACGTTTTGGAACGCCCTTTTCCGCCAAAACGAGTCAGAATTAGTAGATACAAAATGGACATATGAGCCGTGCCATGGGAAAACCAACATAGTGGGTATGCGACCAGCATGGATCCAGACCAGCCTGCGCATCCGCGCAGTCTGGTCAGGCTCCATGCTGTTCGCTTTTAAAGCCTATTTGAATTGGAGAAACTGTTAGCGAACAGCATGGATCCTGACCAGACTGCGCGGATGCGCAGGCTGGTCTGGATCCATGCTGGTCGCATACCCACTATGCTGGTTTTCCCATGGCACGGCTCATATTAAAATTGTGGTGTAAATATTCGCATAGTATCATACGTTTTAGTCTTTGACATAAAGAATAATTCAACTAGTAACGGCAGTCTCACATTTCAAGGAAGTGTTCTAGACTAATTATTGATGTTGTTAATGAGTTTCAAAGTATATCATAATACCAATTAAGACATGGTGACTAAGCATTTACATAACTATACAATGAAGCAGACAAACTGGCGAGACAACGCTGTACTACAGCTAAACGATGTAAAACGGTCGTGGCAAATAATTTATTTTTATATTGACGGCCAGGCTTTCATAAAGGAAACTGTAAATATTTTACACTTAGCTAGAATCCAAAGGGTGTTTGGTTTATACAGATTTATTTTAGTTTGATTGTGATGTAAGCTTGAATCTTATTTGAATATTTGTTTAATCTGCTTTCTGGAAAAGCCATAACTGGTACCATATAGGATGTCGTAGTAGTGACCTCAGCGTGGCTGGAACCCACAATCTTCACGGATGAGCAGCCGACACCAAAACCACTGTAGACAACCGTTCCTCTTAAATTGATTAACAACAAATAAGAAAAAAAAAGATATTAACCATATGACGAGAAATAGAAAGTAACGTTTACAAAAGCCAAAATATTCAAAAATGTTTAAGATAATTTTAAGTTTTCATTATATGACTCATAATATGAACTGCCTGTCCTTAATCTGTGCTTTTCATCGGTCGATAGATCAACATAGATTTTTTACTAAAGGAAACCACTGGGAGAAAAAGACCCTTTTTCTGATGTCACGTAATAAAAAAGTTATGAATGGCTTGCCAGTCATTAAAATGATCATTTGTTCGTATCTCGAGCAAGAGTTAGACTAGATGGTCATTCGTGTTAATGCAGACTGATAAGTCGCCATCGTGTAAACAATATTTTGACAATTCTTGAATTAACAAACTACTCCCTATTGCCTTTTTCAAGATATTATCAAACATCAAATCGTCAGAGAGGTAATCCTCTATATAGAATAACTTCTCTATTGTTCAGAGAATTGTAGAATTATGTTTACTGAATTTTTCGTTCATTTAAAATTATAAACTACGGACTCCTAGAGAATTCGAAAATCAAATAGTTGATCTTTTAGACTTCTATATAATGTGAAAGGATGGTTAGGGTGTATCTATTTTCAATCTCGGAAAGGTATATCTAAAGTAGAGCGATGGGAAGAGCAGTTACAAATCAATAGCCTATTTTGTGGTATTGTGTCACCCAGGGGATATTTCAGACATAAAAATACAAATTATGACGAGTGTATGGAATTTATTGCCCATCATTTCGGTTTTCTTTTACAGACATTGGTTGATATATGGCCGTTTAAAAAGATATATATCTTGAATAACTATGGGAGAGTAAATATATATTTTGAGATATAAATCTATTTTACGACATTGACGTATATATTAAGTCTATACAGCCAGACGGAGTTCATTTATGATCAAAATATATCTTAATGAGTGGACACCAAGTACAGTAGTTTTCGAACATGAAAATATAATCCAGAGTTCTCAACTGAAAGGTTCTTTGACCCTTAATAATTTTTTCCACGATGAATTAAAGTTGTTTTTTTTTTGCAGGCCGAATTTTGCTTATCTTAGAGGAACGAAATATTCAATAATTGAAACATAATTCTGAAGGTCTCTAAATGTCGTAGAACATATGTGTAATATGTTTTCTACATATGTGTAATATGTTTTCTACATATGTGTAATATGTTTTCTAACATTCAAGAAAACTGATGTGACCATTGTTACAATCTGGTCTGCTTTAATCAAAAGCTTTATGGCAAAATAAACAAGCAAAACACTAAGCTTTATATACATTGCGTAAAACCCATTACCATAAATCTCATATGTGTGAAAATTCCATCACACAATCAAATCTATCATTTTTCGTTGGTGTCAATTCCATCTATACTTTTATACATTGGAAATGACTGTCCGTTCTTGTATTATACAGCCTCATTCTTTTTGTGTCGGGGTTTGATAAAAGGGATCAGTATTATATTGGTATAAGTGGCAATTCCATTTCCTCTGCGCCTAAGAAAAGACTTCGTATAATCTAAACATTTGGAATAAAGTCCTCAGCGAGTGCTCTGAACGAGTTCTTAAATATATCATTTACATTTCTGCAGTATCATCATATATATAAATAATGGCCATATTGGAATTAAATACGACTCATTGTAGTGTTTTAGATTTAAAGTAAGACAAATCTAAGGTTTGCCATCCTGTGTTGTTGTATTTTTGGTTTTAATAACATCCCAGTTGTTTCTCGTAAACATATTATCGAAATATTATTATTTCAGAAATAAGAGATTAACATCTCTGACAAGAAAGTAAATCAAATATACAAAGTAATGACAACTGCAAAATAGATTTATTTAAGTCAGAAGGTAACACGAGAGGGCTCCCATACACTATCTGATAGATGTACTGTCAGTATCCTTGTTTGAAAAAAATACCAATTTTCGCAGATCGATGGAAAATGGCACAATTTTGTTCTTTCATTATAAAACTTATATATTCTTTCACTTCTCAACACTAGTCAGCACTTGGCATAATGGGTGTTTCGTCCATAATTAAACCTCATTTTGAATTTGAACGATTACATTTAAATTAAATTTATTAGAAAATTCTTTTGAATATATTACGAGTGCAACATAATAGCGGACTCGGTTTGATTGAACTATATAAAATATATTTTAATGAAATTAAAAAGGGCAGTTTATTCTAAAATAAATGCAAATTAAACATATCTGAAAAATACATACTGGTATTTAAATTTGCGCATTACAGATTGTATGCATCTATTTGAAAGGTTCCTATTTAAAAGCTCGATTTAGTTTCAAAGAAATTAAAAAGTATTACCAACATATTTGCACACAGAAAGAATATAAGGTATAAAACACTATTCCTGTTCTGGTTCTCCCAAGCAGACTTCCAACACTTCCAACTGATAAATAAATATTTCACACAATGCAAACTTGTAGTCCACCTTCGGTGCTTTTCTGGTGGTTATTCAGATCTGTTCCTGCGTCTAAGTAGTTTACATTATAATGTTTCAAAACATTATATTGCCCATAATTTGATGTTTAACCCTTCATCCTACTGCTGGCAGTGTGACTTCAACTTTTTCGGGTTTCAGACAATGATTTCACGAGTATAACTAATTAAAAAGATTGTACTGATATTACTAATGATAAGTTATAGATCAAGTCAGACAATTATTCTGAAATGGATTGTACCGCCACTTCAGTTCTGATAAAATGTATTGCTGGACAGTCCTGAAAATGCAGAATACCTCATCTCCATTTCGCACGTACCGAAATAAATTAATGTTTTGCTTACATACGTAAATCGTATACTTTCAGTGAGTGTTTATATCTTGCATGCACTATTGCATCAACGAGAAAACTATTTTCAATGGCCAATGAATTAAACAAAAATAAGTCTTTGAGCATAGAAAGTGATGTAGAAAGGCGCCAAGAATCAGACCTCAATCCGGTTATTAGTCGATACGCTTTTGGATTTTGCAGCTGGTAGAGAAGTTATTAAAATGTGACAATGAAAAAAAATATATTTTAAATATAAAAGAAAAATAAGGCAGTTAATGAAAGGCTTACATAAAGGAATTAGGAGCTGAAAATTGCATAAGATTTTTATTATTTCAAAAGATAGCTTTTTAGGAAAATAGGAAAAATGTATAAAGAACTTATCCCTGTACTTCGTATCAATAGCCCTATCACGTGATCTGAAACAGGTAAACATTCTCACTACACTGCAGAGAGAATGCCTTTACAATAAGGTTTACAACCATGTCAGATTAATAACCACAGTTAATCTATTTCTTATCACTTGCTAATAAATAAACAATTAGACCCTCAACCTACACATAATCTTAATTTAATCCCAGTCTGAACAATATTCTACAGATAATTTCAGAAATGACCTCTAGTAGTTCTTTGAACTGGAGTAAAAATAAAATGGAATTCTAAATTATTGCTATTACATAAAAGAATGAGGAAATAAAACAGGGTCTTTGAAAAAGGATATATTTTTTAAATTGAAAGTTATGTACACGATGCGTTTGTTTGTAAAACAGACAATAAATTCCTTCTAAAAGCAAAATGTTGTCAAGTCGGAGGAAACATGAATTACCAGTCACCATACATTGTCTAAAAGAATCAAACGTTCTTTACGGCCAATGCAGCTGTATTGCTGGGTAAATAAAAAAAATGTGTGCTTTTATTTAAACAACTGAAACTTAATTGAATTTTTGTGTGTTATTTATTTAAGATAATACAAGTTAATCTTTGCAATGTGTACATGTGGTATGTATATAAACACACTGGCTGGGAAACTCTTTCGGATCACGTGATAAATTCTGTCGATATGGAGTATATGTATATCATTAAATTTCGTGATTTTTTTTACCGTATTGTAAATGCAGTTTTCCGGCGATTTGATGCTCTGCATCAAAATTTTACTTGCTAAACTTGGTACGTACCTTACGGTCATTAACGTCAGTCATCACATGGCACAACTCCAAGTCTTTCACATCAGGTTTATTTCAAAATGTAAGAAATGAGGTGTACAGTTTCAACGGAACTTGTCAGACTAATGACGTAGTCATAGATTACCCGTTTCGGGATTATTTGAATGTCTAAAAATAATCATCGATGAATGAGACTCAGTTTGCTGCCACGTCATTAAATTTGAAATGTCTAAAATAGATCACCGATTGAAATGAGATCTTTCGGATTTGTGCCAGGTCATAAATTTACTGCTAAAAAATGTACACTTAGACAGTACGTAGACAATAAATTTATCATAGTTTAATTTCGTAAGTGAAGTTAGTACAACTTGTTGATAATGCGTATCATATAATTCGAATTTCGACAACTGCTTTCAAGAATGGAAATATTTCTGACTAATAAAAACCATGTAACATATACACAAAATAAATTTATACAAGCTGAAATCCGAACAATATCTACGATAATTGTCAGAAATACTCTGTAGTTCTTTGACACTGGATAAAATATGGAAATATTTAAAATTTTGTCTATAAGATGTTTATGTAGGAATTAATCACAGTTTGTAATTTGAATATCAAGGATAATTTTTTAAGATAATTCAGACAATGCTTAATTTTTGAAAAAAAATAAATCTTCTTTATGCTATCACAGTATCTGTATCAATCGGAGGAAACATAATTACAAGGTCTTGACAAAATATCAATTTGTCTAATTAGATCAAAGTTCGAAATCGCCATGCATGCTATATTTGTGCGACGTTAAATCCAAAAACATAATGTTGTCATGTAATAATGTATTTCAAAAGAATCAAACTTCTTGCCAATATGTTGTAGGAATAAAAACAAGTGTCTATTACAGAAAACAATTAATATTTCATGATGTGTTATGTGGTATTAAGTAAACACAGGAATATCAAGTGTACATGAACTTTCTACAGATATTTCAGAATGATATAGTATTACTTTCACGAAAACCATTAAAATTATTCTAAATATTGCTATTCAATAAATTCGAAATAAGATAATTTAACACAGATATATTTCCAGGAATGAACAATATAGTTCGAATGATCTAGTGTTCTTTGAAATGAGTAAAAAGAAAAGGAATGCGAATCAATAAGGTAAAATTTCACACCAGATATATTTTACTCGGAATATATAATTACTAAAGCAACGACTTCCTTAAGTTGATCACAAGAACACTCAAAATGTCTCTTTGTGGCATGCTTAATGCAGAAAATCAACAACTGAAACAATCAATCAACAGACAACCACAAAAGTACATCATAAAATACATAGCTGAAAAACACGACCAAATCCTACTGTTTAAAAAGTAAACAAAAAATACTCCGGTCTATATGTATCAACAAAAACTCTTAGATAATATTTTAAAAAAAATATTTGTCTAAAAGACTGTGTTTAGATGTATGGACTTATCTGCTAATTTATAAATGAATATCAAATGATAGATTTTAGGAGCTTTCAGACAAAGCTTAATTGAAAAAAAAAACAATTAGAAAATTGTTTCTTTATTGTGATATTTTTGCACAGTCACTTCTTTCGAGCCTCACTCGAGGCGTTGAAATTTTCCTGCGAGGAAGCCATCCAGCTAACTTACGGAAGGTCGGTTGTAACCTAGGTGCCCACCTATGATGAAATAATGCAATGAGGAACATCTAGGTCCTATTCCACCATCAAAGCAGAAAAATCGCCATATGACCTATAACTGTATCGGTGCGACGTTAAACCGAACAAATCTTTTGGTTCGCTGTTTCACTTTAATTACATGTATTCATCGAGAAGAAGCACATTTCCTTCCAAGTATTGTTAAGCGATCATTACAAAACAAGTCCGTCTCTACAGAAGAAACAATTAATATATGTACACGCTGGTCATTAACTTTGGCTTATACCGTACGGTCATTAATGTCAGTCACACCATGGCATAGCTCCAAGTCTGTCACCTGAGCGGTTTTCTATGAGATTGTTTCTATATTTGTTTTATGTAGGGTGATTTACCTTTCCCACGCAACCCATTTATCAGACATTATTCCAAAATACTTGTATATTCAATGGTAGTATTCCAGCAAAATAAGATATTATACACTGATAAGGTATTTGTATGCCGATCGCACAAATGGCGAATACTTAAGGGATACAATAAAAGATAAAAAAGATAAAAGTTAACTCAAAGGCTGGGCATCAACATTGTTGCCATATCGGCAGAATTATTTGTTTTCTGTCAGTCAAATAACTGTAGAACAACGAGGCCTTACGAGGATATGCATTGATGCAATGTAGTGATAACAGCTGCATGCAAATTTAGACAACCATTTCCCATAGTGACATATTCATTGTGAAATAAATCTGTATTCATAAAATTCACTTGGGAAAAGTGGTTTATTGATACTGTTTGTATTATTTTACTGAACCAGCCAAAGTAGTAAATAAATGTGTGTATCAAAGAATCCTTATTGCCTTCTATTTTAGTGTTGTTATATTTTCTTGTCCTTTGGGCTTTGGGATCATGGAGTCCATTTTATTTAAGCCGGTTCTAGGGGTGGAGGGGGCTGGGGGGGGGGGGGGGGCATGAGAAGTGTTGCATATTTCATTACCTTTCATGAACAGACTCAATCAAACTGAGCCTGCTATTATTCTTCTTGGTTGCATTCTTTGCTTTCAAAGGATCTTTTTTACAGATTTTATTAACTATCACAACAGCAATCTTTAAGTGCCAAGTGGCGGCTGTAAAAAGTCTCTCCGTACTTGGATTCAGTGTTGTTATATTTTCCTGTCCATTAGGATCAAGGAGTCCATTCAACATATGTGTAATAAAGTTCCGCTTAAGCCGGTGGTAGGGGGCGTCAGAGGTGTTGCACATTTCATTACCTTTCATGAACAGACTCGATCAAACCAAGTCTGCTATTAGTCTTCTTCGTTACATTCTTTGCTCCCAAAGGATCTTTTTTACATATCTTATTAAATGCGCATGGAAACGAAACGCATGTGTTACTGTTTGAAAATAGATTTTGTGGAAAACCATTGGAAGTTTTCGTTGTGATTACTTATATCTTATATATAACGTATTTTGTAATGCAGAAATCAATAAAACAGAATTATTATGTCTCCCACCACGCAGTGTGTTTCTGTCTGTCTGAGTGTCTGTGTGTCTGTCTGTCACAAATCTTGTTCGCGCTCTAAGTCAAACATTTCTCATCCGATCTTCACCAAACTTGAACAAAATGTGTTTGACCATAAGTCCTCGGCCAAGTTCGACCACTAGCCAAATCGGCCCAGGCACTTCGGAATTATGGCCCTTGAATTACCGAAAATCGGCTTCTTTTACTCTTGTCCGTGCTCTAAGTCAAACAGTTCTCATCCGATCTTTACCAAACTTGAACCAAATGTTTTTGACCATAACTCCTTGGCCAAGCTCATTAACTAGCCAAATCGACCAAGGCACTTCGGAATTATGGCCCCTGAATTACCCAAAATCACCCTTTTTACTCTTAAAATGTATAATTGTAGTGAGTAAACAGTATATAAAGACTGACTTACTATTTAGGTGATTAGGCAGTTGTGGGAGACATGCGTTTTTTTCAAAAGCAGCTCTAGTGCTTTAAAGCATTAATAACTAATGTGGCTGGATACCGTTTGCTTACATTTAGACGTTGTAATCAAACCAAATAAGGTGGAAGCCTGATGCCACCATAGTTTTAATATATGTATGTATAATAAAGGTTGGACACGTTGTGTCAAATTATTTTTTAATAAAAAAGTTAATATAGTCATATCCAATGTACCATTAAATGTAAGTATGCCTGTTCTATATACTATTTTAAATGCTAATGCTGCACGATAAGTCTTTGTATCTCTATTTGGAAATGTACTAAAACATTTTAGCTTACAGTAAAAAAGAAAACTTAAATCGACAGAGATCCAATCGTCAAGTTCCAATAAAGCAGCCTCTGAAAAGAAATTTATAATATCCTGAATGTTTTAAAATTGCTTCCTGAGCAGCATGTTGGTCTCCGCTTTTTTAGCTCACCTGAGCACAAAGTGCTCAGGGTGAGGTATTGTGATCGCTCACCGTCCGGCGTCCGTCCGTCCGTCCGTCCGTCCGTCCGTCCGTCGTCCGTCCACACTTTCCTTTAAACAACATCTCCTCCTAAACCAACAGGCCAATTTTGATGAAACTTCACAGGGATGTTCCTTGGATGGCCCCCTTTCAAAATTGTTCAAAGAATTGAATTCCATGCAGAACACTGGTTGCCATGGCAACCGAAAGGAAAAACTTTAAAAATCTTCTTCTCAAAAACCAGAAGCCCTAGAGCTTAGATAAATGGTGTGAAGCATTGCCTAGTGGACCTCTACCAAGTTTATTCAAATCATGACCCCGGGGTCAAAATTGACCCCGCCCCAGGGGTCACTTGATTTTACATAAGAAAATCTTAAAAAATCTTCTTCTCAAAAACCAGAAGCCTTAGAGCTTAGATATTTGACATGTAGCATTGCCTAGTAGACCTCTACTAAAGTTGTTCAAATCATGACCCCAGGGTCAAAATTGACCCCGCCCCAGGGGTCACTTGATTTTACATAGGAAAATATTTAAAAAATTTCTAAAAATAAACCAGAAGGCCTAGAGCTTAGATATTTCACATGTAGCATTGCCTAGTGGACCTCTACAAAATTTGTTCAAATCATGGCCCCCGGGGTCAAAATTGACCCCGCCCCAGGGGTCACTTGATTTTACATAGGAAAATATTTAAAAAATCTTCTTCTCAAAAACCAGAAGCCCTAGAGCTTAGATATTTGACATGTAGCATTGCCTAGTGGACCTCTACTAAAGTTGTTCAAATTATGACCCGGGGGTCAAAATTGACCCCGCCCTAGGGGTCACTTGACTTTACATAGGAAAATCTTCAAAAGTTTTCTAAAAATAAACCAGAAGGCCTAGAGCTTAGATATTTCACATGTAGCATTACCTAGTGGACCTCTACAAAATTTGTTCATATCATGATCCCCTGGGTCAAAATTGACCCGGCCCCAGGGGTCACTTGATTTTACATGTATAGGAAAATCTTCAAAAATTTTCTAAAAATAAACTAGAAGGCCTAAAGACTAGATATTTGACATGTAGCATTGCCTAGTGGACCTCTACAAAATTTGTTCAAACCTTATTCCCCGGGGTAAAAATTGACTCCGCCCTAGGGGTCACTTGATTTTACATAGGAAAATCTTAAAAAAAAATTCTAAAAATAAACCAGAAGGCCTAGATCTTAGATATTTGACATGTAGCATTGCCTATTAGACTTTTACAAAGTTTATTCAAATCATGACCCCTGGGGTCAAATTGACCCTGCCCCATGGGGTTACTTGATTGTACATAGAAAAATCTTCAAAATTTTCTAAAAATAAACCAGAAGAGCTTAGGTATTTGACATGTAGCATTGCCTAGTGGACCTCTACAAAAAGTTTTCAAATCTTGTTTTTAAAGTTACTTAAAGAAAATTTCAACTATATTTTCTCATAATTCTTTTGATTGATTTCTATTATGATCTTTTGACCTTGAAGACTTGTCCTTAAGTGCAATGATAACAGGTGAGCGATATAGGGCCATCATGGCCCTCTTGTTTTTTTTTTGGGGGGGGGGGGGGGGGGGTGCCAAGAAATGAAATTGTATGAAATATTGCTCCCTTCGAATAATCATGTTTATATTATACACTAATATAACATTGCGCGGGAAATTGCTAAAGCTTATTTGCTAAACTTTACTTCCAGCTTTGGTTTCCGCTGAACATGTACTGGGATAGTCATTGCATTTGGCATTGTTTCATATACATTTAAGAGAAGGAAGAACACGAATATAATACTGTATCGTCATATAGAAAATTTCATAAAGTACTGAGATGTCTGTACAGGCAAAAACTGTATATTTGATCATCATAATTACGTAACAATATGAATATTCGTGAAGATATTGAAGAGTCTATGTTGGCAAAAACTGTATATACGTAATTAGAACATAATTATGTATTTAGTGCTAGACACGGAAAATATAAGATAAGATGAGGTACCTACATATATATTATGTATTCTATAGAGAAATTAGGAAATAAGAAATAATTATAATCTTTATATTGTTATTATTATGATTCTCTTGTTGATACACAAAGTCTACAAAACTTTCCCAGACAAATAAATATATATTAAGGTTTATCACAAAAGCAGTTAATAGTCGTAATAAGCTGTCTTTACTGATTGAATTGTAGACAATCAGCCTTTATTAAAAAATATGAAGTATTTTTTTTATTGCATACATATTCGTACTGAATCAAAACCTTTAAACGGATATATGGTTAAGAAATTTGTTTTAGATAATGTATTGTTATGAACTGCTTAAGTACAAATATACAAGGATTGTTTTGAATTTTTTGCTTAAAGTACTTAAACTGAATAATTCTAAACTTTTAGATAAAACACAACTGACATAAAGTAAATTATCTTTTTAGTAAAATGATCATTTATGGATATTTTTAACGTTACTTTATTTACTTTATTTTGTTGGGTTTAACGTCGCGCCGACACAATTATAAGTCATATGGCAACTTTCCAGCTTTGATGTTTGAGGAAGACCCCAGGAGCCACTGCGTGCATTATTTCATCACGAGCGGGCACCTGGGAAGAACCACCGACTTTCCGTAAGCCAGCTGGATGGCTTCCACACGTGAAGAATTCAACGCCCCGAGTGAGGCTCGAACCCACATCGATGAGGGGCAAGTGATTTGAAGTCAGCGACCTTAACCACTTGGCCACGGAGGCCCATTTTTAACGTTACAGTTGTCCGGCTTCAGTGATGGTATGAAACTCATTCCTCACATGGTGTGTAAGTTTCCTCATGATTTTATAAGAAAATGTGCTTAGAGTCAATCTGAATGGAACAAATTCTATTAGCTTAAATACATAGACAGAGTTTACAAACAAATATATATGTTCCCTATTAACCTTTACCAGTATATATACCGCAAAATTTGTAACATGTACATTGCTTTTGTCAAGCGGCGATTTTTTGTAGAAAATTAAACAATGATGAACTTTCTTGTAATGTACCGGTATTATCAATAGCACACACACTCGATATTTTTTCAGGTACCTTAACATACATCACCATCTACAGAAACCGCTAACATAATGTATACGTTAGATTTACCAAATACCAAAACAGCTAGAATACTCATTTGTCAAACATCGTCATTGTTAATCAAACTATATATATATATATATTTTTTAGTTTTATCTCGCATATTTATATCAAACAAGCTGATAAATCATGCACAGTACAGGGTAAGCACTAAAAGTATTTCTGCAGGTGGTCTCGTTAATTATTTATTTGTAATGTGGATATTGTTACGGTTATCCAAAATATATTTAATCACATGGTTACTTGAATCTCCTGTGTTTTAGAGCCGATACAAAATATAAACATACATGTAACGAAATAGCTTTTAGAATTTCTCAAAGCATTCACCCGAGAAGCAAAACTGTCACATTTCGTTATGAAATTGTAATGTCATGGGCCTTACTCAAGCACAGGGCTAAAACCAAGGCGACAGTGCTTCTGTATGGTAAGTCTTAAATACCTTTATTAAGTCGAAACTTGTAACAGATGGTTGAGTATATAATGCAAGACAAAACATATTCAACAGCGGTTTTAGAGATCATGACGTCTTCTCAAACAGACCGAAGCCTGCAGAAATTCGAACGCTGAAGCTGACTTTTGTGTGTGTTACAAGCAATGTTTACACTTTTAATTCATACCGTAAATGTGTTAGAAAACTGTATATTCTTACCGTGTATGTGCACACGAATATCATGTTCTTTTCTAAATTCTTTCATTTATTTAGATTTATACAAGCAAATAAACAAGACAAGGACCAAAATAACTAAAAAAAGGTACTGTCATGTCTTACTCAAATTTTGTAAGGCGTGCAACAATGAAACTAACATTATAACACTTTCATAATTATTTCCTTAGATTTCTTCATTAACATTTAAACTGTTATCTCGTACACATTCTTTTGAATAATAATTTCATGTATATAGACGACAACAGAATTCGACTGAAATTGAATTTTGTCTAAAATATAATCAGTAACATAGATCTTACAAGAATAAACTACGTTTTATAAACGCAGCATTCCAAAAAAGAAGTTCTGCATTAGTGTACATGTATGCATGGATGTGTAAATGATTGATACTTACATATAAATACATAGACAAAGTAAGACTCTTCCGCGCTACGGTCAGTGGCAAAATTTAAATGGTGAGCAGCTACCCCGTTCTTGATCCCAACCCAGTTCCGTACTAATAGAACTGATTGAATGTAGGGATAACGCATGATTGTTCATGTTATAACGTCTGCAGAATCCCGAGGGATTCTGGAGATGTTATAACATGAAATTTAAAATAACATGCGCTAACGCTGTTCTAGCATAAAACGCGAAAAAACTAATAAATGAATACATTATCTCTCAACGTCATTAAATTTCCATGAAATGCGCGAGAACATCTGAGTTGTTTTTTTCACTTTGACGTTATTTTCATTTGAATTATCCGTTTTGGGGCCGTAATACGTTTACATTTTGCCACGGAAGGCGCATTTATAAAAAGGTATTATAACAGCACGTGAGAGCGAGAATCTCTCTGTAAACACACGTTTTCTCTCTTGTTAATACACCCCCGAAAAAAGGCAAGAACAGCAGTTTAATTTATGCTAGAATAAAAGATATACTCGCCAGGTGAATCCCTTTTACATTGATAACAAATGTTATGACAGGAAAAACACAAATATAGTCTTGTAAATAATATTAAAAAGTTACCTAACTAACCATGTTCAAATGTACTCAATGCCCCATCAGTAAAAGGCTGAGTAGCAAGACAAACACCATTATGGGCCCGACAAAACAAACCAGAAGACAAGCATCAAAGCATCTTGGCTCCATTGGGCTTTGTCATTTATGCAGTGTCTGGGATAACAGTTTTCTAACTTCATTAATAAATTTGTCTCGACAAGAAAAGTGCGCTCAACAAGTTAAATTATCCCAGCGGGAATATTATGTAACCTTTGGGCGATTTTGTTATACACTTTTCTGTATTATAAATGTCATTTACCGTTATTGCAAATCGATAGAAATTATCGCAAAGCTACGGTTTTGGTGGATGTCGTAACGGTATTCATTGGACATTAATGGTGTTATTATATTGGCTTTATAATAG
Source organism: Mercenaria mercenaria (assembly GCF_021730395.1). Taxonomy (NCBI): domain Eukaryota; kingdom Metazoa; phylum Mollusca; class Bivalvia; order Venerida; family Veneridae; genus Mercenaria; species Mercenaria mercenaria. The sequence continues at coordinate 82,450,450 of NC_069365.1, read as the reverse complement.
CGGTAAGAGATACAACGCAAAATTGACGCAATGCTTCATCGTATGAACAAATTTAAGCATATCAAATGTTTTATTATATACGGAAAGCTGTCAACAAATGTATACCTTGTTTTATTTGATACCTTTCATTATTTTAGTATCATCTTCTCTGTACTATAGTTACTTAGATTCTAACATTAATTATTTTAGTGTTAAAACGTGCATATATTCCAAAATTATGGGCTAGGGGCCATAGTCTTAAAATGTAACTCGGATTGTTCGGTTTTTATCAGCATGTTACGTTATATCAACTACAACATCTTTATCTTTATTCTAACCTCTGATACGGAGTGATCTCCCGTAAACTATCTACAGTCATCTCGTCCTCCAGTCAGCTCGTTCCAATTTTGGTCATTTGGTATCCCTTGACGATTTCAAATTGGTCATTTCGTATCCTACATTTCGACCCCTCCATGTTATCTTATTTTTTGACAAAGTTTCCTGGATTATGATTAATATAATTATGATGATTGTAAAATATGTGTTCTGTACAATATGATCTACATAAAAAAACATGACAATTTTACTTTAAGAACTACATTTTGTTTTGCTTTATTAGTACCCGATCGTATGTATAAGTGCACAGTGCATGCACGTTTCGCACCTTAAGTGTGCATTAGCTAATGCGGCCGTGTACCTACTTCACTCGTGTATCTTTTTTAAAGATACTTCTTGTTTTATTATCAAATTAATATAGTAATTACTTGAAATCATATTTTATAGCAAAATCGTCAAGGTCATTGTTATTGTCATCTCACTGATTCACTGATTTTATAATCACTCCACAAAGTTCGTTTTCGAGACTATAATGGGAGCACTTAAGTTTCGAAACTGTTATATCGATTCAGCGTTACTCTCTTAAAAATTATAATTCACAGTAAGATACTGACGAACAAGTAAATAGCAGCAGCAACTTTTATTTTTATTATCAAAGCAAATAAAGTCTGATAATGTTTAGGTTGTGTAATACTTAAGGAATCAGATTTCCAAGATAAATTGATACATTATTCAATAAAGCCGTACTTAATTAATTTATTGCGTAGGAAAACACAATTAGCAATTGATCGAGCAGGCAGTTATACGAGGTCGATAGATTTTTTTCTGAAGTAACAGATTTGCTACATTTCTTTGCTCTGTAGTTGTCTTCATGTGAAACTCTCACATTCTCTCTCTCATATGTATATAACTTTAAAGTTTTTTTTACTTTCTGTTTGATAAACGTTTCGTAAAAGAATTGAACTCCATGACTCCTTAGGGACGGTTGTGGTATATTATGCAGGCAGTGGACAGTAAATTTGAAAATTCCTAATATTTGCGTTGATACAAGTGCGAACAAAATCATTCGATTAGAGTAGAGTGAATGAATTGCTTATACTTGCACTTCATCATGTGACATATGCATGCGACCAGACGAAAATAAAGGAAGGTATGAAAAATATCCCATAATTATTGTTATTTTTGTTTCGCAAATTTGAGATGAATCTAGATAGATGGATTGACGACCGTTTCCGTTTCGTCTGACTTCCTTACCTCAGGTAAAATTTTATTCCGGCCTTCTTCACATAACTAGGAAAATAGGCTTAAGCATTGATTTATTTTACACAACAATTACTCGTCTGTTGGAATCCTTACTTCTATGAACTTCATAAATAACCTGTTAAAAATAAATGATTTAAATTACATCAAAATCCGAATTCGGGCCACAATACGAAACAGACCTCTGCCACTAAAATATCTACCTTAATTGCAGATTGGCACTGAGTAAGTATGGGACTTATCATCAACTCTCCAAACGAAGTAATTGTTAGATAACTGGTACGAGACTTATCATCCATTTATCGAAATTCAGATGGTCATCAGAAAAAAGTTCAGGATTTTTGTAGGAGATTATTGAACAGTGATTAAGGGACTTTCAATGATTATTTTTGGACAACAGGCTCGGTGTTTTTCATTCATCTATTCATCTTCAGTATGTGGTTACTGAGCAATAAGATTGGGACATTATACGTTAGTTATAGGGCAACATGGTCGGCATTAATCATTCATCTTTAACCTGCTAAATTTCTAAAATGGACTGGCTCATCATTCCGTTTGGACAGTACCACTTATTATTTAAAGGGGTGTGAACTGAAAATTTACTGACTGAATAGCGAACAGTGCAGACCATGATCAGACTGCACGGAGGTGCTTTTGGCAAAATGTTTCAGGGCTTATCAATTTCATCTGTTCAACTTTAGTAGGTTTTGGCCTTAAAACGGTGGTCATTGGGCAACAGATTTTGGACTTAACCGTTTATCTATTCATTTAAGTAAGTAGTTTCTGACCGACAATGAATTTTGACCAGCCAGAAATGCATTTGTATTTTTATTGACAATTTGAAGTGAAAATTATAAAAATGTATTTCAGTAATCTTTGGTTATACAGAATACATGATGAAAAATAAGCAGGCCTGTCTTAGAAAATTTTCAATTAAATGCAAGCACAAGTGTTGAAATCTGTGTAATCAAAAGATAATTGTTGCAATGAAAATAAATATCAAATTAAAGGCAATTCGTTTCACGCCACAAAATCAATGTTAGGAAGCTATTGATGTCGCACGCAATGTTTAGACAAACTCTTCTTTCTGAATAAACTGTGAGATTAATTAAATATTAAGTCAATAAATAAGATAAATCAACAATTAATCATTTTACACCATAAACTGTACACTATTGAAAGCCTGGCAGAATCAGTGAACTAGAGAATTATTTAATAACTTTTATATAGCACATTTCAAGATTGAAGTGTAAGAGGTAATCAAGCATAAATATTGAATAAAATAGCACCTTCAGGGGAAATTGAAAATCAGATTTAACTCATTGCAAACGGGCTTTGGGATTCCATGCGTGTTAACTGCTTCCTTTGATGGTTCGAGTAATACGTGCTCAAGACTCATTTGAACAGAAGATCAGCAAACCAAACAGGGATCATGTAATTTAGTTATAATCATTAATAATGCAGCCAAACAGGACGAAGCGTTCATTTACTGATTTACAAACCTATCATAAAACACTGCATATAAAGCATAAGCAAATGTCTATATCATCAAAATAGAATTAGTTTTACTTAATGAATAAATAGTAAAACGTGTGAAAATAAAACAAAAAAGTAAAACTTGTCAAGTAAACATATATGTATGCATCAGTGTAGACTGGCTCCCGTCCCTATGTTTGTACTGTCATATTTCTTACACATGAGTTGCTCCATTAACAGAGGAAGTAATTCCAGCAGGTTGTTTCTCTGTTGACATTTTCAATTGCCCCCGACTCCGAACATAGGTATGGTTAGGCATCAGATAAAATGTGTTTGCAGTATTAAAATAGAAAATACCATGCAGTCAGGGAGCCAGGCTAGCATTAGTGTATTGTTTACTTATTTTCATTTGCATGTTTAATCAAACATAACATACATTTTATTCGTCTTAAGCATGGCAAGCTCATCAACACAATCAAAGGACCGGGAAATCACCCAAGGCCACCTCTGGCTGTAAAGGTTATGGCTAATTCACACGAAGTATTTTTTTCATTTCTCTGTACCTTATGCCATTTGCTTGCATGAAAAACATGGCAATTAGAACATGCCTTATTCAGTCTACATATCCTCGACCGTCTGCTTGTTCAACCGTCATACAGATACAGTTGGGAGTATATAAGGTTATCAAAATTAACGAGTTATCGTGACGTTGCACTGAAATATATTTAAAAAAAAAACAGCAGGCAATATCCCCGCAAATGGTAATGAAGATCATGACATTGCTTACGTGAATGTAGTACTTAAACTAGCAAATTTTCAATGTATTGTTTTCATGAAATGTTTAGTTTTTTTTATCAAATAAGAATGATAATGAGTGAAAGATAATACATTGTGTTAGAGTAAAAGCAAATAATTTTAACACATCATATAAAAGCAAATGACAGATTTACTTTTAAATACATCTGTTTCATTTTTCTTTTTTTCACGGAAAACGGTACAAGAATAACAGATGTGATATTTGATTGCAGATTCGTCTGTGTGTTTGCGTAGCAAAAGCACCGATAATGCAGATAACGTATAACAAATTATTAGCATATTGATATATTGCGAAAGAAACATTAATATTATTATTAATGTTGTCACTATAAAAATGATTCTACATTATTTGTTTGAAAAAAAAATCATACTATGATATGTACTGGCAGAGATGTGTATGATAGCGGTTTATAAATCATAACATGTGTAACATATTCACAGGTATTATATTCTTCTATTCATTACTAATTTCAGCCACGACTGACGTCACTGACATTAAAGATATTGTTATTATATTGGAAGAAGCGGATTTTCTTTCTGTCAGTTAACAACCTTCTAGTGAGATAACTGTGATGTGCAATCTCATAGGGGAATTTACTTTGATGCAACCCATTGATCATTGATGAGATCTTGTCTGTTATCGTTCATCATGGTTAAATGTAAATATAGCACACCATATCTAAAATTGACACATTCAGGATGAAACAAATGAGTCTGTATTCATAAAACCTTGTGGGAAATATGGTAAATTGATGGATTTTCGCTTACTCTGTATTCTCTTTTCTATCTTTACGCTATAAAAGACATGTAATATATAGGTACAAGTATCAAAGAAACCACAAAGTCAGACGGGCGTAAGTGATATGCCTAAGACGCATTTCTATCAAATAAATGTTCTGCTGTTGGCAGCTGCAAGTCAAGTAAAATTTGCGTCTGGTTCTAGAAAACATTATATTATGATATCATGCACACTACTTTCAATATATGCTACACTTGCATGTATTACTTCAGTATAGTTGAGATAGAGAAAGTCACAGTCCGTTGTGTGGTATTGTACAAAATATAAACATAGATACAATATAAAATACTTCAACGATGATTGTAATGTACTCTTAGACTAGTATGGAATGATATTTAGGTAAATATTACACAATGCCTGCTGACTGTTACAATTTACTCACTGAAACTCCCATTGTGCTTACTGGCATAGTAATCATGTATGCTGGCACATTTAACACGCTTGTTGATAATGATATCACGCTTGTTGACAATGGTACCATGCTTGCTGACAATGATACAATGCGTGCTGGAAGTTACAACTTCTTTGCTGCTTAGACCCTGGTGTCTATATCATAATTTCATTTGGCAAAATGACAGTGCCGTGTAGCGTATTGGAATATTTTAACATGCCGGGACTGTATATAAGAAACATTGCACAGTTACAATGCTCACAGAAAAAAATACACGATGTGACCACACAATATGAAAGATGCAATCAGCCACTAAGCAAGTTGAAAGTAAGCATAATGCAAAGTGCAACATTGCACGTCACATTTTGATATCAGGGGGCGCGAGTTCGTAGTTTTCACGAAAGGTAACGAGAATTTTTACACGTTCAGCGCTCATTCGCTGCAAGAAAATCAGCCTGTTTAGCGCACATTTGCTGCAAGAAAATCAGCTTTACAGGTGTGCATAAACAGTACTGTGTGTTAAATTTGACAGACATTATTTTTATAATTGAAGAAATACATCGCCTCTGTTAAAAGTTTCCTCGATGGTTCTTCTACCGACTTTCGCCATTTCGGCCTCGTTATGTTTTGTCTCTGTAAACTGGTAAATAAGCATAGGGTTTCGGCCCAAGGTTCTGCGTATAAAAATTCTCGCTAATAAATGGAGTAATTGAAACTAAGGGACATAACTGATAGCAAATGGTTATCCAAGAGCTAATTAAAATCCGTAATAGGCCGGATATTCCCGTTACCTTTCGTGAAAACTACGAACTTGCGCCCCCTGGTATCAAAATGTGACGTGCAATGTTGCACTTTGCATTATGCTTACTTTCAACTTGCTTAGTGGCTGATTGCATCTTTCATATTGTGTGGTCACATTTTCTTCTGTGAGCATTGTAACTGTGCAATGTTGCTTATATACAGTCCCGGCATGTTGAAATATTCCAATACGCTACACGGCACTGTCATTTGGCAAATGAAATTAGACATCAGGGTCTAAGCAGCAAAGAAGTTGTAACTTCCGGCATACATTGTATCATTGTCAGCAAGCATGGTATCATTGTCAACAAGCGTGATATCATTGTCAACAAGCGTGTTAAAGGTGCCAGCATGCATGATTACTATACCAGTAAGCACAATGGGAATGTCAGTGAGTAAATTGTAACAGTCAGCAGGCATTGTGTAATATTTACCTAAATATCATTCCATAGACTAGCGAAAAGGTGAAATAGCTACGTAAACAGGCGTACTTTGGCGAAAGTGTCATAATATCGTTTTGGAACTTTGTTCATTTCATGACGCAGTGTTCTCTTACATGAACTAATTTTTATTGTGTTGTTTCTTTTTTTCCTTGAAATTCATTTTTTATGAGGTTCTATAATGAAGAGAATCACAAACTGTTCGGGAAATTATGCTGTGTTGCAACATTATGAAGCTTATATCCTTTTGTTTTATAAGGTGTAAACAGTTAGTTTCATTTTGTTCTAAACTGAAACTTTTAAAAACTCAAATGTTCAAAAAACGGCGCTAAACTCTATAGAATAAAATTGCCATTATTTTGCATTGTGCACGTTTATGATTGTTCGATTTTAGGGAGAAATCTTGCAATAATCGTTTTCCAGCAATACTTTACTTTTTTCGCTGTGTCAGTGTTTATATATATTAGTACCATTATATTCTGAAAATTACTCTAGAAAGGAAAAGATCTTTCTTCCTTTTGTCATGTGCAGTATTATGACACCGTAATGCAGATGAAATGAAACTATCATTCATATCTGACCGCTGTAAATTATTCAGACTTCCGTTGCTGTCATACTTAGTTATAGACAAATTGATAAATCACATATTCACGAGGGAGAAAGGAAAGTGCAAACACAGGAATAAACGTCTGTATAAGCTATGATCTTAGTGTCTTAATTTAAACTACAGTATGATGTAAAACAAATCCTTGATATCAAAGTACTTAGCATCTTTGACAAATAAGAGTCGGTATTTAAGGAAATACAATTTGAATAATTATATGATAAAGAATTCTGTATCTTTGCTGATCACTTGATCAGTTTGGTAAGTATATGACAATCGGTACTGTCAGTATTTAAAGGTTACGTTATGGAGCGAACAGCTACAGTTAAAAATCTGAAAAAGTTTTCGAAAAAGAACCGTTTTCCAACGGCACATGTGAGCTACAATTACAAGACATGTTGAGGGTGCAAAAGAAAAAATAACATATTTATGAAAATATCGTTATAACTTTTTTGATTATATTATATAAAGACTGTTAGAGTAGGGAATTCTTAAATCAAGTGATAATTACAAATCAAGTTCTGTTTTAAAATTATTGATATAGAAGGCAAAATAACAAGCATAATAATAAATAATGCCTGGAGTGGCACTTGGGGTCTTCCTCCACATTCAAAGCTGGAAAGTCGCAATATGTCCTAAAAGTTTGTCGATGGGACGTTAAACCAAACGAAAGTGTGTCGATGGGACGTTAAACTAAACAAATGAATAAATAAAACACCCAAAAAATCCATTTGAACATGTGATTTTGGGACAGAAGGTTCAAGATCTACCATCTATTTATGGAACATTAGTACAATAGGTTTGGGACTTACGACTGGCATACGGAGTGGATAGCAACTCTTTTAGATACACCCGAAATCACCTTAAAGTTTGTATCTGGAATGAGAAGGTAGCAGAAAATGGTAAGTGGAAATGTGTCAACTGGGAAATTACAAAATTGTAGTTCAGACTTATTTTGGTCGGCATGAATGAAAATAAGCCGGTCTGTTATTTCAAATATTCGATGAAATGCATACATTTGTTGCAATGTCTATATATACAGCCTGATAACATTTCTACATCGCAAACTCAATAATAATTGAGCCGCGCCATGAGAAAACCAACATAGTGGGTTTGCGACCAGCATGGATCCAGACCAGCCTGCGCATCCACGCAGTCTGGTCAGGATCCATGCTGTTCGCTAACAGTTTCTCTAATTGCAATAGGCTTTGAAAGCGAACAGCATGGATCCTGACCTGGCAGTGCGGATGTGCAGGCTGGTCTGGATCCATGCTGGTCGCAAACCCACTATGTTGGTTTTCTCATGGCACGGCTCATATAAAGACAGCAATTGATTGTTCCGAAACGACATTTATTAGAAACGTGAGTAAACAAAACTTGATTTATTTAATGTTGAAAAACAGAAAGTAACCGGTCCATTGCAGAAACAGTTTTCCTATTTAAACTGCCAATAACAGCCTATTAGAACTAGTGAACCAGAGAAAGTAACTTTTACATAGAAAACTACCGGAGTGAAAAGTAAGAAGTTGTCAAGCATTAATATTGAATAAACGAGCACCTTCACGGGAAATTGCCTATAAGGTCTACTCATTACATTCACGCCTTTTTATGTCATGCGTGTTATGATTGAAAACTGTATTACTTCCGTTGACAGTTCTTGTAATAAGCACGCAAGTCTCGAATAGACGATTAGAACGCGATGATGATGTAACTATATAATAGCTTTACTTTATGCTTTCATCCAGGCGTTAATACAGTACGAGTAAACGGAAGAAGATAAAGCTACCTAAGGTTTTAATGTTAAAGGCCAGAAAATGTTATCACTTCAAAATAAATACAGTTGTTATATTTCAATATGGAAAAAAGACCTGTAGAGACGCTCATTGATTTCCGTGCGATAACATTATATTGTAGGACAATTCGGAATTCTCCGTAGGACAATTCGGCATTCTCCGGACATAAATGCCTAAACGTGCATATAGCTGTCCGTAAAATCGTCGTATGCAGAAATCTAATACAGAGGACATGTAGTTTACTGAATATAGTCACAACGGGTCCGCTTTTGACAATTAACCTTACCAAAAATCCCCCAATGTCGGGAATGTAGACTCCTAACTAATTGAATGTACATTCTGAGACCTACTTCTAAAGAGTTGTGTAGAAGACAAATTATCATTTGTTTGTCGAGTTAAATATTATATTACTTTCGGTAATACGTATACTGTGTAGCTACATTTTGTATTTATTAGCTAATACATGTAGATAACTTTTGCAGATAAGTTTTATTATAATCACAGTAAAAATAGTATCTATCTAATTTGTTTCGTTTCAAGAATAGTGCTATGAATATAATATGTACTAACGGAGATATATATAATAAAGGTTAACATACTTATTGGTAGATACATGCCATAAACAATGAATATATTTTTCGCGACACTATTTGTTAACGAATTCAAGCACGATTTATAATTATAGAAATAAAAGACTTTTCTCTTTTGACAAAAGCATTTTTTCTGTCATTCATATATTCTGGTGTAAGAGCTGTCCTGTGCAATCTCATAGGAAATTTTTACTGTAATGCAACACATTGATTATTAATGAGATCGCCTCTGTTAGCTTTCATCATGTTTAAATGTAAATAGCACATCCTGTGTATATTTCGCACATTCAGGATGAAACAAATGTGTGTATTCACAAATCCCTTTGGGAAATATGGTAAATTGATGACTTTTGTTTACTTTTTGTTCTCTTTTCTATCTTTACGTCATGAAAGGCATAATATATATAAACACATGTATCAAAGAATCCCCGAATGCAATAAAATCTATCTATTCTTTTAAAGCGTAGAGTGAAACCAGGTAAAAACATAGCAGACTCGGATCGGTTGAGTCTGTTCATGAAAGGTAATGAAATTTGTAACACCCCTCACTCCCCCCTAGCACCGGTTCGGCCTAAAATAGCGGAATTCTAGTTTAATCAAACTGAATGTACTCCATGTTGTCAGCGGACCAGACAATATAACAACCCTGAGTCGAGTATTTTCGGAAAATTATGATATGTAATGATATTCTGCAGGTATTTAATATTTAATTCAAACATATTGGTAAATACTATTTATAAAAATGGAAACGATGATACAGGATTTTAGTAAACATGATTACTAAAAGCAAAATGTTAGGAAACATCAAAGGAAAAAGAAAAGCAATGCAATCTAAATGAAAATATCAATATCTGACCACCGTAAGTATTTCAGACTCAGTGAGCTGTCATGCCCAGTAATAGACAAAATGATAAATCAGATCTTCACGAGGGCTATTGAAAATAAGTGTTGTAGTACATCTTTATTGTTTACTCTAGGAAAATGTCGAAGTAAAATTTGCTTTTGAATAGTTAAGTAGTACACATGAAAATATTTGATCTGCATTGTTATATTTATCAGTGGAGAAAAGGAAGAAATAAACCAGTATGGCTGAAAATGTATGTTACACATTATATAAATAACCGGGGAAAGAAAATAAGCGATTTCAAAGCAGACAGTTTAAATGTGGTTTAGAATATGAAACAGCGGGAAGTATGATAACTTTTTGTAACAGTTCTATTATGGGCAAACATTACATTTAATTGTTAAACAATTGAAACGCAGCGTTAAGTAACTTCTCTTAAACAGTCTTCGTGGTTTTCCAAAATACAAACTATATTTAAATTACGTTATACGGTTTCTATGACTAGATGATTACAGCGGAAACACTCGGTGCATTATCCCAGAGAGAATATATTGGCTTTGGGCAGGTTTGTCATACAGATTTTCCTGTAATATTTCATTAAAATAGCTTGTCATTGATTTCGATAGATGTTATCTAAGAGTAACGTTGCTGATGGGTACCGTCATTGCATTTTATGGGATATTAATGTAATTTCACTATTATTTTCCATGGCTTTTAGGCAAACTTAGATATTAGTTTTTGCTCTCGTTGAGCTATTCTTGTCTCGATATTTCCTTTACGTACTCTAACCTGTAGGTTCCTTTGATAAGTTGAATAATCTGTTCTTTTTCTGACTGACTTTTTCTAAATTATAACATATTATCAAATGTCATATCTTCAATATAAGGACAAAACATTAAATTGTTATAAGAAAAGCAATGTCCTAAGAAAATCAACCATCCTCAAACCGGAGTTCTACAAAAGTACAAGAATATGTGCGTGCATTTTCTATAAATACTCAGTAGTACATAGACACATACAGAAAACAAGGACAACAATACTTAAATTAAGAAATAAATGAATTCAGTGAAGCATCCCCTTTGGAACTGGTGTGACCTTGGTTAACGGTGCACCAAGCCTTCCCAATGTAACAATGTAAATAAATGTAGCCAACGCCAGTCGGAGACATAAATTTGATTATTATACCCCACAAACGAAGTTTGGGGGTATATAGGAGTGAGCTTGTCGGTCGTCCGGCCGGTCGGTCTGTCGATCCTTTGGTTTGCATGGTTTCAATAAATTTTGGTACAGAGATGTAACATCGTACAATACAGGTCAAGTTCGACTTTGCCTACAAACCACTATTTTGACGTTACGTAGTTATGGCCCTTTCTAACTTTAAATTTGCCATACTCATGGTTTCCGGACAACAACTCATGAAAGGCTTGATGTTTGTTTTCTGCTTGTCGTATCGTGTCGCCTGCAGACTATAGGAAAGCTTTGACTCTTTTTATAACGCAGTCGTCATGCAATAAAAATACCATGTTTAATAGACATTATTTAAATACATTTTTATTCTTGTCATTACTTCTTAAAACCTTTTCCTATATCCTTATCACTGTCAAAATTACTTACAGTGCAACCTCTGCAGAGCAACACCCTTTGGGAGATACAAGTATTGACCTCTGTTGAGAGGTTGTTGCTCTATAGAGGTTAAATTGATAGTAAAATTCCGCTATGGGAACTTTTGATGATGCTGTTGTGTAGAGGTTTTTGCTGTAGAGAGGGCCGCTCTGGAGAGGTTGCACTGTAATTATCTTAATTAGAGTATGCATTAATTTCAAAGTTAGACAGTGTATTGTTGTTTTTTTTTGTGTGATATATTGCACAGAAAGAAAGTTCTACATCGTATTTTTTATTTATCCTTAAGAGAACCGTGACACCAACAAGTATGAAATTTAATTAAAACATCTCTGTCAGCCTATATATAATATTGTGACAGAAACTATTTCCAATCTTATAAATACATATAGAATTACGTTTGCAATATAATGTGAATATAAAGTAAAAGAGGAAGTCATCTGGGAAATTACAAAATGAATCTTTCAGACTATTTTTACAGTAATGAAAGTATTTTGGATGACATGAATAAGAATAGGGAGATCCGTCAATTGAATTGCTACATCGGACGCAATCTCTCAAATGTTGAAAATGTCATATTTGTGGCAGTTTATAAAAATAGATACAGTCAAGAAATAACTGAAATACTGTTAAAAATTAATTTTAATGATTTTAACAATGTTCATTCTTTTTGTTTTGGTTTAAGGTGACAAAATTATAGGTCATATGGTTACTTTCAAGGTTTGATGGTGGAAGAAGACCCCAGGTGCCCATCCGTGTTTTATTTCTTCACGAGCGGGCACCTGGGTAGAACTACTGACCTTCCGTAGGCTAGCTGGATGTCTAATAATGCTCATGTTGGAGGAAAACGTAGGTCACTAGGTAATGGTGAGTCTATCGAGAATTTCATATTGTTATTTTGTAAATGGTAACATCAAGATCAAAGTCGAAACGGTTTTGCTGATAGTTTAGCAGAGGGCGTTGTTTTGCTAGTGTTACAAATATGTATAATTGTTGTTGTTTTTTCTCACCGATATACAAGTTACATATCTATCAATAACGATCTACCGCCGAGAGCTAAATGTATATGTGGCAAGTCATATCACAGGACGAAGCTAACGAGTCTGAAGTCATAAAGCCTTGTGGGAAATACAGGAAAATGATGACTTTTGCTAATTTAATGTCTTCTTTCTTATCTTTACGCCATAATAGGTAGGTTATATCTGTATAAAAGAAAACAACAAAAGAACCAAAAAGCTGAGCCAGGCGAATATGCTACACCTAAAAAGCATTTGTTCCAGTTAAAAATAGATAAAATGCTGCTGGTAATTGCACATTGACATTTTTTATATCGGCTGGTGCTGGGGAAGAACTCGGGAATCATAATGTCTACCAAAGATAACTAAGTTTTTTTTTCAAATTTTGAAAGAGATAAAAGTCACAAAATACCGGGTTTGTGGAATAAGGATAAGGTATTTTATAGCACAGTAACTTTCGGTATTTAATACGTTGATACTATTCTTGATGTGTTTGTTGAAGTATTGTCATGCAACAGTCGAATATGTTTGAAACATATGACAGTATTGCGTTTCTCGTAGCACTTTCTTATTTTTGTTCTTCCAGCCAGACGTTGATCCTTTTGTACTTGTATATGTACTGCTGTTACTTTGCTAGAGAATGATAGGACATATAAAACCTTCTTTGCTTTTAAATTGCGTTTTGAAATTTTTGACCTTTTGTCATGTTTGTTGACTTTTATTTTGTTCCCAAACTTTTAACCGGTTCAAAATAGTGAACCCGGGTTTAACATTTACTAAAAACGTTTAATTGTTAGGAAAATTTTAGCTGCAATACATATTTTTTCTTTTCGTCAGACAATAAGGGTTGCACACACTTTGCAGAAATCTTTCGTTCAGAGAAACCAATGATAACAAAATACAAACAGTCATGCAATAACAACATATATCTAGCATCACTCCGAAGAAATATTTTTATCTTAAATACATCATCGTCACTCATTGCTGTCTTCTGACTTTGCTGCGTTTTTAACAGACTATTCCCCACAGTTAAATTGCTTTTTCAATCTACGAACCGTGTATTATGACATCTTAGCAGAACAATAAATATAAGTTATTTCGGCAAAAATTTGCTTCGCGGAACAACAGAGCCTTTTTTCTTCATTATTGGCTTTTCGGTTTCCAGCAGCAACTGTTGCCATCTATTGCATAAATTGAAATGACAAATATTCAACAAACCAATTACTCATTGGATACATGTATATATCATTGTGTTGATATTTGACAGAGGTATTTACAACGCCAACTCCCTCGTAGAAATTGTATGTTATCACAATACTGAATACATTTTGAACATCCCTCGTATGTTAGAAGAAAACGTACGATTAGTGATATAGTTGAATGAGTAGTTATTGTAGAAAGACAGAATATGTCAAAGAGAATATAGGGTCGGTAAAGGAATATCTTACAATGTCTGTTAAACCTAAGGCTTAGTTGAGCGTCGCAATTAAAGTACACATGCATGGAACATATAATATGATATGTTGCTGTTATCATTTCCCCTTATCTTAGAAATCAGAGAAAACATGTTAATATAAGTATGATGAGCTATCTACGTACAGCAGACTTAATGTAAGCATTAGGGACAATTATTATAAACTAACTGAATGATACAATTAGTTCTGATCACTAATTATGACTTATATACAATTTCCGCAAGACTACCAGACAGATCAATATATAATAATAATTATTACAAAATCATTTAATCACTTGTAATAAGCTTTCAGTAGACATTGATTAGATTATTCAACTACTGTAGATAGAAGCTCAGGAAAACCATACTTTCTCAGAATAATAGTTATAGTAAGTTAGTAAGATCTGATTAGGCAGCCACGAAACACACAAAAGAGTTTTATGTAATGCCTCTTTCTATATTAAATCATTTAATGAAATTTGATGTGTATAGCGAAAATACTGGCGAAATTACTCCAGTGAATATATAAGCTTTGGGCAAGTTTGTCATGCTATATCCCCTTTTTCCTATATTTTCATATTAAATTTTCATTTATGTTCATATTGTTTATTCAATAGATTTTAATCTTGAGTAGTCACGTCTGTGAGTGGACTATGTACAAATTTAACATTAATAACTTTTGATTTCTGCAGGCTTTTATCTAAGCTTGTTAATAATTCCACATAAATTTCATTGATAGCTATTAAATGCCTTGTGATTTATATAATAGCAATTTTCATGATCATCGACCTCCCATTTGATTTAATATTTATTTATAACCATTAATTCATCGAAAATATGCCACAACAACTTAGTGATTACATATAATTAATTTAACCAAATACGTCTAATATGCATAATGATGTATATAAATTAAAATTGCAGTGATTATGCATCAAAATATAGCTACAATATAAAAAACATCTGAAGTCACATTTTATAATTACATGTAGGAAATGCAGCGTCTTAAAGGACATTGGATCCGATGTCAATTTTAAAACATGAACTGTAGAAACTTTCACACACAATTATAAGATTATAGACTATATAGGTTTATTTCATTGTTTATCTCTAATTTAAGCAGTTAAAAATGTCTATTAAAGAAGTGTTTTTTAATTCTCAGTGTCATCTGCAATGACATTTTATTATGAAACATGTTTAAGAAACTTAATTCAATATTTGAGTTGATACTTTATGAAATTTATATATTTGAAGTAACTAAAGATAATGGCCATTAGATCTTTAAGATTGAACACGGTTGTGTCTGCGCGTTTTCAATGTGATAATGAGCTTTTGAATGACACCGGGAAGGACCTGTTGATTAAATAACTGAAGGATTGTAGTTATACATGGTTTTGTTAATCTGAACCAAAGTAACGACAACTGTCAGATATTTTTTCAAATCAAATTTTTATAAAGGTAGATTTACGTAATAAGCTTTAAATCATTTTGATTATTTATTTATATACCAATACATTTGAAATAGCATTAAACAATCAAAGTAGCCAAGCACCTTTTTTGAAATTTGCATTAAAAATCAAGATAGAGTAAGGTAACAAATAAATTATACACGTATTTCAGGAAATTAGATCCGAGTGCCCAATTCAAACCTGACATTTGCTTGTTATATGTAAAATGATCGGGATTTATTTTAATTCTATGCATTAGGTTTAAAATTGTACTAATTTGTATACATCTATAGATACACACTGTGACAGTATAAATATGTTCTACCATTAAAGGACCTGGCTGTATTTTTTAACACTCAACTGTTACTGCATGACATTTTATTATGAATGTAGATCTATATGAAAACCTAATTCATATATTTAGTAAAGTTAAATACATTTGATGAAGATTTTATATTATGTGAAGTAATATCTAAAAATAAAATGATGGCCATTAAGTTATCTTTAAGAATTGACACACAGGTGTTTAAGAACAGTTTTCAAAGTGATAATAGCTATTTGAATGACAGAACAAAGAATAAGACGACCTGTCTTTGAATGTAAATTAACAGTCAGATATTGGAATTTACGTTAATAACATAATTTTCAGAATTACTATTCATGAATTCAAAAAGGTAAGACAACCAAATGAAGGAAGATATTTTTCAAATCATTAAATCTTTGTTATAAAGTTTGATTTTATAAAATAAATTTAAAATTCATTTGCTTTTTCCCTTTTATTTAATATACCATATCCTTTGAAAAGACATTAAAAGCGAATCAGAAGTAATGTTCCAGAGACGAGTTAATTATTTGTTGCATAGAAAACTCCAAGATAGAAGTGTGAGAGGTAATCAAGCATAAATATTGAATAAACGAACATATTCACGGGAAATTGGATACCAGGTCTCCAACTGCAATCCCGCTTTGTGACATCATGCGTGTTCTTATTTGAATATGTTCCACATCCATCTATAGTTCGACAACCGGGAATACTCACACCATACTTAATAAAATGACGTTTGAATCAACATGCAATGATAATGTAGATGAGTATTGCAATTATTAATACCGTCGTCCATCCTATCATATTTAAACAGAATAAAAGAGAGAAAGCGAACACATGAATATAATAAACTCATTCATTTCTTTATCAGCCTTTCCGTATTTTTAAGCATTTCTCCTTTAAAAATCCATACATTTAAAAACCATAATGCCTGGAGATTTGCCATTTTTATGCCCCCGAAGGGAGGCATATAGTTTTTGAACCGTCTGTCTGTCGGTCTGTCCGCAATTTTCGTGTCCGGTCCATATCTTTGTCATCGATGGATGGATTTTCAAATAACTTGGCATGAATGTGTACCACAGTAAGATGACGTGTTGCGTGCAAGACCCAGGTCCGTAGCTCAAAGGTCAAGGTCACACTTAGACTTTAAAGGTCATTTTTCATGATAGTTGGGCGTGTTCGGTCCATATCTTTGTCATCGATGGATGGATTTTCAAATAACTTGGCATGAATGTGTACCACAGTAAGACGACGTGTCGCGCGCAAGAACCAGGTCCGTTGCTTAAAGGTCAAGGTCACACTTAGACGTTAAAGGTCATATTTCATGATAGTGCATTGATGGGCGTGTCCGGTCCATATCTTTGTCATTCATGCATGGATTTTAAGGAATTACAACCATCCTATAAATGCTTTTGACAACATGCAATGAATGAATATTAATACCGCGCCATACCAATACATAGTAAAAGAGAACGACCAGTATATTAACTCTCATTTTAATCAGCCTTCATTTTAACATTCGCCAAAATCAACATAAACGCATTTTCCTGAGATTGCCATCTTGTTTAAAAGATTTACAGTCCTGTTATCGTCACACTTGATTTTAGGAAGTTCAAGGCCATTTTGAAGAGATATACAGATAAGCTATCAAAAAATGCGATAGAAATTATTATGTCTCCCACCACACAGTGGTGTGGGAGACATATTGATTTACTCCTGTCTGTATGTGTGTCTGTCACAAATCTCTTGTCCGCACTCTAAGTCGAACAGTCAAATCGGCCCAGTCACTTCGGAATTATGGCCCTTGAATAACCAAATATACTGATGCCAGTGATACATTTCTTGGTGCATGGTTGACTCAGATACATAATGAAAGGTCATTTACTCCTAAACTTACTCCAAAAGTATCAAAGGTATATTTTCTATAAGTAACAAACATCCCCTGGACGAACGCTCCCAAATGGGCTCGAACCTTTTACCTCCGGATCCCGAGGCGGACGCCATAACCACTAGGCCACGGTGACCATATATGTCGCACGATTTCTGATAATGTTTGATAACAAAGTTTTATATATAACGGCCGTCAGACAGAAGATCTATTGAATAATTTTATTACTTAAAGCGTTAAATTCTGATGGTAACAGACATCAAGTAATCACATTGATACGTTCTGAAGCAACACGGTCTTATTTTCATTATAAAAAAATCGTTGTTAAATGTTTTCAAAATCGTTGTATTGAAATATTCGATAGCAGATATGATCAAAATTAACAATCCTTTACTTTTCATCAGTTCATTCAGTGTAGACAACTCGTTCACGTAAAAATATTCACTCAATGTCTCCTTTTAATCAGTTGTTACTAAACTGCCATTTCGGACGTTAAAGAATCCACAATATTGGCAGAAGGCGTTATTTTCTGACAGTAGCAAACCTTTTTCAGTACAATAGTTGTCTAACGTATCCCATAAGGGAGTTTACCTTAATGCAATCCATCCATCATTGACGAGAGCCCCTCTGTTGCTAAATGTAAATAGAGCGAGCCCTGTCTCAAAACTGACACATTCATGATGAAAAACTGTGGGTCTGTATTCATAAATCCTTTTGGGAAATTTTGTAAATTGATATAATTTTGTTTACACTTTCTCTCTTTAATCTTAACGCTGCGGGGACAAGTTGTATATTTAGTTCATTTACAAATCCTAGCCAGGCAAATGTTATTCCAGTGCGTTGTGCCAATTTCTACTTGGACTGATTCCTTGCACTTACCTGCTGTGTATACCAATAGAGTTGCCTAATTTATTTTGAAATTATTATCATGTACAAGTAAAATAATATAAAAGTAATATAACAATCTTCAGAGTTCAAGTTTGTAGCACTAATTGCAATATACTATCACCACAATTAAACTTTATACAATAATATTCATATAATCAATTGATATTTTTGTATACCAGTCAGTATTTAAACTATTGCCTGAGGTCCTAAGTAAACGTATGTTTCATATAAACGAGCCATATCACACACACTGACGATTTATATGAGATTTATATGAGATGTCATATAATAAAATACAGCATTATATACATGATTGTGCTGGTATACGTTATACAGAATGTATAATCCTGTCGAATTAATTAGAAATATATTGTTTGTATTAAGATATAAGAGTAATAACTAGAAACAAAGTAATTGCGCAATAACTTAGAAACGGGAATCTTTTAAGGTATTAAATTGAAATCAGTTTTCTAACGTAATAGAATTAATGTGAAAAATATCAGAATTAATGGCTTTAAACTTTTTGCTGGAAGTATATACGTGATGAAAATTGAAAATATGTTGAAACAGAATGACTTTTTATCATAAAACAGAATGAAGAGGATAGTGCTAGGACTGGTCAGCCCGGTGTCAGTATAATGTGACTGGGTGGGGTATCATGCCACGTGTCTACGGCGTGATAGTCCAGCGAGGCAGCACTATAAAGTTGGGCATTGTGCTCATTGCTGCAAGTAGACACCGTCGTACATATGACTGAAAAAATGTTGAAAAAGACGTTACACCTGAACACACACACAGAATGAATAGATTGGAGGCAATTTATAAAGATACAAAAATTACAAATACTATTGAACCTATTGAAGATTTCATTGAAAGCCAACCATACCGGAACATTGACTGTTGTAAACTGCGAACATGCCTTGTCTGTGGTTTGACAATCATCGTTTTACAAAACTGAATAACTTGGAGATATGAATCCGACGATTGTGGCAGTATTACTTATATTCAAAAGTATTTTATATATTAAGTAAACTTCTAGCCCCATTGTCATTTATGGTTATTTTCTGTCTGTCGAAGTCATCACAGAGCAAATCAATGACGAACTTGAACAAGACACAAGTACAGCTATCTCCAATATTGACACTATACGTTCTTTGGGATTTCAGTACTATCATCTTGTACATGATAAGAATGATGCACGGCCATCAAACCCATTCCCTGATTTTTACTTTGAAAAACGAGGACTTTTGCTTTTTGCAACACTTTTATGCCCCACTCCCTAGTTTGAAGAAGAGGTATGATATTTACATAAAACATGTTCAGTCGTGCCCTTTAAAGAGATATTTTAGTGCTTTAATTTCAGACAAGTTTTTGAGTACATTGGTGTACATCGACCAAGATTGACGTTACTTATATGCAGTCTGGTGTTTTGTTACTAATGCTAGAGTTTATCTCACTAGAGAATTATTTACAATGTCTTGTCTAACAAATTGAAAATACAAAAAAAAAATGTGAATTGGGCATGCAACAAACGCGTTTAAACCCACACTTTTATTTATATAGGTTTTGTCTGTTGCAAGGTGCTGTCCCTACTGTTAACCCATTCCATTTTATGTAATATGGTAGTTTTTCTTGTTTTGAACCACTCATTTGCGCGCTACTCCAACGTTTTGTACCTCAGCCTCCTCGACAAATACATCCCCAATTTTACCCAGTGCTAATGTTAATATATATAATTGTAATGCAACCGATGAACATTCGAAGGAACCTATCTACTATAATTCTTTCTGCAGTTGACCTTCTTTGTGATGTGTGGCTCTGGTTGTGTTAGCTAAGCTAAAAAAATCTTAAGTTGACTCTTTGCTCGTTGTGTATCGGTCTATCGGTCGGTCGGCTGGTACACCATTTGGTTTCCGGTTGGTAAATAGAGAATGCTTTGGTCGTCAGTAGGGTCAGTAAGTTCGCAGTGACCGTGAGACTGCAAGCGGGTTCTCATATGTAAATTGAAAGAAAGCCCGTATGCCTACAGTCGTTCCACTTCTTGTGAGTATTGCCTGTAGACAGTAAATGATCACTGTTTTAGTGGGGTCAATAGATCTCCTTTTCGTGGGTAAAAATGTCCAAGATCGACATCACAATGACAGGAAAGTGCAAACGTTTTTCCTAAGACAATTTATTACTAAAACGTAGCCAGCCTAAATGGTAAGTGTCTTTCACAAGGCTGTTAAATCTCTTCTTGCTACCAACATTGATGTTCTATAACAAAATAAGCTTAAACCATTGCCATATTCTCTTGATTTTTGCAAAGTCGTTGAATCAACTGTAAAATATTTCAGCTAGTCACTAAAACATTGACAGAATATCGGGTTCCCTGGTCTGAATAAAACATAATTGAAAAAAGACGTTTTGTATTGTAATGTAATGCTCTAAAGTAAAACTAAATAGAGAATTATCTTATTATAATGTTAATAAATGAACTTGCCTTTTGCCAGGAAACAAAATGCTTCTCTTTAGACAATTGTGTATTGAAGTAACAAGAAACCCCACTAACCCCGAGAGATAGCTTATTACAAGTGATTTATAGCTTGTTTAATAAGCCTTATTACATATTGATTTGTCTGTTTAGATTGTGGATACTGTGAAATCATTAATATTCGTGGGGGACTAATTTTCGTGGATTTCGTGGTTGAGTCAATCCACGAAATTTAATCCCAACGAAGAAGTAAAATTCCCATTTATTTTATGTTATAAAGTTAAAATCCACGAATTCGTATCCCCACGAAATTGCTGTTTTGACCAAAACCACGAAATTTTTTGCCCACGAAATTAAATGATTTTACAGTATTGTATATTAGTGTTTATAAGTGTATATATTGTATAGCATAGCAGTTTGATGAATATTGAGATGAAAGTTGTGTTACGAGTTTGCAATATGATTATGAAATAAGGTCAGGTTTTTACATTGTCCTATTCACGTTTTAGTATGTTTATATAAACGAGCCGCCCATTTTTATCTAAGTGAAACTGTGAAGTAACACTGTGACAGTATTATTTTCATGGCCAAAAATAAATGTAGTACTATCATCCTTCATAGAAATTAGAAAATAAGATAAAAATAAGTGTGCAACACATGTATTTGATGCATTGTTACTGAGCAATATTCAAAATCATCTGCTTGTATTTTGAAGGATTTATGACTTAAAATATGTCATTTACAACAGTTAAATTCTACTTGGAAAATATATATTGCTGAACATTTTATAAAGCATCATTTCATTCTCGGAGACAAAAACGTGTATGAATTATACATTTTATGGCTTGAATCGACCATCGTCACGATTAACATTTGTATTTTTAATGCAGATAAAAGGTTGTGTAACCATCAAAAAACATGAATTGTTTATTGACTGAACACTCCCCAATTGTAGACTAGTAGACAGTATACTTATTTTTGCAATAATGTATATTTCAGTCTTTACACGGATGATTGACATATAGCAATGTTTCACGCTGAATAACCTTATGTTCAAGAAAAGAAAGAGTAACAAAATATACACATTTAGACACTCACCATATTATTGTACGATATTTATCACAAATATCAAAATATATTGGTCTGTTTGCATGCTTGACGTTTTGCTTCTTTTCATTCCCTTGTGACTATGTGATTTATCATTTCGGCTATTTCTGGGAGTGATAGAGGAGAAGATCTTAATTATTTACAGAGGTCAAATATTTGTCGTTGTTCTATATTTATGTTATATTCTTCATGTTTGATATGTTGTATTCCTGTAGATAGAAATAATGTGACACTAAATATTCCTTTGATGAGTTAATGAATTCGTATGTTCAGTTTAATGCATTACATGTTAGCATACTGAATAATATGATCATGTGTTCTCAGAGGACCTCAAGTTTACATCTTTTATCCTCAAATACATCACTTAGTCTAGTAGATTAATATAGCACAGATCTATTTGAATGCTTTCAGCTAAGTCATCAGTTTGAATGACGATTTAGGCACACATTAGTGGCTATAAAGTGCAATAAATTTCATGTTGTCTTTATTTATTAGAACTAGGTTCTATAAAATTCAGATACAACTATCAGTACAAATCATGGTTTAGTCGACATGAGCTTTTGATGATATATGTAAGCTTCACGTGCTTCAGAGAGAGATTTTGGTTCATAGTTTAAAATAATATGACCTGTCTTTAAAGATGTAAATATCAAACTTTAGAGCAAAAGAAAGATAAATAAAAGCTTCAGGAATACAGATTTGTTTAAAAATAAAAAATCAGTTAGTAAAAGTAAAGTAGGGTTTGCTTTGGTACAAGTTGCAAATGAATCTAGAATATATAGATGTTCTCGTCAATGTTCAATGAGCTTTTCTCGTGAGAGTGTGCAGAGCTATTATTATACTTAATGAACTTTGACTGAAAGGAAATAATGCCTTTTGCTAATATTGCAGAATCTTTGATGTCTGAAATGCCAGTTGTTTTGAATTCGTTAACAAACAGAATAATTAGTATTTGCATTCGTGCAATTAAGATATCGGTATAAGATAGCCTGTGAAACAGTTGTTCTTTTGTCTCTATTCTGAATTGTTAGAACTGTTAAAGTATAGTATAAAAGCTAACAACTTTGACCCAAAAGTTGGCACGCCTTACGTTTTATTTACAAACAGCCACCAGGATATCTTTGCAAAACCTTGAATTTCGCAAACTTCACTACCTTTTCTAAATGTCTTAGACACATCTCCTTTAGTTTGGATGGAAGTTTATGTGTCAAGGAGAAATAAATGGCACAATTTTGTAATATTTCTAAAATGTTTATATACAAAAAGATCATTGGAATTTTTTGTCCAATTGGACTTTTCCAAAATCCGATTGGATATACGCGTCCATTAGGACATTTTGAAAATCTAGTCGGAAAATTGTCCCATATTTTTGCGAACTTGAAATTTTTCCCGGCGGACTTGATGAAGGTTTGAAAGTAGTGTAAAAATGCTTTGATAATGTTAAAATGGTATGTAAGAACGTAAACATCATGAAATAGCCGTCTTCTGAGAAATCTTTGAAAATCCAATTGGAATTTTATCCAGTTATTATTTCGTTGGAAAAACGGCCGCCCGGTAAATTTTCCGATCGAAATTTTTTTCAATCGGACATTTTTCCAGTATTGAAAACTGGAAAAAAGTCCGATTGGAAAATTGATTTTTGTTTTCTTATATGTACATAAACATAACTGTTATCGTGAATAGCGTGAGTAACAATGAAACAAATTGCCTTGTTTTGAGGTGAGATATATTTCATATTCGCGAAAACAGCACATATTTGTTTTTTATTTCAGGCTTATTTACGTTGAAATACTCAATTTTTACCAAGTGCCAAACGTTTAGCATTGACCCGACCCCTAACCCTACTACTTTTACAGTACTGCCGGACATATTCAGTTATGAAACCTTGCATTTTTGCAAATAATATTTACGATTATAAAACGCTTCTTCCAACAACCCCATGTTTCAGTTAGTCACCTTGTACAAAATTAGAAGAAATAGGTGCTTATGAAAGAAAATCTCCAAAATATTAAGTTTAGCAATACTGATGATACTGACGTTGCGTTTTTGTTTTCTTTTTTCAGTTAAGTTTATAAAAAAGAAAACATTAAATTAAGAGGAGCATGGTCTATTGGATTAGGTGTCGGCCGCTCAACCCGGGAGTTGTGGGTTCGAGCCCCATTGGGGTCACGACCACGCCTTCTCATTTGACGCCAGTACTGGTTTTTCAAAGAAGCGGACTCGAGAGTGGTTCAAATAAGCTTGAAGCTTTCAACACAATCGAGCTAAAATAGATTAGTTTAAACTAAACACACCATTAGACATAATGTACATGCACATTAGAAACATGGACTTCCACCCTCTATCAAATATGTTAGGAATACTACTCTTTTTCTGTTCTTTATCTGATGTCTTCTATTATAGCATTATTCAGTTCGTTTATATTGTAGTCATAAAAGCAATTCCAATAATAGACGAAGTGCTTGCGTTCGATTAAGTAATTCAATTGAGATATCGGCCGATTCGTATTCAGGTCGTTCAAAGTACTGTTATTATTGTGAAAAATAGACTGAAATATACATTACGTAATTTCCCAAATGACTGCTTCTTTCATTTTATAGTCTTATTACAGTTATAAATGTTTTACAGGGGTGTTTAAAAGAAAATAAACGGTTTTTGTTCATGGAATTCGGAAAGATTGAAATCTTCCCCTAAAATGTTTTGTATAAAACAAAGAGATTTCAACTCAGACTTGACATATTCTGTTTTTTGTTTTTCTATGAAAGTAGGAAGAAACTTCATTAATGAACTTTCAACTTCCACTTCATATCAAAGGGTACTGCATACAGTCCCTTTTGCATCAGAAAGACATAGTATGTTAAAGAAGGACAATGATCCAAAGAAATAGACACGTTTATCAAAGAAGCCTCACCGAAACGAAACCCTACACTAGTGTGAGTATAACCGTGTACACGATTAAGATTTACACATTTTCTTATTATGTGGAAAGTTTAGTTTGTAAAACATAAATAGATATGTGCATTGCAGTAACGCAGACTGACTAAAAATATAAATAAATATAACAAGGCATATGAACAGTGTAACTGTCCGTACTATGGGAAATCGGCGTAACGTGATAAATTCCTTATGACATTCACGTAAGTCCATTGTAAAGCATATACATCATTCTCACAAGTCGTTATAATCTAGACGTTTTAACGGTGCTGGTCCTGTTAAACCTCCTTTTGAGTATTTTGGAGCAACGGACAAAAACATCTAGATTTAGTTTTACGCCTTCCACAATATTTAGAAAGTGCGTGTTGATGTTTTGTTGTATGTCTGCACCTATTCTAATCAGCTCCCTTGTACCAACCTCTGTTATTGTCGTCAATTTTTTAATAAACGTTGAAATTAATATGCAATAAACGTACATCGATTTTATCTGGGGTATCTTCATTTAGTTCTGGAAAATCTACATGTGATTCTAGCGGCCCTTACATTAACGTCCATTTACAAATATACGAACAGCATTTTACAGCAGTACCAAGAAACTGGTATGGGCGTTTTTATGGATACACTATCAAAATGCAGTAATACGATTCATTGATACAAAAGGCAAACATCCTATACTGTCTCGATTTATATTTAAAAAAGATTAAGTATAACATTAGACAACATTAATGTCACACAAAATATCGTCATGATACCCACATACGTCGTTGTTCTCATAAGTCGTCTATCAAACTGTAATATTAATCACAACGTATTATAGGAAAGCATATGACAAAAGTTCCCAAAGCTGGTATTATCTAAAGTATTCGTCCCGCTATCAAACATATAATCGTCTATATAATTCCCTTAGGTATGTAGGCACAATAACAGTTACTTGGAACAAATATACTACTTACAATTATTCTTTTAAAGCCTACATTTTTTCGTATAACAAAATGCAAAACAATAAATCAATGGAATTTATCAAACTAAGCAATAACTCAGCAATCTGTCCGTTTGCTTTATATCGATCGCATGGTCTGAACTGTACTGATTGTGCGAAGCCAGAACATTCTTTTGATTGATATCCTTGCCCCTTTCCATGAATAAAATATGTTTGAATATTTCTCTTTTGTGTTCCAAGATACAACATCAGCTACGGGCAATGTACAGATTATAATAAAACTGTTAATACATAATCACGAAAGCAAACACTTTTGCCTTCATATTTAAAATGGACACTCTTTCTGCTATTTTTAAATTGACAGCAACATTCACATATCAGACACCCAATTTCAAGCTGTCGAGAATAGCTACACTGTGACATTTTAAATCACTCTTTGTTTCATAACCAACGCAGCAGAGATTTATTACATATTTTACAGGCTACACTCGTGTTTTGTTTAAAAGAATACTGCTAATAGCTATTTTATTTATGTTTTACATATTATACTAAATTTTTAAAAATGAAAGTATTTCCACTATGTCTGAAGAAAGAAAAGATGGTGGTGTGCCCCTTTGTACAGATGAAAACTAAAATCAAGCATTCTCGAAGTTGATCTGGTTGACTAACTTCGGATTGTAGGTATCTGTGAAAGGTAGTTCATGTCACGTGATGAAGCTCTCTGCAATCCCTGAAGCATTGTAGCATTTTCAGTTTCCTCACATGATGCATAATCTAACAACTCGCTAAATTCATGTACAAAAAGGTACTTAATGAGATGATCAAGAGTTTTAATCAATACCCATGTAAGAGGCGTTGAAATGAATTGAATTATTTGAAGTCAAAATTGTCTTAATGTCTTTAATTGTATCTTGATGATATGTCACTGTTAGTCTGATCTTGTGAACTATGTCAGAGATACATTCAGTATCAGGGAAAGCTAAAGGACATTACATTGCCAGCCCCTCTCAACTCTAGTAATGCGTTTTCGTCAATGGTGAAAACGTGATTACAGATTGTGATTTTTGATTTAATTACCACAACATGTAAACGATTAATTTCGTCCCAGACAAAGTTTGGATAAATTTGCAGACCGAAGCCTCCACTAAGGCAAGTATGTCATGAGTAAAAGCAATAACTGTGATAAAAAAATGTACAGAAAAAAAACACTCTAGTGAACTGATATAATTTGTTTTATTAAAACATTATTCATACTGGCATAAATACACCAACATTATTGAGAAGCATAAATTATATATAAAAATAATGATCTTTCAGTATATCGGATTGTTTTCTATGAAAATATTGACGAATGTGTGTCAGTTATCCATGCGAAACTACCCTTTTAAATAACAGTTAACTTTTGTTACTGTCGAACCACTACACATATAGTGTAAGCAGACGCCTCAATCCTTAGCTATTTTTGGCCAAGAAAGCTATATTTCAAAGTAAAACGTAAACATTTATTTACGAACAACTGTGTTGCTGCAGTACATAAAAATGTAGGAGAAATATCAGCAAACATTTGCATCAAAACTCAAATGAAACAGATGATAAACGAATGAAATGATGCCATAAACGGTTGTCAGTTTTGATCCTGTATAAAGTTGATGTCTTGCAATAAAACGAAATACGCATTAAACCCTGCAGAAGTGTACGCATTACAGAGGATCTTTTCACAAATTTTATCAACAATCACAACAGGGGTCCTTAAGTGCCGTGAGGGGCCTGTAAAATCTTCCCTTATTAAGACCTGCGTGAGAGGTGTTGCACATTTTATTACCTCCCATGAAGAGACTCAATCAAACCAAATCGCTATTATTTTGCTTGGATGTGTTCTATGCTTCCAAAATGTATTGTACAAATGTTATTATAACAGAGATATGTTGATGATTGATATCTCCAAACATGGACATTGAAGCTATCATCAAACTCACTAAACTGATCCTTATTGAACAACTGTCAATTATTATTGCGTAAATACATTAATATGTGTGTATTTCAATGAATGACAGATAGCCAGATTCCCTTAAAGATATAATTATGTTGAAATAACACTTGCAACATTCTGATTTATTGTGATAAGGTCATGTAGTTATCGAATAAATTGTGAAAACACCGTTGACTAAATGTATCAAGGTGGGCAAAGTCCGTTTTGTAACTGCTTAAGGACCATACTAGCCTTATTTACTACGATAGCTAGTTCAGGATAGTCGATTCTCATTCACGTCAGTATTTGCATAATTTATAATAGATAAAGCTACAGTAAGATTGCAATGTAGATATACGATTGTAATTAGATGATTATCAGTCCATGGAACGGTTGCAGAAAGGATAAACTAAGTTTTTTTTCGAAATGTAAATAAAGAAATATAAACCACATTTATTACGTATCAAAGAGTCACTAAAGTAGAGAAATCTTACTCCTATACTTTCTACATATATTTAATATTTTCTTTTTTTTTTGTTTTGTTTCATAAATTTGTGTGATTAAGAAAGGACATATGTCCGACAATTCAAAATACATTCAAAGAACATAGCCGTCAACTCAGCAATTCATATCGATATCGTAGTAGAGATATGTATGAAATTAAAGTTATCTTTCTTGGCATACATTTACGTACGGACACAATCATACATACTGGGGAGATATACTGTTCGCTATGGTTTTGTTAGGATATATCTGAAAGTAAGGGCAAAGATACAATTGAAATATTCACGGTCCAAGATAGCAACATTTTCCAAACGGAAGTCTACAGCATAACATATGTGCGGCACATAAACAAAATTACAAAAAAAAGATTAACAATGCACAGAAAACAAATAATAAATTATGGCTGTTATAGCACTGTTAGCTACTATTTTTATATTTCAAACTTTTAAATTTTGTGTTTGAACAGATATCTATCATGAACTGTCTTAAAAATATAAACAAATTAACATATATATTAGCGTTAAAGATGAAATATATGAAAATTCTACAAGGCTTCGAAAACTGAACGATATAAATGAATCATACCAGGTTTTATCAAAGCTGTTCAATAACAAAAAGCATAAGAGCAAAATTGTACATTTACACCAATTTCTGTGATGACACAAAATTAGGGGAAACAGTATTAGGCCAGAATTAAAAAGTGCCAAAAAACTATCAAGGTTGTCCGCATCATAAATAAGGTGTATAAAATGATCTCGTTTACCCTAAGGATACATTATTCCAGGCTTTTTCTTAATCTTTTACTGACGATTGCCAGTACTCTTAAAGAAAATGAGAAATTCTATTGATATGCCTCGGTTATTGTGTCCGCAGGACGTCCTGTCATTTAACACTACAGACACTTTCCGCAGTCACTTTTTGTCAAAAGATATATTTCAATTACTGTGCCCGTGATTGCTCTGACTTTTATTTCTGTGTATGTTATTCACGACAGATCAAGATAAAGGCATTCCACGATTTAATTTAGCCTCCTCCGCAAAACAATTAAAATTCCTTCATTTCGATCACAATGTTAAATTCTTGTAGATACTGGTATTGTAATACTCGAAAATTCCCTTGATTAAAATTGTTTTACAAGCTTAACTATATGCATTAGATGATAGCTAGTTGTATATTCTCAAAGGACCCGATGTATCAAGCTTTGATCTTTAATGTTTTAGCATGCATTAATGTTACATCACACGTAGCATAATGAAGATTAAATGTCATTAATTTTAAAGATGATATAACCATAGTAATTGTAACTTGTTTGAAATGTTTCCATGAAATAGTTAAGATGTAGCTCAAACATACACATTTCAGTTCTTAGATTCATTCCATTCTCCTCATTTCCAGACTTTTGATGCACGATGTCCCAACTTGTCTTTCAGGCGTAAAGATTAGAAAGACCATAGAAAAACCATAGCGCAAGAACCAGGCAACAATGATCCTTGTTCCAAAATACTGTTTGGCGTATATTATCATTTCCTGTAGGGTTTGTTAAATTAAAAGTTAGTCATTAAACCAAACCATAATAGTCCTTTCTTCAAACAGTACAATAATATTTCTCATGAGACTTCACATTGTACTGACAGGAAATAGAGGCAGTAGTTTGCTTATATTGCAGAATCATAGATGTTTGAAATATCATTTGCTTTAGAATTCGTTAAGAAACAGAATAACAAGTAACCCTGTTCTTGCAGTCAGGATATTGCTAATAGATAACACGCAAATATAAGGTACCTACACTTTATATTCTCTGAATTTGTGATTTAATAGTATACCTAGGGCTATGTTATTCCCTTTTGTACCACTTGAAATTTGGTTTGTGTGTATGTAGCTTTAAACGTCATCATTTCTTACAAATCATGTCAATGATGATTTAAAGGTTCTGTTGACAACATTGTGTTTTCAGTAAGTCACACAACTCTTACATTAGAAGCAAACAGAATCGTATGCATAGATAATTAAAAAGAAGTTATCGTGTTTCCTTTAACAGTCCTGATTTTATTCCTATATTCTAATTGCTGATTACTATCTTAATATTTACAGCTATAGATTTTGTCTAACGTGATTCAGCAAATTATCTACTTTGACGTTTTTAAGGAAAATGCTTGAAAAATAATTAAGCTTTTTGCACTTAGCACACATTTTCTTAAATCGTGGCGCCACCAAACCTCATGGGAGATATACTGAGATTAGAACCGGTGGTTCTTTCGTTCTATTTGTCCTTCACAAAATCGTCGTTCTGTTTCTGATATCTCCTTAAATGTGCAGTAATGATCCAAGACTTGGAGAATGCTACTTTCAGCCATCATGGTTATGTCGGTTTAAAGTGAAACCAAAATAGAAGCAATTCCATGCATAACCGACAGGTTATGATTCTGGAGATAACTTGACGTGATATGTTGTACCCCTAAAAGGATTTAAAATTACCTTGGCACAGATTTTATCCCGAATTCAAGAATAGAATTGTTTCGTTTCAACCTGTTGTCATTTTTACCCTGTGAGATATTTTCAAAACACTTGCGCAAATGTTAATCATAATTATGTAAGTTTGTGGATAGTACCTTCCAGTCATGTGGGTACGATGTAAGGTCAAAGGTCAGATAAGCATTGTTTTGCTTTTGCTCAAGTTGTTTTAATCCATTATTTTTTGTTATAGTTATGGCAAGATCCATACAGCTGTTGTACTAAATGTTACATTTTGACATGGCGTTTTGATGTTTCATACAGCTGATGTACATAATTCAATTTTGTGACATATCACTTTGATGGCAATGATCTAGAAGGAGCACACCGCTTGCTCTGCCTGAAACCTTATACTAGTAATTATGTATGAATAGATGTGTATATCGGGAAACGTACTTAAACCATATACTACGTAAACATATAGACCATGAGAACGGTACACAAAAATAGAAGAACACAATGGCTACCGCCTTGAACCGACCAGTCGCAAGGAAACCCACCGGAGAGATATAACCTTTTAATGGAGCTCCAACCTTTACTCATCTTTCCACTGCATCGGCATTTTTTATTGAAAAAAATGAGTCGCTATGCAGAACACACCTTTCATCCAATTATTTCCAGCTTAGTATGTAGACAATGTAGACGGTATTTGATGTCGGTTATACATCTTTTTAACCTTAATGAATAAGAATATTCAGATCTTTCGTAACTAACACATGTATTTGTTCTGAAGAAATATATTTAAATGAGAAAAAAAAACCATCTGGTTTCTTCGTTTAATTCAATATTGAACATGGGCATAAATAGAGAATCACGGGCTTCTGTCTTTTTGATAACAATGTAATCAGGCGAGGCTGAGGATAAGTTTTTCGAATAGCATTGGGAGCAATGAAAAAAAAAAACAACTCGTAGTCATACGTATTTGTCATTTAGTGTGTCATTGATAGCAACAGAAAATTTCAAATTACCTGAATGAATCTGTCACAAATAGTGTGTGGTCTGATGATGACTACTTTCTATTCAACGTATTAATTATGAAAACATTTTGTCACAAACAGAGTGTGGTTTGGTGATGATTACTTTCTATTCAACGTAATAATTATGAAAACATTTTGTCACAAATAATGTGTGGTCTGGTGATGGCTACTTTCTATTCAACGTAATAATTATGAAAACAAAAGACGTAACATTTTTATACGATAATACGCAAATACCTGCTACCTTTAATTTGTTAAGCGTTAGGTCCATGTTTCGGAGAAGGAAGTTTGAATATCACCAAATCATAGAAAGAAAGCATTGTTTTACATGAAAATTAAACAGCATATAAAACATGTATATTTTTCTACAAAACCATTGTCAATTTACTCATATATTATTGAATTCCGGAAAGGGACTGCATGATGGGGCCACACTTCTGGACAGTTCAGCGCCTATAAAAACTCACTATTTTTAAAAAGCTGTTACATGTCTTCCTTTTGATGCATTTGCAACAAAATACCAGTGTTTAAAGTTAAACATCGTTTTTGACAATTGTTTACATTTATTTCTTTACAACTGCCATTCTTTTTAAAGGGGCACAACTCCTTAAGAATATTTTAAGTATCCAATTCTATGGGACGGAATAATAAAACATGTATTGGACAGATAATTTGTTTGTGAAGATGTTGTTCGTTTACTAATAATTACTGTTGTTTGTGATATACTGCTAAACCTTAAGTTGTTTACCCGCATTGAATAGCAAAACTTTTTTGTTTACTAAAACATTCCAAAGACAAAAGGCAAACACTTGTTCTCGTTTTTTTCAATTATTACTTGCTAGTAGTTGTACAAATAGAAAAAGTAAAACCAGTTGTTTTTAGAACTGCTGTTGGATGCTGTATAAAACACTCATGTTGTCTGCAAAAGCAACAAGAACAACAGAAGATAACACCTCTACTATGTCACTGGTGTAATCAAAGAGGTCTTACACAAATACGAAAATTCAGGAAAGGCTCTTAAACGTCTCTAAAATGACACTCAAAATGAGAAATAAATCACTATAATAATATTATGTCCATATACACTGTACATATAGCGCATGAACCTATTTTACGAACGATTTAAGGACTAAACATGTAAGTATGTGTTTTCTTCCTTTATTTGATACTCATCTATTACAACATTATTCAATTCTTTTAATATACTGTAGTCATAAAAGCAATTCCAATATAGATCAAGTGCCTGCATTCGATTAAGTAATTCAATTGAGATTCGGCCGATTTCTATTCAGGTCGTTGAAAAATACTGTTATTATTGCGAAAAATAGACTGAAGTATACATTATGTTATTACCTTAATTGCTGCTTCTTCCACTTTTTATACTCACTATAGACTAAAATTGTTACCCCAAGGATGTCTAAAATATAATCACATGTTCTTTATTCCCAAAAATATGGAGCAAATAGAGCTTTATTTCTCGACATTGTCTTCTAATCAAAAGTTGATATATTTTGTAACTAAATTCTCTTTGATCATTGTAAATAATTATACAGTAGTAATATTACGCTTTAAAATACATTTCGTAACTTACTAAATGACTGCTCCAGTAACATTATATTCTTGTTTTAGATACAATGCAGGAGGTATGAACATATTTATTTCTGATACAATACAACAATCTTTGTTTAAACTCCTAAACTTGTATTATTATTATTATTGTTTTCATTGTTATTTTTATTATACATTTGAATTTGTTATCATTTTTATGTTTAACTTAGAGTTCACAATTATTTTTGTATTTCACAAAGCAAGCAAATTTAATGTACTAAACCAGAAGTAGAAGATCTAATGGAGTAACGTAAGTTAAAATATGATATTTAAAAGTTTGACACTTAAAAAATTCCAAATTATGTCTTAAAACCAGCTTTAAATATACGGATTTCTTTAATCATGTCTTTGAGTAAATCTCTACAAAACATGCACCCGGACCTATACATCTTATATCATCATATTAAAGGCCATATGTTTATTTACAGTTGTACAGTTGTGAGAAGATTCATTAAAATCTACACTGTACAAAATTGTCTATTCAGTATTGTAATTTTTCAAAGACTCTGATTTTGTAAACTTGTGTATGGTCCAAATGGTTAAAATCAGTCTATCTTGTTTTATAAAACAATTTGATCAGACCGTGCAGAATAACCTTAAGACGAATTACTATCTTGTACTTTCATTAATTTACATTATCTAGTGCCACAGCATGTAATAATGTAATATGATATTTGTTCGCCTATGTGTTTGGCTCTGCATAGAAAAGCTTTCTGAACACTGTTTTTCCTTTGTCCGATTAATCAATTGTTAATTGTGTTTTTCTTCTCGATAAATTAATTTAGGATGGTTTTATTGAATAATATTTCCTTTTATCTAGGAAATCAGGCTAATTAAGTATTAAATTACGTGCTATAAACAATTTTCGCACAAATAATGAAAATATAATTTGGACGAAATTATATATTTTCTGTCGATGATAAGAAATTTACTGCACACACGTTTTAATCGGTCAAATATTCTTGGCTGTCTTTCTGTTTACCTCTGATCAAAAGACCTTTGTTGTACTCGCAAGGAATCGACTGTTACACGTGTTATTTTTCGGAATATATTAGAAAACAGGAAATCTAGCTTCCGAAATTGCAAGTCTAATTTGATATCAGGTATTTTTGAAAAATGTCTGCTTTATATAATATATACTCTTTATATCTTTCTGACACGAGAGATCTTTTTCACAAAAAATCGTATGTTTCATTTTAGGTTCTCCTAGGTATGAACTTCTAAAACATTTTTATTTTATAGGACATAACTTGTATATATTTAATTATGTGTCATGAAATGACTTTTATGACAGATCTACACTATATTTCTTTTGTTAAGATTCTAAGAATAGCCGAATAATGACAAGAATCCACATCAAATTAATTTCGTGAAACACCTTATTCTTAAATGCCCTAAGTAGGTCCTTGCATCGCATTTAGTCGTAATAGCGGTTTTAATGTAGCACACAGAAACAACAGTGGGCCCTATCAACATTCTCATTTGTCACGTAAACAGGACCTGTCCAGTACTAGTTTTTTTTCTCCCGAAGTTATCACTGCAATGGCTATAAACGTGGCTGGTCAGAGAACAAATTCACATTGTTCTGAATACAAATTGTCAAAGGTTTATAAATAGGAGGCGTTTTGTTTTACCATTTCGGTTAGAATATTAAACCAGTTTAACAAGTTCTGAAGTTCCGAATGAGATCTCAGCTCTTGTTTGATAGTTTACACGAAACTACCCGTTGGTTATATCAGTACAACTTATGTATAGATATTGTACCAGTTTTACAAAATACCTTTTTAAATTATTAAGTTTTTATGCACGTGACAAGTAAGTGCAGGTATTTCCTTCTTTCGCGTTTGCATTTGACACAATTAGTGGAGGCGCGTAAAAAGATATAATCCCCATTTAATCCCCGCAGTTTTATTTTGATGTATAAATACAAAAATGTTTTAGAAAAATTACAATTTATTTAGCGTAATGTGTTTCATTGAATTATGAGCAATATGTTAAGGAAATGTTATTCATTGTTTATGTAACTAAATACGAACAAATTGGGATAATGTTACTGAAAAATATCTGTTTTTGGGGACCAGTATATGCGTTTCTATGGGCATAACATAAATTGGCAGCATTCAGAGTTAGAAATAATCTCAATGGACTCAGAGGTATTTCTGGTAGATAGAATCGTCTGGCTCTTTTAATTGATATAAAAAGCACACAGTTCATGCTTTCGTGTTAAAAAGATAACAATATCAGACTACATTAATATCATAGGAAATACTGTCATGTTACCCTTCCACGTCGCTGCTCCTATAGACTATCTTTCGTTCTGTAATATAAATAACAAAGTATTAAAGGAAAGCAAAATGATAAAAATCATTCCGTAGCTGGACTAACGAAACTATTCGTTCCGCTATGAAAAACATATTATCGTCTAGGTTATACCGTTTGTGATAAAAGCATCCTGCAGATTTTTCATTTGAAATATATATTTATTATATACCTATATAAACCATGTACAAAATACGGTTGTATTTTAGAAGTAAATACGAACAGGCAGAAAAAAAATCTGTAATGTACCTTTTGTATTGCATGTTGCCCGATTACTGTCATTTAATATGCATGATCTGACAGAGTTCTATAAATAGCTCACTTTGAACATCAATAAACTGTTAATATTTTAAATATTACTCGATAACAAAACAACAAACAAAAAGGTGGAGGTATTAAATAAAAGGGTCATTAGAAGTATGTAATTTGTAATCGGCTCTAGTGTGGATTTTGCCAATTCGGATCAAACTCGGCGTTTGAGTGCCTCGTGTAATCCGACCCGGAAAAAATCACTCGAGCCCAATACAGCATCCCAGATCAACCTACTATTATAATAACCCTATTATATTTTAGTTTGTAAATTAATGTACGTTTGCGTTAAAATATTTAACAAGTACAATATATTTTTATAAGTTTCGTAAATATCAAAGCATTCTTTGCTTTACCTTTATATCGATCGCATTGTCTGTAAAGTGTAGATTGTGAGAACCAGAACTATCTTTTGATTGATATCCTTGCCCTTTTACATGAATAAAATATGTTCAGTTCCCTTTCTGTTATCAGCGCTGAATACATATACACCATAATGGCACTGTTCGTACAGAATCTCATGCGTGCACCATTTCGTCTCCAAATTTAAAATTGTCTTTCTTTTATACGTATAACAAAAAAAAATATTGTCAAAACACGTTTTATTTATATGTTGAATGGAACAACATAAAATTGCATTCGTGTCCCTATAAAGTTAGGGTATGTAAAGAGTGTTTTACGTTGTATTACCTTTCGTGAACAGACATCAAATTCTGTCGGTGATTATTATGCTAGGTTGCTTTCCATGTTAACTCTCAAAAATGGCAGTATTTTAGTGTCGTGTTGTACCGTTAACAATACTTGAAGTTGTTTATTTTGTGGTTCTATGGGATCATGGATACTATGCATTTTTTGTGTGTAATAATATACCGCTTAGGCCTGTGCTAGGCAGCGTAATAGACGTTTCATTACCTGTCATGAACAAACTAAATCAATGGAGTTTGATATTATTTTGTTGCATCTATGCTTCCAGACTTAAACGTCGATTCAATGCAGGTAAATGCACACTATATTATATTAAATATCAAGGATTATTTGATAAGCTTACTCGTAAATGTTTTTATTAGTGAGTTTTCTTAAGGTTTAAGATGAAACTTTCCGTATTCCTTGAGCATTGTCGGTTTTCTTCTCTAAGCCATTAACATGATGCACTATTTAAAAACTCGACTAGAAATAAATTCACATGCAAATTCTGTTCAAACTGCGATCCTGTTAAAGTCAGAATAACACAAAACCAATGTAATATGTACTCCCGTTCATTTTCATTATTCCATGTATGCCAGGATTATCAATTTCTTTCCTACAATGTTTTTCCGCGACAGCAAGCTGCTGTACAGATTTTGCTCTCGCTAAAATGAATCAGCTAAATGACAGTTTAATAACTAGCAAATGACATATTTAGCTGTTTTTTTTTTAATAACAATCTATTGTAAAGAATAAATGGAATAAGAGTCACATAGTCACATAGTCACAATGTAGAATGAGTCAGTATTAAACGCATACATATCTTTAATACAGTGCAAAAAAGATTACAAAATTAATGCTAAAGCAAAATCTGCCATCTAAATAAAGAAAATTGAAAAGATTATAAATGTTAAAAGTGAAATCTGCCATCTAAATAAGGAAAATTGAAAAGATTATAAATGTTAAAAGTAAAATCTGCCATCTAAATAAGGAAAATTGAAAAGATTATAAATGTTAAAAGTGAAATCTGCCATCTAAATAAGGAAAATTGAAAAGATTATAAATGTAAAAAGTAAAATCTGCCAATTGAAAATATTATAAATGTTAAAAGTAAGATCTGCCATCTAAATAAGGAAAATTGAAAAGATTATAAATGTTAAAAGTGAAATCTGCCATCTAAATAAGGAAAATTGAAAACATTATAAATGTTAAAAGTAAAATCTGCCAATTGAAAATATTATAAATGTTAAAAGTAAGATCTGCCATCTAAATAAGGAAAATTGAAAAGATTATAAATGTTAAAAGTGAAATCTGCCATCTAAATAAAGAAAATTGAAAAGATTATAAATGTTTAAAGTGAAATCTGCCATCTAAATCAGGAAAATTGAAAAGATTATAAATGTTAAAAGTGAAATCTGCCATCTAAATAAGGAAAATTGAAAAGATTATAAATGTTAAAAGTAAAATCTGCCAATTGAAAATATTATAAATGTTAAAAGTAAGATCTGCCATCTAAATAAGGAAAATTGAAAAGATTATCAATGTTAAAAGTGAGATCTGCCATCTAAATAAGGAAAATTGAAAAGATTATAAGTGTTTAAAGTGAAATCTGCCATCTAAATAAAGAAAATTGAAAATATTATAAATGTTTAAAATGAAATCTGCCATCTAAATAAGGAAAATTGAAAAGATTATAAATGTTAAAAGTGAAATCTGCCATCTAAATAAGGAAAATTGAAAAGATTATAAATGTTAAAAGTAAAATCTGCCAATTGAAAATATTATAAATGTTAAAAGTAAGATCTGCCATCTAAATAAGGAAAATTGAAAAGATTATAAATGTTAAAAGTGAAATCTGCCATCTAAATAAAGAAAATTGAAAAGATTATAAATGTTTAAAGTGAAATCTGCCATCTAAATAAGGAAAATTGAAAAGATTATAAATGTTAAAAGTGAAATCTGCCATCTAAATAAGGAAAATTGAAAAGATTATAAATGTTAAAAGTAAAATCTGCCAATTGAAAATATTATAAATGTTAAAAGTAAGATCTGCCATCTAAATAAGGAAAATTGAAAAGATTATAAATGTTAAAAGTGAGATCTGCCATCTAAATAAGGAAAATTGAAAAGATTATAAGTGTTTAAAGTGAAATCTGCCATCTAAATAAAGAAAATTGAAAATATTATAAATGTTTAAAATGAAATCTGCCATCTAAATAAGGAAAATTGAAAAGATTATAAATGTTAAAAGTGAAATCTGCCATCTAAATAAGGAAAATTGAAAAGATTATAAATGTTAAAAGTAAAATCTGCCATCTAAATAAGGAAAATTGAAAAGATTATAAATGTTAAAAGTGAAATCTGCCATCTAAATAAGGAAAATTGAAAAGATTATAAATGTTAAAAGTAAAATCTGCCAATTGAAAATATTATATTCATTTCATTTCATTTCATTTATTGGCAAATCGGCATTACAAATGCCTTTGACCATTTACAAAATCTATTACAAATATGGTCAAGACATATTGACATAAAATATAGAAACAATTTTAACATACAAATAAAGCGGAACATATCATCCAAAAAGATAACATATAAATCTAAATAAAGAAAAATTGAAAAGATTATAAATGTTAAAAGTGAAATCTGCCATCTAAATAAGGAAAATTGAAAAGATTATAAATGTTAAAAGTGAAATCTACCATCTAAATAAGGAAAATTGAAAAGATTATAAATGTTAAAAGTAAAATCTGCCAATTGAAAAGATTATAAATGTTAAAAGTAAGATCTGCCATCTAAATAAGGAAAATTGAAAAGATTATAAATGTTAAAAGTGAAATCTGCCATCTAAATAAAGAAAATTGAAAAGATTATAAATGTTTAAAGTGAAATCTGCCATCTAAATAAGGAAAATTGAAAAGATTATAAATGTTAAAAGTGAAATCTGCCATCTAAATAAGGAAAATTGAAAAGATTATAAATGTTAAAAGTAAAATCTGCCAATTGAAAATATTATAAATGTTAAAAGTAAGATCTGCCATCTAAATAAGGAAAATTGAAAAGATTATAAATGTTAAAAGTGAGATCTGCCATCTAAATAAGGAAAATTGAAAAGATTATAAGTGTTTAAAGTGAAATCTGCCATCTAAATAAAGAAAATTGAAAATATTATAAATGTTTAAAATGAAATCTGCCATCTAAATAAGGAAAATTGAAAAGATTATAAATGTTAAAAGTGAAATCTGCCATCTAAATAAGGAAAATTGAAAAGATTATAAATGTTAAAAGTAAAATCTGCCAATTGAAAATATTATAAATGTTAAAAGTAAGATCTGCCATCTAAATAAGGAAAATTGAAAAGATTATAAATGTTAAAAGTGAAATCTGCCATCTAAATAAGGAAAATTGAAAAGATTATAAATGTTAAAAGTGAAATCTGCCATCTAAATAAGGAAAATTGAAAAGATTATAAATGTTAAAAGTGAAATCTGCCATCTAAATAAGTAAAATTGAAAAGATTATAAATGCTAAAAGTAAAATCTGCCAATTGAAAATATTATAAATGTTAAAAGTAAGATCTGCCATCTAAATAAGGAAAATTGAAAAGATTATAAATGTTAAAAGTGAAATCTGCCATCTAAATAAGGAAAATTGAAAAGATTATAAATGTTAAAAGTAAAATCTGCCAATTGAAAATATTATAAATGTTAAAAGTAAAATCTGCCAATTGAAAAGATTATAAATGTTAAAAGTAAAATCTGCCATCTAAATAAGGAAAATTGAAAATATTATAAATGTTAAAAGTAAGATCTGCCATCTAAATAAGGAAAATTGAAAAGATTATAAATGTTAAAAGTAAAATCTGCCAATTGAAAATATTATAAATGTTAAAAGCAAAATCTGCCATCTAAATAAGGAAAATTGAAAGCGTTTTTTTTTTGTTTATACCGAAAACAAATTACAATGATTTGATTTTCCATTTAATTACCACGAAAGATAGGAAAACAATTCAAAGCATTGTTTATATCCAAACGATACGTTACGAGTAGTTAATTTCGATTAATTTTAGATCGAAGGAATCGCTTAAGTGAAACTGTTTTGTGAAAAACTAATGGAGTGGAAAGAATATATTGATGATTAACAATCAAGTAAATTGATGTAATTTGTTTTATAAAAGATATACCAGCATGCGCAAATTCATCCTGACCTGGCGAAAACCATGTATATTTTGTTTGAAAGAAATGAATGTACAGTACAACTTATAGTTTAATGATATCTTTATTGAACACTGCATGCTCTAACGTGATATATGTAGCATTTGTAACTGCCAGACCACTGTTCACATGGAGTTTGAACTAAAAGAATATGGAACCGTCACTGCCCTCACCTGACTCCTTACGACTAGGTTCGAACTGTATTGAGTCTGGACCTAAAAAATCACCGACTTCAATTCTTCCCTCTTGTATATCATACAGACTAAAGTTTTATAAACTAACTTACGATATCTTGCATGTCAACATGTAAGATGAATATTTGCGTAAATACCCGATTAAATTTGCAAAATACCCAATAGACTTTTCTTTTAATGCATATCAAAACTTATATGTAGATTCGCATCCGGATGCATGCGTGTCATTGTTTATGACCCCGCTAAATATTTAACGGTTGTCGCTCGTAGTCTCGGACTGCAGTCCAAATATGCTGATTCATTTATTTGTATCAGGAAAGCGGGCGATTTGTAAAACAAATTTTAAATGAATGTATTCATAATCAATTAAGACGTCGCTACAGCCCGTTACAGTATCTTACGTAAGCTTGCAATGATAAAATTGTTGAAATATAAAACGGCATTTATGCGAAAACTAATTTTGACCTGGCATACCATTCTATGTGGATCATGTTTTTGTATTGAACAAAGTGTAAAAGCATTACTATTTATCATAACACTTAATGCTACCGAGCAAATTTCAATTTTCAATTGACGTAAAAAAATTTCTATAGATTCCCTTTAAGCATGCATCCTTGCCTAGTTCATCATAATTTCAGTTGCATTAAGGAACTAAGATGTTATAAGGTATTTCCAGATCTGCAGAATGCTTAGATGCGCCATGTTGGTTTTGCCTACAAGCCTTATATTTCATTGAAAGGAAATAAATAATGTAAACTATTTTGCTGTTGTCATAGAAGGTAAACTTATTGCTTAAAATAAGGAAAATTTTAATCATTTTTGACAGAAGATGAATCATTGTTAAAAATATGTTTTAAAATATTTGCATTCCTATTTCATAAATGTATGTGATACATCAAACAGTTTGATTTTATGTCTAAAGAATATGTGCTTGGTTAGTATTCCGACGCATTTGCAAAAACTACCGCAGTTTTAGAAGACTTGCATGCATTTCGGTAATTCTGTTGAGATTCATCAATAATGCATTTACGATAACGATTTTGTGAAAGAAAGCAGACAGACAAGAATACACTTGAACACAGCTGAGTCACGTCACTACTTTAATTTTCAGCCCTGTCAACATTTATTTGAGTTTTAACTTCCTTACATCAACAAAATTCTTTCCGTCCATTGTAATCAACCCCGTATATTTTTAAGCGTTTTACGAATAACTCCATTTCATTTCAAAGAAAATGCAAACAAGTACATCGGTTGGAACTGTTGCATATCTTATTCATGAATTTCCAAATGGCAAGCGAATAAATCAAGGAATGTTTAAATGTGTTCAAACCACATACAGTTTATCATGTTGTAATGTACCAGGGAACAGCCTTGACAACATAACGTGTTGTTTTTTGTTTTTTTTGCCATGGATCAATCTTCTGGGACACATACTTAACTATGTTTATCTACGTATCTGAATAACGTTTAATGAAGGTTTGACACTGCACAAAATATTGAGACGGTCTGTTTTATTTTTCCTCTTAGAACAAAGATTGTAAGTTTGCCCCATTCGTCTTTTCCTGACATTGTTTCAATCATTTCGCATTCAGACACATGCTCTATTTGATCCACAGTTTGGGAAGTATTCATAATTGTATTTTATACAGCGTGATAACAGAAAACATACACCGAACAAAACAGCCAACCCGCAGTATTTTACCAACATCTTAAAAGTTTTGAAATCTAGCGTACGCTAAAGTACAACATGTTCTTGGTAAAGTTGCATAATTTCAACACAACTTTGCCATCATATACACAGTATTCACTCATAATATTACTTCAACCAATTTTTGAGAATTCATACAAATGCACTTCAATATTTGATTTTATAAACCAGCGAAAATCGTTATCTGTGGAGGCAATGACAACGAAATAAAATGATGTGCTGCTTTTGTGCACTAACATTGAAGAGCGTTTATGCGATATGTAATTTGTTTTTAGTGAACAAACCTATGCCTCTGTATTCGTATACAGTAGTGGTATATACCTGTTTTGTAAAAACACATGTTTTATTTGATATTGCGACTTATTAAAATGGGATATGATAGTACATTGCAAAATGTGTAAAATTATAACTTCGCGTTATTTTTGAACTTTTTGACATGGTATTAAAAACTATTTCTTCCTTTCAAAGGGCGCTTTCACAGTTTTGGAATATATACTTTTTATGTTTTGGATATATATATATATATATATATATATATATATATTATTGGTCTATTACATTTTCCGAGAACACAGAATAGGCAGTGTATTTTTTCGAAGTGCTGCATATGTACACACAGTGACTTAGTTATCTGTTACTGCATCCCAAAGATACTCAGAGTTGTGACTTACAGACAAACCGTCGTAAAGAATGAATAACATGAAAGTTACAATAAAAATATTTGTTGAAGTCGGGCAATGTTTACGTTGTGTATTACTTAAGGATACAAGTTTCTAAGATACATGCACATTATTGCCATATTCAATCAGAGCGTTCTTAATTAAGATAGAAAAAGTGGAAACTTCACAGGTCGCTCAACACGACAAAAACGAAAACACAATGAACAATTCATCAGCCAATACCGAAAAGGCGGTGTCTAGAAGTCAGAACATGAATAAAATTAACACATTTCGAAGAACGCAGTCTGAAATTACACCTTTCTCGGAGAAAAGCTCAAGGCCAGCCAAAATTTCTTCTCAATAAATTTATTAGTACTGTGTTTAAGTCGAATACGATATGATGCGACGTCGGTAGCTTCGAAGTAAAGTTAAAGACCTGTCAGTCATATTCCAATATAATTTAAGTCCTAGAAGACTGGAAAAGTATATGCCATATGCATTTGTATTCTTTCGAAAACAGACAGAAAAATAATATGAAAAAAAACAAAAACACGATCGAAATTATGCATCAAAGATATATGTCTTCGTATTAGACACAATATATTCACTGTGCAGTATTATGAGCACTTTTTGATAATTGCTATTCGAAATATACGATATAAATTTAGTTAAGATATGTTTATATAATTATTTTTACAAATCTTGACAAGGACCCGTATTTATCAATGTTCGAAGCCTGACATGTAAGATTAATTATAAGGCTTTAATACCTTCAAAAATGTAGGACGTGTTTTTGCAGCGATTGAACCTACATTCGTACAAAGATTTTGTAAAGTCTGTAAAAGAAAAGAGTAAGTTTGAATGAAATTGGTCAATTTAGCCCAATATATAATTCTAACATCTACTGATTCTGGAAATTTGACTGGATTAGCCAAGACCTTTACATATCGCTGAATCCTTTTTAACATGTTAGTGTTAATGTAAGTGTTCATGTGTATTTCAAAAGAACACAATTACCATACATAGATGTTTCCAATAGACGGATCCCTTACATACATACTGGTAATCAAACGTAAAATGAT
The DNA here is from genome assembly GCF_021730395.1 of Mercenaria mercenaria. Taxonomy (NCBI): domain Eukaryota; kingdom Metazoa; phylum Mollusca; class Bivalvia; order Venerida; family Veneridae; genus Mercenaria; species Mercenaria mercenaria. Next base: position 82,405,491 of record NC_069365.1, on the reverse strand, counting down.
ATGGTTCAAAACACAATTCACGTTTAAAATATACCAGAATAACCCTAAAATACTCGGTAAATTTCAGACAAAAGACAGACAAGAGAAACACCATTAATGATCCAAGACAAATATTAGAGTAGCTCAGTCCAAGTATATTTTAATCAAAACATCCTCTCTCCCATATCGACTATTTGAAAGTAAATTCATCCATTACTTCAAAATCCTGGGACAAAAAGAAGTGTTCCTTATCAAAACACCTCTAGATTCCTATCTGTATCTTTGATGAGAATGTAAAATTAAAGAAGCAGTCATTTGGGAAATTACGAAATGTATATTTTAGTCTTATTGTCGGAAAAAATAAATGTTATTTGGATGAACAGAATTACGGCAATTGAATTACTTTATGTAATAAAGCATTCAGTTGATGAACTGATTTGACTCAAAGCAAAAAGTAAACCACTATAAAGTCAATTGAATTACTTTATGTAATAAAGCATTCGGTTGATGAACTGTTTGGACTCAAAGATAAAAGTAAACCACTAAAAAGTAAAAATGTGAAATAATCGACTGTTTTCAAAGAAAAAGAAGAACTTTTCAAACATATCAAAACAAAATAATTATAAGCTGAAAAATATTGTATATTAAAATTAAAATCAAAAAGAAGATCATGTTATGTGGAAACACATAACATTACATAGTACTAGCAGACCCGATTTGATTGAGTCTGTAAATAAGAGGTAATGAAATATAACACACCCATCGAGCCCCTAGCACCGTTTTAGCGGAATTCTTTTATGCAAATATACATGACTTGACCCCATAATCCAAAAGAAACAAACAATTTGAGATAAATTATGTTTGGCTAAGCTATGATAGGTAGCTCTTCAATCACACTGGAACTGAATGTTTTTTAATTATATCTGTTCTTGCCTATTTTGTCGGACTCCTAAGGGTGTTTCCCTTTTTGCTCTGAATTATGTATACGCGTTTAGTACATGCATTTTGAGGTTCTTAAAGGTTATTTTTATGTAATTTTACAGAGCATTTTTGTGTTTAGCATAAATTGCTTTCTGCTGCCTGTGTGCGTGTTAGGATGAGGTTAGGTATACCATAAAAAGGTTTAAGCTCTCCAATGGTGTTTTTGCCTCTGTGTTTGTCCTGTGCAAGTCCGCGTGCTGTGAGTTGCGTTCTGGGGAGGCTGCATTTTTGGAACATTACTTTCCCTGTTGGATACTATTGCTGTTTATTATAATTACTTTAATTAGACTAAATTTGGCTGAAAATAATGAAAAAGTATACACAATATCTACTTTATTATTATTGTTCCATACGCCCGAAGACAAATACACGTGGAACGTCTTTTTTCGAAACATGGACAAGACTCAATATTTCTACTTAAAAGCTAGAAATATGTATAATATTTTGAAAATTAGGTTTGTTTTGATTATGATGGGTTGTGGTGGCGTTGTGGGTCTATGAGTGAACGGGAGGGGGAAGCGTCTCTTCATCTGGTGACGTTATAAGTTTAGTATTCTGTATGGTGTAATAGACAACAATGACAGCTTTTACCTACCAAGTAGATATAATTTCAGAATTTTTAAAATTAAACTCAGTCATTAAAATCTAAAACGTTTGCGTTCTTCTTTTTACCAGATACGTGTGCACTAAATTTTCAGCAATTAAAAATTCAGTAAAAGTGACACAGGAAATAATTCATTTATTCAAGACACCATACACGTGCACAGACCTTTAAGATCTTTCGAAAACAACGAAAAAAAAGATATATAGGAATAATACACTTTCGTTATATATTAAAAAATATCATCACCTTTTCGAATTCACGCATAGTGATGCCACACGTGTTTTATCTAAAAATATCCTACATTCGTTCTATCATAAATAAGTACAGTCTCATTTGATACCCTGACGAGACTCTTTTAATGGCTTTTATGGTTCACTAACACGCAAAACCCATGCACCTTTTACATGTAATTATTTACATTTTAATAAAGCAGAGATGAAGGAAAATGTATGCCTCAAAGCAATTCCTCAATTATTTATCATTCTTTGTTTAGTTTACCACTTATCTTTGTTTCGTAACATGAACACAAAAGGCCTGAAATTCTATAATCAAGTAAAATAACCGCAATAGTTGCGAATAATGAATAACTAATCAATCATAAAGACGGAGTGATGATAAAGCAAAACGTAACGATACATTCATCGGTTTTATTCCTATATCAAAATCTAGGTAAAAGATTCTCTGGAAACATACAAACCAACCAAACAACATAACAGCAGACAAGGATTAACTGAGTCTGACCTCATGAGAGGTAATGAAATGTACAATACACCGCACGCTCACTGCCGTTGACTTCAACTGAATTCTATTTTGGTAAAACTGAATATTTTCCCTGATCCAAACGGATCAGAAAATATATTACAACACTGAGTCAAATTTTGGGAAAACTTCTTACTTTGCTCAGATCAAAAGGTTACGAAGATCTTTCTAAGTACATTATGGAGAGCAGATCCATTAAACCACTAAATCAGCTAAGTCATAGTTACAGGCCACAGTGTTCACCATACGCGGTTGAAAAGTACTAAATGTACTTTGTAACTGACTGCAAATGGATAATGCGCTTTGAATAACCTAAGTGCCATACATGTGACATCCTTAAAATCAGATATTTTTGAAGCATAGAATGCAGCCAAGTAAAATAATAGCAGATACGATTTGATTGCGTCTGTCCACGAGAGGTAATGAAATGAGTAACACCCCTTACGCTCCCTAGCATTCTCTGGCTTAAGAGGAACACCGTTACAGTAAAATTGAAATGATTCCCTGATCCTTAAGGAGCAGAAAATATAACATCACTGAATCCAATTGCACACCCGCGACATAGCACTTAAGTACTGCTGTTCTGATAGTTAATAAATCTATGTAAGTATACAAGAATGGTTGGCAACCTTGCCGCTAATCGACTCTAAGAGTATGTCAGTACCTACAAGTTCTGTACCTCTTGTACATGTCTACGTATCTTATAAACGCAAAATAGCCCTGGCAAATAAATTGTGATAAAAATATGAATTTTCAGGTTCAACATCAGTTTTTGAGACTTTTATGTCTTTCTTTGCTACAAGGTACAGTACTGCACGATACGTTACAGTCAAATATTCGTGCGTCCGACTGTGAGGGCCAGACAGAATCATCGATGGAAAAGAAGAATTCGTTCAGCGTTGTTTCAATATGATCGTACTACTATGCCAAATACTTAAAACAAAAACTAAAATCTGACAAAAATGTGCAACATGCCTGAAATATGCTGTTGTACATGATTTCAATCAGTTGAAAGACATTAACTGCAGAGAACATTTATTTAAGAGTGTCTTATGCGATGTTTTATTTCAAGTAGATTATATCATCAGTCAGAGAACAGAAAATATTACCAAAATAGTCTAAATAGAAACGGAATTTACAAGAATACAATTGAAAGATGAATTCTGGCAAGTATATAATTCAATTTCTAGACATTTGTGGAGGAAAATAAAACCTTCTCTTTCTTAGAACTTTTTAACCCTTTGCCTGCTGGCGGCAAGTGATTCTGCCATTGCGACAAGTGCAGACCAAGCCTGCACATCCCATGGTCTGCACTGTTCGCTATTTTCAGTGAACAGCCCTTTGAATAATAACTGGTACTGCCCAAATTGAATTATGGACCAGTCCATTTTAGAAATATAGCAGGGTAAGGTTTAATGATCTACTCTTTTCGAACGTATTTACAGCTAAAAGTGTTTTGTTTTACTTCGCACGATAGTAGTGTAACAGTTTAAGTATAGGGTTAATAGTAGTTTACATAATATGTGATGTTTACAAAACCCCGTATACTCTCAGAAAATGTAAAATATAATACGTTATTGTAACCTTTGTCTAGAGATATTCAGGTACTTTTGATTTACTAATGTTATTCATTTCAATTAAAAAAAGTATAACGAGATCATTACTGATTGTTTTACTCTACTATGAGAGGTAATGAAATGTTAAATTCCCCTTATGCCTCCTGACACATAAGTCATTACAAACCAACATGTGCAATATCGACTTTCTTGATTTGGTGGGTGGAGGCGGACCCATGAAACACAGGTCTACTTCAAACCAGCGTGACAGAGTTGTACATTTCTTTACCTCTCATGAATTGACTCAATGAAACTGAGTCTGCTATATTTTGCATAATTGCGTTCTGTGCTTTAAAAAGATCAACAGCAGGGTGTGATGCGAATGTAAAAGATCTCAAAGTACCAGGATTCACTGCTATATATTATCAGGTCGTTTAATAGGATAATGAACTCCTTTCAAATTTAACGTAACAGAATTCCATTTAAGGAGCGTGACGCGTTTTCCAAAATATATTACCTGTCATGAACAGACTCAAACTAAGTCTGTTAGTATATTGCTTGGTTGCATACTTTGCTTTCAATGCATCTCCTTACAGATTATATTATTTACAAAACGGCTATAGCTGGTGGTGATTGATTATTAATTCGTTGTCGGCGAGTCTAATCACAATGATACGGACACACAACACAGTTGTAGAAGAATGAATTCTTCGGTCTTATCAACGATTATAATTGTGATATTTTGAAAATTCGTTCTGCTTCTACTAATAAAAAGGGTACATTAGGTTTTCCGTACCAAACAAAAATTCTACTTGTTTGGTCTTGTCATCAACCTAATTGATTACTATTTCAAAATTGTCTAGACTTGGTTTGACACAATTGTTCAATAGTTTCAATAGTTTATAAGGTCAGATTGTAAATTATTTCTATGTGCCCGAGAGTAACACATGACAATGAAAATATTATCAGTTGTATCGTATGACAGGGTAATGCTATTCTTTCCCACCTGACAATTGAAACCTTCACAAACAGCTGGTGGTAAGTGCGGAGATAAAGGTCTGACAATTCATTTATTTCATTGTATATATGTGCTTTGTGTTCGGGTTTAACGTATTTTTCAACAGTTTTTCAGTCATATGCTAGTAGCAGTGAACACAATGCCCAACTTTATACTGCTGCTTCACAGTAATATCACGCCGTAGACACGTGGCATGATATCCCACCCAGTCACATTATATTGTCACCGGGATGACCAGTCCAAGCACTATCCTCTTAATGCTGAGCGCCAATTGATGAAGCTACTAATACCATTTTTTACGTCTTTGCTATGACGCGGCCAGGGATCGAACCCACGACCTCCCGCACTCGAAGCGGGCGCTCTACCCTGGGCTACCGAGGCGGTTTATTTCATTGTAATACAAATCATGTGTCCAAATAATTCCTAATACAGACAGTGATTTTCTTAGTGGTCGCGTACTTTAGATAATATATTCTCACATACATACAGCGCATTCCTGACAGATACAGCAATCATTTCAGTTTAATATAGAATAGAGTCCATATCTCATGCATGTAATAAAGCACGTGTATTTTTCTTTCAGTAGGTATTTTCGTGTTGACTTATATGATTGAAAAATATATCACTTTGGAAATGTTTTAGCGTTAAAGTGAGGCACATTAAAAGCTATGTTCTATGAAAGATCCATAGTAACATGTAAGTAATATATTGTAAAATTTGACATAATGCAACGAGATTTTTGTTTATATATTAAAGGGGGTTTTCTTCGATAGCTTAATTATGAAAAGTATGGAATGTCGCAAAATGCAATTGATCACCTTTATAATTTCATTAAATATAGTAATTGTTTAAAATTAGTCATTTTGTAAAAGGGAAATATAAAAAATACTCTGTGAAAGAATATTGAGTTATAATATGACATTATAAAGTTTAATGTTTCATAAAATATAAAGGACAAGTCAAACAGTTTCATTTTTTTGAAGTAAATTTTGAAACTGAACCTTTGTAGTCCACGTTAATTTTTTTATTCTATGATTTCACTATGAAATTAATATTGACATTGTAATGAATTACTATAACAATTGACCTATAGAATGTCAGATACTAATGTAAAATATGCATGTGAACACAATTTCTGACTATTATTTTGACGTTTTTATTAGACAAAATATAAATGCTTTAGCTTAAAAAAGACTTGATACATTTTTTATAATCTTTTGGTTTGTCAATAAAGCATTAACGTAAACGATTTTGTGTATACAAACAGACCAGAATACATTAAAAGTCAGCTGAATCGCGTAGTACTTTATACTTCAGACAGTTTCTTTCAGTTTTGACTTCCGGACATTATTAAAAAAAAGCCGTTCCATGAATTGTAATCTGCTCCGTACCGTTTAAAGTGGTTTGTATTACTCGATTATTTTTCACAGGAAACGCAAATAAATGCATCAGCTGGCATTGTTACATACCTTATTCATGAATTTGAAATTGACACATAAATCAAGTAAAAACGATTTTTAAGTATGAACTACATATTATTTCTCATGCTCAAATCGATAAAGAAAGAGTCTTGAAGAGTTTGGTTTAAATTCAAACATTGACTTCATTTTTTTTACAATTCATATTAGATTGTACACAAAATACATGCATGAAAAAGGGTCAGAGCTGAAAGTAACAGCTTGTAGACGTCTTCTTCTACAGTAACATACTATTGCAGATATTTGTAGACATTGTGAAATTAACAATTTTGTACAGTTATTTCTATATCATTTTGTAAGAATATTCAAATAAGAACACAAACGATTTAATATAATTTACTATGAAATTTTATAGAGAACATTATTATTGAAGGCTATGTGCTAGGAACTAAGTACAGGTGGTTATATCGCCATTGTTCACTGTATACTTAGAATGATTTGAAACAGCAGAAAATGAAATGCTATTCACAAATTGATACAAAGTACCTGCATGGCCGAGTATCCCAAATACTTGCAAGGCAGTTGACAGAAAGACCATCTGAAAATATACAAGTAAAGTAAAAGTTGTATAGTGTGGATAAAGTCTAACAATGTTTACATTGTTTAAGGATAAGATTTCCGAGAAAAATTAATGTATTATTCAATGAGGCTGTTCTTGATTAACTTATTGAGGACAAAAACAAAACACAATCAATAATTGATTGGTAAAAAGCAAAACACGATGCAAAAAGACTAGTAACGGTGGAAAAGTATCATACTTGTGTACTGTTCATCATTGAAATACAATATATCGACTGCAGTGTATTTTGAATACCAGCATTAACCATGCTATCAACAAATATAAAATATATCTCCAGTTCCAAAGACAAAACCAATTAAATCGGTTAATAGCTACAGAGGTATTCAAAACAAACGCAATGCAACTTGGTTATTTTTTTGCAATCTATGACAATTTTGTGGAAAACTCCTGTTTATTTTCCGAAATGATTTCTCGTCTCAATATTTACTATATCTCAATACTTCAGCTAAAAATAGAATAAACTTCTTTAACCTGATCTTTAGGAACATGTATGCATAAAATGTTTTAATGTAGCCAGATATTCAGCAACGGACAAACATGCTCCCATGACAGAGATTCTAAGGTAGTGTAGATTTTGTATTTTCAAATCACAATTTCCCATTAAAACATTTTTAGCTCACCTGTAACAAAGTGACAAGGTGAGCTTTTGTGATCGCGCGGTGTCCGTCGTCCGTCCGTCCGCCCGTCCTAGCGTCCGTAAACTTTTGCTTGTGACCACTCTAGAGGTCACATTGTTCTTGGGATCTTTATGAAAGTTGGTCAGAATGTTTACCTTAATAAAATCTAGGTCAGGTTCGAAACTGGGTCACATGCCGTCAAAAACTAGGTCAGTAGGTCTAAAAATAGAAAAACCTTGTGACCTCTCTAGAGGCCTTATATTTCATAAGATCTTCAGGAAAATTGATCAGAATGTTTACCTTGATGATATCTAGGTTAAGTTTGAAACTGGGTCACATGCGGTCAAAAACTAGGTCAGTAGGTCTAAAAATAGAAAAACATTGTGACCTCTCTAGAGGCCATATATTTCATAAAATCTTCATGAAAATTGGTCAGAACGTTCATCATGATGATATCTAGGTCAAGTTTGAAACTGGATTACGTGTGGTTAAAACCTAAGTTAGTAGGTCTAAAAATAGAAAAACCTTGTGCCCTCTCTAAAGGCCATATATTTCATGAGATCTTCATGAAAATTGGTCAGAATGTTTATCTTGATGATATCTAGGTCAAGTTTGAAACTGGATCACGTGCCTTAAAAAACTAGGTCAGTAGGTCAAATAATAAAAAAACCTTGTGACCTCTCTAGAGGCCATACTTTTCATGGTATCTGTATGAAAGTTGGTCTGAATGTTTATCTTGATGATATCTAGGTTAAGTTTGAAAATGGGTCAACTGCGGTCAAAAACTAGGTCAGTAGGTCTAATATTATTATAATCTTTTGACCTCTCTAGAGGCCATATTTTTCAATGGATCTTCATGAAAATTGATCTGAATGTTCACCTTGATGATATCTAGGCAGTTTCGAAACTGGGTCACGTGCGGTCTAAAACTAGGCCAGTAGGTATAAAAATAGAAAAACCTTGTGACCTCTCTAGAGGCCATATTTTTCATGAGATCTTCATGAAAATTAGCGAGAATGTTCACCTTGATGATATCTAGGTAAAGTTCAAAACAGGGTCACGTACCTTCGAAAACTAGGTCAATAGGTCAAATAATAGAAAAACCTTGTGACCTCTCTAGAGACCATATTTTTCAATGGATCTTCATGAAAATTGGTCAGAATTTTTATCTTGATAATATCTAGGTCAAATTTAAAACTGGGTCACATGAGCTCGAAAACTAGGTCAATAGGTCAAATAATAGAAAAACCTTGTGACCTCTCTAGAGACCATATTTTTCAATGGATCTTCATGAAAACTGGTCAGAATTTTTATCTTGATAATATCTAGGTCAAATTTAAAACTGGGTCACATGAGCTCAAAAACTAGGTCAATATGTCAAATAATAGAGAAAACGAAGTCATACTCAAAACTGGGTCATGTGGGAACAGGTGAGCGATTCAGGACTATCATGGTCCTCTTGTTCTTCTTTGGGAATGTTTATTTATGGGGTAAATGTTGCAGTATTTTCTGATTAAAGTTTTATTTCAGTTTTGTCGATATATGTATTCTGAATTATTTTTCAGTACTCGCAAACTTCAGTCATTACAAACCTTCTAAAAATCAAAATAAATCGGCACTTCCTTTTTCAAATCATATAGTGATGGCTGTATGTTTTCTTTTATTCCTACAAAACACATATTAAGATTTTCATATCTTTCTATACTAGGAGATACTTACATTAAGAGTCAGTGTCAGCTTTGAGTGAACCGCTTTTTAACAAAAATACAGACTATTCAAAACATATAATTTTATATGATCTTTGGCTGTGAAATTATGGAACACAAATACATTTTATAGCCATCCGCACAAAGCGCCAGCACCAGATCAGTTGGCAGCTAATCATATCTTTTATTGCTAGTCGATTTGACAGTACCTTCATCAAACTTTGCGGCAAAGATATTTATCTTCTTCTTCTTCTGAAATTAAATTCAAAGATGAACAGATGCGAAGAACGCTGTATTTCTTTCGAACATCCCTCGAGCATTAGCTTTAGCGTATTCATAATTATAATTTATCAACGTTTATATATGTAAACATTTGTTTTTAAATCTTTACATTAAATTATTTTGAAAATGCAGATTTTTGTTGTCTTCCTGGGAAGGTTATGGGTTGGATTATGGTTACGGTATATGTTTTCCGCATGATGTAGCATCATTTGTAACATATGATGACCTCAACTGTATAAAGAAAAATTAATATCCATACCAAAAGTATAACAAAACGGTAAAAATATTATTTTTAAAGCTTTTTAAAAATTAGAATAAACGTGCCGTAAATTTAAGCGTTCTGCTACACTATTTTAACACAAATGGACACACTGTATCGCAAACTAAAGTTCAATGGATAATTTATTGCAGAAAAGTCTTCATTTACGCGAGGCACACCGTATACAGGCAGTAATATCTTTCTGAAGTAATAATCGTTTATGTTAGAGAGGTAGCTTTATCATGAAATCATAAAACACTTACAGGGTCATTTCACAGCAAAAATAGTAAAAACACCTACATTCATTTTACGTTCAAACTCATTTTATACGTGAACGAGTCTCACGTGATGGCATAATGTTGTACTGTCACGCAAAAATCATGTATGCAGGAACAGTAACTAATCAAACTTTAATAAAGATGAAATAAAAGGAAATGTATCCTACAAGGCAATGTCCTAAATAATTGATTTTGTTGTTTTTGGTTTTCCGCCAAATTTTCCTTTAGTTGCATGACCACATATAAACAACAACAAGTAAAACAGTAGCTATTGTTGTGAATAATGAATAACAATCAACAATAAATACGAAGTGGTACCAAAGCAAACCGAATGAATACAAGCATCTGTTTTATTTCTGTATCAATACTTAATCAATTGACTAAGCAGATATCGTGAAGCACGTTGAGGAGGGTAGAACCATTAAACCCCCGTAAGATGTAATTGGCTACAAATCAGTGTACTAACTGTACAGAGTCACAGTTGTAATAAAACAAAACATCCCTCGAGACTGTTTACCTAAATATTGCTGTAAGGTTCACTAAGTACCTTTTCACTGGATGTTGCTATTTTTGTTTTCATTCTGATACATTTCAAATAAATACAATAGAAACATAATAAACGTGTCTGTATATTGACTTTTATATTTTGTCACAAAAGCAATGTCTGAAGCCCTTAGAAATGGCTACATTATATTTGTGGATAAATGACAAAAATGTAAATATATATTCGGTGCATGTTACACCGTAGCATGACATGTTACAGTTAATCACGCCCTATGATGCACACAAGACGAAATAACCGATGATACAGAAGAATGTTGTAACACTTGTTACACTTCCATGTACTTCTGTCACATATGTGGAGATAGTTTAATAAAATCTTGAATAATTATTACGAAAAACAATTAAAAAAGAACAATCGTTGAGTGCATATGATTGTTCCGAGTCTTAACTTGATCATTTTCAAGAATGTTATTGAATCTAATTTGAATATACAATATCCGTGTAATTCTCCTTGTAAATAGTCTTACCTATCAAGCCATTGATAAGCATATAAATGATATAGATCTATATATTATATGTTCATAATTGGGTTATTGCTGGAAGAAATTTCCAACTGTGAATCAATTGGCAAATACAAATGTACACGCATATTGAGTGATATCAGAAAATTTAGGAATTCAGATAATTGTTTTAGCTGCAATTTAGATATTAAGTTATGTGTTCAACATCACATACAATGAAAACACTCTGCAATATTAACCGTGAAAATTGACATTTAGATGAATTCTCACCAAGATTACATTACATACAATTCGTGCATTGTTTCTATTAAGTGTAGTCACACAGGTGCATTGATAGATATGTAGGGTTATCATCTGTGCAATGGTCTGACCTCTAGTACCATTTTTAAGAGATGGCACCAACAATCAACACTAGCAATGCCATGCTTAAGGTATACATTTATTGAATGGCTTGGCGATCAATAGTCGAAATTGTTGTCCGATATCCGAAGGCCCAATGGCCAATGATATTGCCTATTGACCGGTACGCCATTCAGTAAAATGTTTTGTTAAATGAAATATTAAATAAATTCTATATTTATTTTTTTCTTAAGTTTAAGCCTAGCAAAATTCAGTGCAGAACAATTGACAGGACAATAGTACAAACTATGACCCGACGATTTGTATAAGGAGTCATGTAATAGAATTTGAGATGTATGACAAAAGCTGGAATACATTTTAAATTTTCTCCAAAGAAAAACATTTAACCTTTAGCCTGCTAGCGGCAAGTGATTCTGTCTTTGCGACCAGTGGAGAAAGTAAATTTTAAATGAACACCCCTTCGAATAATAAGCGGTATTGCCAAATTGAATGATGAAACAATCCATTTTAGAAAATTTAGCAGGGTAAGGGTTAATTAGAAGACAAAGACTGCAGACAATATTTGTTTAAGAGTCATGTGTGCGATGTTTTATTTTGCTCAGATGATATTATCAGTCTGAGAACAGAAATTATTACCGTAAAATATTTACAAAATAGGGACAGAATGTACTGCAAAACAAATGGAAAAATGATATCTTGCAAATGCATAATTTATTTTCTAGACATTTGTTTAGAAAAATGCAATTCCCCGTACTTAGAACTAACTTAATAATGTATTGCTTGCACAGTAATTACCACTAAGGAGGAGTTTGTTAAATTAAACTTCGAATGAGTTTGACAGTATAACTATTTATATTGTAGGGTTAATTATAGTATAAGTGTACACCATCGCCATTTAATTGATTTACAATTTCAAACCCAATATACGCAGAGAAAGTTCAAACCTACAGTATACTTACCCTTACTCTTACGTTCTTTATATGACTGATATATATTTTATTATTAGTTTCATGAATATATGACCATGCAAAATGATGCTGCAATATCTTGTTTTCTACCCCAATTAACAATGAGTGCAGGACATAAACATCACATGAGCCGTGCCATGAGAAAACCAACATAGTGGCTTTGCGACCAGCACGGATCCAGACCAGCCTGGGCATTCGCACAGTCTGGTCAGGATCCATGCTGTTCGCTAACAATTTCTCTAATTCCAATAGGCTCTGAAAGTGAACAGCATGGCTCCTGACCAGACTGCGCGGATGCGCAGGCTTGTCTGGATCCATGCTGGTCGCAAAGCCACTATGTTGATTTTTCATGGCGCGGCTCACATATTGAAATTCAGATGACAGTTTCATTGCGTCTTGCGATGGGACTACGTACGATTAATATTTTAACAAATATAATCAACATTGAGTTTCAGGGGTCATAAATCAGTTATCACTTTCTGAAAATGAAGATATGCATTATGCTTATTTTGTTACATTATTATTATTATTATGTATAACAGAAAGTTCATTTATATATCTGAATATTTATCATTCTATCCTTCCGATTACTTGTAGGATGATTGCAATATTTGCTGTAACTAATTTCTTACGCAATATTTCCTTTCTTGCAGAATTTCATCCCATCAGACTGAGCGGACTTTGATTAAAGCATTAGCATCTTCCTTATGAAAATATTTCACTCGTCATAACGACAAACAAGCAAAAGTATTACATGATTCAAAAAACGTACTTGCTTTTAATGCCACATTAATTTTCCTATCGTATGACGGTTTTCAACTCGTTAATGGTGAAGGAAGATCCCTCCGAGTTTAAACCTCTCCCGAGGTAAAGGACAAGTTGTTCAGTGGTGAGACCTTAAGAACTCTGCTACGGATTTTCCTTGTATTAGTTGTATGGACAGCAGCGGTCTTTGAATGTGGCCTTTTCTTTTGAACTTCGATTGATTATTTTCTTAGGCGGTTGCTGAAATGTATGCTACCGTCCACGCCCTCTGGCACCGGGCTGAGCAGAACTCAAAGTTCACGCATGTAACAAGTACCAAAATTCAATTTAAGGAGTCACCGTAAAAGTAAAACACTGTGTAAGAAACATCCTTGCATTTGTTCTTTACAGAATGCTGCAAATTCATTTCATGACCAATTAAGCACTATCTATGGACTAACAAGTATCTTAACTATATATCAAAATTGACTGTTGCGTTCACTACAGTAACTAAAAAATGTGGTTCTTTTTTAAAGCCCATGAGTGTAAAAAGTCTCCCCTTATATTCAATCAGGGCTGTTATATTTCGATCTTCTCAGATCGTTCAGCACGACTTTTATGTCGTGTTATTGGTACTGTTTAGTTTATCAACATGACCATTTCGTCTGAGTGGTTCCAATACTCCCGCTTTCATAGCCTTGGGTATTGTATAATCACCCCTTGGATATGGTGCCTGCTTTTTAATTTTGTCTTTTGGTAGTTCCTGTGATATGCAGGCTCCATAACATCAGATGCCCTTTCTAAATTCCAGTTTGTTTAGTTCTGCCCATTGTTTTCTCGTTTGGGGCAAAACCATTACTTTATCTGGGGACCAAACACCACTTTTCATGGAATTACACGCCACAGCCCGTGTATAATCGAAGGTTCCATGTTCACCGCCGTTTGAATACATCTGCGGATGTCTCTAAATTGCTTTTTGTACTTTTAGCATGTGTAAATGTTGAGTTCTGCTTAACCCGGGGCTAGAGGGCGTGGACGGTAGCATGCATTTTCACTACCGTCCTTGAACAGGCTCAATCAAACCGAGCCTGCAACATCTTCGTTTTTGTCGTGTTGAGCGACCTGTGAAGTTTCCACTTTTCTATTTTACTCTGTATGATCCTAGGACATGTGCATTTGTGATAAATTTTAAAGTTGAACTGACTAAGAAGTATTTGACAAGAAATATAGTATTGGTGTCAAGCATTGTAAAGCAAGCAGTAAGTCAGAACTTATTTAATCTTTACACATATGCAAATGAACAATTGACTTCTTTGGAAGCAAAATCTGATAATAAAGGTATTTGCGTCATGTATTAGTTAACACCATTCCAGATAACTGCCTTCTCCCGGAATAAGAAACCAAAATTTCCTCTGACTCGCGGCTGCTGCCAGAGATTAATCAGAGCACGTTTGGTGTTTCAGCTTAATATATAGTCTTGCTGACTCTTTATGACTAGCTCAACACCTCTCTAGGTTCGGTATATTTCGTGTGAAAGAATCGACTTGTTTAAGAACGATCGGTTGTCTTATGTGACCTAAATACTGCTTATACTGGCAGCGAGGTTAATAAAATATTCTAACACGACCAGCGAATAACCTATATACATGTAGAGCAAAATCTACCTCGGGTTATTCTACAATAAACCATTCGCGTGCAATGACGTCATCCGATCCAGGTGCGTAGCACGGTCGTAATAAGTAGTTACCATTTTTTCTAACACTGTTGATACTAGTATGTCGTGTTAGAATCGAAATAACAAGTTCCCAAGTGTGATTTATCGTAGAATAACCCTAGTTTTCGTTCTTATGCGAAACAATATATCACGGGTTATTCTACGATAAACCACACTTGGGAACTTATTATTTCTTAAATAAAACGGAAAAATCCATACATGATCAGAATTATGGCTTCAAATAGTGGCGGAGTTAATTCTAATATATTTTCGGCGATATATGACCTTTTTGTGTCGATTCGCCGTAAAACCCATCTCACTTACTCATATATATTTATCACAGAAACTGCCGAATAATCTGTTCATTCATGATATGTTTTGCAAAAACGATGCAACGGAGCTCTAATTTACAAATATAACAAAAATATATCATGAGTAGGAAGATCTTACGAAAGTATGAATAACAACAATATAAAGTAGTAGCAACTCGGTTTGATGAAAGGTTTGATGAAATCTCTTTTTGACATGTAGTGGAATGTGCCCACACGCTCCTGGCACCGGCTTTAGCGAGATTCTGTTACACAGGTACACAAAATGAATTCAACGATTCCAAGGGTCCAGAAAAAAACAGTCTGGGGTTTTATTTTTGTTTGGTTGTGTTATATACGAATGGCAGGCTTGTCTATTTCAGCAGTGTTTGGACCGTTATAAAACCGCCCCGTTATGCTAAATATCGTTGTTTTTTTCTGATCCTTTTAGGAGTCCATTCAACCCTTCATAATTTGAATCAGTAGTTTTTTCTAGGTTATATTCTGCACATCCAAAATACACTGTGATACAGAATATTGCTAGAATAGTGTAAATGCATGGCAGTATTCAATAATGAAAACAACAACACTATTTTGTAAGTTATGTGTCATATTAGGACTTGTCCCAATCAAGGTAAATAACATTTTAGGTATAACAAGAAATATCTTTAAAAATGATGGTCGGCGAATTGTAATAAGGAAAGAAGTTTATGAATTTTTCATCTAACATTCATCTTTCATCTAACATTTTTAAAATTGCAAACCTAAACACCGCACTTTAACAATTTAAATGGTTCTCTTTTAATTTTTCGCAAAGGTTTCGTAGGGTTGCAATTTTGTTTTTGTTTAATAATTACAGCAGTAGTTTGATGAAGATTCATGAAGCGGTTCATAAGAAGAGGTCATTAAACGTGTTTATATTTTTAGTTAAATTGGTCCCTATCCCCATTTGTAACAAAATAGCAGAGACCTTACGATATTGTTACACATCGAGTTTGATATAAAATCCATTACATTTTAATGGTTAATGCGAAGAAAGGCATATCTACTTTTAGCTTTAGTGGCCACTAATAGGGCCCAAGTTCCTATATAAATAAATTTGGAAGAGGACCTTATAATGATGCTCCAGACCAACTATGACAAAGATCCACCAAGCTGTTCATGAGACGCTGTACAAAGGCATTTGTAGTTTTAGCTCTAGCAGCCCCTTAAAGGGGTTAAATGTCCCAGCTGAACAAAGTTGGCTGCGGGCCTAATAAAGATGCTACAAATCAAGTTTGATTAGAATACATGAGAAAAAATCAATTAAAGGATTTTTTTATTCATTATTTTTATTTATTTCTAAAATAGGCCAACTGATCCCGCTGTAACAAATGCATATTCACTATTCATGAATCTTTGGACAATGACGTCACACCTATAAAAAAGTGAAAGTCAAGCAAAACATACAATTATAATTATTTCAATATTTCTGTTTCTTAAGCAAAGTTTGACCGTAGTCACATCACATAGATAAACTGTATGCAGCGTACCTTCATTTCAGTGTAATGAGACTCAGTCATTATATAGCATATATATAATAAAACAGATTTCAACTGAGTTCAATATTTGCATACCATACTAAAGAAAAATATTCATATACAATAAATCAGTTAAATAATTTATAACAAATATATCAAAGCAAACAAGTACTCATTTTAATATGCAATCTGAATAAGTCACAAAAGCAAGAAACCTTTTCATATAAAGACGACAATTGTAACAAGGAAAATCTTTTAAAAAACACTTCTCTACATAAAAGACTCTTATCACACCCTTATTCGTGTGATACGCATACCGTATTCAGCTCGTTCTTTAATTTGATATATGTTGGTATTTGAACAGGTTTTTATCATATTTATTAAACTTACTTATCATTTTGAGATATATCAATAGTCTTGCTAAATATACTGAGCCAAAGTTAGCTTTAAAACTGTGAACAGCGTCGTTTAGGATAAACGCTTTGTCTACATTTCACTCAGCGTAGCACAATCAACAGAGTGAAAGAAATTGACACTCTCGTTCAATCAGGCAGAGTGTTGCATAAATCTTCCATTTTGATAAATTATCTATAATGCGTTATCAAGTAGTTTGATTTGCAAACTGAAGTCACGTGGCATAGGTAACGAAAACGAATTTAGACGGCGTCGCCGAAAAAAGGTACAAGGTAAGAAAACGTAGCCTCCGATTCACAGACTTATAGGTTGCAACTAAAATATCATAGAATACATTTTTCTGATGTATTTCACAAACAAATTAATATAATGTTCAAAATACAATTATACACATTAACAAAAGAAAGCCACTTACTAGAACAAATCAAATAGACAATGTGTTTATAACATTCCCAGATGAAAGCGTTGCGAATAATTAGAAATAAATATTAACTAAACAGCTTTTTTGTGCATTTGGGAGCTAATTTAATTCTTTACAATCACGATTTCTGAAGAGATGTGCTTCATGATGGGAGCATTATCCTGTTTATTATAAATGGAAAGCTCCTGATTGAAATTTTAGTTGCATTAATGCATGAATATTGAATAAACAAACACTTTTGCGGGTAACTCGAAACTAGTTCTAGCACTTGCAATCACGTTTTGTCACGCCATAGACGTTATGATATGGAGACATACTTGATGACTTAATTGGCAGACTGACAGGCAATGATCTTTAACTCGTTTGAAAAAATAATTACTCACGTAATAACAGAAAAAAGTACGGCAAATGTATATCTTAATTAAGCATAGTTCCTACACACTGTCATAAAACAGCAGACAGTCGTTAATCAAGTGTCACACCGCAACCAAATCTGAGCTTGGAACGAGTTGCTGTATGCTTAGCACGTGTATTATATAGTATACGAGGGATGGTCAATAATTACATAGACTGCCTCTATATCTTTAATAGTATAAGCTATGCATTAATAAAAAAATATATCAATAGAAACGCCGTCTATCCTCTACTACTTCTGTAGATATAAAAAAAATGTCTGTCTCTCCTGCATCAAATGACGGCGACTTGAAAAAAGAAACTGTGCATGTGTAAAATGCTCATGTAACGCTCAATTTTTTTAAATTAAAGCTTGAAACTTTACACAGGTAAGCTGTGTATCCCTCTCGGTCATTTGCTGATGCAATAACCATATCAACTGAGCTGGTGTTAAATAAAGGTCAGATAAAACCCTGTTGTTTTTTTTTTTGCAATTTCTTATATACCTCCTAAGTTATAGCATATTATACCCATGCACAGTTTCTTTTTTCCGCTAGTATATTTAAATAAACCATATTCATGTTATCATATTATCTTGGTCAGTAACAACATTAGCACTTGAAAAATATAATACCAGTAAAACAATTAGCCAATCGTTTAATCGCATTTGCATATTTTGTTATTTTCATTAAGTCGTACTTTAGAATAATCATTGGTTATAAAATAGCTTCATTTGCCTATCTGACCTTCACTTGTATGTTATATTAGCTTTGGTTAAATTTACAATTTACAAATATTTTAGTACCCCCGTTAAGGATAATAATTTACCCATATGGCCATTTTCCATACCTCATGTTTTTATTTCGATGTAAATGAGATGTGGAATCAAAATTTGTGGTCATGTTTGGCGCTATATAACCTATACTGTGTTGGTGCGCCGTAAAACCCAAATCAAATCAAATCAAATTATACCATATGACCGTAATAAGGCAACGGCAGTCACCTGTATCTCAAATATATTGTTTGTACTGTTTCTAGCTTCAACGCTAACTAAATTGATCAAATTACACTTAGGATTGAAGCTTATATTTGACTGTGTGAACTTTGCAACTTTGCAGGAATACCCTTATATGCTTATACTTCCAGTAGATACATTGTCATATCGAATTCCAGTGAGCTTAGATTTTAGGTAATGTACAATCTCAATAGTTTTTAACCTTTAGCCCGCTAACACTTTGCGACCAGTGCAGAACAAGATCAGCCTGCACATCCTCCATGCAGTCTGATCATGGTCTGCACTGTACGCTATCTAGTCAGTAAATTTTCAGTGAACACCCCTTCGAATGATAAATGGTACTTTTTTGCCCAAATTGAATGATTTTCCAGGGTAAAGGTTAGCAATCCAATAAAATATCTAAATTCTGACTGACCTCCTCACGTTATTATAATTCGAATGGTAAATGCTATTGCAAGTGGTGCATTCAGCGACAAAATGAAAGTCTTTTATAAGTGTTACAATACATTATTTCGTTGGAAATATCTCCCGCTTCTTAATCCAAAGTGCTTCACTTTAATGACAGGCCCAATGTTCGGCTATATTATTGAATTTGTTTTGAGATAGGTCCCTATGTTTGTAAAACCTGATGCTATATTAATCTTTCTTTAAAAATTTATATGTGTTGTTCTTATTTTATGAAGCCATAACATATTAAAGTTAGTGGTCGGGTTTTATCAACAATCTACTCCATTAATATTTTAAAACATAGTCTAGACTTTGCTTAACAAGAACCTTAAAAGCCAATCAGATATAACCGAAAGCTATTCCATTGCGTGCCGAGGGCAGGAAAGGGAAAATTAATTGACAGGCGTTTGGGAATTATGGTTTGACTATCCGAAATAGATATATTTTTTACCATTTGAGTAGGCAGTGGAAAAAGTTATTTTTTATAAAACATATGTCTCTTAACAGCTTGCCATTCATGATAATTATATAATGTTTTCCTTCTTTAAAAGCCATTTAATTCTCGTTCATGGCAAGCATGATTTTATTTATCGTTCCCAAAGTGTTTGACTTCTATACATAAATAACTCGTATGCGAATAAATTGTATTTTCACTAGCTTTAATTTACTGTTCGTTTGATAACATTTACACTTCTAACTTTCCTCCCACATTCACCGCTAGACGAATTTATCTTATAAATTAATGACATACGACGCCATTAAATCGGTATCAAATATGCATAGTTCACAAAACCTGAAAGCGGTTAAACTACGGAAAACCACACAGAGATTGTTTCGATAAGACTATTTAGTAACATCTACCCTGGTAATAGTCTTAAACTGGTACGCGTAAGACTAATATAAGGCAATACAGGTAGGTAGCAAAGGGCTCCAAAATATTATATACAACTCTTTTAGTCTTTTAGAAAGATTTTGTATATACGTCAATAGAATTTCGTATTCTGTATCAAAATTTATAAGAAAAAATATCTGACCAAAATAAACGTCGAATATAATTGAGGGGAATATCCGCACTGCCCATTGGTTTTGAAATATATAATATTATCAGTATTTTCTTCTCAAAATGCTTTACTGTTCGCTTCGATACAAGGTTAACGTTCAAGTAACACTGGATAGATATTGCTGTTATTGCTGGATAAGCTTTACATTTAGATATTTATCATAAAGTAAGATAAATGAAAATTCCAGAAGGATTTAAAGCATCGGTCGAAAATAGAGCGCCACAATACACTCAACACAGAACTTGAGCGTTACGTTCAGTGCGCACAATCAACAAGTTTCAACTTCCCGTTGTTGAATTCAAAGGCGATATACCACTATGTTTGTTTATTTCTTGAATGTTTCGTCCTTGAATTTTAGTTGTTTTACCCGTTAATATTGTTACGGTGTCAGTCATTTACATATTTATATCTACACTGCTCTGGGGAGGCTCATGTCTTGCATGAGCGTTCATATTGAAGTGTGTCCAGTTTTCATATTTGTCAACAAATATATGCAACTTTATCATTAATTGAAACTAAATGCCCGAAATTATTTTGCACAACAAGCATAAAAAATTATTTAGTCATTTTGTTCGCTTTCATCAAGATATTGTTTTCTAAAATAAAAACAAGAGCACTATTCAGTTCACGTATGATAGACATCGATTTATATTAAACACGTGAAAATGTAGTTGGTTTGAATCATATCTGTTTAATATAATGTTTATATTTTTAATGTTTATTCATTATGTTTATAATAGAAAACAAAATAGACATGTAACTCATGCTTTATTTGCTTCAAAATTTCGATTTCGGTGTTATATCTTGAATTAATTGCTTTGGCTGTTTGTGTAATAATGGCCTCGTATGGGCAAAACTTTAATTGCATATCTAAATGCTTGTGTTTTCTCTCATCACGTTAATTGTCCCGTATGTAACATTATGTTATATCATTATGTGTAATCGAATACCTTTCATTAGTCTACATGTATATCATTCTATAATTATATTGTAAATAACTTATTCATTTCAAGACCTGTGTCATTCATCTCCAACAGAGATAAGCAAGGAAAGACAAAGTTTAAATATAGAACTTTTTCATTATAAAGAAACAATGAGATAATAGATAAGATATTATCTAGCGCTAATAAATCGTTCAAAGAAAATGGATGTCTTTGTAGTCAGTTTTTGTTCTACATTCGGTAGTTTTGAAAAATGCAAATAGACACATTGTCAACATGCACGTCAATAGAATACTTATCAAAAACGTAATCTGATCACACTGTAGTTCAATCAATCTGCCAAATGTATAGCAGAATTAATTGTCTGAAACAATGTCAAGTACTGTACTTGTTATTTATTCTTCTCTTCTAGACACTAGATATCTGTGATGACAGGCAAGGCTGTTTGATATAATAAAAGCCTGGAATGAAATTTCGAACACAGAGTTCTTGATTTCATGCAAATTGAAACGATGCAGACTTGTGCAAATTCTTCACTCAACATAATATCAAGGGAACTTTTATTTGATGCGTGAACAATATAGACAGAACAATTGTATAAGAACACTACCATGTGAAGCTTAACGGTGCAAAATTCACCGCGACCGCTTAACATGCAAAACAGTTGAATATCACACTGTTAAATGTCTTTATAATACAAGTGTCATATTGCATGTGAAATCAATATCAGTTTGAATATCAATCTTGTTTTCTCTATTGACTTGTTAATCAAACATATTCAAAATGTTTCAGAAACGTAAGTCGGGAATTATATTATATTAATAAGATATATTAACACACGACGGCATTATTTCATTCAAATAAGAATAATGATGGATAAAATAACAAATTAAGACTGTGCTTGTCAGGATTTTATTGCACGTATTTCACGTAATGTCGCTGAAACTCAGTAATTGAGATGTTGTATAAGATGTACGGTCGATTATTGAAAATTACACATATTATTTTGTCTTTACATTATTCATATATTTCGATTATAACCATTTACATATTTAGCAATACAGATCTAAATTGGTATAAAATGGAACGTATACCACAAACACGTAGTTTCATGCTTGAAATACACTGTTTCATTTCAGAACATCAAAGCTTAGAGTCCGTAAATAGCTAATCCATACTGTATGATTACGTCAGGAATTGTAAAAAAAAACGAATCAGAAATAAGTAAAGCCACAGACATTGTGCATTAAATAATGATTTTTCTAAGATGAAAGCAACAGTACCTCCCAAATGTAATTACTAGTACTTCTTTATGAGTTTACACAATACTAGATAATTGCTTTCCATCGATAGTTCAGTTTCCTTCCGAGATTTTTATCACTTCTTTTTCGTTGTCCAAAATACTTAATGTATGTCATATGACTATCACATTATGATCATTGTTTTTTGTTGTTGTTTTTTTTTCATTTAAAACAGTACAAGTAGAAAAACGCATTTATATCGGTAGGCCAAACTCTTAACTGTCTGAGTGTGAAAATACAGTTATAGAAATTGAATTATGACGAAATTATGGTTATTCCTACGGCTATCATCGTTACATCGCATATAACATCTGCGATACTTATTCATTTTAGTGTATTAATTGTGTAAAATGTTTCCAGACTTGTAAAAATTAAGAATTCTATATGCGTGACTTATCTTATTTCACAGTTGAACGTACCACAGAATTACGCTAGTAACTGGTAAATCATGATTATTTCGTAATATAAAATTAAATCCCCCATTAAATAAATGCTGATATAATTTCATATTAGAACGATATACATGAATTATATATATCTGAGAAATAATAACTCTGAATTAGTGTGATATTAAATAAGTAATACCTAGTGCCAAATATAAGATGCAAAGTCACTTTGCATTTCCTGTAGTTTGTTCTTGATTCAATGTAAAATTGAAATCGACACAATATATCACTCTCTCTGTGTACTTTTGACAGAAGTTTGTAGAATAAAACGGTATTATAATGTGGTACGTTTGATTTTTCTTAATACGGGTGCAACTGTATCCAATAAGGCCACTCCATTTTGTAACATAAATGTATAGGATTGCAAAAATAAGAACAAAAATTAGAACGTTGGCAGAACATAGTCTGTACCTAGCAATTTGCAGAAGAACAGTCTGTCTTCAATTTCGACAAAAAAATCAAATATTAGATCTAGTATATTATTGTTATGGCCTCTGGGAACAACTAGCACAGTGAATGGCAACACGTTGTAAATGCCGTGCTTCAAGCCATGCTGTACTTGCATATAGTGTTATTATTATTTTTGTTCTCTGAAATCGTGTAATTTTATATTTTGATACAATTCCGCTACGTTATGAGATTTGTCGGTGATGAGGCGTGTATCAATTTCATTGCATCTTTTGAACAGATTTAAGTAAACACAATTCGTTACTTATTTGCTTCATTACTTCCTATGCTTAAAAATATTTTTATAATTTCGATGTTATTACGTCATTCATTGATGGCAAATATACAATCAAGTATTACAGTTTCAAAGGCAGTCGTCACAAATATGTCTCAGTTTTGGTAATTATAACACTAGTGCATTTGTGTGCCCACCTCTCCCCACCCCCCCCCCCCCCCCGCATGAGTGATGGGGACATATATATTTGCTCTTGTCCGTCCGTCCTTCCGAGAATGTTGTGTCGCGCCTAGCTCCAAAAGTATTTGACGTAGAGTCACAAAACGTTACAGGAATGTTGGTCAGCATGTGTACTTGTGCACCTGGGTTTCGCGTCCGGATTCATTCAGTCGTGTAGGAGTTAGTAAAAAATTGGTCATTTTTAGGTTGTGTTGCGCGTAGCTCCAAAAGTATTTGACCTAGAGTCACCAAAATTTACATGAATGTCGGTCAGCATATGCAGTTGTGCACCTTGGGTTTCGCATCCGGATTCATTCAGTCGTGTAGGAGTCATGGCCCCTGACTTAGTTAAAAATTGGTCATTTTAATGTTGTGTCGCGCGTAGCTCCAAAAGTATTTGACCTTGAGTCACCAAAGTTCACAGGATTGCAGGTCAGCATGTGCAGTTGTGCACCTTGGGTTTCGCGTCCGGGTTCTTTAGTCTTGTAGGAGTTATGGCCCCTGACTTAGTTAAAAATTGGTCATTTTAATGTTGTGTCGTGCGTAGCTCCAGAAGTATTTGACCTAGAGTCACCAAAGTTTACAGGAATGTTGGTCAGCATGTGCAGTTGTGCACCTGGGGTTTTGCGTCCGGATTCATTTAGTATTGTAGGCGTTATGACCCCTGACCTAGGAAAAAATTGTCATTTTAATGTTTTGTCGTGCGTAGCTCCGAAAATATTTTACCTACAGTCATTTTTTCACTACACAAGACCAGACTTCTTGTCCAGACTTATTAAAAAAAAAAAGTTGTGAAACATGTATGTTAAAATGTACTTGACCTAGAATCATAAAATATTAGAGGATTGTTTTATAGCCTATGAAGTGTTCTCTTTGGGATTTTACTCAGCTAGGCCAGACTTATGGCCAACTAAGTGAAAAATACACACATGGTTCTTAAAAGTTTGTGCTGCAAACATCTTAAAAATTGTTTAACCTGAGTCATTAAACCATGTTACAGTGGCAGGACTGGGGGCACCTGTGTCCTATGGACACACATCTAGTTTATTATTCAAAACATTTTTTGACTGCTGATACACAGGTCAATATTTTTGATGTGTATAGTGGCAATTTAATTGTATTAAACTTTTTTTTAACATACGTTGATTTTTTTTAGTTATTTGTATTAAAACTTCTGTTCATTATCCATTTTTCTGACAATAAACACAAAGTGGCAATACTCGCTCACATCTTAGTTTTTTATCACTCTTCAAGACAAGGATTTGCCTTTTCCCTTCGTTTATGAGTATAATAAATACTATCACTACTGAATCAGACGGTCATTCAAATGACGGATAGGGTCATTTTTCGTAGTTTTCTCTTTTTTTCTGCCACTTTTTTACTTTCTTGTTTTAAAACTTTTTGTAGGATTTTAGTGTCACACGGACACAATTTAAGTCATAGAGTAAATTTTCAAGCTTACGATGGTAGAGCAAGGCACAAGGTCTAGCCGTCTAGCCATTGTTTCTAGCACGGGCGGTTACCTGAGTATAACCACCGACTTTCCGTAAGCCAATTGGATGACTTCCTCACATGCAAAATCGGCGACTTAAAGAACTCTGCCACGTACGCCCGGTTCAAAATTTAAAAGGACTCGTCCTTGATGGAAATGAATAATACGTCTTAATTTCTGCGTTGATTAGTATAAGAGGCCAACTTGTCTTAAAGATAAGCAATACCATCTATAGATAGAATCTATAGATGCAGTTAGTTCGATTCCTTTGACAATCAGTTTAAAGTTGATATTTCCGCCTTTATGGGAAAAATTGTTATTCTCTTGAACTGTCGATTCAAGCTAAATCTTGGTCTTATCAAAGATCACCTTTTTCATATCCATGCGTTTCATATAAAGAAGTAACATGACCTTCGGGAATGGGCTATTATCTCATAACATGTTGATTGCTGACCATGGGAAATTCCACGTATGACTACCGATGTATGGCAACAGTATAAGTTTTGGTAATATTGATTATTCCCTTATTTTGCACACCTTTACCCTAATGTCTGATTTATAGATTGGGCAAGTTTCAACCATTAGCCTAATTATGCTTTGAAAACATAATATTTCAGTTACTGTTTCACAACTACTGGAGGGGCTGACGGTTAGTAAGCCGAATTTAATTGATATATGTTAATTATATTGCTAGTATAGTTCTTAACTGTTGTTATTAATCTGTTACCGGGCAACTGCATTTCAGGGGTAACATATTGTTTACGAGAATGAAACAAACACAACAAAGAAGGCATTATCTTTTATTGTAAGACATCAGGATCAAAGTATAAAATAACTGAGTAAATGATATAAACAATTGAACAATGCGTTATTTATAAGCCGTGATTCTATAGCTAACGTCCCCTTTAATAGCTCTGGTGCTTTACTTCACGCGTTAATGAAATTTATTTCAAGAGAAACGCAACTAAGGAAACTAATAGCCGGCTGTGTTTGATTAAGACTGTTCAGCGAAGCAACGCAATATGTTGCACTGCTCACATCCTCTACCCATTTTAAAACCGGCTTAAACAGAGCTAGAAAATACAAAATGTAGCCCATGTACTGATAATATTCTTTTACAGTTGCAACTCGACGGCTTTACTATAAAACTTTAATTATAGTTTTGAAATAAACCCATAAGGGTTTAGCAAACCTACCAAATTGACCACATACGTTGTTATGAACGAACAGAAATCTACTATTTCTTACAGTAGGAAATTATGGTCTAGGTTGAAAACTATTATCTACTTATTGTGGAAAATAATCGATGCAGTAATTACTTTTGGTCACAGTTGAGCCGTGTTATTGATATACTTTGACGCTATAGCACAATACATTATGAACTTTATATACTAACAAGTGGTATTCAGTCGTCCAAATTCAAACGTTCATGTTAGGATAGAGAAAATAGACAGCAAGAACACACAACTGCTACCCTTCACAAGCACTTGAACGAGCTTCGATCATAATTACAAAGTCTGTCATTTAAGGTGGTTTTAATTCTAATAGTACATGTATTGGTTGAATGCGACATAAATCCAATGAAATCTAATTACAACTTTCTTAACTGGTCAATTTACAGTCACCAGTCCTATCTGTTTCATACACAAGTTACTGTCGCACAACCGTCAGTCATTCACAAATCTGCTCTAGGATGGGTTTTTTGGGAGTGACTTTATTTGCTCTCACACACTCTACCATGTGTTGAACCATTGCTCGAGTTTTATCACAACTATCAAACTTAAAAAAATCCATAGTATTTAACCTAAGCCGATAAATATGTCTTATCTGTAATATCAGCTACAGTTCTCCTAATGACAACTGTCTTTCATAAGCATTTACAAAATAGTACAAAACAATCGTGATAACGAATTACAAGGGCCAGACAAGCATATATACTTTAATTAATGTAAAATAACGAAACGTTTTATCAAATCTAGGTTGCAAGTCTAATTTAAAGTGTTTGCTTTTAATACGATTATCGTTAACACAACGAAATAAATTACAAACTTCTTTGAAATGACACTTATTGTCTCATGCAAATAGTGATATACTGCATCACAACTTTTGATTAATTTGCTGTTATCTAGCAAAATGTAATACAAAAGAATCAATACCATTATCTGGAGAAAATGCAATAAAATTGCTTCACTTCAAAGCATTTTTCGTGCATATAAACAATATCTTTCCTATGTAAAGAATCACTTGCAAGGACTAGTTAGGAGATAATATCGAAACAGCTATAGATAGTAGGTTAAATGGCAATATAACTAAATTGGTAGACTTAAAAATATACAATCCATATCGTTCGTATAATGGGTTAAAAATATACAACCCATATCGTTCGTATAATAGGTTAAAAAAATTACAACCCATATCGTTCGTATAATGGGTTAAAAAAATTACAACCCATATCGTTCGTATAATGGGTTAAAAAATACAACCCAAATCGTTCGTATAATGGATAAAAAAAATTACAACCCATATCGTTCGTATAATGGGTTAAAAATATACAACCCATATCGTTCGTATAATGGATTGAAAAAAATACAACCCATATCGTTCATATAATGGATTAAAAAAATTACAACCCATATCGTTCGTATAATGGGTTAAAAAATTACAACCCATATCGTTCGTATAATGGGTTAAAAATATACAACCCATATCGTTCGTATAATGGATTAAAAAAATTACAACCCATATCGTTCGTATAATGGGTTAAAAAAATTACAACCCATATCGTTCGTATAATGGGTTAAAAATATACTACCCATATCGTTCGTATAATGGGTTAAAAAAATTACAACCCATATCGTTCGTATAATGGGTTAAAAATATACAACCCATATCGTTCGTAAAATAGGTTAAAAATATACTACCCATTTCGTTCGTATAATGGGTTAAAAAAATTACAACCTATATCGTTCGTATAATGGATTAAAACTTTTATAACCCATATCATTCGTATATTGGATTGAAAAATAAAAAAATATACAAATATACAACCCATATCGTTCGTATAATGGATTACAAAAATTCAACCCATATCGTTCGTATAATGGATTAGATACATTACAAATATATTTACTTCGCGACTGGCCAGAATTAGTACTCATTTTAGCCTCTGTATTAATATCGAAAGCCAATCAATTCCGACGTCGTAAGTTAACTACCGCTATGGGTGAATAATGTTAAACATTTACATTCACAAAGAATGATGATTCCAACGAAAATGTAATTAAAATAGAAGACTTATTCTATCTGATTGAAGTACGTATAGCATGTGTGCACATGCTAAACTCTGGCACGTTATGAGAACTCACTTCATAATGTTTGCGTGTATTAACAAGTTCTGAAAAAGGAAATAAAACTCAATATTAGAAAAGACAATTTTTCGTTAAGTTTTGTACGTGTTTGATAAAACAACACGTAGTTTAAAATGAAGAATAACCGTACCCTTTGGTCCACTAAATCCGCAATAATTCTTATGAATGCTGCTGGATCGTATTTCGAAATTTTTCCAAACTATTTGTTTTCGAAACTACTTGTTTGGAATGTTGCTTTGATGTAAAATGTTGTACAGCAACCAATCTACAAATTAAGTCAAACCTGATCATTTCAAACTTGTGAGTGTCCGAAATGGTTGAAGTTTACAATGGAATATACCTTATCGTTTTTTTTTTTCTACGATAAATTCAACCTTTATCAAGGTATTGTGATATGCAAAAGCTGGCTACTCTTGATAGAACTGCAGATTACTATCACGAAATAATTAAGTAATATCAAAAAGCAACCAAGAGCTTCCCGTTCCCTTCCATTTTAAAAAGATACTATTTTCGTCAGACTGATAATTAAGCAATAAGCATATAACTATACACGTTTTGAATATTATTTTATATTAGAAGGATCTTAAACACTGAGTCTCTTTTTAAATGTAAGTTCGCGCTACATTAAGCAGTGAAGATAGCTGTATTTATAAAAACGTTACTCATTTCTTCCACAAAGTCTCTAAATTAGAGATATAGTAGGAACACTGGAGTATTGAAATATTTACTTTTACTATAAAAATCATAATTTTGGTCCCTCATAGATATAAAACTACAAACATGCATGATAACAGTGTTCAAATACAATTTTTAATGACTGTTGTCAAGAAATTGCGGATTTCCGAGAGCATGTTTTTTGAAAACCTTTAATTTAATTCATTGAAAAATAAAATCTTGAAAATTGCAACATCTGTTATTTATACCTTATTTGTTATCCAGAAACTGGGGGACTGGGAAAGAAGAAAAACATTCCTTTAAGATAAAAACGCAAATACTTTGTGTAATCAATCGCATTTTGTGAGGGACAGCAAAGCCTTTCTTCACTGTTTCCTAGTTTTCCATTTAAAACTATACCAGTACATTCGGGCCGTTGATGCACGAATGTTCACGCTGTAATTTGTTCGCTTTCTTCAAAAACATTTTATCTCTGCTAAAACATTTAAAACTTACAAAGGGTGGCTGTGCACTATTCCAGGTGCAAAGGTTACAATGGGTGGCTGTGCAGTATTCCAGGTTTAAAACGTAAAATTGGTGGCTGTGCAGTATTCCAGGTTTAAAACGTAAAATGGGTGGCTGTGCAGTATTTCAGGCTTAAAACGTAAACTGGGTGGCTGTGCAGTATTCCAGAGGCAAAATGTAAAATGGATGGATGTGCAGTATTCCAGGTGTAGAGATAGTACCTAAGTTTTTCAAATCATAGGTTTGAAGTTAAAAAGCTTTGAAATGAAGAGAAATGTCCATATATTTTTCAAAAACAGAAATATAGACAATATTTTAACCAGAAGTGCGGAGTTATGAGCATTTAATATTTTCATGATAACGAAAATTTTGTGATCAAGGAAATGTAACTCTTCTTGAACATGGAGAGCATAAACATCAAAGGGACATAATATAGTCAATATTTTCTAATTGGGTGCATTTGATTTGACATTCAACCTTGATCTGGATTGCTAAATACTGATCTATGATACTGTGTGCTAAAAATTTAGAACATCTGGAACAGTCTATTAACAGCAAAACTATGCTTTAGCAGAATCTAAATAGTTAAGCTCTAACTGGGACTCGAACCCAGGACCTCTCACCCCTAAGGCAGACACTCTACCATTTCCCTATAACAGCAGTAGCTAATAGCTATGCAGTTAAATTGCTGGATTACATTGCGTGAACTGGAACAATAATCGGTGAACTCCGTATTATCGGCGTATTCGCTTTGTTACCTAACGGCAATTTTTGTGTAAAGAAAAAATATAATCTAATGCTGCCAACGTCATAATTGGTCAAATCTGCCCAAATTTCTCTGACGTGTTGTTCAGAGTATGAACTTACTAACTGGCAGTACCAGTGAAATATTACTTACACTGAATCTTATATTTGCCCTTTTTGCAGCTGCCGAACGGCAAAGACGATGAGATTTGTCCAAATATAAGTAATTATTTTACCAGTTTTGAGAGGATTTCAATTGATGGGAAATTACAGTTACAAACTAAATACCTTTCTGCAACACATGGAGACATTAGCATTCACTGTCAATCAGTATTATGACTGAGATCGACTGTCATTCATTCATTTCAAAGTTTCATAGACAGAGTCCGTTGTTTACATTTTTATCGTAACCGGTGCACTTGTAAAAATCACTTTAGTTTGAAAAATCAAAGTATGCGAAGAACTATGGTACGGTCTCTACCAGGTGCAAAACATAATTATGGATGTTGAGTTTGATATTGATAACAGCATTTGCAACATATGCAAATTTAATCAAAGAACAATTACAAAAGTAATCTATTTTCTCCCTTATGCGACATAACATTGCTAACATTGCTAAAATTTTTGCATACACCAATAACGTCCATGGCACTGTTTGGTAAAAACGTATTTGTAACAGGTACGCTTCTGATCAAATTCCAGAGGACTTCGTCAACATTTGTCCTTTTATTATAAGACTTACTGTACAAATCTCAAATCAAAAAACAAAAGTCATGTTTCAGAAAATGTAATGTTAATTTCTGCTTAAGCGGTACCTGTAAGAACACAATAATCGGATTTGATGACTTTACTTCAGTGATCTATAAGCATTTTACTTCAGTGATCTATAAGCATTTTAATCATTTTGTTGTAGGCAGTAACAGTAAAGAAATTAGCAAGTACCCTGTGTTCCGATTTCTCTTGAGCAGTTGGTGTTTTAATCTCACACATTTCTGTAGAGTTGCAATATTTGTGTGGGACTGAAGAAACGTGACAGATGCATAATGATGGATGCTCACTTCCGTCCTAATTATGAAAAATAGTTTATATTGAAGACATCTTTACTCTGCTCGGTCTTTAAATTTCAACACAAATATTGTATTTCCCGGAAAGAAAATGTTATTCTCTAAAAACTTAATAGCTTTCCTTCTGCCAGTAGAAATACTGAAGAGTTTGACGAAATTGCCCCAGTGGTATACTTTAAAGTTCTATACAACTGAAGGCAGTATCAAAATAACATGATCTCAATTGAACAAAGAGTTGTGTAAACCTCAAGGCACCAATGTACCGTACAATTTCAACATTTAAGATACAAAAACATTATTTGACTTGTTTTCACGTGTTGTATGCATAATTTAGCCGCCGCCGGGATTTATTTCGTCTAGAAGTTAGAAATTCTTTACGTTTATGACCGCCAGATGATTTTTATCACAAAAGCTTGCGTGTGAGAAATACTGAACCTTTCACAACGTCAATAAAAATACGAAACAAACAACATTGTCAGCGGAATTGCGCCTACTTAGATGAAACAGAAATGACAAAATATTTATAAATTTAAGGTAGTCATGTTTTCCGATCGTTTGCACTATTTTTGGTACGAAGCGACTTGCTTGTTTGTAATAATTCAGTTCCACACGACAGTCAGCTATCCTAACCAGTGCGTTTCTAAAGTATAGTCTGTTTTCAACCTGTAATGTTTAATATTCTCTCATGAATTAAAGGTAGATGATAAATAATGAAATGTATTTGATTGACGATTACAACTAGTCATCAAGAAGAACATACACCTCGACCAGAATTTACAAAATGTTGTCTCCATATCCTATTATTAATTGAGTATGTTGTGTTAAAAAACTCCAAAAAGTGTTAAATTTGCAGTTTGTAATAATGACTCGTAGTGTAAAATCACCGATATTATCCATCAATGCTAAGTATTCCATTTCCAGAGTAGTGATCAACAAACTTACTATATGGACTTAACAAATATTTCATACCGTGTTTATTCTCACTTTCAGATATTTAGTTTGTATTCTACTCTGTATAAAGGTAAATATTGATATTTTCAACAAACTATGAAAAAAGAAACCTTAAGACAGCTGAAATTAACTCTTAAAAGATCTTTTGGAGACACAGAACGTAACAAAGCAAACGAAACATAAAAGAATGCTCATATTAGGTTATGAGATATGCAGTGCACCTTACTCAACTCCTATCCTTCAATGCTTATCTTTAATGTACATTATACATATGATCAATGATCCTATAAAGCATTGAATCCATGTACGGTGATACGTTTTACGGCCGCCACACAGAGACATTTTCTGCTTGGAATGCTTCTCTCCATTGGTTTAACAGTTGGCCCCATATTTTAAGAAAAAAATTAGAACAACACCAAATGGTAGAAAGAAAGGGTTGTTTAACAACAACATTGAACAGTAGATAACACAGTTGTCAGTTAAGTGATATATACATTGAATTCCAGAAAAAAGATTACATAAAGGGGCCACCCTTTCTGACAGTTAAACGTCTTTAAAAACCATTTTCAAGGAACTGTTTTATGTCTTCGTTTTGATGTTTTTGCAATAATGTCCCAGTGCTGAAATTTCACATTTTTTTTTCATAGCTTCACACATAGCATTTATTTTTAAACGCAGACAACTTTTTGAGAATATTTGAAGTATCCAGTTGTACGGGTCAGTATGGTAGAACATCTAATGGACAGGTAGATGGTTGAAAAAGATGTTGTTTGCTTACATTTTGTGATGATGTACTCCTAAATAAGATTCCCGTCTTAATCTAAGTAGAATCTTACTAAGATTGTAGCTGTTAAACTATTTTATTGATATAATAAAACTGATAATGATTAAAAGTTTATAGAACATGTTTGAATATACTTGTCTTCTCAATCTGTAGAGTACCAAATTATATACAAATTTGACTTAATATATATGTTCTGGTAAAGGATATGAAATCCTACACCAAGTGTCGCCTTGATCGTCTTTTAGATTTAGGAAGCTGATGCATTGTCCTGTTTCTGTTACACAATAATTATACGAAATGTGCAACGTAATAAAATTAAAGAAACAGTGCCAATGAGATAAGTCTAGATCGTTTAAACACTTAATAACTCGTCAGTAAACAAGCTAAATACAATTATCTTACTTTTTGGTATTGCAGGCACCACAAACGTCAATGTTACTTTACCCCAAGGTAAGATTAGCTATCACAGTTTATAAACATCTGATGTGTTAATGTTGTTGTTGGCTTTACATGTAAATCAGTGTCAGACATTTGTAAAATATTGATTCTAACTTAAAGTTTTCGAATTTCTTTTTCCTTTGCTTTGGAGAGAATAAATGTGAGTGCAGCCGGAAAAATACCTTTAACAGTTCTCATTTAACAGGTGAATTACGAATAAAAATACATGTATGGTAAACAATCCTTATTTAAGTGTAAAATGTCAAAGAAGATTTTACATAAAAGCAATGGGTTTTTTTTGACAGATAAGCCAAGGATGAACTGAAAAAGTTTGTTTAAAATGTCTTTATTTGCTCGGTACTTCAGGTATTACAATTCGTTCTTCCATGGAATCGTCTCATAGATTTCACTAGTTTTATGCAATGGTATATCACTTCGTTAAAACATTTAGTTATAAAGGGGTTTACATCTTTAGCAAAGTTTCACCTTTTTCTTTTTTGTTGCTTTGTATCAGCTACTAATTTACATTCTATAGGTAATAATGTATTACTTGTTTAGAAAATATGTTTGACATTGATATAGGCAATATTACGAGAACGCATTATTATTGCATAAATGATAAACACAATCTAGGTAATGTTATTTTACTAATTAACAAAATCGCACAAAAAAATGCAGGAAAAAAATGTAGACTGCACATGCAGACTAATTAACTGAATATCTGATGCGGACATAAGAGAGGTTAATAACTGTATTTATATTTACTTCGAGTTTTCTGTCTGAAATATAGATTACCTTCGAATACCATCGTATATGGAAATTTATACAATGATAAGAATACTTGCGTTAATGATAATGTCAGATATGACATGGAAATTATGTAATGTTGGTATGTCGACATTTCTTTTCTCACAAAGTTCACTAATAACAACCGAGTTTAATGAAGTCTTATAAAACAAGAGTCAAGTTTGGCTGATATTACACTTGACAGAGTTATATGCATATAGCAAAGGTCATTAAAACCGTACCTTGATCTGAAATACTGGATTCAGATATCGTGATTTTTTCCAGCTCAGTGTGTATTAACCTCGTTGGTTAGAGCCTCGTGGGATCCAGGCCTGACAAAATCCATTTAGCCGAATACAACAGTTCTGATAAAGGTACTCTTATAGAAACCAAGTTCATCACTCCAAAAGTCTAAGATATTGATACAGCTTTCATACACCATACGTGATTCGTTGTTTTTATCTAATTAAGTCTGTCCACCTTGTATTAATGTATATTATAATAAGCTGCATTTCTGTTCTCTTAGATAGTATTTTCGTCATGACAATTCCCCATTTATGTCTAAATCTATATCTGCTAGCCACTGATTACATATTTTTAGAGTAAGTAGACAATTTGATTGGTAGGCTTCAATACTATACAGTAATTGTGGAATGACGTTAGTTTGGAGTTCTTATATTGCCTGTTCGTTGCTAAGGCTATGTGTCACGCGATGTTAATCACAGAATGAAATATACGTACACGGGTCTTGTTGAAGTAAATTAACTTTTGCATTTTTTTTATAATTTGATCACTCTAACATGCCTTAAGCTTAAGATACAACAGTAAACATCGTAAATACAACAAAGTGCCATTGATATGATACATTATTAATCAATATGAAATTAGTAGGTCCTTACTTACCGTTCGACAGGAAGAATAAACACGGTTGCTTCGATTGAGATTATAAATAGAAAGCATGAAGTAAAGTTTCTTTACTACCTGACTAATGCAACAGATAGCTTTTCTTAACGTTTAAGAAAGAACATATGGTTCTTCAGAAATATTACCAACAAATTCTGCATATACTTTTGCATTTTAATTTACTCTCCAATTCAATTTCTTATTATAATAAGCTATTTATTGTTAACAATAAGAAAAACTCCGCGTCAATTAAAGTTAAAAAAATGTACAACTTGGTTTTTTAATTGTCTTAAAGCTGCATGTAAATGTTGATGTACTTTTCCTGACACTCCCTGTGTAGTGGTCAAGATATAGGGTCATGCATTCATGTAACAATAAATACTAAGTCATAAAAAGAGCATACATTGCATAAATCAAGACTGAAAGAGAGAACTGAAAGTACGCGTTCAGTTGAACTTAGGGTGCGCATTTGTTATAATTACCATTAAATTTAAACCTCACATATACCAAATAGCATTGTCTGTGCATAGTATTGATTCACAGTAAGTCTAAACGGTATCCCATGTCGTACAACAAGATGAACTTCCTTACGATTTCACAACAGGGATAATATCAGTTAATAATTCATCGTGACACGAAGACTTTTATTGGCTTGTGTTTTAAATAATTATGCAGTCATGACCGAATTAAATGTCCACTTAATGGCAAATGGAAACCAGGTACAAACTTACGGTGACTATTGGCTACGAATTGTCTGTTGTTTTCATGGGTATTGTATTGTAATAATTGTTATATGTGAGTTCTATTAAAAATTCTTTTTCACCAAATCTTTAACAGGAGTTTTCAGATATATATCTTTTCAGTTCAACAAGAAGCAAATACAAACCAATAATAAGATGTAGTCGTTCTAAAAGTTTTCATTTACTATTACATGCCATAAAGCTGTGATATAACATGAATCATAATTACCTTTGAAAGTTTTATTATCAAATTATCCGTTTCAAATGGCTTTACATTTCAGTGACATTGGTCTAGCTTTATTTCATTGTAGATCATGTCATAAGGTGATAAAGTTCTTTTTTTTTACATTTTAGACCTGATGTTTCTTTGCTTTTCTATATTTGTGTAATTTGTTTAAAGTCTGGCATAAAATTGGAGCTGTCAGGTTCTTGCTTTCAAATATATTGGCTGTATTAGTGTTTTAATTCTTTACATATTTAGAAGCTTGATTTCTTTTGTTGTCACATGTGACAGCTCTTTTATTTGAAAGCATTGTGTATATTTAATTTCTCAAAAGTTTAAAAGGGAATCAACACAAGGGCCGTGCAAACGTATATTCATCATACTGTATATCATTCCAGTCCATAGGTGGCGATCTAAATACTGTAGACTTTACTTTTACTTTCGTAATTATATAACACATGGTACACATGGAAATAATAGCAAAGGTACGTACGTATGAGAAACATCATTGAAACATAATAATGCTATGACAAAAGAAAGATCATATGCACGCACACACGCACCTACTACGTTCTTACGCACAGGCTGGAAATAAAAATACATTAGTTCATGCCAAATTGAAAACAGATTGAAACAGACGGGAGATATATTTATCGTTCAAGGAATGCAGAAACATGGGAACATAGACGAATTTTACCATTCTTCTAGTCGCCTCACAAAAATATGCAATACTCAAAGCATGGTTTGAAGCCCTCGCCAGTGAGCGACAAGTGATTCAAAGCCAGCGAACTTAAACGCTTGGACAAATAAGGATCCATTTTTCGAAAGTATAAGGCTAATGATCGCATAATCACTGAAAGTACCGGTCGAAATAAGCAGAGCCTCGTTACTGCTCAAACAATTAACCACGAGCTGGATAGTCACATACAACCAGCAAAAAGAATATCATCTGTCAAGTGGTTTTACATTATTAAGGAAGAATTTCAGCACGGTCTGGATGTTGAATATAAATATGATTAATTTAATTTGTATCGGACATGTTGGTTTACATAGGATATTTTGTATCTGTGTAACGCTATTAAGTTTAACTATATTGTTATCGCTTATCATGCTTATCTTATATTCCTGATTTATACTATTAAAGTAAACAATTAGGCACACTGGGACCTTTTACATTTTAATACTTTCTTGTGTAATTCCC
Organism: Mercenaria mercenaria; assembly: GCF_021730395.1. Classification (NCBI taxonomy): domain Eukaryota; kingdom Metazoa; phylum Mollusca; class Bivalvia; order Venerida; family Veneridae; genus Mercenaria; species Mercenaria mercenaria. The sequence goes on along the minus strand of NC_069365.1, from coordinate 82,367,542 downwards.
AGAAACGCTTGATTCCTGGAGTGAGGAAAAGCAGACACTGTTTCAAATTTTAATCCTTATTATTTGATTAGCGTACATTGCACTCGTTGTTTCTAAAATAACTTTGCTACTGTTGCGGTATTAGAAATCTAAAACCTGCTGTAACTGTAATCAAATCCAGCATGCACTTCAATATTTGTTCTGAAGGAAAACTGTTTAATTTAACACTTTGATCGAGACCGCTAGTGTTTTGCCTACATTATGTCTTGTAATTTGCTGTCATCGTTAGTCTTGCTTATCTTAATGTCATGGGATCAACACCTATTCAGTTCATTGTAAAACAAGTTCTGTAAAACAAAAGACGGAAAAGTTGTACATCGTAAAATAAATGTATACCTGAAGCAAAATCGAAAATATCTAACAATAAGTTGCATGACGAAAAGAGGAAATTTTGCGGAAATATAGCACACTGAAGACACAGCCGTATTGCAGCTAAAGAAGATATTTTCTGTATTTGTGGACTTCGGAACAGCAGCCATGTATTAGTAATATATACATTTTTGTTTTTCTTAGTTTAATTACAAGTGTCGATAATGCACTATAAGTGTTTCAAAATATGTTTTTTATTTAAGATTCGTTTTTGTTACGAACACTGCTAGAACGTACCTGCGTGTTATAATGAAAAGAAACAGATAAATGTTAATATTTTAACAACGTCGTAAATTAAGTATGTAAGTATATGAGGTATTGATTTATATGTCATTTCCTTTCATTAAATTAGATAGATAGTGCCCAAGAATGCCCTGTAACAACACGAATGTTAGACAACAAAAACGGTGTGTACGTAAATAATGTATTTGAAGAGTCACGGATTGACGTTGACATCATGTCACTGGGCTTTTGGTTTTGCTTCGACACTCACTGTCTTAAGTAATGGTTGAAAATCTTTGTATCCTTTGTACCATTTGAATTAAGGTTTGGACGACCTGCTTTGGTAATTTATGAATTTGTACTTAATGTTAATCACAATTTATTATGTCTCATTACACATGTTACCAAAGACGTAAAAATGGTACTAGTAGCTTCCTCGCTTGGCACTCAGCATTTAGAGGATAGTACTAGGACTGGTCAGCCCGGTGTCAGTATAATATGAAAGGGTGGGGTATCATGCCACGTGTCTACGGCGTGATATTCCAGTGAGGCAGCACTATAAAGTTGGGCATTGTGCTCACTGCTACAAGTAGACACCGTCGTTTATATGACTGAAAAATTGTTGAAAAAGACGTTAAACCCGGACACACACACACAGGCGCACACATAACACATGTTTATACACAAAAAATCTTACATTACATGCATTATTAACATGCATTATTAGCTAAAATGCTTAATTCTAAATAGGTAGTTGCATTTTTAATCACAATTAATGCTATCAAACCCAATACCAATTAAATATGTTAGTAGGATGTGAATTATCAGAGAATCAAACATACAACCAATGTCATGGAAAAATATTCGATTTAATATCAGGAAAAAATTATAACTCAGTAATGTATTACTGTTGAAAACATAATAGGGTTATTATAACAGTAGCTGGATCTGGGGTGCTGTATTCGGCTCGAGTGGATTTTTGCCAGATCGGATCTCACGAGGCGCACCAGCAAAATTCACGTGAGCCGAATACAAAATCGCAGATCTAGCTAGTGTTATAATGACCCTTTTATCATATACTTTTACCTTTTTAGTTTGTTGTTTTGTTATTGAACAAAATCTTCAATGTTTATCGATAATAAAATGGAACTAAGTGAAGTTTTTATGTGCGACATTTATAAAACTGTGTCAGGTCATGCATATTTAATGAAAGTAGTCCGGCAGCATACAATACGGAAGGTACAATACGGAATTTGACAGGTACAATACGGATTTTTTTCTGCCTGTTTTTCTGCTTAATTGTGAAATACAAGCCGATTTATTTATAGAATTTATATAGGTATATAATAAATAAGTATATTGCTAGTCAGTTTCCTTTCCATCTTATAATTATAATCTTCGAACTTATTAAATTACATATTTTGGAATCGTCTTGTTCTTTAAGTAAAGCAATGCACAATGTACATGGTGAAAGAAGTTTTCATTGTCTTCATAACTGAGGTTAACTATTCCAAAAAAGAATCTGTTTGCAATCAGTGGTTTCATGTACGAAATAGATTTCTACCTTGTGCACTAAACAGAGGGCACAATCTAAGAGCAATATTTGCAGTTTAGTGCTTCCCGTAAATTTGTTTAGATTGCTACAGTCGAGACAATGCAAGACAAGAGCATAGGTAATATAAAGAAAACTAATTAAAGTTTCTACACCTTCTTTGATTAAGAAGCAATAATGAATTTTGTATGTATGTCACAAGTGCCGTGGAACTGTGTAAACATTGCTTTCGAAATAGCTCTGGTAGTCTGAAGAAAATAAACAACAAATACGGATGATAAAAATGGAAAAAAACATCTTATTGATGATGCAGTTTAAGAGTGTTTAACAGATATTGTATGTTCTTAAATGTTTTGCTAAAAAATGAAGATCTGAATACAAACCGAATTGCAAGGACGTAAAGCATAAAATACGTTGTTGAAACAGCGGTACCACGATATGGATAGCGTCTCCGCTGAATTCAAGGCCTCAGTGGCCAAGCGGTTGAGGCTGCTGGATTATTTGACCCGCGTCGCCATGCGTTTGTTTGATCCTCTTGTGGTGTGTTGAATTATATCATTCAACAAAGCCAGCTGACAGATTTTGAATGAACGATTCTATTAGTAAGGTACCCGCCAATGACGGAAAACATATTACGAGTAGCTTTTGGAATCTTAACACCTTATCAAAGCATGAAAATTGTAAATCGCTAAAACAAAAGAGGTTTGAAGATGTAAAATTGTGCCTAGAAACCACAGATTTGAGCATTTGACGTAAAGGTCATAATACCTGTCCGAGTGGAGTGAATTTGACATGTAATACATAATAAATCATTACTGCAAAATAAATAGTTCTTTGTTTCGGCATTGAATGGAGTTACACGCAATTCCCTTTGTTTATTAAATTTAGCATGAAACATGTTCACATCTTGTGCCGAATCCATCAATCAGGCGGGGGCCTCCGTAGCCGAGTGTTTAAGGTCGCTGACTTCAAATCACTTGCCCCTCATCGGAGTGGGTTCGAGCCTCACTCGCGTTGAATTCTTCTTGTGAGGAAGCCATCCAGCTGGCTTACGGAAGGTCGGTGGTTCTACCTAGGTGGTGCCTGCTCGTGATGAAATAATGCAAGGAGGGGCACCTGGGGTCTTCATCAACCATCAAAGCTGTGATATGAACAGTACGGTAGATACCATTCGATAACAAAACGATAAACTTTAACAGCAATGCAGTTTTGTTCTTAAAATATTCATTGTTGCAGAAATATGTCATTGATGTGCTGAAGACAGTGATATAATTATAATGATAATACTAATAAGAGAAGAAGAAAAAAAAAGAAGAATTGTAATAATAACAATAATAACATAAATAATTCTAATTATTACACTTCTAATAACATGAAAGCCTTCATGTACGGAGAAAGTACATGTGCTCATAAACCAATCTTCACTGTGATCATTAACTATATACATTGTATATTTATAATAATATGACAATAATTTACAAGAAATAAAAAGATTCTTGAAAAAAATGTTTACATGATAAATATATATCACTATTCTATAAGCAAAATGCAGACATCATTACAGTTAAATACAGTCACATTCCAGATGCGTAATTCAGAAAATATGATGTCCCTGTATGAATATCGTAGAATTCGCAGTGCATTTCTGATCTACAATCGGTATTTTTATCCCGAGCCATATGAATTTGCAGTAATCGACTTTAGCAGATGGTAAAAATAATGACATTGACTAGAATGGTTAATATGAAACCGATATTGTCTTCCATAATTACATAATTGTATTCTTGTGATACATCCTAAGTTAATACCTTTATCTCTTTATTCTTCATCTGTTTCTTATGATTTCTTTGGTGTAATCTCGGTCTGCAACAACAGACACCCACCTGACAGTAATTGGAGAATCAATATGTACTCTAAGATATGAAGAAGAACCCTGAAGTTATTTAGTTGATATTGTCTGCTTCAATATAATTCAAGATAACACAAAGAGCGTTTTATTGCAGGCAATAACCCGATAAGAAAATAATTGAAGCATATAAGCACACAAATTTTCAGCAGTAAAATACAATAAGTTATTTTCCTCTGCCTTAATAACTTTCATTATGCTGACCTAAATATGTTTTATTGAATGCGTTTTCAATACTGTGAGTGGTGTTATGCTGAAAGTCCCGAACATAACTAAATCAGTCTACCGAAACAAGAAGTGTGTATTTGATATCAAATTTATCTTACCATATTCCTGGACTTTTATTCGTAGCGGCGCTCTTACTCATCTGCTGCAGATGAGAAAAAAAAATAAATATGATTTAGGGTACAGTTAATTACACATTCTAAATCTGTATACATTGCCTCCTTTTAAGAATTCGTCGGTGTCAAATGAAACTAATCTATGTACGGTTTTCATCAAGGTACCTGTAAGGCGTTAGTGTTAATGTGTACATGTGCTCATGTGGACGTGTATATATTTACACATACCTATATTGTGGGTAGAAGTTTTGGTGGCTGCGTTTTCTAAATGTGTTTGTTTTCTATCGAACTTTTGGACCTGTTAACCATTACCTTTACTCGTGTAAACTATTTTTTTTAAGACTGTACACTTCACATTTCATTAATTTGCATTACAAGTATACTAAAGGTAGAACAAATACAAGAGGTTTTCTCTGCTGGAAATATATGCTTTACCGTATTTTATAAACAATAATTAAGAAACCCTTCACAGCTAAAATTATTTAATTAAATCAGCGTAAAACATATTGACGTAAACTCGTAGAAGCAAATATTGTTTGGATCACAAGAGTTTTTTTGATAGTCATAATAGGGGTATAATAAAATCATTCGAAGCAAAAATGCATCTCCGAGAGGAATAATCTCTGTTTAACTGAGTCTGTTCATGAGAGGTCATATTAAGTGCAACATGTCTCAGATCCATAGCACTGTCTATTATTAATAATATAACAGATAGCATGATCCAAAAGGACCAAAATTAATAGCAACGCTTAGTCGCAGTAAAGTCTTTGCCATCACAGCTTGTCATGTGAATCTACATTGGAAATAAAGAAGAAACCAACGGTTTAGCATTATTATTTGTCCTTCTTAAACTGCATTTAAATTTATATGTCCATTGTCTAAAAAAATGCTATGCCAGTATGCAACGGATAGCTATATAGCGGCTTGCAAATTCAAAACAGCATTTTTAAATCTGAAATTTTATTTGCATTTTTGACTGAAAAGGGGCAACCGTTACGCAGAATGTTACATATTTCATAAGCCAGTTTTTTAAACTTTATGTTTCCTCCAAATTATAAGACAAACATGATAAAGTGTAGTGTTCATTCCATACGTTTCAAAACACTATCTGTACCGGTTCCTTAGATTTAAATTAACAAAAATGATTAAACAAAACTAAATTCTTTATTAAAAGGGAGTAATTACATTACCATTCTAATAAAGATTTAAATTGTGTCACTCAGCTTGGACATATTCTAATCTGTTTACCTTATGTTTTATTAAGAAATGCACATTTGGAATAGACAAGCCTATCCTCTGTTTTCTCTATGCCTGGGCTAAAACAACGAATCGTTTTATGAAGACAATAGCCACATCATACTGAACATTTATTCTTGAAATTCTATTCCCAAAACGCAATTCAACAAGAATGTTGCCTGACTAATGCCAATAAACATTTTCTAAAAGTCTAGGTTTGTCATAACATTATCAAGTATCCGATAGATGTCCCCTTTACCTAGTTTAGCAACTTCTTTGAATAAGTCTTCTAGCAAGGAACAAAAGACGGCGACTCCATTAACAAAAACATCTAACATTATGTAATCGATCCATTCCTTTCCTGTGAACAGAGCAGCTTAATTGAAAATGGATGGACTGAAACTAGACAGAATATATCATTTTGAAGATGGACAAAATTTATGCCAGCATTAGTACAAGTTGATGTTTGAGTTAAAAAAAAATATACGCTCAAATGATCACTGTAATATTACCTGCAAGTTGTTTCATACTTCTGTTACGTTTTTGAAATGTTTTGAAACAACTTGACAACATGACTGAAGTGGTATTTCGGACTCTTGTATCCCTACACAGTGTTTTAAAGATGTTTAATGATCTTTAACAATACTGCCAGACTAACAAATGAATGTATTTGATGACAAATACCTTTTGTACATGTAAGCCATCACCGTTAACTTTACCGAATAACTAAGTTATGACTTATATTGTTGAAGTCCTAAGACATTAAAAGAATGATGCCATTTGCCAAAACGACTGAATGATTTAATTGCTTACGGAGAAAGGTGTGTAGCTTAAAAGTTATAACAGTTAGAGCCAAACAGTCGCCACGATCTCTCAAGTTAAAACATTACCTTTATAGGATTTTAAATAAGATACAAATACAATGGAACCTCTCTAATCCGAACTTGTTCGGACCAGAGAAAGGTCGGATTAGAGGGGTTTTCGGATTAGAAAGGTTTCTATTCTAGACCGAAAATTTATGCTGTTTATTATACATGATGTATATATCCATCTACTCGTGACAGAATTAATAAACATAATTAATGTATAAGCACCATATAGATCTATTTAGTGTGATGTCAATTTTCATGTTAATTTAATTACTCAATATCAATTATAAATTATATTGATTTCACCATTTCTACATTCGCAGAAGCTAGCCAAAAAGAGACTATTTTACCAGTGTTATGGAGCCTTTTGTTTGCTGACACCTTAAAGAACAATGATTAAAACAAACTGTCAAAAATAAGCAAGATTAAAATCAGAATCATTGATAATCATGACAAAGGTTTGGGTTAGAGGGGTACATTTAAAGTAATTTGATATAAAAATCTCAAAAGAGGTTTCGGATTACAAGGGTACTTTTACATTAGAGAATGAATACAAATATGAGGTACCAAATTTTTTTTCGGTTTAGAGAGTTTCCGGATCAGAGGGTTCGGATTAAGGAGGTTCCACTGTATATGTTTATACACATGGCTTTATACACAGATAAGCACATTCTCTTTCTTTTAGAAAACCCATATTTAAATCAATCCCAACTAGTCGATATATTAAAACTGTCAGTTTACACAGCAGATTTGCTCGAAATTAATTATCAGGAGTTGCATTACTGTCGTTTCAAACAATTTGAATAGTAATGAATGTATTTCTTTCTATTTCTTTCAGTACAAAGCTCTTCATTATGGTCAATATGGTGGAACTATGACGGTATCTCTGGGCCGACTATGTGGGGATCTATGAACGGGGAATGGTTTATGTGTAGCAAGGGCAAGAATCAATCTCCTATCGATATAGAACCACAAATACTGCTGTTTGATCCAACTTTGAAACACATTGAGATTGAAGGAGATTTGGTAAGTCAGCATTGTTCATGAAATACATAAAAGTGTTGAAAATTTATATATGAAGCATAGAATGCAACCAAGCAAGATATTAGCAGACTTAGTTTGACGGAGTTAGTTCTTGAGAGGTAATGGAAGGTGCAACTTGTGGTTTATCGTCTGATTATCCACGGTTGAACGTGCAGGTGTTGCAATCTAATGCCCTCGTGGTTAGATACCTGCGCATTTGAACTTTTTACCGTGGTAAATCTGATCATAAACAACGCAAATGCCTTGAGGATTTAATAAATAATCAAACACTTAGATACAATCACAAGATGCACCTTTACGAGGGTTTCCCAGAAAATCGCGAATCGTATATTCTTATATTTATATTGATGTGAGGCGGTTCTTTTTCAGCTTTTTTCTTCTTTACAATTCTTCTTGTTTTTATGCGTTTGTTCTATTACTGAATGACACAACTAAGTCTATTTCACAGATGACCGGTACACTGATTAACAATGGCGTCGATCTCACGTTCGAAGCGAACGAAACAAGTATATATGCACCCGTAAATCTTACACTTGGACCATTATCATACAAATATACAGTTTCTCAGATCAAAATCCATTTCGGCAGTTGGGACGGTGTAGGATCGGAGCATTCTGTTAATGGCGAATCATTTGACGGTGAGGTATGTGCAACCCTATACGTTTGCTTAAGTCTACTTATTTTACTGCAAAAGAGATAGAAGTATACGTTATAGTGTCATGGTACGCATTCCTTTGGCAGAATTTACAAATGTTTTAGGAAGAATCTGCTTTGGCTGTTGAAAGAACATCCCTTCAAATCATCACACTCATAACGTCCGCTGCGAAAAAATATTTTTAAACTGTGAAATGTTCGCATATATTACACCCTACAATTTGATGATTCACTAGAAAAGATGCAGTAAATCAGTAATTTACCATATTACATGTCCTAAAATATAAAGTGGCAACACATCATTTTTTGGCAAAGTACATCTTTTTGTCGGACCAGCTATAAAGTGATATGTTTTTGTTTGTTTTCTTTTCTTCAGGTTCATATAATAGCATATAATGCAGATGTATATAACAATTTATCGCATGCCCAAAAGGCACCACGGGGAGTTGCAATAATAGCGGCGTTTTTACAGGTAAAAGTGTAAACATCTTAAAGCAATATAAGTAAAAGTAAGTTTATTTCTACACGCCAAAACAAAACAAGCACCATATTTATTGAATAAGCCAATAGAAACATGGCTGCATAGCAAATATACTGTAGTTTGCCGGTTAAAACTGATAGTTATGAAATTATAAACTATAATTATTGGTTTCTAACTTCAGTTCGACTAAATCTTAACATACATACAAAGCTACAAACTGATTAACAGACCTACTTTGAAAAAGAGGGGAAATACAGTAGTGTTCAGCCTTTTGTTGTGAATGCTTCAAAACATGTCAGTATTCCTCTTTGGTTTTGTTTATAAGGGTATCCTCTTTGTAATTGTTTGGATATTATTTGCCACAGGATCAAATGAAGTAGAACATGCGGCTACGTCAATCAAGTTTTAAATACACATGAACATATGGTTAGATATGTTTCCAGTTCAAATAAAAATTTCAAAAATATTTTCTGTTGAATATGTGATTATGTTTATTCGAGTACTCTCGATTGATGACGCTAACTTTCAATTGATTACTTGCTTTATGTTCAATATTCATCACATCGAAGAAAATGAAGGCAAGGATGATATTAATCTACTGCATGATGATACGTGGTAATACTTAGAATAATGGCCAGAAATGAAAATCGAAACAGAATCAGTGACATGTGTACATTTTGTTTTGAAACCGAAAAGCATGTATGGGTTTAAAGAAACCACGCGTGCCTTTAAATCACAGATATCTATCCATTACCTTACCTTAAATGTTGCTATGTCACTTAACCATAAGCGTTTACTTTACGTTAGGTTTTGTTTATTGCCATATATATGTACATATATATTTGTTTCAGAATCAGTGACATGTGAAACCGAATAGCATTTATGAGTTGAATGAAACCACGTGTGTCTCTAAATCAGAGATATTCATCCGTTACCTTACTGTTAACCATAAGCATTTACTTTATTTTAGGTTTTGTTTATTGCAATACAATATTATATTGTATTTGTTTCAGGTTGGAAATTACAAAAATGAAAACTTTGACGTTATATCAGAGCTGAGTAAATTAGTATTATACAAAGGTTTGTAATTCTACATATGAAATTATTATAAAACATTCGTCGCATCAAGAATCTTTTGAAACAATAACACTGGAATACAAAGAAATACCTAAACAATATTTAAAGATAACTTACATAGGTACAATTTTCAAGACAGTCACACTTTATGGTATATGACCGTAGCTGTCAGGTAAAAGGTTAACAAACGCCATAAAAGTAGGCCAGGAGCATCATGTTGAAAATACCTCAAATAAATAATCCACAGACAAGTAATAGAAAATTGATGAAGACTGGACAAGTACATTACTTTACAGTAGATATGCTGTATGTAACAGCTTTCTTTCGTGTCGCACGCCATATGTCATTCCGAAATCCAGCTAATATATCTGCTTACTTAAAAAACAAACTCATATTTATAATTTATAGAGAACAAAGAAATATCTTTGGAAAAAGATATTCTGTGGTGATGGGGGTTTAATATAATGAAAATGTTGGATTGCCGTATCGATAAAGAACAGTCTCCTGCGCGTTGTTTACATAAATATGCATTATTTCTTGCCAAACTGATTACGCTTTACAAAAGAGCTCGAAAATTTATGTGCAATTTCAATTTAATACTGCATTTCTGACACTTTTTGATAGAACACTGGTTAGGTTTACTACATGCCGTTACATAACAGAAGTACTGTTGAGAAACTAAACGCAGAACAAACGTATACTGAGACACAAAGGCGGCAAGAACAAACGAAAATATTCTTAAAATACTTTATATGCTTTCAAATATTTTAGCACTGGAAGGTCATACCGGTAGCATGAGTAATAAATGTACATACTTATGTAAAATACTTATATATTATTCACTGCCATGTCCGATCTGGAGAAAAGGCATGTATATTAAAACTTCAAAGAGCTATTTATCACAAATATAGTGTGAGGCTTTTGTTGGCGATACTTTTTCTAAGGATAGCATTGTCTATGCATTTAATAAATACATTGTTGGTTTGTTCAGTATGAAATAGTAATAAATAAAATTATGATGTTTTTAAGAAAATAAAATCGCAATGCATTTTATGCCTAAATGTAACAGCATACGTCGCATTTGTGGCCAATTTCAATGCACTTTCGTCAGTAAAGCGTGGCTTACCTAGGTTAGGTTATACCACACACTAACCTAGCAGTCTGCTGATAAAAAGAAAAGTATGCAATACAATATCAATTAAGTTAATGTTTTCTTTTGAGTAATGGAACATTTTCATCTTAAATGACAAATCCAAACAGAAAATGTTATCGTTGTATTTAAAATTGTTTTTTCAGGCCAGAGAGCAAGGTTAAAGCATTTCAGTTTATTATCATTCCTACCTAACAGAGAGAATTACATCACATATGAAGGCTCATTTACTCAGCCTGGTTGCTATGAAACAGTCACATGGATGATTCTTAATAGGCCCATAGGCGTGAGTCACGAGCAGGTGTGTACTTTTTCCTGTTATAGTTGATAGACGGCATGACCGTCGTTCCTTATATTGTAAAGTTGAATTATTATTCGAGTCTTACGACAGAAAAAAAATGGATTTAAAAAAATACTAAAATAGGTTTAAAGTATGGCATTCAACCATATAATGTACAATGCTATTTTTCAGTCTTTCGTTGGCATGTAGATAGCAATATATGCATGATTTCGTTTCTACACAAGTCATAAATTAAGTAATGATCTTTTCTATAGGTCCGAGCAAAATTAATTAGTGTTAGTATTCTTAGTTTGTCTTTCGCAGGTGTCTGCGTATAATTAACACCACGACCGTACATGTTTGTCCGGTTCACATGTTGTTGGATTTTTTTTCTGAATGTTCACTTAAGTGAAAATGGAATTTTACAAATAACAAAGTCAAGCATTAAATGTAGATCTGCCTATGTTGATACCAGTGTCTGATTAAATGCTGTATTTGAAATTCTAAAGGCAGGTACAATCACAACTAAATTAACAAACTACTATAATAAGAAAGAACTTTATGAAGGAATGTATTAGACATTGTTTTATTCACGGATACCAATAATAGGACTAAAATAATGTTTCTGTAATTTTCAGAAATAATTAAAATTGTAAAAATTCAGTTTTAATAAAATTTTACAAACATCTAAAAAGTACCAAAATATTTGCCACGTATAACGTCTTCATACACTTATTTTGTACAACAGAAATATACTCATGTTGGACGCTCTCCTTTTATTGTAACTATTGATACCTTGGTTTGTAAACCTCTTTTTGAGACAATTAAAATGAGTTTAAAAATAAAAACAAAGGCAAGCCATTTAAGTCAACTATAAGCACATGTATTTTGACAGTTGGAAATTTAGAATTTTCTAAAGAAAATCTGTGCCTTAGTCTACCGGAAATATAAACAGGGAAGGACGGGCGATGAGGGCGGTAGTCATATTCATATTTAATCTTGTTACAAACGTTTTTTTTTATAAAAGCGGGAAGCGTAAGTAACTTTACATGCTATTCCTGTCATATACATATAAAAGTATATATGACATATCTATACCTTTGTTTTGTATTTTCAAATCTATCTTCAGACATGTCCAGATTAAAGTTTCATAGCAAACTTTTGTTGAAATTCTCTTACATGTTTTTTGGGTTATGAACTTACTGACATACAATACTTGCGAAATAAAATAATCGGTTAACTTTTGTTACAAATACAAATGTTACACATGGATTTATCAAAATTAAAATGAGCGCATAGAAAAGCAGATACTATGTGAGAAAATTAGTAGACTTACAGAAAGGATCCATATCCCTAAAAAGAAACCGAACTGTGTAGTTTGTATCAAATGAGAAGATGATCGGGTCCTGTGTACAGGAGTTTGTGAAATAGGTTGGGCAATTCCTCTTACATAACTGACATTTCGCAATATCAAACGTCGTAGAAATTAGAAGAAGTATACACTTATATATCAAACAAAACTCCAGGAAAACTTCATGCTCACTAATTTTATGCCATTCTTTAACGCAGTATTAATATTTGGTAACCCTTTGCTGTCTATACATCACGTTGGATTCTGTTTGTGATGCTAATATATACTTCACTGACATAAACCTTGCGTAAGACCGGATCATATTTCCTCAGACGTACGAGTCAAGCAATAAAAACGAACAATCAGTGCGAAGATCTTGTTCATAAATTCATTTAATATCATACTTGCAGACGGAAGCAATTTGCTTGAAAGCATCGTATCGAGAAGAAATGATTTATTGCTTTGCAATACTACCTTTTAAGACTGTAGAAATGATTAAAAAGTTATCTTTCGAGGAAACGGAAGCACAATTTTATTAACTTTACAGTGATTCTTCGCAAGGCAAATTAAATTTACGTGTTTAAGGCAGAGTGTGCATTTTTTTCTCAGTTGTATTTAATACATGTATAACGATCAGTTGCTATGGTCAACATGCTTGACACAAATATTTTTCATAGGAAGTGAAGCTAGATTATAAATCATATCGTTTATCAGAACAGCGACGGGTTTTACTCACCTTTTGTGGAAACTAATTAATATAGGACTTTCAACAAATTCCCTTTAGAGCACGATATAAGTATTTCGAGAGAAGGAAAGCGTTTAATATACTTTTCTCATAATAATCAGCATGTGGTTTTATACATGTTCTAAAAAGATACTAATTGATAACTCTTTTGTTTGATAAATTGTAAACTACTATTTAATACAGTTTACTTCTACTATTAGAACTTTAAAACTGTCCAAAGCATAAGGAAAATGGTGTGTGTGTGCGTATGTGTGTGTGTTTAAATACAGGCATTGTTGTTATGCAATGCAATGATCAACGTGGCATTCTTGTTCTTTAATACTATAACACTTGTCAAAAGAAAGACAATCATCGTATTATTTTTGTTCAGTTTAACTTTGCAGAAACAAGCATTGTTAAATGATAAACCACTAAATTAATCTATGTTTTACATTGCAGCTGGAAGTATTGCGCAATTTACGTCAGAGAGATATACATCACCCTCAGTCATTCATGGCTGACAACAGACGTCCATTAATGCCTTTAAACAGACGTACGGTCAGAACAAACATCAATTTCGTAAGTAGTTACTACTAGACTGCTTTCACAGCTACTGTACTAGGTGATAGCCAAAGGAATTATAGGATTCAAAGTATAGTACTGGTTTAATGTAGATAAATGCATCGGTTTTGTACCTTTGGAAGTATAGAAATAACAGCAGACACGTCTCATTGAGACTGTTTAAGAGGTGAAACGATGTGCAATACCATCAAGCCCTTAGTACCGGTTTAAATTGAACTCTTAACAGAGTTAAATTGAATCAAGTCCACGAAAACCTCAGAAACCTTTTTTGTACTGGCGTATTTTAAAAAAACGGCCATATTTTTCTAGGATGAAATTTTTTATAAGACACATGTATTAGTAAAATATTTCTGTGACCTAATAAGATACTCCAATCATTTCATCAGCGCACAGGAACGAGAATTCCTCCACCCTTCTGAAATACTTTTGTCTAGAAAAGATGTTATGTTATATATCTCGGTTTGATAGACGATTCTGTTTTCGTGTATTCATTGTAGGTCGAGAGTGTACCAGTTTTAGAACGAGAATTTTAAAATGCAAAATGTATGGAGGTACAATGTACACAACGAACCAAAACTGCGTTCAATTTCTCATACATTTATAATTAAATGAAAATGAAATTCAGAATGTTCAGGCGCTCAGTAAACAATATTTTTATGTATTTCATAAGCATGAAATTCATGCCTCTCATGCATTTCAAAAGCACGACACAGGATATGATGGTTATTTCTTATTTGTTCATTTACACCGTTTGGTGCTTAAACTGATAAAGGGGGGGGGGGGGGGGGGGGGGGGTCCCAGTTAGGTGTCTGCGCAAAATGTTTTTTGATTTTATTTATACTTTGTGGTAATATACCTACATGTATTAAGTTTCATTAACAAGTGTTACTGTTACCAGTTTTGACTTACTTTTATAGATATTCACATTTAAAGTGGGTGGGGTAATCTGACATGTGACCAGCCAGGAACACAATTTCTGTTATTTTTTTAAAAATGGTTCTAACCTTTTACCTGAAACTTTCATGATAAAATAACTATGCAATGGACATTCACACAATATGTTGCATTTTAAATTGTACTGAATACTTTTTTCATCACAGAGCCACAAAGTGGTCTAATCAAATTTACTGATTTTCAATGGACGAACTTTACCAAAAAGCTAAAACATTTTTTATTAGTTGAGATATTAAGGTGTTATTTTCAGCAGATATTGTAAACTAAATAAACATTAAAATGACAGTATATCAGTATACTCTGATTAATATTGGAAGAGTGGTACACTCTCAAACTGGGAAAAAGTGGGTGGGGTAAATAAATATTCGAAGCAACACTACAAAAATTGTGCAGTTGTTACGAAATGACCTCAGATTGTCTATTACTGTCTTAATTGTGCCCCCCATGAGTGGTGGGGGCATATAGATTTGCTCTTGTCCGTGCGTCCGTCCGTGCGTCCGTCCGAAGTTCGTGACGCGCCTAGCTCAAAAAGTATTTGATATAAATTGATGAAACCTTGCAAGAGTCTTTATCATGATATGAACTTGCGCACCTTCTATTTTTCGTCTGACTCCGCCCCTTAATTTTAGAGTTACTGCCCCTGAAATAGTAAAAAATGCACATTTTCACCTTGTGACACGCCTAGCCCAAAAAGTATTTGATATAAATTGATGAAATTTTGCATGAGTCTTTATAATGATATGAACTTGCACACCTCCTATTTTTCGTTTGGCTCCGCCCCCTATTTCTAGAGTTATGGCCCCTGAAATAGTAAAAAATACACATTTTCAGCTTGTGACACGCCTAGCTCAAAAAGTACTTGATATAGATTCATGAACCATTGCCTTAGTCTTAATCATGATATGAATTTGCTCATCTCCTATTTTTAATCTGGGTCCACGCCCTAGTCCTAGAGTTATGGCCCCTGAAATAGTCAAAAATGCACATTTTCACCTTGTGACACGCCTAGCTCAGAAAGTATTTGATATAAATTGATGAGTGTTTATCATGATATGAACTTGCGCACCTACTATTTTTTATCTGGGTCTGCCCCCTATTTCCAGAGTTACGGCCCCTGAAATAGTAAAAAACTGACTTGGTTGATAAATTGTAACAAAACTTTTTTTCTCTTTAATAAGACTTTATACATGTGTACCATGGAAAAATCAATGCAGAAAATTTAATGTTAATTTGAACAATAGCTTTCCCCCAAAATATACTGCCTCAGGCAAAACCTTTTGTTAAATACTTTGAGCTTTCAGGATTAATTTGGTTTGTCTACATGTCATGTTCAAGGTCCATGCTTTTTCCATGACACACATGTATAAAGTGGGAAATTTTTTGTTAAAATTTATCAGTCAATGCTATATTTAATAAAATTAAGATAGTAATAGACAATCTGAGGCCATTGCTTAACAACTCCACAATTTTTGTAGTGTTGCTTCGAATATTTATTTACCCCACCCACTTTTTCCCAGTTTGAGAGTGTACCACTCTTCCAATATTAATCAGAGTACACTGATATACTGTCATTTTAATGTTTATTTAGTTTACAATATCTGCTGAAAATAACACCTTAATATCTCAACTAATGAAAAATGTTTTAGCTTTTTGGTAAAGTTCGTCCATTGAAAATCAGTAAATTTGATTAGACCACTTTGTGGCTCTGTGATGAAAAAAGTATTCAGTACAATTTAAAATGCAACATATTGTGTGAATGCCCATTGCATAGTTATTTTATCATGAAAGTTTCAGATAAACGGTTTGAACCATTTTAAAAAAAATAACAGAAATTGTGTTCCTGGCTGGTCACATGTCAGATTACCCCACCCACTTTAAATGTGAATATATATAAAAGTAGGTCAAAACTGGTAACAGTAACACTTGTTAATGAAACTTAATACATGTAGGTATATTACCACAAAGTATAAATAAAATCAAAAAACATTTTGCGCAGACACCTAACTGGGACCCCCCCTTTGGTTTATTTAGCGGGAATATTTAGTTACACCAGTATCGGACTCTCCGTCCTTTATAAAGCATTCAAAAAGGCATTTATTAACTGAAAGGATGCAACTTTACATTGAAGAAATTCGTGTAACAAGTTTAAAATTCTGTTATTTGGACTGTACAAAGAAGTATAAAATATACAGAATGGCAACTGGCTGTAATCTCGCGTGATCTCGTGTCAGAGCGTGAATCAGCGTTATCTTAGTAAAAACAAACATCGGCGAGCATGGAGTTACAATTTGTACCTTTAAAACTACATTTAAGATACATGTCAGCTTCTAAAACAACATTAGTTTAATGTGAAATAGTCTTAAGAATAAAGTACACGTTTCTTACCATCAAAAGAAGCGTGGTCATGCGATGATAATTAATTTACCGATGAATAATTGCTTTCGCAGACAAAATGGCGCATCGAGAACGCGTCACTTCCGGTGAACGAGATCTCATTCAATTGTCACGTTTTTTGGCGAGATTTGCTCTATATGCCTTTCAAGTTGCCGATCTATTTATTTTTATAGCTCTTTGGACAGTACGGCATATTTTCGCTATGAAATGTTCCCTTTATATCATGACAATTTTCAACTATACATGAAGGTGTTCTTGCAAAGGTCTATTTAATTTTTTTTTTTACTTTGAATATCTATCTATTGCAGAAACGCGGATGTTCAATGGAACAAGATATGCATTATCAACGTAAGAGTTTCACACATTTCTTCAGACTACTACATTTCAATTTATATGTCGTTGTTATCGAAAGTTCTTTGTTGTTCTATATTGAATCAGTGTCCTTGTTTTGATAAGTCGTTCACTTGAGGTTTGAAATAAATTTGTATTGATATACAGGCTAGATCATTTATTTAAATTAAATGTATAAAGCAAGATAAACTAGTCTGCCACACATGTCTTAGCATAGCATTTAACGCCCCTTTCTGTAAAACGCAAAACAACAAAAATATATAAATAAATATCAGGACTATTGAACTATTCTGGTAACTGTCTAGTATTGTTATATATTTCAGTGAATAGTAAACTGAGGGTGAAAAAATGAATGAAGCAACTGTGTTCGTACCAACCAGCATTTTTTTAACCAGAAACAAAATAAGAAGTATCAGGGCTCAATTGTCGAGATATGATGGTTCAATGTTGACAGTAACGAGCTTGATGTGATGTAGAAGCTAATGTGACACGTAGGGGTCATATGTAACTGATTTGCTAATAGAAAAAAGGTTTATGAAATTGTTCAAACCATACTTGCATTCACAAGAGAATGTTGCAGGAGTGTGCGGGGACAATTTAAGCATTTCAAGCGATGCGTATAAACAAAAGCTTCTACTAGATACACATGCATTTTGTGATTTTTTTAACATGAACAGATAATTAATGGCATGAAAGTATAACCTAATCAAGTTCATATTTGGAAGCTTTGTTTTGTTCAACTCCATAGCTGTCATTATGTGTTAATATTATACGAATTCCTTGTAAAATGTTTCGTTTACGAACAAAATACATGTAGTATTAGAAAAGTATAACTTGGGTATTTTATGCAATACGAAGATGACTTGGTTACATACAAGTATTAAAGAATTATCAAATGTAACATATGTGTATTGTAAAGTCTTGCTTCAATGTGAAACCTAATTTTAAATTTGTGTTAATTTCACAGTTCTAGAGATACGTTTATATACATCAAATTATACGGATATTTATTATTAGCACGATAATATAATTACTGTTTTAAAACATATCAATAACCGACAACGTTTGTTAAAGTGGACAGCCTTTTTCTCCGTAACTATTCTATGAAAAGCAAACCATTCTCGATACTAGCTTTAATCTTACATTTCTATGTTTTCGAAATACTTCAGATATACCACGGATCACTAAAACATAGCATATGTGTTAAATATTTTATTGTCAAACCTTTTTCGATTTCCTTGTATGTGTTGACTCATGTACCAGTTTCATCTGTTCTGTTGTAGCTTTGCTAGATTGTTCAATTCAAACATATAACTATTGCTTTGTAATCCGTAGTTATTTATGCATATTTATTATCGAAATGGTGCTATTTTTGATTTTGAAAATAAATTATTTTTACGTTAAACGCGTCCGTTGTTGTTTTCCATTATCCATATAAACCGATACACTTGAATTGATTAAAAAAAACACAGATACGAGGATTGTTCATAAGGTTCCTACACAAATTTAATTTAATACTATTTGACATACTAAATAATAATTTTTAATCTCACAAAATATAACGTTTGTAAGTGCTGTGCATTTTCTTTTCAAACAAAGCTTTACATCAACCCTTTGTTCCAAACACATACTGTAACAGTATAAATCAAGGTAAAGGGCTGTGGAACACATGCATATATTTAAAAGAACTTGCAACAATTAAGTCATTTTAATTTTATTTTCGTAGTTTAAAATGATCAAAAACAAAATGAAACACTTTGTGACATTATTTCAGACAGCAAGTTTTGTGTTGAAACGTTGCTCAAGCTATTTAATTCCGATTTACTGGAAATACTATTTTAATCTTTAGCATTGTCATACTGGTGTCAACACTCAGGAAACAGTTTCGCAAACATGAATATCAAATCTGCATTTTCATAAGGATAAGCTAATTAAACGTATTCAAAATGTCATGAAAACGTCCATGGTAATGCAACTGCAATATGATCTTTTAATAAATGTAGGCATTAACATGGGAATGAAAATAGTAAATTGTGTCTATTCAAGGCAACAGTTAATTGAAACTTTGTCCACTTCAATTAGACGATAAGGTTTAAGGTGTCTACATTTTAATTGTGTCCCTTGACAATTTATGTGATTTACAGGCTCCATAACTTCGGATCCCCTCTGTGATTTCTAGTCTGTTTAGTTCTGTCCATTGTTTTCTCGTTTAGGGCTTGACTTCATTCTTTAAACTGGAGATCATACGCCGATTTTCATGGCATGGCACTCTAGTGTATCATTGGAGGTTTCATGAAGACCGATGTATGTACGCATATGTGTCTATAAATGTATCTTGGTACTTTAACACGTGCTACTGAGTTTTGCTAATCTGGGGCTTGTGGGGGACGGCATATTGCATTTCCGCGATAGAATGCACGTTTTTATTGCTGAGAGTAGTTTTCGTTTAGCTGCGGTTCTAATAAAGGTAATGGGTAAATTTTAACTGCATATATTACTATATAAGATATCTTTTCTGAAAATGATGTTAGCAGAGAAAACAAAGTAAAAGAGATAACATTAGTCATTATAGTTCAGCCTCACATACATTGTTTGTATTAAGGCTGAGACCGCCTCGATAGCCTAGTGGTATAGCGTCCGCTTCGAGTGCGGGAAGTCGGGAGTTCGATCCCTGGCCGCGTCATACCAAAGACGTGAAAAATGTTACCAGTAGCTCCCTTGCTTGGCACTCAGCATAAAAAGGAAACTGGCCTCTTCTCTCATACCCTCGTGGCGGTGGACTCCATCAGGACTGAGGTGTCGAGAGTGATTAATATAAGTTGTAGAACTTCCTTCACAATCGACCTAAAATAAATTATGTATAAACTAAGGCTGAGACCAAATATTTGTTATCATATCTTATTATATGGAATTGTATTTGCATATACAGGCAGGTTTAAGCTCATATTTTCCGCCATATATATTAATGTATTAAATTCAAATTTAACATGTTTGCAAGTAAAACATATTATTCTATTAAAAATACTAATGATATTTGAAAATCATAGTATACCAGACCATGGTTTGTTACCAAAGCTATTTGAAGAAACAAATAATCGAACGTTTACTATCAATAGCAGCTCTTGTTATGCATCTCATGTGATCAATTTATTTCAAAGGCATTTATCAAATTATTGATGGGTATTGCAAAAGATAGTAGAAAGTCATACAGTGATAACAGTTGAAGAATCTCAATAGCCTAATGGTAGACCGCCAGCTTCGAGTGCGGGAGGTCGTGGGTTCGATCCCTGGCCACGTCATATCAAAGACTTACAAAATGATACTGGTAGCTCCCTCGCTTGGCGCTTAGCATGAAAAGGATATTACTTGTCTGCCCTGTGTCAGAATAATGTTAATGGGTGGGATATCATGTCACGTGCGTGATATTCTAGTGAGAACACCGTCGTTCACATGACTGTTAAATTTTGAAAATGATGCTAACACAAACACACACGACTGAGATTAATGAGAATAATATGTAAGAAGGTATTTTGGATAACAAAATCAGAAGATATATTACTTGCAAGAAGGACATTCAAACGGTAAACAGATGTAGCAATTTGTTGGATAGACAAAGTTATTTGATATAACATGATACACAAAACACACTTTTGCAAATATAAGTTTATTTAATTTCAACCATTTTGTCTTACTCAGAAAAAAAAACATTCATAAATATTCATAACAAAAAGAGACTGTAACGGAAAATATAGCAGACGGATTTGTTTCAAAAATCCAATAACATGTACATTTTCATAATATGCAAAGTACAAAAATGGGTAAGGAGTAGATAAAAGGGTGGGGGTAATGAGAAAGTAGAGAAAAAACAAGGATGAATATTTAACAGCTTTCCATAATACACAACAGCAAAAAAGAAAAGAAAACAGAAAAAAACACAGAAAAAACACGCACGTACACCAAGAGCAAACAAATAGAAAAGCAGGAGAAAACAACACAGCGAGGTACTGCCCTGGGACGGCTGGTGGCCTAAAGTATAGTGACCAACTAAACCCAGGGCTATGGGAGAGAGGTCAATGAGACATCAATATTAAACAAGACATTATAAATAACATAACATACGACACAGACAATAGACAAATTGAAAATAGGGGCCTCCCCTTGTAACGGTCAGTAACCTATTTATAATAAAGGAAACCGGGGGTTAAACGCCAACCTTATACTTACCCTATTTTCAACAAGTGTAAACCAAATACCTCCCGTTGAGAAAGGCTCTAGATACAAGATTATATATGATAAAACATATACATATGGCCAATCTAAGGTATAGTTATACTAATGTACTCAACAATTTGTTTATAAGTCAGAGCACCAAGAACCTAACTTTTACGGGCACGACTACGCAAGCTGCAAGACAACATTCCACTCCCTCTGCCCGTTTTAGTATGATTTATGATACATACATCACAAAGTCTTACACTTTACCGGTCATCGCACTGTAGCCACTAACTGTAGAGGGGTCAGTAACCAAACATGCACTGTCCTTAATGATTTTCAATGTGTTTTTTTGTATCCTTATTTGATATTTTTTACACCTTTTACAAATATTTGATTAAAATAAGCTTTCATTTTCCAAAATTTCTGAACTATATGAGTTTGTACGACCAAGTGCTTAAGGTTTATGTTATATTTCTTTAAAAGTTCGGACGATCTGTAGTAAAATTTGGTGAAGGCCTCCCGTAGTTTATGATATTGGTGACACTGTTGAAATAACATTTTAATAATATGAAGATTTCTAAGATTTCAAGTTCTTTCAATAAGAAAATGTTGTGAGATATAGACACATATAGACGCCTCTTTTGTCATACATTTTTGTTTCTAAATTACTATTCATTACTATTAAATGAAAGTCAAAAAATAACGAGTTTATTAGCTTGTTAAGCTGTGATTCTTTTGGATAAATTTGTTTCACCATTTCTGAAAACAATATTGGTTGTCCGTATTTAAAATATCACCAAGATACCTCGAGATTCCACTAAATGCTTCAATAATCTGAAACTGTGTCTAAGTGGTAAAACTGAGTATGAAATCGCGTTCCTTAAAGAAACTATTTTGTTTCCTATCTGTGAAATTAAAGTTAAGAATCTACGTCTACAAACTTCAGTAAAGCACAACTTATTGAAGTTAGATATATACATGTGTATTTAACTGAAACAAATAACACAAACTGCTTTCTTTTCATGACTTTATTTTGAAAAAAAGTACTTTTTAGTCGAAAATATCCCAACTAGAATTCAGGGATAACTGGAGACAACTCCGCCACATTTTTATCGCTATATCGTTTATTGTTTTCTACCAACCATGCATTTTCACTACAGTACTAGACATTGAAAGAAATGCGTAATGACTATAGATTGATTTGAACTGTGTCTGTAATTATTAAAATACGAGGATTTTGTGAAGGCAAAACCAGCGAAATACCCAAGGAAAATGCGATATTTTTTTTTGAACTTTGTCAATTAAAAAGACGACTTTATAAACAAAAAATGTTAGAACCCGCAGAATTTCACAAGATGAAATGTATATAATTCTGCGGGAAACAGAAAATCACTGCTATTATTATATAGTTATGTGAAGATTGTAAAAAAAGAAGAATTAAATAAGGATTGGCAAACGGTTTGTAATTAACAATTTACTTTCTAAACCACATTATGAAATGTAGGCTGCTTCTCTGCTTGAACGATAAAAAAATTCTTAACTCACTTTACTACAGTTACACAATTCTGTTTGGTGACATTGTCCACACAGGGAAGATCACGACATTTGAATATATTTGACACTATGCTTATATAAATTTCTGAAAATTGGAACTTAGCAAGCAATATGCAATATAAAAAACAATTTCGCTATCATATTGTCTTGAGAATACACTCATAGAAAATAATTTCACTTTGTTTCTACAAAGTTAAACAATATCTTTCTTATCAAATACAAGACACTGATGAGGAAGCAATGTCAGGCAGAGCTTCAGACATTTACTTCAATAGCAATGCAATTTAACTGATTAACTTGATTCATATTCTGTCCTTTACGCTTAGCGTTATATTGTGAGAAATAGATTTGAAAAACACAAAATCATAGAAAGAATGGGTTCTTTCACATGAAAATTGAACAGCAAATAAAACATGTACATATCACTCTACAAAAATATTGTCGGTATACTGATATATACATTGAATTCCGGAAAAGGACTACTTAGTAGGGCCACACTTTTGGACAATTCAACCCCTTAAACACTCACCATTTTCAAAAGGATGCTACCTCTCTTCGTTTCGATGCATTTGCAATACTGTCACGGTGCTGAAATTTTACATTACTAGGTGGAAGTTAGTTTTCAGCAATTGTTTATTTTTATTTCTCATTTTTAAAGGGGAGAGGGGGTGGGGGTGGTGGGGGAGGCACATTTTCCAGAATATTTTAAGTACCCATCGCACGAGACAATACGGCAGAAAATGTAATGGTCAGGTAGTGTGTTGGTAAAGTTGTTGTTCGTTTATCAAATATTTCTGTATTTTGGTGATATACTCTCAACCTTAACGTTCTTGTGAAACGTTAGTTTCGTCAAAAGTGTATTAACATTCAACTTACAATAATAATGATTACTAAAACATTAGAAATATAAAGTAAATGGGAAGAACTATCTAGCTTTTAATATTGGTAACAATTTAGTGAACATCATGCCCGGAGACTTTGATTTAATCATTATATTATTAAAGTATGAAAATGTTGAAACTATACGAATATGGATATATTGCTAAATTGCTTTATGTATTCAATTAAATATGCATTTTGTAACTATTAAAATTAAAAAAAGTAAACAATACCTATGCGTTCTACGTCATCTGTCTTCATCATGTAAATATTTTTATCGCGTATTTGACGTCGCAGAGTGAAATAATGCCACTCTAAGTTTCTGGTATGGCACTTGTGTGATACCATTTGGAATTTGTTTATCTTTTTTATGATATAGATTGGTAATGAAAGAAGAAATTTCAAAGTTTCAGCAAAAAGCATGTGTACTTTATGAAAGTAACAAAGGTTCGTATTTTATTATTTGATTCAATTTTTTCAATATTAAATTGCAATCATGCAACATCTTCTGAATTGAAATAACTTCAAGAAAAATGACGTCATTAAATGACGTCATATTTATTCGTAACAGCACACCTTGAACGAAAATGTAAATTATTCAAGCATAATATGCCGGGTAAATTAGTCATACAAATATGATTGCTTTAACTTATATAAATGTTAAATTGGACAAGACCGTTAATGTGTCAACTACTCTCCTTACTCCCTGTGCTATAATAGAGTCTATCAATCTCGGCGCCATAAGTTATCTGTCCCTGCGGAAGTATAATATTAAACAAATACGTTCTCATTGATTGAGCTGAGATTGAGTAATGACGATTCCTCTGAAATTGTAATTAAAATAGGATTTTGTATCTTGTTTTATGTATTGCTGTCAACACTAATAGCAAGTGTGTACACACCATTAATTTCGAAAAAAAAAAACATAATTGGAAAGCTAAAATCACGCCTGTTTATTTCAAACTGAAATATTCCAAATTGAAAAAAAATATTTAGAACGAGACAAGGAGAATAAAACTAGTGCTAATGAAAATTATTGTTCGCTCAATATCGAATATATTTTACTAAAATTAGCGTAACTTTTAGAAAAGAAAGACTTGATTTGAGATAGGAAAACGTTCGTTCTTTGCTTCCTTGTAGTCCCTTTAAACCCTAAATTATTCAGCATGCAATGCATTAAACACCACTTAGACATATAAATACGTCTTTGCATAGTTAAAGCTTAATATCGCCACACGTACTTGTTATACAAATATACTTGTGTACTTGTTATACAAATCACAAGTCAATAGTTATTGTTGTTGACAGGTTTTTAGCTGGGTTTAGAAAAACCTTTAGAGTAATAACATTAAACACGTTCAGAAAGGCTTGTCTGTCAGTATCTAAACTCTTTTAACTACAGTGACTGACTAGTAAGAATAGGTGTGTACTGATATCCTAGGTAATCATTAATGCATTGTGAGCATCAATTTTCAATAAACAACACCTATCTAGAAAACAGTTTTGTGTAGTGATGATATTGTCTAGTAAAAAGCAATCAAAGTAAATGAATTCTTTTCCGTGATTTATTGCGCCCATAAAACTATTTTTCCTGCAACCATAAGGAATCAATATCAAAAAAGCAGCTACAGATAGTAACTCCAATCGCAATGTAATTAAAATGATACACTTGATATTGAGATCGCCGGTAACGCTAATTTGAACAATTTTGTTACAGTATTGTTTTAAATTAATAAAAATACATTTACCAAAATATTGTAATTTAATGAAATTTCTTCAACTAGTTATGGTTTTGTTAAATCAATAAATGGGTTTTGAAAAGAAAATTCCATGAGCAACGAATATAGAGAGATTGCCTTTACGTTGCGACATCCCAAATCTTGACAAATATCATTATATATTGCTTCTAAAGAAAAGGAAAAACGTTCATTTTATGTACAATGTCTGATCGGTGTATATTTGGTTGAAAATATCAATTTTAAAGAGTGAAAGAGTAAAGAATCAGATGATGTTAACAAAGGAGATCACCAATACTAGGATTGTGAACAGTTAATCGGTTTGCTGGTAAATCGTTTGAATGTCCGATTATCTGTTATTGACATCGGTAACCAGCCGGTTAATTGAATACGTCTTCATAAATAATTAAAATTCTAAAGTTCGTAAAAGGTTATTAGAAAAGTTATAATTTCAAAACATAAGTGTCCTTCCACAAATAGTCTATTTACCAGACGATAATCATTAAAATGACTTAATCTCATATCCACAGTTTGTCACGAAGTATTTCTCAGTAAGTTATATGTATAAGGAATTTAGAAAATTTTGAGTGATTGTTTGTCGGCAACATGCGTTTGATGATTTACAGGCATGTGCGGGTGTCTTAGTTCTGGCAATCATAATTCAACATATGCCGTTTTATATTTTCAGACGACCGTGTCTGCTTTAAGTATGTTAAACCCTCTGTACTATGTAAAGACAGAAATAGATGCAGCATATTTCATTAGATTAACCGGTCAACCGTTCGGGTATCAAAACATATTTCACATTAAAACGACTCTTGGCACTAATACTTTATTTTTGGTTTCAACAGTTAAACGCCTGTTTTCGCAAGTTTTTCAGTTTATAAATTCGGAAGTATTAAGTTGTTCTCAACCAGTAATTAACAATTTCCTCTCCTGAATCAGGATCAGGGCTTAATCACAGTTCCTTTGATGATGATTACGATCACTTATCATAAAGAACATACGCGTCGCTCGGAATTGAGGTCAGTAGTCTTTTGACTTAGTTTTATTATTCGCCTATTAACCGGGCAGATGCGTTGTAAAACTCCCCTCAAATTGCCTTAAAATACAGGTACAACAAACGATTCTGCGGTAAGATAACTATCACATCGTATCAACAACTGAAATGTTTTGCTATGTTGTTATTGGCTTTACTTTTATACGCTGTGTATAAACAAGGACAAATATCAACTAGGGAATGCCATAAAACCTTTGTACATATTGTAAATATTGAATGGCAGGTATTTTCCGCTTCTTTGAAGAGAAAACTTAAGTGTAGCCGGCAATCAAGAAAATCCACAGTGAAACGTGACCTTGTGTAATTTATTCTAAAAAGGTCAATTCGGAATAAAAACGCGCGTTTATTCCTTATCTAATATAATTTGTTCAAGGCGACTTACATATAAACATAGTTTTTACAAATGTTTTGAAGAAAGACAGTTCCGGCTCATAATAATGTAAGAACTTGGACCTTTTGTTCACAGTTTCTTAATATCAGTTCATATATGTTCACTTTTTTACACTTCGTGGATTTCGCCCTTAGTTTTGTGCAACGTGTATCACTTCAGTTAAAATATATAGCAATAAAACGAGTAGAAAGCTTTCATTATTATTTACCGTTTTCTTTCTTGTTGCTTAGTTTCGTTTATTATTATAATTATGCATTTATAACGACAGTGAAAAATAAGAAACGCTTGATTATTATAATCATGATGTAGGTCTGAATGTTCGTGTTTTCAGTGGCGTACAAAAATGAAAAATTACCTCTATTCTCAGGAAGCGTGGAAATTGCACACCAGCTTGCTGTTAAATACATAGGAAACGACTAAATATCAGACATAGAAATATGAAACCGGTATATATATAATAGCACTTACCATTCGAAATATCGACAAGATTGCTACAGTGTTCATAACAACTACGTGATTTGATTTTATTTAATATCTGTAATTAACCTTGTATCAAAGTGCTATTTACTAAGCTATATTCTTCTTCAATACTGTTTTTGTCATTTTCAGTTCGCATTTATATCTCAGTTTATATCTGCTAGCCATTGATTACGTATTCTAAGAGTAAGTAGACAATTTGATTGGTAGGCTTCAATCCTGTACAGTGATTGTAGATTGACGTTAATTTGGAGTTCATATATTGCCTGTTCTTTGCTCAGAGTATGTGTCACGCGATGCTAATTACAGAATGAATTACCAGTGTGGTGTTGTGAAGTTTTGAATTTGGTCAAAGGGGCACGACTTCAGCATTAGTTTAGA
Source organism: Mercenaria mercenaria (assembly GCF_021730395.1). Taxonomy (NCBI): domain Eukaryota; kingdom Metazoa; phylum Mollusca; class Bivalvia; order Venerida; family Veneridae; genus Mercenaria; species Mercenaria mercenaria. The sequence continues at coordinate 82,339,273 of NC_069365.1, read as the reverse complement.
AGATAGATCATAAATAAACAAAATAATTAATCAGTATGTTTCATATTAAAATTTTAAAAATAATGTATAAAGTATATAACGATTTAATATCACAAATCAACTTTTACTTCTCGTCTTAATCAGTATGTCTACATAAAATTGTAGAAATATCATAGAAAGTTTACTGGGATTTAATGCTTACTACTCGATTCCACAGTAACAGTTTACTTAAAAATGTAGCAATATTATAGAAAGTGCAGTGTAGTTTAGCATTTGTTACGTGAATTAATCAGTATAAAGTTAACATAAATTGTAGCAATATCATAGAAAGCAGGCTCAGTGTGGTTTACATTTTACTACGTGAATTAATTAGTATCATTTTTCATACATTGTAGCAATATTATATATTATTTCAGTATGGTTTGAAATTTTACTACGTTACTAAATCAGTAGCAATTAACATAAAATTTTATACGTATTATCTAAAGCAGTTTACACAAAATTGTATAACTATTAGATAAAGTATAGTGGCGTTTAACTTTTACTACGTAACTAAATCAGTACTAGTTAACATAATTGTATAATATCATAGAAAGTACAGTGCAGTACAGTGACATTTATTACAGGTGTAAGGCAATACATAACTCCATCACACGTTAAAGACACTGATTCTGGTATGCGAGGTATGTGGCCTATGGGAACTATACGGTCTGCGAATTGGCGGTAAGTGCCAATATACAAGACTGGACCATTGATAGACTAGCTTCTGTTTATCATAATAAGCTACTGTATAATTACTGTGCAGTACATAGTTCTCACCTTAATAGCAAACCAGGCCTGATTAAATTAGGGCTAAACCAACAGAGTGATAAGATACAAAATTATTTTTATTTTTAATATTTATTAAATGAAGTTTTATTACAATAATATCTCATTATTGCTGGATTTTTAGTACAAATAAAAGAAAATGCATTCAGACACCTTTTAAAAAGAATAAATCATGTGTATTTTGAACAATGATATCTCTTTATTGCTGGATTTTATTATAAATAAAAGTAAATGTATTTAGGCCACACATGAGGAACTATATATTCCCAAATCGCAGTTCTTATATACTTTAATCAGAATTTTCTGCAATTAATAAAGTTTTCTTATAACTCGATTAAAAAAAACAGTATGTGCCATGATAAGAAGCGCCTTCCCGTGGTGTGGCCTGAATGCATTTTTGATATATAAAATCCTTCTGTCCATATTTCTTTTTTATTTATTAAACATGCAAATGAACGCTTCTTTAATTTCTAATAAAATCCAGCAATGATCAATTTTCCTGGTTTTATTTGTTACTTAGATAAAATGATCTTTTATAAAGGTGAGAGTTTATTATCATCTAAAATAATTTTGTGTATATTCTGAAAAAAAAGTTGCATTTCAATCAATAAAATGCAAAATAGAGGAAATAACCAATTATCTGTACATATCAAGGAAATTTATGATCCTCTGACATGGACTACATGTCAAGTCTATAGGGGATTTATGGACCCTTACTAGACCGGACCAGCCAGGATCCTGTTTATTGGGGATTAAGATGTCTGGCATTTGGGTGGGGTGGGGTGAGGTCACTTATATAGGAGATTTTCTTTGCCTTTAAGCATGAAAAATGGTTTTCATATGCCAGTTATATTAAGTACAAAGATTTCTATACAAATACATTTTTGTCAATGGCAGTTTACAGTAACGATGTCAATGCTAACATTAAACATATACAACGTGAGGTTAACAAATTCAAGAATGATGTTAATATATTTTTGGATAAATTTAAAGACTCTTTTTTATTTTGAATTGCAGTTGTCGATTAATACGTAGTCATAGAAATTAATTTTCCTACCCCAACTTTTATTTGTTTTCGGTTTTCGAAGCATCTTAAACGCCATACCCTTGCTTTATTTCCACATTAAAATGATATCCATGTTTCTTTCCGAAAAAAAGAACAACTACAAACAGCACCTGAAGGAACAAAAGTCGGGGTATGCAAACAAAAAGATAAACGACAACGGAAAAGATTTTCCAATCAGAAGGTATTTCTTAGTCTTTTTTCCCTGGACAACATTAACATGACACAGGCCTTGATACACCATAGTAAGTTTACATAAGGTTTCTACTGAAAGCCAATTACAACACTCTGGTATATACACCAGTTATCCTGACAGCATTCACGGAAAGCAATAAAAATGTACAGTTAGTTCTGTATTGAATTCATTTCTTTGACTAATTTTTAATTAATGAGGATCATGCAAGGAACATCCTGTGAAGTTTCATCAAAATTAGACAGGTGGTTTAGGCTGGGAGGTGTTGACGCACGACGGACGACGACGGTCGCCGGACAATCACTGACCAATAAAGCTCACTTTTGAGCACTTCGTGCTCAGGTCAGCTAAAAAGAGAAACGTTCATGCTTCGGGTTGAACTCCATTCCCGGCCTCCGGAACTGATATCCAATACTCTACTAATTGAACTCATAACATAACTTGTTATTAACTCAATGAAAAAAAAACTCTTGTAACAAGAAATTATATCAGAGTAACCAAGGTCCCCTGCGTAGGAATTTTTTCGTAAAATATATTGTCAACCGATACTCATACCGGTATTGACTTTTGAGATAGGCACCTTGGCTTTAAATGCGACATGTCGTCTCATTATGGGAAACATTTGTGGCATGTAATATTGAAATATCTTGTTTGAAAATGTTTCAGGCTTGGTTTGACTGAGTCTGTTTATGGACTGTAATGAAAATGGATGCTACCGTCTATGCCCTCTAGCCTCGGGTTGAGCAGACTTAAACATTTGCTCAAACATATTAAGATACATCCACATATGTGTTGATACAGCGGTGTACATGGAACCTGCAATGTTAATTAGAGTGCAGTTCAATGGAAAGCAATGTATGGTCCCCAATTATACCTACGGACTAATCGTAGTATCCTTTAAGTTTTAGATATAAATTTAACTGAATTCTAACTAAACACGATGTGTAATCAGGAGTTTGTCTTCTTTCACGGACGAATACATATGCAATACATATGCGTTCTTCTATCACTAAAAATGTAACTAGTTTGCCCGCTAATCTCAATAGGCAGATCGAAGATTTACCGATAGCGGGTAGTTCAATTCCTGGCCTCGTGACGATTTTATAAAAAACATTATGACTGAAATCATTGTGGGGTAAGTACTGCTTAGAGAATCAGCGCACACTGGTAACTTAAAGGCTAACATGAAAACCTGTGCTAAACACAAAACAAAACAATTTGAACTAGCTAATATGTCATTCATACCGACAATATCATTTTTATTGTAATCATCTTTAACAAATTATATTGATTCAGGAAAAAGCGAGCTCTCCTTTTAGCCATACTTGACTTAAAGGCGTACGCTAGAGTTTCTGTATATGAGATGGGCGACATTTTCCCGATAACAGAATTTCTTCTAACTTTGGATATTGGGGAAATGCCGTTTTCAATGCCAGATAACTCTTATTCAGAACTGGTGACCTATGACTTGTATTGCATATTTTTGTTTCTTAGGTGATTGTCCTTCAATATCAAAAGTTTGAAGAAATTCTGTTTCTGTTTCTGGGAAAAAATTCGCCTATCTCATATACACAGAAACTCTAACGTACGCCTTTAATGAATAACATTTTATTTTTCTATTTAACGTAGAAGATATTTCATGATTTCCAGCTTTACTTCCTCTTATAAATATTCTTTTTTACAAAGGGATGCAGTGGTCCAGTGATTAAGATGTCGGCCACTCAACACGAAGTCGTTGGTTCGAGCACCATTGGGTTCACGACCACATATTCACATTATTTTTATGCCACCAGTACTGATTTTTTCAAGGAAGCGGAATCCGGAGTGATTTAAACAAACGAGCTACTGTAACAGTGAAAAAAATTAAAACTAAAAGACTAGACTAAAAGGCATTACAATTGGCAGTATTATTGATACTATTTATACAATGAGATTTGTTATCTCACCTTGCCGTATGTTAATTGTGTCTCTTGTAGTGCCAGCAAGATCAAGAAAAGAAAATCATTGTATTCGGTATGTTTATTCGTCTAACACATTTGATTCCTGTGAAGGAAATGTTAGTAAAACGGTTAATACTGAGAAATTCAGCAATATGAATAACGTTAGCAAATATCCGTTACAGAACTATTCAAGTCAGTTCGCACAAGTACTACTAGCTTTATTGTGGCTTTCTAACATGACATGACTAACTTAAATGTATTTCTTATTCTTATTCCACTTAAGTAGAAAAAAGATCTGCTGTTTTCATACATCATGACAAGTTCAAGATTTCACGCACGCAATCTTTTGTGATAAAAATCATCTGGCGGTCATAAACATAAAGTATTGCTTACTTCTAGACAAAATAACTCCCAGCGGTGCTTAATTATGCATGTAATACGTGTAAACATGTCCATACTACATTTCTGTAACCTAAAACTTTGAACTTATATGGTACAAGTGCGCATTTGGTTATACGGGATTGAATAAAATCTCAGGGATCATGTTACTGCGATGCCGATTTTTAATATTTGTTCAAATTTCACAGAAATCTCTCATGGCAATGCCAGTATAAAAGAAGGAAAACTAATAGCATTTCGTTTTTCTGCTTTAATTAAATCTTTCTGATGAAACATAGGGATTGAGCAGGGTAAAAACGTCTGCAATAAAGAATTTCTTTTCATTTAGTTTTGAATGAACATCCATTATTCATGATGATGCCACCTTTTCATAGTAATTTATACAAATATCGTAACGAAAATGAGCGAAATTAAACCATTTGTTGCCCATGAGTAAAATGAGGAAAATAGAATACTTGCAATTATTTTACTGTAACAGTTTTACCTCAATATAAATATTTATTCGGTGATTATTGTGAATTTGTGAACACATATGATTATTTATACGATTGTTGTTTTCTTCCGTTTATTGAAACCTTAAATGTATAAGAATTTTATGTTTTGTAAACATATTTCAGACTGTTGAGAAATAATCATGATGTTAAAGAGTCTTGTTTCCTAAGTACGAAAAAAAGTGAAACATATGAACGAACATAAACGAAAGTTTAAAGCTACCTTTTACATTGTGATTCTGTTTTTCAGCTCAGCGAATATTAGAGTAAAACAAATCTGGTATTTTTACAGTGAAAATATCAAATGTATTTTTCTGGTAAGAAACTAAAAAATGGGTAAATTATATTAGTCAAAACATGAAATAAAAAGAAAGTTTCACTCATGAACACCATATCTTTATATTTTTACTCGTGGTTAACTCGTGAAAGTATTGCTTCTGGTGTAAACTGGTGAAAGATATTTCAGTCTTACACCGAAACAAATATCGACCAACAGAGTACATTATCAAAAGGGAAAGTACACAAATTCCCAAATAAATGACCATTTTCCTCAAAATTACCATGTAAATATGTACCCATATTTTCATACATGTTGAACAAAACTTCACAAAAACAAGATGTGTTTCATGGTTTTTATTTCAAATGAACATAAAATGCATCAAATATATGCCTGTTAGGCCAGCCTAACAAATAAATACATAAATATGAAAGCTGAATATTTGATAAAACATAAAAGAAGAAACACTGTGTTAGGCTGACCGAACAAAACTTTGAACAGTCTGAAAAACAATTTAAAACCGTTCGGTCAGCCTAACAATTCATATACAGATCAATTAGGCCGCCCTTACAAAATTTCAAAATAATTTGAAAAAAGGAGATTAACTGTTCGGCCAGCCTAACAAATAAATACATAAATATGAAAGCTGAATATTTGATAAAACATAAATGATACAGATCTTCACAGAAGAAACACCGTGTTAGGCTGACCGAACAAAATTTTGAACAGTCTGAAAAACAATTTAAAACTGTTCGGTCAGCCAAACAATTCATATACAGACCATTTAGGCCGCCTTACAAAATTTCAAAATGTTTTGAAAAAAGGAGATTAACTGTTCGGCCAGCCTAACAAATAAATACATAAACATGAAAGCTGAATATTTGATAAAACATAAATGATATAGATCTTCACAGAAGAAACACTGTGTTAGGCTGACCGAACAAAATTTTGAACAGTCTGAAAAACAATTTAAAACTGTTCGGTCAGCCTAACAATTCATATACAGACCATTTAGGCCGGCATTACAAAATTTCAAAATAATTTGAAAAAAGGAGATTAACTGTTCGGCCAGCCTAACAAATAAATACATAAATATGAAAGCTGAATATTTGATAAAACATAAATGAAATAGATCTTCACAGAAGAAACACTGTGTTAGGCTGACCGAACAAAATTTTGAACAGTCTGAAAAACAATTTAAAACCGTTCGGTCAGCCTAACAATTCATATACAGACCATTTAGGCCGGCCTTACAAAATTTTTAAATGATTTGAAATAATGAGTTTCAAAACTGTTCGGCCGGCCCAACAAAAATACATGAAAGACTGTTCAATATCAGTCATACTTCTATACAACTTTGTGTTAGGTTGGCCGAACAGACTTTTGAAATTATTTGGAAAAAATAGGGTTTCAAATTGTTTGGCCAGCGTAACAAAAATACAAGAGAAACTGTTCAATATCACATATAAGTATTGTGTTAGGCCGGCCGAACAGACTTTTGAGATTATTAACAAAAATGTTTCAAAACTTATAGGCCAGCCTAACAAAAATACAAGAAAGTATTTGATATCACATATCTACATACAACTTTTCGCTACACCAGCCGAACACACTTTCGAAATGGTTTGAAAAACTGAGTTTCTACATTGTTCGGCCAGCCTTACAAAAATAAAATTGGCCAGCCGAACAGGCTTTTGAAATAATTAAAAAAACAAAACAAATTGAAACTGTTTGACCAGCCTAACAAAAATACAAGAAAGACTTTCAATATCACACATCTCAAGAAAATGTAGATGCAGCTTTTAGTAAGGTTTCGCAAAAACTAAAGTGTGTGGATGTTGAGACATTACCAGAACTTTTTGACATATTACCCGAACCAGAACCTATAGGCAAGGTGTATGATGTAAAACAATGGATGCAGCCATACCTGTCCAGTTTAGAAAAAATATCTTTTCCATTGCATTATAAATTTGAAAGAAATCAAGACAAAGTGAATTTATTCTATAAAGGCCCACACTACAACGATTGGATACAGATGGAGGATAGTATTTTACCAAGGAAACCACCTGGGAAACCCATGAATTTAACACCGGACTATACCAGAATAAATGTTGATAGAAATATAAAACAAGTAGAACAATTGAAACAGTTATTTAAGAATGAGAATTCATTTGATTTTTGGAATCAATTTTATAAAGCCATCAAAGACAATACCAGACAAATACCCGAGTCAAGTTGGATTTTAGACGAATTACCCAGGCAAGGAAATATTCCTACTATAGAAGAGACAAATATACCTAGTCACTTGAAAGATATAATCTCCAAAGAGACAACAGTACCTCAGGTATGTTTTTTTTTTTAATTTTTCCTTGTATTAGGCAGTTTTGAAAACCCAGGATGTATCATAAATCGTATAGTGTTATTCTTGCTAGTGTCCACATGAACTGTGTTATGCTTTTTATGACATAAATGTAATAGTTTCCATACACTGAGTTTTGTAAATTTACACAATGACTGGCCCCTTTAAGGTTCCAGTTGATTTTTTTTTAAATAACACAATAATGAGGTACCATTTGAAGAAGATACTTTTTGATTTTATGTTAATTGTTCAATGGTTTAGTCCATCTGCCTGTCTGTTGCTTTTTCGGTTTAAAGCAAGCTCATGAAGTACCAGAGTTAAAAAAAGTTGACACACAGATAGATACTAAAATGGTGAAGTGATTGTAGAGATAATGCATGCTATTTTATTAGTCTGTCATATTAGTCTAAGAATTTTGGATTCTGCCATTACTTTAAAAATAAAAAGAATTTTATGAAACATATACTGAAGATAATATGAAGAATATAAGGACCTCGCATGCCTGCTTGTATGAGACATGGTTTCCGTTAAATAGAAAACCAATTTCTAGCCAGAGATTTATCCCGTTGTACTTGGGGCTAGGAAAACATCGGCATTTATCAGGCAGGCATTTTAGGTTTGAGCCAGACTGGGCTTCCATGAAGTGGCAGCCAGGTGCATTATACTCAAAGTATTATGGTCCGTATCCCAACATTAAAGTCAAAAACGTACAAAGGACATCTAATATAGGATGACAAAATCAACACTTTGATGTTACTTTTCCTCAATAACTATGCTTTGCCAAGAATAATGTGATTTGTTTGCACAGTAACTAATCAAAGCGGTTTAACTCTTGATGATTGACAGCTTTTTAAAGACAGTCTGCATTTCTTTACATGTTGTGTTTGAATTGTGAAAGCATCATATTTGATAAAGAGACCTTCTGTAAAAGTAAACTATCATTTAGTTCAGTTGGCACTTAATTGCCAAAGGGAACTTTATTTACTGGGCAATAGTCTACTTATTTGAGCTGTGATACATAAATGAGCACAATGGGATCATCATGTCCGCATTCAGTTTATATATTGTTTTAAGTCAGCTATTTGTAAATTTTCAGGTGGTTGTTAGAAGAAAAATAACATCTCAGTCTAAACAACAAACAGCTAAGGGGAAACAGACAGTTAATAGAAAGAAACAGACCAGTGTTAATCGATCAAAACAAGGAAAACCAAATGGTAAATAGACATTTTAAAGTTAACCTACTTCAAAAACACTTCCAAAATTTGAATAAAAAATCACTTGTGGGTGTATGATATGTCTTAATTAAGGTCCATTAGCTAATTTCATCCCTAGTTCATAGTTGAAAGTCTCGTAAGTAGGACAGTGACATTCTTAAATGAGAATGATTGGTACTGATTAGACACATTCTGTATATTATTGCCATAAATTTTATATAGTTTTATGTTTCTGTTAGTTGCAATACAAAAATATAATCAAACAGAAAGGAAAATGTCTTGTGTTCAGTCTTTTTTTACCAGTGAGCATAATGGTGTTCCCTCATCCACCACTCAATAAATTAAAGTGGATTCTTTAATAAGTTTAAAAATTACCAAATATTTCATTAAACGTTGCACTTTTTTATATGCAAGGAAATGTGAAAATTGTGTCCATTTACAGTGCTTATTATAACTTTTTCAGGTAAAAGAAGGGTTGTGACTGTCACCAAAACTGTCATCATTCCTGTAATTGATGAAGTGAAAAGATATATTTGGCTTTGGATTTTTATTTTTATGAAGAACATAGCTGTTTCAATTCTCATTTTGCTTGTGATGATGTTATTAAAGTGTTTGTGTTCAGTATTAGCAGTGTTACTGTATATACATGATATATGGCTGCAGACAATTAATATGCACATTGGAACTTTACATGCATGCACACACCAAATTATACATGCATGCACACACCAAATTAAAAGGATGAGCTTTCATGCTGCAATTCCATTCCAGTATGTAGAAACATATTAATAGCTCAGTTGTATAGGCTATGAAGAGGCTGTGGTTAGAAACTCGGAAACCTTCACCTCCCATTCTCTATAGTAGTGTTTTTTTTTAGCTTACCTGTCACATAGTGACAAGGTGAGCTTTTGTGATCACCCATTGTCCGTCTTTGCATCAAAAATTTCTTGTCTGCATGATAGTGGTTTCATTTATGATTTTATTTTAACCAAACTTGCACATAACTTGTATCACCATAAGATCTTGGTTCTTTTTTTGAAATGGCCATATCTCCTTATGGGTTCCAGAGTTATGGCCCCTGAAAGGGCCAAAATTAGGTATTTTGACCTTGTCTGCATGATAGTGGTTTAATTTATGATTTTATTTTAACCAAACTTGCACAAAACTTATATCACCATAGGTCTTGGTTCCTTTCTTGGAACTGGCGAGATTCCATCATGGGTTCCAGAGTGATGGCCCCTGATAGGGCCAGAATTAGCTTTTTGACTTGTCTGCACCATAGCAGCTTCAGTTATGATTTGAATTTAACCAACTTGCACACAACTTGTGTTACCATAAGATCTTGGTTCCTTTCTTGAACCGGCCAGATCCCATAATGGGTTCCACAGTTATGGCCCCTGAAATGGCCAAACTTAGCTGCTTTGACCTTGTCTGGACAATAGCAGCTTCATTTATGAATTTAAATGGACTTGGATATTTTTTCTGAGAACCTGTTTGTCCTCGAGTGCAATGACAACAGGTGAGTGATATAGGGCCATCATGGCGCTCTTGTTCCAATATCTGTCTGTGTAGAGTATTATCTTAAATTAAAAAAAAACTGGTATAATTGCCTGTAGCCCTGCAAGTTTTATTTTGATTAGTTCTGGAAGACAAAATTTATGGTCCTTAATAAATTTATATTACATATTACGTACATATTTCTTTAGCCTTTATTCAATTGTTTGTCCCCTGTCTAACAGTCTGTCTGTTTGTGTCCACTCTGTTACTCTTGAATCCCTTGGAAGATTTTGAAGAAACTTGACACAGTTATTCACCTCACTCAGAAAACATGCAGAACACAGTTTTGGATGGTTCACTTAAAAGTCAAGGGCACACTTAGGAGTCCAACGTCATGTTAAGTTTGTTAGGTATCTGCCCAGTAACTTTTAAATTGCTAATCTGTTCTTCTCAAACCTGGTTTGAAGGGATATGCTTTCTTAGCTTTAGCTTAGCTCATATATTTTTGTGAGGCAGGCTGAACAGTTTTGAACCTACATGTTCAAATCATTTTAAAAGTTTGTTTGGCTGGCCTAAACACAAAGTTGTATGGAAATATGTGATATTTAAGTCTTTCATATATTTTTGTGAGGCAGGCTGAACAGTTTTGAACCTACATGTTTCAAATCATTTTAAAAGTTTGTTTGGCTGGCCTAACACAAAGTTGTATGGAAATATGTGATATTTAAGTCTTTCATATATTTTTGTGAGGCAGGCTGAACAATTTTGAACTTACATGTTTCAAATCATTTAAAAAGTTTGTTTGGCTGGCCTAACACAAAGTTGTATGGAAATATGTGATATTTAAGTCTTTCATATATTTTTGTGAGGCAGGCTGAACAATTTTGAACCTATATGTTTCAAAAGTCTTTTTGGCATGTCTAACATATAGTTTTATGTAGATATTTGATATTGAAAAGTGTTTTTTGTATTTTTGATAGACTGGGCAATTTTGTAACACATTTTTTTCAAATCATTTTGAAAATTTGTTCGGCAAGCCTAACACAAAGTTAAGTCTTTCTTGTATTTTTGTTAGGCTAGCCAAACACTTTTGAAACTTTCAAATCATTTCAGCAGCGTGTTTGTTTGTGCGGCCAAACACTAGGTTGTATGGAGATATATGATATTGAACAGTCTTGTACTTTTGTTAGGCTGGTCGAACAATTTCAAAATTATTTTTTTTTTAAATAATTGCAAACGTCTGTTGGGCCAGCCTATCATGATTTTTGATATGATAGGTGATGTTGAACAGTCTCTTGTGTTTTTGTTAGGCTGGCCAAACATTTTTGAAACCCTTTTTTTCAAATCATTTCGAACATTGTTCGGCCGGCCTAACACAAAGTTGTACAGATATATGTGATATTAAAATCTTTCTTGTATTTTTGTTAGGCTGGCAGAACAGTTTCGAAACTTAATGATTTCAAATCATTTCGAAAATTTGTTCCTGTGTCCTAACACACGGCTGTATGCAGATATGTGATATTGAGCAGTCTTTCTTGTATTTTTGTAACGCTAGCTGGTCGAACAATTTCAAAACTCATTTTTTTTTTCAAATTATTTCAAAAGTCTGTTCTGTCCGCCTATCATAATATTTGTATGAGATGTGTGATATTGAACAGTCTCTTATATTTTGTTTATTTGTTAGGCTGGCCGAACATTTGAAACTTACTGTTTCAAATCATTTCGAACGTATGTTAGGCCAGTCTAGCTGTGGTATTTGTATAAGATATGTCATATTGAGTCTCTCTTGTATTTGATAATTTCTGTTAGGTTGACCGAACAATTTTGAAACTTACTGTTTCAGGCCATTCGAAAGTTTGTTCCGCTAGCCTATCATAATATTTGTATGAAATATGTGATATTGAACAATCTCTCTTGTATTTTGTGAGGCTGGTCGAACAATTTTAAAATTCATTTGTCAAATGATTTCAAAAGTGTTCGGCTGGCCTAACACAAAGTTTTCTGGAGATGTGTGATATTGAAAGTCTTTCTTGTATTTTTGTTAGGCTGGTCAAACAGTTTCAATTTTTTTTTGAAATTATTTCAAAAGCCTGTTCGGCTGGCCTATTTTATTTTTGTTAGGCTGGCCGAACAATGTAGAAACTCAGTTTTTCAAACCATTTCGAAAGTGTGTTTGGCTGTTGTAGCGAAAAGTTGTATGTAGATATGTGATATCAAATACTTTCTTGTATTTTTGTTAGGCTGGCCTAACAGTTTTGAAACATTTTTGTTAATAATTTCAAAAGTCTGTTCGGCCGGCCTAACACAATACTTATATGTGATATTGAACAGTCTCTCTTGTATTTTTGTTACACTGGCCAAACAATTTGAAACCTATTTTTTTTCCAAATAATTTCAAAAAGTCTGTTCGGCCAACCTAACACAAAGTTGTATAGAAGTATGACTGATCTTGAACAGTCTTTCATGTATTTTTGTTGGGCCGGCCCCAACAGTTTTGAAACTCATTATTTCAAATCATTTTGAAATTTTGTAAGGCCGGCCTAAATGGTCTGTATATGAATTGTTAGGCTGACCGAACGGTTTTAAATTGTTTTTCAGACTGTTCAAAATTTTGTTCGGTCAGCCTAACACAGTGTTTCTTCTGTGAAGATCTATTTCATTTATGTTTTATCAAATATTCAGCTTTCATATTTATGTATTTATTTGTTAGGCTGGCCGAACAGTTAATCTCCTTTTTTCAAATCATTTTGAAATTTTGTAATGCCGGCCTAAATGGTCTGTATATGAATTGTTAGGCTGACCGAACAGTTTTAAATTGTTTTTCAGACTGTTCAAAATTTTGTTTCGGTCAGCCTAACACAGTGTTTCTTCTGTGAAGATCTATATCATTTATGTTTTATCAAATATTCAGCTTTCATATTTATGTATTTATTTGTTAGGCTGGCCGAACAGTTAATCTCCTTTTTCAAAACATTTTGAAATTTTGTAAGGCGGCCTAAATGGTCTGTATATGAATTGTTAGGCTGACCGAACGGTTTTTAAATTGTTTTTCAGACTGTTCAAAATTTTGTTCGGTCAGCCTAACACAGTGTTTCTTCTTTTATGTTTTATCAAATATTCAGCTTTCATATTTATGTATTTATTTGTTAGGCTGGCCTAACAGGCATATATTTGATGCATTTTATGTTCATTTGAAATAAAAACCATGAAACACATCTTGTTTTTGTGAAGTTTTGTTCAACATGTATGAAAATATGGGTACATATTTACATGGTAATTTTGAGGAAAATGGTCATTTATTTGGGAATTTGTGTACTTTCCCTTTTGATAATGTACTCTGTTGACCTATATTTATTATAATGAGACATTACTGGTACTGTCTCATTGGAAGTAAGAAATATCAACATAATAATAAAAATTATTTAATTATACAATACTTTTGCATGGTACCAAAGATCAGTCAATGACTCAATTATATTCCGACCTGGTATTTATCAACTAAATGTATGTTTTTTTACTGGATGACAGATAACATTATAGCAATTTTCAACTTCAGTTGTGGGTCTAAATTTATTGAATTTGACTTAAATGCAATTCTGATGTCTGATGTCATGCGATATGCATGTACATGTATTTGACAACTACATTATATAGCCAGACATGTTCTTCCTATATCTGGCGATGGTATATTTACCAACGGCTTGATAGGTAGGATTATTAACATGCGTACCTACTTGGAAATTAGAGAGGAAGTTTCAGATAAAATGAAACAACATCCTTACATAGACGAAAGTAATAGTTAACTAATATACTCAGTCTTAAACGTTATTTACAATATTTATCCTTAAATTTGTAACTAGTTTTCTTCATGATTTAAAATTTAAAGTACTATCATTAGAAGAATTTAACTATTATATATGATATCAGGGCTTCCATTAGGATTCGATTTCATGGAGTCAGGACTGCCTAACATTCAGATTTTGGATATCAGATATCGATTTCGTTATAAAGATGAGTACCACAACGTTCATTCCTAACATTTTTATCATATTTATAAATAACAATGTAAGGTTACCATTCAAACGCATGTGTTACGCTTTGAATTTTGTTATAGTTTTCTTTATACCTTTTACGCATTGAAATACGTTGTTTCTCTAAATGTTACGCATAGAAAGATCTTGTTGGTATCTCTAGGAGCTATGCATGAAAAGATGTTGTCGGTATATCTGAAAGGATAGTTATTCTTTCTGCCTGTACTGTATAGTAATCATAGCCGTTGGATATAGGCTCCTTGCCTACAAGCGTTTCTTCCTTTTCTTTCTCCGCCTCATAGCTAAGGCAGCGCGGATACTAAGATCTATAAAAAGAATAAAAATCTTGTCAGCTCCCAGTAACATTTATTTTTCTACGAAGCCAGAGTTTTTTTTTTTTTGTACAAACATCCATATAAATCACATACATAACATCAAGCATACATTCAATCAATGATCAATAAATTTAAGAAAATGATAAATAATTCACCAAGCCTAGAGACTAACTCTTTAATGAACCAGAAAATCATACTCTAAGTTTATCAACAAACAGTTTTAATATACACAAACAAAAATCCTACCATTCTGGTTTCTTACATTAAATCGACACTCAGCCAACATACTGCCTACTCTAGATTTGTTTCTTAAACACATTGAAATGCCTAAAAGTTATTTTTTCGGTTTTATTCAGTTATTTGATTTCCTGAATACATCTAAATTTGTTTTCCTATGAAGAGTACTCACGACCTAGAATATTATTAAAATAGACCGAAAGACGCAAATTAAGCGACAAGTTCTTAATGAAAGTACACTAAGTGATTAAGAATTTAGAGTACTCCTCAATAAGTTTCTTTTCTCTATGTGAATAATAACTAGTTCAGATTTCATTATAAAGCATAATTTCTGTAATAAATCAACAGTAAAAAGAATCTACTATTAAATCTTACTCATAAACAAAAATACTTTGAAGTTTTCTGAGATGCATAATATATGTATAAAACTAAACTATAGAAGTACAAATCTTACACATGAACGACAAAAATACTAAGTAGCTATCTGAATAGCTGGATAGATATAAAACAAACAATTCCAATACACATGTGCCTAGCATTAAAATAAGATCTCTGTTAAAATTTAAAAGTTACCAATCCAGATTTTACAAAGTTGAAAAAAAATACAGAGTACAAAATTTGACTTACCTATAAAAAGAATAAAAATCTTGTCAGCTCCCAATAACATTTATTTTTCTACGAAGCCAGAGTTTTGGCTTTCTCGGGGTAGCTGATGTGCTTATAAAGGATTTGGAAACGGTTGATTTCTTCGCAATTATCCAATTAAAATCTTATTACAAATTCAACTGACCAATGAAAAATATGTACATAAAATCGGTTCGTCTCGGACCCTAAAACAGGATTTGGCAAGTAAGCAAATTAACTGCCTTAAAACTGCCATAATACAGAAAAATGGTGTCTAAGAAAATCTTTGATGACACAATCTAATCCTATTACTGATTAAAAGCCATGTAACAGTGTGCTAATTGTAAAATGTGTTTGGCATCTCAGTTAGATATTTCTGTTCAAAGGTCCTTATGCGTAATCGCAGGTAATGTATTATAAAAGGGATATAGCGTTAGACATCTTCAGGCAATAGATTTCCACCTTGCAAATACCGTTATTCAATTATATATCTATCTTTTATTTGTTTAGATCTACCTTAACATGTTTTATGTCTGTACATGTTGAATTGCTTAGACTCCAAACTAAATACATTAAAAGAATTTCATATAATATAACAACAATTTACATCTGAATATGTATAGTTATTGAAATCAAAATTATTAAAGAATTTCATAGAATATACCAAAAATTTACCGCAGAACACATGCCTGTTACTTTAAAATAGGTGGCTACGAGTTTCATGAGTATTTATTTATATTTTAGTACGAAGTCAATATGAGAGAGTAATAAAAAATAACGAGAATGATGTAATGTCCCTCTTGATTTATACTAGTTTCTCTGTAATCCAGTAATCCAAGAAAATGAGGTTAATAAATTAACACAACGTCTAGGTCTGTGAAACTATACAAGCTAATAAAACAATCGCGTTGACCTTATAAGCAAAGGTCAGATTCTTAACATGACAGAGTAAATGTATTTGTAGTATAACGTCAAACTATTTTAGTGAAATGCTACAATACTACATAAAATAGAGAAAGAGGAAACCTCACAGGTCGCTCAACACGACAAAAACGAAAATGTTGCAGGCTCGGTTCGATTGAGCCTGTTCATGGTCGGTAGTGGAAATGCATGCTACCGTCCACGCCCTCTAGCCCCATAAAGTCGATATCTATGTTTATACAAGGATTTTGTTTAAGGAGGTAGGTTACCTTGTTACAAGGGTAAATTCAAGTTAGTTGAACCGCAGCATTTTTTTGTATTTCGTGTACATTTGTAATATGAAGTTTTAACAGCTACAATCTCAATTTCGTTTGTCTCTGTCCCTTCAAGTTCTTTTTTATCCAGGTTTGAAGAACATGACCCTCAAAAGGTATTTCATATTGAAAGAAGAAGGACATACGGATATTTAACAATTTTCAGTGTATTTTAGTTTCATTGCTATCCGTAGAAGTCTTCATAATTGATAATTTTACTAGTATGCACGTTAGCTTCTAATATAAGCTTTAAATGTATATGTCACGGGGATCGTGTTTCCATGGTTACGCATTTTCTCTCATTTTTAAACAGCTATGTATAAAAATAAGGGTTTTCGACGGCTTCAGTGCCATTCTGTTAATGACCGACATGGAATATTTGGGAAATATTATTAGCAAAATACCAAGCACTTTACATGGTACCCTATTTTTCTTAAAGTTTACAGTAACCATGGCAACAGAGATGTTTAAAATAGCTTATCTTGCTTTTTGTCGTAATTTCTTATAAAAAATAACGGAATAAGATTTTATTTCTAGTTAATGTAGCTTTAAAACATATTATTTCTAACGTAAGTTATATTTTCGTGTTATTTGCATTTATTCAAACAAATTTCACAGCTTAGAATACTTACAGCAGTACCCCTCGTCTGGCATTTTTCATGGAAAAATCGTTCAGCATGCTGCTATATTATTCTCATGGATATTATTGAAATGAAAAAAAAAGCCGAAGCTGTGTTTCTTAAATAGACCAGTGTCAACGCTTTTGAATTTTACATTTAGATGCATAGGTCACAGGCTTCGTTTCCATGGTAACATCAATTAAATTCAAGAAACCAAAATTTTCTACTGAAATTTGAACAATTTTAGATCTTAGTTTTAGTATATAAGTAACAAATTATCAACGAAACCTGAAAAATAGGTATTACAAATCAAACTGCTAGATTTTTTATTTGAAAATGACCGTTACAAGTAACCTTTCACCCAACTATATTCCAAATAACATTGGTTACCATCATCCATTTCCTTACATTCCGCATAACGTTTCAATACAACTACATAAAAGAAGCAAAATATTGATGATTATTCAGAGCAAAAGACTCATAACAAATATTTCAGCAAATATTGGTTATTTGAAAAAAGTTAAAGTAAAGAAAATGCACAGAATTACTAACTTTTAAGATAAAAGCTATTGATTTTGCGCGGTAACTGACACGTAACGTCATGACGTCAGTGACGCCATTTTAAGGCAACATTGTTTTTAAAGCGTTTCTGCGGCAATTTATTCATTATTTCTGCATTATTAAACCATAAAGCATCAGACCAAAGACAGGTTCATGATTTGTTTTCAGGAGAATGAATATACAAACACATTTAATTTGTCATAAACGTCGTCTTAAATCGTCACGTTAGCTTCCGGTTGGACATGCACACATACAAATATGAAGGTAACCTACCTCCTTAAGTGTTTAGTACTACCTAATTGATTCTCTGGTGGTATTTGATCAGATCTTGTATACCATGAAATTAAGGATAACATGGTGTAATAGCCATATTTCATATCTTGTAACTGGATGGTAATATTTAAATGAAATTTGGTCACTTTAAAGAAGTTCAGAATTAAAAACTTTTCACTGAGAGAGTTTTCAAATTTTATAATTTTTTGGGGAGATAATCGGTATTGAAGTTAACATTGATGCCTATGGGAAATATATAAATTTTTTTATTATGAGAATCTGAACTTGAGTTTCGAGAACATTTTGCGGTAGAAAGCTGCATTATATGATTCTGATACAAATATCAAAAAGAAATCTAAAATTCCCCGATGGGAAAAGTAGAAAATCTTTTTTATTTCTAGCTTTCAGGGGAGATAACTCACGAAAAACCAAAATATCAGGGGAGGCAATTTAACGGAAATTTTTGAGAACTTCTGTCACTATATAACTTGTCAATATGCACCTTATTTCTATCATTTGACATTTTTAAAGCTTACATTATCAAGTTGTATGTACGCTTTTGGGGAAATTTAGGCCTATTACACCATGTTATCCTTAAAAGCAATGTTACATTTTCTGTGTTATATCACATTTCTAATGTATTGAATCTTTTATGGCAAACAAAAACAGACAGGATCGCAGCCATATTATTCATTCAGTTTCATCACATATCCTTGAGAAAACATGTAATACAGTTTATTTTATTCCTCTCGTTCGCATAATTATGCAATAACGCCACATGTAACAGGATTATGTTTAAATCAAATGCATTAAAGGAACTTATAATGCATTCTATCAAACTTCCACATTGTCCTTACTAGGCTATCAAACCAATTACTTATATATATATGAGCCGTGCCATGGGAAAACCAACATAGTGGGTTTGCGACCAGCATGGATCCAGACCAGCCTGCGCATCCGCGCAGTCTGGTCAGGCTCCATGCTGTTCGCTTTTAAAGCCTATTGGAGTCGGAGAAACTGTTAGCGAACAGCATGGATCCTGACCAGACTGCGCGGATGCGCAGGCTGGTCTGGATCCATGCTGGTCGCAAACCCACTATGTTGGTTTTCCCATGGCACGGCTCATATGGGATTTTACAAAAGTATCAATACAATTAAATATGATTCATATTGTAAGATTTTGTTTGTCAATAAAAGGGTTTGGATACGACATTTATTTATCCGTATTCCTACCTTAAAGTCTTTGTGGAAGAGATGGCGAATAAGCCTTTTGACTTTAAATGATTTTAACTGTAAAACTTACAAAAATCTGTAATGATTTTTGTAAGGTAAAAAAACAATCTGCAGGCATAAAGACACTATATAGCAAAACGACACGAAAAGACAACGCAGCGTTAAATGTGAAGGGTGCTCAGTTACTCTTTTCAGCATTAGTCTTGAATTCCAATGCAATATCTTACTAAAACGACATGACAGAATTATATTTAATATTCCCTAAGTATTTTCATCGTTACATAATTACAATACCACTACAATTTAAGGCATGGCTTATAACTATGTTGGTTCAGCGTTAATCAAGATATTTCTTTATTTGTTGTCTTTTTGCTGTTATAACACTCAATGATATTTGAAACATAATCAAACGTTTCTTATATGCTGTAACATATTTTAGTTTTTCATACAGTTGTAATTGATAAAGCTTACACGCAGCGAGTTATTGTTTAAAGTCATACATGCCATAACAAAATCTTATTTCAATTATATTTTGAGAGGTATCATCATAAAATTCATTTTCAACTAGGTCAACGGGAATGTTTTTCTTAACATTATACTCCTTGTGGGATTAATAACGTTATAGTGCAGATAATTAGTAGTCTCGATTATATTGCAGGAAATAATATGAGTAATAGTTGTTGAAAGTTGATTCCATAATTGTTAAGACAACTGCAGCAGACTGATTCTTGATTATAAACCTAGTATGCAGGAGGAATTTGCATTGGTTATAAGTGTTTTGTACAAGAGCTAGGTGAGGTTATTAATATTCTGCTGTATATGACTTGTGCAATAAATAACTGATTTTTAAAAATATAGTAGCACGGCATATGACCTTTATTTGATTAATTCCAAATTAAAACACGGTCTTGATTAAATGACAACCGAGATCAAAGGAAAATAATTGCGTCTATAATCCCAATATGTTAAATACCATTAATTCGTCAGAACACTTCATTCAACATAATCATTGCATAACTCATTAATGATTGCTTATAACACTGACATTTGCAAACAATCATGTAGCAAAGTGTTTGCAGTAATGCTCCCAAAACAAAGTTGAGAAACAGCCAAATACTTAAGATCACTGACTTCGAATTACACTACCCTCACATTTGTGAGTTCTTGCATCGGGATCGAACTCACGATCCCGCGATCCGTTGATCTGTGCTTTCCCTACTGAGCTTCGGGCTTATGTTTAAACCTGCCTATAAGGGGAACGTTTTGTATGATAGGTTAGAAAAATTGCTTGGCTATAAAAGACAAGGACAAAAGTCCAAAAGGTAGAATGGATGATTACATTGTAGCAGATATTGACAGAATATCACCCGATAAATAAAGTTACGAAATAGATATTTCTACGACATAGCAATACAAGTATTCAAACTGTGTACTATTCAACATTTTCTAACAATAATACTGATCATTCAAAGGCTCACATGCGATCTGTATTAAAACTTTACCAGTACTTTCTTCAATCATTTTTAATTATTTTGATATGTTTATATGCTGTCTGAACGTACTTTGACTTGTAAAGACACTTACCTGTTTGTTAACGTAACGTTTGTTATTGGTGGTATATTTATTAAATTTTATCAGTATTGTAGTTGTTTCTATATTCAATTTGATTCTTTACCAGCACACTGTATTTCAATGGAAAGAGTTTGTATATAGCAACGAAAAAAAGCAATATGGTAATGTATTTTTCTTTGATTGCAATTTTCTAGATACAGTGATCAAAGAAACCGATTCTTTTGTATTTTGTATCGCTGGAAAATACCAGTAAAGGTGAAAATGACGTTAACAATGTATTAATCAAAAGTTGTGATTAAGTCTGTTATGTACAGAGTTAATGAAACAATATAATTGATTATTGGTGAGTTAAAATTATATCATCTATGGTAAACCGTTTTCATTAAGGTTGCATGCTAGATTTGCTATGGCTCCTGTGATAAAGTCTTTACATACATAAGATTTTATCATTTAAATTCAATGTTATGTTTCAAAAGTGGCGCTGCGAAACTACTAGTCCTAAAGTCCGTACTTGTAAAAATAGAATTTTCTAAAGAAATCAGCTGATCAAGACATACTGCATAAAATACCATGTCTTCTATTACCATTGCGTATCTAAAGGTTTCATGTGGTTGAGATAACGTTTATTATATACATGTATACTCTGCGACTTTTGAACATGCGTGAGGTAAGGTTCGCACCAAAAAACAGGTTTCCGGCCAGTGCTGTTGACAAAAACCGCCCAAAGACGGTATCCCTTTGTGTTCATTTATTTGTTCGTTTTGTCCTTATTTTTGTTTGTCTGTCTGTTTGCGTGTGTGTTTGTGTGTCTGTGTGTTAGTCATGTGAAACTTCGCTCGCTGTGAGCTGAGGTTTGGGGCGGCTGCGTTTTGGAAAGTGGGTTAGATATAAAGTTGGACTAGGACATGACTTGGCATATCAGATATAAATACGTGAGTGAATTCTTTAAAGACTAAGTTCAAGCGTATTGGGCGTAAATTATAAACTGTTAAGGAGAAAAGCGTTATAGAATGTTTAAACATTTATATATATAACAGTTTCTGTTAACACTCCTACAAAGAAATAGAAAAACAGAAACCTTGATCTCTGTTCCTAGGGAAAGCAATATCCATATCTAGTATTTAATTATATAATAGAATCATCTTGATCCATTCTCTGTTTGAGCGCGGATTTATATATGTCTGATTGGCTGTTTGTTTTAGAACCAGTGACCTTATAACCGTACGCTCCAGACGAATGTCCATTTGTAACGTTACAGTATGAATAACAGTTCTGTTAATATTTGAGTAGGTTACATTCCCGTCTTCATTTATGAACAATGTACCCTAATCTTTATGGAAAGCTTATAAATAACGTGTTTTGATGAAACGTGTTATCTTTTTGGCTATCTTGAAAGTATAAAGTGTCACCTTTTATTTGCACTTCAATATGAACTAGAGAATTGCGACTGATTCCGTTTTGTTTAAAGTGAACATGTTACAGAAAATGAAATTAAAAGGTAAAAAAAAACCTTGAATATCGAAAAAAAAAAAAAACAACTCCACTTTCAATAAACATTGTAAACTTAACATTTGAATTGTATACGGTATTAAAACTACAAATTAAAGGTTACTGCGTATACTTCTTATGGATATTCTTATATATCATTTTAATTATCATTATAGCAGTGTTTTAGCGCCGTATGACTCTGCAATATTCTCCCCGTACATGGACTCGATGCTGATATTGTTCTGTTCCGTTTGGGTCAAAGGGTCTACTTACTTTCACTATACTTAAGCCGATGCTATGGGGCGTTAGGGGTGTTGCACATTTCATTACTGCTCATGGTATAACTCACTTAAACCGAGTCTGCTATTACATTTCCTCTTCCAAATGGGTTTCTTATAAGTTTTTTTCTTTTTAAAATCTGCTCATTTTTTATTAAATATTATCAAGCGACCAAATCAAAAAGGAGACCTTTGTTATTCTGTGCCATGATAAAACTGTCATGTTTACTGTAGTCTCTATTAGACAACCATCTAGATTTTGTGATCCAAATTAAAGAAGTGAAGCAGTGCGCTTTTAACAAAACAAGTGCACATGAACAGAAAACTATAGACAGGGCTGCATCTATTTAAAAGCGTTCCAAACGGGATAAAACTAATAAACATCTCATTTATTTATATCAAATGTCGCCTTTAACGACAACATTTACTGTGCTGTGGAATTATATACATTTGTATTTCCGATTAGTATTTGCATGTATATACACGGTGTATAATTTGTGTTCACATTCATTTATTGCAAGATGAGTGTCACAGTTTATTTAAATATCAAGTTACAATCTTGTTACCAAAATTCTTTTCAGAATATTATATTTTGAATACTTTCCATTAGACAATTCTTACGGAATGAAGATTCGCATTTTTGTGGAGTATATTTAAATTATTTATGACCCGTTTTCTATGACATATTCACATTAATCTCTGCCATCAAAAATGTCTATCATTTTCATTTTCAAGAATATTTTTTCATTCAAATTATTTTTATGCAAAATGAATGGCCCTGGTTATCAAATATCCTTCTGCAATTTCATTACCACGACGTTTCCAAGAATATATTATTTATTTCTGAATGACAGGTCCTTTGCAAAGCCGATCAGATATGTAAATTTGCACTAGTTTTACAAGAAAGACGACACCTGTGTGACAAATGCTTTTGAAATTGTTGTTTAAACTAATTTTCCATATTCACCATGAAAAGTAGGCCAAATTGTTTACCCAGCCCAGGATACGTCGTTCACTTGAGCGGGTTGACAGAAAATATCCCCAAACGCTTGCTACATGAGTTGCAAGTGTCACAGGGTGAAACAAAAATTTGCAGTCAGTCCGGGGCTCGAACTCCGGACCCCTCGCTTACAGGGCGAGTGCTCTACCGACTGAGCTAACCGGCTGCCTGAAACTTCTTCTCCCCGAACGTGACCAAGTCCGTAACGTGACATACACCCCCACACTGGCCACCAATGTCGTGTGTCTCTTTCTCTTGGGATGGGGCGTTTTGGCCTGCAAAGGCACAAAAACAAAACCTTGATAAATAAATTTATCAGTAAGGAAAAACTTCAGGCGCAAGCCATCAAGATTCTATTTCCAAGTGCAATTCAATAAATACAGCGCCGAGTTACATAAATATGATATGGAAAGATGCATGAATACATGACAAAATGAATGCAATAACAATTACCTGTAAAGGCACAAAAACAAAACCTTGATAAATAAATTATCGAGATAGAAAACAACTTCAGGCGCAAGCCATCAAGAATCTATTTCCAAGTGCGCATGCGTGTAGTTACATCATAAAATTGAGGCCCGGCATGCAAATCTTGTTAAGGTCTTTAATAAACTGGTAAGTGTTAGAAAATGTTAGATGGATGAATGAAATGGAAATGATATAAGAATTCATATAGGATCGGGCCGTGTGGAAATAATACAAAATAATAACACATAAAGACATTTCATACAATATATACACGGAACGAGTACAAAACAACATATAGACAAAATACTGATATTCAGTGGTTTTGGACCTCGTGACACAAGTAAACGGTACAAAATTCTAATTTTTCATGATTTTCTAATGTGACCTGTTCTTAGGAAGTTGGAGAAATGTTTCTTGTGTTTCTGCCTTAACTGCTGTCAACCACAAAATGTATATCCGAATTTATATTGCGAAACCATTTTATAACCTACTAAGACTATCGCGCAAGACCGGCCTACAGTGGCGTATGTCGGAAAGTGCCGAGGAGCCGGGAAGTGTCGGGAAGCCAAAGGAATGCATAGTCGTTTGCAAGCGGCGGCGTACGACACAAATGTGAAACAAACTAACTAAGCGAATTTTAAACTGTTGGTATTATGCTGAAAAATCATAAAAAGAAAATATTGCGGTGACGTCTTGTGTCATTAGTCTCACTTTTATACATGTATAATAGGAGTGTTCGTATTATGTATTATGACGTTAGCAACTGTGGATACATTTATGCTTCACTTTAAATTTATTTATCAAGGCAATAGAGATGTATACACACAAAGAAAATGTAACTGTTTGGTGTTATATTTACATCGAAATCTAGTCTTAAATTCCCTAATCTAGTTTTTTTCTATTTTATTACATTTTCATTCTATAACTTCTGTGGAAAAGTCGTAAGTTATATAAACAAAATAAAAAAAATGTAACTAAAATATGTGTGATATTTTAGTTTTTTCATGAATATCTAGTTGTATAATGCAAACATCTCTTGTCTATCAACAGCGAGTTTTAATTACTGCTGTGCTTAGAGTAAAAATGATACAAACGAGCTCAGAGTGCGCAAAGTAAATTAAACTGTAAACGACAGAAGTCGAATGATGGTGGTCCCAGGGCAATCGCAACAGCTCACAGTGAGCATTTCATTATCAGATGCAAGAACAAAATCTCAGGTGCACAACTTCTAATGTCATGGCGGTAGGTCAAATACCATTGAAAACGCATTTTCTCCGACGCACAGACAAAGGCAAACAATACCCCGCTTCAGCAATTGCAAACTGGGTGAAGGACGGTCCGGGTCCATAACACGCATCGCCTTATCGCCGTTTTAGTTCCGTTTCACCTACCGCAAATATTATAACATAAGTAAATTGAAATGAGACAGTCCTGGCAGTTTTCACTCATCTTCGTCCTAATATCGCCCCAATAGCCTAGTAGTAGAGCGCCCGTTTCGAGTGGGTTCGATCCCTGGCCGCGTCATACCAAAGTCGTAAAAAAGGTACGAGTAGCCTCCTCGCTAGGTGCTCAGCATTAAGAGGATAGTGCTAGGACTGATCAGTCCGGTGTCAGTATAATGTTACTGGGTGGATTATCATGTCACGTGTCTACGGCGTGATATTCCAGTGAGGCAGCACTATAAAGTTGGGCATTGTGCTCACTGCTACAAGTAGGCACTTTCGTTTTTATGACTGAGAAATTGTTGAAAAAGACGCAAACCCGAACACACACACATCTTCGTCTTAATCCACAACTGTCTCTTTGCGATGACACTGATGAATACTGTGACAAATATGAGTCTGCGCATGACTTAAATAAATGATTTTGTGTGAACAAATATGTCTGAGTTTGATCAGGTCTGTCCTATTTCAAAAGGAAATAATAGGAATCTTCCCAACTGTTGATACACTTTCATTGGCAGTTTTAGGTCTGTGGCGTCAAAATGATAACATCAAAATATGTAATTCAACTATTTTGAAACTAAATCAATACATGTTTGGTCTTTAGCATGAAATACTGAAACAGTCAATTTTGATTTTATAGTTGAGAAACAATAGCGTCTAGCAAACAAATTACTTTGCAAACTATTCATCAAATCGGGTCGCACATAAAACCATCTTTTATAAATTAATGATCGTTTCGGTGAAATGAGAAGAGACATTAACTCGTTAAATAAAAGCATCACATTAATTTATTGGATGATATGGATTTTAAAGCATCAAAGAGAAAACATTCTGCTATATGCCCTAATTGTGTCTCAATTCTATTCTTCTAACCCATTTGTTTAACTTTTGCAAACTTTTCTAATGCTCTAAGGCTAAGAAGCTCTATACATTCATTGTGAACATTTAATTTTATTCGCGTACAATTGCATCCTTAACGAAATCTACTTTCTTGAGTGAATAGATTTGTAGATACTCATTGACGCGGAACCTCTACAATCTAGATAAATACTTGTGTGAAGAATTATCAGAGTTAATGTAGAATTTAGGTTAGATACACTTAGCAATACAATGAAACTTAAGGGGACGCATATTGCTACATTCACAGTTCATACAGAAATGCGGAAGGGGTGCATATTCAAGAAATCGAAGGTGGGAAAATAAAAAACATCTTCTTAAACTGATATAATACTGATGGACACCTGTAATATTCAGTATTTTGTGGATAAGGATGTGGTACTATGAATGTAATAGGAAAACAGAGGTCTTTGTGAAAGTACATTCAACACAAAATATTAAGCTTTTGTATAAGGAAAAAACAGGTTTTTTACAATAGCAGTGTTCCAAATAATGTTGAAGGGATGAGATTTTCTTTCTAACACACCAGGTTTGCTTAAACATGTAAAAATTTAACGCCACGTCATTTCAGCTCGGGATGGACGCCATATTTCTCATTGATAAAAATGTAAACAAAAAAAATCGGAGTGGGATTTGCATTGCAAGGGCATAACATGACATTCTACACAATGAATACCTTAGAACAGATATCTAAGATGCTACACAGGTCAGGCGGGTTAAATGCATAATGGCGATCACTTGAAATTCATCTTGAAAAGGTGGTTAATTTTAGTTTATTTACATGGTTTTTAATTTTCCCACGACTTCTCGGCGATTCACTGCAAATGTATTACTGCGCCGGACGAAAGGTAACTCTAATAAACAACGGGAGACAACTTAGGTGTCAGCACGTGTACGATTTTTAAAAAAACACGTCGATGATTATAATTTCTTATCAAATAATGAATCCTATTCAGATATTCTTCTTTAATATTAGAAAATTATTAATTTCTGTGGACATTTGTCAAAAAATATTACTTACATTGGACTACTTTGCGCATCAAACTGGTTTCCGCTTCAGTTGTGAGGCACTTCCGTTATACATTTTGACAACAATAACAAAACACAAAATGAATCAATAAAGTCACTTATAAACCGACTGCTACTTAAATCAGTGTAAGTAAAGTTGTTGTTACAACATTATACATGTTCGTTACGTTATGAGATAAAGATTATCTTGAACTGCATAATCCATTAATTACGTTTAGATGATATTGCATTTACAACTTATTTGACCCCATTTTTTACGTGAATGACAGCATTCTCGTGCAACTCGTGCAAACAGAGTTATGAAAAGTATGGTGGAGAATTCAAGGACAAATTATAAATGACATTAAAGTGAGGATAACTGTATATTCGTCCAGTTTTGATCATTGACATGCCTGCTGTGTATTAGTAACTTTTGTGAACAAGATTAGAATGTTACTTTTGCACATATACACATTGATTGGACCTCTCAACCAAATTTCATACCTTATTTTAGGGATTTTTAAGACAATACATTTTCAAAAGTTTGTTGAATGTGTTTTGATATTTAAGTGCATTGTAGTTCATGAATACCAAGTTAAAAATTAATAATGGCAACATTTCTAGGCCCTTATTGTAAGCCACTACACTTCTGTAACGATAAATGTTTAATGTATTAAGGGGAATATACTCTTTTAGTTTTGGAATGTGGCATTCCTTGACCACCGTATCTTTTCTTATGCACTACTTTGTAAACAAACTACATAATGTGTTTTAGCTTACATATGCGAAATGAAAAGCAAGACAGTGACCATATTTCACATTCTTTCTTTAAATTAGAATCTGTAGGACATTGATAAATGTTTGGACAAGGTGAAGCACTATTATTTTCGCACCAAAAAGTCTTAATTGTTGACTTTGAATGTACACAATAAGTCTTATGTAATTCAACAATAAATTTCTTGTTTCAGTTTTCTCATTTTTATTTTAGTGAGCAATCCTTTGTGTACTTATAACAGTTGAAACAGTATCCATTTCATATACCAAAACCTTGTACTTTTTTGCAGGTAGATTTTATCATACCCCACCCACTTTTTTCTAATTTCAAAGTATGCGTCCCCTTTAAGTAGTAAATCATTAAGTTAACATATTTGTCTCGTCTCATTTGTACCTAAAATGCTTAAATCTGAATCTGAACCTGTCAGTAAAAGGACTAACCCACATATTTTAGGCGAAAAATAAATTGTCTCAAAAATCCATAAAATGTGAATACTCTGAAAGTGACTAGTGGTACAAACCTATCGACAAAAGCTTTAAAAATTTGCAAGATATTGTTATAACTTACAAAAACAAATTGTACAGAGGGTAGTGAGCTATTGCAACGTTTTTGAAATAATGCAGAAGATTTACATAATTCTTGCATTTTTACCAATTTCTAACTCTTATTTTCGTCCACTTATCATTTTTCAGTGTCATAGATACATTCTATGCCAAACTTGAAGCAAATTAATATGTTGAAAACTTTCACCCAAACTTTGGGCGAGTAGCCTTAAAATGTTATTAACTTAAATATTTTGTCTTACGTATAAACTATATCTTAACTGTTAGGGAATGTGAACATGTGAAGCCGGTTGTATTAAATCTAATTATACTGGCACTTATTGGTCATATTTTTCTGTCATAGTACAGTCGTTTACATACATTTTATTCAAAATAAATATCCAATCTGATTAAATATTGAATTCCTGCCAAACTCAACAAATTATGCAGCATATTTGAATAACAGTCATTTTTGAAAACATATTAGATGTTCAAATTTACATTAATGTGACGAATATTTTGGAAATTGCAATATTAAACTGCTTTGCATGTTTAACATCAGAAATGAATGACGTACCACAAAAAGTACTACGACTTATGGGTTCATCAAAACTATATGGAGTTTGCTTTTTTGGAGTGAGTTAAGGATCGCAACCAATACAGTAATTGTATACTCAGTTTGAGTGTGTGTATGAAAGGTAATGAAATATACATACCGCCCCTACAGGTGTTCGAGCAGAAATCTTTTATAAAATGACATTAATTGCTCCCTGTTGACAAGAGCAAACAATCAAATTTGATCCAAATAGGGCGACATGTTTCAGCTTCAATAAAGGCTACTGTTGTGAAGGTCAACCTCACCTTTACAATAATGTCTTAACTTTATTTGTTTTCCTAAATCGTGTGCCTAAATAAATCAAACTATTCATATTGATATAAACGTATTTCTTGAGCGCACTTCTATGCTCTGAAGAAGAAAATGACGTAAATATATAATTACTCCTTTAGGAATAGATACGTCTCATGTGTTCTTATATATTTTATATTTATCGCATAACACGCCATGGCAGCTGTTTTTCGAAATCTGACAATCTGACAGTTGGCCTTGTGGCGGCTGTAAAAATATCCCTTCCATGTTGTTATTTTCTGGTCCTTCAGGAACACTCATTTATTACTGTAACAGTGACATAAGTCTGCTTATGCCGTTGCTGGGGGATGTAAAAGGTATGCACATTTCATTACCTCTCATGAACAGACTGAACTGGCTAGGTCAAACCGGTTCTGTTCTATGCTTCCAAAGGTTCTTTCCGCGGATTTTATTTTTCATCGCAGATGGGTTAATGTATTAGAATACAAAAAAAAGATGCACCTTTGCTTAAGTCCTCAACAAGATCTGATCACTCATAAGGTGAAATACATAGTTCAAAATATTTTGCATTTAGTTATTTGAAACATGAAATGTATCTTTTTGTCGTTTAATTGGGATCCAATACATACAGACGTATTGTTTTCTTACGTATTTCATTTGCTTATAAGGAACGTGTTTGTCTTGATTATTCTGTCTTTCTCTAAGGTTACCCATGATGTTTGACTTTAACCTACTGCTTATATACCGCTATCATAATACAAGATTTAGCTTACCAAAAGGTTCCTTCTAGCGCATATTAAATATTCTTTTTAAGGGATCTGTTTTTAGCATCCTGTTACAGATGTTTATTAAAACAGTAATGAAAAATATGTTTTGTTAGTTTACGTGCATTCTTATCTAGATCTATTTAAAAACATTTAAAGTTATTTCGCACAAATATATATTTTAACTTATAATAATAATCAAACACTTTCTACTTAAATATTATATCAGCGGACAATAAATAATAAAGACCATCATTCTATCAACATTTCGGGAATCTTCCCTAGTGGAGTGGCAAAGATCGGAATTTGGCCGTATGTTAGCCTCTTTGTAAATTTAAAGTTTCACATAGCAATACATGGACAGAAAAGTGCTGCCAAACGCCTTGCTTAATTGCATCGCATGATTGATACTTCCAGCTCCAGAACGAAATACGGCCGTCTGGGACCGTAGAAGAAAATGAAACCAAGCAGAATAATAGCAGACGATATTTTTGACGGGAGTCTATTTTTAGATGATGCTTACTCATTTAAATAATCTCCATTCTTCATTATGACAAGTTAGATTTAGGAGTTATATGATTTTAACTATATTATTGTTTCTTGAATACCTGTTATTACGTAGTTGTATTTCACTAAACTTTAGTCTAAAGATTGGCTTAAAGATGCGTAAATACACCCTGGCAAAGAGGCTATTTGTAATGAATATGCATGCGCCCTACTGGAATTCGGATGCCTTTGATGATACCCTTGTATCCATTACCTGTTCAGTCAAGTGTGGCATGTTCACCATAAGTGTTCCTTCCCTTGAGAAGGAACAATTAATGCGCGTAACCCAAATAAATCACAAGACTGTGTCGATCGCATTCTTTCTGTATTAAGTGTGACAGAATTAAATGTCACAATTTTATACAGGTTTTTATATAATTAAGTTTCCCAGAGAAATAATATCACTCGTGTTTTTACGACATTTCATATCTTATAAGCTATGATAGTAGAGTTACTGTCAATTTAAGCAAAGGGTGCAATGTTATTGATGAAAGGTTGAATCTTATCCTTTTGAAAACAATCTTTAATTGATACCTGATCTCTGTTTCATTAATCCAAAACAAAAAGGCATAAACGATAATGCCATTTGCAGCGTATATTTTTTTTTTCTAAACGGGTGATTTTGTTTGAAACTGATTCATTTACGTACTGACTTATTTTTCAATTACCATTTCATGGAATGTTGAAATGTACATGAGCTGAAATATAATTACGTTCCCATAAGGATCTAGTTACCAATTCATTTTATGTCTGACGTTTCGCTCTATTTTTGAAACTTATTTCCATATTTGGAAAACAAATAACGTTTCTCGAAATTGCATCATTAGTTTTTACCACACATTCTTCCAATTGTGAAGTAATGACGTTGCGAAGTATCATATTTTAGATCTATTATTGCTTTGGTACGTATAAGCGAGCATGAATCCGTATAACTGAGTTAACCGTGGCTCTAAAAGTTTTGAAAACAACTTTTCATCACTTTTTAAATTAAAACCATTACCAAAAAGAAATAATTATTCTTATATATTTTGTTCAGAAATAAGAAAGTTGTCATTGTATTTTTTCGAATTTCATAGCCGTTTGCGTCGACTTTGACGCAACGCTGAATAAACGTACATGTTGTATGTTGTACGAACACAAAAATGATATGAACGTCTCGGCTAGACCAATCAAATGACTTAAAGTAATCAGTCAAGTACTAAAATCAGTTAAGTCATACCAGTTGCATTATGAAAGGTTCAAATGCGTAAGAGAAATGAAACAACTTATATTCAGACTTTTTTTGGTTTGTAGGCAGCTGCGTTTACAATACAAAGACGTGTGATGTTGAAAAGACACTTACATAAAAATGACATTGTCTTATGATGTTTCAAAGTAGCGTGACACATTTGCTCGTGAGTTTCTCAATCCTCAGCGAAATTGGTGCTATAAAAATAAATCCGTTCTTTAAATTTTCAACTTCTTAGTCCTTATTTCAAATGATATTATTCTGGAAACAGGTATGCAACATTCATAATTTTGTAAATAAATTTCAAAATAATTATTATTAGATGCATTTTATGATATACATGTATTGAGTCTTTTGAAGTACATTATGTGGATCGACATTTCAACAACAAATATTTCTTATGATAGCATTATAGGATACGCCGGGTTAACAGAAGAAAATGACCACCAATTTTCGGAAACTTTATATACTGCTTTATAACATTGAAGATATCTAATAAAACAGGTCCTTCGGGATCATGGAGAACACCCAATTTTCACTGTAACAGAATTCCTTTTAAGCCGTTGCTAGGGGATATAAAAGGTATGCGCATTTCATTGCCTCTCATGAACAGACTCGGTCAAACCGGTTGTGTTCTATGCTTCCAAAGGATCTTTTCACGGATTTTAGTTGTCATCGCAGAGGGGTTAATGTATCAGAAGTACAAAAAAGATGCATCTTTTTTTAAGTCCTCAACAAATTGTGATCACTCATACATACTGGAACATGAAAATGTATCTTAATGTCGTTTATTTGGAAGCCAAGACATACACAAACTTGACATATTGTCTTAGTACGTATTTTGTTCGTTTATAAGGAACTTGTTTGTCTGGGTTATTCTATCTTTGCATTCTCTAAGGTCATCCATGGTGCATGGCTTTAACCTGCAATCATAGAACTAATGCGCATAACCCAAATAAATTACAAGATTGTGTCGATCGCACTCTTTCTGTATAAAGTGTGACAGAATTAAATGTCACAATTTTATAGAGCTTTTTAATATAATTAAGTTCCCAGAGAAATAATATCACTCATGTATTTACGACATTTCATATATCATATGCTATGATAACAAAGTTACTGTCAATTTCAAGAAAATGATGCAATGTTAAAGATGAAGTGTTTACCGTTGTCTTGAATCAATCTCCTTTTGAAAACAATCTTTAATTGATACCTGATCTCTGTTCCATTGATCTAAAAACATAAAGGCATTTACGATAATGCCATTTGCAGTGTATATTTATTTTTTTCTTAACGTGTGATTTTGTTTGAAACTGATTCATTTACGTACTGACTTATTTTTCAATTACCATTTCATAGAATTTTGAAATGTACATGAGCTGAAAAATAATTCCAGTTACCAGTTCATTTTATGTCTGACGTTTCGCTCTATTTTTGAAACTTATTGCCACATTTGGAAAACAAGTTACATTTCTCGAAATTGCGTCTTTGTTTTTACCACAATTTCAGACAATTCTTCAAATTGTAAAGTAATGGCGTTGCGAAGTATCATATTTTAGATCTATTATAATTGCTTTTGTAAGTATAAGCGCGCATGAATCCATATAACTCAGTTTACGTACGGCACCGAAACTTTTGAAAACAACTTTTCATCGATACCATTACCAAAATGAAATAATTGTTCTTATATACTTTGTTCAGAAATAAGAAAGTTGTCATTGATCATTCGAATTTCAAAGCTGTTTGCGTCGGCTTTGACGCAACGCTGGATAAACGTACATATTGTATGGACACAAAAATGATACGAACGTCTCGGCTAGACCAATCAAATGACTTAAAGTAATCATTCAAGTACTAAAATCAGTTAAGTCATATCAATTGCATTATGAACGATTCAAATGCCTCCGAGAAATAAAGAAAACTATTATTTTGACTTTTTTTTTATTTTGTAGGCAGCTGCGTTTACCATACAAAGACGTATGATGTTGAAAAGACATTTACATTAAAATACCATTGTACTATGAGTAGTACTTTTATTAATTTTTGAAATTCTCGAAACAAAGGGACGATCTCCTAATGCAAATCATATTGTACCCCTTCCAATATTTTAGTTTCCCAAAAATCACATACATGTACATTTGACTTAATTCATTCTTTCAGAGAAAAGAAAACATTCATAATAGAAATGACATCAAGTACACGTATGCATAAAGACTACGAAACAACCTACGTTCCGAGAACACAGTCTCCTTAAGTCATAACATCATAGCATTGTGTGCATAATTATCATGTAAAGAAAACACACAAACAACGAAAACAACACGTACATATAAAGGAAAACATTAGGACACCGCCCTGGAACTGTCAGTTTGAAAAATACCACTGTGGAATTTTTAACCGGATTATCTTGCGCACCTACTTTTGTTCAAGTATCATCGTGTTCGAAAGTCAATAAGGTTTTCCCTTCCGGAATCTTTTGGATAAGTAATGTTTAATTTGTTCTCAAGACTGGAAGAAAAACGAAACATATTACAAATAACAGTTCACTATTTAAATACTTAAAATCCATCTGTTTGTAATGGTTGGAAATTGCGTAGAATTACCTGTGGTAAAAATCTTGTCGGATGTTTAATATGTTTTCAAAAGTAAAATACATTTTTCTTTTTATAGCACAGCCTTTTATATTCAATTTGACCTTTAATTAACATTGACTTAAATATAGTTTACACGTGTGTCTTTTTGCATCTGCTTTAGTTACGTTCTAATAATCTTGATTCCTGCTGGAAAACGTAATGCACTATTTTACTCCTTTTGTTTTCCTAAATATCTA
Organism: Mercenaria mercenaria; assembly: GCF_021730395.1. NCBI lineage: Eukaryota > Metazoa > Mollusca > Bivalvia > Venerida > Veneridae > Mercenaria > Mercenaria mercenaria. The sequence goes on along the minus strand of NC_069365.1, from coordinate 82,304,175 downwards.
TGATTTTCATGGTCGTCTAACCTAACCTCATTGCCTTAAAATGCAAAACAGACTGAAACAACATATTTTTAAACAGCTAGCTCAAACCACTAATAAAAATAAAAGTTATTGAACCTCTTGAAAACAAATAAGAAAGAAACCGTTCCATGAGCATTCTTGGAGATCAAGACGTCAATTTTATCTGCCTAATTGCATTGCCATTGAAGTTATTATCTGTAGCTGTGTTGATATTGATCCATTGCCGTGGTATTTTATTCTGTAGAAAAGATATTGTTTATGGCCATGAAACTTTATTTGAATGGTTTTGTAGATGATTTATAATTGATTGTACAAGTCTCGGAGAAAATCGTTTATGAGGAAAATTATGTAAAACTATGCATGTATTATTCAATAAAAACAAGGATAAAAGTATGAAAGGAAAGGCAAAATTCTAAGGACACAGCCATCCATACGAAACTCTTCTAAATGCAGTCCACAAAACGGTGAAAGAATTGACAGAGAACGCATGTAATAAAAAGATTTACACATTTGAAGTGTCATACAAAATATTGCAGTGGCATATTTGACTTCGTTAACAACAGTTCATTTTCTCATTTGTTTACTCTGTTAACAATAATGTTTTCACTGGAGGTATTTTGAAAATTGAAGTGCCTTTCCTGATTGTCCATAAGTCTTAAGTAACCTAAGTATAAACGTGATATATTGTAAACATACTTCGCTTATGAATGATATCAGACTTAAAGTTTTATAATTGTTAAAGATTTGCATGGCTATGAACAATTACATATATATCTGAAATTCATTAGAAATTAAAGTTTTAAAAAATTACATTAGCTTACTTTACCTATCTTAGCTGCGCAAGCAAAGCATTCCGAAAGCTACTCGCAGTTTGAGAAATTAAGCTGAAATATGATAAAATACTCAGCTTTTAAAATAGTGTCACATAAAAGATGTGTGTCGGAAGGACTAAGCCAGCGACAGATATTCTCTTTTGAGTTCAAATGAAGGCTTTCACTATGTTTTACTACAGATCATCTGAACTTTTAAAGATATATAACGCAAACCTTAAAACACTTTTAAAACTTGGTCTTACCCACCCGGTATACTACGGAGATGTTATTTATACAATTCGAAAAATTAAACATAATGCTTATTTTAATCAAATATTGTTTCGTGATTGACCCCTCTACAGTTAATCGCTACGCTTTCCTATTTGATGGTGCGATTTCTAATTAGGTATAAGACTCCTTGATGCTCTTCTCCTAAATCCTATAAAACGGACGGAGGTAGTGGAATTTTGGCTTGCAGCTTGCTTAGTCGTGCCCTGAAAGTTAGGCTCTTGGTGCTCTGACTTCAGACAAGTTTGAGTACATTGGTGTATTTATACCTTAGATTGTCCCTATTTTTATGTTTTACTTTATATGATCTGGTATTTTGTCACTAATGTTAGAGCCTTTCTCAGCGGGGAGTGATTTTATTTACACTGTCTTTTCTAACTTGTCGAAAATAGGGTATGTGCGAGGTTGGTATGCCCTAAAGGCTTTTAAACCCTCAGTTTCCTCTATAGGTTACTGACCGTTCCAAGGCGGTGCCCCTATTTTCAACTTGTTTTCTGTCCGTCTTGTACTTTGTGTTGTGTAGGTTGTCTTTTTCGTTGTTTCTTTCCATTTTCCCCACACTACCCATTTTTACCCCATCGTCCAATCCCATCCCTTTCCCTTGCATTTACACTTCTTTGCATTTGCTTACTCTCTCCTTTTACCATTAGTAAGTTATCGTGCCCACCATAATTTTGTCCGCCGGCGTCCTTAGGCGGTGCGTATTTGTTATAGGCGGTGCCAAACAGTGATGTTGTCTGTTTATCAGTGTATGTAAGCTGTATGTGTATGTGGTTGTCTTTTGTACGTGCGTGTCTGCGACGTTGTAGGAATACTACGTTTAAGGAACGTGGCGTTCCTTGTTTAATATTCATCCTTGCTTCACCTTCCCCCCGACATCCGACCCTTTTTATCTACCCCTTACCACCCAACCCCCATTTTCTGTATTTTACATATATTTATAGTGAAATTGTTGTTGGATTTGTGAAGCACTCCGTCTACAATATTTTTTCGTTACAACTGTTTTTGTTGTGGGCCTGCTTTGCGATGCATGGCTCTATGGCTGTGTTCTGGGTGCTCTGTGCTTCCTAGAAATATACCCTTGCATTTTGTCTTTTATATTGAGTAAAACAAGGGGTCTTAGGTGCTAATGGTTTATATCTGATATTTTTATATACGTAAAATTATCTTTGCCATGTACATCGTGCATATCTTGTAAGGTGATTTTACCTTAAATGCATATGGATTAGACTTAAAGATATCTAGTGGCCGTTACAGTGCATTTTGCAGAAATTTCTAGAATCTGCTGACCGCGTTAATGAAGGGTCATTACATAGGGAATTCCAAATGTCGCAACAGAAGGTGACCGTTCTAAGCAGTGTCACGCTAAATACAGGTGACCGCTAATGCAGGTTAAACTGTATTGCAAATATATCATGACAGAGAATATATAGATCGAGTAACATTTGTTACTCCCGCTAGTCCGTACACTATTATCTATGTTCATATTTCCCTAGGGAACATTTCTAATCACGAAATGTAATGTTATTTAATTGACAGAACATCTGTCCCCGCTTCACAATTTTATGTCTCCTTTCTTTTTTATGGCACAATAAAAATCAACGTGTGGTATTAAGCAAAATCATTTGCTTTTAAAAAATGTTAGGCCGATAATTGGACTAACAATAAAATATTTCTGATAATTATAAAAACTATTCTGTTCTTTAATAAACAGGTATAATTAAAGAAATAATGGACATATTTGTAGATTTATATCGGGCTAAATCAAGGCGTTAATTTAACTAAAATTAATCCATATCATGAGTGAATATTACCTTTTGAAATAAATTATTTTTTAATTGTTCGTAAATAATACAAAGCCCTAATTATTTTCTTTTGAAAGTACTTTTAATTTGTTTGCAGAAATATTTTTAAAATAATTGAAAAAGAGTTATCTGCCCTTGAAAGCGTCATTTTCCCGTTTTCACGGGTAGATAACACTTTTTCAATAACTATGACCTATGACTTTTATTGCATGTTTTTGTTTCTTAGATGATTGTCCTTCAATATCCAAAGTTTGAAGAAATACAGTATATTGGGAAAAATTTCGCCCATCTCATATACAGGGAATTCTAGCCTTTAATCTTGCTCTCTGACCTGAACAATAATATTTTTGATCATTTAAGATCCACACTGCACTTGGATACGCTATCAATCTGAAGTATTCATTTACAAATGCATTACATGTTTATTCTGTAATATTTTATATTGATTTACTATAAATAACCTAATAACCTTTTATTCATACTGTTGTTTACCTTACTACAATTCGTACAATGCATAGAACAGAATCCAGTAACTTGTCCTAAATAACCGAAGGTTGGCACTACAACCGTTTTACTTATCTGCCAGGGATGTGTGTTGTCATTTTGACGTCATTTTACCCTGTGGTGTCGATATGAAGAATTCGTTAAAGGCGGTATTTTATATTATTAATTTATTCCAAGAATCGAGTAATTGCTATAATTTGTGTTTAGGTATATCACAAACAACTCATTGCCCTGGTGCAAATTTACGTTCACTCGTGCTTTTAACCACTTCAGGTTCGCCATTGCCGTTTGATAAGTGTACATTTATTTAAGTTTTTAAATACATACATGTGGCTTTTCGTATTGCAACGTATAATTGGTTAATTTATAAGAAATGTGACCAATGTCATTCAAGTATTTAATAATGCGATTTAGAATAAGTCAGAGTCTTATTCGCTAATTGAAAAAACATAGCCTATATATACGCACCAAACTGACAATATATAGTAGATAAACAGTCATTTGACGTTTTACTCCACGTGTCTGATCTACTAGCAGATATAACGATGAATAATAAATGACTACTTCAAAAAAAAAAAAAAGAAATCCTGCGATTTACATTTTCACTCAGGCCATTGACTTAATCTTTTATCGCTAAGTATATAAGAGCATATAAAGTATTAAACAAAATTATGTGGAAGCATATATAACGCAACTTAAAAGCAACATAATAGCATATTCGGTTTGATTTGGATCTCTTCGTGGGAGGTGATGAAATGAGCAGCCCCCTTTTTGCACCCGAGCATCGGATTGACTGGAATTTTATAATAGAAAAACAAACAAATGTTATCATTAATCCTAAAAGGGTCAGAAAACATAACAACACTGAATCCAAGTACATGGAGACAATTTTTTACAGCTGTCACGCGGTACTTAAAATCTTAAAATATGAAAAAAAAAAATCCTTCAGAAACTTGGAACACAACCAGGCAAAATAATAGCAGATTCGGTTTGACTGAATCTGTTCAATATGCTACATACTTCACGCCGCCTAACACAGACTTAAACTGATTTTTTCCCAGTAAAATTGATTGTGTTTAAATTAGCATACTTTCGGTGTATTGCTCTGTATGTAAGGCTGATTTAATGATATATTTTTTTATTATACGATACTGAATATTTTATAATTCATAATCTATTTTGATTGCTGACTTTACGACTAATATAAATAATGCCGATACCAAAGAACCGTTCATAGAATAAAAGGGAAATTGTATGATAATAAGGACCTAATTATAAGATATTCCAAATATAAGAAAATAAGTTTTGTAAGTAATAGACGATTTTGCAATAAATCTAATTTAAAAGTAAACGATTCAATGCAAAAAGGAAATTTTGATTAAACAGGATGCTTGGATTGTTTATGTCAAAAATCTCTAATAGCTGCTATGTGCCGAAGGATCGCATAATTGAAACAAAACTAGAACTGTGTCTGAAGGACACATGTGTCCCCACTCCCGTCACCGCACATGGGTTCAGGACTCTAGGTGAAATATTTTAAGGTCAAATCTTTAAAAAGTTCATGTGCATTTTTCACTAAAAGAGGATCATAAATCTGGCCTAGCTGAATGGAATACATAAAGAACACTAGGTGCAAACTTCACATGCTATTAAATAATCCTCTAATGTGTCATGGCTCTAGGTCAAGTTCATTTTGAGAGATTTTGAGATACATGGGGCACAAACATTTATTCGTTTACTACGTCAAGAACCATAACCCTGGTGTCGCAATGTGAAATAAAAGAATATTTCACAAAACCACATGCTAAATAATATTCCTACATGGTTTCATGACTTTAGGTAAACTAGTTTAAGATATTACATGCAACATAATAACTCTATTTGTATTTTGCACTAATTCGAGGACCATAACTCCAGTCTTTTTGAGCGAAATCCCAAACAAAACACCAGGTGCACAACTTCATATGCTACATAAATATTCCCTAATGTATTATGACTCTAAGTCAAAAACGTTTAGAGATACATGCGAAACAAACTACTTTCTTGCACACTGGACTGGCGTTTCCGGTGATTTTACCCATGCCGGCAAAACCCATCTGGCACCCCCCCATGCCAGATGACTCTCGTGCTGTTTATGACAACTAGTGATTCATGCACTAATAATATATTGTTTATGTAAAATACGAAAAAAAAAAAAAAACAGGTACCTTGATATAGTTTCTCTCCGTTCCTTATAGTATATTTCTCGATTCAAAATACGTTAGTTTACCATACAAACATAACATTACAAAACATCATGACGTCAGTTCTGCTTACGGGCGTTAATTTCCCGTGCTTTCTCTACTATAACAAAGAGTGCTACGTAAGTATTTCTATCTCTTATTTGTAAAATACGGTATGCAAGAAAAATAATCAGCCAGAATAAAATGTTACCATGTATACGATATGCAAGAAAAAATATCAGTCATGTGTTTACGAATCGGATAGATATATCTGTCCCTCGACCACCTGCGCATTGGCGGTAATTCGGCAAGCCTCATTGCCGCCCAATGCGCAGGTGCCCTCGGGACGGATATTTCTATCCGATTCGTAAACACATGTTATTAATCTCATGTATGCATATTTGACAATTAAACATAACTGTAATTTGACTGACAGAAATCCGCAATAAAATCTAAAATGCTCAACTTCACATCTGTCATGTAGAATAACATTCCTATTATGCTTCATGATCCTAGGTCAAATACTGTTTGAGATATGTGCGACACAACTTTTATGCCTTTTAATGTATAGTTTTGACTAAGCCAAGGGCCATAACTCAGGTCTGGGTGTGTATGATTCAAATTAAAACCCCTGTAGCACAGCTTCTCGCGCTGAATATCAATCCTGTGAGGTTTTACATTTTGTATGGCATTTACGATATAATTTTCAAAACTTATGAAAGATTTCTCAGAAATGTACCTTAGATAAAACTTATTAAGATATTGGCAAAAACTAATTGAATCGTTACGTTGGGATATTTGTTAAATGTAACTTCAGTATTGAATCTATTAAAAACAATGACATAAAGAGAGCCTCTGGAGAATATCATATGATATTATTTAACAAATTCAACAAAAACCTGTGACATGGAATATGAGCCGACATGAAAGCAGTCACATTTAAGAGACAAACTGGCATTAGGGTTGATTTGCTATGTACATACTCTGTCTAATAACAGTCACCTATTTGAGGCAAAATTACACACCAGTATTAAACATAAGTTAACAATATCCAATGGTCATCTTTCACTTAAATATTTCATCATTAGATATCAATTTCAAACGTATAAAATATTCAATAAATATAATTATTTCATTTTATCAAATAGATAAATTTAGTTTGCATATAGAGCTATATTCATCATTAAATTTCGTATTTCATGCAGTAACAGTTGATTATCAAAAAGAGAGCAAGTTGTTTGTATCTATACATGTATACAATATGTATATCACAAACCTAATCACAACTTGATGATTTTACGTTGAAGTAATTGTTCATGCTTATATATGAAATTTGTATCTAATATACCTTTAAATATTGGACAGCCATATCAATTCTGTGAAATGGCAATCTATTTTCGTTCTTGAAGATGGCAAATAACATAAAGCTCACCTAGAAGCCGTGAAGTTCTACTCGGGAATCCGTTCCCGAGCGTCGTCTTTTACCGACATCCCCATATTGTCTTATCAATAACACCCCCAGACGTGATTTTGCCTTATCATTTCTAATAATTCGGTCCTTTCCGCTTTTCTCATTGACTTATTCAAATACTAGACATATCGTAAACAACAATTATTTTTAAAGAACAGCGTCGCTCATTATTGACTTAGGCTAGCCACGGCACTATAGAATAAACCTTTAGACACTAAGTGCTTGTAAAATATGATAATTTTTTTGTGGTTATATAATAATAAAATCAACTATTCATAAAACAATAACATGAAATGATTTGGAATTTCTGACATGCTAACAGCTACATACAAAACATACTTTCATATGTATATTGCTGAAAAAAGGATAGAATTAAATGAAACTTTTGCCTGTTACAAGGCATTTTCCAGCGAACACGATATAAATTAAGGAATTTCCTCACTCCAATCATAAGTCATTTCACATCTGACATGTAAATAAATATTTAGCTAATAATTAACATTTTATGCGCGTATTCAAAACTTGTATACCAACCAAACAATTTTAATATCATTAATACCAATTAAAGGTACCATTACTCCACCATACGATTATCGCTATTATTAGAAACACACATTCATAGTACAGCGATTTCAGGGAGAGCATAAATGACTGGGGGCGTGGGCAGTGTTGCATTATCTATTACTGTTCATTGACAGACTCAATCAAACCGAGTCTGCAATTTTCACTGTTTGCCTTGTTCTCGGTGCTTCCGAGGGATTTACTTTTCAGATTTTATTGTATTTGAATAAAGTTAATATCGCATAAAATGCATAGTTAATGAGATGGCTTGAATGTTTTTGTACGTTTTGGTGCATATGTATTTATCTGTGTATAAGCTTTTTCGGTAAGGTTAGCCTACATCCGTTTATCTGTTTGTCTTTTAAATATACTGTACTAGGCCTTTGTTCGTGTGTCTTCATAGTAGTCAACTGTTACATTCTTAACCATCTTCAGCTGTGGCGGAATTCTACCTTACATTAAACATAACTCAAACATAGTTAACTCAAAGAGAATAAATTAATGTAAGTCTGATAATGTTGACTTGTTCCTTTTACGTTACGTTTTATTACTGCCCCGTAATCTATGCTGTCTTTAGTAATCGTATGAGACAATATCAAGACATATGTGGCAAATATATATTGAGACAAAGTAAAAATCTTTAAGAAGAAAATTAAATATATACGCTAACTTATTTGATGTCAATTTGAAACCTTGATGGGGGTATACATTTCAAGCTATTTCATATAACTAAAACCGGTGTAGGACAAAGCTCCTATTATTCTCCACGACGTTATTAGATAAAATTTATATTTTGTTGATTTTTAATGTTATTATTGAATCTGTTTTTCCAACACTCACTGTTTGACTTGAACAGATAAAGACAAAAGATAAACAAGGATGTGGATATAATAATTTTGAATTTATAAAAAATTATACAGATTTTTATCTTCTCATTGAATTGGTCACAACTTAACAGAAAATATATTGTGCTATTTTCGTTTCATAGGTATATTAACTTGTTTTGAAAGATGCCAGTAGTTTATTTGTTTATTATAAGATACGGCTATAATTCCATTTTAACACTAGTTTGATTATGTATCAAGGCACAATTAACTGAACCAATGGAATTTGACAAACATCTTCCGATAAAAATCGGATCTTAGAAAGGCTGAAGATGTAAACTATTTAGTGAAATTGTCACTCAAACCGATTTAGCAACAGTTTCGCGGGATCCACTCAGCTGATAACGTTTAAGTCAAAATTAAACATTATATTTTCTAAAATGTAAAGAAAGCTGTTCATAAAAATGTTTTCATCACTCTAACGCTCAAAGGAACAGAATAAATTATCTTATACTGACAAATCACTTTATGGTCGTCATAAAAGTGCCAAATATATGCGCTTCAGTAACAGAAGCTTTATTTTCTCAACTGTATTTCTTGTTTACATTTAAATTCACCAAACATAACCAATGGTGATAAAGAACACTTGAAATAATTTCATTGATGTTCTTTTTTTTTCTGAAATAAATATTCTATCTGATAACTAATTTAGAATTTATAGGTCGGGTCTCGGTGCAATTTATTGCATGTTAATTATCCCATAGTAAGTTTAAATAAATGTTTTCTTTTTTCAATTCAGTCTGCCAAACTTTAGATCACGAAACGCATTTACATTACTTGAACAGACAAACAACATACAGTCATTGAATTTATAGCTAAGATACATTTCTCTTAACGTTTCTCTGAATCAATTACCATAAACCTTTCATTTTAGGATCATTCTAAAACAAGGGATAATTTGTAAAAATAACCAGATATACTTAATAAAATCATCTACAGTATGCCATGCAATGATCTGGTGACGTTTGGTAAATATATCACAGGTAAGAGATGGATTAAAATGTAATACATTCTGCTGCATATCAGTGCTATTATATTTTAACTCGTTTTACACTCACTTAACCGCTGTTCTATCATTCTTATTTATATCTTGAGTTAACAATTGAACCCATTAATATGTTATTTTACCTTATTACCCTTCCTTAAGTAGGAAAAAGAAGATACTGTGTTTATTTTTACCAGCTATGCTATTCAAGTTAAAATTTTAAACTACAATTAGTTTGATCCAGTCCCGAGAGTGTTTTACTCAAATTCTGACTTTTAACAACATAGAAACGGTGGAAACTCAACGGGTAGTTCAATACGACAAAAACAAAAGTGTTGCAGGTTCGGTTTGATTGAGCCTGTTCATGGACTAAAACGGTTTGCAAATGGTCTTGTCACATGAATATATTATCACCGTTTGTCTTGTCAATTTTGACATATCATGCCATTTGTTCTGTTCTAAATTAAAACACAATAACTCTACTTAGCGCGAGCTTTTGTAAGTTCTGCCAAACAAAAGACGGAAACCTCATTAGCAAAATGATGTAGGTCATAAATAAATGCATTCCTTTTGTGATCAGCAGAAATCAACAAAATGTATCTTGCGTGACGTAAAAACATAAGGCGGAGATATGCTACTCGGGAGACGGATTAAATATGCAATCGGAGCAATATATCGGTAGATAGAGCGACCTGTGATATTTATAATGTAATGCAAGATTTCCATGTTGTCATTTTGCTTGTTCTAGTAAATATTGCTTTTGAATTCTGATAAAGTACATCTAATATAAAATTAGCGTCAGAAATGAAAGAGGATTATAAAAGTACAACAAACTAAAATACTAATACGTGTGAAATATATATCAAAAGACGAACTTTAATCTCGCCGAGATTACGCAAGACCTAAGTCAAAATCTACGAATCTAGTATTAAACAAAAACAGAATAAGTGAAAATACAAGAAACATTATTTTTCAAACTAGTTAAAAATCAACCACATTCATAATTTTTATGAAATGTAGTTAACAAATCAGGAGAAAATAACATTCAAAAGTAGAAAACGTCTACGTGTATAGACCCTGAATGCAGTGTTCTTTGAGATCACCAATTTGTTCTAGCTAGAAAATGTTTGAAATCGCTTTCATTTGTTAATTGGAAACACTTCGAACTTAACAGGTATTATTATCAAATCTCGATTTCTGTTGTAACAATTTATTTACGCTGCAAATAATGTATTTATCTGTGCTTGGTTTCCTACCGCTGTATTATTTCGTATTTATGGCTACAACGTATCAACGAAGAGAATTGCCATTTACTCGATAATTGCTTGAGAGCAGAAAGGGAGCTGCATTAATAAAACATTGTTCAGATTTTAATAGTACAAGTGTATGGTTAAATGTTATTAATTTAAGTTTTCTTTTAAATACCAACAAAAAGTATTTAATAGTACGAAAACGGTATAAGAATAGGTTCGGGATCCATTCAGTTTGCATGAGTTTTTGTTGTACAAATACACAAAGGTGTATGATGCCTTCTGGTCCTTTGGGATCATGGAGTCCATTCAATATATGTGTGATAGAGTTCCGCTTACACCGGTGCTAGGGGGCGTGAGAGGTGTTGCACATTTCATTTCCTCTCATGAACAGACTCAATCAAGCCGAGTCTGCTATTATTCTTCATTGTTGCATTCTTTGCTTCTAAAGGATCTTCGTTTATACAAATTAAAGATTTTGCTCTTAGAACATAGAATAATAGTTATGTTCTGTTGAAGACGCCCCCTTGTTCCAGAGTTGTTACATCTAATTAGGTATTTACGTCAGATGAAACAGGTGCTGCGGAATTTTGTTTCATTCAGTTACATCGCAGACTTTGACAAAACTTGCTATTTAAATCCGTTCTTTCCCGATAATACCAGTCAATAAATTGTGAAACTGCTATAATAAACGTTTGTAGCTACGATATATTTGTCAGGTACAAAATGTTCGTGTACTGCAGATGTTTTTAATTTTTTCTTTAATTTAATTTGATTTAACTTAAGGAATGAATAGTGATTTGACATTGTGTTTACATTGCATTTGCTTGTTGGCCCAGATATTTACTTGCAGTGGTGCTATTTTTTTCTGGTCGTTTGGGTCATAGAGTCCATTATAACGGAGTTCCGGGTAATAGACTGTGCTTTGGGCGTAAGGGATTGTTTCACATTTAATAACCCCTCATGCACAGCTTCAGTCAAACAAAGCCTGCTGTTGTATTGCTCCCAAAAATCTTATTATAAATTTTAATATTATAAATAATTATTGTTTTATTTTCAAAGAGGTGTTTCGAATGTTTTGACATAAAATTATGTTTTGTTTGCTTAATATACGTACCAGATTTCTTTGAATTGAAAGGAAAATGGCTGTTATAATTTGAGTATTTTATCGATTTGTAACCCGTCTATATTCAAAACATATCCATTGATCTACTAGTGATAAGTGATAAATTAAAAAAGTAAAACAGTGAAAATTTATTTCTGATGTTCAAACATGTTTTATAATTTTAATAAAAGAAGCAATTGTCAAGAAAGCAATTACTTAGTGCGTTGTACATTATATACGAAGAATTTTTTCAAGAAAGAAGTTATAGTAACTATATAATAAATGAAGTAACTTTTCTTGGTAAAAATTCTTCGTCTAAACCCTTGTTTTGAAGGAAACTACGTATTAATTTTAGTATGCCTGTGAATTAACTTATTCCTTTAAATAAATTATGATTTTCCAGCATCATCACCTCTACGCCGTTTATTATTTTTAAAGTTATTTATTATTGCTTACCAAGAACAAGAATCTCATGAAAATTAAATGCTAAGCGCAGGAATATCTTGTTCTGAAAACAATAAGCTGAAGATTTCTCCCTGGCGACTTCGAAACGAAATCTGTTCCCTGAAATAATCAGTAGACGATCAAAAATCAACTGAAAGACAACATATTGTATTTACGTTCGCAGTATGCTGTAAATGACTGTCGGTTTTGTGTGTTCCGTGAGCCAACATAAATTATCAATTACATGTTATAACGAGGTGAATGATGAAAATGTGCGATAATAGTGCTTTATTGATTTTGACACAGAAATATTTTAGAGAGATTCGAAGGTCTGCATTGGTTATTTGAGTATTTACTTTCGTCCGGTGTAACATATAATGTAGCAAATATTGAAACACGGATGTATTTCTTTAGATGTTATTTACAATGCGAGAGTTATTATACAAACCGACTGCAAAACAGACGTGTCCAACAGCGGTAAAAGCGCAGAAAATTCCCGTCCGGCATACAGAAGCTTGTTTCGTGGTATGGTTTCCTAATTAGAGAACAAAACAAATACATTATCTAAAAGATAGTTGCAAAACAAAATTTAATCAATCAATTATATTACACTCCGCACACAGAGTAATACTAACTGACAGCAAAAACATCTGATATTGCAATATAATGCTACTTACGGTACCAATATGTCAACGTCCGATAGACTAGTTTTACGGTACCAATATGTCAACATCCGATAGACTTTTACTCTAAATTTTAAATATTCCGTTTGACCTATTATCGTATGTATCAATCAAGCACGCGATCACCAGCGGAACATGCATATCAGGTATGTTTTATCAAGAAATGAATAAGCTGTTGTAAATCAGTCGTTAATTAGGTAATGACTTTTGTGTTTGCCTTTCCATTAGACTAAGGATATTACATTCAAGTATTGTAAGTTTCCAGACAATAGACACTAAGCGTTATGTAAATTTATTAAAGAGATTTATTATGTATTCTGTTTCCATTTGTATGTGTCTGTTATGGCATTTTGCTATTACGTGTAAAATCAGGTGTGTAAATGCACGGTTACTTGTCTTATATCCAAAAGTAATATTATATTTTGAAGAAATCTCATCAGTTTAACGTCCAAATCAATTGCCGTTTAGTTGCATTAGAGTGCTTTGAATGATTGCTGCTTATGTACTATTACGCGTAATAAACTGAATAAAACATTTGCTACTCCCGCTTGTCCTTTCGATATTTGCTTTTTTTCTAAATTCATGGTTTTTATCAAACGAACATCTCTCGTTTCTTTTTTGCAAATGAGTGTATGGAATTACTTTTTATTTTTTCTGTTTAAAGTAGAAATGTTATATAGCAATATATAGCAATCAAAATGGAATGAAATTGTGACAAAAATATTTCAGACAATTATAAAAAACAATATTCTTATTTTTTGCCGACAAGCTTAAATAAACAAATATTTGATATATTTTTAGATTTTAAGTTTTTTTATCTTTTAAATTTTATTAGTTTATGCATGTTATAATAGGATATTACCTAAGTATTGCCAGGAAGTAAAGTTAACCAGCTTAGACAACACAAATGGATAGGTTCGTTTTGTCTGTTATTCAATTACATTTTTAATAATTTACCTTTAAATTAGCATAATCATCTTTTTCTATACACTGATACCCATCTTGCAATGTAAAGCTAGACACATATATATTTTCTGATGAATTTTGATATTTGCAAAAATTCAACCTTTAAGTTACTTAATCTTTAATCGTAGTTTTTAACACCGAAATATATTTTGTTTGAATGACAGGAAATAATATATTTTGAAATACTGTGCTTAAACCTGTTGGAAAATAGAGGTCGTGAACATTTCAAAAACATATTAAATATGAAAACGGCAAATTATGATAAATAAGACTTTAAAATCAGAGAGTGTCACCAGCTCAAACCGCATGACTTGTATGCTTTATATTATACACAATTATTATATACCGCTTCACTTAAACATAGGAATGACCTAAATGTGGGTAAACGGCTGAAGGAAACAAGGATGAATATCTTGAGGCAATATACAGCCTCATTTTGGTCTTGTATAGTATTCTGTTAAATGTAATATTGTAAAGTATTGTAGTTTGTCTAAAAACTGTGTCATCTGGTAACAGATAATCTAAGACAAGAAATATTACCCACCTAATCGTAACTTACACGTATGGACTAATTCACTCACAATCACCCACTTGATCGTTTCAAAGCTGTCGGGTTTTGCTAAAATACCTGGTAGGAATGACAATCATAATTAATGTTCTTTTACTCTGCTCATTGAAACTAGTTTTACAGAAGTAATTTGATATTCCTTGCTTGCAAACTCAACGTATGCATTTAAAACACACGTATCGATAATGAGTTATATGTTCTTGATCTTAGAAATTGCCCATATTAAGAATTAACTTCTTTTCATTCCTTTTTGCAACGTTTTTGAATTTAATATAATACTTCTGCTGTTCTATTGTCCCAATACAGCTGGTTAAATTGCTGAACTCCAGTAGCGTGCCTCTGACTTTTTTTAAAGTGGTAAACAAGATCATAAGAATTGTTAATAATTATGTAACTGATTTTAAGTAAACAAAGAGTATTAAATACAATATTATTAAATACAAAGGACTACAATGACTGTAAGCATTTCTTCTTTAAGTAATGTACCGACAACAAACACATACAAATTAACAATTTATGGATGAAAAATGTAAATGTATTCTGTTATTTACGTGTGTTTTCGTTTTACCTTGAAAGTAGCATTATAAGCCTCTGAACTTCTGTGTAAGTATACACCCGTTTTGACGGGCTTTAGAAAATACGTTTCTAATAAGAGTGTAAGTAATGTAAAAGTAACAAAATGTTTGGTGCATAAATGGGATATTGAAGGGAATAAAGACTAACTTGACATTTGCAAATTACACGACTCTGCAAGTTTAATTAGATAAAAAATCAAAGATTTATTTTTATAACAATTATAAATTTAATTTGGTACTCTAAGCAGGTAGCAATACCTTTAAGACAATGGAACGGCTTGTATCGTGTTACACGAGAACAAGAACGAAAGCTATTACATACAATGAATCTGTTGTAATGTACTGGTCGAGTCCTCATACATTTCCACACAGTTTTCGTGCATATACATTCTTATGGTATTTTCAACGTTTACTTGCCTGCTCTTATACAGTTTATTACCTTTCTACTGAAGGCCACATCGGATTATATTTTCCAATGATAAATCCAAGAAAACACCGTGCCATACTGGTATTATTTCGAGTACAATTTTACATATTTCAGAACTAATCCACAAACAAACTATTTATAAATGTCGATCAAACAGAAAACGCATAGAGGAGATTTTCTCATGAATGAGTCCTACTGATATGAAGTCATGACTGGCATTTATTCATAATTATGTAATTTAATTTTGTAAGTCATGAAGTGTGATATTCTTAAAAATAATATTTTTAAAAGTATCATAGGGTGAATAGAGAACGCAACCAAGCAAAATTTAGCAGACTCAGATTTAATGACGTCTGTTGGAGAGATGTAATGACATATGCAACACCCTCCACGTCCGTAATACTGGCTTAAGCGGAACATTAAATGGACTCGAAGAACCAAAACTGATATGGAGAGACAATTTACGACCATCAAAAAGCACTTAAAGACTGTTGGTTGAAAGTTTAAATACTATCGCAAAACTATGGAGTCCTTACGTTAAAAGTGTTTAAATAATTCTTCACATCTAAGTTAGTCAATGTATTGTAAATGGTTTTGTTTTCTTCATTACATTTGAAGCAACAAACAAATATTGGTTTTAAACAACAGTTTTATGATAATATTGATAGCAGAGTCACTATCCTTTATGCAGCACTTGTTTGCCCATTTTATTCACATAAGATTGGCTTGAAGTGTAGTCTAAATTAGGAATGGAACATACCAATCTGGCACCTGGTACGTTAAATCAAGCAAAGGCATCCATGTCAATATAATACAACTTTGGCAACAATATGTTTTAAACAGATTAATTAATGCAATTCAGTCAACATTTTTCTTAAACTACCTTTTAGGAAGGAAATTTTGGATTAATATTTTCCCTACGGTAATACTTATTGTAAAAAAGGCATATTATTTAAAGTAGCAAAATAAAAACAACAACATGTGTACACTATTGTACAGTGTGATGAGAATTTCAACATACTCTAAACATTACCTTTTTTAACGCAGTAACAAATTTTAAGGTATAACATTATGTAACGTAAGATTATCAGAAGAATTTCATTTATAGAAACGTTGTAACTGAAAAAGTATAAAACAGAATACATACAGTGTTTCTCATTAATCATGTAGTAATGCCTAAATTCAATTTCGTCGTTTAGTTAAATTATAAGTGATACGAGTAAAATATTTTAGTATAGCAGCAATTATTGACAATTATGCATATTTATTGCAAATATCTTTGTCATTCTCCTGATATATTCAAAATAGGTCTATCTCTGTTATCGTTATTTTCAAAATGGCTTAAAATGGAAAACGTACATATACTAAATAATGAACTTGTATATTATTAAGGTCTTTGTATACAATGTTTTATATGTCTCGTCAATTTTGGCTACATCTTTCAAACCTCTTCATTTAAACTGTTTGTCCTTCACTACTCCATGTTTGTTTTAAATAAAGAAATATTAGAATTGATCTAAAGACTTTAGAATAAATGCGTACAATAGCAGTTGTAATATAATTTAGAAGCATTTGTTGCACTCAACAGTCTTCGACAGAAATGTATAGAGCTGAAGAATATGATATTTACTGCATCCAAAAGTATTTTTCCATTGGTACTCACATAGCATAATTACAGATAAAACTTAATTCCGAATACATTTTTCTAGGACGGTAAGGAAACATGTGATTTACATTTCATGACCTTTATTCAATCATGTAATACTATATTTATGGTCACCTAGCGGGGATTACTTTGTTTGCATTGTCGTTCAACTTTGGAACATTGTAGGGGTTGAACGAGTAATATTTTACTGTTTTAAGTGATCTGATCAGGTACTTAATTAGCCCACTGTAAATAGACAACAAAATGTTATTATATTATCAAAGCAAAACTGTTGAGTCTTGACCGAAAATACGAAGAAGAAATTTCTGCTATTTGACACGAACTGTATGCCAACTGTGCTGCTTACATATAACTGACAGATCATATTTTGATCAATAAGGAAATTAAATGCTTGACATACGTTTGAATTTCAATCTACCTAATAGTATATGTACCAACCTGAATGTATACCATGTCAAGCATAAAGATGTTACAATATTAAACTGTGGAGAAACGAAGATTTAGCTATGAAACATGATTTAAACATCATTTATACTACTGATCTAAACTGAAAAACAATTAATCACTACGTAATAATTAACCTGTATTTTACTCTCACAAAACGCTGAACGTCATAAAAAAGATACTTTGTAGCTGCTGTAGCTGAAACGAAAATAGCTATTGTATGACGTACAAGACTTTGTCGGAAATGTCCTACTCAGGAAACGGATAACATTACAAAAATGCTCTGCACATGTTTTAATACATCAGGAAGAGGAAGATGTGTCCCGCAGTTTCCGAAACAGCTTCCACATTACTCGAATAAAATGTCCACAATAAATTTAAGTTAATTTTAATTAAAACGTCTTCTTTTTGTTGTGTAGTCACATTGCTAAACATCAGGCTTTATATTCACTGGGTGTCTACCAGATCGCATGAAGTCACGACTCAGCAATGCTTATCACTTAAATGTCCGGTTCGAGGCTAACTGTTTTGGCGGTAATTCCACAGAACATCGTTATCGCCAACGAACAGTTATCCGAGAGAGTGGATATTCTTCAGCATTGAAAAGTTGCAGCGTAATATAATGCTTTCTTGTCATTGTGTTGTAAAACAACAAAAAAAACAACAGATTTTGAATCGATAGAATAGTGTTATTATAACAGTAGCTCGATCCGGGATGCTGTATTCGGCTTGAGTGGATTTTACAAGATCGGATCTCACGAGGCGCGAATGCGCCAAGTGTGATCCGTCCTTGCAAAATCCGCAAGAGCCGAATATAAAATCCCAGATCTAGCTACTGTTGTAATAACCCTTTTATTATATACCTCCACCGTTTTGTTTGTTTATTTGTAATTGGACGAAATCTTAATATGTTAGTAGATGTTAAAATGAAATGAGTGATGTTTCTGTGTGCGCTATCTATATAACTGTGTCAGGTCATACATATTCAAGTAGTAGGGCAATATTCAGTACGAAGGTACAATACTGGATTTTTAGAAGGTACAATACGGGATTTTTTCAGCCTATTCGTATTTTCTTGGTGTGGTTTTTGCCGGCATGGGTGAAATCACCAGAAACCTCAGTCCGGTGTGCAAATAAAACTTTGTACTAATTTAGGAATAGAAAAGTTGAAATTAGAAATAGGAGCATCAGAACAAACGAGTAATATGCTTATGCTTAGGAATGAGAATGAAAGACAGTCAGCATCTAGTTTTTATAAAACAATTTAGACTAATAGTTTGATTGTCAATTAACTAGTAAAAGTTTCATTGTTTTGTCATCTCATATAAGTTAACAAACATTCTATAACACAACTAGTCAAGTCAATAATGGTGGTCTTGTCATATTGTAGTTTTGTTTTAACTACACGCCTTAGCTTCAAGCCTCACTCGGGGCGTCGAATTCTTCATGTGAGGAAGCCATCGACTTGGCTACCGGAAAGTCAGTGGTTTAGATGCCCACCCGTGATGAAATAATTCCATCACCAGCAAAGCTAGAACGTCGCTATATGACATATAATTGTATCGGTACGACGTTCAACACAACAAAAACAAAAACAAATTCTTCTAATGTCCTCTCTTTCGTTACATGTTTTTATTACTTTAAATTTGGTACTTTGCTAGCGTTAAGAAAGTTATTGTTTAGAGTATGTGATTGATAAAAAGTACTTCTTGGTGAACGAATGCTTCGAACAAGTACAACTAGAGACATTTAGTTTTTAGACCAGTTTTGACCAAAATGAACCTTCTCCTTTAAGAAGACTGTTTGCTATATTGTACAAATTGAACTGTTCAAAATGTATTTTTGCCAAACTGGTATTATACAGACATGGATGCTTTGGCTTGTCTTAACGTATCAGGTGCCAGATTGATTTCTTCCATTCCTAATTTAGACTTCACTTTGAGCCACTCAAACGGAAAAGACGCCATAAAGAACGAAACCAGCACCCTCATTAACAAAATAGTTTACGTCAGTATCCAATGCATTCCATTTGTGGTCAAAGCATTTCCTCCTGAAAATAACCAGATTAGAATAGCATGATGTAAGTGAATTTGACAGAAATGTATTACTCGGCAGACGGATTACATTTAGGACAGCCATCAATTATTTTTGTTTTAAAAATGTATCATTCTGGAACGAACATTACACTTAAATTTTAATGGAAACTGCTACGTACTTGTGCTACGTTTAGGAAAAATATTTTTGTTGAATATACCATGAACTGTAAAGTTATCTTAGCATTTGATGTTTATTGCCCAGTGTCTCACTTTGTATTTTGCTCATATTGTGAATGTAAAACTGTTAGAATATAAATGTCGACGTTATAATAAATCTTGGTTAACAAGGAATGCACTGTTACAAAGTTATTAACTTTTTTTTCAACATTATTATAAACCTCTTGCCGCAACATAAAAAATCTTTGAAGCAATATCTGTTACTCCATTCGCATTTAAGAAGACATTAACCATATATATTTGCTACAGTGTAACTTAAAAATGCAGAATCATTTAAAACATGTTTTAGTAATGTTTGCATAGTTTTTAAGAATCACATTGTCTAACTTAAATTTGAGGAAATATTTAAATAATTTTAACGTAATGGTTCAATAGTTTTGCGATGGTATTTTAACTATCAACCAACAGTCTTTTAGTGACATGTAACGGCCGTAAACTGTCTTCACAGACTTTGACTCGTTGTTACAATTTCTGGTTATCTGGGTTCATGGGGTCCATCTAATGTTTTTATTATAGATTTCCGCTTAAGCCAGTATTACTGGCATGAAGTGTATTGCATATGTCATTACATCCGTTGAAAAGGCGCAAGTAAATCCTAGTCTGCTATTTTTTTGCTTGACTGCGTTCTCTATTCACCCTATGATCCTCTTAAAGATGTTATTTTTAAGGACATCACACGTCATTGCGTTCAAATCATAAATTGATTCCATTCATGTCTTAATATTATCAAAATACATTCAAGAGAAATCTCTCTTGCGTCCTCTGTTTGTTGGACAATTAGAAAGTGTTTGGTTGTAGACTGATTTCTAAATATGAAATGTAAAGTTCTTATTGCTCTGACTGACAGTATAGAGGTCCTTACCAATATTGCACAGTGTTTTCTTGGATTTTTCAATTATAATTCGATGTGGCCTTCAGCAGAAAGGTAAAGAAACTGCAAAAAAATGCAAGCTAGTAAACGTTGAAAAGTCCATACAAATGTACATGCACGAAAAATATGTAGAAGTTGATGAGGACCTGACCAGTACAACAGATTCATTGTAAGTAATAGTATTTTTTCGTGTACTCGTGTTACACAATAAAAGATGTTCCATTATCTAAAAGATTCAGGAATTTCCAAATATCAAACTACTTTTCCCCTTGATCCGCCTAAGTATCAACGGGAGAAAAATCTTATGTAAACATGGCAATTCACATGCTGTTAAAACATGATTTTTATTTTTGAAATGCTTTGCCAGGGACGTATATATGTATTTCTGCGCAGACTGACATCTGCATCTTTTTCTCCCATAATAATCTCTTCTTTTAGCATTAAAATAATGTAATCCATAGTATATTTTGCTGTATCAGTTACCAACGCACTGCCCCAACAATGTATTCACTCGCTTCTCCAAGAGTTTACTCCGTTCAGTTGTTAATAACCGTGAATGTATCAGTATCGCGTGTAACTTGTGCGACGATTTGGTTTTAGGAATCATATTCATGATTTTGGTAAGTATATAATAAGTCAATGACATGCGAAGTAAAAGTACAAACTAGCAATTCTTATCCAAATAGTTATTTATTATTCATCGCGTATCAGTTTGGAAATCGGATACGTGCTGTTAAACGTCCGAATGCAATTTATCATCCACAAATTGTTAAATCATTGCGTATGTGTTGGCGATACTTTTGGCAAGGAGAAAATACTTATAGATATTCGAGTTCCGTGTATTTAATAATTAATTAATACCCTTTTGTTACTTACAATCAGCTTCATGCCATTAACTTAATTACAATTCTTTTGACATTGTTTACCAAATCAAACACTACTACATGGACTGCATGCTACTGAAGTCCTGCAGCCTGTATTTGAAAAGTACGACAGCAAAATAATAACTAAAAAGTAATGGAAAAAAACTTAAATGGTCAGCACGTACAATGTCTATAGTAAGAGAATAAACATGCTTAGTAATATGGAGTTTTTGAATGAATACGTCGAATTTGCAGGAAAACCAGGTACAATAGTAATTTAACGTTGGTAAAACGATTTTCTCAGTTCAGAGCGCACGATTAGAAAAACAAATCAGTTTAATGTTCATTCCTTCCAATAGATCAAATTAAATTACATATGAACGTTCCTGTACAAAGTCTGGTTACTATGAAACTGTCACGTGGAAAGTTATGAATCGGCAGATAAGCTTGAGAAACGATCGGCTGGGTAAAGTTTCATTGCTTAGATTTTTTGTTATTAGATGACGGAACATCATAACTTTATATATAGTCAGGGGTGTAAAAAATTTTTTCCAGCCACTCGCCCTGCAGGACTAGTAGCCAGTAGAACCTACTCGCCCTTAATCAATAGTCACTCGCCCTGATAAATGAGTCGACAATTGTCTAAATAACTTGTTTTAATACTATCATTTTTACAAATGGAAAGTACTATTGTCTATGAGCTGTAAACAAATACTGTAGAGACAACTATGTAAAATAGTTAAGTTTTGTAACTATTATTTAAGTAACTATTGTTTCAAAGCACTACCTGCTGTTAATGTTCACATAAAACTATCAAAAAAAAATGTTGACAGTCTAATCAGAAGCTGAATGATAACTGTTAGTGCAACAGCTGAATAATAAGGCTATATAAGCTTGTTTATAGTATAATCAAGTTTCTTCTGCATCAGGTTCAGAACTTGATTCTGAGCTAGACAGTCCTGAGGCACAACTAGTAGCTCTAGGCCCCCTTTTTCCAGACAGCTTGTGGCCTTTGGTGTGCCTGGTTCCCTTACCAGCATTTACCCAAGTGACTAGACTGTCAGTAGGATTGAAGTCTGTAAGATTTGGACCATCAACCTTCATCCTCATTAAGCTGCTTAATGCCCGCTGTTTGAGAGATGTTCTACCTTGAGTTTTAAGTCCATTCATTGCACTAAATCCCCTCTCACACTCAGCAGTTGAGGGGGAAATAGTAAGCATAATACTGACTAGTGGTGTGATGGAACTAAACCTCTCCATATAATTGTCTGCACCTAATATGGACTGATAAGCTTCAACCAAGGGTTTATCTAAGTTGATGCTGATCTAGTTTTTAAGACCTAACCACTGATCTGCAGCATTGGCTTGCTCATCTTCAGTAAGGAATGTGGAGTACAGTTCTACCAGTTTGTCAATTTCCTCATCTTCATAAGACCTAAATTCATCAGCATTAGTAGCTTTGTCTGGCCAACATTTAAAGTCAAACACATTGAAAAATGAATGTGGTTCACCACCATCATGTTTGATAAAACGCTCCTGTAGAAAAAAAAACTGCATCATCTAATAACCCATCAATATCCCAGTTAATGTATTCCATAGCATCAAGTACACGACCCCGGCCATGTCCACCCCTTGTGATTTCAGTCCCCCGAAACACATTCCCCTGTTCTTTTATCCGCAAAAATGTGCGAATAGGAACTCAGTATCTAACCACAATTATGTACATCAGAGGGAGGTTGCATTTTGAAACGTAGCTTTGCATACTGCTTACTCACCTTTTTCTTCAACCGTTTTCCGCAATTTGGTCATTCCTAGGTTAAGGGAAGAGGAATTTAATTATGTACTATTTCATTTCGATAAGTACATAATGTATTTGGCCGTTTCTGTTCATTCCTGCAAATTTGGTTCAGAATTAACCTGACAGAGAAAGCTTTTACTTTCAATATCCTTTAACATTTGGACATGGTAGAGATCCAGGGTAAGTATGATACACTACTAAACGGTTTAAACTCCCAAGTAGTGTTTGTGTCAAAGATTATTTCAAGGCAGCGCGAACCATTATCTTCCTGTATGTGTTTGTTTCGTTCTCATTGCCATTATGTTTTAATTGTTTGTATATGTTTTCTTTATTTCTGTTATGCTTATTATGTACACAACTATACACACAACGCCGCCATAAAGCTTGCGACTCCTCCTGTAGGCAGCTCTGTTGGCATTTAGTGTCTTCTGGGCAGTTATAAACATTTATCTGTAATGGCAAATTTCAGTACATACTTATCATATTTTCAATGCTAATCAATGCGTTTGTCCTTCTTATATTTGATATGTTAAGAAAATACGTACGACCTCTATCCACCAACAGCCTTATAAGCGGCATTCTGAAATATATTATTGTATTTTTTATTCAAACAGTAAATACATTATGTAAGTTTGTCTATTATTATAGTAAGTAACGTTGAAATTAAGCAAACATAAAACAATCATCTGAAATTGTGGATGTTGACCCGCTAATGATCTTATAAATCCTTTTTTCTACCTGCATGTAGTATCATTAAGCAATGTAAAGAACATTATCGAATTCTTTCACTTAAACTTCATATCTTATTTAAAAGTATATGTTATCTGATTGTTTTCTTTATTTTTTTCTTATTTGAGAACTTTTAAAATTTCTTTTTGTGCCCTTTTTCTATTGGATCTTTGCCTTATTTTGATGAAATCATAATCAAGAATAAACAATATAAATGTTCGTAGGGGACTGATTTTCATGGATTTTGGAAGATTTCGGAAATCATGAAGTTATTCTAATTTTCAGTCTAAAGACTATTAAATAATTCTTTATTATGTGTGAATAAAAACATCTTGAATAAAAAATCCAACAATTCGTTATGCATTCAAAACGCAATTGTTTTTTAAATTGCTATGTGAAACTTAAGAATGCAACATCTTGCACTGCCCGTTAAAGCAATTTACATAATGATATCAAAATACATGTAATGATTTCAAAACTAATTTACCACTTTTTCTTTTGATATGTTTCGATTTTCTAAGAATAAAAGTATAATAAGCTATGTTGATAAACTGTGACATTTCTGTATTCTAACGAAAACTGCACGTATAATAATACATCACGACATTTCAGGGTAGGAATTCACTCAAAGATTTGTGTCTTTCTATATTAAGAAATTATATAAAATACTAACATAATTTCCTTAAAAAAGGCTGACTTATGACAATCTTATTTACATTTTCGAAATACACACCATATATACATGATTCAGTTGTGATCGTATATCTGATAGATACATATGGTAATAGGTCAGACGGAATATTTGTCTATCGGACGTTGACTTACTGGTATCGTAAAACCGGACAACAAGTAGCATTATATTGCAAAAGCAGGTGCTTTTACCGGCAGTTATTATGATTCTATGGGCGAGGTGTAATACAATTGAGTGATGAAACTTGTACTGTAACAATCCTTTAGTTCGATAGTGTATTTGTTTTGTTTTCTTATTGGAACCATACCACGAAACAAGCTTTTGCATACCGGACGGGAATTTCCCGTGCTTTTACCGCTGCCTGAGATCTACATGTTGCAATCGGTGTGTAAAACTACTCTCGCATCGTAAATGCATGAACACAACTGATTTCTGTCTTTGCGACCAGTGTAGATCATGATCAGCCTGCACACCCTTGCAGACTGTCCGCTTTTCAATCAGTATCCTTTTGGCAATCACCTCTTTTAATAGTTATTGGGACTGTCCAGATTGAAAGATAACAAGTTCATTAAAGAAATTTAGCAGAGTAAGGGTTAATAACGGCATCAAAGAAATAGACACGTCTTTTATTTTATTTTATTTTTTTGCTATATAAAACCTAACACGGGACAAAAGCATACACTCGACTCGAACCTTCCAATCTATTTAAAATGTATTTGTTCAAAGTAAATAAAATACTGTAGCTCCTATTTAATATTCACATCGTAAGTAATAGAATAATTTATATAGGCACATGTACGCACAAAGCAGACATCAATTTACAGCATAGTGCAAACGTTAAAACAATATCCTGTCTCTATTTCTCTATATATTAAATATAACCATGCATTGCTTATTTTGCTTATACTTTGTCTCATGCAATGTCTTGCAAATCGCAGTATACATAAGTAAATGATTCACCTTCGTTGATGCATAGTGACCATAAAGGTTATTTTTTCTTACGAAATGTAGTATACGAGAAATCTTTCCAAATATATGCCACACTTAGTTTACCCATCATACAAAACTTTTTTACTATGATAAAACAATTATGTAAAGTAAAAACTGACTTTTAAGATCGGTCGTAGAAATTTAGCGGTGTGCCGTAACCATGGAAATGGCTACTGAAGCTGGTAATCGCGGAAACTCGAAAATTTTAACTTGTCATATTTCAAAAAGTAATGGTATTAGAAACTTGATTTTTTCATATTTTCATTAAGTTATAAATATCTATTGTTCTATTGTTTGCAGTGATTATATTCTAAATATCTTATTTAATTTCTTAATTGTCGTCAGCACGTGCAATTTCAGTAATAAGCATGTGCATTCAGTTGTGAACCAAAAAGGTGCATTTTTTTAATCAGAAAATGTTTTCTGAACTTAATTACAACTATTGCTGATTTTTGGCTTGAAAATTTTATATAATACGCATGCAATTAAAATTCTAAAAATTTTGATACGTTAGTCTAACATCATTTTATATATTAATGCAGCGGATTGCATGCCATATAAGCTATTAATTCGCTTCCTTTTTCAATACATATGGACAATGAAGTTAATTAATAATGAGTTAAATATTGGCTGGGAATATTTAATAGATATTATATGAAAACAACAATGTTTATCAAATTAATTGTTGGAAAACATGTGGATAAATTGTTTTTGTGACATTGCCTTTTGTTAGCTGTCAGTATTATATAGATACGCTTAACATATTATAATGCATGCATAAAATTGTTCCCTTTTTCGTTGATATTTTTACTATTACTGTTACGAAATCAAATATTTTAGATTTTATACTTCAATTGTTTTAATTATTAATCATATTACCGGACTTTTCTTTATAATTCAGCGGAACCATTATGGGAGTAAACGGGGTCTTCTAGAGTAAAGGCTTCCAGTGTGTGTGGAGCGGTTCTACCAAACTGATGCTAATGTACATGTAGAAAGAATGTACGATGAAATTTGCGAAATGATAATAATTTTTTGCGAATTTCTTATTTTCGGGGTGGGTCAGTTATTGTTACTCTGTTGAAATCTCGTATTATGCAATACACTTTCCGGAGATATCATCTGCATTGGTATGTTATCAATTACTATATATTTTGTATAGAGACCGGATGGAAAAATAAAAGGAAAATACGATGTTTTTGAAAGAGTATGTCTGTATTTCTTTCATGCACATTTGTAGTAGCAATATACATCCTCTGCATGCGGTTACGAAGAAAATACATATGTTAAAGTGACAGTTTGCAAAAGGATGATCAGTAAATGTTATCTTTATACATATTCATTCCGGCTCCATTGCTTCAGTAAGTCGATATATTTCTAGATATTTTATATACAAAACACTTTACAGTTTATTGACAAATTGAAAAACAAAATGAAATCCAAATGATCGTTTTACTATGATGACTTACATTCTGAACATTAAAAAAAACCATACATATACCATCATCTCGTTTTAAAAAGCAAACAGAACGTAAGTAGGACTATGTGTAAGGACGAATTTCAAGTGTTAATTAGTAACTGCGAATGACCAAACCCCGGATCCCGCCACCCCCACGCACTACCACTTACTCAAATTGAGCAATTTGAATAAATTCTAGACGTCTCAGTGCTATGATTTATTCTTTATTCTAACACGACCAGCAAATAACCTACATACATGTAGAGTAAAATCTATCTCGGGTTATTCTGCAATAAACCACTCGCGTGCAATGACGTCATCCGATTCAGGTGCGTAGCACGGTCGTGAAAAGTAGTTACCATATTTTCTAACATTGTTGATACTAGAATGTCGTGTTAGAATCGAAATAATAAGTTCCCAAGTGTGATTTATCGTAGAATAACCCGAGTTTTCGTTCTTATGCAAAACAATATATCACTCAGGCCGCCTACGGCCTTCTTGATATATTCTTACACATAAGAACTCAGAACTCGGCAACTTTGTACGACTGTTCCGGTACTTATCAATATGCACACTATATTAGAATCAATTCGCTTTGAGTGAAAATACCGAAATGGTACAAGGTCACATTCTTCATTTGTTTCATATAAACAATTAAATCTTGAAACTTCATTTTCAGTGCTTTACAGCATTTCAATGATATAAAAACACATATATAGCCATAAAATATAACATGTTTTCTCACCAAAAATGAAAAAATATATATATTGAGATGCTAGGTTACATATATTAAGAAACATTATATGTCTGGAAAACATCACCATCTGAAAATACTTCCATGTAATTTGTCATTTAGCGATAACCCGTATACATGTAGACATGGAAATTCACAGTGAAAGTGATCTAGATCTTTTCTCAATACAATAAGCAATACAGCTAAGCAAAAGCTATATAACTGTCACATCCTTATCTGACTCATATTGTCTCTGTGCAATTAGTGGGGACCGATGCGCTATGCTAACTGCCAAATGCTAAATAAGAAGTTGTTGATGTTAAATGTCAAAAGTTTAATGTTAATGTCACACACTTTATGCTTAATTCTACGTACAAATACTATATGCCGTATACAAAATGCTAAATGTCATAAAAACTCTACATGCAGCCACAGGAAAACATTGCAGCAATTACAAGGCAGAGACTGAAGCACTCATGAAGGCCTTCTCAATGGCTGAAGACTTGGCAGAAGAAAGCTCCTCAGTCGTCTTTCTCACATATGCACTGTCTGTTATGGAAGTTCTGATCAACAATAAAGCTCCGCACTAGCCAGGAGAATACAGAGCCTGAGTATAACCTGCAAAGTAGCACTTCAGTGGATTACATCCATTGTGGACTTGCAGGCAATGAAGAGGCAGACAAACTGGTTAAGCTAGAAGCTCAGTCAGAACAACCAACAAAACTTGTGAGTTACAAGAAAAAAGTCATCATCATCAAGGCACTAACGAGACCAAGGATAGAGGAAGATGCTTTTCATCTCCTTAATCGGTCTGAACAAGTGATGTTGGTCAGGCTTCGCTCGGGGCACAACAAGCTCAATGCTCACATGTACAAGAAATACAGACTGGCACCATCGCCAACTTGTTTATATGGTGAGGAAGATCAGACTGCGGAGCATATACTTCGGAGATGTAAAAAGGCATGACCATGAGCGAGCTGCGACTTGGCCGATAGATACAACAATGCACCAGAAACTGTATGGAGGCATTGATGATCTGCGGCAAACCACAAGTTTCATCAAGGCTACTGGTCTGACAATGTAGTTGCGAACGAGAAGAAGACAAAAACAAATTCTTTTTGTCAAATTATAAATGGTAATTCTCAAATTATCAGTCTTTGTGATCTTTATCTCTTCAATTAATGAATGTAACTTTCACTCATTTGGAAAAAAATAGATGTCCTGCCTGTCTAATTTAAAGCAATAACGTTTAAGATGTTACAGGGACGTGGAACCGAAACATTTTGCTGTAAAATGTTTATTATATAATAGACTAAGATATGTTACAGATATAAAGTTATGTAACGAAGGCAATGATTTTATAACTGATATATTCAGCTCTTTATTTCAATGGAAACTTAGCAATGAGCACTTTGACATTTATTGTTTTAACAAAAATGAAAGCATTTATCATTGACAATTACCGTTCGAAAGCCAGTATTTGAAATTAAGCAGTTCGTAAATAGCATTTTTATTTTGCATTAACATTTTTGCAGTTACCATTGCGCATTGATCTTCAATAGGCATATCGCATTTGGTTTGTTGTATTTTATATATTGGCATTTAGCATTAAGTATTTGGTGTATAGCATTAAGTTACTGGCATTTTGCATTAAATAATTGTCATTTAACATTTGGCTATATTTATGGTGCACCGGCCTTCAATACATATCAAATGCCAAATGCCATATCCTTTGTGCTAAATGCCTATAATTATTGCCAAATGACAAATGCTACTCGTCAAATGCTTTAACTTTGTGAGTAAATGATCTGTATCCCTTACACGAATGACTGTTACTTTTAATCATGTGAAAACATATGAAGTTCTATCAGCCTGATTTGAAGCAATAACATGTTCTGAGGGTTAAAGATGACACGATCGAAACTTTTTACTCTAAAATGTTAAAAAAAAATTTTAATAGTGACAAAGTTATGTTACAAAGATCAATGACTTTTTACATGATGCATTTATACACTGATATTCAGCTCTTCACCTGAATAAGTACTTAGCAATACGCATTTGGAATTTATTGTTTCGTATTTGCAATTAACAATTATCATTTATTGTTTGACAATTACCATTTCACAGGCAATATTTGACATTAAGCATACAGCAAATAACACTTTGCAATAACTTTCATTTAGCATTTGGCAATTAGCATGGCACACTGGCTTTCCTTAGCCTTCCATAGTACTTAATAAATGTCATTTCGTTTTCAAAACATTTGCATAAGGTGTTTGGCATTTAGCATTGTTATCTGATATTTAGCAACCGACACATGGTGCACCAGGTTTCCCCAGGTTTCCATATAAAGATGTACATTAGCATCACTTTGGTAGAACCGTTCTACACACACTGGAGGTCTTTACTCTAGGCATAGTTTCCATTATTGTACTGCTAAGCTATTGAGAGAAGTCCGGTAATATGATTAATTATTAAAGTGATAGAAGTATGAAATCTAAAATACTTGAATTCGTAACAGTAATAGTAAAGATATGAACGAAAATGAGAACAATTTTATGCATACGTTATATGTTAAGCGTATCTATATAATACTGACAGGTAACGATGTCACAAAAAAAACAAATAAAAACACATAATTTATTCACATGTTTTCCAACAATTAATTTTTTTAATATTATATATGTTAAATATTCCAAGCCGAGATTCAACGAGTTATTCCCTAACTTCATTGTCCATGTGTATTGAAAAAGGAAGCGAATGAATAACGTATATGGCATGCAATCCGCTGCATTAATATATGAAATGGTGTCAAACGGACTTATCAAAACGTTTAGAATTTTGATTGCATGCGTATTATAAAAAATTTTCAAGCCAAAAATCAGCAATAGTTGTAATTAAGTCCAGAAAATATTTTATGATTAAAAGAGGCACATTGTTGGTTCACAAATCAATGCACATGCTAATAACTAAAATTGCACGTGCTGATGACAATAAAGAAATTTAATAAGATATTTAGAATAAAATCACTGCAAACAATAGGTATTCATAACTTAATAAAAATATGAAAAAATCAAGTTTCTAATACCATTACTTTTTCAAATATGACAAAAGAAAGTTTTCGAGTTTCCGCGATTACCAGCTTCAGTAGCCGTTTCCATGGTTACGGCACATCGCTAAATTTCTACGACCTCATTCAAAACCTCTATTTGTTGCCGGACTGTATTCTTATATAGGCGAAAAAAATTTGTATGTTGGGTAAATTAAAATCCTTACGGAGGGCTCGTACACACGAAAGCTTCTTCAGATATAGGGAATCAATATCAAACATAAAAGTACAGATAATTATATCAACCACAGCGTAATTAAACTGTTACAACAGAAATCGAGATTTGAAAATAATGACCGTTCTGTTTGAAACATTTTCAATTAACAAATAAAAGCGATTTCAAACAGTTTCTAGCTAGACAAATTGGTGAAGTTGGTACATGTAAGTTGAATTAGGTAATGAAAAAAAAACAAAACAATTAGACACAAATTTATAAATAATATGTCTATGTAGTAAGAATACTTTTCTTTTCTGATATTATAACAAATCTAGACAAAACGTTGCTATTAGATTTTGAAAAGGTGTAGCATTCTATCTTATATAATCACATATACACAAACACACGTATATACATGCACAGAGATAGGGACAATGTAAATATGCAATGAAAAACAGAAACGAAACCCAAAACACACATATGTGCACACTTCTAACTTATACTACTCTCGTAAATCAATATAAAAATAAACTTTATGCGCCCCCAACATTCAACCCCGCCTTACCTACGCCCCCACACCCACTCCCTCCAAAGAAAACAACATGTACTCAAAGTCTTCATCAAGAGAAACACACTTTAGAGCCGGACGAAACTGTAGAATATAGGCATTGTAACTAAAAATACAAACTTCAAGTAGGCGCTATCTATTTTAGATATACATGTAGCTAACTGCATCAAAGTACTCAGTCTGAAAAAAAAAAAAAAAAAAAACATTTTAGATATAAAAAAAGAGTTATTTCAGCTGGAAAAAAATGATCCTGGGCAAAATATCTTGAAAAAATGGAGACGACTCCGCTAACACTTTATTGAAGGCTTAGGTGGCTATGTACATAGTATCTAATGCAAAGCACTTTTTAGCTCTAGTCACGAAAAACTTATGCATATAAAGTGGCGATTACTGTACAGATCAGCACTTTGAAGAGAAAAC
The DNA here is from genome assembly GCF_021730395.1 of Mercenaria mercenaria. Taxonomy (NCBI): domain Eukaryota; kingdom Metazoa; phylum Mollusca; class Bivalvia; order Venerida; family Veneridae; genus Mercenaria; species Mercenaria mercenaria. Next base: position 82,271,836 of record NC_069365.1, on the reverse strand, counting down.
CATGTAAAGATCAAATCATTTAATGCCCAGGGAGAAAGTGTGACATTTTTGTGGTGAAATTTGTTAATACAGACGATTTATTTTAAAAATGTTAAAACTCCCAGAATTTCACAAGGTAAAAGTTGTTAAGAAAGCTATTGCTGGAAATAGAATGATCTCTGCTACTCGTATATATGCGTGAAAGTATTGGAAAATGTCTAGAAATATGAGAAAATCAAACAAATCAATTTCAGGACTGTTAGATGCATGACTGTGTTATCATGTATAGCAGGTAACATAGATAGCTTACTTTTCTATTGCACTGGTATAACATGGACAGAATTATAATTGTCAAACGGTGTTCACTCAACAATTTCACTCTATAAACAGATTGTTTCCCTTGTGTAAAGAGGGCTTTGGGTAAGTCTCAGCTATAGAATATAGATATCAAAATAGATGCGATTGTATTGCGGAACTAAGTAATATTTACCACACACTTGATCTAATTTAACTACTATCATGCATCTATAAGCCTTCGATCTACTAGTATTTGGTTTACCAACTAAACGCTTATGCTACGAAATAGTATACAAATTGAGAATGTTTTGCAGTGACTATTGGCAACACATATTTATGAACTAGCTACAATTTATATTTTTATGTTGTCTCCACCAGTGTACAAGAATATATTAAAATCTCCATTTTTATCTACGGGTAAAAATAATTGGTTTGCCCTTAACGAAAAAAGTCAGTTGTTATTATTGGATTGTTTTACAGTACAAATAGACAAAAATAAAACAATTATAGTCACAACACCTTTCTTGACGGAACGGCCGTGACTGTGTCAGGATTGAATTCCAGAACAGTTTATTGGAATTCTCCCTACTCTACCTGCTGGAATTCCCAATCGACTATCAGCACTGTGCTGTACTGAAAAATAGATAAGAGCATTCATATTTTATTTCGTTTCTTGTTTTACCTGATTAGATACTCGGTAAACATGATTCTTTATACAATATGTCTTACTACAAGCCAACGAAAATGTGTCAAAACACAGGACTGTTAACTTCTTTTAAAGTCAACAGTTTGAAGTATCAAATGAACAGCAAACTATAGTTTGTCAAATGCAACATTGTTTTTTTTTTTTTTTTTTTTTAATTCTTTTTAGTCCTAGAATGAATCCCTAGGCTGAAAAGTGTAACAGGAAAGAAGTTTGCAAATACTCTAGTTTCTCATTTCGTATGGGCAATGAATATTCACTAGCAAGTTTATGGGAAGAAGCAATTTTATTTGCTCGATTTCAACAGAATGATTTAATTTTAGAGAAAAGATACATAATTAGTTTTCCTTTTGCAAATAGACACACCAAACTGTGTGACAAAATTACATCACACTAACATGATGTCTTCGGAAAATTTGTTTTCATTCTATGGTGTATAAGCTAAAGGATTTATGTAAACTTATTTTTATGAGTGGTATATCCCAATAAGTTTAGTCTAGAGTTACGATTAAATAATTCATAAATTGTTTGACTTATATTCAAATATTTAGTGTATATCCAATTTTGTATAATAGAAAATATTTATTTTTGCACCAGCACTGTGAACAAGAAGACTTTATTCATCGCGAATAATATCTTTAGAAAGATCATTTAGGGGCAAAGAAGGTAACAAGGCAAAATGATATCGAAGTATGTGTGATTGAGTCTGTTCATTACAGGTCATGCAATATGCAACACCCCTCATGCCTCCGCCCTAAAATCGGCATACATCTCTAGTACACACACACACACACACACACACACACACACACACACACACGCATATATATCTATAATTGAATTGGCTCCAGGATTACACCGACAACTTTTTTTGGAGTCTATGCACATAGACGTTTTCTACTTTTGAATGTTATTCCTCTTGATTTGGTCAATGCATTTAATTAAAATTATGAATTTGATTGACTTTGTAAACAGTATAAAATGATATTTCCTGTATTTTTTGTTCTCCTGTATTTTTAACACTAGATTTGTAGAATATGTCTTAGGTCTTCCGTACATTCGGCGCTATTAAAGTTCTTCTTTTGATATATTTTACACGTATTAGTGTTTTAAGTCCTTATACATTTGTACATATGATTACTTAAATGTTCCATTTTTATGTCAGACGAATTTTAATTAGATATATACTACTAGTATCAGAAATCATTTTTTTTTTGTATTAGTACTAGCAAAATAATCACAAGCAAATTCATATTCACTTCTTTCATTTCATTCTCAGTTACAGAGCTCGCTCTTTCTGTGAACCTAAATGCACTCGGTCTTTTTCGCCACTGCTTCATAAATTACTTTTCCCCAGATATATTGCTCCGGTTGCAATGCAGCTCCCATATATTTAATCTGTCTCCCAAGTAGAATATTTCCGCCTTATGTTTTTACGTCACGCAAGATACATTTTGTTATTTTTTCTGCTACTCCAGATCACAAAAGGAATGCATTAGTTTTATGACGTACATCTTTTTCTAATGAGTTTTCCGTCTTAGGGTTTATGTGTTTAAATCAAGATCAGAAGAAATTACATGATATGTCAAAATTAAACAAACGGTGATAATATGTTGCATGTGAAAGAACTTTTGCAAACTGTTTTTATAAGTCAGTGTTATGTTCGTGAAACACTTGCGGTTGTAGACCAAGGATATTGTAGATAAAAATTAGTGAACTTAAATAACATATAATAGTAACTAACATCAGTTATAGTAGTCGCGCTTCTTTGTTAAGGGAATGTAAAAATAGCATAGCATGTTTACTTATTAATTCAATATAATATTAAGAATTATACTATAAGCGGTTTAGTGCGTGTGAATTTTAAAACATAATGACACTGATATGCAGCAAAATGCATTACATTTAAATCCGTTTGTAACTTCATGTATATTTTCCAAATGTCACCAGACCATTTGTATGGCATACTGTAGATAATTTTATGACCTATTATCCCAGTCACACATACGGTGCGGATAGCTACGTCTAGCCACGGACAGAAACGTAGTAATCCGTATCGATCCGTACCTGAGTCGTACCTTTAAGCAGTAATTCGTATCAATCCGTACCAATCCGTACGGCTCAGGTACGGATCGATACGAATTACTACGTTTCTATCCGTGGCTAGACGTAGCCATCCGCGCCATATGTGACTTGGGTATTAAGGACATTTACAACAGCTCTTATGTCTATTATTACAATGACATTGAAACAGCCAGGTTTATTATAATAAATTCAGACAAGTTTTATGAGAGCTTTATATTATTTTTAAACCCAATAGAATGTGTGATGTCTTTATGATTTTATAATACATACTTTATTATTTTATGTTCAAGTAATGTAAATACATTTCAAACATGCCCTAAAACTGGGTAGACCGAATTACGAAATATATTTATTTTAACCTAGTATGTGATAATTACCATACGGTGAACTGCTGTCAGACCAGTACATGTCTGGAGGGTTAATTATTTAATAAATATGTTGAATTTAAGATTGCGTTTTCTGAGATCTAAAAAAAAATAGTTTTCAGAAATAATATTTATTGCAGACAATTGGGGTGAAATCCATATAAGTCAAATTTTTGGTATAATAATTGTTGATTTTCAAAGTAAACAAGAAATGTCAAAGAGTGGAAAGTAAAGATTTTGTCACTGAAACCCTTGCATGTTACACCTATATAAACGAATACCCTTTAATTGAAATCTATAAAATAAAAACCGAAATTGTAAAAATTTACCTTACATAAAGTTATCTAATTGTATAAAACAATTCATTTTTTTTGTTGACATCCAGTTTGTTGAACAAACAACTTTTTTTTTGGGAAACTTTCTTAGTTTGTTAGAAAGTTTAATGTTTAAGTTTGACGTACGCATTTTCAGCTCAGTTGGGCCAGTCTGAATGTTTCTAATTCTTTGATCAGGGAGATTACAGCTAAAGACATTCGTTCTCGACGCGACTTTTAGCGGAAGTTGTCTGTCGTATTACATTGGTTCAGTTAATAGACCTTTGATACACAACAAAAATAGTGCTAAAACTGACTTACAGCCGAATCTAACAATACACAAATAAACTATCATCATCTATCAGAATGAGTGGTCTAAAGCTGTGTTTGTAACCGAAAATAAAACTACACAGGGTTCGGCTTTCTGATGAAAAAAAATCTAAGAAAATATTCTGTTTGAAATAATTATAACTTCAAAATTATTTCATCAAAATTATTCTTTGTCGTTTGTCATATTTTTCCGTTGTAAAACAGTGATTAGTGAAGAAATTGATTCATTAATAACATTTATGAAAAACCAACAAAAAATAAACATAATCTAATATCGTCGGGGAAAATAATAATTTAAAAAACTTTGCCGAGCACCTACACTAGCTATATGAAATAGCTTGAACTATTCTATATAACCCTCTATAACCCCCTTTCATTAATTGTTAGGCAGATCATGTGGGTTTTTTTTCTGAGCAAAGCGTCACGGATTTCAGGACAAATTATGTGTTATTTGTCTTTTTCGAAATTGTAAGGGTAAGGTTGATATTTAACAGAAATGATATGCCTATATGATATTTAACTTATGTGTGATACTTTAGTAATATTGTGCATCAAATATGCGACTAGCAATGAACAGATTATGTAAATAGCAAAATAAACTAAATGCCGTCTTGATTGTCATTTCATGTCATTTCATGACGACTCAACTTTCCGTGTCACGATTGTCTGATGAATTTGTTAAATAATATAATATGATATTCTTTAGAGGCACGCACTACGTCAGTAATTTCAATATTATCAATAGATTCAATACCAACGCTACACTTAACAAACCATCAACGCAACAATTGCTTTTTGCCAATGTCGTGTTACCCAAGGTACATTTCTGAAATCTCACATACGTTTAGAAAATTAGAAAAAAATTATTTTGTTCATCTGATAAATAAATGTTATTCATATTATGACAAAGCCTCATTTTTACAAAGTGACAAAAACACACTGACTCTTAAAACAAGAAATAATAATTTTAGCACAACAGAATATCATAATACTTACTATAATGTAATCTTTTTGTCAAAACTAGGCAGAAAATAAAATGTCTCTTGTGTCTTCATATTACATTACACTTGAAGAATTTCACGTGTAAATATTTTTTAAAAATCAATCAACCGTGAAGTCAGTAGTCCCACAATAGCCGTTTGAAAGGCTATATCTTCCGCGCGTCAGTTGCTTTGTAACATCCCAATTGGGCGCTCGCGCTAAATTTGATTCAGTCGTGCGGTGCAATCAACAATATTTTTTAAGATTTATTCTGTTTTTCGAGTTAGCCAATTATCTATATTTCCAATGACAATAAAATTTTACAGAAAAAAACTGTTAATTACAAGCGCACGTTAATTTCGTGCAAAACGGCTATTGTGGGACGACTGACTTCACGGTTGATTGATTTTTTTTTAAAGTTTTACACGTGAAATTCTTCAAGTGAAATGTAATACGAAGACACAAGAGATTTATAAATTAAAGGTTTTAAATAAGAAATACCCCAGTTATAAAACTTGATAGATTTTGTTGCTGTTCAGTATATATTGATAAAACCTAAATGTTTCTGTAGAAGATTTGTTAAGTGCACATAAACCTTTAGCCTGCGGTCTAAATCGACCGGTCCATCATTAAATATGGGCAGTAAAAATTATTATTCGAAGGGGTGTTCACTGAAACTTTACTGACTGAATAGCAAACAGTGCAGACCATGATTAGGCGGAGCAGGCTAAAGATTAATATAACATCCTGCTTATATTGAAAAGTGCGTCAAATAATCGTCCATCTAAATCACATTATGTTTTCTGATTTGTTTGAACAGTTCTATAGACCGCTAAATCTTGGGCTTGTCAAGATAACTGATCTTTCTCTTAAACTGTAACCAGTACCTATACTACTATGACCATGCACATTATGGGTTTATCTTCTGTCGTAAGAGCAGAAATAAGTTCGGTACCTTGCATTGTCAAAAAAAGTTTGAACACTGTTTAATATCCTTCTGAGAATTTAAGTCACTTCGAAAAACGTTAGGCTGTATTCATTATGCAACGTTATAATACAACTGTGTACTATTAATTTATCGTTTTATCATTTACCATTAATGTTACTAGTCATAAACCAAACTTTGACAACACATTAGTTCTACCCAACAAATACCATTTAAGCAAATTTCATGTTTTAGTTTCAGCTGTCACGAAATATGATTAAGAGTCATTTAGGTTCGTGTAAAAGCATATAATGCTTGTGTATATCAGAATATAATTCTTACAACAGGGGAGCCATAGAGAGTTTTAACAATGGCTATAAACATTTGAGAAACAATACCAGTAAAAATATCATTCATTTCTCCAGGTAAGAACAATATAATTCAACATTTTTTTTTAACACAACTATCATATTAAAAATGAAATATGCAGGTTAAGCAAGTGTTTCATAACTCGGTTTTTCAAGAGAAAATTTAATTATCTTGTTATTTTGTTGCTAATTTCAACTTTTTAAATATCAAATTATACAAATCCGGGAACAAATTAGGAAATCTGCTTGAAATACTGTATAGTGGGATATATTCGCGGAGGTTTAATTTTCGCTATATTCGCGGTAAATATTGACACCGAGAAATCTAAACACCGCGATATTTTTGTTACCGCGAACATACATATTTCACCAAGGGACGGCCAATAACAGGATGATCTAGTGTTGATCGTCTATTTCCTTTATTAGTAATTGCTTCGACCCTATAAATATAGAAAGTATGCACATGAGAAATAAAAGTGTGAAAATCATTGTATCGTTTTATAGTGGCTATACTTTACAAATCGATTTTTGATAATTCAAGTTGCCTTTTCATCATCATTTATTTTCGTTTGATCCGTCAAAATTATTAAAGGTGGACTTTTAATACCGCACTTCCATTTATGTAGCCATTTTCCAATAATATCCGACATTTTCGTAGACTAGAATACACGTAACACCAAGAACACAAGAACCAAATGTGACAAAAGTTATCAGCACAAACATGTTCATAAGATAACGGAAATTGTATGTGTTCAACTTGTTATGTGTATATAATCAGTCAAATAATAAGCTTAGCTGACGCGGTGAGATAATTCTATTTCTATTTATTTCATTTTAATTGCTGAATTAAATGTACGTTGTAAGGAGCTACTTACCATGTGTTTCGATACTTGATTAAATATTAGTAAAATAGTGGATTATTTCAATACATTACCGGACAAAATTTCGCACAAGTGTTGAATTGTTACTAGTATTATACGCTATATGCGTCTCTATTCAGACGACAACGACAGAATTATTTGTGTATTTGTTAATATTTGCAGCTCTAGGAAGAGTGACCTCCCTTTCTTTTGTTTACAACCAAAGTTTAAAATTCGCGGTCGATGTAGTTCTGCGAAATCAAGACACCGTGAGTTCAAAACTCTTAAAAAATGTGAACATTTGGCACCGTGAATATATCCCACTATACAGTAATATATTTATCAGTTTGACAACACTATAAAAACTTGGTTCTACAGGCTTCTAAGCATGCCAGTATTCCTCCTTTGTTCTTATAAAGGTATAATGCTGTCTGTGGTAAACACGTTTCCAAACAAACTGGTAACATCAAACATTTAAAACACTTTTAAAGGGTTTGAATAAAACTACTTTTTTTAAATACAATTTGTTCAAAGACTAAGTTAAAGTAAAGTGTAGATAGTTTAATGGTTAAATCAACACGCTTGTTTTAATTGTGTCTTCTCTCCGCAGATAGCAACTATTAGAATAATGACATAAAACGTCTAGGAATCCTGTTTAATTGAAATTTCCTTTGGCATTGGAGTGCTTATTTGAACTTTTATTATTGCAAACCCGCCGTTTTTTTAGAAGAAACATTGCTCATCTCAAAACGTTTTTTTTTTTAATAATCGCAACCATAATCAATTTACTTCTCGTTGATATACGCTACAATTTACGCATTTGTCTCTTCATTTTGTGATTTAGGCATTGTAATGAGATATATCCATGAATAAATTTTATCTTTTTTACTTTAAGGTATCCGATCTACAAATAGGTAATATTTCGATGCCTGGTGACCCCATGTTTTTGGCGTCATTTGGAAGAGTTTTGTCTGCTGAATTAGAATTAGTAAATAAGATGACCATGAATAATATGCAATAGTCCTTTCAGTCATTTTTTTGACTGCGAAATGACAGATCCTACACTGTAATAACTGGATATATATTGAATTATCATTGAAGACTATGAAATAAAATATTAAAAAATCTAAAAATATTTTTGGAATGTAATTTATACCTTTTTTCAGTAGACAATAGACTTTCAAATGATACCTACATTTTATCGCATAGTGCGGCAGTTTTCCTTTGATTTTTGCAGTATGTTAAACATGGTAACACACATTAATATTACAAAATCTTTTCTGATATTTTACAAAACTGTTCCGATATATATCAACACAGAAATCTCTATAGAGTTTCATTAGAAAAAAACTGTTGTGATATATCACCACAGTAAAACTGTTCCGATATATATCGCAACACTTTTTCTCTATCGAGGTCCTATTGAGGGAGTATATTTTTTTTTCCTTTCAAAGAAAAGATGATTTTAGCTCCAATTTACAGTTCACAGAGAAAGAATTATAACAAACACCTACATTTATAAAGTAAAAGAATAAATTTAATAAACTAGAATATTTCAAAACTCGATAGTTATCGCCAAATTCAGAAATAGGCCTACATGAAATTCTGAGATTTCTCAAATGTTTCTTTTTCTTTGAATTTTTTTCTTCTTTTTTTTTACAAACAAAACAACAAGTTTTACAATATGTTTGGCTAATGAAATGCAAAGATTTAAAACCAGTGCAGAAATCTGTTGGATACTTTATCTAATAAACTTTGATAATGTGGCAGTTGATCTAAATCCAATCGACACTGTTTATTTTCCAATACAGGTAAATCCAATATTTGCTTTACAATAGATCTATGACGGATTATCTTTGAACATCCCTGGACTTATTGGACTCAACTGCCACATTATCAAAGTTTATTAGTATCTGGGGAACACATTTTCCAAAACAAGTTTTAGTGTTTCAGTCAGCGAGGCGCAGAAAGGGAATCAAAAGAGTAAAAATAATAATAAACAAATTTAAATGAAAATAATATATAAATTTTAATGATAAAACTATGCGATAAAACAGTTATAATATGTAATGCTCGTATGTTACGAGGATATATCGGAGCTAGGGGTACATCTCGGTATTTTTCTCTGCACATGTCTGTCTCGGCCTACCGGCCTCGACGATATGTGCAGAGAAAAATACCCTCGATGTACCACTAACTCTGATATATCCTCGTAACACACTCTCACACATACTATAACTATTACATATGGGCTTGACAGACATCAATATTTGATATATGTTAATAGCACTGTTACAAATGTATATAAACTTGCTTATTTTTGGGATCGGATACCTTAAATGAAATAATTTGTATTATAACCTTAAGTTGTTTTTGGTGGCGATACATGTACATAATTATTCAGAAAGAAGATTTAAAAGTTACAGCAGACTGAGATGAATAAATTTGTAATATACAAAAGTGAGTAAACATTTTATAACTTTTCTTACAGCAAAATTTCATAAGAAGATAATTTGGAAGAATTAAAACGTATTCAAGCATTTATTGTTTGACTGAGGAATGGAATGTGCTATATCCACAATAACACATCCCGGAGCGAAACAATATTATGTAACTGTTGAATTCATTCTATGACGTAGAAGACATTTTACGGTCGCCACATGGCATATAATGACTGCTTTAATTTATGATAATAAATTTAATGATCATTTGGAGGCATAAAACATTTGTCGCAACATACATCTGTGAAGAAGTACTTTCGTCTTCATTTGCAGTAGAATAAAATGCATACATATTGCTATTTAAGTGTGCGGCATTTTTTAAAATTATTTTTTAAAAATAATGTCGACATAGTTCTGTATTTGAATGAGGAAGTCACACTTTAAATTGAACATTACATAATTATGTTTTATGACATAAATGGCTTCCTGACATTTTACTGCTTATAATACTTTATAAGACTGAATGTGCCTTCCGTTGCTTGTATTTATTTACTGTTGATGTGTAAGTAGGAGATTCCCAGTGTGCTTGAAAGGTAAATGACATACGAGGGCTCTTCAAAAATAACAAAAACCTTTTCTCAAGCTTTTAAATACTTTAATGAAGCAAAACAAGAAATGAAAAATCATGATTAATTTTGCAGTCTTTCTCCTAACTGCACTGAAAATTTGACGTGAATATTACCATGCAATCAGGAGTTACGCCTCCTCGAAAACAGTCACTTACACGGACCCGGCGCAAGGCGATCAAATTTCAACGACAATGGTGCTTTCCTAGTGATGCTTTCATTAAGTTTGCATTAATTTATATTATTTTGTAAATTTCATTTATAAATTTTCATGAGCAATACTTAAGTAATAATAAGTTGTTTGGTTAGAGTACTAAAATGTATGAACCCTTATGTCATGCATCTTTACCTTCGGCGTCATAAATTGGCGTTAAAGTCATTCGCAGATTATCCGTTTTCTCCCTCCATTTTCGCTGTCTTTAAGCAATTCTGGACCATTTGAGAATTGTTTGTACCACTTGAAAGTAAAGACACAGATGACTGAACATTGTTGTTGTGGCGTCTGCTTCATTAGTTTATGAATTTCAGTTGCTGTTCGCCAAACTTTCTCCAAAAATAAGCAACTGTCTTATTATCTATGCGAGTCGATGACGACATTACATGCATTATAAACAGTAATACTCACTTAGTTTAAACGTTGTTTTCTTACGCCTCCCATGTCGGAATGACGCCATACTCTAGGTGCATGTCGCCCTGACGTTTGCTGCACTTTGACCTATTTTTGGGCAAACAAGTGTACTATAAGTGCGAATATTAGCAATCGAATTCAAATCACGACAGATCAAAACGCGACTGCACCGGTTACTGTCAAATAATTTAATTTCGTCTGCACGAAATTTCGTGGTTTTGGTCTAAATGAATGTTTCGTGGGGTCGTAAATTCATGGATTTTCAATATTTGAAAAAAAATCATAATTTTCACAGGAATATTTCTGGTATATCATTTTTTTCTTACATGTGAAACCTACACGTGTCAAACTGCGCAATCATGGTTACCGAATTTTCGGGAGATTAGCGAGTGGTCATGTGCCAATTATCGACCGCGTTATCTATGATTATACGACCCTTAATTTGGAAAACTCAATGGAACTGTGAAATATTCAATAAGAAAAGTCGGTGTCTATTAAAAAGTGTCAAAACCGTAGCACCTGGAATATAGTCTTGCACAATAAGCATTCATAATCGAAACAAATATAAAGTTCATCACATTGATCATTTGATCGTGTTTCAAACAAGAACTAGTTATTGTATTGCATATTTAAAAAAAAAAAAAACACTATTATAGATTTACTGATTTTATGTTGCTAAAATGTGTTTTTTTTTTCCACAAGACTGGTACGATATAAATGGTTTAGAATCATAAAAATGTTCCGTAAATGGTTATTGTTTTACATCCGAATGTTGTTGTTTTCTTTTTTTGTTTTTGTTTTCAAAATGAATGCGCGTCTGCATCTAAAATTACAAGCTGTTGAACTTGTACATGTGTTATTTCCTGCCGAGGAACGTGTAATGCGAATTGGGTAATAATGCATCGGACGCATATCTAGCAATTAAGTTATAATATTTAATAGTCCCAAATTAGTAGCAGTTTACTACATGTCAGTAAATATAAACATTGCAGAGCGGGGCCGAAAAAGATCATATAACAGCCGCAATATTGTTTGGTTGGCACGTGACACTACGTCAAACTTCTATTTTTAATATCTACTTTTACTTTGTCGAGCATGTTGGAAACAAACCACGGGTAAATGTCGTAATGAAATAGTCGGTTTTGTTCCGACGCATACCTATGTTTATTGTTGCTGGAGCCTCCATAAACTACATGAAAGCTGCAGGTCAGTACGGACGCTTTGGGACTTAATTTTGTGGTTGAACCTAACCACGAAATTCACGAAAAAAATACCTCACGAATAATACTGATTTCACTGTATGCGTAGCTATGTTAATAAAAACGTTCGACGCACTTCACCTATCAGCATAAATGTTACTAAAACTGTATGACCAAATTACAGAAAGATTGCGAATTACGATATTTCACATTGCTATTTACACAATATGCGACATTTGACAGTTAAAGTCTACGTTATTTTTGAACAGCCCTCGTACATAAAAATAGGCCAATGAGATCATGGTAAAAATATCGATTAGTACGTAAACATAAATAATACACACAGACGTACTTGAAAAATTATGAATACTTGAGTTATAACAGAGCAGATACAATGTACGTAATAGATTTCTACCTTGACACGTGACTACAGATGTTCCACTGTGTAACAAAATCTTTGCTTGACAATTAGAATACCAACTTACGTTTACAACATACAAAATCTATTTTCTTATATTTGGCATATTTTATAATTAAGTAATTTCCCTCTTATGCAATGAACTGTTATTTTGCACCGGCCTTATTTATATTAGTCGTAGAGTAAGCAATCAAAATAATGCATGAATTATGAAATACTAAGTGACATGTCATTAAAAAAGCTACCATAAAGGAAACCTTTTTTACATTGAAAGTATAAACTGAATTCCGTTTAAGCCTGTTTTTGTACGTTAGGTTTGTTACACATTTCATTACCTCTCACGAATAGATTCAATCAAACCGAATCTGCTATTATGTTTCATGGGTGCGCTACATGCAAAGAATCTTTTCGCAGACATTATTAACTATCACAACGAAAGTGCCGTTTGGCGGATGTTCAATGTCTCAATGTACTTTATATCAGTGTTGTTATGTTTTCCGGTCCTTTGGGATTACTGAAAACATTTATTTTTCTATAGAAGTGTGCCGGTCAAGTAGGTGCTTGTGTGCAAGAGGGGCGTTGCTCATTTCATCACCACTCATAAACAGACCAATATCAACCCGAGGCTGTTATTTCGTTGCGTTGTATGCGTCCCCTGAATCATTTGACAGATTTTATTGAATACTTGATATGCTCTTATGTACTTTTAGCAATGGAAGTTTTTATCAATGACATGACTCAGGTTTTCTTTGCTGAATAAGTCATTTATTATTCATCGCTATATTTACTTTTGAACAGGCACGTTATGTAAAATGTCAAAAAGTTAATTATCATCCATATACTGTCAGTTTGTTGCCGGTGATATTTTTCTATCGATGAATCCTAGTCTAATGTCATCAAAAATTAAATAAAACTCTGACAATATTCTAAATCAGTTATAAATATTTAGTTTAAGACAATGTCAATTTTTCTTATAACCCCATGAAAATAATCGCAATTTAAGATTCTGTACTTGGTAAGGATAAAATGAAGTATTAATCAAAATCTACTCATCCGGCCCAGCTGTAATGCATACCAGCTAATTGCTGAGGATAAGGTAAAATTGATTTTTACTTTCCCTAAAAGAGCGCCACTCAAAAGCTCTACAGTAAATAAATAATTAACCTTTTCCTGTCTATACTTTTCATCAATGGAACCGTAAAGCTTTTTTTCTGTGAGGCTTATACACGGTAGTCTAACTGCTATGTTTTGGTTCATGTCGGATACATATTTTGGTAACTACAATAAACCGAGCTATATCAAAAATATTATAATATATTGTAACAAAGAGATATGCTAGCTTAAAAAGCCAAATGCGTATCAGTGTCATCTGTGACGTTCAAGTATGAGTTAACTTTATTATTAATGAAAGGTACCCAACATAATTATGTTAAGTATTATTCTGCAAATAAATTTAAAATTGAATCTCCTCCATAGTCTAGTGGTAGAGCGTCCGTTTTGAGTGCGGGAGCTGGCTTCTCTTCTCTCATACCCTCGTGGCGATTGATTCCACCAGGAATAAGGTGTCGAGAGTGATTAATAAAAGTTGTAGATCTTGCTTCACAATCGACCTAAAATGAATTAGTGTAAACTAAATCAATCTAAACTACTTTTCAAACAAAAAAAGAAACAACTTATGTCTCTGTACTATTTAAGAACAATTTCAAAAAGAGATTATTTTTATTTCAGTAGCAATTTTAGGTAATGCTATTTCATGATATTGATTAGTTTCAGTGAAATGAAGTAGGACATCTAAATAAATGCCCAATATTTCTTTAGCTATATCGGTTTATAAAAGAATCAGAATACAATTTCTGTAATCATCTTATCGTTTGTCCAATATCGGCCTAATAGCATGTAAAATCAGATATTTCGGCTGTTTTTAGCTGTTTAACTCAAGTTTATTTCTGTCTTATGCTATAGAAAAGAAAGGAGAAAACGACTATTTCCAGACACTAATTTGGTAAGCGCAGGGAAATATGTTCTGTCAAGTAAATAACATTACATTTTATAATTAGAAATGTTCTCAAGGGAAGCAAGAACATAGAAAAAAATAGCGAAAGAACTAGCAGCAGTAACAAATGTTAAAGGTTGATTTATTATTCTGTGTCACACATTATTAGCAATACATTCTAAGCTGCATTAGCTTCACTGAAACATAACACGACTCTATTTAGAACGGCCACCGTCTGATGTGACCATTAGAATTCCCTATATAATAACTTTTTATATATCGTGACCCCGTCTAACGCGGTCAGCAGACACTAGAAAAGTAAATACAAATGCACAGCAAAAATCATCATCACAAATCTCTCATTCTTTACATAAAATACATTATTTGAATAAGTACATACTTACAAATACAACTAATAGAATTAAACGTTTGGAACAATGAATTTTAATGTTAAATTTGTGAGTTGCCTCCTCATTACTTTCGTAAATGATCACGGTTTTACATTCTGCAGGCATATAATACTTCGAGTATCATATAGTTTTATTGATTCTAAAATCAGCCAAATTATCAGAACAATTAAAGTGTGCATAGTTGTGGTCTGTTTCCTTGGTATTTAATGGTGTTTCTCTGCTTTCCTATCCATATTCATCTATTCAACAGTAAATATATGTCGCTGGTTTAGTCCTTCTGACTTCACACAAACATGTTGCTAATGCACATCTTGTTAAACCACTGAAAAGTAGTATTCCTTATCTTAAGAAAACATGTAGGAGGTCTTACGCAATCTAAAACGGACAAGGTATGCTGTTTTGTAAAGCTAGTCAGATCTGTCTATTATTTCATCGTTTTGTGCAAGTGCACAAAGACTGCATTTATTCGTATACTTTTCCTTGAAGAGTTGTGTATGGATGGCGGTGTTTTCAGAATTTTGCTTTTCCTGACAGACGTTTGTCCTTTCTTTAAAAACTATTAAATGCAAAGTTAACATAATGTTCCCCATAAACGAAATTTATTGAGATGTTCCTCAATCAATTACAAATTTACAAATTGACTACAAAAACAACTCAAATACAATTTCGTGCCCATAAACAATATCTGTTTTACAACATAAAATACAACGGCAAAGAATCGATATCAAACCAGCTGCAGATAAAATGTTCGATGGTGTTAAAAAGTTTCAATCATTAACAATAATTTGAACTAGCTGTTTAGAAATATGTTTTAGTTGGATTTGCATTTTAAAGCAGGTTAGGTTAGAAGAGCAGAAAAAACAGAAATATCTGGGAAACTAAAAATCAGAGAAGAATAGGGATTTTTTCCTACATGAATCAAGATGTATTAGAAAGAAATCGAGTAGATGCAAAAAGAAACACGTATATAAAAAGTATATTAATACAAGTTAATACAAGTTCATATCAAAAACCAAATGCATACCTCAAGATTTTACCACATTCAATTCTACGCAATTTCCAGGTAAGTATTTAAAACGTGCACTAATATCTCCGATATGTTTCCTTTTTCCTCACGTTTTGTGAATACATTAATACAAAACTTTTGTAAAAGATTCATCCAGCGGAGAAAACTTCTATTTACACTGTCCTAAGGTTTGGTGAGCAACATAACCCGATTAGAACTCCTCAGTGGTATTTTTCCAACTGACCATTCCTTTTGCAGTGTCATGTGTTTTCGTTGACTGTTCATATATCTTTGTTTGTGTGTTTTGTTTACATGTTAACCAAGTACACATCCATACATATACTGTTACGATGTTATGATTTGAGGAGGCGGGGTTCTCGGATCGTAGCTTTTCCATTTGATATTTATTCATGTTTTTTAGTTTTTATACATTCTAGTACTTGATGTCATTTTACTCCTTTCTTTAATGGGCATGTGCTCTTTACAGAATGAATTAAGTCAAACGTACATGTATGTGATATTTGGGATTATATTATATTATACAATATACTGAAAGTGATACAAAAGGTTTACACAAGGAAATGGTCCCTGTGTTTCCGGAATTTCAGAATTTCTTAGAAATCATTTTGAAGATTCAACCCTGATTTGGATGTTTATCCAAAATGGCGAAAAATATCTGTAGTCATTAGGAAAGGATTTAACATTTTAATGTTTTCAGTGGCCTGTTTTATTAGATATATCCAATGTTATAAAGGCAATACAAAAATTGCCAAACATCAGTGGTCATTTTCTTATGTAAATGCTATGTACCCTTTTATGCTATTCAATACGAAAATATCTGGAAAAAGTCTAAATACATCATAAAATTTACCTATTTATTTGAATTTTATTTTCAAAATTATGAGTGTTGCATTGCTGATTCCAAAAAAAAAAAAAAAAAACATTTTACTAAATATAAGTATTATTTTACTATTCTACTGATTTATTAATGTAAGCCTTTTGATCGGTTTAGCCGAGACGTGCATATATTTCTTGCCCAGCGTTGCATTAGCGGACCCAAAAAATAGTAAAATACAAAAAAACAGCTATAACCTTCTTCCGAATGAAATATATAAAAATTCATCTATTTTCGGTCATATTTAGTTACAAAACAGGTTCTATTTGCAATTAAAAGGGTTTTGTTTCTGATGTTTATGCAAGCTTATACATACAAAAGCATAACTTGACAGAAAATATGATACTTCGCGACGTCAGTACTTTACATTTTGAAGACTTTTCTGAAACGTGTTGTACGAAGAAATAACGCAGTGACATTTGTTTTCCAAATATGGAAATAAGTTTCCAAAACAGAACAAAACGTCAGATATAAAATAGATTTGTAAGTGAAACCTTACATTCATGTATATTTCAAAGGTTTAGGAATCAGTAAATGAAAAAAAAAACGAAAAAAAAAAAAAAAAACAAAAAAAAAAACAGTACGTGATAAAAGCAGTTTCATACAAAAACATCCGTTTAGAAAAGCTATATACAGTATTACATACTCTGCAAATGGCATTAAGTTAAATGGTTTCATGTTTCGGATCAATGAATCAGAGTTCAAGCATAAATTAAAGATTGTTTTCAAAACAATGGGATTCAAGTAACGGAAAACTCTTATCAATATCCTTGCATCCTTTACCTTCTACTTGGCAGTAACTTTATGATCATAGCATATGATCTATGAAATGTCGTTTATACGTGTGTGATATGATTTCTCCTATATCAATCTGCCTCACACTAAATACAGAAAGAACGCAATCGGTGCAGTTTTGTAATTAAATTTAGTAACGTGCAATACCATGACTGCAACGTGTTGGCAGTTGGTAAAGGCCAAGCATAATGTTGAATGACATTACCGAATGCAAAATGACAAAAGTAAAGAAAAACAAGTACCTAATAAGGCAAAAGTTTCTCATTTATAAAGCAGTACAATTAACAGGTTACATAACCAAAACGATAACACGTATCATCAAAACACATTATTTTGGGGGATCAAACAGTCTCATCTTTATAAGATTTCCAAGAAAGTAGGTAACAGTTTTTTTTCTATTCTTCACCCCTAAACAATGAGGACGTGACTGTTACCTGTATTTGACAGAACTCTGACGTTCCAAGTAGGTATTCGTCTAGACCGGTCACTGGTAAATCAGACATATGTAAATCCACGGATATACAGAAATGAATTTTCTTGCAAACTTGGGATAACAAGAAGCAACTTCGCTTCAATTATCAGATAACACAATACAAGATCTGGATTACTTTCCATAGGGACAGCAATCAAGTTTTGAATTAGGTTTTCCTATTTCTTTGTGTGAGTGTTTAATAAAATCGCTGTATCTATAAATATCTTAATAATGCAGCTTTCTCCCTAACATTGTTTTTACTGTTTTTAAGTCATTTTCATTTGAATAAGGCTTTTTTCAGTTTATACGGTGATATTATGTAGACTAATATTTCATTGCTCCAGTTCTCATACTTTATATGTTTCCACTGACGTATAAAGCTAAACAAATGAATTCGCATTGAATGCGTTCAAACCGGGTAATATAAGTGCATAAGAAAAAATATTGAAGTAGAATTTTGATTTGTGACTTAAAAAAAACGAACAACAACAGAGCAATGTGTCATTCCTTTTAAGGCAGTGCTATTTTATTCGCGTAGTTAAATAATGTCAAGAATTTTCTATGTTTTGTTATATGCACGACATCAACAATATCAATGCAATAATTTGTTTGCATAGCATTCGAGATGCAGAATTAAGCCACAAATACATGTTTAATTCTTTCTAGCACATAAACCAGGATAAATGTCCACGTTCAAAGAACACAGATCCCTAAACACCGATACCCTACGAATGTAGTGTATGGATATGTGACTTATAGATATTGTACACAAAAAAGATAAAGTAGAACATTTAGACAAACAAAAGTAAAGCAAGCAATTAAATGAATAGTGTAGAGCATCGTCTTAGAACGGTCAGTCGTCAACAAATATTGGTCAGTTTCAACATGTTCATTATGTAAATTTTCTTACTCTTTATCTCTGCCGTGCTCCAGATGTTACAGGACAGTGTTGAAAAAATATTCCCACTATCTCAATTCCTTCTACACGTAATATTAACAAAAGGCTACATAGCTATATAAACTACACCAATCAGTTATCTGGTGATAAATGTGCTATGATGAAATACAATTTCTGGAAATAAAATAGTTCGCAGACATTTTACATCCTAAGACGAACATATCTTGGAAGAAAATAGCTAAAGCTTACTTGAATTCTGTTTGAGCTATTGCAGATGCAAATACTGTATTGCAACTCAATTTAGAAGATTGTATTTTCATGCATGTTGCCACTTTATTGTTACAATACACGTGGATGTTTTATAAACAAAATATGACACATGTTTGATAATGCACCAGGACGTTTCCGCTGCCAGATCTTATGTCATGTGAACTTGACCTCGCGCATGTTCCCCAGTCTCTGGGCAGTGTAAATAAATGTTATCTCCACCAGATGAATTCCTAACACCCGAAATGGCAACAAAAGGCATGATTAGTTAAACACTAATATGCTCCTGTAATTCATATAAAAAGCAAACCCCAAGAAATAAAAACGCATGTAATCATTGCTTTTGCAGAAGACATCAGCGCCAAATAAACAAATTAGAATGCCAGGAGACAGATAACATAACAAATCAGTATCGGTGGATGTCGTAAAGCTCTCGGCCAGTTCCATCAAAAACAAACACAGAATAAAGAGTAGCGTCCAACTGGGAAAGTTTTGATAAGGCAAGTGGTAGGTGTTTAGTTAGTATTTAAAACTCAGCTCCAATGGCATTGTAAACTGACAATTAACAACCGTTGTCGAAGTGTAGATGAAAATCAGCTGTGAATGATTTTGCAAATGAGTTAAAAATTATGTAAATTAATAATCAATTAACATATAGTGAAAAGCAGTTTTAGAAAATTCTATTTTTTCAAGTATCGGCTTTAGAGCTTAGTTACGTGTAGTTACGTGGCGTCAATTTCGAAACATTCAAAAGTATTTCTATTTGTCGCAAAACAGTTTACATTTGAATTCAAAAGATGAAACAATTATAATATTATTACTGTATACAATTAAGCATAGAGCCCATAACAAATTTAGCAGGCAACCTTAATGTAAATAGTTTGTCATAGATGAGATAATTGTTAACTCTCCAATAGATGAGATAATTGTTGACTCTCCAATAATCAATTACACTTACATTGTCCCGTGGACGCTGTAACATACTAAACCCTGACTTTTAATTAACACATTGTTTCTATTATTATCTCCATAATTGATATTTTCCAGTGATGCGCAATACAAAAGAATCAGTTCCTTTGATTCTATTGTCTAACGAAATTGCAATCAAAGAATGAATACCTTAGTGCTCTTTACGTTCCCATATACAGAATGTTTCCAATGAAATACAGTGCACTGGTAAGGAATCGATATAGAAACAACTGAAGATAATAACTTCAATAGCGATGATACAAATGACTTCAATGGTAAAGCAATTCAATTGATATAATTGAATACACTTACTACCCATAAACATGATAAAAGAATATTTAACAGGTAAATTTCTTAACAAGTGTTTTTTTCATTTAAAATGTAAACATATTTGAAAATTTAACAAGAGCTCGTCGAACACGAAGTGCCCCCCTTGATGCATTCAGTAAATGCACAAGGAACAGAAATTATATGCTTACTGTAAACAAAAGTTCTACCGTTCTGGTTCAATCTGACCTTGACCTTTAACCTATTAACCTAACAAGAGATCACAGAGTGATCTTGGCACCCACCACTGAGCCATTTTTGAATGTTCCAAATTTCAAGACTAGCTCAAGGTCAAAATCAAGGTCAAATTTCATATCGGAACAAAACACTTTGCATGTAGTCCAAATTTGAAAGCTTTGGCTTGAGACATGTGAAAGTAGGTCACTAGATCAATTTCAAAGTTAATTTCGGTAGACAGAACTATGCATGTACTTCAAATTTGGAGGCTGTAGCTTGAGAAATGTGAAAGTAGGTAATAGGTAAAATTCAATGTCAAATTTCAATTCAGAACACAAAAAAAATGCATGCAGTCAAAATTTGAAGCTGTAGCTTCAGAAATGTGAAAGTAGGTCACTAGGTCAATCTCAAGATCAAAGTTCATTTCGGTACACAAAACTATGCATGGGGTTCAAATTTGAAGGCTGTAGCTTGAGAAATGTAAAAGTAGGTCACTAGGTCAAAATCAAGGTCAAATTTCATTTTGGTACGAAAAACTATGCATGTGGTCCAAATTTGAAGCCTGTACCTTCAGAAATGTGAAAAAAGGTCACTAGGTCAATCTCAAGATCAAAGTTCATTTCAGTACACAAAACTATGCATGTGGTTCAAATTTGAAGGCTGTAGCTTGAGAAATGTGAAAATATGTCACTAGGTCAAAATCAAGGTCAAATTTTATTTAGAAACACAAAACTGTGTGCGTGGCCCAAATTTGAAGGCTATACCTTCAGAAATGTGAAAGTAGGTGACTAGGTCAATCTCAAGATCAAAGTTCATTTCGGTATACAAAACTATGCATATGGTCCAAATTTGAAGTCTGTAGCCTCAAAAATGTAAAGTAGGTCACTCTGTCAATCTCAAGATCAAAGTTCATTTCAGTACACAAAACTATGCATGTGGTTCAAATTTGAAGTCTATAGCTTCAAAAATGTGAAAGTAGGTCACTAGGTCAATAACAAGGTCAAAGTTTATTTCGGTACACAAACCTATGCATGTGGTCCAAATTTGAAGGCTGTAGCTACAGAAATGTGAAAGTAGGTCACTAGGTCAAGATCAAGGTCAACTCATGTCAAGCTTCATCTTGCCACTCAAAACTGTACATGTGGTCCAAATTTGAATGATGTAGGTTATGGACAGAAACTTTTTGCCTATACAAGTCTTTATGTACCATGTGACCCCCGGGGTGGGGCCATATTTGACCCTAGAGGGATAATTTGAACAAACTTGGTAAAGAACCACTAGATGATGCTACATTACAAATATCAAAGCCTTAGTCTTTGTGGTTTGGTTAAGAAGGTTTTCAAAGTTTTTCCCTATATAAGTCTATATAAACCATGTGACCCCCACTGCGGGGCCATATTTTACCCTAGGGCAATAATTTGAATAATTTTAGTAGAGGACCACTAGATGATGTCATATACTATACATATATCAAAGCCCTAGGCCCTGTGGTTTTGGACAAGAGGTTTTTCGAAGTTTTTTCCTATATAATTCTATATAAACCATGTGACGCCCGGGGTGGGGCCATATTTGACCCCAGGGAAATAATCTGAACAATCTTGGAAGAGGACCATTAGACTTTGCTACATACCAAATATCAAAGCACTTGGCCTTGTGGTTTTGGACAAAAAGATCAGAAACTGTTTAAATAATCCTGGCCAATGTGACCTTGACCTTTGATCTAATGACCTCAAAATCAATAGAGGTCATCTGCTGGTCATTACCAACCTCACTATCAATTTTCCTGACACTAGGCCCAAGCGTTCTTGAGTTATTGCCCGGAATCCATTTTCCTGTTCCAGGTAACTGTGTCCTTGACCTCTGACATACTGACCTCAAAATCATTAGAGTTCATCTGCCGATCATGACCAACCTCCCTGTAAACTTTCATGATCCTAGGCCTAAGTGTTCTTGAGCTATCATCCGGAAACCGTTTAACTGTTCAGGGTCACTGTGACCTTGACCTTTAACATACAGACCTCAAAATCAATAGGGGTCATCTGCTGGTCATGATCAACCTCTCTATCAGCTTTCATGATCCTAAGCCCAAGTGTTATTGAGTTATCATCCGGAAACCGTTTAAGTATTCAGGGTCACTGTGACCTTGACCTTTGACGTACAGACCCCAAAATTAATAGGGGTCATCTGCTGGTGGTGACCAACCTCCCTATCAACTTTCATGATCCTAGGCCCAAGCGTTCTTGAGCTATCATCCGGAAACGGATTGGTCTACATTCCGACCGACCGACCGACATCTGCAAAACAATTTACCCCTCCTTCTTCGAAGGGGGGCATAAAAATGAGAAAATTACTAGAAACATTTTGATATTGATCGCATACGAGCCTTTGAATGAATAGTATTTTGCTTACAGATTTTGAAAAGCATGCAATTCAAATACTAATATTGCTATACTGTGTATATTGCTAGATCATCATGATCATAGAAATGTTTATTTCGTGACATTACTTATCTAGTCTCAATATTCCGTCTATATTAATGTAACAATGTGATCGTCTATTCTGCCTGCTGGGCTTTTGTCTTTGTCTTTTAATCCTTACCTTTTATACAGAAACAATCCTACATAGGAAGACTGCAATTATATAAGCTCCTATTTTCTTCCATGTTTTTGTTAAAAAGTTGAAAAAAAATATTCTCCAAGGCAAAACATTCAGGGTCGGGCCAAAAATTTAGGGTAGTCGGGATACCGGAAACAATTTTTTTTACGCTTTTCTATGATTGATTAGTTTAGGATTATTATTGAGTCACTGATTGATATCTAGTACCATGCATAAGTATTGTATAAATAATATAATTATAGTTCTTACTTTCAATGAGAGAGTACCAGTAAAGTCTCACTTAAAAAGATAAAGAGAATCACAGAGTAAAAGGATAGATTTGAACTTTCCTTCTTTCGTTCATACGCATCACTATGTTTCATAATAGAGAAAAGAAAGCTCTTTAACTTCATTATTGTTTCTGAACGGGCACATATGTTTACAAAACATGTAAAGTTATTTAACATTCAAGGTTTCAATATTCGGAAAAACAACAGTCGCATGAATTATCATATGTAGAGCAAACACACTTTCTTTAACTCAGAGTGATCACCGAATAAGTTCATATCTTGAGGTATAACAGTTAAGAAGTATTCGAGTATTCTATTTTTCTCATCTTACTCATGGACAGCAATGTTTTTAATTTCACATGTTCCCGTTATGATATTTGTATAAAATACTATGAAAAGGTAACGCCAGCATGAATAATGAATGTCAGTTCCAAACTAAATGAAAATAAATATCTTTAGTGAAGACGTTTTTACCCTGCTCAATCCTTCGATTTCAACAGAAAGATTCAATTTCAGCAAAAATAAATGCAATTAGTTTTATTTCCTTTATGCTGGCATTACCCTGAGGGGTTTCCTAAAAACATTACAGCCTCGCAGTTACATGACCTTGAGTTTTGTTTCAATCAAGAGAAATCCAATGCGCACTTGTACCATATAGGTTCAAAGTTTTGGAATTTAAAAATGCTGTACGGACATGTTTACACGTATTACATGCATAATTAAGCACCGCTTGGAGTTATTTTGTCTAGAAGTAAGCAATACCTTATGTTAATGACCGCCAGATGATTTTTCGGCGACGCCGTCTAAATTCGTTTTCGTTTTCATATGCCACGTGACTTCAGTTTGCCAATCAAACTACTTGATAACGCATTATAGATAATTTATCAAAACGGAAAATTTATGCAACACTCTGCCTGATTGGACGAGAGTGTCAATTTCTTTCACTCTGTTGACTGTGCTACGCTGAGTGAAATGTAGACAAAGCGTTTATCCTAAACGACGCTGCTCACAGTTTTAAAGCCAACTTTGGCTCAGTATATTTAGCAAGAATATTGATATATCTCAAAATAATAAGTAAGTTTAATAAAGATGATAAAAACCTGTTCAAATACCAACATTTACCAAATTAAAGAAAGAGCTGAATACGGTCTGCGTATCACATGAATAAGGGTATGATAAGAGTCTTTTATGTAGAGAAGTGCTTTTTAAAAGATTTTCCTTGTTACAATTGTCGTCAGTATATGAAAAGGTTTCTTGCTTTTGTGACTTATTCAGTTTGCATATTAAAATGAGTACTTGTTTGCTTTGATATATTTGTTACAAATTATTTAACTGATTTGTTATATATGAATATTTTTTTTAGTATTGTATGCAAGTATTGAACTCAGTTGAAATCTGTTTCATTATATATATGCTATATAATGACTGAATCTCATTTTACACTGAAATGAAGGTACGTTGCATACAGTTTATCTATGTGATATAACAATGGTCAAACTTTGCTTATGCGGTCAAAATTTGCTTATGAAACAGAAATACTGAAATAATAACAATTGTATGCTTTGCTTGAACTTCACTTTTTATAGGTGTGACGTCATTGTCCAAAGATTCACGAATAGCGAATATGCATTTGTTAAAGCGGGATCAGTTAGCCTATTTTAGAAATAAATAAAAATAATAAATAAAAAAATCCTTTGATTGATTTTTTCTCATGTATTCCAATCAAACTTGAATTGTAACATCTTTATTAGGCCCGCAGCCAACTTTGTTCAGCTGGGACATTTGACCCCTTTTAGGGGCTGCTAGAGCTAAAACTAGAAATGCCTTTATACAGCGCCTCATGAACAGCTTGGTGGATCTTTGTCATACTTGGTCTGGAGCATCATTATAAGGTCCTCTTCCAAATTTATTTATAAAGGAACTTGGGTCCTATTAGGGACCACTATAGCTAAAAGTAGATATGCCTTTCTTCGCATTAACCACTAAAATGTAATGGATTTTTATCAAACTCGATGTGTAACAATATCGTAAGGTCTCCTGCTATTTTGTTACAAATGGGGATAGGGACCAATTTAGCTAAATATATAAAAACGTTTAATGACCTCTTCTCATGAACCGCTTTATGAATCTTCATCGAACTACTGCTGTAATTATTCGTCTAAGGATAAACGAAACAAAATTGCAACCCTACGAAACCTTTGCGAAAAATTAAAAGAGAACCATTTAAATTAAAGTGCGGTGTTTAGTTTTGCAATTTGAAAAATGTTAGATGAAAGATGAATGTTAGATGAAATATTTATAAACTTCTTTCCTTATTACAATTCGCCGACCATCATTTTTAAAGATATTTCTTGTTATCAATAAAAATGCGTGCTTTTAATCTGAAACTTCTCATAAAGTCAGGAAAAATATGAGAAAAAAAAAACATTATTTTCAGCAGATATTTTCTACTTAAGCTGAATAGACATAAGATATGCATTTAAGTTAGTGATGTTTTTTCTTGAAAGCCGCATTAAAGCTAGTTGTCTGAACGGATTTGATTTGTTTTTAAACGGAAAGATCCTTTAGTTAACTTTAATTTATTTTATTTTAGCTCGATTGTAATGAAAACTTCTGAACCACTCTAGAGTCCACTTCCTAGCAAACTCAGTTCTGGTGTCATATGAGAAAGAGTGGACGTGATCGCAATAAGGTTCGAACCCACGAACATGGGTTGAGCGGTCGACAACTTAGTCACTAGACCAATGTTCCCTTTCGTACAAAAAGAGTACTGTGATGATTAAGTAGAACTGGAAATCATGAAATATCATTAGTTAAACTAACTAAAAAAATTGTTATACATTATTCCACTTTTAAATTTTAAGTATGGTTAGAGACGATTAAAATAAATAGCGTGTAAGTATGAATTATGCATTAGCTAGTTCCAGCTTTTTTTTAGTCAAGAGATTTTTGCAACCAACAGGGTTCAAGTTATGTAACGGCGGACAGTGATCCTTAATTCTGTAAACAGTACTATTCTGTTCTCCGTACGTTTATCGCAAAATTCCCACTATGACTTCTGACATAATGTCTTTTTACAAACTCGTCAGAGGAATACGCCTCGCCCGGCAATAAAAATCACGACTCCGCGTTCCATGCATCTGCGCTGTCTCTATGCGGGCTAGTTACAGTTGTAATAATGTAAGAACTCAGATGCAGTTGTTTTCATTTCTAAAAGTTTTTAAAAACATCTATGAAAAAGACAAACTCCTGTTTACACATCGTCTTTCTTTAGAATTCAGTTAAATCCGTGTTTAAAGCTTCAAGGATACTTAGATTAGTCCATTAGTATAACTTGGGACCATACGTCCCTTTTCATTTTCATCTGGTGTACCATTGAAGTTTCCACGTATACGCTGTATAAATACATTTGCTGATGTCTCTTAATATATTTAAGGAAGGTACTTTTTAACTTTTATGTGCAAAATATTTTGTCTGCTAAGTCCGGGGCTAGCGGGTGTGAATGGTAGAATCCATTTTACTACTCTCCATGAACAGGCTAAATCAAACCCGGTCTGCAACATTTTAAATTTTGGGCGACCTGTGGATTTGCCACATTTTCTGTTTTATAGCCTCAATGTAAGGAAAGGTATGGGGAAAAAGGTTTTAAAAAAATATCATCCTTTTGTTCCTGGTGTCTTTCTTTTATCTGCCTATTTTATATGTTTTCATATAAACAGTACAATGTCATTTATTTGCAGAAACGCGTTGAGAATGTATGTTTAAGTGAGGTGAATTTACAAAAACTATCTAACAGATGTTCATGCATTTAATGACAAACATAATTTCAAAATTACTTCCGCGATAAGGAAACTTATTTTATATCTTTTCACATAGTAACTGATTCATTGAATCACGTCGAGAAACTATGTGCATAAAAATCTTTTTAGATAACCTTAATATGAAATAATTACTCAACTCAATTTCAAAAGATACAAAAATACATATAAATGTCATGAATTTAGAAACCATCACATTTCCTTTTAAGGCTTGAATATCATGAAAAAAAACAAAATAGCTTCTTTATCCTGTTATATCTTTAAAACAAATTTAAAGTCAGTTTTGTTGTCTTATTTGTTCATGCTTTGAGATCATGGAGAACCTTAAGTTTTACTATTATAACAAAAGAATGCCGCTAAAGCCGTTGCTATGGGGGTGGGAGGGGGTGGGGGTGGGGGCGGGGAGGGAGGAGGAGAGGGATATTGTACATTTCCAAAAAGCTCTTATAAACTGTCTTAATCAAACTGAGACTGCTATTATATTGCTTGTTTGCTTTCTATGCCTCTAAATGATCTTTTCACAGATTGTAACTGCTATTTGACCATATATCAGTGATAAGTCTATATTTATGCCTTTGTTTCTTGATAAATGATTTTTGCTCGTTCTATAAAATCATTGCTTGTATGTTTATTTTGTGACTCATTAAAAAGGGAAGATGTCATAAGATATATAAAACCATGTCTTTGAACTACTTCTTGCAATTTTAACATATTAACTTAGAAGTCTCAACTTAGAAGTATCGATTAGTAAAAAGGTCCGTCTCAAATATAAACTACATTGCAATTTGTTTCAAGCTTTTTCGCATACCCCTGTACGATTTCAGACAAAACAACATTTTATTTAAGTGTACTCTTTACATTGTATATATAATGAACAGTTTTTTTTTTTTTATTTTCATCATCGTTTAAAGGTATACTAGACCAAATTCCATATTTGAAAACATGAACAAAATACTAGTTTCTATATATTAACAGTACTATGTATTAGGTTAAAATAGTACACGCCGTATACATGAATACAGTATGTGTACTACCAATAAAAATCTTAACGTTTTTTAAACAATCGACATTAACTGCATGCATTGAATTATGAATGTAGCTCTACAGACACAGTTATTTTGTAATATTTCGTTAAGTTAGATAAATTTGATGAGGATTTTTAACATTCTAGATATTAAATATTTACATATTAGACATTTCAATGAAAGACAGGCATTGGATATTTTCAAAAAACGTAAGTTATCAGATATCAGTTTACCGCTATACATTAGATTTCAGTTTACCGATATACATCAGATATCCGTTTACCGATATACATCAGATATCCGTTTACCGATATACGTCAGATATCCGTTTATCGATATACATTAGATATCCGTTTACCGATATACATTAGATATCGTTTACCGCTATACATTAACCTCCTGGGGTCTGTTATCAGAGTTAATTCTTACTTAGATGTGAAGTGGAGATGTCATCATCTGTTTAAGCTAACAAAGAAGAATCAAATTTATAATTACATAGGCGGGTTTTTTTTTCCTGCGGTAAATAGTTGTTCAATTTTTAAATGTGCTTCCCAGTCTCATCATCGTGTTAAAATGGTACAACCATTTTTTTAACAATACAGGATATTAATTACTACCTACTGAAACGATTATGAAACAAAGACAGCTGATATGGATACTGAGCAATTTTAAATCGGATTACAAACATGTATTCTTCCATGCTTATTTCAAATTTCTTTTCATAGTAAAATGTTTTCGTTTTATATATATTAAAGAAACAATACTTCTTCAAAAGCAGTAAGCCAACTATGAATGTCTTACTAAACTTTTTAATGTATATTTAGATTAGAGCCGTTGTACCAAATCAGAAACGCAAAAAGCGAAATCAAATGATTGCTCCGATTATTCGGACAAACTAACACCATGTGGTGTATATGTGTTCGATATAACAAGCACATCATCGGCTGATGACCTTTCAAGTAAATGTTTTGCACGTGTAACTTTCACTTCTAATATATTTTCTATATCAAGTGTCAGATTTATTTCCTTGCTCCTTATGTCGCCATTAACGCCGCGTCAAGCCAATTTCTTCCTAACTGAATTTCTTCTGTAGATCAAATGGCGGAGACCACATTACCAAACGCTGTGTATAGACTGCCTAAAATGCTTCTTAATATGTAATAAGCTATAGCAAATGAATTGAAAACAAGTAAACATATTAGGTTTCACGTAAAGGCTTTTTACTGAAATACTCCGTTCAGAAGACCTATAAGTTTTTCAAGTGTCATTTTGCTACTACATTTGTTAAAACATTCCTAGTTTACTCAAATGTTCAGTAAGATTTTTACATTTGGTTTATACACATTTCTTTTACACTTCATATTAAGTTATTGTCTGGTATACAATTTATCCATTTTTTGAACAAAATTCATATATAAGAAACAACAGGTATTTTCTGTCTATTGTGAATGACATTAGAATACAAATAAACAGGAATAAATTCTATAGAAATATGAAATGCAAACAAGCCAAGTAGCAGTCTCGATTTGTTTATGAGAGGTAAAGCCAAAATGTGTTGGCAGAAGACATCACATCAAGATTTCGTGTGAACCGCTCGAAACTGGTTCCAAAACAGTTCTCAACTTTACCTATGCTGTATTTTTATGGAAAACAAAGAAACATGTTTACGTTAAAAACAGGTCCTGTGTGGGGTTTCTTTAGCTTAGCAGGTTCTTGTTTATTGGTTTTAGATACATTTGTGCGGAATATTTTGCCAGATATATTACTGGACATGAATCGTGATATACTTGTTTGTTAACTGTTTCGAAATTGAGCAAGTTTATTGATTTATTCGACATTGCAATAACCGATAAAAGGAGTTCTGTAAAACATGTCCAAAAAATCTTTACTACGTTGGCTTGGCAGTAGAAAATTCTTTTGTTTTATTTAAGGGATGTTCTCTGTTAAAATCAGTCTAATATACAGTTTGAGCAAATCATTTACGCTTACTACTGTTATGCTGTGATTTTTGTGTAAATTTCTTATATTATATTTTTCATTTATTATTAGTAAAATACTTTGTTTTTGAACTTTGGCCTATATTACTTTTTGGTCACAAATATTTTACATTTTTAATATTTCTTTATATTCCCACAGTCAGGAATGTAATCTTTTAGAAAAGCACTACTTTGCTAAATTTTTGTGATCACACTAAGAAGTATCAATATCCTGACATCTGTAGCTAGGTATGGAGCCACTTAACACTTCCCTTACTTTCAAAGGAAGTGATCAAAAGTTTTCTGTTTTAGCAAATGTTAAGCTGTATTGTTCTAAAAACATAGGTGATAGTTTGTCTGGCTTGACATGTACAACATCTTAAAGATTTTCACAGTTTTTTCTACTACTTAACCAAAATTTAACATCTCCGCCTTATGTAAATTATGTGAAATTTTGCGTTTGGATTGGTCAAGATCCGAGGACCAATGGCCAACGAGAGGAACCCTCAAAAGATCCCTTTTCCAGCAGGCAGACATCATTAAGCCAACTTTCTTATGAAGGAAAATAACAAAATAAAACTTGCTGGAAAAGAGGATTGATCTTTCTTCTATATATTTTCTTAGGTAAGTGAGTTCTTATGTATCTCTTTGAGTTTTTGATATTTGAAAAATAATTAGAATTAGAAGTCAAAATGAAAATTAAATTAAGTTGTTATCTATCATTGCTCTGACCATTTTTGTTAGAAGCAATAGGTGTAAATAAGTTGTTTGTACATAAACTTAAAGTTCCTGATTTAACTTTAAATATCTTGAATTTTGTTAATATTTCATTTCATGGATAATGAATATATATTTTTCTAGATATCATATTGTGATTTCTTGAGATTTATGTAATAATGGTATGTTAACTTGAAAGTTCCTGAAAGAACTTTATATCTCGAATTTTTACAATATTTCATTATCTATAAGGTATGTGAATGATTTGGTACAAAATTACAGTTCAAACATTTGTTAACTAAAGTCCTAATTATCCGTCTCATTTTATATTTTGGATATTTATAATTAGATCATGAAATAAAAAGGTAATCTTAGTGACTTTGCTTATGCTTATTCTAGAAATCAGTAGTAATTTCTGTTGGATTATATGTATATTCAAAATATTTTTTTGTTTATTATCAGACATACATATATACATACATATATTTTAATATGTAAATCATCATTCTGCCAACTTTCTTATGAAGGAAAATAATAAAAAAAACTTGCTTGAAAAGAGGATTGATCTGTCTTCTATATATTTTCTTAGATTCCCCATTCTACAAAAGTTTCGGAGGTAAAGTCTTCGGCGGAACACTCCTACAAAACAGATGATCCTTTCAATACATCACTAAGTCTTCATGCAATTATTGTATCCTGCATGCAATAGCAATGGGTTGAATTGTGCTCTATGTATTGGGAAAACGGTACAAATTCAAGGAGTCACTACAGCTGTTTATATTATGAGAAAAGATTACACAATGTAACTAAGAAGGATCAAACAATCGTATATACAACTTACTTTAGACGCTAGGTTAGATTTGGTTGTTCATTTATTTTGGGTTTAATGCAGTTTTACAACAGTATTTTAGTTATGCAGCGGCGCGAAGTTAAAACTAACTAGTGTTCGTTCCTGGATTCTGTACCAGTACAAACCATTTCTACGCAAGTAACTGCCAACTTCCCAACATGAATCAGAAGAGGTGGACAAATGATTTCAGACACAATATCTTATCTAAAACCGTCACGGAAAACAAACGCATCGCCCGGGGATTGAACTCACGACCCGCGATCTCTATAGAGCTAGGCAAGCGGGCTAGATAAGAACGTACAATAACGTATAACCTATATTGTTATAGAATATGAAGGTGTAAAAAGTATTAACTTGATAGTTATGAAAGAGAATAGATATACACATTAAGCAAACTGAACTTAGACATAGACACAAAATAACAATCAAAATATATGTTACATGTACCAAGATAACAGGTTGTAAATCAAAGACAGTATATCACACATATAACTGTCAAGGAAATATTTCTAAAACGATTGAGATAAGGATAAAAAGCGAATGAAATTTAGAAATAACTGATTTATAGAAAGGAAATGATCAGAGAAATGGCCCACAACCCAACAATGTCGTTAAAATTACATGTTCAAACATTTATTTTCACGTATATCAGTGTCAAAGTGTCTAATATAATGTTTTTCATACGAAAAAAGTAGCTATTCTATATAATCCTACATTTCCTCTCTTTTATAACATGCTTTAAATGCCCATAAATATCAATGATTATGCTATTTGTGTCTCCTGTTTGTTCACCAAATTGAACGGTTTGACGAATAGGGCATAATATACATCCTACTTAACAAAATATGACATTCAATGAAGAGCACAAGACAAAATTACACATTACTTCTTCTTTACAATAGGCAATGTATGAGTGCAATAGCATTGAGTAATCAAATTGTTCCATGGTAACTATACAATATTTAACAGAACTGCAAACATTATTTGTACTTTATGAGCAATATTTAAACGAAAAATTGATTTAAATGAATACATGTATTTTAAATTACAATATTTTTCATAAAGCATTTATGTTATTTTGAAAAGTTTTGCAGCGTCATTTAAGCAAAGGTGAATGGCCCTTGAGTATATGTGTTTAACAGTATTCTACTATCATGTTAACTCATTGTGTAAAAGGTCAACGTTCGAATGTCGTATGTGCAATGGCATATTTTGAACATATTTTCCTTATGACGGTTATCGTATGTTGCGTGCTGTACGATATTCAATTAGTCCGTAAAATGTCAAAGTTCGAAATGCTACATCCTCGAGTCTTTTATTTTATTGTTTGCAAGGCATTTCAGTTTTTTACCGATGTACCGTGTTGCACGACATTCCAATGTGCAAAAATTGTAATGCCGACTTTTGCATGTCATTCAATATTTCACGAATGCCGCATGTCGTATATCGCGCGCTGAAAAACACTCAAATATGTATTCGAATGTCGTTTGACCCGTGTCTACTTTTTCACGACATTCAAATATTTTAACTCTGATAATATGTTAGGTTTTAACACTATAAAAACTGATTTTTTTTAAATCGTTACATGTAAAGTAATAATAAGTTCAATGTAAAAATCACCTGTCTAGTCCTGTTATGTGTCTGAAGCATCAGTTTATGACCAATTTCAATATCAGCAAGTGTCTCAACTACATTACGGCTTATAGACAGCTGCAAAGTCTATAACATGTGTCGTTTGCATTATATTGTCACTACTTGTATGGAGTGTCTGAACGATTCCCCCTGGTCCTAATTTGAACGATATACCAATACTTTGGCCAAACTGAGAACAAAAGAAGGCAGTCTGATTAACAAAACGCTGTACGTCTGACAAATGATGTATTCCTTTTGTGATCAGAAATAATAGAACCAAAAATAACAAAAATATATATTGTATGACGTAAAATCATTTGGATATATTCTACTCCTGAGACCGATCAAATGTATGAGAGCAGTTTTGCATTAGATGCAACATATTTGGAAACTAATTACTTTCTCCAATTTTATACTATTGAAAAACACCTGCCACATCTATTGATTACAAATGTCATCAATTTATTTTCAGCAATGTTAAATTGTCAAATGTCTGTTGACGGCGTACAGTAAGTCTGTCATCAAATGTTGGTTTATTTAAGGTATTAAGGTCACAAGAGCACATATGTAGCATGCAGCTGTATACAAATTGATTCCTAAAGATTAATACACTACACTTACCTATTTTAAACACGAATAATATTCATAGCCTCAATGACACATCAGCTTTAATATATTATTATATCGCGATGATAACAACTTAGATTTGTATGACTTTTAGAGAATAATATACTTTGTGACGTTTTGTTGATTGCATTCGAAAATAGGTGTGGTGCGAAACACGTTTTAGTATTAAGGTGTATATGTTACGTCTTATATGTTGGTTGTGTCACTCGTTTTTATGATTCCGCCTATTTATGATCACCCCTATTATTACTTACCCTTTTCAAATTTCTATTCCTACCTCTTGCCTCGTAATTCCAGCTAGTTTGGTATTAGAAGCAACAGTTTGCTATATTTTTACTACTGTTTTAGCTTTGCGATGTTTGGCTGTTCTCAATGCCTCCATGGAGTCTACACTTATTTTTGATGTCAAAACTCAGTGATGCTCCTCTCTCTCTCTCTCTCAAAATAAGTTGTATTTGTACTTTACTGAGTCGTTAAACATACGAACTAGTCACTAAGAACACTGGAAAATTCAGAGACAGTATCATTGACAAAGATAAAT
The DNA here is from genome assembly GCF_021730395.1 of Mercenaria mercenaria. Lineage (NCBI taxonomy): Eukaryota > Metazoa > Mollusca > Bivalvia > Venerida > Veneridae > Mercenaria > Mercenaria mercenaria. The sequence continues at coordinate 82,237,037 of NC_069365.1, read as the reverse complement.
GAACAGTTTAAAGCTCGTGTTGGCAGATAACGACAAGACAGTCAGCACCTACAACTCAAGATACAATTTAAACGTGGTGTTTGTTTGTTTATTATATGTGTTTATTTGTTTTTACCTCTTCTTATAAATGTAAGCAAATGCTTAACACCGCTAATCCAAGACAGCCAGTGTGGTGTTGAACACAAGGGGTCCGAAACTACTCATGTGAGAAAGCTATTTACCTGGCTTGTGGAAGATCGTTTGTTGTCAGCAAAATGTCAAGGGAAGCACTTAGCCAGAAAGTCTGGACGGCGTTTTTTAAAAGATGTTTTACAATAACTAAGATTGTTGAACGAGTTCAGAGGAAATACAGTGTGCCTTTGCTATTCATCTGATATATGGCTCAGGTAGCATTCATGATAAAACCCTTTACTAAATACACTTTAGTATGATTTATACAACAATCAGTAATTGATTTTACTCTATTTACTTATAATGTTTCACCTCCATGACGTTTGATTTGACGAAATGTTTTCATATGTATTGTATACAGAAGTTAGCTAGTGGCCTTTGCATGCATTTTGAGACAGCGTTATTAAAATATGACCCATTTCGTCATAATATAACTTATAAATGTGTTTAATTGCAGTTTCTCTATCTTGTTGTATACCATGTTCAAAGACAATGCATTCAATTTGGTAGATACGTGTAATATTTTTTGTTCAGTGACAAAACACATATATAAAATACTGGGCAAACTCTTCTTTGTAGAATGAACCCCTTAATTTTGTTTTAAAGACATGCTTATATAAAATTTGTTTGACTTAGAGTAGACCATCAGTTAAATATCACAGACCTAATTAACATTTCTGAATTACTTTTATCCAGAAGCAATAATGAATGATATGTGTCTGTGTAGTGTCCTTGAACTGTGCAATACCTTGTTTCAGAAGTAGTTTTTGTAGTCTGGAGAACATAAATACTAATTTGACCTGCTAAATAATGTAAAGCTCCTACCTATTGATTAAGCACTGTAAGTGTATTGACCAGCTATTAACTTTTCTGCAGTCACTTCCAGTAAGTGTATTGTACTAGCTATTAACTTTCCTGCAGTTACTTCCAATAAATAAGGATACACATATCAATGCATGTGCAAGTAGAGCTAGGATCGAACATAATGTATATGATAAAAACAGCTTATTTGGCATACTAGATATTTTGAGTCGTTGTTTGACTTAGGATGTTTGCAAAACAAAGGAATAAGCGCCCTACAACGACCCAAGCAGTCTTTTTACTTTAAAGGGAGGTCATTACTTTGGTAATTAACTGGCGTTTTAGTATGCATTCAGTGTCCCTAATTGTCTTTTCAAAAGATTTTCGTCTATGCGTCATTAGAAACGAAAAATATGAGCTTTTTACGTAAAGCTATAATACAAATCCGAGCTTACGAAATCAAGGGTCAAATCAAATCGTTACTAATTTCAAATTTTGAACTAAATCAAGATATTAACGAAAGTTTATGGGTTCGATAAGCAAAATCATGTACATAATATTTTGAAATACATTCCAGTCATAGCTAAATGTAAAACAATATACGAATCTCTTCAGTAAGATATTTAAGTACTGGTTTACAAATGAATTGACTCCTGTTTGATTAAATGAGATAGATGCTTATGTGTATAATGCTGCGATACTAAGAAGGAAACGTTTCTAAGAGTATGATTTAATTCAGAAAGGCCAAGTCATTACTTATGATAGATTAGATTAAGTTATGGATTTGTATGATATCAACGCGTGTCTTAATATGTGAATAACGTACCGATGTTACCGATCGGTAAAGACCAAAACTGAATCGACATGGCTGTATGATTATACAACGGATTTAAAGATGTTTTAAATAACAAAAATCAGGAGCTGTATATTATATATTTTAATAGGAAGGTGAAACACAAATCAACGTGAGAGGGTCGTTTTGGCTGTTCTGTTAGATGTTGAGAAGATCGATTATTATTTTTTTGATACTAGTGGTAAGCAAAACACATATTTTCTGTAACAAGTTACAGTACAAAGTCATCATAGAATTGTTGATGCGCTACATGCATTTGCAAGAACTTTCTATACAAACGCTCAAATATAGCATTTATTTTTTTAACTGTGAAATCGTTAACAATTTCCAAATATCAAGATCTTGGAAGTAGAAAGAATCAAGTCTACTCCCTAGTAAATGTATATGTTAAATTAAGTATTATGAGTATATTTAAATAGTCAATACAAATTTACATAACTAATATTTTGGATGAATAAACGATGTGACGTTTTATTTTAACATTTATATGATATTGACAATTCAAACCTTTTGTAGCCTGCAAAATGTCAATTAAATTTTTCAAAACGTTTTGCTATCTTACTTTTGTTGTTTTGCCACCAACGCCTAAATTTTTTCAACTATCTTGTATCAGATTGATTTCCCTATTCCTATTTAGACAATGAAACTACACCTCGAGTCGATTTATCATCTAGAACAAAAGAGGCAATCTAATTAACAAATCGTCTCATATTCTATATCTAATGTATTCCCTTTGTGATCAGAGCAGTAGAACTGGAAGTAGCTAAATATGCATGGCATGACGTAAACCAATTTTATGGAAATAGTTTATTCTGGAGACGGATCAAACATAGGCCAGTCATCTTACACTTGCCACAATGTACAACGTTCCTAAGTTATAGTACACTTAAACGACCATTAAGTGGTATCTTATGTTATCTAAATGACTTTTGTAATTAGTTTTGAAAGGTTTTGCTTTATCCTAAGGCGATGAAAGGGGTGTCAGGTTTACTGTTTATTTCAACAGTGTGTTTTGATGATATCCAATATTCTGTGCGACACATAAACTATTTGGTGACTAACACTTTTGTTACACATCATTATGTTTTTTTTTGTATTTGGATGGTTAGTGCAATTTGGATTTAATACTGTTGATTTCCATTCACTAATGTAAACAATTAATTTAGAATCCAAATATCCTGAAATGCTGTTACAATTATATATGATTATTATAGAAAAGTTCATGATTATAGAAAAGTGGAGTTTTAAGGTTTATAGCGGTATGACGGAGACAGACAGGAACCATAAAGTTAACTACTTATTTGGTCAATGCACTTACATTGGAGCGATTTTCCGCTTTCTTACAGAAAACTTACGTGTCACGATATTTACGACGCTGTGTCCCGACCTCAGTCGGTTTCCAATTCAGTAAAGAAGTGAATATTTTATTTCTTGTGTATAGGGCCCTTCAGCGGAACTACGATGGCAGATACGGTGCAACAATGTAGGCTTTACAAGCGGAGATAAGATTCACTTGTATTGAAAATGTGAAGCGGTACTTTTCACATACTATTGTTTTACTTGATACCCTCTAGATTTACATTTCCTTTACAACTAAAAAGTTCATTTTGTTGATTCGGAAGACTTTTCACGCGTTAAGAGCTAACTCCTGTCGTCAATTACTACACTTTAAACATCTTTTCCAAAACATACGAAGTTTCAAGATTTGAAATAATTTTGACATCAAAGCTAAGCTGGAAATACTGAGAAACCTTTAATAGACTTCACTCAACTTTTGCTTTTCAGGAGATTCATTAAAGTGTTGATGAAGGTTACATGTTATATAATATATGTATGCATACATTTGTCAGGTTAAACAATTTTGCTCTTGTCCTTTTTCCTAAACAGTGCGACCTTTTACACCTCTGTGGCTTTCGAACATAATGGCTATCAAGTGTTAAAGATTTGTCTACCGTTAACCAGTTGGAACATTAGTGCTGCTATTGCTACTGACCGTTCCAAGGTGATGTCCCTCTGTTTCGATTTCTGTCTTAATATCTTACCTGTTTGGTGTTGGTTTTGTTTTGCATGTATATATCACTTGCATATGTACAGTGATTCTGCCATTTGGTTGTGGTTTGGTTTGAGGGGTTTTCCCACTGCATATTCATCCATATCCAAATTATTTTCTTTGATAGTTATTTTGATATTCTGTCTACTAATAGGCAGTTTCATAGCTATGACACAAAAAGAAATGTGACTAGACTTGACGTTCTGTTCATATTTGATCAAAGATTACAAATGTTTTTGTCAGGCGAGAAGCTTGTTTTGCTCCTATCTAAAACTAATTGTTTCTGTAGCATCACGAGAGTGAAGTATATGTGACTTTGTAGTTAACAATTTGTCTAAGTTATTCAGTCAGTAAACTGTCAGTGAACACCCCTTCGAATAATAAATGGTCTTGCCCGAACTGAATGACGGACCAGTCCATGTTAGAAATTTAGCAGGGTAAAGATTAAATAAATACCAAATTCATATATATAAGGAAATTCTCGGAAAGGGCGTAATCTGTACGGTCGCTTCTGTCAGTGCTAAATATTCATGTCAATGACCTGAGTCAGTACAAACTAGCAATTCTTAGCGAAACTGGCATCAATTATTCATTGTTGTATCTGTTTGTTAGTCAGCCATATGCTGCGAAATGTCAAAAAAATGTTTATCATCCTCATTTTGTCTGTTTGCTATGTATGTATAGGCAATGCCTTTCCTAATGATTAAATATTCATAGTCATTCCAGTGCAGTGTTTTGATTGATTGACTGATTGATGTAGACTATTATTAATAAATTGTAAGGTTATACTTGTATTGTTTAAAGATAGTACTTCACTTTGATAACAAGTAAACAAGCTTTGTAATAAATGGAAATTTGCATACGTTTTTAAAAGTCTATTTCTAATTATATTTTAGTTTTAACAAAACTGCATACTTATCAACGTCTGATACAGTTTTACTGATTGGAAAATTTGATATTATAAAAAGCTTGAATCTCTGCTTGAACCCCAGATTAAAACAGACCTGTCACCGGGGGATAATATACCATGTCTTAATATATATCTAGGTTTATTTAGTCACTATTCAGTAAATCTCGCTCACCAATGGTCCATTATAGCTAACAATATATTCAAAGAAACTAGAATATGCTTTTAAAGAAAAGCCCATGTCTTCCCAAAAGCATAGTTAATGTAGTAATAGACAAGAAGACATTCAGGAGTTGAAATTAAAGAGACACTGATGGTTGGTTTAGTGTCTGAAATGCAGTAGGGGCCATCGACTAATAATCCTTAGAAGTTTCAATGTTCTGGATTAGGTGTTTCTCAAGTTATAGATTAAAAACAGTTTTCCATTTCAGGACCCTGTGACCTTAACTTTTGATCGAGTAACCCAAATATCAACAGGGTCATTTACTCTGCATGCCCAACAATCCTATAAAGTTTCAACATTCTGGAGTGGATCGGAAACGGTTTCCCATGTTGAGGCCCTTGTGACCTGACATTTAACAGAGCGACCTACAAGATCAATAGAAATCATTATCTCCGCATGTTCAATCATCCTATGAAGTTTCAATGTTCTGGGTCAAGTGGTTCTCAAGTTATAAATTAAAAACTGTTTTCCATGTTCTGGAACCTGTGACCTTAACCTTTGATGGAGTAATCTCAAAGTCAATATGGGTCATTTATTCTGCATGTACAATCATCCTATAAAGGTTCAATATTCTTGGTCAACTAGTTTTGAAGTTATTGATCGGAAACGGATTACCATGTTAAAGCCCTTTTGACCTTGCCTTTAACGGAGTGACCAAAAAAATCAATAGGGGTTATTTACTCTGTATGTCCAATCATCCTATGACGTTTGAAGGTTCTAGGTCAAATGGTTCTCCATTTATTGATCGGAAATGAAATGTGATGGATTCTGGCCCCTGTAACATTGACATTAATAGAGTGATCAAAAAGCAATAGAGGTCAGCTATATTGCATGTCCAATGATCCTACAAAGTTTCAGCATTCTGTGTCATGTGCTTCTCGCGTTATTTATCGGAAACGGGTTTTCATGTTCAGGCCCATTTGACCTTGACCTTTGGTGGAGTGACCCCAAAAACTACAGGGGGCGTCTACGTAATAAGCCTTACCACCGTATGAAGTTTGAAGGTTCTAAGTCAAATGGTTCCCGAGTTATTGATCGGAAATGAAGTGTGGCGGACGGACGGACAAGGCAAAAAAAGCATGTATCCCCCAGTAGGGGTAAACATAATTACCCCGTCTGATGCATTGCCCTATTATATGCAAATAACTTACTTAAACTGGAAATATATTGGATCAAGAACATGCTGAGAGAGCAATACTCTAATAAGTGGTTACACGTACGGCAATTGTTTGATTTTAGGAGCATCCTTATGGAAAATACATCGACATGTTTCAAACTTTCCTGATTAGGTTTCGTTAGAATTTCAATCATTAGATTATTACAATAAAAAATCTATATTCTTCCTTACATCAAAGCAAATGCATTAGAATTTGCTGTTCGATGTCTTTTATCATCGTTCATTCTGACAAAACTTCATAATAATTTTATGCACGCAAAGAAGAGATTGAAAGAACTTTACTGGTTTAAAAATAGCATGAAAACATCTCTGATCAAAGAGTGTTAACTTGATTTTAGATTTTTAAATAATGGTAATATTGACAAGTTATTGATCCTCGGCCTTTTTGCAGCAGTACACGCATGGAGCTCAAAACACGTCCTCTCCCTACTGTGTTTTATGTCAATGTAGTAGAGTGGAATTCGAAATAGTACTGGTAGCTGTGTACACGTACACATCTCATTTATTGAGACAGCGTCCTTTTATATCCGCATCAGTAGCGCAATGATAGAGCGGTTTCTTTGAATGTATGTCCAAAATGGTACTGGTACATTCCTTGCTTAGCACTCAGTTTTTAAAATCGGTTGTACCAGGAGGTGGAGTAACTGCTACTGGAGACCTAGTTGGTCGCAAAAGAGTTTTGCAGCTCGTGTTCTCTCTTAATTATGTGCGACATTAAATAAAGCTTGTAAGTAATATAATCATTATCTAATTTAAATTATTTATCAAGTGATTGATCAGGCTATTTAGTTAACGTGAGTTTGCGTACTGATTCTGAAAAGTTATGTACGAATACCCTCCCCCCACCACCCCCACCCTGGAAAACTGGTATGGAATATCATATTATAATATCTTTTTCTCTTTACAGCCGACTTTAATTAAAGGGCAAGGAATGCCTGAAAATAAGTCAATTCTATATGAAAGCCATTCTCAAGACTTTCATAACGTTGAAAAAACACTTAAGATCAGACCACTATTGAAAAAGATATGGCAGTTTGAAATTTAAGAAAATGCTTGATCATAGAGACAGCCATTTTAGTGTGTTTATGATGTCGTTTACATATTGCTGAATGCTTTATTTATCAAATAACCTTTGATTTTATATGTTTTGTAAGATGCAAAACATGGTAATATCTTTCATTATAGGTGGAAAAATATAGAGAAATTATTTTACAGAAATAAGAAAATACAGTTCAAATATACATCTAAAAACAAAATGGCCGCCAAATGATCAAATATTTAAATGTTTTTAACTTTCTCATTTTTAAGCCGATTTTGAAAATTCACTTCTTAGAATGATTTAAGAAATCCTAGCAGAAATCCTTACATAAGAACAACATTGACTTTTCCTTTTAAATAAAACAAAAAGAAAAAAATACAAAATCCAACATTTTATTGGTTGAATTTTCATCACAACTTTTCATGTATTTTTGCAACTTTACATACGATCAGATTAGGGCGGTTGCAGCACAGTTTGGTGGATGAAATGGTTTTGATTTTTTTTCAGGATAAAATAGTAAAATGAAATCACGCATCTGTTTCATTACTTATGTCAAATTGTTACTTTAAAGAACGCAATGTATCACAAAAGCGAAATAAATTAACTAACGTTACTATCACAAATAGCGATTACAAGATGGGCTATCTTTTTCTAAAACCGACGTTTTGCAATAATAAAGACGCCTGAGATATTGAAAAGAAGTAAACATTTCAATGTTCAAAGGTACAAGTTTTATGCCATCATTCTGATAGCTTCTACGTGCGGTGGAATTCTGCTATTAATACAAAGTAGAGTATTGATGTAAACCTATACCATCTACACATCACTTTTTATTGTGTTTGTGACGCTTATATATTCATCAGTGAAATAAAACTTGCAAAAGACCAGATCATATTTCCTTAGACGTACGAGTCAAGAAATAAAAACAGACGATCAGTGTGAAGATCGTGTTCATAAATTCATTTTATATCATACTCACAGACGGAAGCAATTTGCTTGAAAGCATCGAATCGAGAAGGAATGATTTATTGCTTTACGTAAAGACTATTTGTATAATTTATTATTACATTTGTCCTTTTGTAAATCGCTGGTTCACAGTTTGTGTGGACTAGATCAAACACATCATAAGGTGAAGACTAAAAAATAAGATGTGTATATAAAGCAACATCAAAATTAATCTTATTGTGTTAGTGGACTTGCTGTGGAATGTGCAGGCTTGTTTGTAATAGTTGGCCTGGTATACTGTGGTTGTGGTTAGTTCGTATAAACTCTCTCTACGTATATAATAATTTTGATTGCGAATTTGTATCCTCGCGGAACTCACGTATAGGAAAGTCAACTGTTTTAAATTTAATTATATTCCTTAATGCAAGCTATGTCTTTAAATTCAGTGTATCATTGAGATCCAGTTAACTTTCAGAGAGGGAAAATATAGCTTCTCTGGTCCCAATCTGTTAAAAAGACTACACTGTCACTGTTGAATTGTGAGACATGACAGCATAGATTTGAGTATATATGCAAATGTTGAACCAGTACGAATATGTAGACTATAAGTACAATTCGGGTGTGTATATATAGCAGCATTGAAACTAATCTTATAGGGTTAGTGAACTAGCTGTGGAATGTGCAGGCTCATTTGAACTGCTAGGCGCTTTACTGCAGTTGGGCTGGTATATTGTGGTGGAGATTAGATCGTATAAATTAAATCTATATATGACAAAGCCGACATTTGCAATCGTTTCATGCTAATGATGTCGTGTTTTCGAGTAAGAGATGACTACGTTTAGATATACAATCATGTTTTGCAGAGACAATTGAAGGAATAAGAATGCTAAGTCATGGCAATTTTTATGTCAATTTGGATATGTACATGATTTATATATGTATACATAAACTACACTAAGCGAGAGCGCCAGCAATTAAAGTCATTGTAGAGTCTATAGAAGTTCGAAGTTAGCATTGAGCGTATAAATACATACGTTTACTTAAGCACGTTTTGACATATTGTATCAAGAAAAGATATCATTTCTCCGCAAGCACAGCAATAACTTATTTTATTGTTTAACATTGAGCACACGTAATCTTCGCTCACATGAAAACAGTTTCACGAATAAATCACGGTCAGACTCATTATTGGATACGCTTTACATTTAAGTACAAGTTAGACTGACATGATTCCCGTTATGTCAATGTGATGTATACAAATTATATTATGCAAAAACGGCATTCATGAATATTATGTTTTGAGAACCATAATTAATGCATACATATATGTTTCATTTATTTTTATTAAATCTATACTTCATAGTCATTTCCATTGGTCTAGATGCAGTCACACGATCACTGATAAAAAGTTGTGTTGACTAAAAGGAGGAGCCAAAAACACGTATTAACCTCCACCTATAGCGGTATCACGGTTTGAAGCCGAAACAATCTGACGTCGTACACAAATAACTACAAAAATGATCAAAGGCTGCAGATATTTGTATCTAATATCTCTGCATTCAATTAACTTTAAGGATTTTGTATTCAAAGATAAAACAATAATTGCCACCTATTAGGTTCGGTAAATACGATAAATTATTGAAATCTTACAGATTTTTTATGCTGATACAAAAATCACTGGAACCACTGTATTGGGAAATACTTATAAGTAGGCTGGATTTAATAATAAAACAATTGTGGCCTTTCAGGTTCGGTCAATATGTGGATTAAGCGATATCAACCTCGGACTGCGCCCTCGGTCGATATCGCTTTCATCAGGTCGATAAATATCAACATCACCAAAGAGCAATAATTGTTTATTGTCCCAAAGCTAACAACAAGCGCATTCTTAGACAGTTGAAAAATGTTCTATACAATTGGCGGCTACCTGTAGAAGCGTTGCGAGGAATGATTGCTATTGCTCTGTCCTGCAACTTTGGAAATACGCTTGGAACAAAGCGCAAGGTGTGTTTGCAATAACCTGGTTTACACTCCAACATGGAATTGTTTTGCCATTGGCCGTAACAAGGTGGTGCCCCAATACGTTCCTTTAAGTTTTACATCGTTGTCTATATGTTTTGCTTTGTGAATAAATTGTTACGCTCCTTACATCATATACTACCTGACAGTGTTCAGTTGCTGCCTTGCACATATTGGACTGGCCGTTTGATTAAGTATTGTGTATAACAAAAGAAATGAACTTCAAGACTTAAATGTGGGACAAGATAAATAACTCTCCGGCTTCACTTACTTGATGATGCTTTATGACTCCTCGAAATCTTAACGTTAGTGTTTGTCTTTAAATATGTGATAACGTGAACCATTTTATGACTGCACTGCTCTGCATGACTGAGCTATGTGAACCACTGCTCATGAGCCACTGTTCGCCCTTGTCCGACTGTTTGTTTTTCAAATGGCCGAACTATGTCTGCCAAATTTCAACACGCATCTGTTCTATTGGATGGCATTGTCTCATGGAAGCATTAATATTCTGAATCGTGAATTCTGATTATTACGCTGTTTGTATCATTTGTCCTATAATTGGTATTTATTCAACAGTTTGCGATTCCTATTACCTTGTTGTCTAGGGAAAATTCAGTTAAAATGACCACTTTATTGCTTTTCTTGCGCCTATAAACAGTATCCTTCCTGTGACATACAAGGCACCTGTAACGAATCAATATAACGAAACACTACGTATGTAATCTGCAATGGCAATATAATTGAAACGACACAATTAAATAATACAACGTAAGTTGAATGAGTCATATTTTTACAAATGTAGTTTACTTTCAGTTAATATCCTTATATGTGCTAATATGTGAAAATATTTGAAAAATTTAAAATATTTGTGATTTTATTCGAACTAGGCTGTGTTCAAAACGAGCTAAACGCTTTGAATTCATAGCTGTTATATGTTGCATTTTTGTTTATAAAAATGAATAAAATACACATTTCATAATTTATATTGATGTTCTATGAGTGGATTAAAGTAACACAAAAATACATAAAAATATTCATCCAACATTTAAACTCATCTAAAAGAAGTAGATCAAGTTAAACGTTTGGCCTTTTTTATAGATGGACAAATTGTTTTACCTATTAGATCAAAAATATTCTAAATACATACACGCTAAATGGTTCCAATTTACTTTTGTCTATAACTGATAGATGGTCGGACGACGATTGCATGTTATCAAGTTATAAGTTAACTAGGAAATATATCTTATTAATTAGTTAAATGCCTATGAGACGTTGACATGTGAATTGTTTCGCTGAACATCAAGTGGTACTATATAGTATAAACAGATGATTGTATGTCAATTAGTCTTCTGCTGTATTCAGGGTTAAATACAATTGATTCTTAATGTATGTAGCTCAGACATCCACTTATAGGTAAAGCTATTTGCTTTAGTAATTTAGATTGACTTGGAAAAAAACAACAGCAACAAACGCCTATACCTCTTTTTGTAGTAAACTACATGATTTGTATCCACGATATTTGTCTAGTGCACATGTTTTAAACAATTCTATTTAATGTTCAGACCGAATGATAACCTATGCATTTACTTGAATTAAAACAGACAGTTGGTATTTAATTTGTTCCAGTAGAAACTTGTAAGCGTAAATCCAAGAGACGAATTAGCTATCAAGAGGTCTAGAGTACGAATCCTAGACAAGGCGAACGTTCTCTGTGACAAAATAATGGATGACGAAGAGTCTAATGTCATTTTTACGTAATGTGCTACTTAAGCTTAATTTAAAGTGAAATGAGACAGGAAATGCAAAACTTTATAACAATTCTATTTAAGGAGTATGTATTGTATTCATTGAAAATCATGCCATCAAATTTGAAAGAAACATACCGTACATATATATATTTATAAAAAAGAACCAGTCGAAATACAAACATAATAAAAGATAACTAGAAAAAAGATATTTCAAGATGTGTAGTGAAAGTGTAATCGATATTGTAATACTTAATAAAAACACATTTGTGTACATTTTTGTAACAGAAAAGAAAAGGTGAAAGTAAGGATTGCCTTCCTGAGACAGAATGTTATTTACAATTATATCACCTAACTTCACTGTCTGGCATATTTTTTTCTAATTAGCTACAGATGCACAATAAAATTCATTCACGTGTAAGTAAAAAAGTGAAAGAATAAATTTATTTGTAGAAATAAAAATTTATGAATTGAAATATACAGATACAATTAGTAAATTCGAAATTATAACATCAAACATTTCTCTTTTGTTACTTTATACAAGAACAGAAAATTGTTGTTTGCTAAGACAATACTCACATGATCTCTTGTGTTTGACTGTTGGGAAAGATCTGCTACTTCATTTTTGTTTTGTTTTGTAAGGTACTTTTCACGCTGACACAAATACTGGTCAAATGGTGATAATCCAGCTCTTCATTGTAGATAAAAAAAAATCCGGACGTACTTTCAGTTGTGGGTCGGCAATTGGTTAATCAGTCGTCCGTAAACCAGCCTGATGGCTATTTTAAATGGAAGCATTCTACACACAAATTGAGTTTATGGACAAACAGTGGCAAGGGCAAATAACTAAAAATATCAATTTGTAGATATCATTGTCATCATAAAAAATAATTAAACTTTCAGAATTGACCTATAATTATGCTTCTTTTTTTCAAATCTGAAGGTATTGCACAACTCCTGTGCAGCATGAAAATTTCATATACTTATTGAATCAATAATTGCTTCTGACTATTGATCGACAAAACCATTTAAGAAGTGTTTATTAAAAATACATCAAGATACTTGTATATTTGACGGTATTCTTTTTTTTTTTTTTTTTTCTTTTTAACTTATTACCCTGTTAACATTTGTTGAGTATAGACCGGTCATAAATCACAAACTGTTAACGGTTAATCTATATAAGATGTTCTGTTTTAATATATATTAACATATGTAGGTCTGGTACAAAATACTAAAAGTAAACACAGTTTGTGAATACACGCAGATCCTCGAGCAGAGCTATCGCGGGCTTGTCTCAACAGCTGTGAAATTAATTTCCAAGAACTGATTTTAAATAATTACTTCATTTATATCCTGCACTTTAATCGAGGCTATTAATTATCGGCATCGTAACGTTATATGTCTCTAATGGCCTATAATGTTAAACAAATATATTACTCATTTTCGGAGCTAAAACGAGTTACTGTGAGTCCTCAGATAATATAATTAAACAAGCAAATTCAGTGAATTTACTTCCCCCACCGAATAAGTTGTTTGGTGAATGAGGTGAGTATTTTTTAACGATATTTAATTTCAAGATATAAACAAGTTATGTACAAACAGACCGTGAAACTGTGTGTTGATTCCTAGTTTTCTAAAATCAAAGGGGAAAAGCTTTGCCCTATAGTGATCTGTATTTCTACTAAGTTTCATAAATATCCATCAATGTGTTACTTTGCTATGCGGGAATTTATGGATTGTAATATAATTAAAGGGCAACAACTGCGGTTTATGAAGTGATCCAGACGCATTTGCGCATGCACTGCCACCCTATATTGATCTGCATTTGAGTAAAGGTTCGAGAAGATCAATCAATAGATTGCTTAGATACAGTCAAAAATCCATATTGTTACCAAGTCAAGGGGCTCGGTCAATTAAGATACTTTTTTAATTGTAACTGTGTCCAATGTTTTACCAATTCAAGGGAAAATCTTTTACTGGGTCAAGGAGAAATAAAACAGTAAACGAGCAAAGGTCATGTATTTATTGACAAGTATGAGAGGCTTTGTGATTCTAGTTAAAACACGATTTGAATTATAAGCATTCCATTTTTTTCCCAATCAAACCAAAGTGAAAACCTCGAGGATTCGAGAGGGATAATACTATATGCGAAAAAAGGTCACGCGCTAATTGAAAATTATGTGAGGTCTAGTAATTCTCGCTTAAATACCTTGTGAATTATAAGCATTTTCAATTTCATACGGACAGACGGACGAATAGCCAGACGGACAACGCCAAAACAATATTCCTTCGCCCCCGGCGGGAGATAAATAGGGGTTTGTACATTACTTCTGTATCGCTCTCGATAGTAAAATCCAGTGCGTAAATATTACTTATTTTAAAAGGAAACTTAAAAGTGTATATTGGACATATTATTAAGTGTAATCCTTAACACAGATAATATAATCATTTATTAAAGAGATCTCAATATTGTACGTATTTGAACTGAAATAGGAGGACTCCCTTTACTTTAATTCAGTACAAGTATTATGCACCATATTAAGCATACAATACTATGCTTATATACAACAATGCTTTTAACAGCTAGTCTTGTTTGTTCTACATAATATTTACAAATTCAAGGGATGCTGTAAAGACCAGGACCCTTTTAAAATATTTATAACCTGTATTGCAGTCTTGAAGAATATTGTTGTTTCTGCCTTTTGTCACATGTATGCCAGAGAACTCGTATAACATTTAAACATTCATTTAATATTACATTCGCGAGCTCATTGTATGTCTTCTAAAGGATATGTAAATGGAACAGGAAACCCTTTCGTTTTGTTTCTCTTTAAAACTTAAGTAAGGCAACACATCAATACACAGTGCAGTTTCAGACCTCCCCACCAGCACAAGTTTCTATGTTCGGCAACACCAGCCCTCATTCCAAAGTGCAGGGTGTTGTTAAACCATAGAATGTTAACCAATGATGACGGTGATGCAGGCCCTAATTGGCGGGCATCATACAGAAGACCACTTTCTTCATCAGTTATGTCATTAACAGCATGGTGTTTTACCATGTCCTTGCTTTTTAAGTCTTTTTGTTTACATTTTAGAAATTCGCGGGTGTTTGAAATTTCATAGCCTGTGGTAGGAGTTATGCCATAATTGTGTTGCTTAAATATCGTTCAAAGCTACTTGGCATACTTCTCAATGTTGTTTTCTTCTAGTTGTTGAGTTTTCAGTTTCGAAGAGATGCTCGTCAATATCAACAGATCTGACAAAGAGACTGGCCTACAACAGGTAAAGAAATAATTTCGAACACAATATAGATTTGCTCTTGCATGTTTTGCAATGCGCATTTGATGTTAACTTGTATTACTAAGCAAGTGGAAAAAGATGAAATATATCGCCGATTTTTCTTGACATATTGCCGTGTTACGACTGGCAAATTGTACATGTTAACAAGGGTCGATTGGGCATTAACTAGGACAACAAAATATAAAAAGTAATTTTTAGGTAAGTACTAACTGACAACTTCTTTACTCATCATATGAACAGAGGTAGTAGCAACTTTTTTTTAGCTTTTGTACATGAAACATTGTCTTATTGAGGTTTTTTTCTGATTCATCTAAAATATTTTTTGTCATTTCTAGGTTTTATTGCTGTGAAACCTGTGTTTAAATTGACTTCAAAGCCAAGTGTGCGAAGAAGATACTTGTTGTTTAGAAAGTGATCTTGCTCAAATCATCTAGATAATACTAGACTGGTACAAGGTCAACACTTGGTTATCATTCAAACTAACTTGTGCTGAATAAGGAGCTTGATCAAAGGATTGCAAAGTTGAGTTTTCAACACATTAGAAGAGGTTGTTTAGCTCTGCAGAGTCAATATCGTTCAAGATTGAATCTTCAAATACATTTGTTTCATTTCTTGAAACTGTGGAACTAGTATATTTTGTGCAGATTTCATCACGTGACACTGTATGTTTAGCCGTTCTCTGGTTTCTTTGTTTATCAAAGTTAAATAATTGGTCTTGTAAACCCTTCATCGGTTTATGTCTTGCAACCGTGATGATTTGCCTATCATTAACTAATTGCAGTTTGTACATGCAGTAAGTTCCTAGTAGATGAACGATGTCCGTTATTTTGCCTTTCTCGCCATTCGATTCCACTTGAATAGTGTCCCCGACCTATGACATTAGCATTATTTCGTACTCGCTAAGGGAGGCAACTCCAAGTGAGCGATCTTGTGATATTACAAACATCTACCTCCCTTTATTTAAGGTGTATGAATAGAAAGTAGTTCCATCACTCCCAAAAAATAAAGATTTTTGAGTCGGCTAAAGGCTGAAAGCCTTTTGACTAGTCCTTGCTATCCAACGATTCTCTAAATGGACCAAATAACACAGTGAAGGGATGTAGTTCCATTAGATTTCTCAAACTTCAAACAGTTCACTGCATGAATGAAGTTAAGTTGTGTCAATATCCTTTGCTATGACCAATATACGATGTTATCTGTCATATTTATGACTTGTAATTGTGCAATTCTCGAATGTAACTCATTAAGCATAAATGTGCATTTTAAAAATTGCGCAGGCTTACAAAGCTTGGGTAACATCCAGCGAAAGACAAAAAATAGTTCCAGCAGGGCTCCAGATAAGATGCGTATTAGCGTAAATTACGTATAGAAATAATGCAAATACGCATGTCTAATAATTTCTAAGCGTATAAAAACGTATATAAAATTACAGAAACGCACACAATGCTTTTTTAAAAACAAAATCTGAATCGTCTGGATGCGTTAGGTAACATAGCCGATCAGCCTTAATTCTCCCACATTGAACGTAAACACGCATCGTATGATTTCTATAAACTTTGGGTGGGTTGAATTTTGCAGTCAGTAAACGGATAAATTATCGGAAGAAGAAGCTCTTACTGGTTTGTTTAGTTACTACTGATATTAAAAATGATTTTAATTCTTATTTTTCGAAAAATAAACAAATCGGCGAAACATTAAATTGTATTTTCTTGTAGTTTTTGAAATCGAAAGTAGATCGTCTATGTTTGGCGAAACGAAACAACTTTTTTATGAAAAGATTTAAATAAAAGGTAATTTAACCGTAAACTTCAATGTCAGATACTGCCAATTGCTGCTAAATGTCTTCGTATCATCACAATTTGTAAAATATATTGTTCAAACTGGAGAAAAGTGTAATCGTATCCGGATATAATAGTTTGGGTAAATATCGAGCTGTGTTATGAAATTTTAAGAAAAAAACTAAAAACAAACTGAAACTGGTAGACTATACTGTCAGTACATCAATCATTAGCCGACTCAGGCCATTCAGGCCTTTGATTCTATCTGATAAGTGAGAAATAAAAAACAGCCGTAAATGTATTCATTGTCACAAATAGATTGTTAGAATTTCAGCGGGTGAACTGTTTTATAATTGCTTGCATATGTCACTTGCAGTGAATTTCCCATCTCAGACTTAGCTATATCAAGTGTCAGATTGACTTCCTTGTTCCTAATTTCGTTGACGCCACGTCGAGCTAGTTTCTCGTGGTAAAACAGTTCTGTAGAGCAAATGACAGCGCCCTCATTAACAACCATAGTGTGTCACAATACCTACATGTATCATTTGTAGGAAGGAATACCAGATAAACTGAAAGCAACTTATGACATGACGTAAATCAGTGTGACTGAAACCTTCCGTTCAATCGGCTGATCTCTTCTACAAGGGCCACATGAGAATATTCTGGTCTACTCCAATGAACAACTTGGTAATTACACTTTCTTTTAACTGTTTTATCCTCGAGTCGAATTTGAGACAATTGTTTTCCTTAATTAGGGATGGCATGTCGTGAGCGACATTTTTGCAAATGAATACTCTAATATTTCCTCATGAAATGAAAAATATATATGCATTTTTTAAACAACAAGTTTAAAACAAGTAAAATAACAGACAGGACACACATTTTCTGTGTCCTATATTACTGAATACTTTGTTAATGATATAATAAAAGACATTTAATTCCGCTGAAATAGGCACTGGACATTTTAGATGACAAGTTCTTGCCCATTGTATAGGAAGGCATTTGTGTATGAATCTTTATTTAATTGACAAGCGTCGTTATTAATATCATTTTTCTTCAAGACGAGAAAGAACGTTGGTTAAATGCAACAAAGCTGCTTTTCGAGTTTTACCATCTTCTTATTTATACAGAAAACCGTATTTTCTGTTCAAAAAAGACAAACAGGACTTACCGATTGTTGATTTAAAGACATCGTCTGCCAGGAACTTCAACAAAAAGGCCTGGCAAGTATAATGGTTCCAGCCTATAGGAGATTATTATAAGCTTAACATTATTATTTGTTTTTGTTACTAGTGTTAAATATTGAGTGATTTGCCTGATCTCTGAAACTATTCAGCTCACAATCAAATGACTTGAAAATAAATGGTATACGAATCT
This sequence comes from Mercenaria mercenaria, assembly GCF_021730395.1. Taxonomy (NCBI): domain Eukaryota; kingdom Metazoa; phylum Mollusca; class Bivalvia; order Venerida; family Veneridae; genus Mercenaria; species Mercenaria mercenaria. Next base: position 82,218,649 of record NC_069365.1, on the reverse strand, counting down.
TTTAAGGCTAGATAGCAAAAGAAACAAATGTTATATGGGATAGAAAGGTCTCCCTAGCTCTGCATCAAATGCATTCAATATTGTTTGTCAGCTAGTCTTAGACATAGTAACTTTACCGATGGTTCCCATTTCATTGTTCAATACATATATCCAAAATGTATTGTTGCTGAACAAAGATTAAAAGAAATGCTTTTTTGGTATTACGTAGTTTAATTGAGCCATATTAATGGCGAAACCGGTTGAGATTTTTAAGTTGTAATTTTACTCATTTAAATAATGTGATACAAAAAAGGCATTTTCTTCAATTTTTTTCCCGCTATATATATGACGTACACTTCAATGGGTAAAATTTATGTATATTGGCATAGATGTACATTTCAACACACTATATTTTTTAGTTAATAGATTAATGCTTTGTATTGCTTTATAGACATTTTTATTTTGTTTTGAAAGTCACTCTTAATATTGTCTAATACCTCCACGGTACAACAATAAAGAGGAAGATTCTTTAGAAATTCATAATATTTCGATAACCGCTGTCTATATTTTCATATCCTAGTACTAATAAATCTATAAGAATGAACTGTTTATATGGATCAGAGTCCTTGGTTTCATACTTGAAACCACATGCAAAAATAGTTTATTAATTACAGCCTGTGATAAAAAGCTGTGGAATAAGATCTATTACTAAACTATTAATTTTTATTGAAAAAGGGTACTCTGCCCTTGAAAATGGCATTTTTTTTTGGGAAAAACCGTTTTTAAGGGCAGATAACTTTTTTGAATACGAGTGACCTATGATTTCCTTGTTTATGCGTTATATTTCAATGAATTGACTTTAATTAATATTCTAAATTTCGTTATTATTTATTGCATTGAACCGTTTTAAGCAATAACTTACGAATGTAGCAGAATATAAAGCGATAAAATGAATATTGAAGATTAATTATAAAGTTTTTTGTTTATATCAGTATTGAAAAGAAATAAACTGTCACTAATGTATTTGTTGTAAATGTGCTGTATGTATTGGAAATAAAAATATATTATAAAAAAAAAGAATATAAAGCGATCATGTTAAAATTCTTTCCGGAGAGTATATTTATTATTTTTCCCTCGGGTTAACTTCTGCTTGCATGCATACAGCACTCACTGTTCGTCCGAATTTCTTTAAAAAAAGAATGGTTGCAATTCAGACTTTGTTTTATAAGACTGATAAATATATATTGAAATTTGTCTCGTAAAAATACAAATTGTGACAAATGGGATACTTAAAGGAAAATAGCTCAATGTTTACAGAGTAAGCAACATAATGTCTATCTGATCTAAATATTAAGAATTTCTTCACATTGTTTGAACTTCTTTATTGATTAAGAAAATGCTATTATGTTTCCTCAAACACAATTTAGTTTCTGTTTATATACGCATTTCTTTATATATACACTTTCTAACAAGTACAAAAATTGTTTATTATTATCATAACTTTATTTACGTGATATTAGAATACCCTAAGTTTCGTTTCTTCTTTATCTTTTTCATGTTAAGATAATTTCCGAAATAATATTTGTTCAGTCTTCTGCAACCAATTCCCATTGGTACATAGGAAAATGGAATACTAATAGTTTCGAATATTTTTTTCTTCTATTTCACAGGTAATAAAATATGACAATTCTTATTTATCATTTAATAATGTAGAGCTACATCCATACTTAAATGTCAGTACATATTTATATTGTATTGAGCATGTACTATATTTATACTGAAGCATTGTATTGCTAATATACATACACTTGTAAGTTTATTTTAAGATAAACTATATGTAGTATTTATTCAGCTTTGCTTTCAAAACTAGTATACCTTTAATAGCATTACTTTTATGAAACGTTTTTAATCAGTTTTATACCCATATTTTAAAGCAGCAGATTTTTTTTGACCTTCGCGTCTGATAGTTGGACGTTTGATTTTTATATTTAATACATATATAGTAGATCAAGACTTACTGGTGCTGGTTAAGGTATCCGATCAACAAATAACTAACATTTCGATGCACGGGATTCACCGAGCTATTTTGGTATCATTTGAAACAGTTGTGTCTGCTGAACAGGAATTGGTAAATTAGATGACCATAAATGTTTTTTTGGCTGCGAAATGTTAAATCTTACACTGTAATAACCGGATTTCTGTTATATTAAAGTATCATTAAAGACTATAAAGTAAAAAAAAAAACATTAAAAAAAATCTGTAACACATTTGTCATGTCATTATATGTTCTTTTTCATTTCATTTTCAGTAGACAATACACTTTCAAATGTTACCAAAATTATATGAGCTTACCAGGCATCAATATTTGATATATTTTAACAGCACTGTTATATAGAACTTCGTTATTACTTTTTTTGGATCGGATACCTTAAGTAAAATCTCTCTTTTTACTATGTAGCGCGGACAAGTATCTGAATAGTCACTTAGAATTATTGTAAGCTGAAATGCTCATTTTCCAGCAGATGGAAACAATCTAAACAAACAGTTTCACTGTTGATAAAAATATTTTTATAATTGACAATGTGTTCTCTCTTTAAAATATAAACACACAATGTGTAACACCACAATCCTATTCAGGGTGATTTTGTTGCATTTAGGTTACATAATAGAGACTATTATCTGTCGTGACGTTTTTTGCAATAAGCTAAAGATACTTATATTAATTCTCGTTTTACCTCCCACCAGAGTCTAGCCCTTTCATCGGTTGAGTAGTGTCACGTGGTTGCCCTCAATATTTCTATAGAGGGTCAGTGGGTGACCCTACAGGAGAATTGCAATTCAAAATGGCGGAAACATGCATTTCCTTTTGTTGTTCATTAATAAATTTTGTTGTTGAATTAAAGCAAAATATTTCTTCTTTAATTATGATTTAACGTTTCATTTTTTAGGTTGACTATTCAATGAATGAGGGAGCTATCCTACTTGCCCGGGCTTCGCCTCGCCCTCTATAAAGCATACTGACCCTACATATTTCCGTAGAGGGTCAGTAACAAACCCAATAATTAATAAAATACGTGGTCAGCTATGAACACAAACATGTTAAAGGTGCGCACTAGATACTTTACAAAACGAATTTAATACGTCATTAAAAGCACCATAAGACCGTAAATTTGGATATGAAACAGGAGTTCTACCCAAACCAAGATATCGATGGCCGATTAGTTACTTGTCCCATACCGCCGTATATCGAGTTTTATCGTGCAAACAAACCAGCAAAGTCCTGATACCATGCACAGCCGGGATAGTAGTTTTTAATTTTATTTTTTTATGCATTTAGTATGAATTGACAATTGTCCTATACCAGTGTACATTATTCAAAACCGTACATACATTGCACTATAGACATAATGACATAACAATATCGGCTATTGTAACATTTAGAAACTTGTTTCATCCTGGTAAATTTGAGAACAATTTTTACCTTGATTCCTCTGTAGAAATGTTTCACATTTAGATTTAAAGCCAATATTTTCAGACAAAAACTGATTTTCGAAGGGAAAGAATGTATATCAGCCAAAGTCTTATAACTATTACGTACTTAAGCATGACGCCAAATTCTGTAATTGAGCCTTTAGTGTTTCATATTGCAAAGTCAACACAGCGATTATTTCCCCTGGTAGTTTGTTTAAGAGATTGCCGTAGCTATTACCTGACTACAGTTGTTGAATCATTCTCGTTTTACTATTTATTGAATGTCCCTATGAGTCTATTCAAATGTTGTATGTGCGTGACGAGCGCTTTTCAAAAGGAGCACTTTGACGAAAAAGTCATAATACACATCCGAGAATCTGACATTGAATACCTACTCTAAAACCTTCAATGTCCATAAGCAACGTCTCACTAAACAACGATTTCTAAACAAAGCACAATCTGTTTCTACAGTGTTTGTCAAAATATATCTTGTATTATCCATATTTTATGAATTGGGGTAGAAAAACCTATCTTATATACTTTTTAAGAAGCACTCTAAAGTTTGTATTTCTTTAATTTTATAAGATAAAGTGTTCGTCGCAAACTGTTTCACAAACATACACTTGGGATATTTTTATGCAACCATATCAAAATAGTATGATTCTAACAAACAATGTATGGTATGATTCTAACAAACAAAGTGTTTACGTTCCTACAAAGTGCTATATAGTAAAGAATGATAGATAAAACTGTTTTCATTATTTTCGAGTCGTAACCACTTGCAACTATCAAGCCTTTGAAAACAGATCTGTATTATAATGAAATAGTAATATAATGTAAATAGTGTTACCTGGCTAGAACCTAATTAGAAAGTCCGTGTGTATGGTCCCTTGGGATCCTGGAGTCTATTCAATAGGTGTGTAATAGAGTTGCGCTTAAGGCGATGCTAGGGTCGTGATAGGTGTTGCACATCTTATTACCTCTCATGAACAGACTCAATCAAAAGAGTCTGCTATTATTCTTTTTTGGTTGCATTCTATGCTTCCAAGGGATCCTTTTACAAATTTTGTTACAAAAAAAAGATTAAATGCGCAAAAAACTTTAGAATATATATAAGCAAATAATGCATTTACTCTGCTTGGATAAAACGATTCGACGTATTGTGAAAGCAATGTCATCAACTATTACGAAGCTCAAATCGGGAAAATGGCAAAATATACAAACCAGTGGAAAAGTTGTCGTCTTTGCAACACCTGCGTTTCAGTGAAGTTTTATACATGCAATTTTGATAAATGACTTTTGTATATTCAGTTCTTTTTTATATTATTTTTTCATTCATATCTAAAGTTGTTACTAATTCAAATACCAATATCGTTAAAATTTGTGCGTAATCACTTCTTTGAACTAATACTCAAACTAAAAAGTAATTTGTCCAGTGTTAGCTCTTTTGCTTTATGCATATTATGGCTGCAAATGAAAGCTTGATGTGATACTGTTCTCATGACGTTTTTCTTTGGACTGACGACTATACTTAAAATATATACATGAAACCTACGTTAAGCAGCCCGGGTGTCAAATAATCTGACAGTTTAAGGCAGTTGGCTATTACAGACAAGTTAAAATTATTACAGAACATCAATTTCTGGTGTAATCTGACTGACTGCTTAAGGAACGTGGCTACTTGATACAGGTGATCGCTTGGACAGGTTAAACTGTAAATTAAGTATTAATATATTTTAGCACTTTTAGATGTAATGATATATGTTTCAAACTGCTGTCAATATGTCATGAAATCCAGGGTCGGTTCAAAAACGTGTTTCCTTCTTTAACAAAATGTTTCAGCTTTTCACACAATGCTGAATATTTTAACCTCATTGTATACAAGTCAGCAATAAAGAATCCAAGGTAAAGAAGAAAATACATTAAATATATGTTTTTTAAAAATATATAAAAGTACAAATGTCCTTTTCAATAGCAATACAAGAGACACTTTCATATTTATATCAGTTCTATTATTAAGATGTCCTCTCATCTAACGTAATAACCTAAAACGATTACGTTTATATTAATGGCAAGAAAGGGAAGAATGACAACTCTGCAGACCATATAGCTACATATATACAAGAGGGTCTGCATAGCTATTCCCACTTATCCAATTTATATATGGAATTGATCATTACAGGTAAAGCTGGGCCTGTTCATTTCAGTTGTTCTGAATGGTGGCAACAGAACACAGTTCCTACTTATCAAGTATTTTGTGATGGTTACACATTTTAGAATAATTTTATTAATGATCTTGATTATATATTTAAGTCTGTTAAAAGTCTTTCGTAAATAATGCACGAGCAAATACAAATACATTGTAATAAAAGCTTTTTAAGTGTTGAACGATATATGCTGCTGCATTGTAAACAGTTATCGTTACATAACTTTATATAAATAGCAAAAGACAGTAAAGACTCGTTCTATGTATTCATTTATACAAATGCTACGTGTTAGTCAGCTTAGGACTTTATTCAGTCTCTTATTTAATTCTATATCCCAGTTATTCAGTCAACCGTTCTTTCATATTCTCATCAATAGTAGCCATTGACTTACCAAAGATGCATGTTTATATAAGACTGTTACAAGTACTCATATTTTCAACAACCCATCTTAAAGAATGTGTGACTACACTGCAGACACTAAGGATACTGATACGTTAAAATGAAATAAACGTTAATGTCTTGATTTGGTCTCTGCTTCTTTATCGCAGAAAATGTTGCGACATTCAATTGAGTAATACTGTTATAGTCTGGAAGTATAGAGGCCGACACAAATGCAAAATAACTTGATGTTTACAACTACTTTACAGAAATATGTACCCGCGAAAATGTGTTACTTTTACCAATATTGTGTCATTCGCGTAGAAATCAGCAGCAAACTATTATCGAGAATAACTATCAGGATTCAAAGTATCTTTCCAATATGAATGTTACCGCTGGAGATACCTAAAACTTACACATGAACTGAATAATCTTTTGTGTTGACAATTTGACTACGGAGATGACAGAATTCTATCGGTAGATTTCATAGCCGTGCAAATAATAAATAAAGGTGCGAGAACTCTAATACATATCTATCCTGATCTCTAGATGGACACCCTTTTGACTGTGTAACTCCTATATTGATTGCTTCTCTATTAATCGTATAGTTTTGAATTGAAAATCAAGGTACGGAACATTTGATTTCGGTGTATTCATCAACTTTAGATGTGTGTGACGTCCGCAGTGACTTCTGAGTATCTGATTGGCTAACAGTAATCCGTACTCTCTTGTGATTGGTCACAGACTCTGCATCTTCTAAATAGTCCGCATCCCTTAGAAAGAACGGAATCCCTACGCATTTATCTATATATTTAGCGTTCGAACTCAGTCGGCGGCTTTCTGATTTGTTGGGTTGATCCCATAGGTTAAATTAAAGGCATCAATTCCGCATACCAATACTCCGCAGACATTACAGTTATTATTAATGGAGTTTATATCCGCTGCCTCCGCAGCCAAAAATATTCCGTAGCAACGACTTCCAGTGTAAACATCCGCAGACTTGATTCCGCAGACTTGATTCCGCACCTTTAATTCCGCATCCGCAAGTATTATATAGAGAACAGTGTGTATTATAGCAAATATATTATTAGAAATCGGCCGCTCTCTTTATGCAGAAGTTCGGTGTTGAAAGTATATCTCCTTTGCGTTCATCTCGATAGCGATCGTTGAAACTGATCATCTCAGTCTACCAAGGGCAAAATAAAATCAGTGTTCATTACGTAAAAGAGAACAAGACGTGATTCTTATAAAGAATTTATTCAGCAAATGTTCATAAATATAATGTAATCATTTGTTCTTATATTAGGTCTACACAGAGTTTTGCTATTTATTAAAGTTGATAAAGTTTCAATGTGTATTTCCTGTGGTTATAATTCTGCTCTTGTGCAAGGTTATAGACCATTAAAAGTGGTCAGTGGTAATACAGCATCCATGTAATATATCAGTTGAAAGAGCCATTACAGTCATATACAATGGTGTTATACAAGGCCCAGTGATAAACCGTTACCTATATAACTGTTGCATATATCATCGTCTGTCAAAGGATCTAGTAGATCTATGCCATTGGTGTTTATTATAAAATTGGCTTATTAAAAGGTTGCACACCACTAAATTCACATATCCACTAAAAGTGATTATGCTAAATACGAAGTAATTCCTATCCCTATAAACGTTATAGAGCTAACGTTTCCGTGCCATCCCTGATAATAACTGGAGACGTCGGTTCCGTAACAATTGGTGTCAGAAGTGGGATGATTCTAGTTCTGTCTAGCGTCACGAATTACAGCTTGGAACAGTGAATGTTTTAACTCACCTGGAATATTTACCGTGTCTTGTGTTGAGTAGTGTCATCTTTATGCGGAATAAGAAATAGGTTATAAATAGGTAACAGAAAAAAAAGCCCCCTGCTGTGCAGGTTAAATAGACACGACATTTGACATTCATTTAGTATTTCAATTTAATAAAATAAATATTGAAGATTTTTTTTTTTTGAGTCATCATGGCTAATTCGGATTCGGAAGTTGAATTCAATATAGGTCAAGGGGATGGAAGAGATGCGGAAGGATCCCCACATAGGCGCATATGTAATGCTGCAAATAACGAGGATGGAGAAAGAATTCCAGATCGACGACACTGTTGCCGTAGCAACAGATCGTCGATAAGCATTAAGCCTGATAAATTTGATGGTGAAGATGACTGGGAGCAATATATTTCCCATTTTGAAGATTGTGCCGAATTGGGACAATGGACAGAAAAGGAGATGCTGCTGACCCTTGCGGCATGCCTTAAAGGACAAGCACGTGCCTTTTACACAAGTCTGGCACAACGTGAAAAACGCACATATGGAGATCTTACCTTTGCACTTGAGCAGAGGTTTGGCAGTGCAAGACAGCAGTCTCGGTGGGTAACAAAATTCCAAACTCGTCTTAAGTTGGTGGGCGAATCAGTAGCAGCTTTTGGAGACGACCTCCGTCTATTAGCCAGAAAAGCTTATGGTAATCTTGAGCCGGAAGCTCAAGAAATGTTAGCCTTGCAGCAATTCAATAAGGCTTTGTCAGTGGAAATGAAATGCCGAGTAATGGATCGGGATTGTAAGACCATTACAGAAGCAGTAGAGGTTGTTGAACGCTATCAGGATCTGCTCGGTGAATCAAACCAAGAGAGAAGAAGAAATATAGTAAGGCAAGTTGGAAATACAAGTGATGATAGAGTAGTTAAAATGCAAGATGATTACAAAGAAAGAAGAGTTAGCTGGAGAGATAAGGATACAAGACAAAATGACGGCATATATAGAACTTTGAAATCTATTCAAATAAGGCTAGATAGAATCGAGAGAGGGTCACAGGCTAGAAATAGAGACACCCCTAGGAGATGTTACAATTGTCAGTCACTTGATCACATCTCATGGAGCTGCCCAGACAGACACACTCAGAGCAATGGTCAAAGGTCATCCGTCAGCAGAAGCAATGGTTCGGGAAACGACGCGACGTCCTCTCTGTAGGTCGGGGGAGGGCAAGTCAGGAATGCACAAGACCTGCCGAAATTCAGAACTGTGTAGATAATAACAAGAATATCAAAGCCAATGACGTTAAACAAGACACTGTATCCGTACAAAATCAAATTGAAATCGAATGTAATAACGATAACACTCAAAATCAGAGAACTCCTAGGATTGGTAAGCTTGGAAATAACAGTTCAAAATTTGATAATGGACTATTTGTTAATGGGAAAATAGATCAGACACCAGTAGATTTTCTTGTCGATACTGGATCAACTGTTACACTTATCTCAAAATCTAAATTTGACCAATTAAATCGTCAACACTTACCTGCTAGCAGCACTAACATTCAAGGTGTTGATGGGACAAAAATCAATGTATATGGGCGTGATACTTTTGTTATTACCATAGGAGATGCTGAAGTGAAACACAACGTCATTGTCTGTGATATGGCTATGGAAGGGATAGTCGGGCAAGATTTCATCATGAAACATGTTAAAAGCTGGGACATGGACAATCTTAAATTAAAACTTAGGTCTGGGGAGAACGTTCAATGTGTAACACAGAGTGAAGCTGAGCGTGTGTGTAGAATAATTGTAACTGAAACTCTAGAAATACCACCTAACTCATATGGATATGTCAAAGTGACAATTCCCAATTCAGAACACTTAGCTAAAACAGGTTATGTTGAAAACTGTGAATATGGTATTGAAGACAAAGATTCTGTTAGTTTGATTGAAGGTGTTGTAGATCCACACAGGACAGAACTTGGTGTAGGTGTTGTAAATAATAGTGACACGACTACTGTATTACATCCTGGATTAGGACTAGGGTTTTGCAAGTCATCATATGAGGAATGTGAAAATGAAGTTGCAGACTGTGCAAATATTACAGAAGATAATACAAGTGATCAAGAAAGTCAATCTGTTCCTGAATACTTGAAAGAGTTGTTCGAGAAGAGCTCAGTGCATTTAAATGAGGACGAAAAATCACACCTTGTCGCACTCCTTAACAAATATAAAAGTATCTTCGTAACATCAAGTGATGAGTTGGGATGCACAGATAAGGTCAAACATAAGATTTATACTGGATCTGCTCAGCCTATCAAACAGGCTCCGAGGCGACAACCTCTTGGAAAGCGTGTAAATGAAAAGGAGGAAGTTGAGCGTATGCTGGAGAAGGGGATAATCGAACCATCGAGCAGTGAGTGGTCTTCTCCTGTCGTCCTTATAACCAAGAAAGATGGCTCAACTAGATTTTGCGTGGACTATAGAAGGCTTAATTCTGTAACCAAAGTAGATGCATATCCCATCCCACGCGTTGATGACTGCCTCGAGGCTCTTGCAGGCAACAAGTGGTTTAGTAGCATGGACTTATGTTCAGGCTTCTGGCAAGTCCAGATGGACGAAAACGACAAACAGAAGACCGCGTTTTCTACATCATCAAATGGTCTTTATCACTTCAAGGTTATGCCCTTTGGTCTCGTCAATAGCCCTGCCACGTTTCAGAGACTAATGGAAAACGTTTTACGGGGAATACAATGGGTAGAATCACTCTTGTATATGGATGACATTATAACCCCAGGACGGTCAGTGCAAGAGTCACTCACAAGACTTGAAAACGTCTTCAAGCGCCTTCAAGAAGCTAACCTCAAGTTGAAGGCTTCCAAGTGTGTCTTCTTTCAAAAGTCAATTACTTTCCTTGGTCACGTAGTCTCCGAAGATGGTATTAGCACTGATGATAGTAAAATAGAGGCAGTCAGAAATTGGCCCATACCAGTAAATGCTAAGCAAGTAAGAAGCTTTCTTGGTTTAGCAGGCTACTATAGAAAATTTGTGAAAGGGTATGCTGAAATTGCGAGACCATTGCATAGATTATGCGAGAAGAAAGCGAAATTCCTATGGACAGAGGACTGTCAAAATTCTTTTGAATACTTGAAAGAGGCACTAACCACTGCACCAGTACTCTCTTATCCAAAACCAGAATGTCAATTCATCTTGGACACAGATTCCTCTGATAATTCAACAGGTGCTATCTTGTCTCAAGTAATTGATGATAAAGAGCATGTAATAGCATATATGTCCAAGACAATGAACAAACACGAGCAGCAGTACTGCATCACACGAAAAGAACTTCTTGCAGTTGTTCGAGCACTTAAACAATTTCATCATTACCTGTATGGCCGTGACATACTCCTACGGACCGATAACTCTGCAGTTAGCTGGATGCGTACTTTGAAATCACCAACTGGTCAAACAGCACGTTGGCTCCAAGAGTTAGAAACTTACAACCTGACTGTTGTGCATCGACCTGGCAGACAACACAGCAATGCCGATGCACTTTCGAGGGTACCATGTGCATCTTGTAAAAGACAGCAGGAAATCAATATGACCAATGAAGAAGTTGCTCATGAAATCACCTCACCTGAATCCAATTGCGAAAAGCTAAACGATAAGAACAATCCCCCTGAAGAAGATGATGAATTGGCACGTGCTACCACAAGAAGTGAGAACGACAAAGCCGTGGCTAGTGAAATCAGACCTCATCAAATGCTTTTAGATGGATGGAGTCCAACTGATATTCGAGCTGAACAAGCTGCCGATGCAGATATATCAAAAGTTTTTGCAGCCAAAATTTCTAGCAGTGCCCGCCCACAGTGGTCTGAAGTTTCAAGTGGTACATCAGTAGCTAAAACGCTTTGGCGTCAATGGGACAGATTAGAAATCAAAGGTGGTATGCTCTATCGTAAATTTGCCAATAATGACGGTTCTATAACATGGCAGTTAGTTGTGCCAAAACGTAGGCAAGACGAGGTAATGCATTATAGTCACGATATTCCGTCAGCCGCGCATTTAGGCTCTGACAAGACCATAAACAAGGTCAGGCAAAGTTGTTACTGGCCTGGTGTTACAGAGAGTGTTAAAAAATTTTGTCAGCTATGTGACACATGTACAGCCCATAAAGTATCCAAAGAAAAGAATAAAGCCCCATTGGGACAATATATAGTGGGTGAGCCAATGGAACGTGTTGTAATGGATATTCTTGGTCCCCTTCCCCAAACAAATAACGGTAACAGGTTTATATTAGTGATCTCAGACTGGTTCACTAAATGGGTAGAATGTGTACCAATTTCAAATCAAGAAGCAGCTACTGTGGCCGAAGCATTCGTTAACAATTTTGTGGTCCGTTTTGGTGTACCTTTACAAGTATACACTGACCAAGGCAGTAACTTCGAATCCCAGTTATTCGCAAAAATGTGTGATTATCTCAATATTGAAAAGTCCCGAACAACAAGCTTACACCCACAAGCCAATGGATTATGTGAACGTATAAATAGAACAGTCATTTCCATGCTATCCGCATACTGTGCATCCGATCAAACCAACTGGGACAAATACTTGCAGTTAGTCATGATGGCCTACCGCAGTTCAAGCCATAACTCTACTCAAGTCTCACCAAATAAAATGGTATATGGGCGCGAGATTGTGTTACCATTAAGCGCCATGATTGGCATCCCAGTAAATGATGAACATCAGTCTCAGTCCCATAGTGAGTATGTTGATGAGTTAAAACATAAATTGGTCACCATACATGACTTTGCTAGGAAGAATATTCGAACTGTCGCGAATTACCAAAAACGTCACTATGACACTAATGCAAAACAACGACATTACCACAAGGGTCAATTTGTTTGGCTACATGACCCCACTCGAAAGAAGGGTGTTTGTACAAAACTTGTCAATAAATGGAAAGGTCCGTATATAGTTACAGAAGTCATAGATGACCTAGTGTGTCTAGTCAAAAGATCAAAGAAACACAAGGCAAAGGCATATCATATAGACAGATTGTGGCCATACTCCGGTGTTAATGTTCTCGCTTGGTTGAAGCGAGAACTTCAGAAGATTAAAAGTGCTCAGTAATCTCAACAAAATTAACAACTCCTGTAAAAGAATGATAAGGGAATAAATAAATAAATAAATAAATAAATAACAGTGATAACAATAAACAACAGCAGTGAATAAATAAATAACAATAAACAACAGTGACAGTAACAAAAAGTGTAATTATGTGTGTAAATATAAAATGATTAACGTTAAAAAAAAGACGTGTAACAATTAATGAATAATATCAATAATTGCGCTGCAATCAAAAAGTAGATAGATTCAACTTTGTAGACATAAATGTTCCATATCCAGTGGTTCGTGTAAAATATGCATAAACAAAATTAAAAGTTGAATAGACCGGCTACGCAACAATACAAATATATATTTTAACTACGCAAAGGAGATTTACGTCAGTATTGCCGCGGAAGAATCTGAAATTTCTGAAATGTGAAATGTATCGGATTGTTATGAGACCAGTATTAGCTTTCCACTAAAAGCTCTTCTCTAATTTATTTGCAGACTTGAGACAATGCGAAAGTGTCAACACTGCGGGATGGAGTTCACATCTAAGAAAAGTTTTGTCAACCACTTGTCTTCTAAGGTGCACAGAAAACAATCCGTTTATTGCCCGTGGTGTCCTTCTAAAACTATATTTACCAGAGTTGTAGACTTGAAAGCACACTGTATGAGCAGGCACTTTATAGAATTAAATAACCAGTCAAAGAATTTTATCGGAGGAAACAACTGCTTTTACTTCGCAGTATACCCATGTGACTATGTGGAAATTTTCAAACCGGAACCATGGGAGAACAGTATGGCAATTGAGGCTAGGAGGCTAATGTTTAATATGACTGAAAGAGTAGGAATGAGTCTCCAAGAAAGAGACAAGATAAGAGAAGGCTGGAGGGAAGGGAAGAAAACAAGTGAAGAGATAGAGGAGAAAGAAAGACAAATGAGGAAAAGGCGGCTATCAGAAAAGCCGATAGATGCACAGCACATTTATAATGAAATATTTACAGCAAGTCCACTGAATATAATAGAAAATGAAAGTAGCAAAGTGCACATTAAACGCAAACAAGAGCAAAGTGAACATAGTACGACATCGAACAGTGACAAACAAGAACGTATAAACAACGAGAATGTAGTAAAGGACCACAAACAAAATGACAATAAACAACATGGAACAAACAAAGAAAGTGACAAACATAAGAAACGTGAAACAGATAAACGCAGTACAAAAGACACTGAACATACAGACACTGAAAGAAAAGACAAACCAGAAAACAAACATAAAAAACGTGAAACAGATAAACTTGGTATAAGAGACGCTGACAAGGAAGACAAACATAAGAAACAAAACACGAATAGAATTAGTGAAACACAGAAAGTTGATTCTGAAATGGCTGATGAAGGAACAGATTTAGAGGACGAAGGGTTTACAGAACGGACAGTAATTACATTAGAGACTGGAAAAGATGGAGTTAGAAGATTGATTACAATGAAACAGAAGGAAAAGATTGAAAGTGAAAGTAAGGTAGTCGAAGATAAACAGGTAAAAAGGGGTGATGACAAAATAATAAGTAATGATGTTGATGTTGCAAAGGAAGATGGAGGAGAAGTTGAAAGCATGTGTATGGAAATGGGAGTGAAGGTAGTTAATGATGAAAATAACAATATCATGAAAATTTCAGAAAGAGGTGATGCAGAAGATCATACGGCTGAGCTAGAAGGAAATAAAGGAGATACAGAAATAGAAAAAGTTAAGAATAATGATGATGATGAGATTGATAATGATGATGATGAGAATGATGAGGATGATGATGGTGATGACGATGAGGAGGGTGATGACGAGGTGGAAATGGAAGTTAGTGAAATGGACATGGCAAGTGTTTGGAAGAAATGGGACATGGAGAGACCGAAGGAGAATGCAGAGAGACAGGTTGGGCCGAGTAAGAGTGAGGAGCGTAAAGTAAAGCTTGTACAGAAAAATGGACAATGGAGAAGAATAATTCAGATACCAAAGAGGACTGAAACAGAGAGTGCAGTTAAGAATTTGATAGAGAAAGAATTTAATGTTAGTGATGTTGGAAGTGAGAAAGTAGAGACATTAGAAAGTGGTGAAGTCGTGAAGGAGATAGATGATCACAAAGTGGTAAACATTGAGACACAGACCTTTGCTAAAAGAGCTATTGATATTTTAATGAAAGGGGCCATGCCTCTTTGTCCACCAGGAAGAAGGGATTGGTCCACAGTCACGGTTCCGGTTATAATCCCAATAGGTGAAACTTCTTTTTCATGGCCTCCGTTAGGGTGGCAGAACTTGTCGGCCGATAGAAAATTGTTAGAGTGGGAAGTTGGTTCTTATAGAATCGAAACCTTGATAAATGGTTATGTACCAGGGAACGTAAGCCGACGGTATCTTTTAGATAAATACATGTTCCTGGCCCTTCCTGGATCTTTGGCACCCAAGATAGAAGAAAGTGAAACCTCCTGTAATGCCAGCAGAGCTTTTAATTATAAAATGCTCAAAGAAATAGCTAAGGGAGTGAGGCAACCAACGAGGGCAGAGGAAGACCATATCATCACATTAGAATTTCTTTCAAATTCAGAAATAGGACGACCAATTGACCTAACATCATTGAGCGTGCCACTGAGGTTGGGGGAAGACACAACAAAGTAAACTTAATGAGTACTATAAGTTGGATCATAAGTATGAACTGGGTTAAGTAAAACTGGGAGTTAAGTAAATTGCAAATTGTATTGGTATATATTTTTAATATAGTTAGAATTTAGTGATCCCGGTTGACAAATGGTAATTTAAAGTTCTTTACAGAACTTAGACGGTAAAGGTTAGGTATATTGAAAACAATAGTACAAAATTTTATCTAACATGTCTCATATTGCAAACTTTAATGAGTTTCATGTGTTCCAATACGTGATATATATGATATATACGATATGAACGGATGTGTTAATGTAAAGAAGAAGTGAAATATGATGATTTAGATTTGAAGTGATTCCTTTTAACTATTAGAATATATCTCAATTCAGAAATAGAACGTAAAAGTAAAATCTTGGAAAATTACTAATTGGTGGTGATTTCAATATTTGTTACCGAAGATAATATTGAAGTGATGAACAGATCTATGAAGGTGTTGATTATCTGTATTGTCAAGATATAACTTAATTGTTTGTTTGTTTTTTTTCTTGTTCTAAAGTTATATGTTTCAAGTATTATCTATGAGTATCTGAAGTAATGAACTGAGGTATGACAGTTGAGGTACAATGACTTTAACTGATAGGTGGTGATTTTAATGTGGTGAAGGTACTTTGAAGTTATGACCACAACTGTGACAGTAAACTGTATTTAACGGAATTACATAAATTTTGTTGTTCATGTTCTTGTTGTAATCTCATTTGTTTTAGATAATGTTTTATTATATTCTCTTGTGTAGGACTTGAATTCTAGAAAGTAAAGCCCTTGGTAGTACAGTAACTGATAGATGTTGACTAAGTTAAATGTCCTTATCCAGGAGGATAAGTTAAAACAAAGGAGGGGGAAGTGTTATAGTCTGGAAGTATAGAGGCCGACACAAATGCAAAATCACTTGATGTTTACAACTACTTTACAGAAATATGTACCCGCGAAAATGTGTTACTTTTACCAATATTGTGTCATTCGCGTAGAAATCAGCAGCAAACTATTATCGAGAATAACTATCAGGATTCAAAGTATCTTTCCAATATGAATGTTACCGCTGGAGATACCTAAAACTTACACATGAACTGAATAATCTTTTGTGTTGACAATTTGACTACGGAGATGACAGAATTCTATCGGTAGATTTCATAGCCGTGCAAATAATAAATAAAGGTGCGAGAACTCCAATACATATCTATCCTGATCTCTAGATGGACACCCTTTTGACTGTGTAACTCCTATATTGATTGCTTCTCTATTAATCGTATAGTTTTGAATTGAAAATCAAGGTAAGGAACATTTGATTTCGGTGTATTCATCAACTTTAGATGTGTGTGACGTCCGCAGTGACTTCTGAGTATCTGATTGGCTGACAGTAATCCGTACTCTCTTGTGATTGGTCACAGACTCTGCATCTTCTAAATAGTCCGCATCCCTTAGAAAGAACGGAATCCCTACGCATTTATCTATATATTTAGCGTTCGAACTCAGTCGGCGGCTTTCTGATTTGTTGGGTTGATCCCATAGGTTAAATTAAAGGCATCAATTCCGCATACCAATACTCCGCAGACATTACAGTTATTATTAATGGAGTTTATATCCGCTGCCTCCGCAGCCAAAAATATTCCGTAGCAACGACTTCCAGTGTAAACATCCGCAGACTTGATTCCGCAGACTTGATTCCGCACCTTTAATTCCGCATCCGCAAGTATTATATAGAGAACAGTGTGTATTATAGCAATATATTATTAGAAATCGGCCGCTCTCTTTATGCAGAAGTTCGGTGTTGAAAGTATATCTCCTTTGCGTTCATCTCGATAGCGATCGTTGAAACTGATCATCTCAGTCTACCAAGGGCAAAATAAAATCAGTGTTCATTACGTAAAAGAGAACAAGACGTGATTCTTATAAAGAATTTATTCAGCAAATGTTCATAAATATAATGTAATCATTTGTTCTTATATTAGGTCTACACAGAGTTTTGCTATTTATTAAAGTTGATAAAGTTTCAATGTGTATTTCCTGTGGTTATAATTCTGCTCTTGTGCAAGGTTATAGACCATTAAAAGTGGTCAGTGGTAATACAGCATCCATGTAATATATCAGTTGAAAGAGCCATTACAGTCATATACAATGGTGTTATACAAGGCCCAGTGATAAACCGTTACCTATATAACTGTTGCATATATCATCGTCTGTCAAAGGATCTAGTAGATCTATGCCATTGGTGTTTATTATAAAATTGGCTTATTAAAAGGTTGCACACCACTAAATTCACATATCCACTAAAAGTGATTATGCTAAATACGAAGTAATTCCTATCCCTATAAACGTTATAGAGCTAACGTTTCCGTGCCATCCCTGATAATAACTGGAGACGTCGGTTCCGTAACAATACTGCAAACTGATCATTAATTATTTAATGTCATATATGACATGGAAATCAGCCATAGGCTATGAAATGTCAGAAACCATTTCACATTCACGTTTTGTCTGATTGCTAAAACGTGTACGTCAAAACGGTGATACTCACCAAAACATTTAACTCAATATTATAATTAACTGATTCAGTCTATTTATCCGGGTTATGTTGATAAGACATTGCTAGGGAGTAGTATCTCATTCATTAAAAAATGTATTTGAGCCGTGCCATGAGAAAACCAACATAGTGGGTTTGCGACCAGCATGGATCCAGACCAGCCTGCGCATCCGCGCAGTCTGGTCAGGATCCATGCTGTTCGCTTTTAAAGCCTATTGGAATTGGAGAAACTGTTAGCGAACAGCATGGATCCTGACCAGACTGCGCGGATGCGCAGGCTGGTCTTGATCCATGCTGGTCGCAAACCCACTATGTTGGTTTTCTCATGGCACGGCTCATTTATGAAAATAAAAAGCTTTGAAAAAAACTATTTCTCTCAAAAGTATACTCTGTTCATAATGATTTTAACACAGCCGCATAGGCATAAGCATTAGTTATTCCGGTTATAGATATAAGTACGTTACATAGCTAGCAATGTGACAGTCTGTGCCTTTTTATAACATATGGAATAAAGTAGTTACGTGACCCAAAATAATTGTGTGACCAGAACATGTTCCGGAAATAATAGTCCGAATTCTTCGTGTCTTGACTACGTTACGATCTCAGTAATCATGGAAATATTCTGGTTGGCACTATCTTTTTATAAATGATTTATCGATCTGTCCACTTTTATATAGTATGATATTAACAGTCATCGTCCTTAGGTAAGGTGGGCATAGTTAAACAGGAAATGCTGCGTCTGCATTGTTTGTTCAATGAAAGTAACCGACGCACCAAAACAGACCAATTAAGGCGCGATATTTATATGCCGACTAGCTTGCTTTGTTATTATACAATTACATCACCGACATATATGCTTTAAAAGTATATGCAAAAACGAAAAGTAGTGAACAAGGTTTTGTTAATTGTTCTAAACGTATTAACATGTGATGTATTTACGATACCAAACTTATCGAACAGGTCAGAAAGCACTTTTGTAAAGTATAATTCATTTTTAGTTTTTTAAATGTTCAAACACTGAGCCCAGTAAAACATCTATAAAAGTGTACCTGTTAAACTTCTGTTTTGGATCATGAGAATATATTTAGTCTAAAATAGTTACAATCATAATGTGCTGTGAATTTCCTCCGTCACAGGTGAAACAATAAGACACCGCCATTAATGTTTTGTTCTAAATTTTCTGACGTTCTTAAAAGGTTTGTTTACTTACTCCTCCCCGTTTTTCTGTTCTCTGATTTTGCATATAATTAAAATGTACTTGTTGATGGATTTTTGAAGCAACCCGTCTTTAATATTTTTTCCGTTACAGCTTCTTTTTGTTGTGGGCCTTCCTTGCAATGCATGGCTCTATGGCCGTGTTTGGGGTGCTCTGTGCCTCCGTGAAATCTATTATTTCCTTTTACCTTTTATTCTTGTTGAATAACGCTGGGGACAATAGAAAAATATTTTTTGCAGCAATCAAAAATTCTTAATTTCATTCAAATATCTTGACCACAGTTTTGTGACTTAAAAACAAGTGTTTTAAAGAGCCTTAATTTAAATTACAACTGTTCAGTTATTATTAATGTGAAAACAGCATAAGTGAAAGTCTATTATACAAAATCATTAACCCTTATCATGCTGGACACAATTGGTTTTGCCTTTGCGGCCAGTGTAGATCATGATCAGCCTACACATTAGTGAAGTCTCATCATGATCTGGACTGTTCGCTATTC
This sequence comes from Mercenaria mercenaria, assembly GCF_021730395.1. Taxonomy (NCBI): domain Eukaryota; kingdom Metazoa; phylum Mollusca; class Bivalvia; order Venerida; family Veneridae; genus Mercenaria; species Mercenaria mercenaria. The sequence goes on along the minus strand of NC_069365.1, from coordinate 82,198,777 downwards.
GGTCAGTATCTTTTCGGTAATCACCCCTTTTAACAGTTAATGGTACTGTCCAAATTGAAAGATGGACAAGTTCATTATAGAAATTTAGCTGGGTAAGTATAATGAGACGTTTTACGGCTGAAACGTATCGTGTAAAGACTGCTGTTAAAAGTTTCGCTTAAATTGATGCTTTCGGTCTTTAAGAGTAATTCACTTTTCATGGACGGATCAAACCAGTTCTTGGTTGAACACTGTGCTGTCAAAGGATTTCCTATGTATTTTTATAACAATTAAATAATATACATAGTTTCAAAAAAGACGAAACTGTTATTCGTTTCTGTCTTATAGTAAGTCTAAAACCTAATCTTTTCTTTATAAACAATAAGAAGAACTGTCATACTGACTGTTATTTTTCTCGTTAACACACATACTGATGCTCGTGCAATAAAAAGAAAAAAAAATCTTTCAAGATACATATTGGCAAAACGTGATGTCGAGTAGATTATTATTTTCCTGGTAAAATCAGTTCCCACAGGAAACATAAAATTAGAAATTAAGCTAAGAGGCTACAGAGAGTAATAAATGTGGCACTATAATTTTGTGTCATTAATAAAAAATAAACACCATAAAAGTTTAAACCAACTATGGCTTTGAACGTTTAAATTAATGTGCATCCTACGGTGTTCCGTTTGGACAATCGTGACTTTTTATTGAATCCTAAACCGTGATGTACGATGGTACGATGACGAAAACGCGATTGTGCGATGACACGATGATGAAACAACGATGGTACGATTGTGAAAACGCGATGGCACGATGATGAAATTGCGATGATGCGATGGTACGATGGTGAAATGTCGATGTAATATCGCGTTTTTATCATCGTACCATCGCGTTTTCACCATCGTATCATCGTACCATCGCGTTTTCACCATCGTACCATCGCGTTTTCACCATCGTGCCATCGCGTTTTCATCATCTTACCATCGCATTATCACCATCGTACCATCGCGTTTTCACCATCGTGCCATCGCGTTATCACCATCGTACCATTGCATTTTCACCATCGTACCATTGCCTTCCGGTGGTCATGCGCAGTGGTACAGTATATGTGTCAGTAATACAGGCTTGATACAATCTCATTTTCACATTGCACTATGTACCTTTTACATCCTAACAAGAATAAGCTGAGTTTGAATAATATCATGTGACTATTACACCCAGCTTTTTATTTATATATATAAAATACAAAGGACGTGGCCTTGAAGATTTTACACAGTTTTAATGAGTTGAGCACTGAACATTTTGTAAAACATTTTGCAAAACAGCAGAATCTAAATGGTAAATTTCTTCTCACAAAATACATTGAGATACATTCATCTATTGTTGACAAAAATTCAAGTGCAGGAAACTACGCATTTCTAACCGGAAGGCGATGGTACGATGGTGAAAATGCGATGGTACGATGGTGAAAACGCGATGGTACGATGGTGATAACGCGATGGCACGATGGTGAAAACGCGATGTTACGATGGTGATAATGCGATGGTACGATGATGAAAACGCGATGGCACGATGGTACGATGATGAAAACGCGATGGTACGATGGTGCGATGGTGAAAACGCGATGGTACGATGATGAAAACGCGATATTACATCGACATTTCACCATCGTACCATCGCACCATCGCGTTTTCACCATCGTACCATCGTTATTTCATCATGGTGCCATCGCGCCATCGCGTTTTCGTCATCGTACCATCGTGCATCGCGGTTTAGTATTAAATAAAATGTCACGATTGTCCAAACGGAACACCGTAGCATCCTCATTGTAAATTGAACTAAAATAATGGTTTTCTTCAATGGAAGTCGTGCACTTACAGGCCTTCGATTGTACGGTGTAAATAATAACGTTTATCGCTAAAGTCAATCCTTCGCTCTGTTCTTTACAATTTCGATGTATAGACTATTTACAGTTTTTTATTTCGTAGTTGTGAAAGAAACAGCAATGCAGGCGTAATTTTTGAGCTATTCCTATTAATAAGCTACATATCATTCAAAAGAGTGTTTAAAATACATAACGCAAATACTTAATAGAAACGGAAAATATCACGTACTAGAAAAACAAGAAATGTCAGCGTAGACAGATGTTAAATATGAAAATAATTTAATCCTTCCACAGTCTAACGTTCTACTGTACATGTCCAATAACGATTTCTTAAAAGCAGCCAACTAGCAAATTGCATGACGTATACCGAAAAGCACGTTATGAAATTTGAAGTAATGCTAACAAAGAGTGTACTTGACATTAATTTCTGAATGATGTCGGAAAAATAATTTTCTTTAGGGGACTTAACATGACAAACCTTTTTAAAACAACAACACAACTGTCTGTATGCTCTCATTTTCTACAACAAATCTGTACTTTGAAGAGTTACTTCCTGCATTTTATTGTCTTTATTTATCTATATTTATTAACTTCTTTATAAGATACTTGAAATTATCGGCAATTCTTTTTAGATATGTTTTAGGACAGATGAGCAATGTATTGCTCATTTAGAACTAATTTAATTCCCCACTGTACAGAAATTATATTCCTATGGTCTTTCAGTTTGAATATGTAGTTAGATCAATTATATAAATACGAAATAAAAATAGAGAAACTTAGAGGATTTGGAACGGGACAGCACTCGAAATTTACCAGCTACCATTTAAGCTTTGTAGCAGTCTTATAAATACACTCCATGATTATAAATTAAATTAGGCATGACGTGTTTTATAGATCTTAACAACACTGATCATTTTTATTTTTTAAATTCGCTTTGAATACAATTGTGAACAGAATGATTATTTTTTCCATTTTATTCATTCTTTCAATAAATACGTTTCTCGCTTTCATACACTACTAAACGTCAAAAATTAATGCATATATTTAATTGTTTTTTTTTGCTTCTTGTTTCTTCTTTCTGCAATGGCATTATGTACATACATTCTTATAAGGATCTTAAGAGTTTGTTAAAGATACAATACATTTGCATTTTTATGTAGCAGGTTATATATACATTAGATTACCATTTTTATGCTACAGATACATTACGTTAGCATTTTTATGCTATATACATTACACTATCCTTTTTGTGTTATACAGATTGAGAAGTTGTATGTACCTTCGGAACATTGTAGGGATAAAGAGTGATAATTTGCACGTAATTAACGGTAGCTTGTAGAATCTTTGTCCGTGCATGTTTGCAAACTGTTAAGCCCTTTTACAAGTGAGTAAACAAGTTTATATTTCATTGAGCTGTAAGATATATTTTTCTGTCAGTTGTTATTTTGCATTTTAAGATCAGCGGGGCTTTACAGATAAAACTATATGTTGAATATGAATACCAATAAGATGCAAATATGCTAGGAAAGAGTGTAACAATATAGAAAACATGTGTTTGTCACCTATGCAATATATATATTCGGTTACAATTTATCCTAAATTAGAGGTGATTTTGATACAGTTTTACCATATAGAAAGTAGCTTACGAAGGTATAAAAGTATTTCATTCAGAAGGAATGACATTTTCTCTGCTGCGTATTAAAGTGACGCTAGTTTCTAATTACATATTTATAGGCAAAAAAATGCCCAATTTAACATTTAGCCTCCAGTCGGCAAGTGTTTCTGCCTTTGCGACCAGCGCTGACCAGGATCAGCCTGCACATCAATGGTCTGCACTGTTAGGTATACAGTCAGTAAATTTTTAGTGAACATCACTACAAATAATAAATGGTACTGCCCAAACTGAATGATGGACCAGTCCATTTTAGAAATTTAGCAGGGTAAAACAATTAAACACTTAAACGAAAAGATCTATGTCTTGATCAATTTTCCTTTTACATCGCACAGATGATACTGATTTCTCATAAATTGTGCAGCAGGTGTCATAAATGCACTACAAAAACAGACATAGGCTTGTCTAATTCGCAATATTTTTGTTCACATAAATGCGTCTATTATTCAGCTTCTGTCACAGTTTTAAAGAGATCCATAAAATGTATATTAGTGAATGTTTTCACTTTTCCAAGGTTTATTCAAAAATGTTGGAATGGATAAACCAATATGTAGTGTTTGTGGGATCTAAAATCCTACCAGATAATTTTTATACCAAAGTTTGGACTTTTTGTTTCTGATTTTTTTTTCTGGTTCTTCTTATTAAAATAAATGGATTATAGAGTCCATTTAGTGTATCTCTTTATAGAATACGCCTTACCCAAATATTAATGATGCTGTTTCGATAACCGAGTTATTACAAAAACACTTCCGTTATTTCATATTTTTCGCAACTCATCTAAAATCCTTTTACTTACCGTAGCTCTCTTCCATAAATGAACCTATAATTTGGCCCGCGTAGTAATCAACGATCTTATATGTTAGAATCCCTTGATTTAGATAACGATTGTTTATTACAAAGATTTTATCTGTTCATTTTTGTTCATAATCACGTTGAAAACTTCTTCTGTTGTCGGAGATTCTGACAAATTTATCAAGTTTTAACTCGAAAGGTTTTCCCAGCCTCTTTTGTTCCGTGTTCGATGAGTCAGCATACAAAAGTTGCAATACAAAGTATTCATTATCTTTGGAAATCGCATTTGGCGATGTCAAATTTAATTCACTACGAAAATTGAACTTAAATTGAAGTTATATACCTTCGATGATTGAAGTACACTCAAACAGTTGTTAGTCCGTTCACGTGTACAATATTCTTCAGCAGACGAATGACTCTTTCTGCAAAGTTTGTGTTGGTAATATCATATGTTACATAATGTTGCGCACCCTGGTTATCGAGGAATGCTTTGGTTCTCTGTTAGTTTCTTAGAAAATGGAAAACGTCTGCTAAATCAACGCCTGTAAGAGCGTCCAGTCCTTGTGAAATTACTCTTCAGGAAATGGCGATTTCTTCACCATACTACGTATATAATTCATTATTTTCAAGAATTTTAATACAAATCGCCGGTCCATAGCTGGCGCTGTATTAACGGTCTATATGCAACACATGTTTGTCGACAGAGGTCAAAACTTGAAAATGAATATGTGAATAATTATTAGGGCTGTCATTGATTGGGTCTTAGGCGTATCGACGATACCCGATATATCAGAAGACAAATATCGACGATACATCGATATATTGATTACTAAGTTAGATTAACGACCTATTTGTTCATATGCATACAATATACCTTCCTGTAAATGCTATTTTAAGTTTTATTGCCTACTTCCCATATTTCTGTTTGATTGTGTTGTATTTGTATTTATGAAATAAAAGAAATACATAAAAATTAATAACATCTTTCATTTTTATTTTGCCTTCACTCCTTTTTTGCATTTATCCAAATTTACAACTTTGTGAACTTTAGTTGTTTTTAGGGTCTGAGTGTTTATCTGGGTAGTTTTTTTCTCTCTGTAAAATATCGATTTTTGAAAATGGGAATCGATAATCGATCGACAAAAAAATATCGTTAATACATCGATATCGTTTCTATCGATGACAGCCCTAATAATTATAGTCAGTCATTTACATTTAGAACTTGTGCAAGTAGTTTTGACTACTGACAATTGACCGGCAAGTCATTAAATGAGTGATTTGTTCAAATAGAAACAAATATAGAAAAGGTGGAAACTCCACAGGTCACTCAACGCGACAAAAACGAAAATGTTGCAGGCTCGGTTTGATTGAGCCTGTTCATGGACGGTAGTGGAAATTGATACTACCGTCCACGCTCTCTAGACCCGGGTTGAGCAAAACATGCTACAAGTACCAAAAAAAAAAAAAAAAAAAAAAAAAATTTAGAGACTTCCGCAAAATTTGTTCATACGGCGCTGCACATGGAACCTTCAGTGAAACACACACTAGCGTGTAATTCCATGAAAAGCGGCATATTGTCCCCAGTTAAAATAATTGATTTGCCTTAAACGAAAACACAATGGGCAAAGTCATAAATAGTAATGTTAAGCTAACTTGTAGAAGGTAACGATTTATAAGCATTTGTGGAGTAAATACACAAAATATTGCAATTTTAACATTGACCTGTAAAACGGTGGGAATATATATTTATTTAAGTGTAGAATGAGTAAATTTACTGTATAAACTCACGGCAACGACACTTTTAGTCAGATGTGAGTTTTGACAAAGACTAAGTAAATTTTTCAGTTTATCTCACAGGAAAAAAACTTTAAAAAGTTAAGTCTAGACGATAATAATACACATAAAAATATGTAAAAGAAAAAAAAAACAGTAAAATATATGATTTTTGTGTGGGTGCATCAATGGTTTAGTGGGCGATAGGGGAAATATAAAAAAACCCATAAAAACCAGAACCTTTATCTCTTTGAAAATATCTAGAAATACAAAATACAAGCAACTTTTATCTCAAGAAACACAAAATACAAGCATATTGTGCTGTCTTTGAAAATATCAAAAACACAAATACATTGTATAAGCACATATTACTGCCTTTAGAAATACAAAAAAGATACAAGCAACTTTTTCACTCTTTAAAAGGGGCGACATTGATAAATCTGAGTAAATAACTCGAAGTTCATACATCCAGTCTTATTTCGCGAAATCAAAAACCAGAATTGTTTTTACAATATTAACCCATTAGTGTATTTATTACATATACGAATTTTCTACATGTATGTTCACAAGAACACTCTATTGATTTTGTAATGTTAGAAAGCAAACAATATTCAATTTAAATATAAAGGTGACTGTTTGAAGCATGTTGTATAATATTGATCTATGACAGCTCGCCATAATGCGACTTGCTTTTTATGTTTATGGTATGAACATTTCTAACAATACAGTTATATCTGTTTTAAGTGATACCTCTTTTGAGAGGCCACTTGCCACAACCAGCCAGTAAGCTTACTTTTAAAGTTGACTTTTTTAAAATTTCAGCTTATCTCATTAATAAGCAGTTACTTGCTTTAAGCAGCCAGATTGTGTTACGCCTTTGGCTTGATACAGTTTTGACTTTATGTAACAAGTTTTCATATTTAGGCAATGTTTTGTTATAGTGGCGCAAGGGCGAAATGTATACTTTAGATTTTGCTATTAATATTTTTCCCTGAATTTAATACAACTTTTAAGATATTTTTGAAAATTTGATCAGTAATAAGCAATAATCGGACTGGCCTGAAGTCACGGTACATCAGAAATGGACGTGGAGAGACGTTATTGAAGGTTTCCGTGGGAATAATGTTACCGGGTTATCAAAATTGTAGAACATACATTAAATCGTAAAAATATTGAATTCTGTATTAATCAAGACGTTGAAACAGAGCACTTAGGGTTCAACTAAAGCGTATTCAAGGTGGTGTCAATACCATCATGCAGACATAAGTAATTACGTTTTCAAACAAATCGCCATACTATATCGATTAACATTTTTTATAATATATTATTTCAATGCCTTTATTTTCATGACAGCATTTTTGTTCAAATTTCACTGCAGTGAAACATAATTCTACTGTTTCTCCGGAACTAATTTAGTATTCATGGGCAATGACTTTCAGTTGTATAAAACCCTTGCATATGAAAGGTTTTCTATATTGCAAAGGTGTTTTTTTTTACAGTTTAAATGACCGAATTTCGCCTACGTTATATTTTATCTGATATGTATAGGAGTATTTGGCATTTACTAATAATCTCTAACCAGGCATGAAAGAAGATATACCACTCGTGAACTATTACATGATCAACAACTCTGTGATAATGAAACTCATTCAAACAACGTGAATGGTCTCTTTATACATCTATATATATTTACAGGATTGTAGAGTTGTATTGAGAAATATACAACGGTTCTGCAGCGGACTCGCGCATCTCTAAAAGGGCAATGTTAACAAAATAAAGTCTTGAAGCAACAAAACTTAAAGTATCTTTATCACATTTAGATTATATCTTTTTGTTGATTTATTTCTTTTTCTTACTTACAATATCGGCTTTAATCAACTTTGTAACTCAAAATAACAACACACACCCGATAGGAAACTTGTGATAAATATGTGATGATTTGTGTTTGTTTCAATGAAAGTTTGTAATATTTTTCATGAGTGAACACCGTATGCAATATTTTGTACGACTGGTATAGCCACGAGTGAAAAAAGATATGGTGTTCAATAATGATAGATATTCAAATCTTACATGTGAAACAAATTTTCTTTTTAATTCATGCTATGACTTAATTTATTCATTCAAGTGAAAAATATATCTGATAGTTTTCACTGCGAAAATACCAGATATATATCACTCTTATATTTCGATAGTTCACTGATAACACGCAATAATGTAAAGTATACACGCCACGTGACTTGTATAATTTCTCCGTATTTCCATGTTTAAATCAGAGTAAACTAACTGCCATCAAGTATATAGTTGATTTTGTCTAAAGGTTTACAGTATTTTGTCTGTACTTAATGATGAGAGTATTTTTAGTTACACTGCTTGTTGGTGACAGGATACGTGATATACACTGTCGAGGAAATCCATATCAGGCGAGAGCGAAGCTGTCACCAACAAGCAGTGTAACGATTTATCTTGCTGACTACCCTTTACTTCCATGCTATAATCGAAACATTTTGTAAATTTATCAATCTATTTACATTGCAGACTGGAGTCCTGCAATCATTTGTTTGGTCATCGTTGATTAACAGCAGCCATAAACTGCACAATGACCTGAATTTTGAATGAATCACCAAAACACAAAAGCTCATTTTCACAGATTATGAACTGGTTTAGATCAGAAAAAAGGGTTTCTGTTTCATCCTTTCGAAAATCATCAGATTTCACAATGTCAGAAATGTCTTGAAATTTCGGCTTTCGTCCCATTTCCTGATAAATCATTCATCTTGCACGTAGAATAAATGATCCTACATCAAACTGCTGTGTAACAAATATGTTAACTCCTTTATTTTACGAGGATTTTACTTAAAACAAGATTTCAACAGCCGGGTCTCCCGTGCAGAGTTATTGGTCTTTTATTTCCTCTTTTAAGGCGTACCTTTGTCCAGCTTCATGAGCCTTAATTACATTAGGTAGGAGAATGAAAACGGCAAGAAAACACTAAACGTACTTTTGGAAACGATATGATAAATCCGTGACGATTTGATAAAAGACATTGTGTCTGAAATCGTTTTCGTTTTCCACCTCTGATTCGTGTGGAAGTTACTGGCGGAGAACAGTTTTGTACTGGTACAGAATCCAGGAACACTGGTTATGTTAACTGCCCGCCATTACATAACTGAAATAGTGTTGAAACAGCGTTAAAGTGATCTTGCATTTGCGACAAGTGCAGGCACATCCGTGCAGGCTGGTCGCTATTCAGTCAGTAAATTTTCAGTTAACACCCTTTTAAATGATAAATGCTACTGTCCAAATTGAATGATGGACCATTCCATTTTAGAAATTTAGCAGGCTAAGGGTTATTTAGCAGAAAAGCGTTCCAATTCTTGCTATCGTATTAGTTTTTTTCTAGAAAGTATACACAATATTAAGATATGCGGTGTGTAATTTTGACAGGAGCGTGATCAATATTAATGGAAAAATAATTTGAAGTTAATAGTCACTTGTTCATTGCAAGTACATGTATTGCAATTGCAAATGTTAAATGCAAGAAATAGTAGATATTTTATTAATTTTGAACTGGGCTTTGAACAAAGCATATCCTTTACAATTTTGGAATAGTCAATACCTTTGAGTTTCGACAGATGAGAGGTATATATTGCAAATTTCCAAATATCTGAACACTCTATATATGAAAAAGCTGACATTGTGTTACTATTTTGTTGTAACACGTACTTGACAAAACTTCCTTCATTTGTGTTCGTTCCAGTTTATTTGTTTGAGAATGATTAATTTTACATTGCAAGATATTATCCTTACATAATGTAATTCATTTGAGATATTGACATTACAGAAATGTTATCATAATCTGGAAAGTTTTCCTTTCTGACGGTAATCATTAATAGGAAAATGGATTTTAGATGTATTTTGCTTCCTCCAAAATTAATTTTGATCAGTTTTCTGTTTCAGAAACAATCCATTTTTATTTAAATAGCTATCTAGGTATTTATGGACAAACAGTAAATGATAATGCCATTATACAGGAATTAAATACTGAAAATTGATCGGCCAAAATTAAAGAGTACAAGCTGGCATTTTATTTTCTGAAACATTCCCAGGCAATCCTGGGCAGTATTTAACAATATTTAAAATAGTTTACTGTTATCATAAAGTTTTATATATACTTCTTGAATATTGAAAATACTCCGTACAATATAGAAATATTGGTTATTTCATTTAATATGGACCCTTGTCAGGTTTAAGCTCATGTTTTAGGATAAAGATTACACTGTTTTACATTTATCATAAACTGTTTTGTTCAACGAGATGACGGGAAAGCATACCAGCACATTACTTATGATACAAACTTACGGAAAATATATTAGTTTAGCATGACTTTATGTCGTGGGTGTTGCCACGTCTGTGACGTAGGGGCCTCCGTGGCCGAGTGGTTAAGGTCGCTGACTTCAAATCACTTGCCCCTCATCGATGTGGGTTCGAGCCTCACTCGGGGCGTTGAATTCTTCATGTGAGGAAGCCATCCAGCTGGCTTACGGAAGGTCGGTGGTTCTACCCAGGTGCCCGCTCGTGATGAAATAATGCACGGAGGGGCACCTGGGGTCTTCCTCCACCATTAAAGCTGGAAAGTCGCCATATGACCTATCATGTGTCGGTGCGACGTTAAATAAAAATAAAGAAAAAACGTCTGTGACGTCATATAAAAATTATATTGTTAGTTATTGGCAAGAATTGTAATGCTAAGAAGGTTTAACTTTATAAACCATAAATCAGAGTAAATGCGATCGAGAAATATGCACACGCTCCTCCATGGAAACATTACGTACCTAAAGTCGTGCAATACCTCGGCCGCAGTACTCGTGCTGATTTCTTCAAACACAGCTAATAACCTATAAATAGTGTAATATTCAATATTACTGTACATGTACAGCGTTTTGCTAATATTAATTGAACACACTTCACTTAACAAATATGAGCCGCGCCGTGGGAAAACCAACATAGTGGCTTTGCGACCAGCATGGATCCAGACCAGCCTGCGCGTCCGCGCATCTGGTCAGGATCCATGCTGATCGCTAACGGTTTCTCTAATTGCTATAAGCTTTGAAAGCGAACAGCATTGATCCTAACCAGACTGCGCGGATGCTACTATGTTGGTTTTCTCATGGCACGGCTCATATATCGCCTTATTTTTTTAATATATTATTCGGTTTCGTTGAAATTGCAACATGTATGTTCCGTAATAATCAAAAAATATTGACCACATGTGTACATTGTAATTTTCTAATAAGAATGCATACATTACAAATGAGCCGCACCACGAGAAAATCAAGACAGTGCCTTTGCCACCAGCATGGATCCAGACCAGCTTGCGCATCCGCACAGTCTGGTCAGGATCCAGGCTGTTCACTAACGGTTTCTCTAATTGCAACAGGCTTTGAAAACGAACAGCATGGATCCTGACCAGACTGAGCGGATGCGCAGGCTGGTCTGGATCCATGCTGGTCGCAAATGCACTATGTTGTGTTTTTTTTTTTCGTGGTGCGGCTCATTTAATGTTCTTTTAGTTTCAAGTAAATGACAAGTCATTCTGATGCTTGTTTAGGGATGATTAGAAGAAACTGACCAAAAAGTCGCTATAAAGTGACCAATATGAGTAGTATCAATATAAAGTGAACAATATGAGCAGTGTCAATATAAAATGACCAATATGAGCAGTGTCAATATAAAGTTACTAATATGAGAAGTGTCACTATAAAGTGACCAATATGAGCAGTGTCAATATAAAGTAACCAATATGAGCAGTGCCAATATAAAGAGACCAATATGAGAAGTGTCACTATAAAGTGACCAATATGAGCAGTGTCAATATAAAGTAACCAATATGAGCAGTGCCAATATAAAGAGACCAATATGAGTAGTGCCAATATAAAGTGACCAATATGTGCAGTGTCATTATATACAGTTACCAATATGAGCAGTGTCAATATAAAGTGACCAATATGAGCAGTGTCAATATAAAGCGACCAATATAAGCAGTGTCACAAAGTGGCAAATATCAGCCGTATCATTACAAAGAGACCAGTATATGCCGTATGATTTTTTTTCAGTTCGTCACTGATATGAGTATGTAAGTAAGTAATACGAAAATTATAAACCTATTCGGATATAAAACAATACAGATAGTTGTTAAATGTTAACAGAATTAACATAAAAGTAGTTTTGATCATATGTTGCATACATATGAAGTTTATCGCGTCTTTCCATCAACAAAAATGTCGTAAATCTTTTTCACTTTGTTCAATACATTAATGACAAAAAAACAACAGAACAATACACTCCAAATGAACAAAAGACTTAAGTCAATTCTTTCTCATTAAATTCCCATTAAAGACAGAATACGCAAATACATTGCAACAGCTGAGATAATTACGCATTTACATTATAGCAAATCTGTGACAACAACGAAGAAAAGTGAGCATTTTGACGCTGTCTTTACATGATAAGAAACGTGTTTAATAACTATGATGAGAAGTTTGATCTGGATAACTGTAAGTTACTTTTTAAAATTTATTGGGCTTTATTATTTTATGAAAACATCGTTATGATTGATTTTTATAATGTATTTATCATTAAAATATATTTTATCAATATGATTTCTAAAATATACAATGAATTATTTTATTTCAAGCGGACATATTCGTGTGAATCTCTAGTTACAATTTTATAATTTTATACCAAAATAAAAAGTTTATGGTCTTTTTCATAATTTTATAACCGTTATTTGTTTTGAAAAAGAAATATCTTTACATGAAACTTGGAACAGTTTTCTACTTGAAATAATCTAATTTAATTCTATTTAAGAATTAGAAATGAAATTCATCTTTTTAATAATTGTTCAGTTAAAAGAAACTGTAAATAAATCTAAGTTTTAGTTTTGATAATCTATCGCAATGGGCGAGCTTAAATACATGAAATACTTTTAAAACGGCATATTAAATTGAAATACGTTTTAAAAGAAGTTACGAGTGGTAAATTTCCAGTAAACTTAAACAGTTTAATTTTTTTTTGGGGGGGGGGGGGGGCATTTTAAGCATAACATGGCTTTGAGGAATCTGAATCTTCGCTCCGTCATTACCTTTATGAGATATTTCTCCACTTGAATAGGAAATGTTATTATTCTTAATGTTTCTATGAGTTGTAGTAAAAGCTTTGAGAAGTTTTGAATTATGCATATCTTCAGACGTATTTATATGACATTGTCCATAAACATGTTTTCTTATTCAATATCATAATTATTAGAAACGGAAAGAATTGTTAACTGATGAAGTAGTGTTAGTCTTAGCCTAGCAGACACTTACCTAAATTTCACAGACATGATATTGAGGTTTTGATTTTATAATGTGATTGCTTACGTGTAGCTTATCCCCATAGATAGTTAGCCTCTGATAAATTAAATCAAGGTGACACAAATTTGCTAGCTGATATCACTCCTTTGCTGCAAATTGCACAAGCTAGTTTAGGTATTATATTAAAGATTAGTTTGTTGTATTGTACTGCTAGTGCCATTTTTCGAAGAAATAGCATGTGTATTTACTGGACCTGAATGTGGATGGCTGTGTCCGCTTCTGAGAATGAAGAATAAACAGTCTTTGTATTACGAATTTACAGTTTATTTAGAACTCTGATGCATCGTTTTTCTGTTACAGAATGGCTAGTTCACACAATAATAATATCTATTGGTGAAAGGTACGAATGTATTGTTGACGATAAAATCAACTCTTCTATTGCTTCTTCATGGCGTTGAAACAAAATGTTCGTGAACGTGTTACCGAAATAAACTCTCTGGCACTGTTGACTGGTTAAAAGTAAAAGTAAAAGAATAAAAAAATAAATTGCAAAAAAAAGAGACTTTCCAAAAGTCGCCATCTTAGCTTAAGCCCTACCGTACCGTTGTTACATGAAAGTGTAAGTTGTAATGTGGTAGTTTAGGCTCCAAGATGATCAACTGCTATGACATTTTGAACGCATTTTTACACTTGTACGTCTATTCAAAACGTGCGATATTTCAAACAATGATGTAAGAAGTGATATATGTACATTACGTGTGACTTTGAAGTACCAACGAACTCTAATTAAGCTGGACCCATTCCGCACAAAATGGTGAAGTTAAACATTATAGCATGCAAAGATAAATAGACAAGTCATTTTGAAACAAATATTTAAAATAAAGTAGAGCTAATACAGTAATTTGCAAATAATATTACTACCGATACAAACGGTTTGATATTGTACAATACAATCTATATCAATGTTTTATGTATAGCCTCTTAAACGTCTGCATTTAAACAGTAGAAGTATATTATAAACAATAAGAGTTGTAGTATTTAAAACATCATTTTCATCTTTGTGAAATTTTATGAATGTCAAAAGCCTTTCACTTAAGACCACGTCAAAAGCCTTTCACATAGATCCAGTTAAAAAGTCTTTCGCCCTCGATTATGTTGTAATAATTAGGCGTTTGTCTTCAAAAATTCCAAAATGTGCTCAGTTTGGCTAACAAGAGGAATTTAAGCAAGTTAAGGACAATAATTATTATTAACTTGTGAGGTATCTAACAGCACTCGAGACGTGTTTGAAATATTTTGTGATGTTGCATCAATAAGAACAGGGCACTAAATTGTTTAAGATTTTGGTACTTTGGTAACGATAGTGACATTATTTGTTTTAATTATTTAAAATGAAATACAGATTTGATCAATGGTGTATTTTCTGATGACACTATGACTTGAATGTTTTAACTTTAAAGATATTATACAAACCAATATTTTGCCAAGCTTCACTTCAGATGAAATTTCAGTATTTGTTTACTAGGTAGTGCAAGGAGCAATTTTTTTCCCAAACTCCGGCTAAATATATAGTATCTGTTGCTGTTTTTCTTTTAATTTGTTTGGCAAAATCTATGCGTGTTTGCTCAAGTAGTTTGGGCGTGCTGATTGATTCCCTGGCGGAGATGGTGGGCATTTGAACGTTAAAAATGGAGTTGTATTTAGCCAAATGTTGTGGTCTTCTGTCAAGCAATTCATTATACCATACGTTATATCATTCCATTACGTAATGATTTCTTACTACATAAGTATTTGAGTGTTACGTAACACAAGTATGAAAAGTTTGGTATAGTTGAAAGAACATAAACTTATCTTTTGAACTAGATGAATTGGATAATAAGCCTGCCAGTTTGAACTTGGTAAGAAAACTTCATTTTGAACTTGTGAATTGGGTAAGAAAACTTCCCATTTGAATTTGGTGAATTGGGTAAGAAAAGTTCCCGTTTGAACTGTGTTGTATAAAAAAACTGCTCTTGTGAACTGGTCGAGGATTGAGTAAAAATACTGTCCTCTTGAAATGGCTAAAATGGGTGAGAAAACTTCCTCTGCTTGGCTATATGGTTGAAGTATACATGAACGAAGGCCCTGTGACAGACTCAATAAGTAACTGTGAGAGAAGCAGGGAAATTTAATTAGACTAAAAGTTATACATATATATTTTAGGAAAGAGATTACTTTGTGGGGAAAATACAGAAAACATTTACGATGTACTAGCATGATATATAAAGCTGCATGCCACAAGACAGGTGTCAAATATTTCGAAATTTAGAAAATGCTTTCATTTGTTTGTAATTACAATAAAAAATACATATGAAGTGTTGTTGTGCTTTTAGGGTTTAAATCCATGCAACACTATTAAAGGCTAATTTTGCTTTGTTTAAAATGTGGCTGCCGCGTTTTCAGTAATGAACATAAAATATATCAATTTCTTGCTTAATCCTATTTTGATCAATATTTTGTCTAATATCTGTCAATGCTTTGAATATTGGTGAACATAGAAAGAAATTTTATTGAACATATTGTACTTTATTATCTCCCTTTATGGCTGTTACTGTAAATGTTCTTGTGCAATATTAAACGTAGCACTTTTCCAACAATGTACAATATCTTTTTTTGATAACTGTTTCACCTGATTTTAACAAAAAATTTGAAATTATACATAACTTTAATCAACACAATCAGTATCGTTGGCCTGGCTATTAACATTCAATGCAAAATAGAAGGAATTTAGCTGTATTTAATATAATACGCATTTAAATGAGAATTTAAACGATACTGGTTATCATAGTTTTGTTTATTTCTTATATAAAATGATTCATAATTAAAGAGGCATCTATGGATATAATATATGTTTTACAGCTAGCTTGCCTAATCACTGATGGCATAGAAAGTGCAATAAGAAAAACATCAAAGAATTACATAGAAAATGGTCGATAATCATTTGATTTTTATTAATAAAATTCTTGTTGTTTATAAATGCTCCCTTGCAAGACTATGTGAGTTTGTAAGGTCGCACTAACTCCAGTCCTCAAACAGAAAGCCTATCAAAATTTATTTAAGTGTGTTTATTATGAATATTGAAAAAAAACAAACGTGACAAAGATATTGATTAAGAGGAAAGAGATAGATAACAAGACTCGGATTCGAAAAATATCAACAGCTGCTTCTCGTTGAAGCATGTGCATATACATGTTTATATACAATACATGTAGGTTTACGATTGAACGCAATATTTGTGTTAGAAATAAGAAAGATATTGTGAGTTGAGTAGGCAGCAAGAAAGTCAAAAAAGAAAAGAAAGATAACTGAAGTGGTTTGATCGAATCTACTTTTGGGAGATAATGAATTATGAAACACTCCTCAAGGTGCCTCTTGAAAATATTATAACTCTGAGTCTCCAATTACGGAGAGAATTATACAGCCGCATTCTTGAAGCTGAGTGTTCTTTTATTTTGTTATGTCTTAGTTAATACTAAAAAACTGTTTACTTGTAGATTGTATCTACACATGTACATAATCGGAACTTGTTTGAAAATAACGAAAATATGGAATTTTGGAGAGAAGTTCCAGCAATTTATTTACAATCAGATATTTCTTCATTACTATTTCCATCTTCTTGTTGCAGTAGTATACTTCCTTCGATTTACATTTTGAGTAAACTTCCTCTCTGTGATCAAAATCGGTTTATGAAATGCGCAGCGGACTGTTTTGATTGAATTCATGTCAAATAACGTCTGTTTCAAAGACTTGACAGTACAGAAAAAAATGTCAGCCATTTCGGAAATTATATGTTTTGTGGTGGATGGGATGCATACATTTGACTCAAGAATTGTAAAGCATATAATATATATTGTTTGTATAAAAAAGAATATAATAATCAAAGCAGTATAGAATAAGTGACCAACATTTTGTCACAAGATGACAATTTGAAGCTCTGCTATAAAGATTATGTGAATTGTCTACAGACACCATGGAATATTTGTAGAAATTGTCCGAAAATGAAATCTATACTTCTTTCGATACGAGTATTGTCCATAGATAGGTTTCTGAATCAGCATCAGGTTTGTGAGACTTGCAATGTTATTGTGTTATTTTCAGTGCTGATTGATTAAAACTGAACACCAAGAATTATAAAGAATAAAATACTAAAACAATTGAATAAAATTGTGAAAACGTTTTGGTTTCAATGAAATCATTGATGTTTACAAAAGCTTCCTTGCAAGACGGTATGAGTTTTAGGAACGTAAATCAAACACGATTTCTGTGAATGAGTATCTTTTTACGTGCCTTGAACCTAATTCAAATGGCGGCTTTTCATGTAGAAAAGAAACAAATGTGAGGAAATTAAAAGGTTCAAAAGATTTTAAAAGCTGATTATGTTTGAGGCATTATTCTATACTTACAATACTTGATGGTTTTCTACCTTCCTTGCGCAGACAAAATAGTTTTTAAGGTTGTCTTCGAGGTCATTTTGTGTTAATCAGAATTGTAAGAAGCTTCTTTTGGGGAAACACATACATGAGGAAGAATTGATCTGAGGACCAATATGACAGAAAATCAATATCAGGAGAGACAACATCAATATGGTATCAGTGAGGTGACCGTTCACGTTATTGCCGATCTTTTTTGCCACCTGGATGATTGGCGTGTTTCAATTAACGTTCCTAAAACTCAATTTCAAATAATTATGATAAAAGAGCAGGTTCTTTCATGAAAAAATAAACAAGCAAAATTGACTGTCATGCCACTTCAGTTACAAACTATGTAAAAGGAGAAATCAAATTATAAAAATTTTTCACCAAAACAACATCAATATTTAATTATTTGTGAATCATTATAGTATAAATATATCATGTATATAATAATGCTACTTGATAATGAAAATACTTTTTGTAGTCAAAATTGCATAACAAAAAGTTTACGTATTTCTTATTTAAGAAGAATGTATCTTTTAACAAACAGATTGTAGGAAATTTGAAATATAACAAGGTTTAGTTTTTAATAGGTGTAGCTCATTTTTACATAAAGTTGTTTACTTAGTAATAACTTACTGCAACTGTTCGTATTTCTAGCATATTTATGTGATCAGAAACAAATATCATATGTTTTAAAAACATTTACTTAACAAAACCTCGAATGTACTTATTAATTTATCTTGAAGAATATTAAGCTTGACATCACAATATCAGTGTTTGTAATTACATACATATCTTATATATTTCATAAATAAATATAACATTCTGGACATGTTTGATGTCATTTACTTTTTTTCATTTTAGAGTATTACTATCCATCTTGAAATTAAATGAATCGAAAATTACGGTATGTTTGCAAAAGAAATCAAATAGAGGAAATTTGTTACCCTTGGTCAAATTGGTCATTTTCTCGTTTTGCAATCAGCGTAGTTCATGTATAGATACACATATACCCTTATTAGAGTTGTAAATGTCTGTGTTGTTTCAAGGACCTGCTCCAGTCCTACTTTTAACATTAAATTGTTACTGAAATGCATGAAAATCTTGACTATGAACAGTGACGCCTGTCAAAATAGAGTCTATTTCATATAAAATTCTATAAAAAAATACCAGTGGTTTTGCGTGCTGAACTGTGACGCGTGGCCGTTAACTGTTACTTATTGTAATCATGGGTTGCATACACACAATAGAATTTGAATAGACGCGGAGCAGGGCTTTAACGCTCCTTATTTTGTGGTATTGAGCTCGATTTATTACAGGTCCAATAAAAAGGATATAAGCGTGATGCATAAAACATTTCATTATTTCAATCAGATTTAATTTAATAAGCTTACTGTCTAGAAATGGGTTTCAGGTAAAATAATTTTGAATTTTATATACATGTACAATAATTGTTTTGTACAATCATTTATGAAAATGTCATCAAAATTTTCTCTATATTAAATCAACATACTTTATAAATATTTTAAGACTATTATTTTATTTTATTTCATTGTTTCCTTTTCCCCTATCTTATGTTTATCTAACGCTTATCATGATATTGTTTAATTTTCATGAAAACCCTAATTATTGCGAAAGTTTTAATGAACATTCATAGTTTCAAGACGTGTAAGTTTCGTGTACTTAATTTAAATCAATTCATTATTAAATGCGATATTGTATTTACAATACGAAAACATACTTATGCATCAAAATCTTTTCTTATGATAAAATGTGCAATGTTACTTCCGTCTGTATGTTAAATGGATTGAAAATGTTTGGCCTTCAAAAATTGTCGATCATTGTAATTATATATGTAATACATTTAATATATAATGATTCTCATACGTTATGCTAGTTGTCAGCTGCATGTGCCGATGTAATAATTATCGAGTTCTGGTCTTTCAGTTTCATTATGTGTATTGAGTCTATACTCTGAATAATATGAAAAGTACAATTAAGATGGTTTATCAAGCGTTTGTAGTAGAAAAAAGATAATAGCACAGGAAAAGCAAGTAGTCATAGTTTTTAGTCGAAAAGTTTATAGTTTAAAACTGGTGCAGACGGAGAAACGTGATAAGTAAATATTGAATTTTTTTCTCAAATGCTTTGTTTGTATACATAGATATTGTCAAACTCTCTGGAAACACCAATACAACAAAATTTGGGACATTTGGTCTTTTCCAATAATACCTATGTATATTCTGAATTCTAAGTTCCTTAAAATGTGTGCATTGCAACAGAAATGAAACTCATCTTTTAATTTATGGTCTGTGGGCCAGTTTTTGTAAGTCCTCTATTTTTTCGATTTTCCCAGAAATTAGGCAAAGGTTCATCCACTTCAGCCATTAATACATTCATTCCGGGGTTGTTTAAGACCGGATGTCGCTTTCTATCGTATATCAAATAAAAATTATACTCATTTTAGTAAACATTGTGTATGAAAATTGCGGAATTCTCTCTCTTTTAAAGTATTGTTGGCTACACACGAATTCGTTATAGATTGTTTCAATACTGACTTTCATATGTTAGAGTTTTGCTTATGTTACTGTTCTAAATCAATTAAAGGTTCACTGTAACAATGTTTTCCGAATTTTGACGACTTCTACCAAAATTTAGGGGTTACAATACCCCACAAACTCGAGCTACATTTTTGCTATTTTAAATAACTCGTAAAATTATCAAAATTACTGTATTTTTAAATAAGTCATCACCAAATAATTGTGCTAAGATTCACAATTCTATATAATTTCATGAGAAAATATAAAGTATTGCACTCAGTTTAGGTTATAGACAACATGCATGCATATGTAATACATATAAATCACATGCTGTTTCTCAATAAATCAAGCCTATTTGTGTTTAATTTAGAAAGGTTGTGGGTACCAATAGTTTTTTCTATTTTAGATGTCAAAGTAAGCTTACACGTATAATGTTGACCTTTATTTGATAAAGATACTTTATAATGTAACATACGTAACAGTTGCCACTCAAATTTTCCATCCTGAAAAATTAGCAGCATTGAAAATACTCCAACAATTGCATTTGTATGCTTTTAATTGAAATAATGTTAACTGAACATGCACACATCACCGTTATAATTTTGTTGGACTTAACGCTGTTACTATTCTCAATTATAGGACGTCGACAAACTACAGTAAAACAACGGTGCCTCTTTCAGCATCACTGTAAAGATAGCATAGATTTTATAGCAATTTTTATGGCGTCTGCTTCGAAAGATAGCATATTGATAATTAACAGTAGACTTGGTTACAGTATGTACGTGGTTACAGTATGTACGCAGACTGAATATTTTTGACTTTCATTCATAAAAACAGAACGTGATGGTATCTAAGAATCAAATATACGTTACCTAGGCTTTTTATACTAATTTGTTTTAGCTCGATTGTAATGAAAGCTTCAAGCTGTTTGAAATCACTCTTCCGCTTCCTGGAAAACCAATAATGGTGCCATATGAGAGTCATGGTCATGACCCCAGTGGGGCTCGAACCCACAACCCCTGGATTGAGCAGCCGGCACCTTATCCACTAGACCACCTCTCCTACCTAGGTTTTAAAGGTCACCTATTCAATTTCATATGTCGTATATTATTATTCCAGGCTAACACATAAGTCATGCTTACTGGCATTGCAAAGCACCCATTCAGTCAGTTTTTACAGCATTACAAAGATGAAATGAATCATATATTATGAAACATACGTTACCAAGATTACACAGCACTTTAAGTAACATTAAAGCTAGGATAGTTTTGGGGTTTCGATAGACTTAGGTGGTTTCAAGACAGAGGATTTTATATTTGTAATGCGTTGTTCTGATATTAATGGAAGGTAAGATTGTATTCATTACTGAAATTATCGGTTTATATGAATTATGTGTTCAAAGTTGTTGATGTAATTCCTGATGTAAATAAACACGGCACATTTTGAACTTATGGAGCATCTTACATATACAGTACAACATGGGTACATGTAGCGAAACAAATGACACTTTTGGTATAAGATTCTTTTAAAAATAGTTTTGTTTCTTTGATCATGGTGATTTTCAAATATCACTTATACTGTGGGGCGGAGTTACTGAACTACGAATTCATATTACATTCCCTTAACGAAAACATAGATAAGACACCTTGTTCACATCGTGGTTGTGGTATCATTATTGTCAGTTCTACGTTCTTACTAAAATTCAATATTCGACTTTCAAAGCTATTACCAAATACAAACAAACTAGTCGTTAAAACATTTGTGGTATTTCAACTGTTACATATAGATCACCTCGGTATGGAACTGTGTTTAAACCATTAAGTCTAGTAACTACCTTAATCTAATTTCGGTAACGTATGTTTCAGAACTACACAAGAGGACACATTGTAACATCTATGTATCCCATATGACAGAAACATACTCTAAATTTTGATATGAGAGGTTGCGATAAGTCACTCTACGATATCAGTATCAGAATAAGTTCATCATACACGCATATATGCATATGTACATACTTGCAAAGTCTGCACTATTTGTTTGGAAAAGACCAGTGGTATATTGATATCTTTATGACATATCTGTAAAATCTCGTTTTAGTTAAGTGATTTATTCCGTAGTAAAATGATTAAGCTACATCCTAAAAGGGATTGAAACATACGTTACGTTAAATATTTATTACAACAATACCAATAATTATTACTCATACATCCAAGTAACAAACAGATACGAAACACGACTTCTTGGTTCCAGGACTTGCCGAATTTATAGCTTTGAAGCTCTGTACTACCTGTTCATTATGTCAAGCAAATACATGACTATAGATGTATTCATAATACTTCGGCACTATTTCAGAGAAAAACGCATTGAAAGGATTTTGTTGAATGATACTAAAGGGATTTGGCATTATGATATATCTGATAATTTCTATTTCAAACAAAACAGATAAAACGTTCAAGCGCAACCAAAAGGTACATCAAAATATATGTAGCTGAAATTGCTTTGATAGGTTTAGAACTGTATATGCTCATTTCCGTTTATGTAATCAGATAGGGCTTTGATCTTTAAAAAGGGGGCGAACATATTTAGCTGAAATGAAACAGAAAATGCAATTTGCATTGAAACATAAACTTTATAAATCCTTTTTAATATTTAAAAAAATGTTTAAATGTATTCTTGTTATTCTACTAGGATTCACTGTGTATCTAACATCTATCAGGCAGCCATTCTGATACAAATTGATATTACATTTAAGCTACATTCAAAATCCTTCGAATGAAAATTGAGAGTAACATGTATAGTTTTTGTAGTAGGTTAGAGTATAAGGGTGCACTTATACTTCCTTGCTGTTGAGCTAGCTTTAATAGCCACGCGGTAGAGTGTCCGCCTTAGGTGTGAGAGGTCCCGGGTTCGATTCCCGGTCAGAGCTGAAGTATTTTCAGCCTGTTACATTTGGCGCCCAACGTAAATAATTCACGAGTAGATATGAATGGACACCTTGGAACGTCCCACAGAGGTCCA
Source organism: Mercenaria mercenaria (assembly GCF_021730395.1). Classification (NCBI taxonomy): domain Eukaryota; kingdom Metazoa; phylum Mollusca; class Bivalvia; order Venerida; family Veneridae; genus Mercenaria; species Mercenaria mercenaria. Next base: position 82,175,309 of record NC_069365.1, on the reverse strand, counting down.
AACTCTTGGAATTCGAGGACGAATACTAAAGTGGAAGGGGTGTATGTGGTAGGGTAGAGTATTAAGGTGCACTTATACTTCCTTGCTGTTGAGCTAGCTTTTATAGCGACGCGGTAGATTGTCCGTCTTAAGTGTGAGAGGTCCTGGTTCGATTCCTGGTCAGAGCTGAAGTATTTTCAGCCTGTTTTCAGCCTGTTACATTTTAAAAGAAATAAAAGCAGTATTTAAATCATATTATTTGTAATGTCTTTAATGGTACGCATTTTGAAAATTGCGCTGTCTTGATCAAAACAAGAGAAGTAGCTCATATTGGTGACGTAGTTTCCAATTGAAATAATTTTAACTTTGATTACAGCAATGATTACTTAGATCTTATCCATATGTATGTTTGCAAACTTATTTCTGGCGGCCAGTTTGAAAATGACAGGACAGTATCTTTATTAGATTGATCTGGATAACCAAACTTCAATCCTTGAAAACTTATTTGGTTTGTTTTATAATACTGAATATTTAAACAGTAGTAGCTCATCAATATTTTTACATGTAGCCGATTTCAGGTGGTCATTTTGTGAGCGGTAAAATCCTCTGTAACATGTTTCAATCGATATCAGGTGATTCCTGTTATAGTTTTGACTTTTAAAGAGCTACGCCTCTTTCATATGTGCATGTTTGATCAAATTTAAGGCAGTTATTTGGAAATTGGGGAAGTGGTAGCCGTCTTAATTTGAATAGTCTGTGTAACTAAATAACCTATTTTGTTGGTAGTTTAACATACTTAAATTTGGGTAATGTCATTTCTACGTACATAACGACTTCTATGAAGACCTAAGCTAGCAGAAAGGAGAATTAAAATCATCAAAATATAAAAACTTTGATGGCATTAACTCTTTTGTATAATATTTTTTGATTAATTTGAAATAAATGCCATCTTGAATGAAGACTTATATTGCTGGATCTGCTTCCATTTTGATGTTCCCCATAGGGAACTTCCATAAAACTTTTGCGGTCATATGAGTTTTTGCAATACTTTCATCATTTCTAGGGCACTAGCAAAGAATAGGTATGTCAGTATGCAATTCGCCCAGAAATGAAACACAAACCAATTTCTGGGTTACGACTTTCATTTTTTGGGGGGCCTTGGCCCACGGACCATTATTACAAAACAAGCATTTTCTTTCAAATTGGCCTGTTTTTAATAGTTGAATTAAGTAGATTTTTTTAAAATTCGGCAGGAAAGCTTATATATTTGTGACATTTTATAACTCGTTGAATAAAATTCGCATTTTATCATTTATTCAGCTCGTTTAATAAATTCAATATGAAAGACAATATATGTTATATCCTCTTTTAAAATAATGCACTTGTATCATTTACGAGAGACTGCTTCTTTCTCATGCTGTATGTAAACTATGAAGTGTTGTATTAAGCGTTGTTTTTCTTTTTTTCCAGATCGCGTGTACGTTAGCGATTGTTGCTCCGCTTTCTGAAGCTGAATGCGAGGGAAAGATGCGAACAAATTGTACAGCACACAACGACGTTTGTATACATTTCCTAAGTATCAATTATCGAACCATCCATAAACGTACAAGCACTCATCATAACGTTTAGTACCTCAGTTCTGTCGAAGAATACATTTTATTTACTATATTTTAGTGTGGGCTATGTATAATATCGAACCAGACAATTTTTAAGATACTGTTGAAACTGTTATTATGTTCAATATGTTTAACATTAATTCACAGTTAAGACAGACGGCTTTGTCTGATGCTTAAACTCACATGCAGGCAAACTCTTATATGATGATATCAATTCCTGTAAGCGAAATCTTGTTTTTATTCACGTTTTGTTGGGATTAACGTCGCATCAACACAATGGTCGTCAAAGAAGACCCCAGGTGCCTCCCCGTGCATTATTTCTTCACGGGCGGGTACCTGGGTAGAAACACCGACCTTCCGTTAGCTAGAAGGATGGCTTTCTTACATAAATAATTCAGAGTTAGGCGCAATCCAATTTCGGTGAGAGACAAATGATCTTAATCGCTCGGCCACAGAGGCACCTGATGAAACTTTGTTATGGTAAGTTGCGATGCGATGCGATAAAGAACTGTGTTTTTGAACGGGACATCCCCCGATTGATATTCATCCCAGTCTTGTTTTATATAGCTGTGTGTATTAGGTAATTCCTTGGTAATTAAATTTTTTCATTTGACTTTTATAACTATTTTATACATTTTGTTCATGTGTAAATTAGCAAGTGTGGGGTTACACACCTAATAGCCTCTTGTCAGTAGACCGCATAATCCAAAATTCAATGCTTTTATTTCGTTTGGCTACGCTTTATGATTCTAAAAGAATATTTCTAAGAAGAATATATTGGTATTGACTGACGCTTATATGAAACGATTGTAATCACGAGTACTAATCTGCAGATCTACTGACAAAGTGTCTTCAAGGTATCAAGTCCACAAATAGATAACTTTTCGATGCCAGGTGGCACAATGTTTTTCTGACATTATTTGAAAAAGTTGTATCTACTGAGCAACAATAAGAAAATAAGATGACCATGAAAATATTCACGAATCACTACAGTCTTTTTTGACTGCAAAGTAACTGGATTTCTATGGAAGTATCATATAAAACTAAAACAAACTCTTAAATTATAACTTTTTTCATGTGTTATATATATATATATATATATATATATATATATATATATATATATTTTTTTTTTTTTTTTTTTTCTCTGAAAACAATATATTTCAAATAATACCAAAATTATATGAGCTTACCAGACATCAATATTTGATATATCTAATAGCACTGTTAAAGAGAACTTCCTTAATTTTGGACCGGATACCTTAAAGGCACTTTCCAAATGATATTGAGCGTCAAATTGAATAAGAAGCTAAAACTGTATAAGTTGTTATATTAGCAAGTTGAATAAAAACCGCCTAATACGTATCTAAATGGATAGAAACAGCCTAAAATTGACAAACGAGCCGTGCCATTAGAAAACCAACATAGTGGCTTTGGGACCAGCATGGATCCAGACCAGCCTTGTGCATCCGTGCAGTCTGGTCAGGATCTATGCTGTTTGCTTTCAAAGCCTATTGCAATTAGAGAAACCGTTAACGAACCACATGGATCCTGATCAGACTGCGCGGATGCGCAGGCTGGTCTGGATCCATGCTGGTCGCAAAGCCACTATATTGGTTTTATCGTGGCGCGGCTCAAATACAATTTTGCATTGATTTGAATTGCTAGTGGATCAAGCTAGGCCCTTCTGCGATAGTGAAACTTTCAACATTAATAATATATCATAGCTGCTATGTCTTTACAACAGAAACAAGTATAAAATCCACCAAAAGCATTGTCAACAATCTGAAGAAGGTGTTGTGTGCAAAACTAGAAAAGAACTTGATACATTTGTTGTACAATGTTTTGTATATTGTACCGATAATTATTTCAGTATCTCACTGTGGTATTCATTGGAATTAAGCTTTTATTTGATCATTTAACATAGATGTAAGAATATATACAAGTTCAAAATAGACATTATAAATCAAAACTATAAAGTCAAAGAATTGCTTGACGATGTTTGTGTTTGTGTGAAGATGTTTAGTATTGGCAATGTATATTACTTTCTATATTGAAATATGTGAAGTGTTACTATTTATTTTCAGTGTGGTGCAAAGGAGGCTTGTATGACGCCACCAAACGGCCTATCGCAGTGCTATGCGTGTAAGTTACATTAAAATAATTTGTTTTGATAAGCAAAATTTTTTTCATATCTCTTAATATATATTTTCATATAGCTTTGGAATTTCAATTGTCTCAGTAGTAAGTTATCGTCAAGTTACTGAAAATCTCCAAACCTCATTTAAAAGAAGTTTGCAGAAACAGTTTTTTAGCGAGTCATTTGAAAATATTTTCAAATAATCTAATAATAATGAATAGGTTTTGGCTTATTGTCATTCCAATGTTGGTTTCTGTCAAAAGTCACTAAAGTGGAAGCTTGAACAAAATATTTGAACTATTCGCAAAGTCGTATAAATACGTATATAATGGCTCTTTCATCAATATTCCATCTGTATTCCGCACTATATATCTTCGGAACTATGGAAAATAGTTTGGCCTGGCAAACCATGTGTGACATTTCTATAAGTTCTGGTGCTAGTTAACAGTTATCAAGTTTTGTTGTCTTCTTATTGTTTGTTTTGATAAAAGCACACTTGACACTTGTTAAAGTAGGACGATGACGTAAAAAAACCTGACAAATTTCAAAGGATCATATTTCAGAAGTTTGGATAATAGAGACATATCATAAAACGATTGACATCATCCGAAACAGACACAGACTAATTAAAATCATATTGTTGGAAATATTAATTTTCTAACAAGATCATTTTATTTTCGTATAAATGAGTTTTGAAGAAGAATCTTAATACACTCACGTTCACACATGTATGATGTTTTGCCAACTGCTAACAGTATAGAATTATATAAGCACATGTGTGTTAATATAAGGTGCATCGCAATAGTACTGTATTACAGATACACAAGTTCATTACTGAAATTAAACCTGATGTAATAAAGGGAATTTATTCGTTTTCATTGTTGTAACACTGAAGTATAATTTCACCAATACGAAAATTCAATATTTTAACGGTGGCGGAACCTGGTTGTCTCATTTATCGGTGAAGATAGATTTTGGTATGTCACTGAAAACAAACAAATTTTCTGATTTTTTTTTTATTTATATATTCAAAAACGACCGGTACTTCGTGAAAAAAATCGGATTTATTTTAGCAAATTTATTTAGTTACATACGATGTATCCGCTCGATTTCCATAGACATATGGACATTTTTTATACACAGTAATATCGAATATTGGTGAAAAGTCCGTCAAATCAACACGACGCCATTTTGGTTTTAAAAACAAAAACTTGCATATAGATATCAAAATACGGCTTACAGGTAGTGGCAAACGTTCATTGTGTAGAATGCATAATTAGAACTTTCCTAGCCAACGTTTAGTTTATTTAGTTTAGTTTATTTACAAATAAGCATGAGTCCCACTTTATGTGGGCAGCATCAGCATATACATTTCTATAATACATACATTCAGTAATATATCACATGACAAAAGGGAAAACGGCTACAAATTGTTCATATATAGGGCTATATACAATGATTGATTTCTTATATGTATACACAATAATATACTTTACAGTAAAATATCTTCTTTGCTCTATGAAAAATAATTGTTTCTCTAAGAAAGAATCCGTATGTGTTTCTTCTTATTATTATTGTTGTTGTGCGTATCATTATTATTATTATTTAAATGTTTACTGTATTATAAATATGCTTTATTATAAATATGTATTGAACTCCTAGCTGCCTAAAAATGAAGAGACGAAAGCTTTAGACGAGCAAGAAAGTTAAATACAAGAGAATAGTCTGAAATAACTTGACCAACTGTGAAAGCAGTCTAACTGTACAATCGAAAGTCAGGCTAGACTGCTGATGTAGTCAGTTATTTTCTACATGTATATTTTTTAAAAAGCGCTAAATAATATATACATAACTGGTGAGATATATATATGTGTGATGTCAATTGGTCACAGGTATGTTTGAAAATTAATTAGATATTTCATTATCTTGTCACACATTATACGTTTTTTTCAGTTTGATATGGTTATCTGTCGTAAACAAGTCAATAAACTTTATCATATTAGGTCTTGTTCTTATATGTCTATCAATATATTTATCTCGATCAATATTAAACAATGGACAAATTAAAAGATAATGGTACTCATCTCCTATTTCGTGACAATTTCTACATTTTCTTTCGTTTTGTGGTATATTTCTCCACCGACCAGTTTCTATTGGTAAACGATGATTTCTAGTTATAAATCTGACCAAAGTTTTACTGAAATAAGGTGATAGTTTACTAATATATGGGCTCGAGAGAAACTTGTTTTATAATATTTGTAAATGTTGGTTGCTGAAGTATTATTTATTTGTGAAAACCAGTTTTGAATAAACGTATCTTTCAGTTTTTGAAAAGTCGCCCTAATAAGCAATTTACTATTGATAAAGCTCTGACTGTACCATATTCCCGAAAACCCAAGACTACATAAGTTGTGCTTAACATTGTCTAGCCATTGTGACTTAATACTATTTTGTGAGTGTAGTTCGTATATAAGATTGTAAATGTTTGCTGCTAATTTAGTAGTTCTGTCGCTCTCAATATTTTCAATGAGTCTTGCCCAGTATGCAATAATTCTGTTTTTAATGTTAATTGAAAGTGGGGTAATCTCTAGTTCTCCGTATATCATGTACGATGGGGTCGATTTCTTTAAATTAAATATATACTTATAAAACTTAAGTTGTCAGTTCGTTGAGTGACCAGAATCTTGATTTGTTTATCAGATATAAACACGCTTAAAAAAGGTCAGATTAAAAAAAATACAGGATTTTGATAACCATAGAGCATCAGTTATTCAATAGCAGCAAAGGCAGGTAATTAAAGAATATATTTCAAGGGAGACTTTTAGCTGAAAAAAAAGTTCGGCACTGTGAACAATACATAGAAATATATCTGTCTGATAATGTTCAGTATTTCACCAGTTAGCATAAAATAAATGAAACAACACTTTATTTATCGACCAAGTGTAAAATTTTGTTTATCATCATGAATTGGTAAAAACGATATAAACGCGTGTACGTACAAATATCAATTTGTCTTCGAAATGAGCTCTTTTTATTGAAGGTCCCTGCAACGAAAAAAGTCAATGTGAATTCATTCCGAACAAAGGCAGGCAATGGCAATGTAACTGTGGAAGCAGCGGTTTCAGTGGAAGAGTTTGCGATTGCCCACCGACTACGCCCGCAGGTAATTATAAATGCTAGACGTAAATATAAAGTGTCAATCTTGAATATCAAATTTTGTATAAAACATCATTTAGAAATATCATGCGAAAATTTTTTGCAATAGCTTCATCGTCCTAAGAAACAACATACAGAACTTAATTAGCGCAGATGGATTTAAATAACATAATATGAATATTTCAATCAATATTTAAAAAAAACATGACATCGAAAAAATATTTATAAGGTATCTAATTCATAAATAAACACTATATAGCAACGCTATAAACATATATCAAATGTAATTGATTGGTAAGCTCAAACATGTATCATTTTTGTATCATTTGAAAGTGCATTGCCTTCTGAAAAAAATGTGTAACATGGTAAAAATATGTTAAAATAGAATTTATCAATTTATTAATTTATTTATTTTACTTGATATTTGTCATTGATATTTCAACAGAATTCCGGTTCTTGCAGTTATAAGATTTATAATTTAGTAGTCAAAAATTGACTGTAGTGATTCGTGCATATCATTTACGGTCATCTTATGTACAGTTTGTTTTTCTTTTTGTCAAGAGGACACATTGAACTGTACATTTGGAATCTATTACGATTAAATGAGCCGTGCCATGAGAAAACCAACATAGTGGGTTTGCGACCAGCATGGATCCAGACCAGCCTACGCATCCGCGCAGTCTGGTCAGGATCAATATTGTTCGCTTTTAAAGCCTACTGCAATTAGAGAAACCGTTAGCGGACAGCATGTATCCTGACCAGACTGCGCGGATGCGCAGGCTGGTCTGGATCCATGCTGGTCGCAAAGCCACTACGTTGGTTTTCCCATGGCACGGCTCATTAATTTTCTTTGTTGATCATTAATCTGACGAAGTTGCAGCAGCATTGAATGATGCAGTCAGTTTTAATATTTCAACCCATTTTGGAAAAGTTAAAAAATACAAATAAATATATATATTAAATACATTTATTCTATACCTATATAACTTCTGACTAAATTACGGTCTGTATTTCACAAGTACGAACAGGACGATAAACATTCCGTATTGCATGTTTCCGGACTACTTTTATTCAATAAGTTTGACATGACAAAGTTCTATAAGTAGCGCACTCAAAACCTGCACTCGGTTCTATTTTAATATCGAAAATCACTGAAGATTTCATCCGATGACAAACCAACAAACAAAAAGGTGAAGGTATATAATAAAAGGGTAATTTATTATTAGTAGATTGATCTTGGATTTGTATTCGGCTCTCGTGGATTTATCCAAAGTTCGCTTCAGCCGAATAAAGCTTCTTAGATCAAGCTACAATTAGAATAACCCTATTTGAGCCGCGCCATGAGAAAACCAACATAGTGGCTTTGCGACCAGCATGAATCCAGACCAGCCTGCGCATCCGCACAGTCTGGTCAGGATCCATGCTGGTCGCTGTCAAAGCATACTGCGTTTGAGAAACTGTTAGCGAACAGCATGGATACTGACCAGACTGCGCGGATGCGAAGGTTCGTCTGGATCCATGCTGGTCGCAAACCCACCATGTTGGTTTTCTCAAGGCGCGGCTTATTTTGTTTTGTAACTTGGAGAATTATTAAAGCGAAAGACTAGCTAATTATTCCGGCATGCACTTCTGTAATTTTACTTCGTTAAGATCAACATGTTTTGAAAGGGGTATAATTTCTGCATAGACACTTTTAAGAACATTTGCGAATGTTTGACAAGTATTTATTGCGGTTATTTACCTTTTTGTTTCCATTGAATGCAAAATGGACATTGTCTGACTTTTTTGCTTTTTACTTTATGACCTCAGCAACCCAACTATTTACACTATAGACAGAAAACGTCATATCACTTCCTCGTCTCCCCTTTCTCAATTTGTTTCTCTGCTCTTCCGATACAGCTTAATTAATTAGCTTAATTAATTATTCAAATTTACATCTCACTTCTAGAAACATGCATTAGATCTACCTAACTGTCTTGTAAAAATGTATTACATTGATTAAACATCTGAATATCCGTACTCGAAGCGGACGCTCTACCACTATAGGCTACCGAGACGGTTTGTTGTTACAGTTAGGCCTGGGTGAACAAATGTAGGAACATGTATATGTCTACTGAAAGTCGCACGTGGCGGCCAAGAACGTTATTAACCCTTATCATGTTGGACACGATTGATTCTGCCTTTGCAACCAGTTTAGATCTTAATCAGCCTGCACATGCGTGCAGTCTGCTGAAGATCTGCACTGTTTGTCTTCAGTGAGTATCTTTTTGGTAATCACCCCTTTTAACAGTCAATGGTACTGTCCAAATAAAAGACAAGTTTAATGTAGAAATTAAGCAGGGTAAAGGTTAAAATGGTTTTCTTGATTTCACGATTTGCAGATTTTAACTTCACAACATCAAGATTTTTCGACTGTTGATTTCAACTTCATGATATCTTGATTTCACGATTTCCCTATATTTGTGTCGTCATCGGCGTGAAAATATGATAAAAATGCTTGACTTAACAGAGAAGCAGAGGATGAAGATTGATAAAATAGACCGTGAGAACTATAAAGGTTTTATCTTATAAAAAGTAATAGTCCTCTCCGCGAAACGGAGTTTCATGTATATATTTAGGCTTGTAGAATGCATTTTCGGACATAATTAGTACTTTCAGATCGGGATGCGCAACGTGGTCAAAAATGAAAATAACTTAGTCAAAATCGGTAAACGTAAGTAGTGTTCTGAATGTTTTGAAATTATTATGCTGTACTGCACCTCCCTTCCATTCCTCCGTCCAAGTTCCTACGAGCCTATATTATGTACATCAATTTCCTGTAGTTCCGTTTTAGCTTTTGTAACTGTTTATGTATTCGATATTAGATGGAACTTCTCTGTTCTATGCGCACTACACTGAAATCGATCATATAATGAAACAGAGCATCTTTATGTATGGTTTGTGCCCGAGGTTATTGCTCTCTTTGTAAATTAGCATTATTTCAGTCCGAGTCGGTAGCATAACCTCTACACATATATATATTATGAAGTATATGAAAATTAAACAGTGTCAACCTACATTGACTTCTACATATATATACTATGAAATATATGAAAATTAAACAATGTCAACCTACATTGACTTGAGTCGACTTCCCTATAGGTCCAAAAGCACTCTTTGTTCCAGAAAAGAATTTTGTAACAATAGGGCCTGCAATATTTATATCGACAGGAAAATATAGATATTTTTACACATGTTAGTGGTTGCTATGCTAATCCGCGGATGTTTTGACTTTAACGCGCACGCGCTCTTTATGTGTTACAAAAGAACTCTCAACGATAAGAAAACCTACATAAAATTATCATATTATGACGAATTGTTTTGCCATTATTAAGATAATTTTAGTCAAATAATTTATTATGCAGTATACTTTGATTAAAGACACATATCTTACCTGAAAAGCGTGCTTTATTCTTATTTTCGTCAGAAAAGGACAAGCATTTCCGGTCTATTCCACACATCATACAAATATAAAACTTATTCTTTGTCGAGGTCAAAATTGCCGAATAGATAGTCCATTAATCCAAAATCACCATTGATAATGTGCATAGGTTAAAGCTGTGGGTTTATATATATGTCTTTCGGTGGATATTCACTATGAAACAAACTCATTATTGATCGAATAGATTAAAATACAATATAACTCTAACGTAATTTATATTGTGCAGTCAAGTCTTTTTGCCCTACATAGAATGCGCATAGGCGAAAATTGTTTCCCGTTGCCAAGGAAGTAGCTCTCTGCAAAAAAGGTCTATAAGCTCAAAATAGTTCACCTTAAATGTAACGAATCTCTTTCCCCTGTTTCCTCATAAAAATTATTGGATTACCAATCAAATTCAATATATTTATATAACCACCATTTTCTCCTATCAAAACATACTCGTGTTGTTCTCCTCGTAAAAATATGCGAAAACAAATTATAAAAGGTGTTTGTTTCTTGCTAACTACTGCCAATGACTGAAACAAATACCTGACATCTGTTATTTAATTTAATAAACCAGATCTGTTGAAATGGTATTGACCGATATGTTCATTTAGCATTTAGCATTTATGTACCGAACAATAAGAGCAGAATATACACCATTACTGTTCTGAGTTATGCTACCCTTATTTGTATCGAGAAATATGCACGAGTTAGCGGAAATATTTCAAGACTTTAGGACGGCAACGTTATTTACATGTAGAAGAGTGAATATTTCTCCATGCAATTTATTTCATACACATACTAAACTTACAGTTATTATATAAATGATACAAATTTATTCTTTAGCACGAGTACAAATGAAAATATCGTCGTTTAATGACTTCTAAACGTGACGACTTGCATTGGACTGACGTCACAAATGACGTCACGCGCCCAATCTGGAAAAAAATACTGCCGTTTCGGTTTCCTAAGTAACGGTATGGGGTTTGTAATTGAATATGCAATGATATTTGGAATTTAGCGACGGTTTAAACAATTTGATGAAATATGTTTCTTTCATCTTCCGAAGGGTAGTACTATTTACTTTCGGCTTATAGAATTAAAAAAAAAATAAATAAATAAAAATGGAATATTGGTATATAGATTTATTCCCATCTAGCTATCTGTCTGCTAAACTGGAAGCGTCTGCTTGTATTATGTATTATTTATGAAGGCTTTCTTTGTTTCTTCAATTGATGGTTTATTCTATGTAATATGTTTACAACCAGAGCAACGTATCACATACAATCATAATATAATACAACACTTTTAGTTTTGCAGGCTGCGAACATTTTTTATCTTTATCGTATTTTTTATGCAATATTTTTTTTCCAACTTCTAGTATGCCAAAGTTATACAAATGAATTTGTGGTGTTTACCGGTTATTTCTATGACGGTGATGGAACAGAAACTATAAATGAAGATTTGGCCGATTGCAAGAGTTATTGCTTGGACACTATGGCCAATTGTGGCATGTTTTCTTACGACAGTGAACAACAAAACTGTACACTGTTCAGCAAATCTGATACACCCAAGTTTCTGAAAGATGCTGTGGCTAATATCCTATATACTGCTAATCAAAATCAAGTGCAGATAAGAAAATGTGCAACATGAGACGCGTGAACACAGATACATATTAGCAATTATAAAATGTAGGACAATAAATAACTGAATAAATTATAATTCAAAACACAATTTTAGTCTTGTTAATTTATTTATTCGCAACATTGTTATTAATATGGCGACTTTCTAGCTTTTGATGGCGGAGAGAGAATTGTGTTTCAGCATTATTTCATCAGAGGCGGTCACCTGGGTAGAACAACCGACCTGTCTTAAACCAGATATATTCCTTCCTCATATGAAGTAGAACGATCACAGATTTTAAATCAGCGGCCTTAACCACTCTGCATACAAAAGTATATCGATAAAACAAGTTTAAAGTCTCTTAAACAAAGTAACAGATTATTCCTTAGTTGTACGTATAGGCGAAGGTTTTAAATTAATATATATATATATATATATATATATATATATATATATATATATATATATATATATATATATATATATATATACGAGTCTTCATAAAATCTCCGATTTATTGAATTGTTTCCTTCAGGTAAATGCACGTTTAATTCTTAGCATTATAGTTTAGAATCACAGTTGACTCTGTACGAATAAACGATGTGAATGCCATGCATTGTTTATAACGATGAGGCAGCCGATGTATGCTAAAATACATCAGTTACCCTTAGCGACACAAGTATTAATCACAACCTCTGCTCACGACTTTCCTGTGAACTATAAACCTATTTTCAGACAAGTACCAGAACTGTAGCTGTTAATTTCGTGTAAGTCTGTGCCAGATGGCCTATTAAAAGGGATATCATTTATAATAAAGAACGTAATTGCAGAAAGAGATTTTTTATGTCACCATACGACCTAAAAATAGAAAACGGTTTCAACTGCTGTTACGGTTCTCTTAACTGCAAGATGATGTTTTTCTCTATTGGACCCAGGTATATGAAATCATATCGGAAAAGCAGCCAATATTAATTTGCAACGAACAATAATTGGCAAAACACCTTGTACTTTTAGTAAGAGTTCAAACTCCAATAATGGTTGTAAGAGTTCAAACTCCAATAATGGTTCAAATCAAAGATCGCATCAACCATGGTATATCAACCAAGCATTTTCAGAGAACTATCGCTATTATTTCTGGATATATTGTTTTTCAAATATGAGGTTTCCTATTGGAAATGGCTGATCTTCCATCGTCGGAAACGGTCATTTCCGATGGGAAAAGCACCTAGCTGTCCCAAAAGAAATGCATGGCAAAATTTCCCATGGAATAATCAAATATGAAAACCATTATTTCAAAAGAAATAAATCATCGTAATTTGAATTTTATTGTGACCATTTCATTTATAATTTTGTAAAATTTAAAGGAAAGGAAATTTTATTTTTCCCATAAGCAAAAGCAACTATTTCCTATGGTAGATTCATATGGGATATGTTTCCCGTAAGAAAGTATATATTCCTTCGGAAGAAAGGACAAAAATATCATATTATTTTCTTTGTAAAATTGTAAAACTTTCTTAAAAATTTAGTTTGAATATAAACACAAAGCACGTAAAATGCTCGGTGGTGTACAAAAGGGGTACATAGGCATTTACGTAACTTTATGTGAAATATACGATTTAAGCATTCAAATTCAACAGAAAAGAAGCGTCGAACTATGCACTCAAGAGTTGCAACAACGCCCAAGCTATACATTTTAAGTGTTAACAAAGAATAGTTTTGTAATATATACATTTGTGGAACAGGCAAACGGGGGTTAAAGATGTATTCTTTGATTGACTAATAATATTTGGATTAGCTTTTTTCGGGTATGTAATAATTCATCCATCGGAAAAGAATATCGAATATAAGTTTAAGTCGTTACACCTTGAACAGATGAAATGGTAACATACAGTACTTTGACGCCATTCGTCGCCACGTGTTAGATACTATCGAATCTAGTATAATTTCGGACACTTTCAAAAATCGACACTGCGTTGTGTTTGGTTTTGTTGCATTATTATGGCGTTTCAATAAGATATTTAAGAAACGCTTTCTTTTGACAAGCCGATAATCATTTAGTAAAACAGACTTTGATTTCGATGAAATGTCGGGAAATTTTGAGACAAAATTATTTTTCACGATGTTGTTTTTGTCTACAATATTTTCTGACTTTTGAACGTTCTAAATGCGAGCTGCAAACACACAAGTGACAACGGTCATGCTTAAGGAATAACAAAAGAAACCATCATATTGGATCGGAGAGAGAGAGAGAGAGAGAGAGAGAGAGAGAGCGGGAGAGAGGGGGAGGAAAACACTTAAGTCAACTTGCTTGTTTCTAGTTCAGTTATATGACAATTACATCTCTTTATCTGAATAAAATGTAAACATTTTACAATTTCGTTACATATATTCTGGCAAACCTGTATGAGAATATTTGAAAAATCCATCAATCTTCCCATCTGACAATTTCTCCTTGAAAAAATCTAAACTACTGCCATTGATGGCCAATATCAAATGCTGGAGACAAAGTCTGCTAATTGCATTTTTCACTATTTCATTTGATAAAACATTGTTAAGCAAAACATCTGGCGCAGACTCGCTGTTTATTGTAACTACATTTGTTTCTCGCAACTCCCGTATTAGTCTTTATTTAGAGGTATTGAAGAGTGTACTTTTAGCAAATAAGATAATTGTTACTGAAAATTAGCAAATTGCTAATAGCAACTGGAAAATGCCATTTAGCAAATAAGTAGCAAATGGGCAAATGACAACTTGCAAATAAGAATTGGCAAATAAAGGTAGCACTGAGCAAATAAAGAAATGGCAAATAACATAAACTAAACAAGCAATCAGCATCTAGCAACTGGCAAATACGAATAAGCAAATAGCATTTAGCAAATATCTAACTGACACAGCATTTAGCAATTGGGCAATCGTCAACTGACAACTTGCAATTAGCTAATAGCATTTAGCTAAAGCCATGTCTCAGATCGCAATCAGCATATAGTTAGCAATTGGCAAATGACAATTAGCAATGGCTAAGAGCATTTAGAAAATAGCAAGTTGGAAGTTGCAGCTTGCATGGTTGGCATAACCTAGTCCATATTCCGTATAATCACCTTTTTGTTTGCAATGGTTTTCAAAGGCGTCTCATGTGGAACTGTATAGGGAATAAAAGTTCAGTTGCCACCAGAAAAGCTTCCGATCCTAGCGGAGCTCTTGAAACAGTTTCGTCTGCACAGAAGCTCTTCTGCAGTCGGGCACCATATAAGGGTCTACGTTCCCTCGTTTGGAGACATCCTTATAATGATGCTACATACAAAATAAGATTCAGATCCATCAAGCGGTTCATTACAAGCAGTTTTTTTCTCTATTTTTAAAATTAGCGGTTCCTAACAGGAAAACGCGGTGCCCCCATTTTAATAAATTTGGGAGAGGACCTTATAATGTGGCTAGAAAGATTTAACCATGTTTGATGAAGATCATTAAAGCGGTTCATGAGAATGAGTAGATAAAATGTTTTTCTATTTTTTAGCAGGCAGTAGTGCCGCTAAATGGGATAGGTGGCCCCCATTTAATGCTAAAAACCAAGTCTGATGAAGGTCCATGAAGTTCATATTTGTTTTTTACATGTTAACGTTAGCTGCGCTTATTAAGGCTCAAACGCTCCCTATGGAGTTTACAAAGATGCTATAAACGAAGTCTGATAAAAATATTCATTCTAGTGGTCCGTGGGCATGACCTCCCGCCTAACCCCCATCCCTATAATGTAGGGCAAGTATACTTTAAATTGCAAATTGACGTATATTTACATAGTCTGAGCATGAATATTTTACGCAGTGTGATATTCTAAATTTAAAGATTTTTATTTCAAAGCAATATAACCATGCAGATGGTCTTTTCGTTTGACAGTCCGGTCAATCTACTTCAGGAATTATGAAAATTACTGACATAAAATTTTGTGCGCGAAGCAAAATTTTGCATATATTGACTAATGCCTTAGTTTAAGACTCCAAAAATTTATGCTCGCCGGATTTCAGCCGCCTTTTAAACTGTCCTTGATATATTGTTTTAAAGCGAGAATAAGAAATTTCGAATACCGTTAAAAGACAGTATCATTACTAAATTAAAATACTACTTTAACATATGACATACAATACAATGCTTTATTTGTTTGTTTGTTTGTTTTGGACTTTAAAATATACGCCGTCTTTCAACATATTTCAGTTCTGCAATGGCGGGCAATTAATTTTGCCAGTCTTCCTGGATTGTGTACAAACCTGTTACAAACCTGTTCCTCACAAGTAACTGCCAGCTTCCCCGCATGAATCAGAGGTGAAGGACGAATGATTTCAGACAAAATGTCTTCTATCAAATCATCGCAGTGAACATACGCCCCGCCTAAGGATCGAACTCACGACCCTGAGATCCGTAGATATGCGCTCTTCCTATTGAGCTAAGCGGGCGGGTGCACAATACAATTCTAGTTATATGTCACTATTACATTAATTTTACTAAAATTTAGTTCTAGGAACTAAGTCTGAACGCGATGTTGTCTATAAAACAACTTTGAATCTGATCTTTTTTATTTAATGTATTTTTAGAATTACGGACATGCCCCATTGCTTTAATAATAGAGTGGTCAAAATATGCGTGTACATATATCTATTCCCGCACACTACATTAACATGTGTAAAGATGCGTCTTCAAAAATGGTAAATTTCATTGACAGCCAGTCAGATTTACGGAATGAATATTCTGAATAAAAGAAGTGACGTCAACATTGCATGGCAGATTTTACACGAAAAGAACCTCTTGTTCTAAGTGGAAAAAAATCACGATAGTGTCAACTACTGCATACGAGTAGTATAGTAAATAGGCTGTCTGGGCCACTTTTTAAATTTAATTGAAAAAAATAATTTATAAAACTCAACAATTTTCATAAATTATTTTTTTTTAATTAAATTTAAAAAAGTACACCAAACAGCCTATTTACTATACTACTATTAAAACGTATATTTTTTTAAAACAACTTTTTAATTTAAAATCAACAATTATATTTTTTTAAACAACTTTTTAATTTAAAATCAACAAGTATATTTTTTTAAACAAAATAATTAATAATTGTTTGTTCGTTTGCTCTTTGATTGTTAACTTTTAGTATTTTATACAATAAATCGTACAACGGTACTTTATCTTGTAACATTTTTATGAAAAATAAACAATAATATCCACAGAGCGCACTTGATTTGTCTTGATATTGAGCGTTGTTATATTTTATATTTTTTATATATTTTATTACCTCTTTTGGTGGAGGAAGTCCAAATGGGTCGAAATATATATTATTTAAATAACAAACCCAATGTGTTCCAGGTTCAACAGAGTCATCTAAATTTATAATTCCACATTCATTTTTATTTCTTATTTTTAATAGATTATTTCTGCTAAATACACCCCTAAAGTTTTTAATTTTTAATTGTTTTACCCATTGTTCTATTTCAAAGTTAGAAATTGGTTTGTTTATAAATTTTATTTTTTTTTTAATATGGGAATTCGTCTGTAAGGTCTTCTCTGAGAATCAATTTGTATACCCCGGCCTTTTCCCTTACCAGTTAACAAAGATGTAATCAAAGGTATTCCTAGACTAGCAGCCAGCATACCCAAAAAGCCACCATTTTGTCTCTGTTTTTGTGTTAATTTAATCACTCCAGATCCTACTAGTTGCTTTCTTTGATTAGGTGTAAGATATGGTGATATCATATTTCTCTTATCATTAGCTACTGAAATCATACCATTCCCAAGTAACTTACTAACACCAGTACTGGCAAGTCTTGATAAAGCACCGATGCCCAGAGGAGCTAATATTTTTGGAGCTATTTTTGCTGCCATTGGAAGAATTGTTTTTCCCAACAAACCAGCCAAAGCTCCTAAAAATCCACCATTTTGACCTTGACTGGACATTTGTTTTTTTTGAAATTGTAATTTCTAATCCCTTGTTATTTGCAACAGCTTTTTTAATTTGATTAATTTGTGTTTTTGTTAATAGTAAAGGGAAGTTTAACGTAATTGTTCATGTTTTAATCTAAAACTATATGGAGTTTTATTATTATATGCTTTAGCTAAATTTTTCTTTTGTCCATCTGTAAGGTTAACTTTATATTCAATATAATTTGATAACATTATAGACTTTATATTTATTTTAATTTTATTTAAACAGTAACAAATTCATTTCCAATAGTATTTATTTCAACTGTTTCTTCATACAATACAATTGCATAAATACGATATCTTGCAGTGGGAAGTGTATTTAAACGTAAGTGTAATGTGATATGCTTAGGATCTTCAGTTATTACTTCCTTTTTATATTCCAAGTTAAAATGAACAAATCCAAACAAACTTTGAAAATTAAATCTATTTAAGAGACTTCCAGTAGTTTTGTTATTTTGTTTATAATAATAATTAATTACATCATCATATATTCTTGATATACTTGTGTATTCTGTTTCTGGATAAAAAACACCATTACCAACTTCAAGACGACAAGAACTCAAAGTGCAAGCACTATCTGCTGCATTAATTTTAAATGTATCTAATAAATGCGGATTATGTTCTTGTGAATCACTTTTATCAGGTCGTTGCACTGCGAAAAAAGAGTTAATATACGGGAGTGTACGGGATCCCGTATATTACCCATATACGGGAAGAAATACGGGAAAACTAAAATACGGGCGTGTACGGGGCTTGTATATTTAAAAGTCCGTATACTAATAAAATACGGATTTCCATATACTATGAAATACGGAATTCTTAGTATACGATACCCCGTATATTATTGAAATACGGGAAATTCTAAAAAGGGTTATTCTGATCGTATACAACACCGTATATTCCCGTATATGTCTGGTGTACGGGAATACGTAAATCCGTATATTACGAAAATACGGGACGTATATTTCCCGTATATGTTTCATATACAACCCCGTATATTTCCCGTATATTCTGGATATACGGGATATGTATAGTTTGTATATTTCGAAAATACAGGGATTAAATTTCCCGTATATTCTTCGTATACAACTCCGTATATTTCCCGTATATGCCGGAAATACGGGATTTAAATAATTTGTATATTTCGAAAATACGGCACGTATATGTCCGTATATGCTTGGTATACAACTCCGTATATTTCCCGTATATGCCGGAAATACGGGGTTTAAATAACTTATATATTTCAAAAATACGGGATGCAATCAATATGTTTAGTGAAAATTACATTCTCCGGCCATTTCAAAGGTCAAACGTTTCGCATGTTTTCGAACTTGTACGTGTATGTAGAATGAATGCCAATATTGAAAGAAAGAAATGTTTAATACTAATATGACATGAACTGAAAAAAGCATTCACGGACCAAAACAGGTATAAATTAAAAAACAAAAATGAATGAATCCATCATTTCATGTAGCGCGTTCCCAATTTATCTAAATAGCCGATTGAGAAAAGAAAAGGATTAATCAATTCATCCCTATTTATTTGTAGTGATAAATACATCCGTTGATCATCGCCATATTAAAAATCTAATGCAAGCATAAATTAACTGTTTTTCTGCACATTTCCAACGCTTGTGCATACAATGCAAATATTTATAGAAAAAAAGAGGAACTAATCCATTTATATTTTGTACTGAAAAAGTATATAAGACATGTATTGATACTTTACTTATGAAATCAATTCTAATATTTTTACAGACGAAAAATAATCGATAAAATGTGTCTGCGTCCAAAGATTCGAACAAACGCCTTTCATATGAAATATTTTACTTTTTCTGTGCGCACGTGTTAGCTACCACGTGCGTATGTGGTAATTCACACGTGTGCGGGTGATAACTATCACGTGCGCAAGTGACAGCACGTTATACTACCATGTGCCCATGTGATAACTAACACGTGCGCACGTGTTAGCTGATCAATGAAAAAGCGTGAAAGATCTGCAATTTTTCTAAATGGATGTCTTTCATAAGGAAGTGTTATTTATAGTTAGCTGTAATTTACGAAGTAAGTGTTTCTTGTTTATGAAAAAAGGCTGATATCTCGATTAGTTTCGTTGGTAATATTTCACGTTCGCACGTGTCAGCTAACAACTGCGAACGTGATAGCTATCACATGCGAACGTGTTAGCTAAGATAGTTATTACGTGCGCACGTGTTAATCAACACATTCGCACGTGGTATCTAACATGTGCGAATGTGGTGCTAACACGTGTGCACGTGATAAATAAAATGTTTCCTATGTCCCCTCTATTCCACTGTAGTATACACCTTGGCAGACTATTTTATTTCTCGTGGATGTAGGGTCCTTTAGTATTGACCTAGCACATGTGAATATTTCGTATATTTCCATAAATTCATTTTCAATGTCCAAACATAAATAGCGATACAAATATTACATATATAATTCTTAGTTGATATTATACTATCGCATGTGCAGGTAGCTGGGCGGCAAAGCGTTTAGCTGCCAATATCAGGGTAGTGGGTTCGAGTTTTGGCCATACCTTTTCCCCTAAATTTATTTGCAAACTTTCCACTTATTTGTCAAACGCACCGTGATATTTATGGTCCATTTATTAAAAGTTATCATATTAACCCGTTGTAAAAAAGTCAATTATTTAAAATATTCTAGACAAAATGAAAGACACATTACCAGTCACAAGCGTACTAAAAATAAATACTTTAAGGGAAAAAATAAAATTTATAATGATAAAACAGGTAGCGATAACATCACATTACTTTACTTTAAAGCAATGATAACCGTGGTAAAGTGGATGGCGTGACACTGATTGACTGCATAAAATACAAATATTGCTTAAAATTAACGAAAACGCTCGAAAAATATTGGCAAAGATTAATGAGTGTCTTTCATTAAATCAAATGATATAAGCATTTACACTGATTTACCCATCTCCACGAAAATAAACTGTACATATAATTTCTGCCGAACAGTTTTACTGCAACATTAATTGATAATAATTGTATGCATATTAACTAAATCAGATAGATAGCCCATGTACCCTAAGCTTGGTAACCCAGTCTGACAATTTCTAACATTTTTCTACCTGCAAATTGACAATATCAGAAACTCGATGAATGCCAATTAACACAAATTAGCGCAAATTAATTGGGATCTTTAATGCATACAGATATTAGGTATCCAATCAGTTGAGAACACGCTTCGTCACGCTCCGCGCGTTCATATATCCCGAAGCAATAACATCTGGCTCAAGTGACCGCACGCAATAATCCGTATTGCATATTTCAGAGGGAAAGGAAGTCACGAGTAAGTACTTATTTGATTTATATGTTTTGATTTTTTTTTGTGATAAACCAGACCATGAATTATATTTCAATTAATCGGAAACACGGGTTGCTTTTTATTGCTTTAACAAATTCAGAAGCGTCAAAAAGGTCAGTTTAATTTTGTAATCTTAATATAAAAAAGAAATTCAGAATAGCCGTTAAGTAGTTCATTCATTCATTCATTCGATTGATCATTTCTTCACAACTAATCATTTAACTATTATTTCATTCATTCTTTCATCCGATAGTCTACAAGGATGTCAGTCACCAAATGTTGATGTTGCAAGTGTTTGAAATAAAAAAATATCGTGCAAAAATCATTTGATGAATACCATTGGGGTTAAACGAGATTAAAGTTGAAAGGACAAAAACAACTCCAGATAGAAGTTTTATTTCGTAGAAGCTAGGTAGCCGAGGCTAGCTTTAAGAATGAATAAGGCGGCACGCACGTTCATTCATTCGATTAAAACTGGAATCTCGGAAAAGCATTAATAAAGTTAATAATTACAATCTTTTATTTTTAGAAAATGGGTACCGGTAATCTGACAAAATAACGCTTTTTTCTAGATGGCACTTTTGCAAAAAAATACAGCATCTCTTGCCTCTGTCTAGACAGAAAATGTTTTTCTCTGCGAAAATATCAGTGTCAGTATGAAGAAATTAACACTATTACAGATTATTTTATCTTTACAGACTTTGTAAGTCTATGTAAGCGGTTATCATGCGTTTTTTTTCAAAGTATTATATAAAAAAGGTTGGTAATAATAACAATTTATATTATGTAGAATTTGATTATTAATCTGAAAGTTATAAGAATTTTATAGTGACCTAAAATACATACATACTATAGATCTTTTGCATTACCAATTTTTAGTAACATCTTTAAAACCGATAAAGCGGGAGAACAAATAATCCAATTTGTCGATTTCCGTACAAAGTTTTGTTGTTGTAACACGGGGGTGGGGGTGGGGTGAATCGATAACTAATAGCTTTTGTCATTATATTTTTTTTATCTGATGCATTTACAGGCAAACGGTTTACTAACGATGTACTTGAATGAAGTTTAAATTAATATTAAAGTGAAATGCGGAACAAGTCGAATATGTATATAATACTTTATTTATTGTCAAAATAAAAGTAATATTTAGTAATATGAATATGGTATCTAACATATTTAAAATCGTTACATATTATACATCTAAAACAAACATTTACTTTCAGGACCATACATGTACAAACAATAAGTAATTGCTCAGCTTAGTCTGTTATTTTAAATCGATTTTCAACGGACCATTTTGACATTTTAACAAATTAAAGTGGACGATATTTCCGATTGACAGGTATTTTTTCAGTTCTCTGTTTTACACCATTTTACAGCTGTAAATCTTCAAATATGACCACAAACGTCTTTTTTTCAGCAGGGCGCAAAATGATGTACTTAACAGGTTAACCATAAAACCATAAAATTTAAAGTACCTATCACTTGTAGTAAGTGGGTTATCATATTTTTATGACCCAACTTGAAACAACACTGACCGGTTATTTCTTATCCCCAGGCAATATTGTAATACACAATGAAATTTAAAGGGTGATTAAACATTTGACACAATTAAATTATCTTATTTTTAGTGTAACTGTATGCAATCTTGGGGTTAAAATAAATTTAAGAAATAACGCAATGTTTAAACGAATACTAAAAAAGGCACTGGCCTCCAGATCGTCCGACAAGAACAGAAATAAAATATATAATTGAGCCGTGCCATGAGAAAACCAACATAGTCTTAGTTTTCGACCAGCATGGATCGAGACCAACCTGCGCATCCGCGCAGTCTGCTCAGGATCCATGCTGTTCGCTAACAGTTTTTCTAATTCCAATAGACTTTGAAAGCGAACAGCATGGCTCCTGACCAGATTGCACGGATGCGCAGGCTGGTCTCGATCCATGCTGCTCGCAAACCCACTATGTTGGTTTTCTCATGGCACGGCATTATATTTTTTAGATATATGGATATTAATGGTGTATAATTATGCTACGTATACTGACAGACTATAATGTTGCGGAAACACATGAGAATTAGATGTTTTAACTAATTTTTATGATAAAAATTGTATATTTAACGCGCATTAAACACTAAACCCTCCCTTGCGTTATAATTGGTAACGACAGTGGAAAACTTCTTTATTGCCGCGGTCAGGGTTCGTTTCCCGGCGCGACCACATGTCATTTTATTCGTCATAATTTTCACATCATTTAATAGATATAATTATCAGTATCCATGAATTGCAAGAGTCGATTTTTTATAACTTTTAATGCGTGCATTTTTTTTATTCCAGGTTGACACAAGAGTTGTTTACTGGAATCAGAAAACGGGACGACTATTTATTTTCACGATAGAGAATATACTTATGTGTGAAGTTTCTACTAGTTTGATCAACAGATGCAGACAGACAGCCCGGATGAGCCATTCGTTCTCAGTGACATTCGTAACAACAGATAAAAGCTTATACTTATTGAGATCAGGAAACTGAATATTTCCATGTGGTTCATCATTTGTAACCTGCTTACATATCGTGTTCCAGTACAGAACCAACATGCGTCTTTTTAAAGTACATCTTCGGACATTAGGAGGGGTGTACTGCTCTTTTTAGAAGACGGCAAATCGAAAAGCCTATAGCGGTAATCAGCATTCATGGGAATAACGAAAACATGTACAGACAATAGTAAAAGAAGTGATACTCAACTGATTTGTTGAGTCAACCGCGCAGAATTAAATGTGCGAATTGCTAGTTTTTCAATCAGAAATGAACATATAATAATATAAAGAAATGCTTGATGGTATTGATTACTCACATTTTAATTCTGCTTATTTCATTTGGACAAGAAATGAAAATGATTCATAACCGTTTGAAAAACTGATTTAAAAAGTATTTAAGTTGAATAAAATGTTAGTTTAATCTGACATGTCTCCAATTAATAACAATATGAATTTTTTCTCACACCCTGTCTTTGTCTTGCTTTTTTCTAACATACCGTATTCTGCTGTAGGTATCACCGACATTCATTTTGTCATCTTTCAGTGTGTGCCCATATACAAAATCAGTTTACATAAAAGAAAAATACGGGATTTGTATACTATACACGCATATACGGGAAAAGTCTGGTAAATGTATCTTTTAGAAATACTGGTCCGTGAATTCCCCGAATACGAAAACCAAATTCAGTCTAAATGTGACACAAATATGGAATCTGTATACTCTGCATATCTTGCATAAACGGGGAAAAACCTGGCCCGTATATCAAAAACTACAGGTTCGTATATCCCCGTATATCAGATGCAAATACATTCCGTATATGACACAAGTACGGGATCCGTATATTGCGTATCCCATGCATATACGGGACTAGTCCGTAGCCCGTATAATAAAAAATACAGTTTCGTATTTTCCCCGTATATGACACAAGTACGGGATCCGTATATTGCGTATACCATGCATATACGGGACTAGTCCGTAGCACGTATATCAAAAAGTACAGTTTCGTATATGCCCCGTATATGACAAAAGTACGGGATCCGTATACTTAGTATATCATGCGTATACGGAAAAAATCCGAAGCCCGTATATTAGAAAATACAAGTCCGTATATGCCCCGTATATTAGATGCAATCACAGTCCGTATATGACAAAAATACGGGATCCGTATACTACGTATATCATGCGTATACGGAAAAAATCCGAAGCCCGTATATATTAGAAAATACAAGTTCGTATATGCCCCGTATATTAGATGCAATCACAGTCCGTATATCACAAAATACGGGATCCGTATACTACGTATATTCGGAATATACAGGCTCGTATACGTGTTCCGTATATTCTAAAATACGGAAAGTATACGGGAAAAAAATGTCTCAAGACCCTTCGAATACATGAAAATGAAACTTATGTTAAAGCAGGACACGAATAAACACCATTTCTAGGGATTTTTTAGGAAAGTTCGTATATTGCATATATACGGGAAATATACATTTATGTATATTCGGCGTATACGGGATCCCGTATATGCATGACAAATATACGGACTTCCCGTATACTAGATGTTCCGAATACGGGATCGTATATTAGGTCCGTATATTTGTAATATACATCCCGTATACGCCCGTATTTTCGAAATATACGGGACCGTACACTCCCGTATATTGACCGTTTTTTCGCAGTGTTGTAAATAAACAAATACATGTTGTGGTTTTGTTACACCAGCCGTTATTCTAAAAGTTGTATTAATTTGTTGTGTATCAGTTGATTGTGTTATCATTTCCCGAAGGTATGACCATCTTGCTTTTGTAAATCTTTCAGCAATTAAATTAAGTCCAAATTCATTAAAAACCAAACGTGGAACCCATAGAATTAATTTTGTTACAATTACCCTACCAGCATCAGCAACATTAGCTCTAAAAATTAATTCATCATCATTTGTCAGCTGTAATATTATTTGAATTTGAATTGGAGGTAAAATATTAGTTTCTAAACCCTGAAAAAAATGAATAATTATTTAGTGGAATTTTAGCATTTACCTCTTTACCACCCTGGATTAATCCTTTTCTAAGACCAAAACCTTTATTATATTCAGCTTGGTCTTTTCTGCTTTCAGCACTAGCGTTAACGTCTAAATAAATAAATTCATTTGTTCCAGTTGATTTTGCATAATCATTAGATAGTTCAACCAGATTCTTTACATTTACTACCTTATATAAATTATCACAATCATATACAATTTTCCCATTTTGTTTAACCGTTAACTGATAAAATAATGAAGCTGCATTATTAATTAGAGCAATTTGATCTCCACCAGCATAATTAGCACCATCAGCAAGCTTATTAACTTTAAAACTTACTTCAAAATAACCATTAAACCAATCAAAATATGAGCTTCTATCATTAATTGTAAATTGATATCCGTTTTTTTTGTTGCTTAACATTATTTCCCAAGACAGATATTAAAGCTGTATCTAATTGAATAGGAGTTAGTTCATATCTCTCACAATATTGTTTTGTTCTAAACATATATATATTATATATTATTTTATTTTTTATAAATTAATCTGTTAATACGTTTTTGTCGATCTGAATTCCCCGATCCTGACAATAATCTATTCAATCTTATATTAATATCCTCCTTATTATTTTTAATTTCTTGTAATTCCTTAGCAATTAAATTACCAACTGCCGGAGTAGGTTTCTTTTTAAATTTTTCAACAATTTTATTAGTATCTCCAGTGAAGCTTCCAATAAGCTTTGCTGCAGCTAAATTTCCAACTTCTGTTCCAACCTTTTTTGTTCCACTTTCAAGTGCTGCTTTTCCTGCTGTTTCCAAAGCTTTTTTTCCAGCAGATGCGACTGAACTTGAAAGCAATTTCGTTAAAGTGTCAAAGATACCTGTTCCGCGTATAATTTCTTCTCCTGTAAGAGCATTAACATAAACAAATATTCCTTTATTTTTATCATAAACTTTTTTACTCATTATATAAAAATAAAATTTAATTAAATTTCTTTTAAAATTAATGTAAAACTTGTTTCAACCCCATTAAAATTAATTATTCTACCAAATATGTCTGTAATATATATTCTTATTGAATTTATCATAGTTTTATTAACTTCAGAATATCCAATTATCCGAGGTTCTTTTGTAAATGGATAACCTCTTGTAAGATCTGCAGTACTTAAAGCATAGATAATATCACTGAAATTACCATCCACAAGTGAATTTTCAATAAGATCACAATGAATATAAATTGTATCCACAGAGTTGGTTATATTTGGTGTTGTAGTTCCCCATTCGGTATTTCTCAATGCTTTTTTCTCAAATCCAAACAATGTATAAAAATGTGACATTCTTAAATCCAACATAAAATTATCTTTAATTGAAATTAGGATTTTAAAACTACTTAAATCAAATTCCAAACTTATTGGAGCAATGTCTGATTTATCAAATTCATAATCATCATTACTTATTAATGTTTCCCTTATGTAATTATTAATATCAGTGTAACTGTAAGAACCATTTGTAAATATAATATCTTTCCAATCCTTACCATTATTATAACGAATTATTTTATTGTCATATTCATCACTAATATTATGCCAAGAATAAGTCATAGTGTTAATACTACACAAACCGACAACATAAGTTTTATTTTTATCTAAAATTAAAGAACGACCAAATCTGATTGTAAAATCACTCGGAGTATTTTTATTATTGTTTTTAACTGTTTCAGAACTTAACACAATTTTTTGTTCCATTTATATAATTATTAAACATATTTTTTAATAAATTCAAGAAAAACATTTTTTATATAACATTTCATGTTGTTCTGGTAAGAGTGAATTCATTTTTAATAATTCATCAATTATTCTAATACCTTCATTTTTTAGTTCTTCATTATTATTTCCAGCATCAATCGAACCACAAATTAACTCCAAGTCATTAACCAATTCTTCTGGATTACATGGACAAACGTCATAACCCTGTCCTCTAATTACTTTTTTAAATTTCATAGATCTTTTATTGATAGGCAATCCTGATTTTTCTGTTAAATATTTTTCTTGAATGAATTGAATATTTTTTATTATTGTTATATCTTTTATTAATCAAATCAATTAAACATTATCTACCTTAGTGTTAATTACTTCCTTTCCAGTTATTCTATCCTTAGCAATTAATTTGTTTTGACTATAAAGTTTATTTAAGTTAATAATTAAATTACCATATTGTCCATTTGGTGAAACTTTATATGAATTATGATGTTTTATTCCTTTTCCTGTATATTTTTTTTTGTTTACGAATATCCCTAATTGCATCTAAGTAATTACTATAGTTGTCTCTTTTATTTTTTAGTAATTGTATTTTATTTTCTTTTTCATCTTCTGTTAATGTTTTTCTTTTTTTATATTCTGTATTTTTGAATTTATTTTATTTTTATCCTCCAATACATTTTCTATGATATTATCTAATTCTTCCCTAGTCATTTTTTCATCTGGATCTTTAGATTTGCTGTGAAAAAAATCAAACACTTCTTGTGGTGTGTTATATTTTTCATCTAAAAGATTTAAATTAATTCCTTTATTAAAATTAACATTGAATTCTTTTGGTCTTGCCCCCAATTCTTCTGATTCTTCAGTTGTTTCAGTTATTCCCATCTTTTCTCTTCCATAATCTTCTAATCTTTTAAAATCGTCTTCAGTAATCCCAGAAGGTTCACCTTCCCAAGCTACTGGTAAATAAGAAGCTGATTTTAAAGCTCGTTCTTTTTCATAATCTTTCAGTACTTTTTTAATTTCTTTTTCAGTAGGTTCTTTGTTTATTTCCCTGTATTTTTTATATTCCTCCGCCAGTTCTTCAGGAGACCATGTAATTGGTGGTGGTTCTTAGAATAGCTGTGGTAAACCTTGATATGTTTCTATATCTTTTATTTCATCACCAGATAACGCTGATTGCTCTTTAATTCCAGGTAATGCTTTTAACTGACTTGATAATTGTTCTTTTTGACTATCTATTCCTTCAGTAATTGGCTTATAAATTTCAGTGTACATATCCCGATTTCTAGCTTTTCTAATTTTTTCTCTCATTATTTCTTCTTTAAGAGCCCTCATCTTCTGCCCGACTAAGTTTTTTCTTATTCTTATTTCATTAAGTTTTGATTGCATTTATATATAATAATGTAAGATAATGTAAAATAATGTAATAACACAAAATAGATAATGTAATAACACAAAATAGATAATGTAATAACACAAAATAGATAATGTAATAATACAAAATAATAATGACAAATAATATAATGGAAATTCCAAATTATGATACAAACAAGCATAATAACTTTAAACAACATTATCCCTTTATGCCAGATTCATGTTTTAGAATGTTAATATGTGGATCTTCTGGGTCTGGTAAAACAAACACATTAATACATATGATTAGAAAACCACTAATATATTATGATAAAATATACTAATATGCTAAAAATCTAGAACAATTTAAATACCAAGATTTAATCAAAATTTTTAACGAAATTCAGACAAAATTGAAATAAATCCTGATGAAATACTTGAATATTCAGCTGATTCTGACCAAATTGAACCCTGTGAGAATCTTGAATCAGAAAAACAAAAAGTAGTAATATTTGATGATTTTGTATGTGAAGATAAAAAGGTTCAAAATGAAATAACAAAATACTTTATTCAAGGACGTCACAAAAAACTGTTGTGTTATTTATTTAAGTCAGTCTTACTATAAAACACCAAAAAGATATCCGTATTAACTGTTCACTTTATATTTTATTTGAAAGTCCAGGTAACGAGAAAAATGATATGATTTGTAATGAACAAAATATTAACCCTAAATCACTCGCTAATGCAACAAATCAAAAATATGATTTTTTATATATCGATAAACCGAGGAAGTTTTTAAGAAAAACTTTACTGGTAATATAATAGATGGGAATTTTAATGATGTAAAGAAAGAAGTAAACCTGACAGTATAAGTAAAGTTAAATTTGATATTGATTTAAGCGATTATGCTACTAAAACAATTCAAAAAACTTAAAAAGGAATCAGAATCATATCTTCACAGAAATAAGGAACTTGATAACACAATGAACAGAGCATTAGATATGGGAGGTAATGAAATAATCAATCTAGGAGATCCAGATAAACCCAACGATGCAGTTTCAAGACGATTTGTGTTTAAAAAAGTTCAAAGTGTAATAGATGACTATGATCTCGAAGACATCAAATCTATAAAACAAACACTAGAAGCAGAAGTAAAGAATATTGAAGAATTAACAAAAGATTTTAAAAAGAATTCGTTATTAATAGTTGAATTACAAGATAAAATTGAAAAAGAAATGAAAGCTATGGTTGATTCTATTAAAGAACTTGAAGAGAAATCTGATTTGACAGACGAAAACATGAAAAAAGTATTTAGAACCAATTTTGAAAAGTTATACAATCAAGTTCAAGAATTAAAAGATAGTATGATTAAACATGAAGAATTAAAAGACAAGATTATTGAAGCCGAGAAAAAGTTACAAAATATGTATCAGTTAGAAATCAGAACAGAAATAAATAAACTAAATATTGAAAATGAAAATAAGCATAAAAATTTACTCGATACATTTTCAAATAAATTTGCAGAATATAAATCTGAACTGGAAAAGGCAGCTTCACAAAGAGGTGATGATCACGACACAGCATTAGATAACCTTAAAGAAGAGCTTAATTCTAAAATAGATGAGTTTAAAAAACAAATTCGAGTGTGGATTAGTACTGTTGACAACCGTCATAATTTAAAGTATGCAGACTTAAGTAATATTACAAAAAAATTACAAGAAGATATTAATGCTAAAGTTGAAGAACATAAAAATGAACTGGACCTTGTAGTTGAAAAATCAGCTAAACAAGGAGAAGCAATTAACACAATTAATGGTCAGCTAGAAAATTTTAAGAAACAACTCCGGATCTTGATTAGTACTGTTGACACGCGTCATAATTTAAAGTATGCGGAATTAAGTAAAATTACAGGTTTATTACAAGAAGATATCAACGAATTTAATGCTAAAGTTGAAAAAAATAAAAATGAACTGAACTTTGTAGTTGAAAAATCAGTTAAACAAGGGGTGTTCATTACTGCTAATACTAAAGCAATTTCCACCAATACTGATGCAATTAATATATTTAAAGATCAGCTGGATGCATATGATAAACAAGACGTTGTTTTTGAAAAAAGAATAGACAATATATATCGTGAAAATAAAAGTTCTGGTGAAGCTACAACAAAACGAGTTGATGATTTAGCTAAAGTAATTCTTGAACATGAAAATAAATTTACAGAATATAAATCTGAACTGGAAAAAGTAAAAAAACGTGAAGTGTTTCTTTCTTAATATAACAGTGGTCTTAATTTTGGAGAACCAATACATTCATATATAAAAATGAAAAAGTATTTTGATCGCCACGGTGTCTGGATATATTCATTATATGAAAATGTAATTAATAATGATGCGGGCTATTTTGGTGCATTTAATTTGAATCCTGGTAATGACGTAGATTATAAAGATTTTATAAACACAAACCAAGAATATAAACTAGCTGTACCGGATGTGTTATTAAAAAATGTGTTTTCAACCAAAAAGGTTGGAATTTATATAATAGATATTAGGTTTTATATAACGACGTTTTTTGGTCAGACGGAAAAATGTGAAATATCACATTTTCTTTTTAGGTGGTGGCAAGATGGTTTTACAGGTAAATTTCCCGGTGGGAGTGTAAATATAACACCCGAGATAGTTGAAAGACGTCCCCCATTAAGCATTTTATGTAGTTATCCAAAAAAATTAAAATTTATTTATCAGAAAATACAATGTTTGACATTCATCCTTATGACGATTCATCATCTACAGAAGTATCTTTTGTTCTTATGAAGGATAGTTATGTCAAATTCTACATATTGGAGGAATATGTAAATTATAAAGAAAGTAAACTTTTGAATTAATTACTGTATTTTTTATTTAACCGGAATAATTAATATAATGGGAATATTCAATAATATAAACGAAAAAGTAAGTAAAATAGAAAGACAAATAATAAGAAAACCTCCATTGTTCTTAACATGTTATACTGAAGATACTGATAGTGGATTATTTCAATGGAAAACTGTAAATGCTAGTCCTGGTTTAGTTCAAAATGGTAATAATGTAACAATTAATTTTAATTCTATTTTAATTATTCTTATTGATGCAATTAAATTAGATAAAGGAGAAGCTAAATTACAACTAAAAAACAAAGAAAATGTAATTCTTCAAAGTTACGATATAAACACAAAGAGAAAAAATGAATCTATTTCTATTAATTATGCTAATAAATTTAACATGAATGATTACTGGTTTAAATGTTAAAAATATTCAATTAACAATTTATGGTTCTATTATTTAAGTAGAAACTTATGTTTCTCCTAAAACAATTATAAAGAATCACATCATAAAGATGCTTAAAAAATCAAAAAGATGTTTAAAAATACCAAAAATCACATCAAAAAAAGATGCTTAAAAATATTAAAAATCACATCAAAAAAAGATGCTTAAAAAAATATCAAAAAGATGTTTAAAAATACCAAAAATCACATCAATAAAAGATGCTTAAAAAAAATACATCAAAAAAGATGTTTAATTTTTTTTTTTTATTTTTTTGAGTATTAATTCATAATATATTTTTTGAGTATTAATTCATAATATATTTTTTAAGATATATTTTTTATTTTAATGCTTCGGTATTAATACCGTCATTTAAAATATATCTTTTATCATCATTACATGAAAGTGATGTTTTATTTATAACATAACTAGAAATGTTATGATTTTTTTTTTGATTTTATAACTTTAAATTTATGCATACTTTGTGTTGAGTTAAACAAAGTATCTTTATAATTTTTATGCGTTATTGTCTTTTTGACAACGCTTTTTTTAATTCCTTTACATTTTTTAGTATTTGCTTCATTTTCTAACAAATAAGAATACATTTTACTACGTAAACCAAGAAACTCAACTATTGGAATGCCAGCAGTTTCATCTTTAAATTTTCCAATTACTTTTTTATTTTCATTGAAATAAAATTTTGAATTATTTTGATAATCGCTATTATCGAATAATTCTTTATCTTTATAAAAGTCTTTATACGCATCTTTGGTTTTTATTTTATAGCAAAGAGAATCAGTGTCAGTGAATAACAACTTCGCTGAATCTCCATATTTTTGTTTTATATAATTGTAATGGAAATCGTACATTAGATATTTAGATAAATCTAATATACACATTCCCACATAACTGGGTCTATTTAATAATAGACTTTCTTTAATTCTATTTATTCCAAATAAATTATCATTGAATTTTGTTGCACTGATAAATGTTGGTCGTGCAACATGTTTTAATAAATTTTTTTCATTATGGGTTAATTTAATGTTAACCCTTTTTCTCAAATTCTCCATCGTTTTTCCAAAGACAGAGTTGTTCATTAATTTAAAGAAATCCTTTTCAAAGGAATTCTTAGACTCAGATCTTTTCTGAGTATTAAATTTAATATATTCTTCTAACCAAGGACTTTCATCAAAGGTTAAAACTCTATGATTTTTTTTTATTTTTAAACCTAATTGAATATATAATTCTAAGTTTCTATAATGTAATACATATTTTTCTTTATTCCTTAAAGTAGGAACTAATTTTTTTATATTGCTTTTTCCGATCCCAAACTTCTCTTTAATATTTCCACTATACTCAGACAACCATTCATCTGGTATAATAATTTTCTCTGGGGCTAATGGATAGTCATTATGAGACTCCCATAAATTCTCTGGATAGTCAAGATCACACTCAACTATGAAATTAGTATTTCCTTTTGCAATTAATTTTTTAAATCTTTTTTCACTGAGCCACCTAAAATTACCAGTAGGTAAAGGTTGACTCATTGCCCAACCATAAAGGTTGTTGGCGTCCAAATACATGATATATTTACTTTCTTCTTTTTTATTATAACTTTTCATGTATTTATTATTTGCCTTACTGTAACGGTTAGCTATATAGCTAATACCACCTCTAAGACCTTTTTCTATTAATAACTGCATGTCAATGTCAGTTATTAAGTCTAATTTTATTTTAGTCATTTTTAACATAGCATCCCAGGCTAACCCAGGACTGCTAAAGTAATGACAGGGGTCTAACTTATAATACCCCATACAATTTTTTCTAAAATTTTCAAAGACGTCTGTTAAAAGCAGCACGTCTGTTTTTAGATATAAATCATGGTACTCGCCCATTGTTTTAATTTTTAACTTTTTCCAAATATTTTGGGCATGCTCATATTCTTCATCAGAAATATTATTTTCATTTAATGAAGAATAAAACTTCTTTTTATTTGGTAATTTTGTTTCTTTAAATTTTTTTAATGAATCCATATAGTCGTATGGATAAACTCCTTTGACTTTTAATAATTCTATATTTTTATCAAATTCCTGATTTAAATACTTAAATTCAGAAATATTTTTTACTAAATTATCAAGTGACTGAGACATAAATTGAAATGAATCAATAAACACCAAGTCACTAATCATAAACGCCAAGAATTTTTCCAAATGTTTGGAATGACGTTAATTTCTTTTTTAAATTTACCAATTTGTTGCATTATAAAATGAGAGTCATAACCTCTCAAATTATGAAATACAACTGGTATTTTCTTTGTTAAAATAAAATTAATGTTGCACTCTGAGTGAGCGCTACCTCTAAATTTACCAGTTATATGGCAATGGTCCCGGACTTTTATTGAATCTTTTGTATATTCTTTTTGGCATATATGACAAAACTTTTGTTTTTTAAATTCTTTTTCTTCTTTCACGGACATTCTTAAATCTTTATTAAAATTATTTCTTAATACTTCTTTACAATGCTTTTCTTCCTCAAGCATTTTTTCTATAAATTTAAATACTGCATCAGGTCCTCTATAGACCTGAGTTGGCTGAGTATATTTGTCGTCATAACAACAGACAACTTTATACCCATAACCACAATCTGTATGTTTTTGATATTCTTCTGTAAAGGAAGAATTCGGATTTGGTTGACTGCTGGACACCTTTTCTGTTAATGCCTTAAAATCAGCGTATATCACGAAAGGTGCTGCCAACTGTTTTTTAAATTTTTTGAATTCAATTTTACTACCTTCAGGTGGCATTTTAATACCTTGAACACCATTAATAGACAAACAATTTTCTTTATGATTATCTAAAATTTTTTCACTTGTAAAATTCTGCAAGCAACTTTTGCAGAAATGTTTTTTACCATGAAATTTTGTTTTTGTAAACATTAGTCTGTCAAAGTCTTTGATCCAGACATAATGATTAACTGGTAAGTTACAACTTACTCATCATTTGGGCTTTCAGAAATTAATAATAAATCACAGTGGTCTTCAAAACCACTCTTTGATATGTATAATGGGTAGACACCAGAAGGTTCTTCATACCCAAAAATATTAAAATTAATTTTATTCAAATTCTCTATTTTTGGAATTTGATTTAATGTAACAGGAAACTTTATTCCTGTGTAATCAACTTTTTCAATATGTTTCTTATAATTAGAAACTCTTTCAGAATGTTTTTAACAGGAAATTTACATGCCAAATGGCACCACCTGAAACATTCATTATCTTTATTTTTTATATTTATCAATCCTTTCATTGGATTTTGTAATTTCTTCGGTAATTCCAGATAACTGGAAGCGGCTAAAGGATTATATTTATATATATTTATATAGTGGAAATCGACTGATTCTATTCTCCAGCCGCTTCCTTCAGATATCCAATTACCGATTCTGTTTATTATTTCATCAAAGCCTGTACGCAAAGTTTTTTATCTCGTTTTAGTTAATAACTTCTAAAGTCTTTGATTGGAAATAGGCTGATTTATATATTGTATCAGCCTTATCCATTTTTGAAAAGGTTATTTTTAAAACAACGTTTATTTTTATACCTTTTAAAGTCTTAAGTTCAGATTTAAGAATACTAAATGAATCATTTATAGTTAAATATAATTGATTCTTTGGATCTTGTTTATATTCAATTTTCATTTCAAATTTCTTATAATATCCTTTTGTAGATCTCTCGATTTCCATCTATATATTATATTTAGAAAATAAATCTTTGGACAAAACGCACCCTCGGTAAAAACTTATATATATTTCAATTTATATTTTTCTCCATCGTTTTTTGATCTTCTAAATTTTGCCCTACCTCTACCTTCACAACAATTTGCTTTCGTTCTAGAATTAATATTAAGATCTTTAGATGTTTGATAAATAGTTTTATATATTTTTTCCTCGTTTGTACTACAATTTATTGCAATAACTTTTTTAGGATTGTTTCGATAATTATTTGGTCTGGGGCAATCACATAACTTTTCAGTATTTTCTTCTTCGGTTAATAGGCAACCACATTTCCATTCAAATAATTTATTTTTTTCTGATAGATAAGGATCAATAACATTTTGTAATTTATCAATGACATGATTTTTATATTCATCGCTAACTATTTGATTAAGTTTTGATTTAATAACATTTCTTCTTTTAAGAACTTTTTTATATGAATCTTTATCTGGATTCATTATTTCTCCTAAAGCACTAGATAATTTTGGCATAATCATTCTATCTATCTTTCTATTAACCATTTATATAATACTTATAGAAACAAAATCTTTACACAAAAAAACACACATTGAAAACATATTATTCCTCTTTGCCTTTATATCCGTTAAGTTTAAATTCTTTCATATATCTTTCAAAGGGCATTAAATAATTTTTTTCTTTCTGCATTTCTAACAGTATTGAAAAAATATCTTGAATAACTTTTTTCTCTTCTTCTTTTCTAGGATCTTTAGGGTTATGAACAGCTAAAGCCGCAATCCGTGCTTTTGTTATTAGTTGTTTTATTTTGTGATGATGTGCTTTTAAAATAAATTTCTTGTCGTCAAGTTTTAGTCTATTAGTAAATATGGTAATTACTGATGGAACAGCACCAGCAACTGCTATAAATATAGGAACAGCTGGAACAAGTGCTAATGCAGCCGAACAACCAAAGATACCTGCTGTAATCTGTAATCCTGTATTTACTCTCCCACAAAATTTATAACTTTTTCTGTAAGCAGCAGCTAGTTTAGTTAGGTGAATAATTAATTGATCTATTGTTTCTATTCCATTATTAGAAATTAGATATTTATGACTCATGTATATAATATATTTTTTCAATTTAAATTTCTTCCAATTCACTAAACGGAACCCAACTATTAAATTTTTCATTGTAACCTTTCCATTTTACTAAAGCTTGTTTTTTCTTATAGTCTCGTCTAATAACTTTTTCTATTCTAAAAACTTCTTGTGTAGTAGGTAAAAGTTCTTGTTCATAGAATGAACCTTGAATTATTTCATCATTTAAATCTTTAATAGTGTATGTTCTGGGATTTGTATTATTAATTCCATAAATTATAAATATTTCCTCTGTCCAGTTTGGTGTATATCCTTTTTCAAAATGTCTTTTAAGTTTGCTTAAACGAACACGATCACCAATTTTAAATTTTGCTTTACTCTTTGGTATCTTTAAACGACCATATAAATTAAAGTAAACTGTACCTTTATTTAAGTTTTTACTAGCTTCGGTTGGTGTCATTTTTATACTAGAGTGTTTTGATTTGTTATATTTATCAACCATTTCCTGTAAATTATCTAAATAAATATAAGTATTATTTGCTGTAAAATATTTCCACATTATTCTTTTTAAACTTCTATAAATCTTTCTATTACTACAGCCTTTCCTTCATTAAATGTATGATACATGTTAATTTTATTTTTATTTAAAAATGATTCAAAGTTTTTATTATAAAATTCTTTTCCTTCATCCACCCATAAATTTACTGGTAATCGTCCTTCTAAAATTATTTTTTCAAATACTTCTGTAACAGATTCTCCAGTTTTATTCTTTAATGGAATAACCCAAGCATATTTACTAAATATATCAATAACGGTTAACAAGTACTTTACTCCTTTATTGTATTTTGAAAAAGCTTGCATGTCAACTAAATCAGCTGACCAAGTATCATCAATGTCATTAACTATCACTCTTCGTTTCCTAAATTTTCTTTTAATTGGTTTGTGTAATTCTTCTGCTAATTCATCACTCCAATTTATTTCGGGGGCAGAGTATACCCCCTTTTCCCGTTTTTTGAATTATGTCCTAGCCCAAGTTTGTATTTTGTTTTAATTATAGGTTTCACAACTAAATGTTTTGCAATCTTTTCTCCAAATGTTTTTGATTTAGTGTTATTTAGGTTGGAAAGCATTTGTTTGTCACATATACCCTTTTTTACACCGCTGTCATAGCAAAAGTCGTGGGTCTTACATACTGCATCCAGTTCGTTGACAGGAGGTCCATTATCTAAAGAATTTCCTGGTCCACAATAGTTATATCCTGGAAGTGTTAACCCTTTTTTAGGTAATAAGTGTAACATTGCTTTATGGATGTCTAAATTACCTGCTGTCATAGTAGTTTTAACAAACTTTGATTTCATTCTTCCACAAGACGCACAAGTAGCCCTTATCATTTTTCTCCCGTTTTTTTGTTATTTCATAATGGGGGTTTATATTACCAGTAAATCTTCTTTCTTTCAAACAATACATTTTATTTTGTAAACTCGTCTATATTATATGTATTTTAATTTAAACCAAGACAAATCAAGTGCGCTCTGTGGATATTATTGTTTATTTTTCATAAAAATGTTACAAGATAAAGTACCGTTGTACGATTTATTGTATAAAATACTAAAAGTTAACAATCAAAGAGCAAACGAACAAACAATTATTTATTATTTTGTTTAAAAAAAATATACTTGTTGATTTTAAATTAAAAAGTTGTTTTAAAAAAAATATAATTGTTGATTTTAAATTAAAAAGTTGTTTTAAAAAAATATACGTTTTAATAGTAGTATAGTAAATAGGCTGTTTGGTATACTTTTTTAAATTTAATTAAAAAAAAA
Source organism: Mercenaria mercenaria (assembly GCF_021730395.1). Lineage (NCBI taxonomy): Eukaryota > Metazoa > Mollusca > Bivalvia > Venerida > Veneridae > Mercenaria > Mercenaria mercenaria. Next base: position 82,136,390 of record NC_069365.1, on the reverse strand, counting down.
AATTTATGAAAATTGTTGATTTTTATAAATTATTTTTTTTTAATTAAATTTAAAAAGTGGCCCAGACAGCCTATTTACTATACTACTCATACGATAACAGATACGGAATGAACAGAAATAATAAAGGGAGTTTAAAAAATACGTTGATTTTGTAACCCATGTGAATGTTATAATTAAATATCTATAAGTTTAAGACACTCTTAGGGTTGGTGGTCGGGGATTGAGGTGGATATAACACACTTCATTCCGTAGAAGGGACTACTGGGTTATCTTTATGCAGTTAAGGGCACTATTTTGACATATTGTCTCGTTAACCAGATAATATTTTCACGAAAAACTTTCTCCTACTTTCACGAAAGTTTATTCAATTTTTCGCAAAAAGGATTGTTTTTTCGCGAAAGTTCATAAAATTTTCATGAAAACTTTATGAATATCATACGCAGAAATATGCCACCACAGGTTTGCTTGTTAATGTTTGGTTTGGTTAAGTGTCACATCGACACAATTTTTGTTATACCTCTCTTTTGCCTACAATTGAAAAATCCCATTACCCGAGAAAGAGATATTTTTACTATCAAATACATTTTCAACCTTTCTGACACGTGACCATGTGTAAGTGACTGTCAGGTCATGTGACTGCGCTGATATTTTGAATGTCATATAAGGGCATTTAACTGCTTCAATTTTTTAGCAATATGATTGCCTCCCTTGTACACATATAGTAGTGACGTCACCGCGATTACCGCGCTAAAGATGAAACTGTTAACTTAAATGAATTAAACATTGTTTTGGTACTAAATTTTGTTTGGTATAATAAAACAAATATCATATGGCAGCGTGTGTGACACTGATATTGTCAACCCATGAAAAAACAGAATATCACCACTTGGCTTTCGACTCGGGTGACATTCTGACCTAGTGTTGACAATATCAATGTCACACACGCTGCCATATGATATTTATATAATGTCATATGGTGGCTTTACCAGCTTTTAACGGAGAAGAAATATTCCATATGCCTCGGAACACCATTCTTTCATATGCTTCCCAGATGGCTTCCAAAAATAAAGAATTCTACATCCTAAAATAAAAAAGTGGAAAACCACAGGTCGCCTAAGCCAAGTTTCGAACCCAAAGTGGTAAGAGGCCCGTTAATGTTGATGATGTTTATTTGAATTTGATGGAAACTCTAGGAAGAGTTGGGCAAAGTAACTACACGGTTTTATCAAATGTTTGACATCGCGAGAGTGAATTAAAGCAATTACATAAAAGTGAAAATACACTAGTGTAACAAAGCTTTGACGTCAACGTCGTCTAAAGTATAGAAGAAGTTGGTCAAATTGACGTTGATCGTCAGAGAAAATTTGTGACACACATATCAGTGGTATTTGACTTACCGTCAATACGTGTTACTAAACTGTTCTTCTACACTAGAAGTTGTGCACCTGAGACAAAGTGGACAAGGTGTACCAGTACAATCGCCATGTGTCCGTTGTCGTCGTCCGACGTAAACAATTTCGCTTTGAACACTCAAGTGAACACAAACCTGGCTCAATCGTATTGAGGCTTTATTAGAACGTTTGTCGTATCACAATGTGGACCGAATTTTAAACCGGGTATATAAGTTTGATGAAAAACCTAGGGACCTTTTATTGACCCAGATTTTATTACAAGGCACACTTTTTGACATATTTTATGTGGACCAATAGGTATATTTAAAAAAATGTTAAGATATTATTTTATTTTTATATTTTTATGATATAACTAGTGACCTAGTTTTATATCCCAGATAACCCTTGTTCAAATTTGTTAGAAAAATGTTCTGACTACGTTTCATGTAGGAAATATGGTAGCTAGGGTATTAAGAATATTTTCCTTTGATTTAACTTTCCGTTTTACCTTCATTTTATGACTATGTTTCATACAGATCAGGTAAACATTTTAGTCTGTAGAGCGTTTACAAGGCATTTCAATTATTTTGCTTAATGACCCAGTTTTTGATTCTGGCCCGGTTTATTAGATCCAGTATAAAAAATTGTCTCTGTAGAGTCTAAACAATGTTTCTTTCAGTGATAAGTCTCATGACTCAGTTTTTAATCTTACATATCAAATATAGATATTATAAAGTAAAACATCATTTTAACTACCTAGGCGACCACCTGTATTAAGCAACCACTTGCCTGAAGCAGTCAGTCAGCTAACATCTCGAAGTTACCTTTTGTTCTTTTTTGCCTGAAGCAGTAACTTACTTTGACCGGCTGCTTGATTCAGGTTTGACGGTACAGTAAAGGCGATCTAGTGATCAGGCAAAATGAATATCTTCATGTATATTTTACAAATATTTTAATTTTGCCAGTTTTCTCAAATTTCTTACATGTTTGTATCGACTTGTCGTGTTCACATTATCGTTTTCTTTGCCATTGGACGAAAGGCTGTACTGTACTTTAACCAAAATGAAAATGAAAACCTCTTCAGATTCATTCCATACTGACATTTGTACTACGGTTTAATTCAAATAACCTTGTGTGGTAAACCTTCGTTTTCGGAAGTGAAACTTTTGTGTTTCTTTTTGTATATATCTCGATATATGGAAATGCTTTATTACAGTATATTAAGTAGTATATCGTGAAACAGCCTACAGTTTGAACTTTAAGTGGCAATTTTTGCTAAAAGGTTTTATTATGTAGCGTGGACTAGTATCGAAATATTCACTTATAATTATTACAAGCTGAAATGTTTTCCAGCGGACGGAAACAATTTAAACCAACAGTATGACGTAAATAAAAACTTTTTTATTATTTTGTTCTGTCTTAAAAATACAAACACATGATGTGTAACACCATAAATCCTATTCAGGGTTATTGTGTTGCGTTTAACTTACATAATTAAGACATGCCTAACATTTTCCGTTGATTAAATACTGAATACACCAATATGATTTATATGAATTCCAGGTAAAGAAAGTACAGGTAATTGCACTAGTTAATAAATCAAATCTAATTGAAATTTCTGAACCTACTTTATCAATAAGCAATAATGTATTACGTTTCAGAAATAGTTTTTGTAATTATAACAATTAAGTCCTTACGCAACCTGTTTAACGATGTAAAACATTTTGATTCTTTTTTTTTTTATAATCAATGTAAGTGTATTTACCAACCATTACCTACTATGAAGCTAAAGATGAAAAAAGATGAAAATATTAATAATATACAGAGACAGCTATGAACACAAATATATTCTATAGCTTACTGATGCTTCCTGGGTAATTAATAATACGTAGCATAAATTTAGAAATAAGCAGGTGTTCTACCCAAACCAAGGCATCGATGTGTTACTTGTCCCATACCGTCGAATATCGAATTTTATCGCGTAAACAAACCAGCAAGTTTAAGCAATGTACATACTTATGTTTGAAATAATTTCAGTATTGGGACTTGGGATCTTACGCTCAGATAAAAACATGACAATTGTATAACGTAGGAAATATGAGGACTTGAGAGACAATGATTCAATATGATTCAATTATACAAATTTTGCAAAGTTGACCGACATTAACTTTTCCAATATCTAAATTAATATCCTGGCTGTCTACAAATTATGCACAGCCGGGAAGAAATTTAATGATTTCAGCATTTAGTGGACAGGTTTGCAATACCAGTATACATTATGCAAAACTGTACATACATTGCACTATACAAAAATGTCAAAACATTAAGATTCAATATCGGCTAGTGTAATCAATAAACTATGTATCATCATGGCAAATTTGACATAAAATGTTTACGTACTCGTATATTTCTTTGTAAAAATGTTTCATATATAGATTTAAACCTAATATTTCTCAGACAAAAACTTGTTTCAGAATAGAAAGAATGTATATAAACCAAAGTCTGTTACGTACTTATTTTCTAACTGTGCCTTTAGTGTTTAATGTTTTAAAGTCAACACAGCGAGTTTCTCCCCTGGTTGTTTGTTTAAGGATTTGACGGTCATTACATAGGAGACTTTTTAAATGGTAGCTATTACCTGACTACAGTTGTTGAATCATTCTCTTTATACTATATATTCAGTGCTTTTATGTGTCTATTCAAATGGTGTATGTACGTGATGAGCGCTTTGGAAAAGGCGACTTTGACGGATAAGCTGTAATACACATCCGAGAATCTGACATTAAATATATAGTCTAAAACCCTACATGGCCGTAAGCAATTTCATTAATAATATACAACGATTTCCAAACAAAGTACAAACTGTTTCTACGGGGTTTGTCAAAATATATAATGTACCCGTATATCCATATTTCATGAATCGGGGCAGACAAGACCTATACATTTTATATACATTTTTAAAGAAACATTATAGAGTTTGTATTGCTTTTTAATTTCATAAGATATAAAAAGATGTACTAAATAGCAAACAGACACTTTGGATTATTTTTATGAAACCACATTAAAATTAAAATTAGATTGAAACGGGCTGCTGGCTACCGTATGACATGATTCTAACAAACAAAGTGTTTGACCCTTTAAATGTTATACAGTAAAGAAAGATAGATAAAACTTCTTTTCATTATCTACAAGTCTTGACCACTTGTAACTATCAAGCTTTTGAAAGTCTAATTCGTTGTATTATAATGTAATTATGCAATGTGTGTTCCCTGGCTAAAACCTAGTTAGAAAATCAGCGATTAGCGTAAGGTTACACGCACAAAACGCAGCTTTAAACGAGAAAATGGATAAACTGTTCAGTGGAAAATATTGAGGAAAAGCTGTGAATGGGACAAACATATGTGACTATATATTTAGACAAACAATGAATGATATGTGTTAGGACTTATTCAGCTTTGTCATGCTGTGCTGGGCAAATATCAGGAAACTATTTACATAGCATCACGTCTTGTTAATTCCGATATTGTCGGAGCAGGGATTAGGGTGCTAATGCCAATTCCAAAACTCTACAACACCAGCATCATACTAAGCCAGAAAATTGTGTATATTTATGTAACAATGCAATGAAAGCTACTTGTACAATAACTATTCCAGTACTTTCCTTATATGATATGATGGTCTATAATAGATGCGTGTGGGAATATCCAAGTCGAAGGTAAACGAGGCTCTGTTTATATTCCAGTCTGCAACCAGTGATAAATTATTTTTTGTGTCATACGGTATTTTACAAATTATAGAATAAAGGAAGCGCAATGAAATACATTCTTTGTAGTTTTATTTCTTATTGGTATGCATTTAAACAAAGCGCGGAGAATTATTTGCCGTAAATAGAAATGATGTGATGTCATCATCACGTTTGAATGACGCACAAAAACAAAGATACAGTTTACTTTTATTACTAGTTGCAAAATGTTATATTTTTTTTAAAAATAACATTTTTGAATCGAGAAATATCCTATACAGAACAAACATCAATTATCAAATAGATATGGTTAAGAAAAATGTTATTAGTAATTTCATTTAGATTACAATTTTCAAGATAGAATCTAAATGTTGAAGAGATTTTCGTGTTTTCATATATTTGTGATATGGTACAAATGACATTATGTATAAATGCTATCATAAAAAAGATCTGAATTTATTATTCATAACTAAACTTATATCTGTGGATGTCTCTTAATTATATTCTGGTACTTATAACATGTCTACATGCTGAGTTCTGCTCAACCCGGGAATAGAGGGCGTGGACGGTAGCTTGTATTTCGACTATCGTCCATGAACAGGCTCAATTAAACCAGTCCTGCAACATTTTCGTTTATGTCGTGTTGGGCGACCTGTGGTTTTCCACATTTCAATTTTTTAAAAATTTCTAATAACATCAATATGCATGTACCTGACAACTTTTTGTTCTTCTGGCAATTATCGAACTATAAGTTGGAATTAACTATTTATCAAAGACTTGATAGGTACATGTAGGACTATCTGCAAGAGGAGCTACATGAAAATCAATGAAAGAAATTCAGTAAAGCTTAAATACACTGTATCATGCTTAAAGATGATCAAATTAATACTTCATTATCAACCTTCGTCTTACATGTTATATTAAAGTACTCAACATTAGTGTTTCAACAATGTTTACATAAATTAAAAATGAAGGTACTATCTCTATATCAAGGTTTCAGATTTTATCGTATTTTAAGTGCGTTTTTATATTTAGTGCATGAATTGTAATTTGTCATTAACAACACGGCATCCGGTATGAGGTGTCAGATGGGTTGTGCTGGCATAAGCAAAGTCACCGGAAACACTAGAAAGTTGTGCATGAAAATGCACTCCTTATACATTACTTACATTTAATTTATTAATATCTGGCATTGTGTGTGGAAAATATCTTATAAGTTACATCAGATGTTGTTGAATTTGTTAAACATACCTACAACTTATATATTAGTGCCTTTTGACATTGTTTGTGAAAACAAACCTAAAATGATTACACCATATAGTGAAATTGAAGAGAAGTGTGACAACTCTGCAGACCATACAGCTATATGTATATAAAAGTGTATGAATAGCTATTTCCCTTTATCCTATTTATGTGGAATTTATCATTACAGGTTCAGCTGGGCCTGGTCGTTTCAGTCCTGAACCGTGACGAAAGAACACATTCAAGTACACATTTCCCATCAGGTTTCATCGATGAAAAGTCGTACATGTAACTGAAAACATCGTGCATTAACATTTAGCATCTAATGTATGAGGTGATGTATAAAACTTCTATTATCTTTAAATAAAAGAAAACGGCAAATATGTTTAGTAACTGGATATTTAATTTCCTCCACTGGTGATAAAAATTTTAAAAAACGGCCATTATCCATGACATCAAATACAGTGCCTTGGAGGTCATTCACAGTTTTTTTCGGAAAGGTTTCTGAGCAACATAACAGGAATACCTTTTTTTATTCATTATATTTATGGCGCAAAAACAGTACCTAGGTATCTAGGCTGCTCATTGATTTCTTTTTCTTTTTTTTTTTTTTGCCTTAAACGCATACAGATGTCCGAGAAAATCTACTATACACTGCCGAATAAATTTTTTCCACTTGTTAATTGCAAACAAAACGTTCCTTTCAAACTTTCAATTATAGACGGATATACTTAGATTTGATACATCGTCAGTCTCACTGTGTTATTGATTGGTTTCATTTGGGTTTTAATGAAGTAAGCAATAAGAAACGAGGATATAATATACAGCACAGTTTGAGAGTAAATGTCGCTAGGATATTTTTATAAAGAGTTGAACACCGGTGGAAGTGTTCAATATCACCACATAAAACAACCTTCCTATCATTACACAGATAGTTATTATAAAACGCTCTTTTATGAAATATCTATTGTCATTATCCGTTTAAAAGCGAAAGAAAAGCATACACCATATTGAACACATTTTTATAACGTTTTAGTCATGCTATTCCTTTTTGTTAGAGGAATGAAAACGTTTTTATTTTGACTAATGAAGTTTGAGAGGTTCCTTGCAATTTAACCTTCTTGTCATACAGCCCATGCGTAAGGATACAGGTAGGAAGTATTAGTTCACTGTTTGCATATGACGTCTTTGGCGAGAAAGGAACAGCAGGCATGTGGGTGTTCTGCGTTTTCGTCGCAGACAGGTGGAAAATGTTAAGAAGCGGCTTTAAAATTCAACTCGCTCAACGTCATGATAAGAGTTTTGGTGTGATTTTTACCGCGAGAAGATTTGTTCAATAAATAAAGCGTTAGCAAACTTGCAGCTGAGTACCAAGCAAAAAATAAAAAGAGTTCCTTGCATACCAAGCTCTCAGGAAATCGGCTGAAAACTATCAAAATAACAAACGTATATTTTATGATTGCTGAACATATTTTTGTTATTTCAGTATATCGTTTTTTCCTTAGAGTAAGGGAGTGGTAGAAGCGGTAGGCAGAGGAAAACATTTTAAATCTTGGCTTAGCGCCAAATACTCGTGTCTCAGATGTTCAATATCGTAAAAAATCGTATTTTATTGATGGTAACAAATTTAAGACCCACCATAACCTAGTGACCTACTTTTTCTTCTCACATGAACTTCATGCAAATCATTCTAATAAGACTAGTATAATACAGCTATTCGACAAGATGACGGAGGGACAATTTAGGTCCTCCCCGAATTAATGTGTTTCAACCACTTCATCTGTAATTTTATCAGACATTCTCTTTTCAGTACAGTTTTAAAAACACAACAACACATAACAAATATCTTACACTGTAGATACAAAGTGTGATCAAACTCGCCTAAATACATCTAGTACTGTGCATCTAATTATATTAATTTAACAACATATTGAGACAAAAACACATTGCCTTGGCCTAAAAAACTAACAGTTTGTAACTAAATACTTGTCATTTCTTAACCATGTATAATTACCATAATGGAAATACAAAAAAAATACAGTTGTTTTGTGGTTCAGCTTTAAGAATTAAAGAGTTTGATAATCTCTTCAAGTATACCAGACTTATTGAATTATTATATATGTAAAGTTTGTATCTTTACTATAAAAACATAATAAAAGTTTTTTTTCCAACTCCAATCGTTACAGGTTTAGTCTGCAGCCATGAAATATGTTTCCATGGTCATGGTGGTGGAAGTTCAGAATGCAACGATATTAAGGAAAGAGTATAGATTTGACTTGCAAAACAAAATAATAGCAGACTCGGCTTTAGTATGTCTATTGGTGTTAGAAAACATTTGACTTCCCTCACAACCCCAAAGCACCGTTATAAGCAGTATTTTATTACTTAGATGCATTGAACGGACTCCATGATCCCAAAACACCAGAAAGCAAACTGCCACATCCTAGCAAAGATCAACCATGAGGCACTTAAATGCTCGTAAGAAGGTCAACAGAATCAAAGCAGACTCAACGAGTATTTTTGTTTAAAAATCTTTGGTAAGTAATGCACAAACAAATACAAATACATTGTTAGTGAAAACTTTTTAAATGTTGCACGATATATGCTGCTGCATTGTAAACAGTTATCGTTACATAACCTGATATTTATAAACAATGTAGTAAAGAATCGTTCTATTTAGTCATTTATATAAATGGCACAGTTCAGTAAGTTAGGACTTAATTCAGTTTATTTTTCCTCGATGCCTGATTTATTCAGTCAATCGTTCCTTCATATCCTGAGCAATAGTAATCATTGACTTATCAAAGAAGCGTGTTTATACGAGACTGTCACAAAACACGTATTTGTAGCAACGTGTAACTACACTGCAGAAACAACGTAAAATGTTACTGTCAGATGAAATAATTGTTAAGGGCTTATTGTGGTCTTTGCTTCAGAATCTTTATGTAATGTAAGAAAATGTAATGTCAGTCACTTCAGTAATTAAAGTACAGTGCTTTAGGGTATAGCGGATTTTAGGGTATAGAGGATAGATTGATAAATTTTAAATTTAGACTTGAATTATTGTATAAATTTTCATATCATTCATTTACTGGCATGCAAACAGACATTCTGACATACATTTTAAATATTTGCTTGTTGTGTTATTTTTCACATGTCATCAAATGTAAAATAAAGCTATCCCCTGTAGACTAAATCAGTGTATATGTAAAAAACGTCAGTGAATGAAAAATATTTGATAGAAATTTAAAAAGCTGAATGTTTTTGAAAAGAGAATACATTATTATTCTGATTTATCGTAAAAAATCTTGGAAAGTTTGTTAAGATTTGAATTTTTAACTAATAATTGAAAAAATGACCAAAGCTATCCTGTACACCCTTAATCAGCGCATTGTAAACAATGGCTTAAAGAGAAAAAACACATGAATTTCTATTAAAAGCTGAATGTTTTAAGAAGAATAGATGTTTTCTGTCTGATATACTGAAAAAAACTACTATTTTCATTTCTTTGAATTGGAATGCAGGAAAAATTAGTTAGCTATCCGCTATACCCTAAAGCACTGTATATACCAGCATTGGATTGCAAAAAGGTCATTATTTTTTTGTCATATCTGACATGGAAATCAGCCATTTTCTATGAAACGTCAAAAATCATTTCTCATTCACATTTTGTCAGTTTGCCAATACGTGTACGTTATACCTTTCGCGGTGATATTCTTAAATGCATTTAATTTAATGATGTACTCATGTAACAATTTTTCACTAATTTTAATATCGGGTTATCTTGGTATTTAAAAGTCATATCTATGAAGGTAAAAAGCTTTGAAAAACATACCAATGTGCAACAATTTCTCACAAACATACTCTGTTAACTGACTTAAACACAGCCGTATATGTATTAGCATTACTTATTCCGGTATTAAAGGAAAATGTTTAATAAAGCTACAAGTAAAACAATGTTACAGACTGTGGCCCTTTTATATTATACGGAAAAATACGTAAACTCGAACTATTATATGACAAGAATATGCTCACAGAATAGTGATCCGGGTCATTCGTGTTTTGACGACTTTATGATTTCAGTAATATTGTGTTGGCACTAACTTTCCAACTGTTTGGTTATGCCAACTTTTATGGGACGTGAATTTCTGGAATATTATTAACATTAGAATGTTCATATTTGTATATTTACCAGCAACGTAACTGCTTGTCTAAATTTTCACCACTAGAGTGTTTGAGTTGCAAGCTATATGGTACCTATACTGCATTAAATCAATAAAATGCATCAAAATCTGTTGCACAATGTGTCATTACGCATTCAGGTCTAAGAGACATTGAGTGATCAAACGATAGATAGGCATAGATCACCAGGAACGGTTTCTGCAACAACGTAACTGCTTGCCTAAATTTTCACCACTAAAGTGTTTGAGTTGCAAGCTATATGGTACCTATACTGCATTAAAGCAATAAAATGCATCCAAATTTGTTGCACAATGTGTCATTACGCATTCAGGTCTAAGAGACATTGAGTAATCAAACGATAGATGGGCATAGATCACAAGGAACTGTTTCTACATTGCTTGCTATATGAAAGTAACCGACGAACCAAAACGGATTTATTAAGACACAACAGTAATATACCGACTGGCTTGCTTTGTTGTTATTCATCACCGACATATATGCTTATCAAAATCATATGCAACAACAAAAGGTAATGAAAAAAAGTAAATTGTTCTGAAAGTATTAACATGTAATATATGTATAATACCAAACGGTAATGAAACTAGAGCTATCACTAAAGGTGATGAATGTACCCCCCGCATGTACTGACACAGTACATAGCAATTTGACGCACACAAGATTGCATAATTATGTGGACTGTATATAGACTGTATGTATACAGTATAATAACAAAAAACAAAGTCCCATAACTATGCAGAATATTTATATAAAAGAATGTAACATGCATCATGCACAACTACGGTTGGTACTGATCACTTGTGTGAAGTTTCATTAAATTGTGTGCAAGGGTTTGGTAGATTAGGCACGCACAAGATTGCATATGCAGACTGTATGTACATAGTATGTTAACAAGAAACAAAGTCCCATAACTCTGCAATTTTTGTCTCTGAAAGAACCTAACATGCCACATGCACAACTACTGTTGTTACTGATCACTTGTGTGAAGTTTCATTAAATTGTGTCAAGGGGATGAGGAGAGATGGTGCGCACAAGATTGTGTCTATGTATATAGTATAGTAACAAAAAAACAAAGTCCCATAACTCTGCAAATTTTTTTTCTGAAAGAACCTAACATGTCTCATGCACAACTACTGTTGATACTGAGCACTTGTGTGAAGTTTCATTAAATTGTGTCAAGGGGATGAGGAGAGATGGTGCGCACAAGATTGTGTCTATGTATATAGTATAGTAACAAAAAAACAAAGTCCCATAACTCTGCAATTTTTTTTTCTAAAAGAACCTAACATGCCACATCCATAACTACTGTTGGTACTGATCACTTGTGTGAAGTTTCATTAAATTCTGTCAAGGGGATAAGGAGAGATGGTGCGCACAAGATTGCGTCTACGGACAGACGGACAGACAGACAGACAGACAACCTGAAACCAGTATACCCCCCTCCCCCCCTTTACAACTTTGTTGTCGGGGGGTAAAAGAAATGTAAATATCTTTCTTCGGGTCATAAAGAACTGTTTAGTATCATTTATATGTAGTTTGTTTTTTCGAAGAACTGAGCCCAATAGAACATCTATAAACATGTTCCTATTAAACTTCTTTCTTTGATCATTATGTATATTCTAAAATGTTTGCAATCAAAACAATATGCTATACATTGCCTACGTCACAGGCAAAACAGTTATTGATCTGTTCTTAATGTCAAGCTATTCTAGAAATGTTTCGTTTATTTATACTTGTTGTGGGACAATTAAAAGTATTTTCCAGCAATTCAATTTATTTCAATATTTTCTTTATTCCATTCAAATATTTTGGTCACACCTTTGTGTATTTGAAAATGTTTTAAAAGCCTCAATTTAAATCGAAAGTTTTCACTACAATTATATTTTTTTATATTAACAGCTAAAGCTAAAGTTTGTTACAAGAAATCATTTAATGAACGTTATAATTTAAAATATAACTGAAAATACTACATTACTCAGTTCAAGTATCGTGAGACCTTTTACTGCTGCCACATGTTGCGTAGATTGTTTGTCAGAGTTTTGCTTATGTTGACACATTTGGTCGTTAAGGGTGATTCACTTTTCATAAACAGATTCGATCAGTCAACCCAGTTTTTTTTAATCTTGTGCTTTCAAAGCATCTCAGATATATATATATATATATATATATATATATATATATATATATATATATATATATTTTTTTTTTTTTTTTTTTTTTTAATTTTGAATAACAACTAAAAGCAGATACTGTTAAATCGTTTAATTTTGTGAGCATGAAATTTCGTGATTTCGGTCAAAACGGTAATTTCGCTGGGATATGAATTCATGGATTTAAGTTTTTGAACATTAAATTAATGGGAACTTTACTTGTTCGTTGGGATTAAATTTCGTGGTTTGACTCAAACACGAATTCCACGAAAATTAGTCCCCCGCGAATATTAATGATTTCACAGTATATCGTTTCGAATTCAAAGAAACTACTAACGATTTATATACAAAACTGACATATTGACTGTTATTTTTCTGGTTGACATACATACTGTTGCTTTTGCAATTTAAAGGAGAAAATAAAAATATTTCTTTTAAGACATGTATTGGCGAAACGTAATGTCAAGTAGATTATTATTTTCCTGTTAAAATCAGTTCCAATGGAAAACATAAAATGTGCATTTTAGCTAAAAGACTACAGAGAGTAATAAATGTAACACTATAATTCTGTGTCATTATATTTGAGCAATACTAATGAAAAACGTCATAAAAGTTTAAGCCATTAAAACTCTTCATAAAGTGAAATCAAATGATTGTTTTCTTCAAAGGAAGCGGTGCACTTACTGGCCTTCGATTGTGCGATGCAAATAATAACATTTTACAACTATATTCAGTCAATCAAAATATTTTCATCCTGTTCTTTACAATTTCAATGTTCACATTATTTACAGTTTATCATTTCGTCGTTGTGAAAGAAGAGTTGAGCAGCAATGTAAGTGTAGGTTCGAGCTCTCCATATTAATAAGCTACATATCATTCAATACATAAAGCAAATATCTCATGCAAAGATGTGTTACAGTAACAAATAATACGTACAAGAAAAACAAGAAATGTCCGCTTTATGAAAAGAATTTAAAGCTTAGTGTCACAAACTTACCACAGTCTAACATTTCATTGCACATGTGCAATAGCAATTTCTTAAAATCAACGAACTAGCAAAAATTTGCGACGTATATCGAAAAGCACGTTATGAAATTTGAAGTAATGCAAATAAAGTGTGTAACTGACGAATGATCGGTGGTGACACTTCTTATTTCAGACTTCATATTTTATACTTCGCACTTCAGACTTCGTATACAAATGCTTTATCATTATATAGGATCTTTCTTCATATTTCAAACTTCATATTTCAGAGTTCAAAATTCAAAGTTCTTTAGAGTTCATACTTCATAATTCATACTTTATACTTCAGAGTTCAAACTGCAGACTTCCAGCTTCATACTTCACATTTCATACCTCACATTTAGTACGAGCTATATATACATTACATTAGCATTCTTGTTTTATGCAGATTGATAATTTTTTGTGTAACTTTGGAACATTGTAGGGATAGAGAGTGATAGTTTGCACACAACTGAGGATTTAAGCTCCTCAGATGCATATAGAAACTTTGTCCTTGTAAGTTTACAAATTGTGAGTAAGCAAGTTATATATTTCATTGTATTGTATGATAGTTTTCTGTCAATTGTTATTTTGCATTGACCAGCGAGACCTTACAGATAAATCTATCTGTTGATTATGAATACTGATAAAATGCGGTTACTTTAGGAAAGAGTACTACTGTTTAGAAAACATGGTAGCGTCACCTATACGATTCATGTATTCGGTTATAATTCATCCCGAGTACGACGTGAATTTAATACATTTTGAGCATGTATAAAGTAAAATACGAACATATGAATGCATTTAATTCAGAAATAATAGCATTTTCTTTGTTGTGTATCAGAGTGACGCCCTTTTCTCAAAACATCTGTTATACGCAATAAAACGCCCATTAAAACTGAAGCAAGCAATTAAACGAAACGAACTTGAGCATTTTCTCTTTTTCAAAACACAGGAGATACTGATTTCTCTCATAACTGTAGCAGTTGTTATACATGCAGTGCGTAGACATAGGAAATAGAGATCAATATAATTGCACTGTTACTAATCCTACCTGTTCTGTATTACCAAAGTGCTTCTATTGTGACATTTTGATACAAGCAAAGCTGTATATCTTCACTATAAAATACTTTCTGGTATTTCGTTTTATAATCGGGTTGGAAAACGTTAATTTGTTACCATATGTAAGCTGATAAAATCATATGAAGCAGGTAAACGGTAAATCAGACACCTATGAATAAATCCTAAATGTTTGTGTTGTCCAACAAGGTATGATATTGTGTCTTAAACTGTTTTCTGTGTAACTGCAAGGGAAGTAAACTATTAGATACCTGTGCTTATAAGTACTGGCCTAAGGCAAGTGTTGCCATTCTTCGCGGACCACAATTTTAAATTAAATATTAAAATTTCTGTTATTGATATCAACAAAGCTATCATGAATTTCACATTTGTCAAATCAATTTTGGTTATTTCAAGGACTGAGAAAATCAATTTCTAGACTTTATTGCAGATTTGTCGATGGAGTGAAATAAAGCCATTACATATATCTGACAAATTATACACTAATGTAACAAAGCTTTGAGGTTGACGTCGTTTATTTATCCTACCACTATGCATTTATCAGGCCGATATCTGCCTGCCGTGTAAACTTGAGGTTTATTCAGTCAATGCAGGTTTATACCGTCAATGCAACTGACGGAATACTTTTTCAAGTATATGTGCTATAGGCAATGTAAACTGGGCTAAGAGTTCGAAGCTCAAACATTTCATCATTTTCTGAGGACAGCCACGGTAAAAAAATTAAAAAATTAGTTCACTCTATCCTAGTAAACCTCTATACGGAATGGTACGGTGACGGATTTTAAAGTCTGTGTTTATTTGGCGTTCACTCATTTTAGTTAGAAATTTACACAGGTGCTAGACACATAACCAAATATTTTACTCATAGGCCTATATATGTATAGATCATATATATACATATATAGGCCTATTAAGTAAAATATTTGATTATGTGTCTAGCACCTTTGGAAATTTACACAAATAACCAGATTTAAGCAGTCGTTTTTTGTAATTATTGGATCTAAACTATTCATGGTGGAAGGAATTTCATTATCTTGTACGGAAATGGAGTAAATTTAAGACTGCGGGCATTTGAATTCATCTCAAGCGTGGTTTTCGGCTATATTTTATACGAGTCAAAACCATTCTGCTTGTTTTGTACGCGAATGCCCTGTTAGCACCGATGATTTATAATACACAGAACTTCAGAAGGCAAAGTATGAGGCATGAAATAATGTTTTATTGAAAGGAATCGTGTGCAACTGGATCAAGCAGACAAGGGGGTTGAAGGGCGTAGGAATTCACAAGTGAGTGAAATTCTGAATTATTTTCGTAGAGAAAAACATTTTGAAAGTAAATATATGTTATACACAGATTTTATTGACTGCAGGATAATTAGAATATTAGGTTACTGTCTTTCTTAACTTAAGTTTATCCACCTCGTCTCCGAACGATTTATCCCCCTCGGCCAGCCTCGGGTGGATACACCTTTCTCCAACTCGGTGGATAAACTTAAGTTAAGAAAGACAGTAACCTAATATTCTCTATTTATTGGAGACGTTGGACGAGTTTACTTTGTCTATAATATGTAAAGAAATTGGAAGTTTTAACAGGAAAAGCTAAAATGTGATAAAAAGAATACTACATTTATGTCTTTCCCCATTATATTTACTAAACTCGTTAAATAAGATTGCTAAAATGCTTGACAGAGCCTCGCATTTTATTATTTTATTCAACTCGTTTAATAAATTCAATATGAAAAGACACTCATGTAATATCCTCTATTTTTTAATGTGTTTCCATCGTCGAAAATTTTAGGGTCTATCTTTACACTACATCACTACATAAACAGACATAGACTTGACTAATTTGCAATATTTTTGTTCACTTATATTATTCAGTTTCTTTCATATTTTCAAAGCCTATTGCGATTAGAGAAACCGTAAGCGAACAGTCTGGATCCTGATGCGCAGGCTGGTCTGGATCCATGTTGGTCGCAAATGCACTATGTTGGTTTTTTCCCGGAGGTGCTGATCAAATACAGTTTGACTATAAATACGGACGCTATTTTCTTCATCTTATTTTTACTGATCCTAAAACGTATCGTTAAGGCAAAAATGAATCTGTGGCATTTATCCTGTATTCTACATGATTGTGACAATGCCTTTCTTTAAGAAACGATAAGTGCACACCTAGTATAATCAAAACATGGTTCTGATTCAATTTGAGCTAATAAGATACAATATCGCATTATATTCCAACTACATTTGAAACAGCTATTTTTGCGGTAGATATATTTTGTCTTTCTCCTGGCATAGCTGATATGTGTCCTTCAGAGAGACCTTCTGAACAAAGCATCATGAGCAGTTATACCGACTGAAGTCAAGTAAAGGAAATTCCTTTAGAATTAAGTTGAACTTTTTAAACTTTAAGAAATACTTTTCAGTGTTATTATAAAGACTAAATCTGTTAGAAGAGAAATATATTTCAAAAGTGTAGGGAAGTATCACTTTCATCCAGCAGCGTTATACAATCGTTTAGCAAGTAATTCAATAAAAAAGTCACTATAT
This sequence comes from Mercenaria mercenaria, assembly GCF_021730395.1. Classification (NCBI taxonomy): domain Eukaryota; kingdom Metazoa; phylum Mollusca; class Bivalvia; order Venerida; family Veneridae; genus Mercenaria; species Mercenaria mercenaria. The sequence continues at coordinate 82,119,034 of NC_069365.1, read as the reverse complement.
GGCAACATAACGGTTTTCTCTGTTGTTCAAATATTCGAAGTGCTAGTATATGTGCTGCGGCAATACCGGTACTTTAATTCAGTATTGTTATGTGTTTTCTTGAAATCACGATGTTGTAAATTTTACTGCCTCTCATCAACACACTCAATCACGTGGACAAAACTGTTATTTTGTATTTTATCTTCCTATTGCCAGTCTTTAAGGTCTTTGCGGCGGCTTTTAAATGACTCCCTATAATTGGACTGAATATTACTAAACTTTTCTACATTATCGAGTTGATTAAGTGTATCTATTTTTATACAATTCGCTTTACCCTATATGAATGATTTTGTTTGGATAACCGAGCTATTTCATAAACACTCCCGATATTCCACTTTCGTTCGCAACGTTTAAACATTGCCTTTTTTTTGAAAAAAATCATCTCTAATCATCTCTTATCATCTCTAATATTTTTAACATACTGTAGCTCATGTGCTCGCCGTGATCAATTATCTTATAGGTTAGAATCCTTTGTTACAGATAACGAGTCTTTATTACAAAGACTTCTTTACTCCATGGTTGTTTATAATCACGTTGAAAAGGCTTTCTGTTGGTTGAAATTGTGAGAAAGTCAACAAGTTTAAACAGGACAGTTTTTCTTTTTTTCCTTTGAAAGTGGATTCGTTTTCGACATACAAACGTTTCCGTACAATGAATTCATTATCTTTGGTAATCGCATTTGGCGACTTCCAATTTAATGCACTATGAAACCTTTGACTACAGTTATTATGTCTCCCCCAGGAGACATATTGTTTTTGCCCTGTCCGTCCGTCCGTCCGTCCGTCACACTTCATTTCCGAGCAATAACTGGAGAACCATTTGACCCAGAACCTTCAAACTTCATAGGATTGTAGGGCTGCTGGTGTAGACGACCCCTATTGTTTTTGGGGTCACTCCGTCAAAGGTCAAGGTCACAGGGGCCTGAACATTGAAAACAATTTCCGATCAATAACTAGAGAACCACTTGATCCAGAATGTTGAAACTTCAAAGGAGGATTGGTCATGAAGAGTAGATGACCCCTATTGATTTTGGGGTCACTCCGTCAAAGGTCAAGGTCACAGGGGCCTGAAAATTGAAAACCATTTCCAATCAATAACTAGAGACCCACCTGACCCAGAATGTTGAAAGTTGATAAGATGATTGGTCATAAAGAGTAGATGACTCTTATTGATTATGGGATCACTCCGTCAAAAGTCAAGGTCACAGGGGCCTGAACATTGAAAACCATTTCTGATCAATAACTAGAGAACCATTTGACCCAGAATGTTGAAACTTCATAGGATGATTGTACATGCAAAGTAAATGACCCCTGTCGATTTTGGGGTCACTCCATTAAAGGTCAAGGTTACAGGGGCCTGAACATTGAAAACCATTTCCGGTCAGCAACTTAAGAACCACTTGACCCAGAATGTTGAAACTTAATAGGATGATTGGTCTTAAAGAGTAGATGACCCCTTACGATTTTGGGGTCACTCTGTGAAAGGTCAAGGTCACAGGGGCCCGAACATTGAAAACCATTTCCGGTCAGCAACTTGAGAACCACTTGACCCAGAATGTTGAAACTTAATAGAATGATTGGTCTTAAAGAGTAGATGACCCCTTACGATTTTGGGGTTACTCTGTGAAAGGTCAAGGTCACAGGGGCCCGAACATTGAAAACCATTTCCGGTCAGTAACTTGAGAACCACTTGACCCAGAATGATGAAACTTCATAGGATAATTGGTCATGAAGAGTAGATGACCCCTAACGATTTTAGGGTCACTCTGTTAAAGGTCAAGGCCACAGGGGCCTGAACATGGAAAACCATTTCCAATTAATAACTTGAGAACCTCTCGACCCAAAATGTTGAAACTTCATAGGATGATTGTTCATGCAGAGTAAATGACCCTTATTGTTTTTGGGGTCACTCCGTTAAAGGTCAAGGTCACAGGGGCCTGAACATTGATAACCAGTTCCGATCAATAACTTGAGAACCACTTGACCCAGAATATTGAAACTTCATAGGATGATTGAACATGCAGAGTAGATGACCCCTATTGATTTTGGGGTCAGTCTATTAAAGGTCAAGGTCACAGTGGCCTGTTCATGTAAAATCATTTTTTGGAAATAACTTGAGAACCACTTGACCTACAATGTTGAAACTTAATAGGATGATTGGACATGCAGAGTAGATGACCCCTATTTATTTTGAGGTCACTTGATCAAAGGTCAAGGTCACAGGAGCCTGAACAGTGACTTGAGAACCACTAGGCCACGAGTGTTGAAATTTTAGCGGGATGACTGGACATGCCAAGTAGATAATCCCTATTGCAGCCAACCATCAGTGTCTCTTTGACTTTCGCTCCTGACTCCTATTGACTTCTTGCCTATAGGACTTTGCATTGGGGGAGACATGCGCTTTTTTACAAAAGTATTTTCTGTTTATCTTCAATTGTAATTGTTAGTCCGTTCATTTGTACAATAATTTTCAGAAGGCGAATGACTCTCTATGAGAAGTTCTCCTTAGTGATCTTATTTATAACGTAATGATCCACACCACCGTTATTAAGATATGCTTAAGCCAATTTATTTTTTCATTCACACCCTGGATTCATGTTTAAAATATCTCTCTGGAACCTTTATTTGATTGAACCAAACAGTTTGTTCTTTAACGGAAACATCTGTATTTGCCAAGATAGTGTGTCGATAGGTTTGGACTAATAATGCGTCTCTGTTTGTTTCTTTGAAGGATTTGGAAACGTCAGCTATATTACGCTTCAGAAAAGATTTATTGCTTTACAATAGTACGTATATAAGTCATCATTACAAGTATGGTAATATAAATCGCCGGTCAATAGCTTGCGCTTTATTACCGGTATATATTAAACATATTGTTGGCAAAAGTCAAGACTTGACAATGAATATGTGAATAATTATAGTCAAAGCTATTTACATTCAGAACTCGAGCAAGTAGTTTTGACTACTGACATTAGAAACAAGTTTTTATAGAGCTTAGTGTCATGATAAGCAAACTTGTAGAAACTTATGATTTTTATAAGCGCCTGTTGACAAAATATTCAAAATATTGCAATTTTATATCATTGAACTGTAAAACCTTATGTTACCGTCTAAATATATGTACTTTTAACCCTTAGCATGCTAAATTTCTATAATGAACTTTTCCATCATTCACTATGGGCAGTACACTTAATTATTTGAAGGAGTGTTCACTGAAAATTTACAGATGTACAGGCTGGTCTTGGTCTACACTAGTCGCAAAGGCATAATCACTTGCCCCCAGCAGGTTAAAGGTTAAATTGAATTAGTAAATGTACTGGATAAACCCGCGGCAACCATAAATTACGGTCAGACGTAAGTTTTTGCCAATGCAAAACTGAGTAAATTCTACAGTTTTTAAAGGAAAAACAGCCAGAAAATGGTAAGTTTAGACGATAATAATACAAATGGGGAAAAATGAAGGAAAAGAGCAAGGACGAAATAGTAAAATATATGACCATATATGTGGGTGTATGTTGGTGTACCATTGGATTGATGGCCGATTAGGATTCAAGAAACATAAAGTACTAGCACCTTTAACTCCCTTTGTAAATATCAAGAAACACAAAGTACAAGTAACTTTTAGCGTCTTTGAAAATATCAAGAAGCATAAATACAAGCAAATTGTACTTTTGTTTTTGAAAATTACAAATACAAGCAACTTCTGTGCTCTTGAAAGAGGGTATAATTAAAATACATGTATCTGAGTAAATACGTAATACATCTGGTCTTACTTTTGAAATCCTAAACCCGAACAATAATTTACAATATATACCTGTACGTTTATAAATACATAATGTGCGAATTTTCTGCATGTATTTATTGATTTTGCAATGTTATGAAGCTAGAAATATCTTTTTTCAAGGCAAAAGCGACAGTTTGCAGCTTTTGTTTTGAACATGTTGTTAAATATTGATCTATGATATTTCACATTAATGTGGCTTGCTATTTTTGTTTATGGTATGCATAACAATAGAGTTGAATCTGTCTTAAGGGATATCTGTGTTTAGAGCCCACTTGCGTTAAACAGCCAGTAAGGGAACTTTTACCGTTGACGTTTTATTTTACTTTCAACTTACCTTCAGCACAGTCATCTGCCTTAAGCAGCCAGATTGTGTTACTACTTTGCTGTGCTGCTTAATATAGTTTTGACTTGATGCAATATTTATTCATGTTTGGGCAATGTCTTACTACAGTGATACAAAAGTTACATGTTTATTTCAGATTTTTCTGCTACGAATGATTTTTCCCCAAATTTTATACAACTTTTATGATTTTTTAAAAATATAATAAGTCATACCAAACGCGTTACAAATAGTACCAGTAGCTCCTTTGGCTGGCGCTAAGCATTAGAACGGAACTATTTTTCCTTTCTCATACCCTCATTGCGATGGTTACCTCAGCATAGAGGTGTTCAGAGCGATTTACAAAAGGTGTAGATCTTGCTTCAAAATGGGCATAGAATTAGATAGTTATAAAAGAAAAACTTTGTAAATGACCAAATTACGGTGTTCCGCCTGGGTCATCGCATGCTCCCTAGGAACGCGAAACGCGAAGGTACGACGGTGCGATAGTGAAACGCAACAGTACGATGGTGATAACACGGAAGTACGATGGCGAAGAGCGACAGTACGATGGTGACAGTCTGTCGCACCGTCGCACTTCACCATCGTACTGTCGCGCTTCGTCATTGCACTGTCGCGCTTCACAATGGCACCTTCGCACCTCACAATCGTAGTATCACCTTCCTGTTAATCGTGCGCAAAACAATTTGTATACTCGGCATGACGTCAGACGGACGTGTGTGCTTTGGATAAACTTACTAATAACCTTGGTTAATGTAGATATACCAATGCAAATCCATAATTGGTGGTAATAAATGGAGTCGTCGGTCGGGTGAGCGAAAACAAGCAACTGATTTCTAGATGTTATGAACACTTTTATAAATTGTATCCACAAGCTTTGATAAAAACAACATTTAAACAAGAGTTTATTGTTATATTCTTTAAGCTGACAATAAACTTTGTTTAACGTTCCGTGGCTTGATAGTAGAGCTGATTAAACAAGATTTACTCACAAAACAGATAACTACATATTGTAAAATTCTTTATTTTTCCATACGGAGGTTATATTCGTTTAAGTAACAGCTGCCGTATGTAATTGTTTTCAATAATATCCGTTCGAAAAGCGATATTTTTCACTGTGAATATACAAGATATATATCACTCTAATATGTCAGTAATTCACTGAAAACATGTAATAATGTGAAGTGTACACACACTATGACATATAGAATTTCTCTATATATACATGTTTGAATTATGGTAAAACAAATGCCGTCAGGTTGTGTACTTATAAAAAGTATATGAGCCGTGCCATGAGAAAACCAACATAGTGGGTGTGCGACTAGCATGGATCCAGACCAGCCTGCGCATCCGCGCAGTCTGGTCAGGCTCCATGCTGTTCGCTTTTAAAGCCTATTGGAATTGGAGAAACTGTTAGCGAACAGCATCCGCGCAGTCTGGTCTGGATCCATGCTGGTCGCAAAGCCACTATGTTGGTTTTCCCATGGCACGGCTCATATAGTGTATTTCGAGAAAGGTTTACTTAATTTGGCTGGACATAATGATGAGATTACATTTTTCTGAAACAATCCCATTTCCCCAAAGGCTTTCCATATCATAAATCTAATTTGGACCTACTATAGTCTTACTTTGCCCGAACTCAAATAATTCGAACACCGTCCTTCAATAAAACACCTAGCCAACAAGCGTGCCAGGTTTTTGCATCAATATACTCTCTTGTCTGCTAATTAAGTTGATTGACACGAACATTTATACCTAGTGTTATACAAAATTTAAGATATCATTGTTTGCTTTGATTACTTTATCTTCTGTTTGCATTTATGAAATGAAATGATCTACACTTACTGCGGTAATGATATTTGTTGTTTTGCACTAAATGAATGTTTATATCAATACACTTTAGAAAACCTTCGTAAAACTGAAGTCTATGATGTCAGTTTCTTCCAGTAAATCTTCAGCAGGTAGACAAGTCAATATGATTGACTTTCAGAAGTGCCTGGTCAACCGCGTCAACAGCCCATTAATATGTGGAAGTACAGATCAGCCCGGTAAAAAAAATGCCAAGTATTTCGTTTACGTCGATTTCATATTTGTTATAGATTATGTAATGATTATTTAATAGATGTGGTATATAAATATACTTCTTTAGAATAAAAGTAGTCACCGTGAAAAAGGTTATACTTGAAGCACTTGTACTTTATGTTCTTTATTTGGAGAAGGCAACGCGTACTGTTCACATATGACAGTGTTCGCCTTACTAGGTACACATTCTGTTGTAACGACCAAATACCTCGACGGCTGGATTTTCTGTAATGTCAAACAAATTTCGCCGGTCCCGTCGACTTTAAGCGAGCTAAGTGCAACTGTATTCACTGAATAAAAAAAATTTCGGTACCAAATACACACAATCGCACTTCTTAATTTAGTGAGTATCCTTGCAAGGTCTTGTTTGGGGTTAAAAGTCATATAATATTTTATTTGTAATTCTAAAAGGGAAGTTTTATTTAAACAAGTTAGCTGTTTTGTTAAACGAGATTTAAGAAAGGCATGCGAGTCCCTTTCTTATAAATGAAGTCTTATGGACATGATGGAAAGACATTGGTTCAGCATAATCTTAATTAGCAGACCAGCGGTCGTATAGATTTCTCTAGATAGTATACATAATATTAGAATATATGGTCTGAAATTTAACCAGATAGGTTAATTGAGAGCATGATTAATATAAAAATAATTCGAAGTTCAAAGTCACGTGTTCATTGCAAATATTGTAATTGCAAATGATAAATGCAAGAAGTAGTAGATATTTCAGTAACTTTAAGAGAGTTGAAATGGGATTTGTACTAAGCTGATCCTTTACAGTTTGGGAATATTCCATACCTTTGAGTTTCGGCAGATGAAAGTTATACTGCAAATTTCAAAATATCTGAACACTCTATATATAAAATATTTGACATTGTTTTATTATTTCGTTGCAACCCGTCTATTGATAAAACTTGCTTCTTTTGTGTTGAAGAATAATTTTGTTCGCACTTCAAGATTTTTACCTTCCTGGCTGTATTAGGAGCCGACCATTTGATATCTCCGGGAGAGGAAGCTGGGATTTAAAAAAAATCCTGTCTTTGGTTTTGCTTTAAACAAATATTCTGCCTTCAACGTACTAAAAAAATCTGACACCTCCCAAATCACTGAAAAAAATATTCTGGCTCAATGTCAGATTTTTTAAGAAAGAAAAAATCCATTACTCTAAAAGCCACATGTTTTGCCTTTAGATGTAATATTTACAAGGCTAGTTTATATATCATAACATATCACTTTTTCTTCGTTAATATGAATAAGGCACTGCTTCAATCGGGAATCGATCCGACTTCAACTCGTCCCAATAACATTTGAAAATAACTGTCTCAGCGAAAAACTCGACAATTTGAAACCCTTCAACATCAAGCTAGCGTACAAGCAAAAGGGGCATACCATTGAAAATTTAAGTCAAAGTTCAGAGAGGGAAAAGCAGACCATCCAACTATACTTATAGCTAAACTCACCCTGGAGCTTTAATTGACCTGGACAAAAAATGAACCAATAGCACTAGTGACAATCAAGTGACACCAATACCTTTTTATAAAGAGGACCCTACAGGCCCTGTATCGCTCGCCGGGCTTATGTCTTACCCTAGAAAACGTAATATCCATGTTTATCAATGATTTGACTTAGTGAAATAGTTTTTGACCTCAGGCATTCCGTTAGATTACATGCAGATAAACGTTCTGACAAATGATTTACGATGATCAAGTTGAAAAAGCGGCCTCTAGAGTGTTTACAAAACTTTTCTATGATTTGAACTAATGACCCTGTTCTTTTAAAAGAGACCCAATTACACATTTATCCTAAATTTTAAACGGACAAACAAACTAAGTTTCATCAAGATCAAGTGGAGCATATGGCATTTTGCATGTTAACAGTATCTTCTTATAATCTGGGCTAGTTTTTGACCTAGATTACCCAGTTTTGAAGCTGGCCTAGATTTCAAAGAGACAAACAATCTACTAAGTTTTAAGATCAGACTAAAAATGTGGCCTCTATAGTGTTAACAAGGTATTTCTTTGATCTGACCAGTTTCTAACCCAATGTAACACATAGATTTCATAGACAAACACTCTGAAAAAGTTTTAAGAAAATCAAACCTAAAATGATTGTGACCTTTTGAGTGTTAACAAGATTTTGATATGATCTGACCTAATGACCTAGTTTTTTTACCTCAGGAAATCCAGTTTTTAAGAGGATCAAATTGAAAATGTGTCCTCTAGAGTGTTAACAAGGTTTTTCTATGATTTAATCTAGTGATTTAGTTTTTGACCTCTGGTATCCCGGAACTACAGACAAACATTCTGACATAGTTTTAAGATGATCAAACAGAAACAATGACCTCTAGAGTGTTGAAAAGATTCTTCTATGACTTGACCTTGTGAACTAGTTTTTGACCTCAGGTAACTCCATTTCAGACTTGACCTCGGGCGTTAACAGTCCAATTGTTGACAAGCACGATGACTGACTTAGGGTGATCACAATAGCTCACATTGAGCACTTTGTGCTCAGGTGAGCTAAAAATCAAACTGAGAAATAACTAGATGGCAACACTCTACAAACAAGATTGTAACAGACACAAATGTGCAAATCAATTTGCATCCCGACAGGGTAACAGCATAGACTACTTGTATGGAGACATATTAGCCTTCTTGTACAGACTTGATTTTTTTGTCTTGATTGTAATTTTGAAATAACTCACTCTTTGGTACCATGCTTGGTAAAACAAATACTAATTTTCCTTAGACATTACAAAGGACTTGCACAAAAACTTAATTTATTAGAATAAGCTGTCTAATTTAAATAAGCTGTCCATTTGTTTAAGTTTTATCTATTTACACACTTTTTATGACGACAGATCACATAATTTGTTTTATCCATTCATGAAATACAGCTGATCTGTGAATATAAACTTTTACTAACAGTACTGGATGCTTTTTAGACAGAGTTTCAGGCTAGAAATAAGTATGTATCAAAATCAAAATAAACAAAAAGTGAGTTGCTTTAATTTGTATTTTCAACAAAAACAAACAAAAACAAAACATTCTCTTTAAAACTGCATGGAAAATATTACAAAAATACAAGTATGTTAATCAATAGACAGCCTTAGCGGCAATTATCGAAAATAAGATTTAATGAAACATTAGTATATTTTATGTGCATAACAAAAATAATGTGATAATAGTAGTTTATCTCTAAAAGTAACAGAGCTTAATCAATCACTCTGTTCTCATTATAAATATAGTTGCCGCGTATATCATGAATTCATATTTTTAAAAGTTTATTTTATTCAAGTTTCCTTGTTCTTCTTTCTTTTCATATTTTCTGGTGTTTCTTTTCTGCTTTTCAAGTATACTGATTTTGTTGACCTTCCATTCTGTAGCAGCCTGCTCTCAAGAAGTAAGCCTGTAAAAATTAAATCAAACAATCGATAAAAGAGACCCTAACAAAAAAGACAAGTCATGCTTTCATAGCTTTCAGAAAGCAGCCAAACTAAAACAACAAAGTCAATACAACATTTCTAATACAAACTGGACATAATTCTGAACAATTTGAAGTATTTACAATTGTTTCAATACAGAGTTGGCCTCCAACCCCCCCCCCCCCCCCCCCCCCCCCCCCCCCCCCCGCGGCAGCCATCTTATGACAAATTGAGTTGTCAGACAAACTGCTTTTGAGAAAGAGATTTGCTAAATTTTCTATACAGTGATATATGAATAATCAGTACCCTCCGCTTGTGGCCTGCTTGGTTTAGGGTGGCCATGTTTATGTGACCAACCAAGTAGCTTTGTAGAGAGTAACCTGATGCTCAGATCATCAAATCATACAAAATACCATTACAGTAATCGAGACGTGCAGTAACCAGGGAGTCGACTAGCGACCTTATGACATCGGAAGGTAATGTAGACCCTCATATGTCGTATCTGATGCAACTGTGTATAACAAGATGGACATACGGCACTTTTATGCTTTTCCATGTCCACTTACGAATCAAGGATTGTGCCTTGATTTCTTACGCTTGATGATGGTCTGTTGCTTCATAATGCATTACTGAACTTACGCAACTTCTATTTTTCTTCTGACTTTGCCCCCTATTTTCAGAGTTATGGTCCCTAAAATAGTCAAAAATGCACAGTTTCACCTTGTGACGCGCCTAGCTCAAAAATATATCTTATAAATCGATGCCACTTTAGTCTTTATCATCACATGAACTTGTGCACCTTTTATTTTTGTCTCGCTCCGCCCCTTATTTCCAAAGTTATGGCCCCTGAGATAGTGCAAATGTACAATTTCACCTAATGACGTGCCTAGCGCAAAAAGAATTTGAAAGTAAATTCATGAAACCTTGCATGAGTCTATATCATGATGTGACCTTGCATACTTTCTTCTTGAGATTTAATGTAAGTATTCCTGTCTTAACCCTTTCTATCACTTAAAATTCGAAAATATATACCGTTATCCTTTATATGACCTTGGTCTTGAGACCACCTTGGCATTTCAACTTCAGTAATATTATGATCTGGAAACATGTCTGTGTGAGACAATTATTATCATTTGAGACAAAGTCTGATAACAACGATGTTCTGGAATTGTAGTCTGCTATAGTGACAACCAAGATTACTACTGTTTTCTTCATGTATAACAAAATTGGAAAGTCTATCACAAATGCTGTTTTCTACCATAATTTTCCGAGTGCTATCATCCGGCAAATGCAACATAAGCATTTGTATACATGTCTTTATCAATCCTACTTGCTGATTTTTTACACAAATGATATCATCTAGACTGGTGACAAATACAGTATTCTCCTAAAAAAGCTCATTTCAATAACAATACTACCGGAATTGCATTTACTCTTACTTTTGATATATATTCAATTTAAAGCAAAATGGTTAAAACCTTCTACATATAAATCTGAGTATTAGCCATTCAAAGTTTCTGTGAAAAATTTGTATTAAACACATGTTTTAAAAAATCTGATTTTTTATCAGTTGTTTTCTTTAACAGACCCTATACATTTAGCGATGTACATCTTAGGCGAACCTTCTCCGCACCGTCCTACTTTTGAACTCCAGCATTACTGCAAAGGTCACCATCGCGGTTATCGATATCGGGTCGGTATCTTTTTATAGATCTTGGGAAAACCTGTTCTCTAATTGTTGACACACTACACCAATAGGGTTTTGTGTGTCTTATACTGCGTTTACGTTTAATTTATTTGTGGGGATATTCACTAGAGCATTAGAAGAATACAATCAAATCGAAATTGTGACATGTGCAAATTTTTCGGATGTTCGGATGATTTTGGATTACTTATTTCTGCACTTGGAGCATTTTATTATTACAATGACCAATATTGTTGTTGTTGTTTTTTTTTTTGTTGTTGTTGTTGTTTTTTTTCGCCTTAAACCAGCGTTTCATCATAATTTGATAGATCTACAGAATTGCTGAGATTCCTCTATCTTTCACTTTGAAGTGTAAATGCGGGTGCAGAATCTATCTCGTATAGACTGTCATTACCCAATGATACAGGCGTGCTATGGATACTGTTCCACCTTCATGGGGAGATAAGTTTACTGTTTCATTAAGTGTAAACCCTTGTCAGGTCAAAGTCATGTACTACAGGTATTTTACATTTTTTACAAGGATAGATTTATTGAAACAGGTAAACTGTTTTGTTCAACGAGATGACGGGAAATTAAACTAGCCAACTTACTTATAATATATATCTATGTTAAAGGCATTAGTTAAGCCGGACATTGACCTTTTAATTTCATATCATGGGTGTGGTCACGTCTGTAACGTCAAATAAAAATTCGTTTATGGCGATAATTGTAATGCTAAAATGTTATATTATTATATTAATAATAAATTAGAGTAAATGCTATGTTTGTTTTTCAACGATAAATATGCACACGTCCTTTAACAGAAACGTTACGTGTCTAAGTCGCGCAATACATCCGCTGCAGATTTCTCCATACATAGCTGATAACCAGTAACTATTGTGATAATCATTGTAACTTTACAGAGTTTACAGAGGTTGAAATGACTATGTAGTACAATATCTCTTTACCAATGTCTAATAATGACGGTATTACTATTGATTAAACACACATAAAATGTGCATATTTATCGATGCATATTGATTAAACACTCTTCCATTTCTGTTAACTAATACATCGCTATTTTCAAAATCTTATTCGATTTTGTTGAAATCGCCAAATGTTGTGAAGGCAACAGTAATGGTTAAAAAATATTGGCCAAGTATCAGGTCTATCATTAAAAAGTTAAATATTTGATATGTGTATATCGTAACTAATTTTGTGCACGATAAATATTCTTTTTGTTTCCAGTGAATGACAGATTATTAACCCTTACTCTGCTAAATTTCTAAAATGGACTGGTCTGTCATTCAGTTTGGGCAGTACCATTTATTATTAGAAGGGGTATTCACTGAATTTACTGACTGAATAGCGAAAAGTGCAGACCATGATCTGACTGCACGAATGTGCAGGCTGCTCTTTGTCTGCACTGGTCGCAAAGGAAGATTCACTTGCCGCCAACAGGCTAAATGTTAAGTCATCTGATGTGTGTTTAAAATGGCCAAACTAGGCAGTATCAATATAAGGTGACTAATACAAGCAGTGCCACTACAAATAGACGAATATATATGCCATATTTATACAAAGAGACCCGAATATGCCGTGTCAATATAAGAGAAAAAATAAATTTACGAGTGCGTCATTGTACATAAATATGTAAGTATCTAATATAACTAAAAGCATAAGCATATTCGAATATAAAAATAATATGATAAAAACATATGAAGCTTATCATGTCTTTGCGTAAACGCTTTGATACAAAAAGTGTCGGGAAGCCTGAATCATCATTTTGCCAGTGCAAACGTATGCCACTTTGTTCAATACATTCTGACAAAAACATTACAATGCATTGGAAATGAACAAAAGGAGTAAAGCAATTTTTTCTCTCATTCTCTTATCCCTATTTAGACAATGCTACATTAACACATTGCAACAGCTGAAACAAACAACTGCACATCAATAAACAACTGCGCATTTGAATTGTTGCAATTTTGTCTCAACAGTTGTGGGAAGTGAGCATTTTGACGCTGACATTACATGGAAGTAGACGTATTTAAAAATGAGAAGTTTTATCTGGATAAATGTAAGTTACTTTTTGTAGGATCTTAGGGGTCTTTATGTTATGAAAACATAGTTATGATTAATGTTTAGATTATCATAATCATAAAAATATATTATTAAAATTTCCTCATCCATTTTGATATCAAAATAAACAGTTTACGGATTTTTTTTTTCAAATTTTGTAAACAGGTAAGATTTTTTCGTTTCGAAAGAACTTTCTTTCCAAAAAATTTGAACACATTTCTATTTTAAATAATCTAATCTAATCTCATTTTAGAGTTAACTATAAAATTGAAAAACAATTAACATCTTGTTAAAATTTATATTTTTGTTCATGAATCTAAATTTTAGTTTTGATAATTTATCGCTAGGAACGAACTTTAAATAGATTAAGCACATGTTAAACGGCAGATTATAAATAAATTGAAATAGGATTTAAAAGAATTTACGAGTGACACATTTCGGGTAAATCGTGCTATCTAATAATTTTGGGAACTTATGAAGCATAACATGGGCTCGAAGAAATTTGAATGTTCACTCCGTCATTACCTTTAAGGGGTGTTTCCCCACTTTGACCAGAACATTTATTGTTCTAAATGATTTCTGTGAATAGTAGTAGGGAATAGAAAACTAAGAATGATGCATAATTTAAAACGTATTTGTTTGGCATTGTCCGTATAAATGTTAGTGTATTCAAAATACATAATGATATACATAAAAGTTAACTAGTCTTAGACTAGCAGACAATAGAATGTGTATTTACCTTAATTTTGCTGGCATGATATAGAGGCTTTGATATGATAATGTACCTGGTACATGTAGCCTATCCCCTTAGATAATTGGTGTCTTTCAAACTGTGTCCGATAAATTTAACCGAGGTGCGTGCTACAAGTTATGTTACTTCTTTTAAACATTAAATAAAAGTTTTATTACAGGAATAAGTTAAAAATTGTCTAAATGTTTACATCCAACATGCTTATTGGAATAAAAATAAAATCCTCAATATACGCATACCCGTTCGAGACCTCTCATTCCGATACATTTTACAAGTGTCTTAATCAGATTAATACCACCGTTTGGTAGAATAATGATTATTCAATAAATTTTAAAGATGTACGAGCGTTTTATTTTCAGGATATCTGCTATTTTGAAAAAAAAAATATTCAAATACTTCTTTCGAACAAAAATGCCAAAATTTAATGGTTTAATAATCAAAGTATGGCTTATAATGTACCATTTGACCAAGCATATTCCACATGTCGTGATTTTTTTTTTGTTCGATCACCCATTTTCGCCTGGCATTTTCCTTAATTATTGTAAGATGTACAAAAGGGTAGGGGTCTGTAATTTATCTACTAAAGTAGATAAGGTTTGGTTCTGATATTTTTTCTGACTGATATATATATAATTATAAGCTAAAACTGAAATAAAAGTTTTCAACAGGGCACTTTATATTACCTAGTAAGAAGTATAAATTAAAACAAAAAGAACAAAATATTTCGAACTTCATCAGGTTTTAAAAGTTTGTTTTTCTCATTAAAGCGGCAAAATATTTTTAAGTATTAACGGCAGATATTTTTTGGAGATTTAGTACATTTTTCCATTGAAAATAAAGTGGGTCGGGTAATTACGTCAGCAAATAAAAGTGGAATAGATTTGCTAGTGACATTTATACTTAATATATAAATAAATAAATAGATAAATATTGATATCACCCTGTATTGATAGTAACCTGTAAGACATGAAATCCCAAACCATACCTGTGCTGTTTCTGCTATTGTTTGTCTTAGAAACTAATATTCTTTAAGCTCAAAGAGTATAAAAAATTCTTATTCTGTATCCTGAATGAGGAATTCGTATGAAAATCTGTACATGCTTGTCCCTGCTCATACTGTTACTACTGAAATGCCGACTACTCTTATATTAGTATAATATACCATTCTATTCTTCGTAATATTGAGCCAAGTAAATCGACTGAGGTAAAGTCTAATGCAATGAAAGAATAAGCAAAATACTCCAAAATTGGGCATGATGGTATTAACTAACGGGTCACAAGTGGCGGATGTTGACGTCTGTAGTTCCGCAATTCATATTTTCGCGTCGTATATTTGATGTTTCATGAGTATCAGTTGTGCTAATATGTTCGAATGTCAAGAATACGGAATCAAGACAGCTCACCTTTCCACTGAGATGTCGGTTCGTATTTTGCATAATGATATCCCCAGTGTAATGTCTGCTATTTCTTCACACGAGGTTTAAACTAAAACCATTTCAAAATAAATAGAGCTAACTTCTCATAAACAAGATAAAAGAAAGAAATTGTAACAATGACAATGATAAAAACAAATATATGTAGGATAATCAAGAAGTCATTAAATATCATAAAAATCAAGACCTTAAGCAATTTAACATGTTCCTTGCTGCAAGCTAACAACCTCATAGCGCTTTGTGTAATAAAGTAATATCATTATTATCAAACAATGTCCATGAAAGTAATACCAGCTTATGATATTATCTTCTAAGTTATCATGGTTGTGAAGCTGCTCGCAGTCATCCTTACACAAAATGCAACTTCTTCCCCATCAAAACATTTTTTGCATGGTTATTATAGAATTTACTACCTTTTGTGCAGTTGTATGACTGATATAATCGAATAAAAGTTATTCGCACCACCATTCCACGGACAATTTTTGTGCACCATAATTTTTCTAAAATCTATTACTTCGGAATTATTTTACAAAAGTTTGCCATTTGTGGAAGTAGCCATTTTCCTTTATGGATGTTTAAAATAAGTTAAAGTTTCATTTTCATATTTGTAAGAAAAATATGAAAATACAGAAATGTTATCAACTGAATAATGCTCAAGCAGTAAACTAAATTGTATTAGTATGTAGTGTTAACACATAATATAATTATTGAGAATTATAGTACCACATACTTTGCTTTAATTATGTTACCATTTAACTTGATGAGGCACTGGGGAGGCTTGTATCTTGTGACAGAATGACTTAAATGAGACGATTTGGAAGTTAGAAGGATTCAGGTTACCATGGAATTTTAATATTAGAAACAATACGCTCATTTGATGATTTAGAGTTTACTCCGCATGCAGTGCAAGTTATATGGCGCCGAAAAGAATTTTGGTTTCTCATCTCATTTACATCGAATAAAAGGATGAGGTATGGAATCAAACCTCTTATGTCAATCGCAGTCACAGAGATTCAGCAAAACTAAGTGTCCAGACACAATAAGTTACCTCCTACGATCGTAAAAGCGAAAGACTGTATCATATGCGAATATGAAACAATATTGGATGGAAGATCATGTAAATAACGAGAACGCAAGGCAGTGAATGTATTGGGGTCCATTTCTATTCAAAATATTTAATTGGTTTGGTATGATGGGAGATGACGAATCGTGCAGTGTCCACCAGGACAGCTAGTCTCGTCTCAGTCACAGTCCTGCAAGAGGACTATGATCAGGGTTAAAGTATGGGAATAATGCATACGGCTAGCACAAAAGGTTTACTGAAATTGTGAAAGGTGATTAAATCTAAAAGATCACAGTCACCAAAGCCACTAAATTAACAGTAATCATGTTTGTTTGGACATCTTGACGAGGGGATTATCTCGCTTCAAAACACGACACATATCGAAATAATAAAACCTTTTTCGCAAAATGTTGTATGTATCATATTGCTAAATATAGAACGATTTTCGTCTGAAAAAGCTATAGTGGTGTCCAAAGCGTTAGTTCTTTTATATTTTTTGTTAAGAGCTCCGAGCGATGAATATATTAAACAATTTAATTTCATCTAGATACAAATGATCTGTAATAGTTTTTGTTAAACATCCTTCTAAAGTACTTTTGAAAAGCTTGAAATATTGCTGAATAGAAATGTTAGAGTTTGTGGTTGGATCTTGGTTTCGTAAACCTAAACACCGAAGATCTTTTCGTAAATCTGTCGTAAATCTTATGTCAAGCAATTTTATTATCTTGTCAACGATAACACTATGATAAGCATCAATCTAAAGTAAACTCCTGTGGACATTTCATCATTTGCAAGAAAGTAACAACTGCTTATATTATCCTCGTTTCTATGTAACAAAACCCTTTCTAGATTAAAGTAAACAAACAAACATCTGTAAGAAGATATTTTTAAAGCAGCAAAATAATGGAAAGCTAACTGTTTCACCTGAATTTAACATAAATTTTAAAGCCTTATGGAACTATAGTCAATACAATCTGTAGCTTTAGTCAGGCTATTGAAATTCAATGCAAAATAAAAGAAATTTAGCTGTATTTAATATGATACGCATTTAAACAATATTTTTTTTTTTATTTCTTATATAAAATGATTCTGAATTAAAGAGACATCTATGGATATAATGTATGTTTTACTGTTCGCTTGCCAACTCACTGATGGCATAGACAGTACAATGAATTAATCATTAAAGAATTACATAGAAAATAGTGGATAATCATTCGGCTTTTATTAATGAAATACTGGTTGTTTATAAATGCTCTCTTGCAAGACTATGTGAGTTAGGAAGGTCGCACTAACTCCAGTTCTCAAACAGAAAGTCTGTCAATACCTATTTACGTGTGTTTAATATGAATATTGAAAACAAAATGAAACAAAGATATTGATTAAGAAGAAAGAGATAACTAGATTCGGATTCGAAAAATAACAACAGCTGCTTCTTGTTAAAGCATGTGCAAAAACATATTTATATACAATACATGTAGGTTTACGATTGAACACATTGTGAGTTAAAAAGGATGCAAGAAAGTCACAAAAAGTAAAGGATCTGATCGAATCTACTAGATAATCAGTTATGCAACACCTCAAGGTGCCTCTCAAAAGAACTGAAAATATCACAACTCTGAGTCTTTAAGGTCGGAGAGCATTATACAGCCGCCTTCTTGAAACCGAGTGTTCTGTTATTTTGCTATGTCTTAGTTAATACTAAAAACAAACTGTTTGCTTGTAGATTGTATCTAAACATGTTCATATTCTGAACTTGTTTGAAAGTAAAGAAAATATTTTTTTTTGAGAGAAGTTCCAGCAATTTATTTACAATCAGATATTTCTTCATTACTATTTCCATCTTCTTGTAGCAATAGTATGCTTCCTTCAGTTTATTTTTTGAATGAAGCTTCCTTTTTGTGATCAAAACCGGTTTATGAAATGCGCAGCGATTCTTTTGATTGAATGCATGTCAAATAACGTCTGCTTCGAAGACTTGAAAGTACAGAGAAAATATGTCAGCCATTTGGGAAATTTTATGTTTTATGGCGGATAGGGCTGCATACATTTGCCTCAGGAATTGTCAAGCATATAATATTTATAAAGAAGAATATAATATTCGAAGCAGTATAGAATATGCGTCCAACATAATAGAGAGTTTGAGATTTCAACCTTCGCCTTCCCCTTCAATGTCTCTCATATATATTTGGGGTAAAACGTCACGGATATTCATGTATTTTATTTTTATCAGACGTTGCTACTAAAGTTTTACTTGTAATATCAAGTAAACTTAAGACTTCTCTTTATTACTATGTGAAATAAAAGCTTAGTTTCAGGATTTCTGCTTATTAAGTTATTCGATTATCCATATGCATAATTAGACTAAATTTGATGCGAAACACTATCGATAAGTATAAGAATAATGAAGTTTTGTATGGCTAATGATTTTAACTGAATACATTGAACTGAACCTGGAAGTATGAAGTTGTCAACTGATTTTGAGAAACATTGAGATTTTGTTCAAACTTTAACTTCTACGGCATATTTGTGTCCCTAGGCGGTATCGATTATACAAGATGGGCCTTTTTGTCGTATGAAGTGAAGTTTTGAACGTCCGAAGATGTGATATCACGAAAGTCAAAACTTCAGTCTTTTTACATCTACTCTGTCTACATATTCGGCATCAAAAACTGAAATCTGGATAGAGTGGAACATTTTAGTTTCACTTCCAAATAAAATCAATCCGTTTCTGTCGGACCCTTCCTGGATCTGCACATGCTTTACTTATGAAATAGTATATTCAAACAAAGACGTGTATATGCCCACATGTTATTTTGTGCGACAATTTTCGTCTCCACCTAACATATCTTGACTGTTTCGCTAAACAATTGGTGACTTGGCACCATTATATTGTGCTGTCTAAGAGTGTCGTGGTGCCAAAACGTATGATATCACGAGAGTATCTTACATTTGTTTCAAATCGCTTGTTAAATGTATTCATAAATTGTGTATATGTTATCAACATACTCTCTTAAAAGGTTAGATTTTCATCAGGTACATTGTTTATGAGAGTCTACAAGTAAAACGTCTTTTAAGGAATTCGATGTACAAAGTAGCGATTCAAAGTGAAAAAAAACCTTTAAGAAAAACTATGGAATACTAGTTAACAGCATGACGGATGAATCTGTCCTTTATATTTTATGGTCATGCCTTTTGTGTTTGCTTTATCGCATATATTTAACTTAACTTCAAAGTATATCGAGAAATGCATTTGTAATAGCTGGTGTCCCATGTTTTTGTTTAAAAATATTAACTGTATTATCTTTCAAGAACACCATCAACAATAGAATACGTTGATATGATTATTAGCTCGACTTTTCGAAGAAAAAGTAGAGCTACTGCACTCGCCCCGGTGTTGGCGCCGGCGTCGGCGTCGGCGTTGGTTAAAGTTTTTGATAGAGTCAAATATCTCTGTTGCTATCAAAGCTACTGACTTGAAACTTAAAATGGTTATTTACTATCAAAGTCTACACCAGGAGAAACAATTCCCGTAACTCTGATTTGAATTTCGACAGAATTATGCCCCTTTTTAACTTAGAATATTTTGTTAAAATTTTTGATAAAGTCAAATATCTCTGTTTCTATTAAAGCTTTTGACTTGAAACTCAAAATGGTTATTTACTATCAAAGTTTACACCAGGAGATGAAATTCCTATAACTCTGATTTGAATTTTGACAGAGTTATGTCCCTTTCTAACTTGGAATATTTTTAATGGCAAAGCTAACTCAGTCAAGCACTGAAAAAAGAAACGAGCGAGTTGTCTTACGGACAGCTCTTGTCATTTTTATTTCCTCTCATGTATGATTTACAATCGCATTGTATACTGACATCATTTTACATAAAACCTAAATGTTCGGAGCAACACCGACGAGTTTTTACATTGTTCACATTGTTTCGTTTTTTTTTTTTTTTTTGTTTCTTTTTTGTTGTTGTTGTTGTTGTTTTTTTTTATCGTAATCGCACTCATATCCATGCGATGATTATATTAATTGAAATGTTTTTATTTAATTTTCTTTTTTAAAACCTCTTGTAAAAGTCCTGCCCTTTTGGACAATTGATATCAAAATGCACAAAAAAAAAACGATCATAATAACGGATAAATTGAATGGGCGGATTAAAAGAAGTAAGGTTCATTCTCAAGGAATTTTAATCGAACTTCGACTTCATACGCTAACTTCGCAAGAGACGTTGAAGGGAAAGGCGAAGGTTGAAATCTCAAACTCTCTAATGTCACAAAACTGACTTTACGATGAAACGATGACAATTTGAAGCTTTGTGAATTGGTATGACTGATAGAGATACTGCATAAGAATAAAAATAACAAATTTAGTATATAATATGTGGAACATTTGTAGAAATGTTCGAAAATGAAATCTATACTTTTTTCGGTACAAGTATTGTCCATAAATAAGTTTCTGGATCAGCATCAGGTTTGTGAGACTTGCAATGTTATTGTGTTATTTTCAGTGCTGATTGATTAAAACTGAACACTAAGAATTATAAAGAATAAAATACTAAAACAATCAAATAAAATGGTGAAAATGTTTTGGTTTCAATCAAATCATTGATGTTTACAAAAGCTCCCTTGCAAGACGGTATGGGTTTTAGGAACGTAAATCAAACATGATTTCTGTGAATGAATATCTATTTACGTGCCTTGAACCTAATTCAAATGGCGGCTTAACATGTAGAAAATAAACAAATGTGAAGAAACTAAAAGGTTCAAAAGATTTTAAAAGCTGATTATGTTTGAGGCATTATTCTATACTTACAATACTTGATGGTTTATACCTTAATTGCGCGGTCATGGGTTATCTTTGAGGCTAGGTAGTGTAAATCAAAATGGTAAGAATAATAGTTTCTTTCGAGGAAACACATACATGAGGAAGAATTGACCTCAGGACCGATATGACAGAAAATCAATATCAGGGGAGACAACAGCAATACGGTATCAGTAAGGTGACCGTTATTAACGATCTTTATTGCCTCCATGTATTGTCACCTGGATGATTAGCGTGTTATTTCAATTTCAAATGTGGCGTATTTAAAAACTGAAATATTTTAAAAGGCAACGTTATATTGAAAAGAGATTAATCAACGTAATTTATATTCTCGCAAATAACATTTATTATGAAGATAATAATAATAATAATAATAATAATAATGAATCAATAATCACCTGGATGATTCGTGTGTCATTTCAATTTCAAATATAATAAAAGAGGAGGTTTTTCATAAGAAATAAAACAAGCATATTGACACTTCAGTTACAAACTATGTAAAAGATGAAATCAAATTATAATTATTGTTTCACAAAAACAACATAAATATGTAATTGCTTTATGATCGCAGTATTATAGCATACCAAAAAGTCTTCGTCTTATTTAAGAAGATAATATTTTTAAAAAAGCGCATTGTAGGAATTTTGAAATATAATAATGTTTAGTTGTTAATAGATATAGCTCATTTTTACATTTAAAAAGTTGTATACTTAGTAATAATTTATTGCAACTGTTCATAGTTCTAGCATAATATTATTTACATTGTGTAGAACAAATATCATATGTAACATTATTTTTTTATCAAAAACCCTTATGTACTTATCAATCTTGAAGAATATTGAGCTTGACATTACAATATCAGTGTTTACAATTACATACATACCTTGCGTATTTCTTAAATACAACATTCTGGACATAGACTGCTTCAGTAAATCATACAGTCTTTTTTTCTAAGTTTTGTTGTTATTCCTAGTTCATTCAGTTTCTGTTTGATGTCATTTACTCTGTTCCTTTTAGAGTATTAGTATCCATCTTGAAACTAAATCATTCGAAAATAAGGGTACGTTTGCAAAAGTCACACTTGGTCAAATTTGTCTTTTTCTCTTTTGGCAATCAGCTAGTGCATGTATTTGGCCGTATACAGGCAGACATTACAGATATATAAAAATATGTCAGCTCATATTTCACCAATGTATGCAAACTAAATTTAAATGGCATTATAATTATATCTTGCAATTAAAAATACCTACCCTTAATTTATACACATTTATACCCTTATCAGTGGTATATATGTCTGTGTTGTTTTAACACTCCTTATTTAATGGTAATTGGCAAGTTTTATTACAGGTCCAAATAAAGGATATAAGCGTGATTCATAAAACATTTCATTATTTCCATTAGATTTAATTTAATAAGCTTACTGTCTTGAAATGGGTTTCATGTAAAACAGTTTTGAATTTTATATACAATAATTGACTTGTTCAATCATTTATAAAAATATTATTAAAATTATCTCTGTCTTAAATCAAAACACTTTATAAACATTTTGTCACTGTTTTTTGTTTCCTTTATGTTTTTATGTTTATCTAGTGGTTGCCATGATATTGTTTAGTTTTCATGAAAACCCTAATTATTGCGAAAGTATTCATGAATACTAATAGTTTCGAGGTGTAAGTTTCATGTATTTAATTAGCGATATTGTATCTACATTACGAAAACATTCTTGTGAATCAAAATCCTCCGGATATAATCTCCATTTTTAACTTGACCAAGGCGGACCTTGATAGATAGATAGATGGATGGGTGGGTCGGTGGGTGGTTGGTCGGGCGGACGGACGAACGGACTGATCGATAGATGGATGGATGGATGGAGAGAGGGAGGGAGGGACGGACGCACGCACGCACGCACGCACGCGCGGGCGGACGGACGGACGGATAGATATTAAAAATAGATAGATAGATAGATAGATAGATAGATAGATAAATGTTTGGTCTTTGGGTTTAGTTATGTGTACTGAGTCTATTGTCACCACTGAATGATATGAAAAGTACAAATAAGATGGTTTAAGCGTTTAGGGTAAAAAAGATAATAGCCCAAAAAAGCAGTTAGTCATAGTTTGAAATAAGCTTTTTTTAAAAATTTAGTGTAAAACTGATGCAGACGGGGAAAAGTGATTCTTAAAATATTGGACTTTTATTCTCAAATACTTTTAATGTATACATTGATATTTATATTATTGTCGGACTCTCTGATGACAACAATACAACACATTTTGGTATATTTGGTCTTTTTCAATAATACTTATGTTTATACTGAATTGTAAGTTCTATCAAAAGTGTGCGTTCCAACCAAAACGAAACTCATGTTCTAATGTATTACAGTACAAGCATTTTCTTTTAAATTGACTTGTTTTTAAAAGTTGAATAAAGTATCACTTTTCTATGTTTCGGCAGGACAAGCTTACATATTTGTGACATTCCACAACTCGTTGAATAAAATTCGCATTTTATCATTTATTTAGCTCGTTTAATAAATTCAATATGAAAGACAATATATGTTATATCCCCTTTTAAAATAATGCGCTTGTATCATTCACGAGAGATTGCTTCTTTCTCATGTTGTTTTTAAACTATGAAGATTTGTATTAAGCGTTGTTTTTTTTGTTGTTGTTTTTTTTTCAGATTGCGTGTACGTTAGCGATTGTTGCTCCGCTTTCTGAAGCTGTGTGCGGGGAAAATAACCGAACAAATTGTACATTACACACCGAAGTTTGTATACATTTCCTAAGTATCAATTATTGAACCATCCATAAACGTACAAGCACTCAACATAACGTTATGTACCTCAGTTCTGTCGAAGAATACATTTTATTTACTATATTTTAGTGTGTGCTATGTATAATATCGGACCAGACAATTTTTAAGATATTATTGAAACTGTTATTATGTTCAATATGTTTAACATTAATTAACAGTTAAGACAGGCGGATTTGTCTGATGCTTAAGCTCACATGCAGGCATACTCTTATATGATAATATCCTTTCTTGTAAACAAACTGTTGCTTTTATTCACGTTTTTGTTGGGATTAACGTCGCATCAACGCATCGGTCGTCAAGGAAGAGCCCAGGTGCCTCTCCGTGCATTATTTCTTCACGGGGGGTGGTGGGGGGGGGGGGGTGTACCTGGGTATTAACACGGACCTTCAGTTAACTAGATGGATGACTTTCTCACATAAAGAATTCAAAGCCAGAGTTAGGCGCAATCCAATTTCGGTGAGAGACAAATGATCTTAACCACTCGGCCACAGAGGCACCTGATGAAACTTTGCTATGGTAAGTTGCGATGCGATGCGATAAAGAACTGTGTTTTTGAACGGGACATGCCCCGATTGATATTCATCCCTGTCTTGTTTTATATAGCTGTGTGTATTAGGTAATTCCTTGGTAATTAAATTTTTTCATTTGACTTTTATAACTATTTTATACATTTTGTTCATGTGTAAATTGGCCTGAGGTGCAAGTGTTGGGTTACCTAATAGCCTCTTGTCAGTAGACCGCAAAATCCAAAATTCAATGCTTTTATTTCGTTTGGCTACGCTTTATGATTCTAAAAGAATATTTCTAAGAAGAATATATTGGTATTGACTGACGCTGATATGAAACAATTGTAATCACGAGTACTTATCTGCAGATCTACTGACAAAGTGTCTTCAAGGTATCCAGTCCACAAATAGATAACTTTTCGATGCCAGGTGACACAATGTTTTTCTGACATTATTTGAAAAAGTTGTATCTACTGAGCAACAATAAGAAAATAAGATGACCATGAAA
Source organism: Mercenaria mercenaria (assembly GCF_021730395.1). Lineage (NCBI taxonomy): Eukaryota > Metazoa > Mollusca > Bivalvia > Venerida > Veneridae > Mercenaria > Mercenaria mercenaria. The sequence continues at coordinate 82,093,707 of NC_069365.1, read as the reverse complement.
ATATTCACGAATCACTACAGTCTTTTTGACTGCAAAGTAACTGGATTTCTATGGAAGTATCATATAAAACTAAAACAAACTCTTTGTATAACTTTTTTTCATGTTATATATATATATATATATATATATATATATCTTTTCTCTGAAGACAATATATTTCAAATAATACCAAAATTATATGAGCTTACCAGACATCAATATTTGATATATCTAACAGCACTGTTAAAGAGAACTTCCTTAATTTTGGACCGGATACCTTAAAGGCATTTTCCAAATGATATTTAGCGTCGAATTGAATAAGGAGCCCAAACTGAACACGTTGTTATATTAGCAAAATGAATAAAACCGCCTTACACGTACTTAAATGGAGAAAAATAGCCTAAAATTGACAAATGAGCCGTGCCATGAGAAAACCAACATAGTGGCTTTGCGACTAGCATGGATCCAGACCAGCCTTGTGCATCCGTGCAGTTTGGTCAGGATCCATGTTGTTCGCTTTCAAAGCCTATTGCAATTAGAGAAATCATTAACGAACAGCATGGATCCTGACTAGACTGCGCGGATGCGCAGGCTGGTCTGGATCCATGCTGGTCGCAAAGCCACTATGTTGGTTTTATCGTGGCGCGGCTCAAATACAATTTTGTGTTGATTTGAATTGCTAGTGAATCAAGCTAGGCCCTTCTGCGATAGTGAAACTTTCAACATTAATAATATATCATAGCTGCTATGTCTTAACAACAGATACAAGATCTATTTTAGCACAGCTGTATTTAGATACAAATATAAAATCCACCAAAAGCATTGTCAACAATCTGAAGAAGGTGTAGTGTGCAAAACTAGAAAAGAACTTGATACATTTGTTGTACAATGTTTTGTATATTGTAACGATAATTATTTCAGTGTCTCACTGTCGTATTCATTGGAATTAGCTTTTATTTGATCATTTAACATAGATGTAAGAATATATACAAGTTCAAAATAGACATTATAAATCAAAACTATAAAATCAAAGAATTGCTTGACGATGTTTGTGTTTGTGTAAAGATGTTTAGTATCGGCAATGTATATTACTTTCTATATTGAAATATGTGAAGTGTTGCTATTAATTTTCAGTGCGGTGCAAAGGAGGCTTGTATGACGCCACAAAACGGCCTATCGCAATGCTATGCGTGTAAGTTACATTGAAATAACATTTACATATTTTTTTTCATATCTCTTAACATATATTTTCATATAGCTTTGGAATTTCAATTGTCTCAGTCGAAAGTTATCGTAAAGTTACTGAAAATCTCCAAACCTCATTTAAAAGAAGTTTGCAGAAACATTTTTTGAGCGAGTCATTTGAAAATATTTTCAAATAATCTAATAATAATGAACAGGTTTTAGCTTACTGTCATTCAAATGTTGGTTTCTGTCAAAAGTCACTAAAGTGGAAACTTGAACAAAATATTTGAAGTATTCGCAAAGTCCTATAATATTACGTATATAATGGCTCTTTCATCAATATTCCATCAGTATTCCGCACTATATATCTTCGGAAGTAGGGAAAATAGTTTGGCCTGGCAAACCATGTGTGAAATTTGTATAAGTTCTGGTGCTAGTTAACAGTTATCAAGTTTGGTTGTCTTCTTATTATTTGTTTTGATAAAAGCACACTTGACAATGTTAAAGTAGGACGATGACGTAAAAAACTGACAAATTTCAAAGGATAATTTTTCAGAAGTTTGGATAAGACATATCATAAAACGATTGGCAAACCAATATCGACCAAGTGTAAAATTTTGTTTATCATCATGAATTGGTAAAAACGATATAAACGCGTGTACATACAAATATCAATTTGTCTTCGAAAATGAGCTCTTTTTATTGAAGGTCCCTGCAACGAAAAAAGTCAATGTGAATTCATTCCGAACAAAGGCAGGCAATGGCAATGTAACTGTGGAAGCAGCGGTTTCAGTGGAAGAGTTTGCGATTGCCCACCGATACCGCCCTTAGGTAATTATAAATGCTAGACGTAGCCATAAAGTGTCAATCTTGCATATCAAAATTTGTATAAAACACCATTTAGAAATACAAATGTATCATGCGAATAGTTTTTTGCAGCAGCTTCGTCGTCCTAAGAAACAACATACAGAACGTAATTAGCGCAGACAGATTTAAATAACATAATATGAATATTTCAATCAATATTTCAAAAAACAAATAACATCGAAAAAATATTTATTAGAAATTATATCAGAGTTTGAGAGCTGGACATAAGGTATCCAATCCATAAATAAACACTATATAGCAACGCTATCAAAATATATCAAATGTATTTGTTCGGTAAGCTCAAACATGTATAATTTTGGTATCATTTGAACGTTATTGCCTTCTGAAAAGAAAATATGTATAAGATGGTAAAATATGTTAAAATAGAATTTATTTATTTACATTATATTTATTTTACTTGATATTTGTCATTGATATTTCAACAGAAATCCGATTCTAACAATTGTAAGATTTATCATTTAGTAGTCAAAAATGACTGTAGTGATGCGTGCATATTATTTATAGTTACATGTACTATTTCTTGTTCAGCAGTGTGAGACACAACTCTTTCAGATAGAAATGTTATCTACTTGTGGATCTGATACCTTAACTGCCAAAACTGTGATACAAGCTTTGGATGTTATCGCAAAGTCCCATTAGTTATTAAATACATGTACCCGTTATTATATCTCTGATATCTGGGCTGGTCGTTTCACGTGCCTTTGTTAAGTAAGTGATTACCCAACGGCCCCGCAGCTTTATTCCGTATATCTCGACTTCTCTCCGCAGCCCCGCGGAGCAACTATCTTAAATCTCAGGTTTTAACGTAGGCGAACGAGAAAAAATGACAACTAAGTCATTTAAATATCGGAGTAAACCTGCAAAAACACGATAATTAGCTAGCGACCTAACCACTTTACGTCTTAAATCTCGACTTTTCTCACGAGACCCATCAATCAAACATCTTAAATATTGTGTTTTGACACTAATCAGTGTGTTTTCATATTTTCGCTCTGTGGCCCCGCTAGTATGTCTCTTAAATCCCGACATTTCGCCCGCGCTTCCCTCTGTTTCGCGAGTTTCCGACCTGCGACCTCATCGTTTTACATTTTCAATTTCAACTGTTACTCCGCAACCTTTCTAATAGCTCAATAGTCCAAAGAGGTGTTCAATAGAAGCTGTCTAAAGAGATACATATATATATACGTATATATCAGATCTTGTTACTGCCTAGCTAGGTTAGCGTGCTAGTTTTGCTGTTCAGTAGTTTGACAGGAAAGTAATAACAATAAATAAAATAAGAAGGATGCAGATATGTGTAAATGTACGGACAATTCTTGTCTTTACAGTTTTCTCATATAACTGTCATGAATCATTATATATATAAGCTATCAAGGACGTATATGTGTACGACTTCAGCCATTCAAAGGGCAACAGTTATACTCGATAGCTTAACGCCTGTGATGTAAATGAACCTGAATCTTCAATTACAGCTTCTTAACACAGGTGAAAGGCTTAAAGTTTCTGAAGATAATTGACGTTTTCATAACAGGACTTACTAAATCTGCTCATGATATAGTATGCAAAATGATCGTTTGAATCTTACAATAGATATGTACAACACAGAACGAAGTGTCTGTTTTTTACATAAGGTAATTATAACCAAAACATATTTCATACCATGCATGCTTGGCTAAGATTTCGGTCTGACATTTTTTCATAAGAAGTTGAAAATATTACTATAATAACACTGACTAAAGTCTTCCCATATCAATTAAGACTGGCTTTTGATATGCTATATTGTACAGTCTTAGTGGAGTGGTATTGTTCATAGTATGACCAAACTAGATTATTATGTAAAATTTAAAACAGAATTTAAATATGAAAAGATATGCTATATTGTTCAGTCTTAGTGGAGTGGTATTGTTCATAGTATGACCAAACTAGATTATTATGTAAAATTTAAAACAGAATTTAAATATGAAAAGTATCTTTATTTTATTGAAAATGATTATTTGAGAAAACTTTTTACTTGTTTCAAATTATTAGCTCATTCACTAGCTATAGAAACTGGGAGATATGTAGGAACTGATAGAATAAATAGTGTGTCGAAATTGCAATTATAATGTTGTTGAGTCGGAGTATCACTTCTTAATGACTTGTCAAAAATATTCTAATATCCGCACCAAATTTTTGCCACGCATTTCGTGGCCAAATGTCAATTTATCTAACTGTCTGATGAGTTTGTAAATATTTGTAAATACTTTAAAGAGGCATATAGTGTGAGAAATGCAGAGGTGTAAATGTATAATTAATAATTATGATAACTGTTTATGTAGTATTACCTTGTTCTGTCCATACTGTCGCCGTAAGTACGTACTATTAAACAGATATAACATCCGTATAACATATACTTAATATGTCATGTATGATTACATATCTATTTTATCAGTATTTTTTCTGTTCATTAGCCAAAGGCAAGTTATTGTCGATGTTTTGCTAATAAAATGTTGTTGTTATTGTTGTTGTAATAAAGTCTCAGAAAGTTACGTACATTTACCTATGTTCTTACCAAGCCGTCATAGGTTTCAGCTCTTCATTTTAGGATTGTTGTTTGTTTTTTAATTAATTGTTTTAGATATATTCATTAAATACATGCCTTATGCAAGAGATAGTATTTATGCCTAGAAAGCAGTGTTTTTAGGAAATATCTGTTTTTAATTATACATTAAAACAACACAAATGGCAAACAACAAAATGCCTTTACAATTAAGCCGTACTAACACAAAAAATACACTGAAATTTATTAATCCCTGACTGTGTGGCACAAAGCGATATTTGAAAAGCGGTAACATGCAAAACTTATTCTTTTGCTTTTTAGGATGCAGTGCATTTGTTGATTCGTTTTTGACTCTCCCTTATGCACATTTCTACCACCAGGAAACGTCAAGAGCTAACTATGAAACAGATGAAACAGCCTGCGAAAACATTTGCAAAGACGATGCTGACTGTGCCCTTTTTAGTTATTTTGATTACAACTGCACGATATACGGACGTGAAACAATGGCTCATTTGGGACGTTTAACACCAGTAGCCAATGGTGATTATCGACTGCATTTAAGAGTTTGCGCACCTTAACTTGAGAAACTGTAACATATATACAAATTAGAAAATATGAAACGTAAGAAACTACATAAAAGACAGAATTTAGAAATTTGTTAAATAATTTAGTCCTCATAATGATTGGTTAACGATATCAGTCCTAAAAGTATATACATTAAAACAATAAGCGGCGATTTATTTCTTACTTTCAAGTTGTACTTGCACGTACACAAAATAATTTTACATACATTGGTAATGACGTGTATGAGCGTCCATAAGTGGCAGTATCCCAGAAGGAGTTTTCTCCATTCCCCCTCCTGACCATGGAAAGCATAAAATGGTTACAATTGATGTTACGATTCTTTTTAACGTACCGTGATTTATCTCTCGTATCTTTGTTAATGAAGAAATATCTAAAGACAAAAAATATATGCTACAAGTATGTGTAACTTTAAACACTATTAATATAATAATATTAACAAAAACGTATAAATCTTGCTTGAAATAATTAATGCTTTATCTCCCGGTTTGTAATTTTCTTTCATAATATTATAATTGCATTTCGTAATTAACCTACCTGACATTACTGTAAGGATAATTCCGTTCGGCACGTCTTTTAACCCGCTCTGTAACCGGAAGGTAAAAAAACTTTCGGCGCAAACAAATCGGACTTTTTTGTGCTCGTTTTTATTTATTGTTAATGTTTCGTGTTTGAGGATAGAAAGTGTTAGTGTTTCGTGTCTGAGGATGACCAAGTTAGAGGTCAAACGTTCTCGGACGGATACTGCCTTCGAAGATAAACACATTTCGGACGCGTCTTATTCAGAAACGAATTCCGGTACGTCATCCACTAGTAATAAAGGTAAACTTCGTTCTCGCTATGACGTTTTAGAAGCGGAATGGAATGAAAAATTTGACAATAAGAACGGTCGTTCGAATAGTTTGGACATTAATATCGCTAATGCCAACAAGACTGGGGAAGGTCTAGCAGATTTGATTAAGGGATTGAAATCTGGCGGTCAGTGTCTCCAGTTTCTTCCCCGTCACACAGACAGGATGATTTCTCGTCATACAGACAGAAAAATCAGTCTCTGTCACACAGACAGAAAAAGAAAGTTTCGTCACACAGACAGAAACATTTTTCAGGTCACTCTGGAGGTAGTGAGTCGTGTGCTTCATCAAATACCACCTCGGTAAATGATGATGCGCTGTCAATACAGTCTAACAATGACAATATGTTCTCAAGAGAATTTCCTGATGACTATCAGCAGTTGTCACAAACAAACAAGCAAACAAAAGGTGTTTGTACGACTTGCTTGGCGAAGATGCTACGGTCAAAAATAGTCGAACAAGAGGGCATTCAACTTGATGCTTCTCAAAAGGAAGTGATAGAAAACAGTTTTATGTCAAAGACACCTAGATATTTGTCTTCATTTGCGGAAGAAAACTTTGAACTTTTTCCAGTTGTCGAAGAAACAGATGAATTTCTTCGGGTGCCACCACTAGAGTCCCTTATTGAAAGTTGTTTAGTTAAGCGGCATGGTTTCCTTCGGTAAATCTCGTTCTAGGTCTTTAGTGACTCAGCCTTGTAAAAAAATGGAATAAATAGCATATAAAGGTCAACAAGCTGCTAGGCTGGGCATCGTGATGACTACCTATGTACAACAGAGTCTTGTGACATTACTTAGCAGTTTCAATATGATTCCTTTGACAAAGATAAAGCTATGAAACAAGTCAAGGATATATTTGCAATGACAACTAAATCCCTAGATCAGATGGGTAGTTCTGATGCTTTCCATTCGTCGTACTGTAGCCATGACGGATTCTGAACTCTTTGAATTAGACGATTCTATTAAGTTGGCAGATTTGGTTTTGACAAGGTATGTATCATAGCAAACATCCGGATATTCCTGTTGGGGGTCGACTGTCTCATTTTCTACCAGCATGGGATCATATTATTCAAGACAAATGGGTACTAGATGTAATAATAAACGGTAACGAACTGGAGTTTTTGAAAAGAACCTTTCTTTCGGGCATCAAAACAGCAAAGCTGCCTTCAAACCATATTCCATTCATAAAAGAAGAAATAGACAAGCTTTTACAAACAAATGTCATTCAAAGAGTAAAAATGAACAATGCAAAAGAAGGTTTTTACAGCACATTATTACTTGTCCCAAAGAGAAATGGGGACATGAGACCCGTCATCAACCTGAAACCATTCAACAGGTATCTCCGGAAATTACATTTCAAAATGAAGACAGTTCAAAAAGTTTTGCATTTAGTAGAAAATGGCAGCTGGAGTGAGTATAAATCTAGATCTGAAAGATGCATATTTTCACATAAAAATGTACAAACAACACAGAAAATACCTTCGGTTTTCCTTTCAAAACAACATCTGTCAATTTCGAGCTCTCTGCTTCGGACAAACTTCAGCTTCCGAGAGTTCTACTAAAATACTTTCGACAGTGACAGCATATTTGCGCAAACATGCGATAATACTGTCAAATTATCTGGACGACTGGCTTGCACTGAAACAAAGCAAAGAAAAGTTTTTACAGGACAGAACTGTATTTCTCAGTGCACTTTTTCAACTAGGGTTCATGATCAACAAAACCAAATCTCAACTGAGTCCTGTTTAGAATCCAACATATATATAGGCTGCCTATTTCTACTAAACCATGGATTAATGTACCCTACTCCAGAGAGACTAGTAAACTTGAAAGAGGCAGTTTTTAAATAGTATAATGCAGGGGCAAACAACTGCAAGACATTTCCTTATTCTATTGAGTTGGATAGCATCTTCCCTAGAACCCAATGCACGACTGTTCACTTCATTTGTTGAACAACTGAACAACAGGAGTCCCTTCAGAAGGGCTTTGTCATACCAGATTCCTGTTACAACAGACCTGGTGAAACATTTAGAATGGTGGTTACAGGATCAGAACATTTTGAGGGGTCGCTCACTAGCGACAGATTTCTTTCCAGTCACAATTACGACAGATGCAAGCTCGACATGGGGTTGGGGTGGTCACATGTATCGTTGTACAGAGCAAGGCCGTTGGTCTCCGATAGAGAGGTTGCTACATATAAATTGTCTAGAAATGAAAGCTGTAATTCGTACAGTAGAACAATTCTTGCCAAAATTACAGAATCAGAATATTCTGATCAGATCAGACAGCACGAGTGTTATCCAGTACATAAACAAACAAGGAGTACCAAATCTCAACAGTTGTAGCGCCTGACCTGGGAGCTATGGAATTTAGCTGTACAGAACAATATCAAGCTGAAAGCAGTCTTTGTAAAGTTGAGTTTTAACACTCTAACAGATGCCTTGAGTCAGAACTTCGTCCGAGAAACCGAGTGGTGCTTGAACAAAACAGTTGTGTTACAGATTTTAAACACTCTGGGGACACCTCAGATAGATTTATTTGCAACTGCACAAAACAAACAAACACCAGTGTTTAGTTCTTGGACTGAACATCATCCGGCATTTGCAGTGGATGCCCTGTCAATATCCTGGATGAACATGTTTGCTTATGCATTCCTCCCAGTCCAGTTGATTCCCTGGAATTGTCACATCTTCAGTGTCAAACTAATTGCAGACTAATCTTGATTGCCCCCTGTCGGCCAAGACTGTTTTGGTTTCCCCAGCTGTTACAATTACTGATTGCAAAACCAGTCAAACTACCGTGCAGGAAAGACATGTTGTTTCAAGGGGTGAACAGTCTTGTACATCCAAATCCACAAACTGTCAGTCTGACTGAATGGCTGTTATCGTTAGAAACTTTTATCGAAAGGTTTTTAAAAACACACTAGAACTTTACTGGAGAACAGGAACCCAGAAAGATTATCGCTGCAAATTCAGATTGTCCAGTAGTTGGTGTAGTCAACAAAAGCTTGATCTGTATGCGGCAACTTTAACAGATTTCTTGTCTTCTCCATTTTTTGACAAAGGTTTAAAATATAGGACAATTAATGGGTACAGATCCTTGTTATCTTCAGTTTTACCCTCAACTGAGGGAAAACTGTAGGTCAGCATCCTTGTATTATTCGTCTGCTTAAAGGCATTTTCAATCAAAGACCTCCTGTAAAAAAAACACTAATACCCGAATGGGATTTACCTCTCGTTTTAGGTTGTTTGAGACGGGCTCCATTCGAACCTAGGAAGGAAGTTGCTTTGAAATCCGTTACCTGGAAAACCTGCTTTTGATCGTTTCACCACTTTCCAGAGATGCAGTGATCTAAAGTCCTTACAGCTAGGTGGCAAACAAAAAGTGCAGAACATAATATACATAATTTGTCTTAAATTATGTTATAATTATATCCCTTACAGTACTTAAACTTTTCTGAACAGAACCATAGAAATAAAACAATGTTTTGATAGATGGAAACGAGTCTTAATTTCAGCTACCTTACCTATAGATTTATCCCCCTTCAATCATAAATCATAACGATGGAGTATGTAACTGTCTCACAGACTGTTCTTCTGTATTTCAGTATCATAGGGAGCCACTGCAATTATTTAAACAATAAGCAACATTCTGGATGCTTTGTTAATAATTTACCGCATTATTTTGATATTTATGCCCTAACTTTGACTTTTTATCAAATTTTCTACTCGTATCTGAAAACAAAGACAGGATACAAGCCCTTTCCTTGAGATGGCTGACTTATCTCCTACATTATAGAGAATATGGGCAGGATTATTAATGTATATATTGTGTTTGTTGCTAGAGGTAAAAAGATAAATATTAAGTGTATATTTTAAAGAATAAAATCATTTGAAAAAATACAAAATGGCTGTCAAAATGGCCGCCAAAATGGAAAATCCCTATGATTTGCATTAGACACTCTAAATGGCAGGTTTTCCTACTGTACATGATTACTTCCAATAATTGAAAATGTTTATAACACTTTAGATGTTTCTTTAGTAATTTTGTAACAAAGAGGTGATGAAATGGATGCTCTTATTCAAAAGCATTACAATTTGAACACAGTATATATATAACGTGGTATGATTTGTGAACAGTTTGCTACAAATAACAGTAAGGATACACTCAAGGACTATAAACGCCCCATCTATGCATTTGTAAAATTTGATTCAAGAAGATAATTGTTATGCATATGCATAATAGATAAAAGTATAATGGTGGAAATTTGGCTGTGCTAAACGAAGCGTGATTACAGTTCACGAAGCTCATATTCGGATAAGATTTATTGTCTTGCCTACTGGTGATATTTCTGCAAACTTTTCAAAGATATCATAAATCAAAAATTGCTCAACCACTAAGCTCTAAGCAGCTCAACCCCTTTCTGGATGCGGTATTGATGCCAAACTAAGTGGCACTGGAAATGAAGATGAATTCTAGACAAACTAGGAGGTGTAAATGGGATGATAACAATGTCTTTGGAGATTCTGTCAGTTTATAAAATGAAAAGAACTAAAAGGCTGCCCGATATCAGCAATGATATTAGGACTTGAAAAATGTGAAACAAAACTGCTCAAATGTCAATCGTTGCCACCTACATTGGAATCGTCCAATAAGAGTGTTAAGAGCACTTGTTCAATAGCTCTGTAGAGAATTCAACAAAATATATTATATATAGACATTAACATACATAATACAAAGAACAGGATCAGTTAATTTTATAGAGTAACATTGTAATGACACATGATATATCATTACTGACATCTAGCAAATGGATCGCAAATTATACCTACTTCTTATAATATACATTTTGTGTTCAAATTGTTATGCTTTTTAATAAGAATATCCATTTTATCCTCCTCTTTGTTATAAAATTACTGATGAAACATTTAAAGTGTTGTAAACATTTCTAATTAGAAGTACACATATACGGTGGAAAACAATCTGCACATTAGGTTTGTTTAATGCAAGGGATTGTCCGTTTCGGTGGCCATTTTGACAGCCATTTTTGGATTTTTAAATGAATTTCTTTTTTGAATTATATATTTGATGTGTATCATGTTACTTACAATATTGAAAATAATATACGAGGATGGGATCAAAAGTAATGCCACTGGCTATTGATAACCGCTATTTTAGCGCGAGTACAAAATTCACGCCTTGCACGTGTTTCCCGTTGTAATAGCTTTCAATCGACGTATAAACTATACATGTAGACACACTATCTCGCTCACAATTAACATTTGCACAAACCCTACCCGTAGGCGGTTAGGCAAAATGGTTGGTAAAAGTGTAAAAAATGCGAACGAAATTAGGTCTTACATTAAGACTTGCGCTTCACCCGGAAGAGGTTCAAAGGACATTTATGCTGACATATGTGCTGTTTATGGTAGTAATGAAATGTCCTTTTCCACAGTTTGCAGATGGGATAGGAAATATTATGCAGGCGTGGAGTCTGTCAAAAATGCGCCTAAATCTGGTCGAACTAAGTCTGCAAGTAGTCCAAGGATTGTTGAAAAATCAAACAAATAGTACTTTCTGACGCAAGATATACTTCTCAGCAGACTGCGGACATGGTTGGCATTTCAAAAGCATCTGTGTTGCGCATTCTGTGAAATAATTTGAAACTGAAGAAGAAAAGGGCTAGGTGGGTCCCGCATTTACTCACTGATGAGCAAAAAAGCACGCGCGTTAAGATGGCGCGCAAGCTTTAGAAAAAGTTTCCAAGATACGATCAAAAAACATTTATGAATGTAGTAACAGGTGATGAGTCTTGGATACATTTCTTCGAACCGCATCGAAAAATTAGTAACCGAGTATGGCTCACCAAAAATGCCAGAAGGCCTTGCATTGCCAAAAGGATTGCAATTGTGAAAAAGGTTATGTATGCCATATTTTTCACTACTAAAGGTCTTGCCATCCAGGTTCCTGTACCTAAAGGCAAGTCAATAAATGTCAAGTTTTATGAGAAAAAAGTTCTTAAAAAGCTTCTCAAGTATTTCCAGAAACGTCGACAAAAGACGGGTATCCGAGGCATCGATTTGTTACATGACAACGCCTCGAGTCACAAGGCTGTAATTGTGACATCGTTTCTGAATGAACAGGGAGTATATGTTCTAGAACACCCACCCTATTCTCCGGATCTAGCCCCCTGTGACTTTTTCCTTTTCCCTCGTCTCAAGAAAAAGCTTGCAGGCAGAAAATGTACATCCCGCCATATTAACCTCCTTAGTGATATACCTGAAAAAGACTATCAGAAAGCTATTAAGGATTGGATTAAAAGATTGAGACGTTGTGTATCTGTCAAAGGAGATTACTCTGAAGGTTTTCTACATCCAACCTTTAGTTGTCATTTAACACCATTGGTTGCATTACTTTTGATCCCACCCTCGTATACACTGCAATCCTCTCCCAGTCTCCTGTTTTTGAGGCGATATGTCGTCTTTGCATTTTGGCGGCCATCTTGAATATTTAAAAATGTTCAATGATGACAAAGTTGCATCATCCAGTTTCTATAAAGGTTCATGTTGTAGAACCTTTTCATGTAAAATATTTTGTGCATACTCCAATTTTGTGTTTTTTGGTCGGCATACTGACTATAACCAGTATTAATTTTCTGGATTCTAACTTCTCAACATAAAGTAGAGGCGAATTAGAGGACAAATTATTTCAGACACATCGTTTTTCATAAAATCGTCACGAATAACATGCGCCTCGTCTTGGTATGGAATTCTGGATCCCTAGATCCGTATATCTGTGCACTCCCTATTGAGCTAAACAGGAGGGCTTCTGCATACTATTGAAGAAACTGAGAATAGTATTAAGTTTGTTCTTCAGTTTTATATTAGTTTAATAAAAGGTGAGAATACATATCCCGGACTCAAAGAACAGCAAATACGACAAAGCCATACATCGCAAAGGAGGCCCCACAAATAGAAAATATATTTTTATAATAAACAAGATATTAAAAGGGGATGAGTGGGTATGTCTGAGGAATGGTGAAAAAAGCAATGATGAATTTTCAGTAGGGAATGCAATGTTTAAAAAATGCAGCCTCCATATACTGCTGCATAGAAAACATGAATACTTAAATATCATGCTGAATAAAACCTTTAGACTATGGCGGACACTTTGGAAGAAGCAAGCTTGATGCTTTGGTAAATAAAACACTTTAGTGAAATATACCCAATGATACATATTTCAAAATTTGAAGTAGCCCGATATACTAATAAAGATAAACGTATTGTGGATTTCTTACGCTTTGACAACATATCTATTTTTGTTTGTCCGTATCGTTGTAAACGTACTGGATGTGCTTTGCATTGGTGGCGTTAACTCCTTAAACCCCACCTCCCAGTAGACCCCGTGGTCCCAATTTCCTAAAACCTCCATTTTGATTACCCCATAGCCCCCATGCGCCCCATTTTCTCAAACCTCCATTTTTTTATTACCTTTTAATTGGTATTTGAATTGCACCGTCTGCTGTATCTTTTTACAAAAGTGTCATTTTGTATGCGGTCGTTTTTATGTTGATCTTATGCTAAGCTCAATATTTTCAGTGATTATACCTACACTCTTTATTTTGAATTACATATCACTAATAAAAACAATTATATATTCCCCAATCTTCATTGCCATTTGCAATCTAGTGCAGGCAATATTTCTTTCATTTCATTTTCCCTTTCAAAGACGTTTTACAACATCTTTAACTCAGACGTTGTTGTTGTGTTAGCTGAAAAAATATTCAAAGTACTACAAATGCATAAAACAAGTCTGAGATGTAAAAATAAAATGCAATAATTGAAAAACAATCTGAACATTGTCAATCAAAATCTTTGAATTATTCAGGTTTGTTGTACTTGAATGAGGCGGAAAAATAAGCATATCTAACCAGCAACATAGTTTGCTTGATAAAGAAAACGATTGACCTTAGTCAAAATTGCGTCGTGTAGCAAGCCAAAAAAAAAAAGAAATTCCAAAATGTTAAGGAGATATTCTATGATAATATTATTTTGTAATAAAGTTCGTTTTACCTATTTTTTTTACCACGATAATTTAGTTTTGGCAGAGGTAATGGCCCAGCGATATGCGCCCACCCCCCCCCCCCCCCCCCCCCCCAACCCCCACAACATTTCATTTTGACTAGACAGATGTGCAGATACTCAGAACTAAAAATAATTTTCAGTATAGATTACTGAGCCGAGAAATCAAAAACGTGAATAAGTGAAGTTCTGATTTGCATTTTGCTAGTTTTGGCGTCGCTATTCACTATATGATGCGTGTTAGGACGTCCATACTGCAATTTGTCAGCTACTATCTGTTAAATGTTATTTGTCATTTGTTAGTATGCATTTTCCATTAACTAATACTTATTTGTTGATTGTGAGTTGAGTCTTGTAGTTTCCTCAATGTTATTTGACAGTCGTTAGTTGCTATCTGGCAGTTGCTATTTACCGTTTTCTAATTAGCTAAATATGATATTTGTCGTTTGTCAATTTCCACATGCTAAATGCTGCTTGGCAGCTGCGTTATGCCATTTGATATATAAACAATTGGTAAATAACATTTAGCAAAAGAGCGCTCAGGAACTTGCAATTAGCAAATAGCATTTAGAAAATAATAAGCAAACAATATTTACCAGCTGAGCAATCGTCAACGGGCCACTAAAAATTAACAAACAGCATTTAGCTAATTACATGTCTCAACTCGCAATCAGTAGATAATTACCAAATGATAAATCACAATTAGCAAATACCAAAACCCATTTAGAAAATTAGCACGTCCCATCCTGTTTCATATGATCGCCCTCGACCTTTACAAAGCTCATTGATAGCATTTTAAGCGGGAATTGATGGACGAAAACTCTGTATAGAAAATAAGGTTTCATTTCGCAACAATTTTGTCAACAAATAAGATTTTTATATTTTCCGATTACAGTTATAGAAATATGAACAGGCCAGTATATTGTTGTAACTCTTATTCTAAGTTTGAATAAATAATGCCTAAAACAGTGACCAAGTTAGGGAAAAATGGGAGAGAAATACTTGTTCTGACAATAAGGAAATTGCTCATAGCCACTAGAAAATGCCATTAAGTCATCGGCAAAAAGGCATCTAGCGAATAAAAATTGGCAAATTTCATTAAACAAACAAACGGCATGCAATATCATTAACCAAAATGAGCAGTCGGCAACTAAAAACTGGCAAATAGGCATTAGCATGCAGCAGAAATCTTATTGGCAAACAGCATTTAGCAGCTGAGCAATCGGCAAAAAACGACAAGCAATTAACAAAAAGCATTTAGCAAAACGCATGTCTCTGTTCGCAATCAGCATATTATTAGCAATTGGGAAATGACAATCAGCAATGTCAAAGAGCATTTAGAAAATAGCATGTAGGAAATTGCATCCTACACGACTGGCATGACCCGATCCGTATTCCATATATCAACTAGATCTTTACGACGCCCTTTTAAAGCATTCTTTTAATGAGTCTCAGTTTCAGTTGCTATTTCAGAAAAGCTTCCGATTCTAATGGAACTCTTTAAACAGTTTCGTCATCTGCTAAGAAGCTCTTCCTTATCTTCCGAGCATAAGTGGACCAGCTGCTCTGACACCTCGAACTTAAAAAACAGTTCTTTAAAATTACCATTAATGTATGATCATGCCCATAACCCTGCCAATAAGCTTTCGTGATATTTTCCCGTATATATTTATTTTCCTCAGATATTCATATAAACATGTTTTGTCTCAGCCATTAACTCGGCAAAACGTAGGAAGTGATCCTGTGTATGCAATAGATCAAATGCGTTCGACTTTTGATCATACCTATGCAGAATCAATAATGAACTAGTAACCAGAAATGAAATATATTTAAGAAAAGGACAACTTTATAAATATTGATGCTTTGGGGTTGAATATACATGTCAGGCAATAGCCAGCAATACGTTCTATTTCTAAGTAGTAATGCTACGTGTATGTTGCGTATGTCTATAACCAAACACCATTCTGTATTCAAAGTAATGTCTGGAGCTTGGTGTGCCATTTGTTAATTGAACAACACATTTTTTCTGAACAGCATTTCTGCTGGGTGATGCGTTGATTCTTAACTGAACAGCATTCTATATTCTGATTATCAATCACCGGTAGTTTATGTGTCTGTCGCTCACCGAGCAACACCAATTCAAAATAGTTACCTCCGGTTGGTGACATGTCTCGCGCTTACTAACAAAACACCCTATTTCTTAATAGTAGTCCTTAGTGTGTGATGTGTTAGTCGCTGACTGAAATGCACACTCAGACTCTACATAACTTAAGTAGCATCCGATGTGTCATTTGTCAGACTGTTTCTAAGTAGTCAGTTTCTAAAATTAGAAAAGTACGCCACATTGTACGGTTTAAGGTGAACTTAGGGTTACCCTAATACCAATGCAGATTGAGTGTAAAAATGTTCATATTGGAGCAGATTGATGAAGGCTAAAAATGAAAAACATTGTATGGTATTATATGATACTGTCTTCAATCTTAGTGAAAGCAATAATCTAAGTAATAGGTGGATTAAAGTAAATTCAGAAATAGTCAAAATCGGCCCAACTTCAAAAATCTTTGAAAATCTGTCAAATGAAACATAAATATGTCTTTATTCATATTTCATTACTGTAATTACCTTTTTTGCACGTTTGTCGCGTTTTCCGGGCTTTTTATCATGCCTACCCAAACACACTTTTGACGTCATTACGTTTGATTTTATTTAACGTCATGTCGTTGTACAAAACACGTATATATAGTCTTATCCATTTTATTTGTAGTTTGCGCATGAACTCCTAATATCCAACAGACAAAGACCGTTATTCACATTTTTCTTGCTTTTAATTACATGACAGCCGTATGACAATATGCTTAGTCGCGAAAACATGTGACAAATTGACAATTCGGGAACTCTAATTTAACTAACATTTAACTCTAATTATAATACTTTACCCGTGGCAACAATCAGTAACGTTGAAGTGGAATGTTGAAATGATGTTTTCTGCCATTTTCAGGTGTTATCCCAACCTACCATATGTAGGTCAGGTCTCGTGTTCACAAAACATTTTCAGTCTCGGCTGAGATTGATAATGAAACTTTATTTGTCATTTATATCTAAATAGCGTGTTTAAAACTAAATTTTAAGTTAATAACCATTTTCAAATTATTTTTCAGTATTGATGGTCAGTTTCAGTTGGAATTAAGTTTTGAAGTTTTAGAAAAATTAATATTGAAATTTCAAGCTCAAACTCGGCTCAGACCGAAAAATGATTTGTGAACACGAAGCCAGGCTAGCCAATCTTGAACACTGCGCGACCTCAAAGTAAAAAAGAAATAAAAAATCTTTCTGTGACTACGTATGTCCGGGGATAAAATGTAAGAGATCGCTATTATGATAATGTAGAGGATTTTGTTTCGTCCATTATATGCACTATTCTATTTTCGTACATATTTAAATTATCATTATAAAAGCAATCGTTCACTGCTTGTAGGTGAAGTTGGGAATATTCGGGTTAATTTATTGAGCAAACTACCAAAAGTACCTTCCGCGCCTACACCAAATGCTGTATTCTTTTTCCTGCAAACCGACATATTCAACAAAGAAGAAAAGAAATATTATGAAAGAAATTTTAGAAAATACTAGAATAACAATTGTGTGTTTGATGTGTATTACTTTTTAACATTCATTACGAAACGAGTTTTTTCCGGCGCCAGCGGAAAGACTGAGAAATATATAGTTACGATGTGCAAGAATTGATAATATTGTAAATAGGAACATGGAAATCTATTCAATGAATAGTCTCAGCATTCCTTACATATTGACCAAAGACGGAAGCAAAATTAAGACATTAAAATTGTTAGTAGAAAGTGTAGATTCTTTTCAGAAAATCAGTAACATAGTTACATTTAAATAATACAATTCGCCAAAATTATATCGAAATTTTGCCTAAATAAAATTGAATCCATATTATGCATTGTAAATGCAAATCTAATTATGAACTTAAAGAAGTTATGACAGTCGTTTATACATGTTGCAAAGTAGAACGAACGCAGGTGCAACGTATGTTAACGTGCCTATCCTCGAAATTTCGTTTTTAGACAGAATATCATATTTCTTGACAATAAAGAATTTCACGTACAAGGTCAAACTTCAGACTAAACGTATCTGTATTAAAACTGAAATCTAGTAACATTTCCCTACAAACAAACGTCAAGTTTAATAAAAAAAACCCTTAAGAATACGTATCTCCAACATATGGTAAAAGATATTTAAGGTATAACACAGAATACCAATCTAAAACGATGACAGTCATGACCTCGGTCTTGTATCAAGACGTCGGACTTAGAAACTCTGGATTACAATTTCATTCTCCAGCTCCTTAAACGAATCCCATTTACAGGAACTTTGTGTGTTTTATGCTAAATATCAACGTTTTTTCTTGAACTAGAATCCAAAACCTTAAACAATTTACCATTGTTCAGGAGTAACGCGGTTGAAACCAAGGTCAACCTGTTTTACACTAATGTAGAAAAAAATGAAGATAACTATTCATTTTAGTAGATAGGTGCAACATTCAAATTAGTCAGCAGAAACAAGAGCGGCTCAAGAGGGGGCGACCTCTTAAAAACCTTTCGGGTATATATTTTATAACATAAAATTGAAACATCAGTAATTCAACACACAAAATCTTTGGCTAGTTTCGCTCGTAAAAATATACATGTAAATAGTATTCATAACTGCTAAAGGTCTTGAACGAAAATTAAGTTTTAATCAACCTTCTTTTTTTTACAAATTTAAAAGCTCACAATGACTGTGTCAAATATAAAGTCCCCATGTGTGTGAGGTATACGCTGGATTGAATCACTAAGGTGTATTTGCGTATGTTTTTTCCAAGGGGGCATGTCCCCATTCTGCACCCCCGCTATACCATAATCAGCCCATTAACATTTCATTGAAATGAGTAATTGTAATTTAGCATTATGTGAATAAGACCGGGATGCGTACAGAAGGATACTTAAAATTTTAGCCAATTATTGTATCATCATAAAAAAAAGATTAAACCTTTTAAATATGATATATAAAATACGTCATAGAGTAGATCTACCAGATCTAATAAACGAATGTGGACTAGAGTTCTAGTAAACAATTTAAATAAGCCTACATGTTGTTTCATTTTCGAGTTAAAACAGATTTAAGTAGGCTACATTATTGAAAGAGCCTGGTTACCTATAGGCCCTAGGCCTAACGTTTTTTTCTGCCATATTTTCTATTCAATATGAGTTTAAATTTAGTAATGTTTTAGGAATAAAGATGACCTTATTCAAGAAAAACTACTTAAAGTACTGAGAATACACAAAGTGTGGGTGTAAGAAACACGATGTAAATATCTTCCGAACACAGCCTACCTTCCGTTGTGTCTGCGTGTGAACTTCGAGCAATTCGTTGTTTTCGTCTCATATGTTTCAAAGATAATAAATGTCTTCTACAATAACTAATAAGAACCGGCATATTAACATATTCAAATGTAAATTCCTGTCAGACAGCGGCAATAAAATAGTTTTGTCTAGTTACTGTAGCAGTATTGCCTGTGCCGTCCACATTGCAATTTGTACTGGCTAGTTTGGTGGGAAATTACACCGTGCACCGGGAATGTATATTGCAGCCATTTCCTGTCGTTTTCTAAATATAGGCCTACCCGGTACCATTTCTTTCTACCTTATGTCGTATACCTACATGGCACTGCTAAATGAACCTAAAAATAGCAACCTATTAATTTTAAAGAGGTCATCAACATAATATTGCCCCAACACTGCTCACGTAGGTGTACTAGGCATAATTTGCAGTTTTTGAAAAATGCAAGAAAGTTATAGCGGAAGACTGTATTTCAAACTTGGCTAAACAGCAAGCATTTATTGAACGTGCATTTATCTTAACTAGATAGATCTAGAAATCCCATAACAAGCGAGACTTAAACTTCGATTTTTTAGGTACAAGTTAGAATGCAAATAAAAAAAAACATCGTATTAAAATGGAATTTATATTTATTTACCAACGTTAGAATTATTCGAGACATTCAGGCAATTCAAAAGCAAAACATTTTGTTCATTTTGCCGCATATCGTATTGATGGTGCGTGATATGCGAATAAGACAGTAGTTAGGCTATTACGCAGTGATACTACGTCATCAAGTACACACGTCATGATGCTTGGTATCTTCCTGGAATAGTATACAATGTGTATGTATGAGAAGGAGAATCAGAATGTTATCTCTTTACTTCAGGATGAATTATGAAAATAAGGATTAAAATAAGTGCATTCAGAGCTTAACCGTTGCATGCTTATGAAACATACGATTTTGTCTCTATGTTTCATTAGTATGTTTCGAATTTCGCCTGAAATTCACCGAAGAAAAATAGATTCTGTTGAGTGGAAATTGATGTCTACACTGGACTGTGATTAACTTTGACGGGTAACTTTTGGATTAAGAAACTAGGAGCTTAAAGGAACATTTACATCGCGTCATATTCATAGAACTTGTAAGTACTTAGACCTAATTTTATTGTTCTAAGTTTAGATATTGACCATGAGTACTAATTTTCGGAAGTGGCAATTCGATTACCGTTTTAAATTTGAATGTCTTGATTGAAAGTAGATTTTATTTCCATTTAGGATAGACACAATGAGAGATAATTTCTTGAAGTTGACCATATTAGTAGATCTAAGCCCCTTAATTTTTAGAAGATTCTCACGTAAATTGTCGCGATATGTCTACGTAACGCTTGAACTACGAATGAATTCAGGCACGTTTTGTGTCAAAATGGGCAACGGAAAAGTTCAATTTTCACCAAGAGCACAGGCCTCGACCACAAAAATATTACCACATGTACGGACAAAATACAATTGTTATTTAAAAAATACTTGCTATTTTGTGGTCGAGGCATGTGCTCTATACGAAATTTCCGTTGAAATGTGGCGAAACCGGTGAAAATATCCAGAATAGCCGTTCAGTACCAAGTTACCCCTCGCAGTTTTCATACAAAAACTCAAAAGATTTCATCAAAATATCTAGCAAATAAGAGATCAGTAGTTGAACTTACAGAAAATATGGGTTTTATCAAAAAGTGTTAAATTTTAGAATTCGTAATTTTCTTAGGCCGATTTCAAGCCTTCGTGGTCTTTGCCCTTTGTAAAAGATTAATGTTTGTTTTGTTTGTTTGTTTTGGGGTTTTCAACAGTATTTCAAATATGTAACGGCGGGCTGTTAAACTACCCAGTATTCTTGGATTCTGTACCAGTACAAACCTGTTCTCCGCAAGTAACTGCCAACTTTTCCCATAAGAATCAGAGGTGGAAGACGAATTAATTTGGTTTTAGGATAAAAAGGCATTTTTTTTATTTTTTCAAGTTTCTGGACATGCGCAGAAATTCAGATTTGATATTTAAGAAAAATGTGACATTCACTCATCATCTAAATGTTTTAATTTACTGCTTATTTGTTTAAGAACATTTTGTCTAAGACTGAAAACTCAATGTGCATAAATAAAGCACAAAAAGGTACACTTTATGCAACTAGTTATTGTAATTAAAAATTCAGTATTAAACACAATAATTTAATTTTATCCAGTCATTTTATATTCCTATACATTTATATAAAAACTTACAAAAAGAATGAGAAAATGATTTCCTCATATATGTGTAATCACCATTATTAACCTTTTTCATTATTATGATATATATATATATATATATATATATATATATATATATATATATATATATATATATATATATACACACAAATAAATTATTAGGTTTCCACTGTATTTTACTATAATATATTTATTATTATTTTTGTTATTATTATTGTTATAATTACTTTATTTTTCATTATTTTTATTAATAATAATAATAGTTATATTATTTTATTATCATTATTCTACATTAACTTAAGACAAACTAACTTCTTTCAACTCCACTGCACATATCTTCATGGTCTAATTGGGATCCCTGCTGTGCTTATTGCCCTCTAATTAGATACCGTTACATAATCTCTGATAAGCAGCAGTTAAGACACAAGTTGTTCACTGGATTTGTGGGGGAGACACTTATTGCACGGCCGATCACTGCCGGGCATAATGATATGGGTTTTAAAATGTGCTACTGGCGGATATGGTGGCACTGACGGATATGATGTATAATTTATCCTTTCAATTTGCTGACCGTTGTGAATATTGCAAAAGTTGAAAGAAATGTTTCAGCAAACTTCTAATACACAACAGCAAATATTTCCAAGTCAAATGGTAATCATAAAGTAAAATGCCAACTCAATATAATGACGTTGCGTCACTTTGAAATACCATCATGTTTCGAATCCGATATTCCTTTTGGACAACATTGATATGCTAGTTTAGCCTGGTTCCCGGCGTGTACTAACATTGGCGGATCACGGTGTAGGCACATAGTGGTCAACGCTACAACACTGTGTTAATGAAATTTTTTAAATATATTGATCATAAGGAAAATAATTGAAGTTATGGAGACATAAAACAGAAATATAATGATACGAGGTAACGTAACATTTATTCGGATAATCCGTCGACAATGGGAAATTCGGATATACATTACGTACTGTCACAGGTGCTAGTTACTAAATCTTTTTTTTTATGTTTTGCAGTCCTATATATGTATACGTAGACTGTATACGTATATGGAAGTGGCTAGACCCGGAGTCTAGAGGTCCGGTAATCAATATACATGTACTATTAAGTACTCATCCGGGTTCGAGGCATATTGAATATGAAATTTTAATAGCGATTTCCGGTAGTCCCAGTTATTCAAGCAGTAAAGCGAAATTAACAATTTATGACCACTATGGACCTATCTCTTAGATACTAAAGATAACATTAAGTATATTATTTTAATTCATTTTTCCAGAGAAAAGCAAGAATTTGATAAAAGCTTCCGATTACTGCATACATATTGCAATTTATTATTTATCGAATTTGAGAATTGTATTTTCCCCGGGATTAAAGAATTATAAATACTTTAGTTTCCTGTCACTTACAATGTATTAGAAACAAAAAGAAAAATACGAGGGCAAACTTTGGAAATCATCGCCCGTTTCTAAAGATAAAATATAGTCTCTTCTTTGTACATACCGTTCTCAGTATTCATATTGATTATCGGACCTCTAGACAGCCCTGTACGGTTTGTTTAGGAGTCCGGTAACCAGACCTCTATACTCCGGGTCTAGAGGTCCGTTACCGGACCCCATAGCCACTGCCTACATATAGAGGACTATAGAAAAAGGATTTAGTTACTAGCATCAGTCTTACCTTACTTCTGTTTTCAAGTCGATAAAATTTGAACAAGGTATAACTTGTGGTTGAAGTATACATGTATTAGTTAAACATTAGCGACTATTCGAAGAATAGTCTAGCTATTCTACTCACCCTGGCGTCGGCATCACACCTTGGTTAAAGTTTTGCATGCAAGTACATATCATGGCTATCATTTAAAGGCATATAATTTTGAAACTTATTTTTCTAGGTCAATTACCAACCTCACTGGGTCAAGTTCCATAACTCTGACATGCATTTTGGCCAAATTATGCCCCTTTTCTACTTAGAAAATCCTGGTTAAAGTTTTGCGTGCAAGTACACATAGCTTTTACTTAAAGGCAAATAGCTTTGAAACTTGTTTCTTTCTATCTTTAGGTCAATTTCCAACCTAACCT
Source organism: Mercenaria mercenaria (assembly GCF_021730395.1). NCBI lineage: Eukaryota > Metazoa > Mollusca > Bivalvia > Venerida > Veneridae > Mercenaria > Mercenaria mercenaria. The sequence continues at coordinate 82,069,882 of NC_069365.1, read as the reverse complement.
GATCAAGTCCCATAACTCTGACATGAATTTTGGGCAAATTATGCCCCCTTTCGGACTTTAAAGATCCTGGTTAAAATTTTGCATGCAAGTTACTATCTCCAAACCTAATGCAGATATTGAATTGAAACTTCACATATGTCTTCGGGGTTAAAAAACTAGTTGGTAGCATCAAGTCCCACAACTCTGACGTAAATTTTGGCCAAATTATGCCTAATTTTTGGACTTAAAAATCCTGGTTGAAGTTTTTCATGCAAGTACATGTACATATAGCTATTACTTATAGTCATAAAGCTTTGAAACTTATTTTTTTCTTTTTCTTACGCAATTACCAACCTCACTGGGTCAAGTCCCGTAACTCTGACATGTATCTTGGCCAAATTATGCCCCCTTTCGGACTTTGGAAAATCCTGGTTAAAGTTTTGCGTGCAAGTTACTTTCTCCAAGACAAATGCAGATATTGAATTGAAACTTCACATGTGTTTTCGGGGTTATTAAACTAGGTGATAACATCAAGTCCCACAACTCTGACATGCATTTTTGCCAAACTATGTCCCGTTTGAACTTAAAACTTCTGTTTTAATTTTTTAAGCAAAATGAGTATATATATATGAACATTTCAGTTTCCTACTAAATTTTCAGTTTTTATCCCTGATAAGATATATTGGCTATGGGTCAAGGGATTTCTGTCTCCAGTAGCACAGTTGGGGCCTAATGACTTTCACAGTATGATTCCAATAAACAGGGGTCATTGTTTATTGGAAAGACAGTCTACCTTATACAGTCCAAATTACAACATACACTCTTCCTGAAAACATCCCTTTTCCAGCATTAAATAAGGATTTGACGGTAATGAGAAGATTATGATAATTACTAATTAATAAGGGTTATACATTAATTGGTACCATATGGATCATATAGTACTAGCAACAGCCTTATCATCCTGATATATTTCATTTCATATCTTACAGTATATGCCAATGCATGTTTAGAAACTGAGGAAATACCAGTACACTGTACGGAAATTGCCCGAAATATCGCTCTTTTTGAGCCAGGTACCTCAAGGTCAAGCATCATTGATAGATAACTAGAATTACAAGCACCTCACTCTGTAGCAGAGAGAAATCAGCATGTGCATGATTATATAATGATCTGTAGATTGCTTATGATAAGGAAACCACATTCCTTTTATATGAGCTTGCAGTAGAGAAAGTAAATAAACATTTTTCTGTTTTTAAAACAAGTTTATTTTCCATTTTTAAAGAATGATAATAAAATTAATGACGATGAGTATTAAATTAAAACAATGTTTTATCTACAATAGAGGTGATTTATATGGACAATTTTGCTATAAAACAATTGTTAAAATACTGGTTATGTATACATGAAAGGCGAAACAATTTATCAACAGATACATCAAAAACAAAACACGTTAAATTAAAGTGTAACTTTCAATCATAACTTTAACTTTTGTTGCATCACATGGTTCCCTTAACGTAGCTTCCTCAAACTATATATACATTTTTATTTATTCACATTTCATAATTGTAAAAGTGTCAATATCTTCCGAAACCAGAAAGAGCCTGTATGAATGTTCTGAATAGTATTCCTTTTAACATATATTACAGTACTTAATATAATGTAGTGTTTCCAAAGGACTTAGTGTTGTTATATGTTCTAGTCCTTTAGGATCATGGAGTCTATTCATGTGGATGTATACTTCTATTGCGCTTAAACCGGTGCTTTGGGTGAGAATGTTGCCTGTTTCATTACCAGCCATATAAAGACTCCATCAAACCAAATTTTTTTGGTTGGTTGCATTCTACCCTTCCTCCATTCAACGTCTATTCAATTTATATGTATAATAGATTTCTGCTAAAGCTGGTGCTAGAGTTGCAAGAGTGTTGCAAATTTCACTGCCTCTCATGAGCAGACTGGATTCAACTGAGTCTGCTTTTATTTGCATGGTTGCGATCTATACTTTCAGAGATTCAATTAGATGTTTCAAAATAAATGATATTTATTTTATGCTAACTAATGAAATACTGTATTTTATCAGTTAAATGTATTCATATTTCATCACTCACACTGTGAAAATATGAAATCTATATTTTCACACTGTGAGAGATATAGCTCCGCCCCCTCATTACATTGTGTATGAATTGCAAGAGTGTTGCAAAATTCACTGCCTCTCATGAGCAGACTGGATTCAACTGAGTCTGCTTTTATTTCCATGGTTGCGATCTATACTTTCAGAGATTCTATTAGATGTTTCAAAATAAATGATATTTATTTTATGCTAACTAATGAAATACTGTATTTTATCAGTTAAATGTATTCATATTTCATCACTCACACTGTGAAAATATGAAATCTATATTTTCACACTGTGAGAGATATAGCTCCGCCCCCTCATTACATTGTGTATGAATTTTAAATCATTTGCTTAAAACAGGATGAAAATTGTAGCCGCACTTTTATTTTACTTAATGAGAATTTCATACCGTTAAGCAGCAAAAAATAAAACAAAATTGAACTTTATGTTGCATGCGTCTTTATAACGTCACAGCACGTCTGACGTCATGTCTATTTACTCGCGTCTGTTTCCCGCGCTGAAATCGAAATAGTTGCAAAATGCACATCTCAACGTAATTGAGCATAAAATCAAAAGAAAATTTGTTTGTTTTTCGTGAATATAGAATATAATTCACCTCGAAGTGAGAAAGTTTTCACATTTTCACTCGCGCTACGCGCTCGTGAAAATATTTGAAATTTTCTCACTTCTCAGTGAGATATATTCCATATTCACTCAAAACAAACAAATATCCTTTATATCTTCTGTATTATATTTCATCAAGCAATTATATATTTTGACATCATGTTTTCTGTCACTTCTTAACATTTTAATCTAACAAGATATTTACTAGTAAGCTTCAAAGCTACGTGCTATTGTCTGTATATTAGGGTTATGCTTTAGGGTTAGGGTCCTTAGTGTTCTGGACGGATAGAATAAGGAGTTAACATAAAGATGGACTTTGCTATTACTCTGTGCGTCCAATCTGGATCATGACATATATGATTCTTTACATAATACGTTCTATTAACTGCATGAATGACTACATACATTTATGAATTGACTGATATTTTGACAAAACTACGGTTGATCCAAAACGACGTATTTTCTTCATAACTCAAAAACGAGAAAAGAAACTAAAACAAAACCTCACTTCAAAATTTATTCCATTTAATTACGAAATTTAAAAGCCTGTGCACCAAATATTGACAGCGCTATTAAAATCAGAAATAGGTAAGGTTTGGAAACACGGGGAAAGTGTCGTAGTGACGTAGTTATTTCTGTCATATTATGTGTTTTAAAAGAATTTTGACGGCCTATTTCTATAGTTTTGATAAGCAATATACAAAATTATGTATTGTTTTATAACTTATGTGAAGACAAGCGTATAATTTGGAAATTCTGTATGTATTACCTATTTACATAAGCCATTCAGTGAACTAACTTACACAAATCTTCCCAAGCAGATATTTAATATACAATGTATGTGCATTTAAATTCGAATACATATTTGTTTGTTGCCCTACCTCAAGCAGAGAATAGAAAATATGTGAAAGTACATACTGTACAATTTTCAGTGTGGTATATTTCTAAATAACATTTATGAAATAAAACTAAGTAATTTTGGATCACCCCGTGTACATACTTATATAACGAATAGGCTGGCAGCTTTTAAATTTCCCATTACTGTTAAGTTATTCCTCAATATATTGATATCTGTATTTCAATATTTTTCCTACATATTTTTCAAAAAAAAAAACAAAAAACAAATATAAAGGTAAAACCAAATATAAAGGTAACGTATTTTAAAATGTTGTTAAATAAAGAACACAGTACTTGACAACGTTTGTATATTTTATACTTACAGTACTAAATAAATGCAAAGTAACTTATTTTTGAAATACTGTATAAATATATTGATACAGTAGAATAAGTGTAATGAAATGGTAACGTAAAATATGTAAAATAAGTTGCGTACAGAACCATTCCTCAAACTTAACCAATTACAAACAAATAGTAGTGATTGTATTCAAAATCTGTCTAAATTAAAACACTTTCTAAGTAATATGAAACAATAAAACAAGTTTAATGAAACGGTAACGTAGCTTGAGTAAAGTATGCTACATATTGATTTTTTCTTTAGTGATGGGTTTACGTAACATTTTCATATAATACAGTTCACAAATTCATTCATGTCAAGTTTAAAATAATACACAAGTAATGTACATGTTGGATTACTTTACAGAGGGTCAATTTACCCCACCCACCTAGCCTTGCCTTTATTCCATAAGACTTCGAGAAAATGTCTGCATTACAGGTAAAACCAGTTAAACATGAATCAAATTAGACTATAAAACAGTTTTGGTAATACTTGTTTGCTAAATCGTCTAGAAAAAGTTGATTCAATGTGTTGATAAGAGAAAACAATTACAATGTTCCCTCCATTTTGCCATTACAAAGTCACATATTTTATATAACAATTTATACGTCCGGTAAAAACCTTATTTGGGTATGTAGTCGAGCACGTTTGCAATATTAATGAATACTATAACAAGAAATAACCTCACTTTCCGTATTCTAACACAATCTTTTAAAAAAAACTGTACAATTGTCATAAAGCTTTGTAGCTATGTGACGGCCATGTTGAATTTTGGCCGCCATATTGATTTTGAGCTTTGGGTCTCGATCAAAAATTAAAGGTAATGTATCAAACTATAATCATGCAAAGTGGTTTGCTTTTAGCATTATCTGAACGATTCGGCCAATTTGGAGCTCTAAGCACTCTAACTATATGATCTTTACATAGTTTTCTTTTCAGAATGCTAATCGTTGTAATAGACATTGTCGGTTTATGTGTAGTCTGACTGTGAACATTGAATGCGGACTGTCTAGGGAGCGTTTCAAAACACTTTTTGTTCGAAATCAGAGTAATAACTCAGCAAACATTATTTCGAGCGTACGTGCCACGGCTTTATACCAAACACTTTCTACTATCACTGAAATCTGATGAAACGTTGATAAAAATTTCAAGCAGGGTTTAATCCCCTATAAATCTGCCTTCAGTAAAAAGAGGTAATCCCAAAGCAACGGAAGATTTTTTCCCAGTTCTGCATTTAAAAATTCCCAAACGAGTGTTATCTTTTAGGAATTTTGCCGTTTTAAAATAATTTTACTAATTTTGGTCATTAAAACGAAATAAATACTGTTGTACAATTTCTGAAATGCAATCCATTTATATTTTACACAAAAATATTTTTATTTAGATTTTTTTATTTGCAAATTTTCCCAAATAAAACAATTTCTAAGAGCATTTTTCTAAGTCCACTGGTGTTGATGGCGTTCCCAAAACGATGAAAAAGGACCTGTCTACATAATTTCTAATTCTGATAAGGCGTAAAGAAAAAAATGTTTGCTTCCGGTATCCCGACCTACCCTAAATTTTTTCCCCGACCCTAAATGTTTTTACGGCCTTGAAGAATATTTTTTCAACATTTTGATAAAAAGTTGCCAAACTGCACTTTATATCTTTGAAACATGGTCAGTGATGTTAGAAATCAACTTCCTGATGCTCTAAAGGCATAACCCCTTTTTTTTGTATTCATTGTTTGACAAAAAATAATTTTCGAAAGGTCTCCTTTAATAAAGAAAAATAAAAAAAAAAAAAAAATCGACATACCTACCCTACTTTTTTTAGCATGTTACCGGAAATAAAGAATATTTTTAGGCCTAATGAAATACAATTAATTCGTTATAATCATTCAACGTAAAATCCATAACTTATGAATAATTAGACATTCAACTAGTCCTAAGACGTTTCAGTCAAATCATTCAAACAGTATGCTAGGAGAAGTAGTTCAAACATTTTTTGCACTGCAGTAAAATCAATAATAAACATAACTCCGGCAGTATGTAGCAACGATATGCACATATCATTTCAGTAAATCCCTTAAAGCTCCGGTGAAATCTGGGCAGAAGGTTTGAAGATGAATTACAGAAATCTCTTCATAGACTTTATATATGGTAATCAAAGGGCCATTACTTAGTACAGGATCATTTAAACATAAACACAGTATACGTGCTCAGCTAGAACTTATACGGATCATTCCTATGAAATTGTATTCAAATCCTGCTAATTATACAGCAGTTCGGATAAGTTTCATTCAAAAAATAGGCACAAGGCTTTATACATAGAGGATATTTGTTTGTTTTGAGTGAATATGGAATATATATCATTGAGAATTGAGAAAAATTCAAATATTTTCGTCAGTGCATTCTTTTTATTTTTTATTTAATGCTTAATGTGCATTTTGCAATAATTTTTAATCTCAGCGCGGGAAACAGACGCGCGTAAACAGACTTTACGCACACAGCATAAAGTTCCATTTTATTTTAATTTTTGCTGCATAACGTTATGAATAAAGTAAATTAATTTGAATCGAGAAATATACTATAAAGAACAAAGTACGACTACAATTTTCATCACGTTTTAAGCAAATAACTCAAAATTCATAACAATGTATAAGTAGATCGGCATTTACAGTGAGTGATATCAGTGACTGATATGGATTATATCTCACTGATAAAACACAGTATTTCATCAGTTAGCATAAAATAAATAGAGGATATTTGTTTGTTTTGAGTGAATATGGAACGTTCAATTACGTTGAGATGTGCATTTTGCAACAATTTTTAGTCTCAGCACGGGAAACATACGCGCGTAAACAGACTTGACGTCAGACGTGTTGTGACGTTAGAACTACGCACACAACATAAAGTTCCATTTTATTTTATTTTTTTGCTGCATAATGTTATGAAATTCTCATTAAGTAAAACAATTTGGATCCAGAAATATACAATAAAGAACAAAGTGCGACTACAATTTTCATCCTGTTTTAAACAAATAATTTAAAAATTATACACAATGTATGAGGGGGCGGAGCTATATCTCTCACAGTGTGAACATACAGATTTAATATTTTCACAGTGTGAGTGATGAGATATAAAAATATTTAACTGATAAAATACAGTATTTCATTAGTTAGCATAAAATAAATATCATTTCTGTGAAGTTCCGTTTAAATCCTAGCAGAAGATTTTGAGAAGCTAAATCAAGCTATGTGAAGATGGACTGATGGACGCACATCTGACAAAGGCAGAAACAAATTGTACCAAATGAAGTGGGAAACATATTTTATGAAACTAATGTAGATTTACACTCTTTTCTTTTTAAAGAAATCTTATTCTAAGTACATGTATATTTTGGAGAGCTCTTGATTAAACACTTTAATCATGCTTGGTTAAAGTAACTCTTCTAATGTCTTATGAGAACATTCCTATACTAATATTCATTTAAATTGTCCCATATTTAATTACCTCCTACACAAGCATAGAACATAACCCAGACTCAGCTTTATACAGTCTGTTTATATGATACTTGAATAACGTTATGTCATAAACAAAGCCAGCTACTGTAACAGTGAACAAAATACAAGTATGTTTTGAGAAGACCCCCAGGATTTACAGAGCATTCACAGTTCATTGTCCACATCAGCTTAAGCCGACAATGTCTATTAATCGTGCATGCTTTTTTTCATGACTACAGGTAATCAAAGCTCTGAAAGCACAGAAAGGTTGAAACCTTTCGAAAAACATGTGGTTCTGGTAAGAAGTTAGTTCAATAACATTAAACTTGCACAGGACGCCTTTTAATATTTGGACGTTCAACATGTCCCTTTGTCAAGTTTAACTGAATGACAGCCATTTACATAGCAAAAATTTCAACCTTATTATATTGAAGTGTAATGTAGGAAAACTCTCAAACACGTGATATATTGGCTTTCCGTAATTTAAACTGCGCCAGGAATTACTTTCCCTACACATAGCACAGTCTATTCTAGCGTAATTTAATTAAATATCATGAACAATACAACGCACTAGTAAAAATATCTGCGGCCATTATTTAACGCACTTGTACCGCCGTATGCATGTACACTAGATTTTTAAACCGCTTTTATATGAACTCATAACTTAATGAAATAAATTTTAATTTAACACAACCAATAAATGCTGGTTACACCCATCAATTATAATCATATGCACACTACACAGACAATACCTTAGTAACGGGCCGCATTTTTTATAAAATCCGACCATGAGAATACTTTGCGTCTAAAATCATTTTTTATAATAAAGAAAATTGGACAGTTTCGTGTTGTGATACAAAAGCGAATGCATGTAAATTTCACTTTCAAAGTGAGGACAGGTCTTCGCTAATTTCAGTAAGACAGTATGTTCAATGGATGTGTAAAATAGGTTTTCTTTGTCCGTTGTTGGTATTTACCTATCACATTTTGGTCACTTCCACCGTGAACTTGTAAATCTTTCCGCAAGATATTTTGCGGAAAGGTCTACCGGAAAATTTATAAAAACTTCGATAAAACATCGGACTATATGAAATGTCAAAATCGTAAAATATTGAAGTCCGACGATTACTTATCGAACTAGTAAGAAGTGTGTATGTAACCTTCACTTTCACAGGGGCTGGATTTTTAGGGCATGAAGGTAGTTATTCGCCGGATATGCCACTGTGACCATGGTCTACTCGAATTTAGTCCATATAAATAGATTTTCCCCGACTAGTAAAACCTATTTTCATGTCAAATATCAGCTTTATTTATGCTTGTTTGTAAGAAGAATGTCTGCTGATGTTTTAAGCTACGTTATATGCTTCAAAAAGTTAGTCGAAGCTGTTTGGTAAAGTTAAAGTAAAGTTTGTATTTCCTGCTGTCTACCTATACCATATTTGCGTTTCCAAACAATGTTTATTCAACAGAAATTACAAACTCATTGTGTACATAAATGCGCTTCCCTTGTTTCCAAACTGCGCTTATCATTCAAGAAAGATTAAACAAACAAAAGTTTCATTGTGGTCCTACTGCTCACCAGGGTATCAAACGCTATTCTCTAAGTAATCAGATCTCCAATAGTTAAGCTCCAATATTATTTATGTTTGCTATGTGTCAAGTTTTTTTCCTATAATTGTAAGTTGAAGCATATTTCCAAGAATTGCTAAGTTGTGGGGATAAATTAGTAAATCAAAAGAATTATCAAGCGTAAATTAGAAGGATATGAAAATAATATTGTATAATCAGAAGAATACAGGCAATGCACATCGTACAGTATCAGAATGCACTTGCTGCAGGCACAACACACAGAAAAGTTCAACTCCAAACATTCAACACCTCAAAAGTTAAACTCCAAGATCATTCTCCAAGTAATCAGATCGCCAAAATTTTTAATTTGCTCACCTACCATGACTGTTTGCTAGGTTTCAAGTATTTTTGTTTTTGTACAGTTGCTAAATTGTGAGGCTTAATAGATAAATTAAACGAGAATTATGATTTGTTCTGGGAGGATTGGCATATAAGTGAGAACTGTTCTAGAAAGGTTCAGAATTCAAAAACTACACATGTATACCATCTTGGATGTACCTCTGCGTGTCGGTCTTTAGATTACAGTATGTTATAGTTTCGAAAACTAAAGAACAAATCTACAGTTGGCAGCAGGCAACAACAAATAATACACATTCTTGACCTAATCAATACTACTTTCTATGTTCACCAGTCTATTGTACATATAATGTTTGAGTTAATGTTTTCTTGACAAATCGTTATGTATTAAAAAATAAGGCTACTTATTAAGAAGAGTCATTTTGTCGACATCCACAAAACAAAAACACAATTTTCAGATATATAGAATAATGTTTTGACAAATAAGAATCTTATTCTTAACTTAGTCTATAAGCTAGAAGACATATTTTAAAAAGTATTTCTACGTAGCTAGGTTCAAAATATCGAGTAGAATAGAAAAATCTAATTATTTTTCGAAATTTAACACGACACCACATAATACACCAGCTTTCACAATTCTTGGAGCAAGGGATGTATAATTCTACACATTTCTGCGAAATCAACTTCTTGTTTAGCTGACCCTAGAAATAAAATGTACTGATGTCACGACTTAAGTAATCGTGACACCAAAATATTAAAAATGTTGCCACCCTACTCCTTTAATTCATGGGTTGTTGTCTTTAAACTCCACTACCTTGTTAAAAATGTTTGTACAAACGACCGACCCTACGAAAATAACCGTAGAAGTCAGTGGGGTCCACCAAGCTAGAAACTAGACCTGTATCTACCCCAAGATCCTGCTGTTTCGACTTCCTTTGAGATAAGAAAAAGAACTATACACATGAAAATCGTCGGGAGAAGACGCAAATGCCCCCTGCTATGCTTTGATTCAATTTTGCTTAAAAGAAATCAAACAGTTTCATTTATCGGGGACACATGTGGGCCAACATCGAGAAACCTCACATCAGGCAAACACCCACATTTGATATTCTAAGATAAGATTTATTAATTGAGTCGGAAAGACAATTACAAGTAAAATAAGCTCTGATGAGATTTTTAACCGACTATAAATTTTCGTTATGTACTGCTTTGATTCTATTTTGCTTAATAATCTATTTTAAAAACTCTGTAGCTTTTACTTTGTTTTATTAACGTTTATCAAAATGACAACTTTCATGTGAATTTTTCAATTCAACAACAATTAAAATACAAATCCGGAACTGATGTAATGTTGTTAAAAGGCAAAGTAAGGCATTGATGATAAAATCATCTTAAAACTATTATTGTTAAGAATGGAAAATATTGAAAACACAAATTGAAATCAATCGCAATCTGGTTTTATTTTACAAATGTTATTTCCATACAATTTTAGAGAGAACTTGTTTAAGCACGAAACACTAAGAGAATAATTTTAAAAAAATAATGTTTCAAATGTACCGGAATATCATTGACAATAGCGAAAATTTAAAAAGTGCGCTGTTTGCACCTGCGTATTGCGAACTAAATATAACAAAAACATATTAAAGTTTACGTTCCTAATAAGTTTTCTGCAGATTTGTAGAAACATGCCGTGACTGAAGGTATATGGCAATATTGTACCGCCCAACAAAAAAAAAAAAAACGAAAAAACCTAAAGTACAACCCTGCGGCATTCTGCATGTAACGTTCGAATTAAATGAGCGTGTTAATCTTCTGCATTGCCCTGCTTGATATAAAGGATTAATTGGACATGTATAAGTAGATTTCTTTGGCCCAAACCCTGAAATACCAGAACAAAGAGATACATCATAAACATACTACCGTCCTTAAGATAAGTGAAAGATATTTAAAGGCCTAGATCTTGACAGTGGGCCAATGGATTTCTGTCTTCATTAGCACAGTTGGGGGCTAATAACTCTCACAGTATGGTTCCAATAAACAGGGGTCATTGTTTATTGGAAAGTCAGTCTACCTTATACCTGTGAGAAGAGGAAACTGTGTATTTTATTATCAAACTTTTATTTAATACACATGTGATAACTTTAAAGATTATATCTATTTTTGGCATTTCTTTATTAAAAGAAAAATGTTCGTTGTTCAATAATAAGAAACTTATTTAGGAATATATCACAAATTTCACCAGGAAGAAAACGAAGTTTTTAGTTTTACAAGTTCTATCTAGAGATGAGCACACATTTAAATTTGATATTTAAGAAAAATGTGACATTCACTCCTCTGAAGTTTTATTTTACTGCTTTCTTAATATTGTAAGGGACATTTGTATAAGAATGAAACCCCAATGTGCTTTTCAATGTTATAAAGTAAAGCATGCAAAAAAGGTACACCTTATGCAACTTATTATAAAAATTGAAAACACAAAAATATGATTTTATTCTGTCATATTATTTACCAATAATGGTGATTGCATGTATAAAAGAAAATCATTTTTCCATTCTTTTTGTAAGTATTGTACATAAATATAATGGTTAGATTACTTTCACAGCTATGACCTTTTTCATTATTATGATATTGGCAGATATTGTTTGCCAATACAAAGATATTATTGAGTTTTCACTATACCTGCATCTTATTATCATTATTATTATAATTTATTATTATTATAATTTATTATTGTTATTATTATTATTTATAATAAAAAACAACAATATAATGATATTAATAATAATATTAATAATAATAATAATAATGACAATGATGATAATTATAATATTATTATTATTCTATTATGACGAAAATATTTTAACAATGTACCAGTTATGTCTAGTGGGCCGTTGTTAGTTGTAATAGTACATATACATAATGTATAATGAGAAGAAACTTTTGGAGTTTTTTAATTGGATACTTTGGTTGTCATATATAGAGTGATCTAGGCCTGATAAGAAATTTTACAATAGAGAACCAACAAAACCTATTATGTGGGATTTAATGCGAGACTGCAAACTGATGAAATTGATCTTCAACAAAAATATACCAAACTCAAGAAAAATACATGGTACTTAATACGATAACAATTTACAAACGAAATTACTTAAAGAAGACTTATATTAATTCAAGTATAGAATTTAAATAGCTTAGCAACATTATGAGTGTTTTCATATTGAATTAAACGAGTTGATAAAGTTATAAAGTGAGCTTCGAGCATTTTTGATCTTTTATAAGAGCGTTAATAGACTATTTGTGCAAAGCAATATATAATTATTTATTTATATGTTATGCTTTTCTCCTAATACTTAAACATCTACTTTATGTTTTACTATGTACAAAACCAACGAATTCTTATTAACACATTGTCAGTAAAACTTAATCAATTCACTTTATTATAAATTTGTATAGCTATTATTCACGCGACGTCAAAACATTGAAAAGCAAGTTCTCTAAAAGGGTTTTTTCTGTGATCATATAGATAGAAAACATCGTGTAAACAATATATTAAAATTGTACATAACAAATTTTATTTTATTTACAAAATTGGAAAACGACCAAAGATTAAATAAAATGTAAGAGACAGTTTATAAAATTAAATGGTTTGCTCAATTGATGATGTTAAGACAAAAAGAAAATGGTAAAAAAAATTGATAGAATTCCAATATAGTAAATGTTAATTTTTGATTTTAAGCTCAAAACGGTAACCTAAAAACATTATTTTGTTAATCACAAAGAAAGAATATTTGAAAATCTTATCATATTATACATCATCATTAGATTATGTAGACTTTTGAGAGAAATTATCTTCCAAGGATGGGTTACCAATTTCTAATCTAAAAATTAAATCAGATTGCCACATTTATCAATAATGGTTTGAAAATGGAAACTAGTGTTATTCGATTATATATTGAAAGTAAAATTTGGAGAATTCACTTGAATCTAGGAAAATGAGATTAGTTCAAGGTGAAATTACCGATAAAAATTTGATAATGCTCTCACATTTAATTAATTACAAATAAAATCCCAGTCTGGTTTCTATACCTTGTAGATTTCTTACCATAATGATCTGTGTTGCATTTCTGCCGCCAAACTTTTATATATCACATTTTTTGTGTATTATAATTTTTTCCGAAAATTGTCAAACTGTCCAAGTACCTGGTTGAAAGCGTCTATAGACAACTGAACATTACAAGTGAAATACTTACTACAACAATAAATGTGATGTAAAAAATAGTAGGTATATCTTTTGAATAAAAGACTAAAACAGTTTTTTCTAATTCGCATTTTAGGCCCTATCCAGAGCAAGCAACTGCTGATTTCAATCTGGGCCAAGATAATACATGTATTTTTATCAACTTGCCAAGAAAGCATTATTGAGAAAGTTGGGAAATACAAGAAGTGCTAATTGACTTTAAAAAATGCAATTTTGAATAGTGAATAGATGACTGACAATGTTTCTGTCTTGTCAGATATGTATCAGAACATTTCTACGATTTATTAACAATGATAAGAGCTATTCAGTTAAAGCCTTTTAAAATGCAATTTTGTAGTGAATTTGGAGCCTATTGGGTACGTCAGCTGTAACTTTTAGCAAATGTCAACTTTTGCATTTTATAAGGTAACTTATAAGTTTGCTTTATGGAAAAGTTACTGAGTTATGAGCAATACACTCAATTAGAATTTGATCTAATGGGCACAATGCTACAGATACTACTGCAATGGCCGTATTGGTCTGGCTATCAACAGTTAATTTTATATAGATATTCTGTGATAACATGGTGTAAATATTCAGAAAACCAATATAAGTTGTCTTTAAAGAACGTTGGGCATTTATCAAGCAGAAAAAATGGTTTATAATGGGGAGAAAATCTAGTAAGTACGTTTTTGTTATGTAGTTTTTTTTTTTAGCAGAAACTTTCTATGTATAAAATGTTGATCATAGTGCTTGTAAAGCAAAAAGGATCTTAGTGTCTCTTTTAGCATCTTTGAATCATTTAATGCCATGACGAAAACTACATTTTAAGTTGTTGATGCTAAAATAGCCCCAATAGTATGTATATAGGATCTGAAATTTGGGGTTTAGATTATATGTATGAAATTGAAAAGGTACAAATGTATGCTTGTAAACGGTTTATGTCAGTTCCTCTTAAATCTTGTAATGCAGCTGTTGCTGGTGATTGTGAAAGATATCCTATGCATGTTATAGCATCAAAACGTTGTATAAGGTATTGGCTCAGGATAATAAATATGCCTGATTATAGATATGTTAAGAAATGTTATCAGATGTTATATTATTATGATAGTATTGGTTACCAAAATTGGGTAACGAATGTAAGATTAAATTTATACAGAAATGGATTTGGGTATATTTGGGAAAATCAGAATTGTCAGAACCCTGAATTATTTGTATGCCAGTATGTGCAGCGATTAAAGATCAATATTTACAAGAATGGTCGGAAGAATGTAATAATAATGCCAAGTTGATCTCTTATAGGCACTTTAAAACAACCTTTATGTATGAACCTTATCTTGATATATTAGATATTAAGAAATATAGATATGCTTTCAGTACTTTGAGAATATCCTCACATCCGCTAATGATTGAGCAAGGTCGTTATTTTGGTATAGACAGAGACAGGAGATTTTGTTTTTATTGCAAAAATGTTGTTGAAAATGAATGTCATTTTATATTAGTATGTCCTTTGTATAAAACACTTCGAGAAAAATACATACCAAAAAAATTCTATGAAAATCCAAATGTTCATAAATTTAATATTTTGTTGGCTTCCAAAAATGAAAATATTATTAAAAATACTGCAGTTTATATATATAATGCTTTAAAGTTACGGCTGTCTGAGATAGAGATAGTTTAAATTTTGTGTTGTATGTTTTACATATGCCATAACTATTGTATTTATATTTTGTATAAGTTTTATTTTATGAAAAAGCATTACTTTCATTATAGCCAAGATATTGGTCTTGCCTTGACAAGGCTGATAGTTGGGCATAGTAACAAAGGTACAGATATTAATCTATTCTGTCCATGTCTTTTCTTTATTTCGTTTCGGCAAGATACATGGACAGGCATGTATTGAAGCTTTAAAAAGTTAGAAATTATGTACAAACCTCTTTCTCAAAACAAATGCTTTTTATGACATGAGTGATATAAATAGTTAATATTTACTTCATTATTCCTTATAAGAGTTGTTGTATGTAAATGTTATGTTTGTATATATGTATAATGTATATGATTGATGGTGTATGGGCCGGAGGCCTAAATCACAATAAAGATTTGTATTGTATTGTATTGTACATTCACTGACGGAAAATAATTTTCTTTCAACCCCAATGCACACGTCTTCATGGTCTAGTGGGGACCCCTGTTGTGCTAGTTGCCCTCTAATTAGCTACATTTACATAATCGCTCATAAGCAGCAGATAAGCTTGGAGTTTTTAATTGGATTTTTGGGGTGTGGGTCACTTATATAGTAGTGGATCTAGGCCTTTAAGAATTTTACAAAATAGAAAACCAACAAAAACATAAGGGAGATAATGGAGAGATTGCAATATCAGATGAAAAATGCATCTTCAAATAAACAATATCCAAACTCTAGAAAAAAATACATGGTAGTATTACCGAGAACTAATTTAGCAAACTGGAAGTTTACTTAAAATGAATCTGAACTTATTTTTAATTCAATATTTTTATAGAACATTTACAAAGAATTAGACTTAGAGGACATTATATGAGTGTCTTTTCATATTGAATTTATAAAACGAGTTGAATAAAGTAATAAAGTGCGAGGCTCTGCCGAGCATTTTATCAATTTTATTCAACGAGTTCAATAGACTCAATGTGGAAAGTCACAAATATAATTATTCTTTCTATCACATGTTAGCTTTTCCTGCCTAAACATCAAACAGTCTACTTTTTTTAACTATTATAAAACCAACGTTTCCTTTACTTTAAACGACGTCGACGTAAAAGCTTTATTTATTACACTAGTATATTATCAAATTTAGGTAATGGCTTTATTTCACTCCGCGACGTCAAACATGTGATAAAGCAAGTTAGTCTCCCAAAAGACCCTTCTTTTCTCGTGAAACTCATTTTATAGATAGAAAACATCTCGTGAAAACAACTATCATTAGAACATATGTACAAATAAATTATTTTTTTATTATCAAAAGGGAAAACGATCCTAAATATTATAATTAAACATCTGTAATGCTACTCGTCCACAGTTTAGGTGAAAATGTTCAACATGTTCATTTCTACCAAGTTTGACATAGAATGTATATATGACAATGGAAAATGAAAAAGTGGGTGAGAATAAAATATTGATAAAAATCCAAGAAGAATGTAAATTTTCTGTATTATTTCAAAAGCGTCAACAACGGTTCACTACCCTCTGAACAATATTTTTGTTTATCTACAAATGTATAAGAATATCTTGCAAAACTCTTATGTCAATAAGTTTATACTACTAGTCACTTTAAGAGTAACATTTTGTATGGACTTTTGAGAGAAATTATTTTCCGCCTAAAATGGATGGGTTAATTCCTTAAACGTATAATTATATAAATAATGATTTCCATTATAACTCAATAATGTTGAAAGTATTGTAAAACTATTTTATTACCGTAATTATAATATTAGACAGTATATAAGCGGCCGCAGACATGCAAACTTAGAAATCTAGGATCACACATGCAAGATTAGTCACGGTCTATGAACTTCCGACCAGTTAGATTTGTGAAATCGCTCTCATCATGTGTTAATTACAAATAAATGATCCCAGTCTGGTTAATAACAATACCTTCGTTAGATATCTCTTGGACTCATAACGATCTGTGCTTGCATTCAGACTGCCGCCAAACTAACATCTTGAGCTGTTATCACACTGCTTTTCTCGTGTATTTATAATTTTTCAAAATATTTCAAACACATTTCTATCAAGCTACACTGGTTGAAGAGCTGTTATCGCATTGGAACATACTACAAGTCATAGAAATACTGTTATAACAAACAGATAAAAAGAGTGCCAAACTGTAACAAATACGCCCTTCACGGTAGGCCCTATATTACTTTTGACTTTTAAAATACTGTACTCAAAGAGCAGACTAGTTGTCAAATTTCTGAATTTCGCCATATTCAAGGGCCATACCTCCAGAGCGATTAAGACTATTCTGCTGATTATCAATCTTGGGCAAGATAATACAATGTATGCTGGTTATCAAACTTGGCCAAGATAATATGCCAATAAACATTCTGACGGAGTTTGTGGAACATACAAGAAGTGCCTAAATTATTAATCAAACACTGTCAATCTTCGCAATTTTTTTGTAATTCAGGGTCGATAACTCAAGACTGACTGGGACAATCCGATTTGTTGTTGAAGTTGCCGAGATATTATGCCCATTAACATTGTGACTACGTTTAGTTAACAATGGATAAGAGCTATTCAAGTTAGAGAGCGGACACTGTCAATATTTGCAATTTTGAGTAATTCTAGGGGCCGTCACTCTGGAGACGCTGATCCGAACTGGCTGGTTATCAAACTTCAACTAGATTTTATACAGGTTCACACTCTTTATAAGTTTTGTTTATTTCTGGGGAAAATTACTGTAGTTATTGAGCAAACACTGTCAATTTTAGCAAACTTTGATCATCCAACGGCCACAACTCTACAGATACTAGCTCGAATTGGCCGCGTATTGTCTGGGTATCGAACTTGGCCTAGATTTTATAGTGATACATCTTCTGTATAGACATGGTTGACATCAACGAATAATTACTCAAGGTATAGAGTGGTCTCTATAAAAATTTGGCAATTTTGATCAATTCAAGGACCACAACTCCGAATTGGCTGGTTATCGAACTTGGTCTAGATTTTATAGTAATATATCTTCTGTATAGGTATTTTTTGTTTTTTTTTGTTTTGGGTTTAACGTCGCACCGACACATTTTAGGTCATATGGCGACTTTCCAGCTTTGACGGTGGAGGAAGACCCCAGGTGCCCCTCCGTGCATTATTTCATCAGGAGCGGGCACCTGGGTAGAACCACCGACCTTCCGTAAGCCAGCTGGATGGCTTCCTCACGTGAAGAATTCAACGCCCCAAGTGAGGCTCGAACCCACATCGATGAGGGGCAAGTGATTTGAAGTCAGTGACCTTAACCACTCGGCCACGGAGGCCCCTTCTGTATAGGTATGGTTGACATCAAAGAAGCACTACTCTGGATATCGAGCGGACATTGTCAATTTTTGCAAATTTGACCAGTTCAAGGGCCATACCGAGCTAGGCCTAGATTTTATGGGGATACACAATTTGCATAGGTTTCGTTTAGTTCCGATACAAAAGACTAAAGTCATTGAGCTGACACGATTTTTCAACTCGCGGCGCCGCCCGCCCGTCTACATGCCCATTTAGTCCAAAAGGGCGTATAAAAAGTGTACGGATAGTTACGTCGCTGAAGTACAATAATCAGTTGCGAACTTACCCCTTGCTGTGTCTTTGTCTTTACTATCACGTAAAATATTCACGTCAGCTGAAGAGCTGAAATGAACTGGGAATTTTCACTTTAATTATCAGTTTATTCCAAAGTTATTACAAACCGTAATACCTCATTACAAGCTAATAATTATAATACTGACTTGTCATAAATTATTGTGAATATTAAGGTAGTTCTGCACGTTTGATAAACAGGAATGGCGTAACGTCCTTATCCGAAAAACGTGGAATGAATCCTGGACTCAGTATACGGAAACGAAAATCATTTTATGAATTAAAGGAAATCCGTGAGTAAATTTATTAATACAACAACGTTACTGTCTATCTTAAGACTAAATATGTTATTAAAACGTCTTGCACGTTAAATTATTTTCAATAATGTCTTAAAATCAGCTTGAATTGTGCAGATTGATTTAATCTTGAGCAGATATCTCAAAAACTATCACACGGACCTATACATTTTATTTCACCTTACTTTAGGCCATATGGTATTTACGACTGTGAGAAGTTTCATTAAAATCTACATTGCAGAAGAAATTCTATTCGCGAAAATGTTAACAAAATTGTGATTTTCACAAAGACTCCCATTATGAAAACTTGTGTGAAGTCCAAATTTTTGAAATCAGTCGAAGTAGAATTTCAAGCGTACGACCATATCGTTTTTATCTGAGGAATTTCATAAGTATACTCTGAAGATTTGAAACATCAGGGTTTAATCAAATTCTACATTGTAGAATTGTTATTGATCCGAACGTGCAGAATTAACTTAACATAAGGCAAGAAAACAATTAATACAAACATTATAAACAGACAATAATTGCAGTACATACTTCTGTTATAACAAGATCATTATCAACCTAGACAATATATAACCTAAGAAATCATATACTGATATCAATGAAAAGTACTGTTCATGAGATCAGTCCTATATATATATGGAAATGTTTTATAGCAGCTGAAGAACGCCCTCACGGACCGGAAATGTTTTCTTTTTTTGCGTCAGAAATGTTGGTTTTTACTGGTAAAATCTTTCTCCTTTGTCTGTCGAAGTGGAATTTTTCTTTAAATGAGTCTCATTTTTAAATATTCTTTGAAAGAGTTATAGAATTAATACAGATTCTAAAACCAGCTGAATTACAAAATAAAATGTTAAATAATTGAGTCAGAAACATACGAAAACTAGGCAAGAGGCCTGTACGAAGGATTTTGAACCAACAACTGTGGTTGGATACGCGCATATCCATAACATTTACAATCCCCCATAACAAATAAACTCCGAATGATACCCAAAAAAGCAATTAACGTTTTTCGACATATACTGCCAATCATTTATGCTTTTATACGGCAACGTAGCCTAAAATGTAGCCTAAACAGAGAAGCCTTGCATCGAAAAGTTCTGTTGAAATTTTCTGCATAAATAAATACAACCAGAAACAGTATAACAATTTTATATCAATGAACAAATACTTCGTGAAATTACTACTAACACTTTGTCCATATATTCAAATAAATCATAAAAGGAACGAAACTCTTACCAAAATAAGGGGTTAATCTACTGTTTGGTCCACTGTTTTCTCTTTAAAAAACGACAACAACTTGCGTATTAAACATCATTCTAAAGAACTCCAAGGGAGCTAAAGGAACTCTTAAATCTTCTAAATATCTTGATCAATTTTGAAATGGTTTTGGTATGGTATTTTAGTCATTTTTGACATTTGGACACCAATGGTTTATCATATTATTTGATTGTAAATCTTGGCTTTATTTTTTGACATATTACTATAAATCTTTCAGAAGAAAAGCAACATTTCCTTGGTTAGTAAACTTTCCTAAAAACTTCCAGATCTTTTTTTTTAAAATCCATACTCTATAATTTTACACAAGAAAAATACATTTTGGCCGTACCTCAACTTTTTTAAATAGTTCTTACTACATGTACCTCCCATAGACACTATAGTATGATTTATTACCCGCCGCCATGAGGCAGTGGGTTTATTGGTATGCTAAAATTTTTTCCCGGGTGGGACATGGAGCAAGTCACGTGACAGGTTTTCGATCCTGTACAGACCTTTTTTTATTCGTAGATGTGTGATGCACTTATACTTTATTTAAATGATAAAATGTTCTATTTATATTTATATATTTTATTATTTTTCAAAAAAAAAGATAAGAAAAAAACTTGGGTCACGTGTCAAGTTTCGGCCATCTTCGTAACACACCGTAAGCTACGACCCTTTCGGATGACCGTGACCTAATTCACACGATCCTTTTGTTTACATTTTTATTTCTACAATTTTCGTCTTTCATGTGGTAAATTTGACTTGGAGACAAGAATTATATAATTTGGTGGTAATGAAGGATTACCACGATCATCGGAGATTTGTGGAATTATGTTTTTAAAGACAGATATTGTAAAAACAGGTTTATGTGTATGACCTCATCAATATCTGCGTACATAACATGTAAACAAATAACCAGCTGTTCAGTGAGATGATAACCTTTGATATATAGAGATATGTAAAGTTTGTTGAGTAAATAGAAATGTGTTTACATTACTTCTGTTAGGCTTCTGGTTAGGAAAGTGTGGTTAGTTTGCATAAACTATAGATATTAGATTTTTTAGGATATAGTTTTATATATTTAGATTGCCATGACCTGTAGATGACCCAAAATGTTTTTGAGATCATTAGCTCACAAAATATTGCTCACAATAAAAAAGGACATTCATTATGACCGATCTGAATATACATTTCTGGCGGCGGAAAAACTTTTGACTTGTAACTATATCTGGTTCTCGTAAGGTAACACCGACATTAAAGATTCCTGTTACGGAGCTGGTGGAAAATTGGGAAAACATTACTAGTTTAGATGGCATTTTATCATGCTGTTGTCCAACGTATTAAACGCATGGTTAATTACAACCATACAAAGAACATTGTAGTTATATTTCTGCTGATAGACAAGTGTACATAGTTCAGATAGAAAGGCTTCTACATTCGTAAAATTTGTCTTTCAGATAGGAAATATTAAGCATGTTAAAGAATATAGTTGTTGTATATGGTGCTTGTCAACAGGGATTGTTGAAATATCAAAAGGGTACCAGGGAATATTTTGTTTTCTAGCCAGAATTTATTATGGAGAACATGTTTAAGCTAAAAATAGGATGTGGCGCACATTATAATTTGTGAGGTATATGCAAATGTGATCTTATATCTATTTATAAGAACATGTTTTCAAACACAGTCAGAGTAGCAAATTATGAAACACTCTTAATGTCTAACTGTTAAAAAGCTTTACACACTTTTTCTCTAAGTCTATGTTTCATCAGTCATATCTTAATCCCAAAACATCATTGAGGCAACGAGTATCCTTCAATAAGTTGAAGTTGCTATCTTCATCATCGACAACTTTTAGCATCATTAAACCTTACTACAAAATACAAAACGTTTAATATTAGGAATATTAATTACCCTTTACTATTATTGTCACAAATTCTTTAATAACCATACAACTGTATATAGTATAGTCATGTATAATCATGTTTGGGAGGCTGCTACCTGTTTTCAAGGTAAGACAAACTTAATTTAGGCGCCTGGATACTAGTGTAACTTTGAATTGTTTTAAAAAGAAATATTTTCTTCGTGTCAATCAATGATCATCATGTCTTTAACAGCCTCTGTTAGCAAATCTATTTTTCTTTTACAATCAGATTTATTTCTGAAGTGATATGCATGCCTTACAAGATCTTTTGTCCGTGTTCGGAGGTCATCGTCCCCTGGACAATACCTGTGCAACAACCTAATTGCAGTAAGGTCAGGGTGTGGTTTTGTTGGTGAATTATAACTTGTTTCGTCTTTCGAAGCTAAACAGTACGATTTCATATTTTTCCCCTGACAAAAATATCTATCATCTTCCCTGTTTAGTTCATATCTCTTCAGCGAAAGGTCTTATACTTGGTTTTGGATATCTTCCGAAATAATCTCTTTTTCCACTGTTCATTAAGATCTTCAAGTTTGTATTCAGATGCTAAGTAAACCAATTTCTTCTTCATCTCTGTAAGATTGTACTTTTCAGCAAAAGCGATATTACTGTATATTTCTTTTACATTTCCTTTCCTGTGGTGCTGTTTTATAACTTGGAGGAGAATCTCCTTACACCTACACAACAATCGTTGCACACGGTACTCATCCGCAAGCGGCAGAATCTTATGCACTGAGTGTTCTGCGGAGAAATAAATCTTCATGTGTGTCTTATGAACTAAATATCAAAGACAATTATAAAATCAGCGACTAAATGAAATATGATAATTTCAATTACCATTACCATTTTGTCAAATTCAAGCCGAAGGAAAACATTCTTATAAAAAAGTTATCATTTACAGTCGGTCAAATCGATGCATTTCTCCCAAGACTATCAGGTGAATTGTTTACACAGGGGCTTTTTAGCTCGACTATTCGAAGAATAGATAGAGCTATTGGTCTCACCCATCCGGATTTGGTTAGGTTTTTGTATGTAAGCTGGTATCTCAGTAACCCCTTGTAGGAATGGATTGAAACTTCACACACTTATAACTATTTTTTTTTTTTTTTTTTTTTTTTTTTGCTTTTTTATAAATTATGCCCCTTTTTCTACTTACCAGTTTTCTGGTTACGTTTTTGTATGTACGCTGGCATCTCAGTGCCCACTTTTTGGAATGGAATGAAACTTCACACACTTGTTCACTGTGATGATCTGACATGCATTGCGTAGGTTTAACTCTACTTTGCATTTTTTTTACAAAATTATGCCCCTTTTCCGACTAAGCAATCTTTGGTTAAGTTAATTGTACTAGTATGTAAGCTGGTATCTCAGTAACCACTGATGGGAATGGATTGAAACTTCACACACTTGTTCACTATGACAATCTGACATGCATTGTACAGTGTAAATAACTCTCTGTTTTAAAAATTTACAAAATCATGCCCCTTTTTCGACTTATATTCATTCAATCGACAAGGCTATTGAATAGTCAAGCGTAGCTGTCCTCTGTGAGTTCTTGTTAATATAATTGTGTTATACAAATTTATCTTACCTGTCACAACATCCATTTTATCAGGGTAAATGCAGTAAAGAAACTGAACAAAGTTCTGACTCTTTTTTCCAGGTAATTTTAATTCTTTCTGGTCAGTTTCTTTAAAGCCTGATTTCAACATAGCCTTAAAGACAAGAGATGCAATGCACAACACAGATTTCGATATTGGTATTCGACTGTCATCTAAAATCAAAGTGAGATCAGCTTCACCACTTGCACCTCCAAATTCACTGTATGTCAAAACTGTACTTCTGTAAGAAAGAGTACAAGTTTGAAAAAGTTTTAGTTTGAAAGTGCAATAAAATGCATATCATTCATACTGAAATGAGGCTAATGAACGATTATACTGGGTTTTAAGAGCCACAATTTTGTATTCCAAGTCTAGCACAATCTTGACTGAAGTACACATTAGATTTATGTTCAACAGATGATATCGAGAAATAGTTATGAGTATGCGCAGCCGTCACAACCTAATGCGTAATTATTCTGACTATAATGGGGATTTTGGTATTTAAAAGGTAGAGGAGGAACTGTGGCCGACTGCTTCAAATATACGACTTCAATATTTCGCGAAATAAACAATAATTGCCCCGGTAAATATTGAACAAAATTCCTAACTAATCGTATTTGTAACTACCTTACGTATTAAACAGCCACTTGCCTTGAGCTGTCAATCAGCTCACGTCCCGAATTAACCTTTTATTCTTTTCTTTAACTTGCCTGAAGCAGTAACCTACTTTGACCGGCTGCTTAATTCAGGTTTGACTATACATTAAAGGCAAACTAGTAATCAGGTAAAGTCAATAATATCTACATGTACACTTGATTTAATCACTTTCAAAGTATTGTTTTCTACTTAAAACATATTGTTATAATGGATTTTTTCTGTATGTTTATGTTGTTGTTTTTGATGACATTTATTCTAATTCTTGTTTTAGATGAGGACAATTTGGAAAATGTTTTTAAGATTAATCAGCAACTCAAAATGTAACAGTTATGTAAGGAACCAGAATCAAGATCAAAGGACAACCTTTCATTTGAAAATCATAAACATCATTGTGGATCACTTATTTAGCAAATTTTGAAACCATTTCCTTTGACATTATCTAAAGCTAAATATTTTGACTTAAACTTATTTAAATTGTGATCTAAGAAAAATGTGGCTGCTAATTATTGTATTGTTTATAAACACTCTGAATTTTACAGTTTTGGGAGACATTGTTTTCAATTCAATTGTGTATTATTCTCTGTGATATCATCAGGAACATTGGGTTTTATGTTTGAAAACTTGTAAAGTGGATGCATAGTTTGATTGTAATCAGAATCAAACTTGAGGGATCTATCAACAACTTAACAAGGCACTTGCATCCAAATTTTTGTTGATATTCTTGTTACAATCTGTTGCTTTTTTGTCTTCAGTACATATATGTTAAGAGAACGTATGAAAGAAAAACCAAAACAGATTGATACAACTCGATTTATTTTTGTGTCTTCATTCAAGAAGTCTGTTGACATTTCTTATCATAGTTGTTATGGCAATAATGAAATACATTATTGCAGAGTTTAGCATTATAAACACTAAAAAATAGCCAAGAATGCGGTTTTAAAGGCGTACGCTAGAATTCCCTGTATATGAGATGGGCGAAAACTTTCCCAATAACAGAATTTCTTTAAACTTTGGATATTGAAGGACAATCATCTAAGAAACAAAAAATGCAATAAAAATCATAGGTCGCCGGATTCGAAAAAGAGTTATCTGCCCTTGAAAACGTCAATTTTCGCACCAAATTCTAGCATACGTCCTTAAAAGGAACTATGGCCTTTCCTTGAATTGAGTCAGTGGTGTCGGTCATCCCGAACAGTGAATAAAAAACTTTAAGTTAACACAAGAACCAGAGTGCAAAATGACGCTTTGGTGGAACCTAAATTGCGATCCCAGCTGCAAATTACCCTGTTAAGCATACAATATCAAGAAATTTGAGAGGAATTTCCAATATTTGGTATTCCTGTAAAAGTATTGAAAATAACGAGAACAGAACCAAGCACTGTGATAAGTACTATAACCGTATCAACATAGCATTTATAACATATAATATATACAGTATAAATATATATGCGTGTTCACCTTTGCATCATTCTTACTTCTAGTGGACTCGGGGCTAAATTCAAATCTTACCAAGAGAGTAAATATTAACGATAGATGCTTATAATAGATGAGTATTTTTTCCTACATTGATTCCAAAGAACACTAACAAAAGAGAGAAAATATTAAATTTACCTGTTATTAGTATACATCCTTAAGTCTTTCAAAGTTATGTCAAAGTAAACGGTAATACTACGCAAAAGTTTAAACTTTAAATTGGTGTGAAACTTCCTTGTTAGAAGATAATGTTACTGTGCTTTGACAAAACAGGTATTACATTACATGTCATCCAAGATTACAGTTAAATCTTCAATGTTAAAGTAATATTAATGTGGTTTTCAATGAAGAAGTAAAAAATGTATATGAGCCATGCCATGAGAAAACCAACATAGTGGCATCCGCGCAGTCTGGTCAGGATCCATGCTGTTCGCTTTCAAAGCCTATTGTTATTAGAGAAACTGTTAGCGAACAGCAAGGATCCTGACCAGACTGCGTGGATGCGCAGGCTGGTCTGGATCCATGCTGGTCGCAAAGCCACTATGTTGGTTTTGTCATGGCGCGGCTCATATTTCTTTACAATCGCTTTATATGGAGATAATACGACATCGTAACCCTTAGCCTGCTAAATTTCTAAAATGGTCTTTCATTCAATTTGGGCAATACCATTTTTCATTTGAAGGGGTGTTCACTGAAAATTTACTGACTGAATAGCGAACAGTGCAGACCATGATCAGACTGCACGGATGTGCAGGCTGATCTTGGTCTGCACTGGTCGCAAAGGCAGAATCACTTGCCGCCAGCAGGCTAAGGGTTAAATAACATTATGGATAAGAGAAGTATATTGATATCTGTAATATCTCCTATCTCCATCTTTTGTATTTCTTAATCATAATGTTGTAGCTTTTTGTGTGTTCTTCAAACTATCTAAAAGTTATGTATACATTTCAACTTCGATATTCCTGCAAATAAGCCCTTACCTTTCTTTTAATGTTTCGTTTCCGGTAGATATGTCTTATTTTGCTGGAAGCCTTTCAAATGTTAGGATTAATAGTTACCATAGGATCTAAAAATTTTATTGAACAATAATGGAATTTGAACAATATTCTTTCCATAGTCCATAGTTTCTTTTGTTACCCTCATTTTGGAGTATCGGCCGTTTCAGCACAGGCTGTGCCAATTTGAGAGAAGGAAACTTTTCATGATGAGTATCACGACTGGGTGATGAAACATTTGCCATTGTACATTTGTCGCTGTCTGGCATTCTGATTTAACTCTTGAAAGTTCTAGGATAGGATAAATGTATCAATGGTCAAGAGCTGTAAAACAACATTTTATAACATTTTTGATAATTTTCATAACAGTTCTATGACAGAATTCTTGCTATCACAGATGTCTTCCTTGAAATCAATTTGTCAACGACAAAGAACATATGGCGACCAATCACAAAGTTTCTTTGAATACAGACATCCTTATTAGAGAACAGTTATTGCTACATATCTAATTTTGATATGCTTAAAGTAGTCTACGTAAATAAATAACCCGTGTAAGAAGTTGTTTAGGTCTCAACTTCTTCATGTTGAATGCATATTACACCGACTGCAACTTGTAAATGCTACTAGCTATTAACTATAACCACTAATAGCTGCAGTGTGTTTGTAGATGTTTGCGTACGTGTAAGGGCCGAGTACATAAGATTTTGCGATGAGTTAAGAACGCGACTGACCATGACGTGTTTAAATTGTTACTCTCGCTACCGTGGAAGGATCCAGAAACGATGTGGGTTCGAGCCTCACTCGGGGCGATGAATTCTTCATATGAGGAAGCCATCCAGCTGGCTTACGGAAGGTCGGTGGTTCTACCCATGTGCCCGCTCGTGATGAAATAATGCACGGAGGGGCACCCGGGGCCTTCCTCCACCATCAAAGCTGGAAAGTCGCCATATGAACTATGATTGTGTCGGTGCGACGTTAAACCCAACAAAATAAATGTAAGTAACAGAGTATCATTTTCCCTAAAGAATTTAGCTGTAGATGAAAGCCTTTCCGTCCAAAAACTGAATGCATTCGTTTCATCGACAATAACCATTTCTGAAATTGAAAATTGAAATTGAAACTTGTGTGATTATTTTGTATTTGTCAAATTATGTATAAGTAACATTTTTTTCCGTAAAGGAGAAAAGTCTCAAACTGTCCGTTATGTGAAAGAATGGACAAATCGAGGCGCAACGCGCCAAGATTGTCCATTCTTTCACATAATGGATAGTTTGAGGCTTTTCTCTGACTTAAAACACGGTCCTCACGAAAAAATCAAGATTGTCGTGATATTATATAATGTTTTTAATATTGTCCTCTTTGAGGCAAAGACATTGAGACAATTCATTGATTTGTGCCTCTGTGTTAAGTAAAAATACCAAGTAAAATAGAGTTTAAATAAGATTGCATAAAAATATTTATTGCAATGAAAAGGTTTTTTTTAAAAAAACACTAATGATATTCAGTGCTGATTCTTAGGAAAGTTTCGAACATAATGTCTCGATTTGTCATAATTATGAATGATTTGAAGTATCTTTACAAAAAGTAAAATTTAACTTGGCCGTATGATGTATGTATCAATAGTTGTCCACGCTTTGTTCGTGCTGAGTTTGCAGTTTTTTTTATAGATGACGGGTCCAGGTGAGGACATTCTAAAATGTATGTATATGTATTTTATATCATTATTACAAACCAATCGTTTTTATCTCGAAATTACGAGGTATTCTATCAATTTTATTAGAAGAATATGAGATATTTAATAGTTATATAAGTTAAAAAAATAAATGTATTGTTAAATTAAGATCATTACGGCCAAATTTTCCGGTATACCGAAATACCGAAACATGCAGTAAAGCTTAAGGGAACTTCCAACTTGACGGTTTTTTGTTTTTGTTTGTTTGTTTGTCTTTGAAGTAGAAATGTGAAATTGCACATTTCTGAATGTAGGTTATGGCAAAACATTTAACCAGGTGTTTTTAGCTGGACTATTCAAAGAATAGGTAGAGCTATAGGACTCCAGTTTGTTTAGTTCTGCCCATTGTTTTCTCGTTTCGGGCCCAACCATTATTTCATCCGCTTTTCATGGAATTGCACTTTGTGCATCATTGAAGGTTCCATGTGCACCCCCGTATGAACACATCTGCGAATGTCTCTAAATAACATTCTGGTACTTATAACATGTGTAAATGTTGAGTACTGCTCAACCCGGGGCTAGATGGCGTGGACGGTAGCTTGCACTTCCACTACCGTTCCTGAACAGATTTAATCCAACCGAGTCTGCAACATTTTCGTTTATGTCGTGTTGGGCGACCTGTGGTTGTCCACTTTTGTTTTATTTCATCTATGATTCTGCGTCGGCGTCCCGATTTGGTTAAGGTTAAGGGTTTGGAGATCCTCCCTCAGGTGAATATTAATTTTGGAAATTTATTTCTCATAGACCATTACCATTTATAATAAATATACTGAAATGTTCAAAGTAAGTAGTAAATACATTTTAAAGGTACGATTGTTTGGGAATGTGTATTTTGTTAAATATCACATGCACTTCGGCTGCCAACGTTCTATTTTTTAGAAAATATCAAACTTCTTTTTCAAACGTATTTTCAAAGTTTCTTTTGGTTGTGCGTGCAACATATTTATCTGGGTACTCCCAGTAATGAAATATGGTTAACTTACATATTTTCTTTAACATAGCAGTATTTTGTCATTTTGACAGCTCTACTTTCACTTTCACTTTGCAAGTTTTGCAACGTTTTGAAATGTACATGTTTTTTAACATTTTCAACACTGGGAGTACCTGGAGAAATATGTTAGGCACACAATAAGTATAGACATAATGTCAAAATATTTTTTAAAAGAAAGTTTGGTATTTTCTACAAAACAGAATGTGGACGAGCAAAGTACATGTGGTATAAGAGAAAATTTATTATTCCAAACATAACACTTCTCTTGAAAGACACTTCTTCTTATTCTGTACAGTTTGGTATACATTTTATGAAAAACATAGGCCTATGATGCCATAAAAACAAAATAAAATCACCTGAGGGGCAGTTTCAAAACACTTTACATAAACCTTATTCACTGTGATAAACTGGCTTACACTGCACAGGTTCATAACTTTATTTTACTTTTGTATAAAACTGCGCTCCTTTTACGAGCTTTTGAATAAGCTTTTATATGTAATCTGGTATTTCAGTACCTACTAACTGAAATGGATTGAAACGCCACACAGTTCTCCACTGTAATGATCTGATATGAAGTGATCAGGTGCCATAACACTACTTTGCATTTTTACAAAATTATGCTATTTTTTCGACAAAGAATTTGTTGGTTAAATTTTCGTATGTATGCTGGTATCTCAGTACCCTCTAATGGGAATGGATTGATATTTGCACAATTGTCCATAATGATTGTCATGTACTGATATGCATTGCACAGGTTCCATAACCCTTTTTGCAATTTTACAAAATTATGCCCCCTTTTCGGCTTTTATATTCATTCACTTGACAAGGCTGTTGAATAGCCTAGCGTTGCTGTTTTCCGACAGCTCTTGTTTTTACATTACGTTGCCTATTTTCATCTATTTTCGACTGAAAATGTCATACCAGGTCGTATATCTGCGATACTTTTCTATTGCGATTCAGGAGTACACAAAGAGGACTTTACTACTTTCTAACGGTTTAAGATTTTAAACTAACATTCGGTAATTACTTTTGGCACATTGGGTTAAAATCATACGTTCCCCTTCAGGTTTTTTTTTTATTGCAGCAACAAATTCTGCAAAAAAATACACGTTGCAGTTTTAATATATTTCGAAACTTTCGAATTTCATAGGCTGATGTACTCACACCTCTCAATGTACAAGGTTGTTACTATACCTGTCCATTATTAACCTGTACTTGTCCATTCTTAAAGTATCCATTATTTTAAGAATGGACAGTTACAGGTTAATAATGGACAGGTATAGTAAAATAAACGTGTGTATAGAGCGGTATCGGTACATTAACCTATATAATGGACAAAATTAACAAAGGATTACATCACAACCGTGTTTTAACGACAGTTTTCACAATATCGATATTATTTTCATTGGCATATTTTGCGTTTATTGCCGAATTTAGACGTATTTGAAATATTAAGATAGTAAGACTTTTGGATTGCCGTTTGTAATTTTTTACCCATAGAACACTGGCCTCTTTGAACATCTAATATTTGCGATTGCCTGCCTTTATAGAAAAAAAGGTGTTTTTTCCCTAAAAGGGTCAACATAACTTCTAGTTAGTACTAGTGGACGTTTGTTTATTTTCAGTCACACTTTACTCTATTGCTTAAGCAACAATAGTCGTTAATATCTGATTTTAGTGCGACCCATTCTGTCTTTAATTGTCGTGGCTCTATCACTTTACCAAGTTTTAAAGTCATTCTATGTAAGAAAGATCACGATTATCATATCAAATGCGTTCTCGAATAGTAGGAAAGACTGTTGTATAAGTGCTAGAACACCTTTAACCACCGTACGCTGAACATATCATGCAACGGTTTGCTACTGGGACTTAGTGTCGGTGTGAGCAGACATTATACAGCAGGTATAAAGCTATAATATTTAAAACCACAATACAGAGAAGATATTTACAACAGAAGTTAAAACATTTTTAATAAATCGAAGAAGAAAATTTATTGTTGTGTTTCATACATAGGCTAAAACAGTTCTTAAACGAAAGATCATGTCAGTTTTCCGTAGATAGTACTTGTATGTTTATTTTACGGAACAGCGGTATTTCGTGGCTAGGGGTTTCGCGACACATCAATTTAAAAGGGTCAATAGTGCCGATATATGAATGTCACAACAACAGCAAAGAATATAAAAAGTAACTTCTAAATGTGAAAGTGAAATTAAATAAATTTATACTAAATTTTCTGTTTTATTCTAAACCTTTGTCAAGTTGTGTTGAATAGAAAGTCAAGAGTTCACATAAATCTGAATAAAGACAACTAGATAATTAAAATCTATAAGATTGTCCTTTAGCAGCTTAGAACGCAACCAAGCACAATAAAAACATACTCGATTTAAATGAGTCTGTCCGCGAGCGGTAATGAAATATGCAATGTACTGTTTATCTATGTGTTATTTATGTCCAGACGTTTGATATTAAGAGATAAGTATTCAGACCCAAGACTGGGATGGTTTTATACACTTTACTATCAAACATGCACATACATACTCACTGGCCATATTACAGAATTGTATAATAATATAAAGAGGCAATGTAACGAGAGATGTTGTTTTCTGATTCGCTGAGAGACGTAGCTTAACATGAATATATTAAATACTACATGCAACACCTTCACATCCCCT
Source organism: Mercenaria mercenaria (assembly GCF_021730395.1). NCBI lineage: Eukaryota > Metazoa > Mollusca > Bivalvia > Venerida > Veneridae > Mercenaria > Mercenaria mercenaria. The sequence goes on along the minus strand of NC_069365.1, from coordinate 82,037,361 downwards.
AACCCCAGCTTAAGATGTATTCTATCATAATAGACTTGAAAGAGCTAAAAAATAATGACACCGAGTCCAAGTACGGGTAGAATTTTACGGCGGCATTTAACTTAAAGACTGCAAAAATCTATCACCAGACAGATTGTAGTACTCTTTAAAACATTGCTTCTAAAGCACAATACTCGTTTACCTGAGCATGCATGTGCGTGTGAGTACAATTCAGATTCGGCATCGGGAAACTCAAATAAGTTTAATATGCAAAACATGCAATAAAATTTCAATCTGAAGGGGATTTATTTGACTAAAGTGCTTCGTTTGGGCGGTGTTATGTGTATGAGATTCGTCAAGTTCATTAACAATAAAAGTGTCACTACGCAACTTAAATTTACATTAAATTTGATTTAGTAAAATCAGTGCATAGAAAAAGTGGGTTTAGGATAACAATAAAGCAGACTTTTTACGTTTAAATGAACTTATTAACTCATATGACTGGTCATTTTTTAATAATGGGAAAATCAATAAAACATGTGATTTATTCGTTCAAAACTTTATCAATCTAGCGAAAGAATGCATACCTAGGAAATAAGTTACAGTAAGACCTAAGGACAGACCGTGGTACGATTCTACAATAAGACGAACTTCCCGCAAACGCGACAGACAAAAATTTGTGCACTTCAATCTAATAAAACGTCTGACTGGAAGTTGTATAAACAGTTAAGAAATAAGGTAAACAATCAAAAGAATAATACGAATACAAGTTTTCTTTAACACTTAAGAATTTACCATGAATGATATATGTACCAATAACCCACGTCAGTACTGCAAAATTGTTAAAATGCTGGTTAAAAATAATATAAAGTGCGACCTAATTCTTCCTTGAAAAAAGATGACAATTCTTATGTTTTGTCTGATACGGAAAAAAACTGTTTTAAACAATTATTTCATTTCCGTTTTTACCAATGACGACTCGCAAGCTTTTTACCATCATTTTCTATGACAACTAATGCAACATTAAGTAACATATTAATTAGCGAACAAGGAATAAGTGACATATTGCTTAATTTAATAATAAAGAAGAGCTAGTGGACCAGACGAAATAAATCACCGTATGCTGAAAGAAACAGCCGCAAGTGTTTGTAACCCATTGTGCATTATTTCCAATTGTTCTATAGAAGAATGTTCTTATCCAAATTGTTGGAAAAAAGCTTTTGTAATGTCATTGTACAGAGAGGGTAACCGTAATTCTTCTGCTAACTTTAGACCAGTTTCATAAAAAGTTGTGTTGGTAAAGTAATGGAAAAAGTTGTATTTAAAAACGTTTATAATCGCATGCTAAGACATAATCTTTTATATAAGTATCAATCAGGCTTTATTCCGGGTCATTCCACTGTCAATCAATTAATTGACATTTACCATCAGATTTGCAAGTCATTTGATGATAAAAAGTCAACATGCATAGTCTTTTGCGATATTTCAAAAGCATTCGACAGAGTTTGGCACAAGGAGGTACTATTTAAATTACGGCAATACGGAATGAACGACGTTTTATACGATTGGTTTGAAAGTTATCTTGAATCCAGAAGTCAGAAAGACTTTGTTGGTTGCTCGTATTCTAGTATTCAATATGCAAATGCAGGCGTTTATTCTTAATATACGTAAATGATAAAGCTAAAAATCTTGAAAGATTAACACGATTTTGCTGATGACGTTTCCTTATCTGTAACCGGGTGGAACTCAAACTTCGTAGAATTAACTCTCATTGAAGATCTCTAACGGATAACAGAGTCGGCTAAACAGTGGTAAGCTACATTTAACCCTAACAAGAAAGAAGGTCTTTACTGCTCTCTTACTAATTATCCTAAAACTACTTTGTGTTTTGATAATGTTCAGTAACGTATTACTCAACATCATAAACATCTTGGTCTAACATTAAGTGATGACGGTACTTGGCATGAACATATTTCAAACATAACGAAACATGCCTCAAAAATATTGGGATCAGTGCGATTGTTAAAATTCATATTAAACAAGAAAATATTTAATCAAATTTAATTTAATTTAATGTTGATTGACTTTTCCTGTCCCGTTCTCTCCTCCTTGACTTATCTTTCCGCTTTTCTCACTCGTAGGCAAAAAAAATATCCCTTCACGCTGGCTGCTTCTAACTTTAATCACTTGGCACCCACTGTCTGACATGTAAAATTTCCAAAATTACAGTGTTTACCAAATCGATATCATGGACGCAGACGACATTTGTATACATCCGCTCTGAGTTAGACGGTATTAATAACCCCGAAGAACTTTCAAACAGCAAGAAATAACGTCTTATAGCTAGAATTTGGCGGGTTAGTCTTGTAGATTATGACTCGTATATTATGTTCAGAATGTTTAATTTTGATTGAATTTCACAAAGTGTTTCATTAAGGAGATGTATATATCAATTATTTTATGATCAACAACCGTTTAAGTCTTTCTTGAGGAAGATCAAAACAGTTTTAAGATAAGCGCTAAACGACATAGCGCAGTGACATCTTGAAAACAAACCTCATAGATCAGAATTTAAAAATTACGATTTGGGTGTAAATTGTTGGACATTGCTTATTAATTCAAGAAAGAATATACAGAAAAGTGATGATTTTTCAAAATGGACAATTTATCAGGTTCATGAGAAACATACCATACGGTAGAATTATTATTATTATTTTTTTTTTTTTTGATGATTTTTCTTTTCATCTGGTAGGTTCGTCCCGTAGATTTCCAAGATTTGGCGACAAAGACAATTATATACGAAAATGTGCAAAATATCTTTCTTATTTAAGTTTTAGTGTTTCTTCTTAAAAATTAGCATACTATTACTTAAAACGATGCATGAGTTTATTCAGAGGGTGATACTTTGTAAACATGCAAAGTTTTAAACATATTAAAATAATTGTACTTGCAACGTGACGTTTTTAACACCTATACCAACATCTAGACATTGATTCTTGCCAAATTGAAATAAATGTGAAATATGCTAGTTTTAATTTGGAAATTTGGTCTTTGAAATGAAAGCATTTTTTTTATCTCATCAGTCTGTTTGTGGAAAAAATACAACGTTACAGGACGGCGATGTCAATTGACAAGGTTATCTGAGAATGCAATGACAGTTAAAGTATCAACCCTTTTGATAACAGCGACTGGTGAGCAGAATCTGAGATTGACTCATCTATCAAAAACATCACATCATGCTAATTGCACAATAGTGAGACCGAAGCAATATACCAGTTCTTCAGGATAGAATCTATTACAGACACAACATTTTGCAGAATCCATCGAGTCCGTAGATCATAGTTTCTTTTTTATTTACAGTCAACTCGTCCTCTAGTCAGCTCAGTCCCTAGTCAACTCATCCCCATTTCGGTCATGTTGTTCCCCTTGACGATTCCAATCTTGTTTTTGTCGAAGTGCGCTAGAAAATTGCTTATATAAAAATGATGTAAGCTATGTGTACTGTGAAATACGTTTTTCAAAACAATATGAAAATTTTATTTTAAAAACTACTTTTTAGCTCGACTATTCATAGAATAGTAGAGCTATTGGACTCGCCCATGCGTCGGCGTCCGCGTCGGCGTCCGCGTCCGCGTCCCGATTTGGTTAAGTTTTGTATGTAAGCTGGTATCTCAGCAACCACTTGTGGGAATGGATTGAAACTTCACACACTTATTCACTGTGATAAAATGACTTACATTGCACAGGTTCCATAACTTTATTTTGCTTTTTTTACAAAATTATGCCCCTTTTTTGACTTAGAAATGTTTGGTTAAGGTTTTGTATGTAAGCTGGTATCTCAGCAACCACTTGTGGGAATGGATTGAAACTTCACACACTTATTCACTGTGATAAACTGACTTACATTGCACAGGTTCCATAACTCTATTTTGCTTTTTACAAAATTATGCCCCTTTTTCGACTTAGAAATTTTTGGTTAAGGTTTTGTACGTAAGCTGGTATCTCAGTACTCACTAATTGAAATGGATTGAAACTTCAAACACTTGTTCACTGTCATGATCTGACATACACAAAGCAGATTCCATAACTCTGTTTTGCTTTTTTACAAAATTATGCCCCTTTTTCGACTTAGAATTTTTTGGTTAAGGTTTTGTTTGTAAGCTGGTATCTCAGCATCCACTAACGGGAAAGGATTGAAACTTCACACACTTGTTCACTGTCATGATATGACATGCAGTGCAAAGGGTCAATAACTCAACTTTGCATGTTACAAAATTATGCCCCTTTTTAAACTTAGGAGTTTTGGGTTAAATTCTTATATGTAAGCTGGTATCTCAGTACCCACTAATGGGAATGGATTGAAACTTCACACACTTGTCCACTGTCATGAGCTGATAAGCACTATGCAGGTTCCATAACCCTATTTTGCTTTTTTAAAATTATGCCCCTTTTCCGACTTTCGTATTCATTCAGTCGCAAGGCTGTTGAATAGTCGAGCGTTGCTGTCCTCCGACAGCTCTTGTTTTATTTATATTTATTTGATTGTATGAAATTTGCAGAGTGCACGCCCATTTAGACGCTTTAAAAGTAAATTTTGCTTGAATTTTATTATTTTGTTCGTGCATGATTGTTTTGAAATAAAAGTAAATGGTATTGCCCATATGGAATAATGGACCAGTCCATTTTAGAAATTTAGCATGCTAAAGTTTAAGTATTGCAAAACTTATTCATATAATCAGTGTATTTCATTTTCAACAAATACATACTACATTTTGCTACAAAAACATCATAATCAGAATTGCAGTAACAGCAACGACAACAGTGAGACACTAAATCTGTCTGACTTTAGTTTATAATTTAAAAGATCTTTTACATATGTGACAAGTTTTCATAACACTTTTGCTTGTGATTGCTTTTCTTCGGTATAAAATTGTCATTTTTACATGGTGTATCTCATTCGGTACATTTTCTTAACTTTTCCAGTGACTATATTATGCACAATCCGTGTCCTTTACAACTTGTATGCTCGTTTAGTCGCTTTATGAGAACATTTTGCTTGAATTCTATTATTTTGATCGTGCATGATTGTTTTGAAACACAAGTTGTATAAAATGATACTGTTTTACTTTAAAATGTCCATGTTTGTGTGAAATTACAGAACGTGTATCTTGATTGTTTTGTCTTTACAAGTGGATTCTCCTTAGGCTACATAAAACACATATACAGCTCGTGACTTTTTAGTTCTTTCAAGCAATTATGCTCATGTAAATCTTTGAAAAAATAGTTAATACATACGTAAATTTAAGCTGAAATTAGATATGTAGTTTCAAGTTGAAATATCACTACCAATCCCTTTCAACCAGTCCGAGCATTGACTGTAGAAGTGCTTTAACGTCATTAAAACCTTTTCAAAAGCCTATTGTATAATAAACAGCATGGTATCGTGACTGATTGGTATTTTTTGCAACTAGCAAGAATATTATATCATAATTAAAGGGAGAAAACGAGCTTAGACACGTGTCTAGATAAATTTATTAAAAATGGATTTAATAACTTTATTTAATCTACACATACCTTATATAATATAAAGCAAAGGTACAAAGTATGTTGATTAAAGTTAAAGTAATCCTTTTATAAAAGCAAATCTAATAAATTTAGTAAATAAAGGCTGTGAAAAAAAAGAGCGTGTACGAAATGAAGAATAAAACAAATTAAGATATATACAGGGGGACAAAATCACCAAAAACGTGACGATTTGACGAATATTTCAAGAGGAGGGACGAAATGTCCAACTTTTGGAGACGAAACAACCAAAACGGGGTGGTTGGAGGACGAACTGATTAGGGGAAGACTTGATATAATGCCAAATATTTTCTTATAACACTGAAATTTACTGTTTTCCTCTTTAAGTATGTGATTCCGTGTCAAAGATAAGATAACTTAATTTTATTTTAAGCAACAATAGGATTGTCTCATAAAGTCCTGCAGTGAACTCCTTAACTCCCTGGGGCCGAAATGCGACTATATGCGTTATATTTTCTACCCCTGTATCGTCGATATCCGACTATACGCGCGTTATCAGGACTCCCCAGGACGGCGATTGACGAGTATAGTCGCGGCACCGAGAACATGCTGATTGTGACATGTACATGTTAACTTTTGATAATCTTGGCAAAAGCAAAATCATTTTGCATACTGGGTATTATTTCTTAGATGTTATAATTATCAATTGTGCTAATTAGTTCCCTTGTTAAAATAAGTGTTTGCAATTTTGCGTCATGTAAATGAAATAAAAAAAGACTAAATCCGCTATGTTTCGTTTATACTGTATTTCAAAGGAGTAAAATAATATCGTCTGCCAGAGATCTTTCTTAAAATGAAGAAAATATTCATTATCATGCAGCTTCTGTCATATCAGTTCCGTCGGATGATGATTCCGACAATGAAATTCCATTATCAAAGAAATGAATGGTCGGAAAATGTTAAGTTTTACAAGGCTGAAATATTCGTAGCCTACACTTACATTGCATACGATACAAACGGTAAAACATGAACACAACAAAACATATTTCATAAAATACAAAAACAACATGAATTTCTAAACATATGATTGTAAGTTTAATAATGTTTCAAAGGTAATTTATTTATTTATTTGGGTTTTACGGCGTACCAACACAGTATAGATTATATGGCGCCAAACAGGACTACAAATTTTGAATCCATATCTCATTTACATCGAAATAAAACCATGAGGTATGGAATTTTTAAAGGTAAATGTTTATTTTACAATTTAACTGTCTCAGCGCGTGTCAAAGAACGTTTGTGTGCATGTATACATCAAAATTAACCATCGATATTCATACAAAAACTGGTGACAATTTCAAGTATGCTTATGTAAATATTCTGTGTAAATATTGAATTTCTATTTCTTTGAATTCAATGTCTCAATTCAATGTGAAAAAGTAAGAGAACCAGAAATGTTCAAATATTTTTAACGCAATAGGTTTGTTAAAATCGTGAGTATTTCGAAGTGAAAATATTATTCTATTTGGATATAGGTTACGGATGAAATAGGATATAAAAGTATTTGTTCAAACTTCGAAGATTTTGTAAGTTTATTTTAATTCTCACCCATGATTCCCTGCATGATTTCAATTGACTGCATGTGCGTGAGATTGTAATAAGATCAGAAAATGTTCTTCAATGTTAGGTGATGGATCCGGGCTGTCAGTAAACTAATTGTTATCTATGATATTGACCAATAAGATAACGCGGATTATTCTGTGCACTTACCATGTTGCTAACCAGCCATTGCTTCCCACAAGCTTTCACTTAGAAACCGTTACTGACTTATTCTGTTAAGTTTGATACATTTTTTTTCGAAGGAAGTGGTGTTGATGTGTGCGTTAGGAATAAGCAATGCCGACGAGCGGTACCCGAAAAGGCTAGAAGGGGGAAGTTTTATTTTTTCCGTAAACCAATGGCCGATTTAGAAAAATATAAGCGGATCAATAAGCAATCTGCACAAATGTAATTCTAATGAACTTTATATTAAAACTGCCGTGTTTGTCAATAATGTGCATGGTATAACATAATAACATACATAATACATCATGAGTCGTCTGTCTGTCTTTACTCATTTGTCTGTGATCGGAATTTTAATTTGAATTTTCTCACTTTATTTTAATTTAGGCCGATCGCAGAACTATTCAGTTCAAGACATTAGAAATATAAGTCATTTATATCTCATTTCATATAAAAGTAACAGCTAACCTTCTTCAGCAATATATTCTCGCAGTTAAAAGTATGATCTATATTTTTGCATTTGACTGTATGTTAACTATACTACATAAAAATATTGAATTAAGCGATCAATCTTCTTAGTAATACACAGAAAAATATTAAACATAGAGCCCACATTGAACGAGTCATTAATAAAGTCAACACATATACATGTAAATTAATTTTACATAGAATACCAAAATCATTATTCAAACATATAAATAAGATCTGGACAGTGCACGGTACATTAACTTTATTTCAAGGATGAAACGTAAGGTTTTATTAATCAGACATTAAATCAGGAGCATAAATATAAATATTCGGGAGTGAATTTTAATGCTTTCTCATTATTTATTATGTTATGTTATGTCTTTCATATTTGTAGACAGCAAGTATGACAACAATATCCCCTGTTTCGACACCATTCTGTTTTAGTCAAGGAAGTCTGACAACTGATAAGTTTAAGCTGATTTTCCTGTCAAGTGATTGCTTTTAAATGCAATTTGATTTCAAAAATATACGCACATGTCGATGCGGTTTAGAATGTAGCTGATTTTGTTTCATATGTTTATTTTACCTACGACTATCGTAAACCATTTTTCTGCACGGTTTTCTCTTGTATTGATTTTGGGTATGGATGGGGAATTGTCGATACTCTGGGATGCTTCCAGATTTCTGTTGATCTATAAAAAGAATAAAAATCTTGTCAGCTCCCAATAACATTTATTTTTCTACGAAGCCAGAGTTTTGGCTTTCTCGGGGTAGCTGATGTGCTTATAAAGGATTTGGAAACGGTTGATTTCTTCGAAATTATCCAATTAAAAATCTTATTACAAATTCAACTGACCAATGAAAAATGCGTACATAAAAACTGGTTCGTCTTGGACCCTAAAACAGGATTTGGCAAGTAAGCAAATTAACTGCCATAAAACTGTCCGTAATACAAAAAAAAAGTGGTGTCTAAGTAAATCTTTGATGACACAATCTAATCCCATTTACTGATTAAAAGTCATGTAACTAGTGTGCTAATTGTAAAAAAAATGTGTTTTATTAAAGTCATGTAACTAGTATTTTAATTGAAAAATGTGTTTGACATCTCAGTTAGATATTTCTGTTCAAAGGTCATTATGCGTAATCTCAGGTAATGTATTATTAAAGGGATATAGCGTTAGACATCTTCAGGCAAGAGATTTCCAATTTACACATACCGTTATTCAATTATATATCTATCTTTTATTTGTTTAGATCTACCTTAACATGTCTGGACATATCGAATTGCTTAGACTCCCAACTACATACAATTATTAGAAAAAAAACTAAAAGAATTTCATATAATATAATAACAATTTACATCCCCTTACTTATAGTTATCAAAATCAAAATTTATAAAGAATTTCATAAAATATACCAAAAATGTACAGCAGAACTCTACCACTCCCTCTCAAAATCACTTTATTCCTATAAATTTTAAATACTCCTAACAGTCTATTGAGCTCTTTTGTAATACTTATTGCCATATGTTTTGTTGATAACAGCTGTATCATGCAATCTTAGAACACTATGTTAAAATCAGCTGTACAATGCAAAATTGGAACACTTGGTTGAAATCGGCTGTAATATTCAATTTAGAACACTCTGCTGAAAGCAGCTGTATGAAGTTGCTGTACAGTACAATTTCTGTACGCTATTTTGAACTCAGCTGTAATAATAATTAAAAGTTCAGCAAAATTTAAGTGACAAAATTTACCCCTACAAACTGAACATGAAGTCATGTTCTTAATACAGTTCACAAAATAGTAAATAAAGAAACTTAGTAATAAAATTGATAGTCAAGTGAAAAACAAATTAAAACATGATATACACACATATGTATACATAATGCAGAAGCAATAAAACAACCCTAAGCTACATTGTATGAAAGACATGTGAATTATGAATTATTTTTTTTTATAATAACTGAACTGCTGTTTCAGTTATGAGCAATTATATTATTCTGCTGAGCATATGTTCATCTAGTATGCTAATTGAAAAATGCGTTTGACATCTCAGTTAGATATTTCTGTTCAAAGGTCCTTATGCGTAATCGCAGGTAATGTATTATTAAAGGGATAGCGTTAGACATCTTCAGGCAAGAGATTTCCAATTTACACATACCGTTATTCAATTATATATCTATCTTTATTTGTTTAGATCTACCTTAACATGTTATATGTCTGGACATATCGAATTTGCTTAGACTCCCAACTTCATACAATTATTAGAAAAAACTAAAAGAATTTCATACAATATAATGACAATTTACATCCCCTTACTTATAGTTATCAAAATCAAAATTTATAAAGAATTTCATAAAATATACCAAAAATGTACAGCAGAACACTATTTATAACTACCATTAATACTGTGATACAATAAATGCAAATGGATTCATTTTATCTTTGTTTTCGCTTTTTTCATTTTCATTTTTTGTTTTGCTTGCAAAATGAAGACATATTTAATTATATAAACTGTCGAGTAAACAGATCACAGGTTTTCGTTACCTTGTTTCTACCGGTATAACAAAAAACATGGTTAATAGGTTTCGGGTAAGATCTTTGTCCCTTTTGGTTTGTGGCATTGCTGTGATAGACTTGTTTAACTTTTCTGGTCTGGAATTTGTTTAATTTAATTGTGGAGGAGATTTAATCAGCCCTATGATATGCGAGCAATGTCCGACCGCGCTGAAAATAAAATTAATATGACTACCAAAAAATGTTTAAAGTTTTCACGCAAAAATTAGTTCTGAAATATACACCAAACATGGACCATATGTTCATTTTTAAGGCAACTGCGTGGTATTTTACAAATGTATATTATAATATAATGGGAATGATTAACTTAATTGATATTACAGCGGTGATCAACAGGTCCACAGTCAGTTGCAACAGCAGCGCGATCGCAATACATACTTGTAAAATAAGAACAGTAGAGTATTACGCAACGTTAATATCAAGCTATTGAACCAATTAATGAATTTCTTTGTCTGTTGAAAATGTTATCTTGATGTAAGAAATCATTTACTCCATATGTGACTGGACATGATGTTTGATATTTTTATCGTATAAGCCTAGCGTGGAAATACAGTCTCTATACGACAGAAGTTGACATACTATTTTGTTCAAATAATTTATGTAGTAATCTAAGACGTAACTTCTTTTCACATGTTGCTTAAAAGATAACTAAGATTATGATTATACCATAATTATTTATATAATAATTATATACCATATACCATTTATTTGCATAAGGACTCAATATTTTTCCTGTCAGGAATATCTAGCAAAGACGGAAAGTATTTTTTCTTTGATAACGCAAGCATTTGGCGCTAACTTTTACCGTGGTTTCTTCTGAGTCAATCTTAATGTCATGTACATAATCTTTAGTAAAACAACTAAGCCTCTTTGACAGCTATCTTTGTGCATTTTGGTTCACATTTTGGTAACTATTTCACACAGATGTCATCTGAAATACTTTCTAGTGAGTCCATCGCTAATGTACATTAATCCGCCATTTTGAAAGAAGCTTGTGGGAAGCAGCAACAGTAACTAAGGAGCGGGGTTTATTGATCGGTTTACGGATCCATCCATTCTTATCTCGCCGCAGCAGAGATATTACGATATCGGCCTCAGGGAGTTCAAATCATTTCTATATCACTATTTATAAAGCATACATTGATTGATAATTTCACAAAACGTTTAACCCCAGTGAAGCAGATGACCTTCATATTTTTTAAATGTAAGGTTGGTGGGGTTTGGGCACGATGGGACATCTGCAGTTGGGCACCATGGGACACTGTTAAGTACAGCTGGAGGAAACCCACAAGCTATTACATAGTTAAATTAATGCATACAAATGTAGAAAACTTGACCTATCAGTTGATTTTTTTTTTGAAATGTCAACCCATGAAAAATAAGTGAATGAAGTATTGCCATGCAATACAAATTCCCCTACTGGAAGGCACCTTATTGTTTCTACTGCAGTATAACATAATGAATTGATATATGTCAATGATGTATAAACAATATTGTATTATATATACAATATGTTATAACAAAACACTTGGATTAAAATTTCATACATAAAAACCTAAAATTGCTTTCATATGGATTATTTTGGCCAATTATGAAAAAGTTATCATATAAGTTATCTATAGTAACAACAAAGGAAAATTAATAAAAAATATATATATATATATATAATACAAGTCCACATAAAACTCTTTACCATGTCGAAATAGGTCAAAATACATCTAAAAATTCAATGTAACATGCATGTTGTACCACAGAAAAGTGGTCTCGATTTTTCCCTATGGCCAGTAATAAAAAGAAACAATATAATCTATTTATAGTAACAACAAAGGGAGGTAATTCTTAAAACAAGGGTGCCTCATGACAATGAACATTTGTGCCAGATACATCAAAATCCCTCCATGCATGGAGAAGAAATGCTCTGGACAAAGTCATTCTTAAATTTAACATTTGACCTCAAAGTATGACCTTGACCTTAAACCTAGAAAACTGGTTCTTACACACGACAATCCGTCTCATAATGGTGAACATTTGTGCCAAGTTTCATCAAAATCCCTCCATGCATGAAGAAGAAATGCTCCCGACAAAGTCATTTTTGTATCTGACCTTTGGCCTTTAAGTGTGACCTTGACCCTAGACATAGGGCCCGGGTTTTGTGCATGACATGTTGTCTTATCCAGGGAAATATTTGTACCAACTGATATTTAAATCCTGCCTTGCATGACAAAGTTATAGACCGGACAGGAAAAAATCCTATTGGCCTTTGATCTCAAAGTGTGACCTTGACCTTTAAGCCAGAGTTCTGGGTGTTGCGCCTGACACGTCGTCTCATCATGGGAAACATTTGTGCCAAGTAATATTAAAATCCCTTCATGGATGGCAGAGTTATTGACCGGACAGGAAAAATAACCCTGTTGACATTTGACCTCCAATTGTGACCTTGACCTTTAAGCTAGGGATCTGGGTCTTGCGCATGACACGTCCTCTTATCATGGGGAACATTTGTGCCAAGTGATATTAAAATCCCTTAATGAATGACAGAGTTATGGACCGGACACGAAGCAGATCCTGTTCATGCCATGTTAACATTTGACTGCTGTGACCTTGACCTTTGAGATAGGGGTCGGAAAGTTGAGTATGACACATCGTCTTATTATGAGGTGCATTTGTGCCAAGTAATATTAAAATCCCTTCATGGATGGCAGAGTTATTGACCGGACAGGAGAAAAGCCCTGCTGACCTTTGACCTCCAATTGTGACCTTGACCTTTGAGCTAGGGATCAAGGTCTTGCAAATGACACGTCGTCTCCTCATGGGAAACATTTGTGCCAAGTGATATTAAAATCCCTTAATGAATGACAGAGTTATGAACCGGACACGAAGCAGATCCTGTTCATGCCGTGCTAACATTTGACTGCTAAGTGTGACCTTGACCTTTGAGGTAGGGGTCTGAAAGTCAGGCATGGCACATTGTCTTATTATGAGGTACATTTGTGCCAAGTAATATTAAAATCCTTTCATGGATGGGGGAGTTATGGACCGGACAGGAGAAAAGCCCTGTTGACCTTTGACCTCCAATTGTGACCTTGACCTTGAGATAGGGTCCGGATCTTGCGCAGGACACGTCGTCTCATCATGGGAAACATTTGTGCCAAATAATAATAAAATCCCTTCATGGATGACAGAGTTATGGACCGGACAAGAAATTGCGGACGGACGGACGGACGGAATGACAGAATGACGGAAAAGCACATTCCTATAGTCCCCGAAACTGGTTTTCAACCAGTAGGGGACTAATAAGGCTTCAATGTTCATTATACCAAACAACAAGAAAACTGATGAAATGAAACATGATGACATTGTAACGAAATTGTCTCAGCCAAGCAATAAAGGAGACACTGCAAGAGCTGAAAAATAGCTGAGATTTGACCTTGACATAACTCACTATTTCTGAGTAAGGGCATGAATATTGTTGACATGCCATTACTAGATAAATCAGAACTTTATACGAGATTTCATATACTTTAAGTCGAGTGGTTAGTAAACATATATGCGTGTTCATTTAATTAATACTGTAACCCGTTGTATTGTTTAAATAAATAGGCATAAATGTTGTTTCGGGTAGGTCTGTCATTGTAATTAAATGACATCTGCTCTGTCTGTGCCGTGATGCTGATATTTTAATATTGTCATTGCAGTTAAGACGAAGTAAATTTCATAGATTTTTTTTATATTTAAATTGAGTGTGTCATTTTACACTTTTTTTTAGCAGTTAATAAACAGTTGTTAAAGGTAGGTCTGACATTGTAATTAAACGACAATTGATTAGTCTTTTTCTTGATGCTGATGTTTAAGCAATTGTTAGCATTGCAGCTGAGATGAGGTAAAGATTATATATTTGTTCATATCTTTCATTGTCCCATGGTTGCCATGATGTCCCGTGGTGCCCCGGTTACGGGGTACAGTGGAACATTTTAGTGATAGTCTTCTATGATGCATATCTCACAAAACATGACCATTGACTACCCCTTATGTACTTAAAGGAGTTTTCTTTAAAATAGTATGACGATCACAAAAAGTTAATTCAAGATGTTTTATAAAAATGAAAAAAAAAAATGTTTGTCCCAAGGTGCCCCGGTCTCCCCTACAAAATAAGCACTCCAGGTGCTTTTAGTTTATACTAATTTATTTGAGCTCAATTGTGATGAAAGCTTCAAGCTTATTGTAACCACTCTCGATTTTTTAATATGGCACTTTGACCCCTTAGATTTTTTGTGGTTCGATGCCTATCTTTCTGCAGTTGAATTTCTTAATGACTGTGCTGATAAAAGCTATATTGATGGCCTTCTACAAGTTCTAGGCTATGAGTAGGTGACAAAGTATTGTCAATGGGTGTTGGTTTATTCATGTTGGTATTCTTAACAATGATGTTTCACAAACCTTTGCAATTATTTAAGAAATTATTTAGATGAAATTACTAATCCTATTAGTAATTAGATATAAATAACTTCATTTACTAATTGAAATAATAAAATAAATCTCTGTTTGAAACTTCACATTTATTAATAAATGTACATTTTATCTTTTATATCTAAACAATGTTAACTTCATATCATGCTAATAAAAAGACAAATAAATAAATTTATAGATAAATAAAATAAAATAAAATAAAATAAAATAAAATAAAAAAATAAATAAATAAATAAATAAATAAATAAATAAATAAATAAATACAAGTAACGTTGAATCTAAATGTGTTTTTTTCTTTTCATTCATTTTTTCTTTCTCTCATTCTTTCTCTCTTTTCATTCTCACATTTCTTTCATACAGTTAAATAGTTCAATATTCTAAAATTTATTAATTTCTTTAATTATTTATTGAACATAACACATAAAACAAAAAAGTATTTACAGAATAAACACACTTGTACGATTACAATAAGGTAACTCAATACAACAGTACAGGTTAGACATCTAAATATGAAAATTAATTAAATGAACTTAAAGAAAGATAAAAATGAAAATAAACAAGCACAATACAAGACAAAGAACGTTTTTTTTTATTCATTCATTTCTTTCACTCATTCTTTCTTGCATTATTATTTAATCTAGTACAGTGTAATATCTATTTCTTTTCTTAATTCATATTATGATTTTATAAGCAACAATCTTATATAAATATACATTATTAACACATAAAAAACATAAAAAAAACACAAGAAAATGACATTAATATTTTCAAAATAACATTTGTATTAATGTAATTATACATAAAACAGACAACATAAATATAATTAAAAAGACATTATACAAAAGACAGAATACTGTAAAAAAGAGAAGTCAAACAAAAGACAACAAAGACAGTACTTTAACAAATAAGAAAAATACATGATATAAAACATAATCAGCATTTAATAATTACACTTTGTACATTATTTACATGATAACTACTGGTCAATCTCTAATTAAACATTGGCACTGCCACTTTCTCTTAACACTGTTCTTTCAATTTGATTGAGTCACCTTAAAATTTACTTACGGCCGTAAATCTCACCAACACGGACTGGAAAGTCCTCACACACGATATCGTGGTCATCGCACATGTCCCATAGCTCACCAATACGATTGTTCATTGAGACGTACACCTGACGACGGTTTCTGATCACTGCCTGCTGAGAGATGAGAGCAATGGTGATAGATACGAGTTTTCCTTCCTGGAGAATAAGCGGAACTAAAACGTAGAAGGGGAGCGTGCTGCGTCCAGCTTTCTGGTTGAGGCGTCGGAGCCAACCCTCGCAGTCGTTGTTTGTGCGTACGGGCTGCCTGTACACACTCCCTCGTAGACCATCCGCAAACTGGAGCTCAACCACTTGTCCCAGACGTACTCGAAGAGATCCCCTCTGGCTGCGAGCTGGTCATGGCACGGTGCCTCAGACGTTGGAACGCTCTCTCGATGTCCCGACCCGGTAGAAACGAAAGAGCGAGTAGCTTGCTTATCAGCTGAGGAATTTTCATCAAATATTAGCCTGATTTCCTTTAACACCATACATTCCAATTAATATACCTACTAATTACATGTTATAGAGGTGGTGAGACCCCATTAGGTAACACTGAAAGGACACATGTTTATTGTATTGTACCTAGATTAGAGTAATTAGGGGCACATGTCAGTTTATAGTGTAGTGTAATCCAATTATCACACCTCCATAAGTGTTTAATCCAATCATCACCCTATTGATTGAGAGATAATGGAGTTCAAATATACATAGAGCTATAAACAATGAGTTAAATGACAGATTAATTTGATAATTTCTTTAAAGAATAATTGTAACTAATGTTATTTTTGAAGAATTATATATTTAAGAAATAATATATCTCATTTAGTGATTTGTCGCTGAATAAATCATTGTTTGGAGTTCAGATACGAGGGAATTATATATCACGAGGGCGCAGCCCGAGCGATATAATAATACGCATCTGAACGACAATTATTTTATTCAAGAACAAATCACTAAATGAGATATATTATTTCGATTCTAACACGTAACCAAGGACTTTAAAGTACACCCTTGACGGCATTCATTAAATATATGCTCGTTTTCAATTGGTTTCGTTTCCGGCGTTTGACGTTATGACGTAATAATTGTGACGTCAGAACAGTGAATTAACAAATATTCTAATATGGCTAACAATGCTTTAATCATCACAACGATGTTATGTTGACGTCACGTCAACATGATATTTAGCGCCATGTACGCATCAAGAAATAGCGCTTTCAAATTTCATGAAATATTTTAATTAATAACATGTTTTAAACGAAATGTCCATTGCACAAATGTTTTGATTAATTTATACACATACTGAATTAGTTATTCGCTTTGCTGAATAATTCGCAATAATTTTCGCTCGAACTGAATTCTGCCGCAAGACGTATTACCGTTTCCGGTCCTGGCGTGTTTTAACAAATACTTTTGGCGCCATGCTTGCCCGAAGAAACAGTTCCATCATATTTGATATAAATTTTACAATAAAAAACATATTAGGATCGAAATAATTTATAGCAAAACAGTACTTTATCACTGCGCCCTCGTGAAATTATTACGCCCGACGTATAACCACCCATCGTGTATAAACAGTGATAAAGCACTGTTTTGCTATAAATAATTTCTTAAATCAAGGCCTTCGAGTGGTTTATCGTCTGATTTGCCACGGTTCAGAGTTCAGATGCGTAGGAATTGAACTACGAGGGCGTTAGCCCGAGTGGTAAAATACTGAAGCATCTGAACGATGAACCGTGGTAAATACGACGAAAAATCACAAGAAGGCCTTGACTGTTGTCATTCTGACATGCTCATTGATATATTTTAATAAATATTATGCTGGACTTCATTTACGCGAGGAGTAATGTATCAGACTTCATGCGGCAATTTGACGTCATAATTGACGTCATAATGCTCTCGAGCGTCGACCGTTGTTTATCGCAGAATATATAGAGCTTGATTTTCTTCTTTGTTTAACTGGAAATCAAATCGAGTCATGTTAGAGTTGTTGTATAATAATTTAATGTTTTGAGCCTTCTTTGTTTAATAGGAAAATGTATTGGATCGTGTTAGAATTGAACTTACTTTAATATTGGAATATCATTTTGTGAAAATACCTTGAAAAAATGACATGAAATAAAATGCTAATATAATAATTGTCATTCATTCATAGACTTTAGTTGTTCAAATCTTAATAGTGAAATTTTATCCTGCACAAATATATATTTACATCAATAAATCATACAAACACATCATTGATATTTCGACTATTCTGATTGCAATAACTATATACTTAGTAAATGTTATAAAATCATTTTTCATAATTTACCATTGACATTTTTTTTTCAAAATATTTTTCTCTATACACATGTTCAAAATAAGTTACTAACAAATACACCATGATTATACTACCATATGCTACGTTATGGATTTTTTTTTAAAAAATTATGCTAATCAAGCAATTGATGCACATACTGTACTTTAGTTCATGTCTCTTTCAATATTCAACAAAACACTAAATACTACCTATACTGCACTGTACCTATAAATATGCTCATAGACATATAACATGTAAATTTTTCACTATATATATATATATATATATATATATTAGGTGTAAAAGTGTCACTATGAAAAAAAAATGAAAATAGGCGACAAGGTGTCAAAGGGTCAAAGTGTCAAGGGGTCAAACCGTCTTGCTACCCTCGGACCCATGCACGATCCCTGGATTGAGCGGCCGATACCTTGTCCACTAGACCACAGCTCCACTTAAAAGGTGCTTTTGAACCGACAATAAGCGATAGTATTCATACTGTGTTGAAAATGCACAATTATTCAAAAATTCGAAAAATATAACACCTTTTCGCATATAAAAGGACTCCTTTCGCACTTTGGGGTACAGTACCGCTACACCGGGCATTGCGCCATGCGGACATAGGTGGCGGCCATTTTCACGCGACGTGCCGGTAAAATCAGATTGAACATTATTTACAAAACTATCTGTGTTGATTTTATAAGATAAGTAGGTATCACAATGTTTGCTTTCAGTGCGATTGTTACTTTTTAAGTGATCTGGTTATACTTCATAAATATTATACTTTCTTCAACACACCATATGTCAACTGTTATCAGAGGGTGGGTGGGGTGCAGAAAACCGGGGAGCACCGGAGAAAATGGTTGGATACTGAAAACTAGTTCAATAACATTTAACTTGCACAGGGCGCCTTTTAATATTTGGACGTTCAACATGTCCCTGTGTCAAGTTTAATCGAATGCCAGCCGTTTGCATAGCACGGATTTCGACCTTATTTTATTGAAGTGTAATCAGGCTGGTAACATAATTTGCCCGATCGGGCTTTCGACATAAAAACTAATATTTCTTGAAAAATAATGAAGATATTTCTTTCAAACTTGGTCCGTTTATTAAGCATAACACATGATGCATATTAAGATAGAAAGAACTTTGTTGCCTTCAGTTTTGTTAGAATTACTTCCCTTTTTCAGATTTTTATGATGCATAATTTTTGAAATCCAAAAAAAATGATTTTTTAATGCAATGTTTAAAACAGAAAAGGGTTCAATGGCTTTCTATTGCTCCAAACTTATGCGCCAATACCTTAATTCTATTTTTTTAGGGTTAATACTTTGTTTCTAGTGTAGATGTATGAACAATTTTTTTAGAACTAACATTTCTCTATAATGCTGTAAGTGAAGTCCGACGTTTATTTATAGAACTAACTGAAAACCAGGGTGCACCTCATCATCATCATCATCATCTTTGATAATGGCAAGCAGTCCTGTTGGACTATAATGGCCATGCGTGGGGGTTAGTAAAGTGAAAGATTATCAAGCCTCCCAAGCTACTCAATCCACCCAGGAGGACATTGACAATGTGATAAAAAATAGTGCAAAAACCTACTCAAGCCCTTAAAGCCTATACATTGCATAATCTACTATGTACATGGTGAAGAAACAAGAGAGTTAGTACTGTTAAAAGATAAAAGCATATATGTACTGTCTAGGGGATGTGTGGTAACACAGTCAGTCCCGACTTAAACACAGCGTTTGAGTCAGCACTGACTAAGTGCACCGGCAGTGAGTTCCATTCAACTATTGTCCTAGGGAAAAATGAGTACTTTATGTAGTCAACTGATGAGTGTGGTATATGATATGCTAGTTGATGGTGATGTCTGGATGTTCTTAATAGTGGATCCATATATTGTAAAGGTATTATGTCAACAAGCCCATAATGTATTTTATGGAAGAGGCTAAGACGGATGTTCTGTCTTCTGCGCTCTAAGGACTCCCATTGTAATTGCTGTAGTAATTGTGTTACAGTACCCGGCGACTTTGAATAGTTGTTGGTAACAAACCTAGCGGCCCTCTTTTGTACATTTTCTAATTTCTGCTTGTCATTTAATTGATAAGGGTCCCAAACAGAAGCACAGTATTCCAAGGAAGGTCTGACTATTGATTTGTAGGCTGCTGCTTTAGTTTCAGGTTTGGCAGAATGTAGATTTCGTTTTAAGAACCCAAGATTTTGACTGGCCTTATTTGTTATTTTGCTAATGTGTGGAGACCAAGAGAGATTAGATGAAAGTTCCACACCGAGATAGGTAGCTTGTTTGACCTCAGACAAGGGTTGGCTGTGTAGAAAGTAGTCAGTCATGACTGGTTTAGATCTAGGTGGGGTAATGTGCATGATGTGGCATTTGTCTATGTTGAAGGCTGGAGAAAATCAATTACCGAAATTTAAAGAATGATAGTATAGCACTAGTAACTGTAAAATGTTAATTCTTAGCCAATATATTAAGGAAGTGTCTAGTACTGATCAACAAAATCTAAGATATAAATAAGGCGTAAAAAAAATTGTTTGTTTACAGTATCCCACCCTACCCTAAATTTTTGGCCCGACCCTAAATGTAGGGCTGTCATCGATAGAAACGATATCGATGTATCAACGATATTTTTTGGTCGATCGATTATCGATTCCCATTTCTAAAAATCGATATTTTACACAGAGAAAAAAGACTATCCAGATAAACACTCAGACCCTCTAAAACACTTTTTCTGCCTGCAAAAATGCGCCCTTAGTAACGGAAGTTGTCAATAAAGGTCATGTCTAAACTTGTACCGTAGCATTCTTTTCCAACTAGTCTGCACTACCTGTATGGGGAAATACATAAATACAAAATAAAACACATGAAAAGCAGGCAATTAAACTAAAAATAACATTAACAAGAAGGTATATAGCATGTACATGAACAAATAGGTTGTTACTCTAACTTAATAATCGATTTATCGATGTATCGTCGATATCTGTCTTCCGATATATCGGTATCGTCGATATGACAAAGACCCAATCAATGACAGCCCTACCTAAATGTTTTTATGGCCTTGGAGAATAATTTTTTCAACTTTTTGACAAAATGATGCCAAACCGCACTTTTTATGCTTTAAACATGGTCAGTGATGTTAGAAATCAACTTCCTGATTAGCTAAAAATATTCAGCTCAGAAATGTTTATATGCTGTTACGGATCTCTGCGCTGAATCGAATCCCGTACTGAAACCTAACCAGGAATCGTGCCAGAAGTCTGTCACGCTATAATTTTAACAAAAGAAACACAATAGACTAACCTTTTACTTTAAAATATTAATTTTCTAATCCATTTTTAGCTTGACTATATTCGAAAAATAGGGGAGCTATCCTACTCGCCCCGGTGTGAGCGTGAGCGTCACACAAATGTTAATGTTTGCGTACCACCCCAAATATTTTTAAAGTCCATTGAGATATTGCTTTCATATTTTACCATCATGACCCCAGTCTGTAAAAAGGAGGAGACAAGCATTATCAAGCATTTTGACTGAAATATGGCCCCTTTTCAACTTAGAATAAATGTTAAAGTTTGCGTACCACCCCAAATATTTTATAAGACCATTGAGATATTGCTTTCATATTTTGCATACTTGTTTACCATCATGACCCCAGTCTGTAAAAAGGAGGAGGCAACTCTATCAAGCATTTTGACTGAATTATGGCCCCTTTTCGACTTAGAATAAATGTTAAAGTTTGCGTACCACCCCAAATATTTTCAAAGTCCATTGAGATATTGCTTTCATATTTTGCATACTTGTTTACCATCATGACCCCGGTCTGTAAAAAGGAGGAGGCAACTCTATCAAGCATTTTGACTGAATTATGGCCCCTTTTCGACTTAGAATAAATGTTAAAGTTTGCGTACCACCCCAAATATTTTATAAGACCATTGAGATATTGCTTTCATATTTTGCATACTTGTTTACCATCATGACCCCAGTCTGTAAAAAGGAGGAGGCAACTGTATCAACCATTTTGACTGAATTATGGCCCCTTTTCGACTTAGAATATGGTTATGTTAAAGTTTTACTCATTGCTTATATTATACTATAAAGCACTGAGAATAGTCGAGCGTGCTGTCCACTGACAGCTCTTGTTCTTTTGATCTGGCATAAAATAATCCATGCAACATAATTTGAATACAAGTAATACACACAAGTTTCTAATTGGTACCACTGTCTGCAATATTTTGTCCGCCATTGCAGCTGTCACCTGATCAGGGTACTCTTCATTTTGAAAACCAATAGCCGATATAGAATCATTATTTATTGACCTTTTCTGCGAACATAAACCTTCTAAGGTAGGATTTTATCAAAAATGGTTATGTTTATGATTTAATTAAATTTGTAAAAGGAAAAATTTTGATCTTGATTTTAAAAAATAACCACATACTCTGAACTGTTGCATGACGTCATCAGTTTCTCACGAGAGACTGTGCGAGATGTTGCGGTTTGATACTGGTTGGGTAACCAAATGGGGTTTCGCCATAACTTAATGGACGCGACCATCAGAAAATAAAAATAGCGTCAGTTAAGTTATGGTAGCCAGAACTACTTCCTGATGCTCTAAAGGCATAACCCCCTTATTTGTATTCATTTTTTGACACAAAAATAATTTTCGAAAAGTCTCCCTTAATAAAAAAAAATTTCCGACCTACCTACCCAGCATGCCCACTCATTTTTAAAGTTAAGGGTACATGTACCCCCTGCTTTTGCAAAATAGGGGTACACTTCAAAATCTGGGGGTACACTACATGGTAGATCTGAATTTTTTCTATTTAACTGCTGAAATTTGTATATACATGTTTTTTTTCATGCAGAACTCTCGTGGGTGGGGTATAACAGATGAGATAATTTTAGAAAATTTAAAATGTTTTTCCAAAGTTAAGATAGGAAATTTTGAATCATAGGACCCCTCCCAATATTATACTAAATATAAATAAGTTTTCAGCACGGTTCATGTATTCCCGATTTCGTGGACGGAACATGATTTGTCCGAAATAACATACAGTCAACTGAAGACTGATAAAAATCGCCAATCAATAATAAATGCCCAAACTATTACAGGTATGCAATGTGTATCAAAATTGCAGTTAAATATCCAAAAATAAAATACTGTTAACCTTTTGTTGAGTTTATAAAAGCTAAAAGGCCTTTTTGCATTTTGTATCCATACTTTTTTTGCACACGACCCATGTGACGTCTGACTAAAACACTTACGAAACCCCTCTATGCGGCTGACAATTACGCCGAGAATTCGGTGATGGAAACGAAATTATCACGTCCCTGGACCGGATCTGCGTTTAAGACTGTACCAAACAATTGGCAAGTGCATGATGAAATAAACAGCGATTTGCCAGCTGAACAGGAGTTCCGAATCTCTGCGCGCATGTACCCCCAACAAGTGATTTTTATGCGTGCATTTGATATTTTGTGCGTGATTCACGTACTGCAGTGCGTGAATGGGCATGCTGCTACCCTAATTTTTTTGAGCATGTTACCGGAAACAAAGAATTTTTTTTTTAGGCCTAACCCTAAATCTCTAGAAAAAAGAGGTCCGTACCCCTAGAAAATGCCTAACAAGCTTGTCTAGAGGCACGAATACCCCAAGACACTTCGTATATTGAATAAGGCACTGTCTATTTGATGGGAAATCCTTAACTTGGGATATCATGATTATAACAGTGTGTAAATCTTTAACTTTGGATACTGTATCATAATTATATAATAATTAGTTTTCGGCAGTTGCTACGGGTCCGGAAATTTAACCAGGGGCGGCGAAATCTGATTTTTACTTGCTTGTCCATTTTTGTAATTTGCTATTTCTTACTTGTCTGTTAGTCCAACTAATTGTACGTGAGTCACGATATTGTGATAATTTTTGCATAGGTCAATATCTTTCCTCCACGTACAACATAGGAATTACCTTTTTTGTGGTGAACCTTCCGTGACGATTCTAGGCGGCGTGATTTTTAAATAGCATTTTAACTATTAAAAACCAAAAACATTAGTGAAATTTTAAGATACCTTGAAAGAATATCCATTTTTAGCTCATCTGATTTTTTGAAAAAAAATGATGAGTTATTGTCATCACTTGAGCGGTTGTCGGCGTCGGTGTCGGCGTCTGCGTCGGCGTTGCCTGGTTAAGTTTTATGTTTAGGTCAGCTTTTCTCCTAAACTATCAAAGCTATTGCTTTGAAACTTGGAATACTTGTTCACCATCATAAGCTGACCCTGTATAGCAAGAAACATAACTCCATCTTGCTTTTTGCAAGATTTATGGCCCCTTTTGTACTTAGAAAATATCAGATTTCTTGGTTAAGTTTTATGTTTAGGTCAACTTTTCTCCTAAACTATCAAAGCTATTGCTTTGAAACTTGGAATACTTGTTCACCATCATAAGCAGACCCTGTACATCAAGAAACATAACTCCATCTTGCTTTTTGCAAGAATTATTGCCCCTTTTGGACTTAGAAAATCAGTTTTCTTGGTTAAGTTTTATGTTTAGGTCAGCTTTTATCCTAAACTATCAAAGCTATTGCTTTAAAACTTGCAACACTTGTTCACCATCATAAGCTGACCCTGTACAGCAAGAAACATAACTCCATCCTGCTTTTTGCAAGATTTATGGCCCCTTTTGGACTTAGAAAATATCAGATTTCTTGGTTAAGTTTTATGTTTAGGTCAACTTTTTCTCTTAAACTATCAAAGCTATTGCTTTGAAACTTGCAACACTTGTTCACCATCATAAGCTGACCCTGTACAGCAAGCAACATAATTCCATCCTGCTTTTTGCAATAATTATTGCCCCTTTTGGACTTAGAAAATCATTTTCTTGGTTGAGTATTATGTTTAAGGCAACTTTTCTCATAAACTATCAAAGCTATTGCTTTAAAACTTGCAACAGTTTTTCACAATCATAAGTGGACACTGTACATCAAGAAACATAACTCTATCCTGCTTTTTGCAAGAATGATGGCCCTTTTTAGACTTAGAAAATCATGGGTAGGACAATATTTCTATTATACAAAAAAAAATCAGATGAGCGTCAGCACCCGCAAGGCGGTGCTCTTGTTTCCTTTCAATTGAATGGAGTTTGTCACAGTTTTAAACAACACACCCTAAAGGTTACACAAATTTTACATGGCTCTGATTCATGTCACCTGATAGATAACGACCAACACTGTCAGCGTGTAGTGAGTGTAATGGCGGACATGTAAATACAGCGAGGTAGCCAAAATAAAACATATAGTGTTTACGCTTTATTAACGTGTTTTACTGTTATGTTTAAACCATACAACGATTCAATTTTATTTTGTTTTACAATTTCATTGTTTAAAGTATATTGACTGATTGTGTTTTTATCTAAATCTATTTTCACCACAGATAAGGTCTTTACTGGTTTTGACGTAAAGAGAGGGATTCTGCCCTATCATGAAAATATCTCGGAATCAGTTCTGACATCAAATTATTTGGACTAACTTGTCCGTATGATAGTTATATAGTAAATTCAGGTCAAATTTCACTTGTCTGTACAACCTTTAGGACAACCTGGACAATTGAATTTGCCGCCCCTGCTAACCTGTAGACCCGGAGTCTAGAGATCCGGTTACTAGACCTCTGCTCTAGACAACCGGTACAGGGCTCGAGGTCTGGTACTCTATATCAGTCAGGGGTGTAACTGTTTTAAGTTATGTGACCTATTTCAGTTACTTTTTATACGCCCGTTTGAAAAACGGGACGTATTATGGGAACGCCCCTGGAGGGCGGGCGGGCGGGCGGGCGGGCGGCGTCCACAGACCTTGTCCGGAGCATATCTTCTACATGCATGAAGGGATTTTGATGAAACTTGGCACAGTTGTTCACCATCATGAGACGGAGTGTCATGCGCAAGAACCAGGTCCCTAGGTCTAAGGTCAAGGTCACACTTGGAGGTCAAAGGTCAAATTCAAGAATGACTTTGTCCGGAGCATATCTTCTTCATGCATAGAGGGATTTTGATTAAAGTTGGCACAATTGTTCATCATCATGAGAAGGAGTGTCATGCGCAAGAACCAGGTCCCTAGGTCTAAGGTCAAGGTCACACTTAGAGGTCAAAGGATACAAGAATGAAAACTTTGTCCGGAGCATTTCTTCTTCATGCATAGAGGGATTTTGATATAACTTGGCACAAATGTTCACCACCATGAGGCGGAGTGTCATGCGCAAGAACCAGGTCTCTAGGTCTAAGGTCAAGGTCACACTTAGAGGTCAAAGGATACAAGAATGAAAACTTTGTCCGGAGCATTTCTTCTTCATGCATAGAGGGATTTTGATTATAACTTGGCACAAATGTTTCACACACCATGAGGCGGAGTGTCATGCACAAGAACCAGGTCTCTAGGTCTAAGGTCAAGGTCACACTTAGAGGTCAAAGGATACAAGAATGAAAACCTTGTCCGGAGCATTTCTTCTTCATGCATAGAGGGATTTTGATATAACTTGGCACAAATGTTCACCACCACAAGACGTAGTGTCATGCGCAAGAACCAGGTCCCTAGGTCTAAGGTCAAGGTCACACTTAGAGGCCAAAGGTCAGATACAAGAATGACTTTGTCCGAAGCATTTCTTCTTCATGCATAGAGGGATTTTGATGTAACTTGACACAACTATACACCATCATGAGACGAAGTGTCATGCGCAGTTCCCTTCTTTAGAATTACTTCCCTTTGTTGTTACTATTAAATAGCTTATATTGTAACTTTTTCATTACTAGTCGTAGGGAAAAATCGAGACCACTTTTCTGTAGTACAACATGCATGCTACATCCAATTTTGAGGTGTATTTTGACCAGTCTCTACCTGGTAAAGATTTTTGTGTGGACTTACAATTTTTTTTTTGATTTTTTTTTTTTTTTTTTTTAAGATTAACTTCCCTTAGTTGTTACTATAAATAACTTATATTGTAACTTTTTTATAATTGACCGTAGGGAAAAACCAAGACCACTTTTCTGTGGTACAACATAGATGTTACTTTCCAATTTTAGGTGTATTTTAAGGTATCTCTACCTGGTAAGGAGTTTTTTTGTGGACTTAGAAAAACAAAACACTTAGTTATTACTAAACAACTACAAAATTAAAATTCCATTTGCAAATACAGGTGCTAGAGTAAAGAAATTTGCTGTGACGGGCGTATATTGTGACATTCTTGCACTCTTGTTCAAGCATTTTATAACCTGTATTAGTTATGAAATATAGCTTAACTCGGGTAAGTTATTCAAAAAAAGTTTTTTTGCTGTTCTCACAAAGTGACCTATACAGTGAAATAAGTAGCAATCTGTGGTTAATCAAATTCTCTTTTAGTCTGATCATGACCTGATAAGTGTAATGGGATGCTAAGAGTTTTATAGCTTTAAACCTTTTGTGTAAACTTTATCAGCCTTGCGTAAAAAAATTTACTGCAAGCTGGAAAGATAAGAGTTCAAGGATTCAGGAAATAGTTTCACATTCAAAATGAGGAATTGGCACAGGAGGGCTTTGTAATATTTTATAACTGAAACAAGTTATGAAAATATAAGCAATAACTCAAATGCAGGGATATAAACTAGGTGTTTTTATTTAGGGGCCCAGACTGTCAAAACTAAATGTTTAACATTAGGTATAGGGCATTTTCTCCAACAATTTAGGGGCCCAGCAACAACTTTTTTCTGACTCATTTTGATGCATGAAAAAGCGTTTAACGACCGTGATGAAAAGTCATACTAAATGCCGTACTATGCCATGATACGTTTTGTGTAAACAACACGCTTCGAATTGGCAACAAAATTCTGCAAATAAACCATCATTAGAGTCGGAATTTTTATGATTATTTGCATCGTTTTAGTTCAACTTTCACAAGAAATCAATCTAATTGGGAAAAATCATCTCATATTTGGGAATTTTGACCATTTTTGTCAGTTGGGAAGACGCTGGATTTCGGAGTCAAATCGGCGCAAAAAAAATCACTGAGTGTGGACCTTTCTTATTGCTTGTTACACACTTTAAAACTTTATTTACACCAGTGTTATCATTATAACAAGAAAGCAGCATGCCCATTCACGCACTGCAGTACGTGAATCACGTACAAAATATCAAATGCACGCATAAAAATCACTTGTTGGGGGTACAT
Source organism: Mercenaria mercenaria (assembly GCF_021730395.1). NCBI lineage: Eukaryota > Metazoa > Mollusca > Bivalvia > Venerida > Veneridae > Mercenaria > Mercenaria mercenaria. The sequence goes on along the minus strand of NC_069365.1, from coordinate 82,008,970 downwards.
GCACGCAGAGATTCGGAACTCCAGTTCAGCTGCAAAATCGCTGTTTATTTCATCGCGCACTTGCCAATTGTTTGGTATGGTCTAAAACGCAGATCCGGTCCACGAACATTATAATTTCGTTTCCATCACCGAATTCTCGGCGTAATTGTCAGCTGTATAGAGGGGTTTGGTAAATGTTTTAGTCGGACGTCACACGGGTCGTGTGCAAAAAAAGAATGGATACGAAACGCAAAAAGGCATTTTAGCTTTAATAAACTCAGCAAAAGGTTAACAGTATTTTATTTCTCGATATTTAACTGCAATTTTGATACACATTGCATATCTGTAATAGTTTGGGCATTTATTATTGATGGACGAATTTTACCAGTCTTCAGTTGACTGTATGTTATTTCGGACGAATCGTGTTCCGTTCACGAAATTGGGAATACATGAACCTTGCTGAAAACTTATTTATATTTAGTATAATATAGGGAGGGGTGTTTTCATTCAGAATTTCCTATCTTAAATTTGGAAAAACATTTTACATTTTCTAAAATTATCTCATTTGTTATACCCCACCCACGAGAGTTCTGTATGAAAAAAAAACAAACAAACAAAAAAAAACATGTAATATACAAATTTCAGTAGTTAAATAGAAAATTTTCAGGTCTGCCATGAAGTGTACCCCCAAATTTTGAAGTGTACCCCTATTTTGCAAAAGCAGGGGGTACATGTACCCTCAACATTAAAAATGAGTGGGCATGCTGGAAAGGTGGTAAAATTTAGCTGATACGGAGGATTTAGGCAATATTTATAGATCTATGGCCAGCTAAACTGCTGTGAACAGTGTGCGACATTAACGGTAGCCCGATTGCCAATGGCTACAAAAAATCGGCTCGGGCGACAGAAAATCGGCAGGCCGTAGCCCATCAGGCTATGAAAAATTCTGAGGAATAAATTTACCAAAACGTTCATTGCAAACGTGGGAGCAAAATAGTTGCTTTGAAGGTTCGAACTTCGCTCAAATCTATTTTCAAAGCGAATTCAAGTCGCCCGATTTTTTTTTTGATGCACACTCGCTAAACATTTGACAATTTGCACCATCATTATGTGCATTGAATACACATACACACATGCCGATAGCATAATTTAAACTCCGCCTACTTCAGGTACTTGTGAGATTTTTGCGTAAAAGTGTGAGAGCGAATCAAATTATCGGTTTCATCAGAGGCAATTGAAATAGGCCAATCAGCGCCGCGGTTACGTCTTTGACACTTAGCATTTAATTGTCAAAACGTGCGAGTCGTTTTCTTAAGTAATTATCGATTACATATGCGATTAATTGGAATTATAGACACAATTATTTGGTATCCATGGTAAAAGAACGACATGTAAAGTATTAACATCGTAAAACTGACTTTGATGGATGAAAGGATTTGAATATGTATCTCTAGGTTTGACACAGTTTACATTCAATTTTATTCGAATGAGAAACTGTTCACACAAGTGGTGACTCAGTATTAGTAATAAACCCCTTTTCATCCTGCATTCATATATTACATGATATAGCACAAAAAAACGGCGTGTTAGATTCAGCACCGTCTTGAACAGAAAACATTTTTTCAGAACTTTATAATGAAACAATAATCACTGTGTATGGAAAAATGATGTAACTAAGAAAATGAATGTTCATCGAATCAATTCACAGCGTCGAGGTAGAAATATAAAAATTGATGGAGTCTTCCAGCTTCTCCCTATAAAGTCTCCCCACTTCTCCCTAAATTAGTTTGAGGGAGAATTGACTTCTCCCAAGAAATAATGGGCCTAGTGAGACCCCGGGTCAGTCTACTGCCAAGCAATTTCTTGTCTACAAAGCTATTTAGATCTCGTTTCACGACTGTGTCTTTGACTTTCTGCACAATTTTGTGAACACAGTTTCAGATTTCGAAATCAATTCAGAAAAACTCATACAAATTTCTGAAATACATCAATATTCACCAACCTACAGCAGTATATTGAAAGAAATTAAATAAAATATTACTAGAATGAAAGTCTTGTTCATTCTTGAGTGAAAAATTGGTGGGGCTACGAAAAATTCTGTTTGGCTACAATAAATTGGAAGTCCATAGCCCCATTGGCTACGGTGTTAAAAAGTTAATGTCGCACACTGTGTGAACACAGAGCGTTTTTGGTCAGGGAAAATTAGAGTTTGGTCAGGGAATTTTATTTTCTCTGCTTTGTGGGAACCCTGTTTAGGTCAAGTTTTAATCTGGGTCATTTAGGGACAAAAACAAGGTCACATGGTCAAATCATAGGAAAAGTTTGTGAACACTTTAAAGGCTACAGTTGTGACTCAATCTCTATGAAACTTGGTCAGAATGTTTGTCTTTATGATCTCTAGGTTAAATTCAAAGCTGGCTCATGTGGGGTAAAAACCTAGGTCAGTAGGCCAGATTAACTCAGGTGAGCGATATATAGAGCCATCATGGCCCTCTTGTTTGTAATTTCTGTCTGAACTAAATTTGTTTTACATAAAGCCATGCATGATTAATATTATAATGAACCAACCAATTAATTTATTGTTGTTAATATTCTTAAAGATTCATTTACAGAGGATGATTTGCCCAGAGGGGTGAGACAGCCCCCTGACCTTAAAATTAGGGGTCTACACCTTCCTACGTATACCTCAAAATTTAGAACAAAAAATACACCAGCGCCCACTATTTCATACCTGTATTTCAAAATTATTCCAGGGGGAGCCCTGACCCCTCCCCCCCCCGTCCCTCCACTCCCCAAAATTAAGAGGAGTACCCCTCCAATACCTCAACATTTAGACAAAAAAATGCACCAGTGGCTACCATTTCATACATGTATATCAAAAGCTTTCAGGGGGAGACCCCCCTCTTCCCAACTTGGACAAAAGGCCTAATTCCCATACCTGCCCCCTCTATGAGATATGTGCCTTGTCAGTGATGACCCAGGCCTGGTGATGATGAAAAGCAACAATACATATGGTCAATGGGCGGGCTCTACATGTAGCCCATGGGCATTTAGTCCTAATTTAGCCCTTATTTTTTGGCAAAAATAGCCCAATTTTTTGCTTAGTGCTTGAAAGCCTTCTTTCAAGCATTCAAATGAATTACAAATTAGAGCACGATACCATCCCTTGCAAAATTTTGAGAATTTATTTTTTCAGGATTATTTTCCAAGTTGCTGATACTATATTTTAAAAATGATGTGCAGTAACTCTTCATTATGTCCTGTTTAAACTTTTGTATTCACCACAATCATAACTAAGCGTCTTAGCCCTGGTATTTACATTAGACTCATCCATGAAATAAAAAAATTGCAAAAATAAATAGTTAAATACATGTCGTAATGGCTGTTTCTTTTCTTTCAATACATGCAGAAAACATAGTGTCAGTATGTCAAAAAGAAAGCCTCAAGTAGAAGAGGAGAAAGACAAGTTGACGAGGATTGCCATCGTCAGCAACGACAAGTGTAAACCAAAGAAATGTCGACAGGAATGCAAAAAGTCTTGCCCTGTTGTCAGAATGGGTATGTTTATCTATATCATTTAACAGTGGGTAATAATACGTGAAACATCATCATTCTTAATTATGAAACAATAAAGTTCTCATTTTACATAATTTTTCACAACATTGATAAGCATCGGGGTTTTTTTTTTTTTTTTTTTTTTTTTTTTTTTTTTTTTTTTTTTGTTGCTAAACACGTTGCTTATGTAATTATGTCTTGCACCACATGGCGTGGGAGATATATATTGATTTATTGCTGTCTGTGGCGTGTCTTGTCACAAGTCTTGTCCGCGCTCTTAATGGATCAGTTCTCATCAGATCTTCGCCAAACTTTAACAAAATTTGTTTACCTATAAGTCCTCGGGCAATTTCGATAACGAGTCAAATCTCTGCAGGCACTTCAGAATTATGGCCCTTGAATTACTGAAAATTGCTCTGTACACACTTGTCTGCACTCTTTAAGTCAAACATTTCTCATCAGATCTTCACCAAACACTTTAAGAAAATGTGTTTGTCAATAAGTCCTCTGCATAATTTGATAACTAGCCAAATCGGCCCAGGCACTTCAGAATTATGGCCCTTGAATTACAGAAAATCACTTTGTACACAGATGCCAGTGACACATGTATTGGTGCATGGTTGACTCAGATACATAAATATTATTAGGCAATTGTGGGAGACATGCGCTTTCTCAAAAGCAGCTCTAGTTTCTAATGGCGTCCTTTCCATTCTATTCAACATTATGTCTTGTAACAGCGAGTCTTCTCTGCTGTATGCAATGACTCGTTCCAATTTAGCAAGGCTTGATGCATATATCCTAAACTTAATTATTGATGATGACTTGCATGCTAACCAGTGATCAGTTGATGCTGCATTAAGGTTGTAAAGAGTAATAACAATAAACACTTTCCACTTTTCGTTGGTCTTCTGTGGATAAATGTAGCTCATATAGACAGAGCTTTCCATATGATGACTGAAAAGTGGAAGCTGCATGCTGTTAGAGATTACTTAATTTGGGCCCGATAAATTAAGTCGTCCTGCATGACAATCTGCCTAATTTCACTGGTCCTTCTGCAATTAGTACTTGTCCTGCATTTCACTTTAACAGAATTGATTTTTATCCACAATGTCTATTTTAAATCACAGTCAAAGCATTGCATACCGGAATCTTGTTTAGCTAAATGCTATTAAAATCAGTGTGGTACTGTCCCAGAATGAGATGGATTTTAGCGTTGTGAATTCTGGATTAACTGTAAGTATTTCAGTAAGATTGTTCTTGACTTGCAGTGCATACTGTTGAGGTAGGTCATTTATGCTAACATCGTTTTTATGCCCCCGAAGGGAGGCATATAGTTTTTGAACCGTCGGTCCGTCGGTCTGTCAGTCTGTCGGTCTGTCAGTCTGTCCGCAATTTTCGTGTCCGGTCCATATCTTTGTCATCGATGGATGGATTTTCAAATAACTTAGCATGAATGTGTACCACAGTAAGACGACGTGTCGCGCGCAAGACCCAGGTCCGTAGCTCAAAGGTCAAGGTCACACTTAGACATTAAAGGATAGTGCATTGATGGGCATGTCCGGTCCATATCTTTGTCATCGATGGATGGATTTTCAAATAACTTGGCATGAATGTGTACCACAGTAAGAGGACGTGTCGCGCGCAAGACCCAGGTCCGTAGCTCAAAGGTCAAGGTCACACTTAGACGTTTAAAGATAGTGCATTGATGGGCGTGTCCGGTCCATATCTTTGTCATCCATGGATGGATTTTCAAATAACTTGGCATGAATGTGTACCACAGTAAGACGACGTGTCGTGCGCAAGACCCAGGTCCGTAGCTCAAAGGTCAAGGTCACAGTTAGACGTTAAAGGATAGTGCATTGATGGGCGTGTCCGGTCCATATCTTTGTCATCCATGGATGGATTTTCAAATAACTTGGCATGAATGTGTACCACAATAAGACGACGTGTCGCGCGCAAGACCCAGGTCCATAGGTCAAAGGTCCTAAACTCTAACATCGGCCATAACTATTCATTCAAAGTGCCATCGGGGGCATGTGTCATCCTATGGAGACAGCTCTTGTTTTTTTTTTCAGGAAAGCTGTGTATTGAAGTGACACCTGCAGACAAGATAGCTTTCATTTCTGAAGATCTGTGTATCGGATGTGGTATTTGTGCAAAGGTACATCTTCACATTAACAGTTGTGATTTTATCATATTTACTACATAATAAAATGACCGCCTCGGTAGCCAAGTGGTAGAGCGTCCGCTTCGAGTGCAGGAGGTCGTGGGTTCAATCCCCGGCTGCGTCATACCAAAGATGTAAAAAATGGTACTAGTAGCTTCCTCGCTTGGCGCTGAGCATTAAGAGGGTAGTGCTAGGACTGGTCAGCCCGGTGTCAGTATAATCAGACTGGGTGGGGTATCATGTCGCGTGTCTACGGCGTGATATTCCAGTGAGGCAGCACTATAAAGTTGGGCATTGTGCTCACAGCTACAAGTAGACACCGTCGTTTATATGACTGAAAAATTGTTGAAAAAGATGTTAAACCCGAACACACACACACACACATAATAAAATGAAGGGCCCCAGTGGCCGAGTGGTTAAGGTCACTGACTTCATATCACTTGCCCCTCACCGATGCGGGTTTGAGCCTCACTCGGGGCATTGTATCAGTGTTCCCACTACATTTTTTGGCAAGGGGTGTTTTCACCTCCAGCCAAACAAATCTGGGGGTGAAACATGAAAAGTGGGGGTGACAAAATTAAAGTGATCAAATAAAAGAAATAAACAATTTTCTAAGTATTTAGTGACATAGTGCAGCCACTAAAATAATGTTGCCCATTCTGGTCTATATAGCAGTGGTTTTCTGGACACTTTACACCCTTGGGCAATAGGAACAGGGCAAGGGGGTGGGTGGGGTTGTCAGTTTCATGCTGTTTGGGCTATATTGACAATGTTGCATATTCCCACCTGCAGTTACAAACAGGTCGGAAATTGTTCGCTGCGTGGCCATTTCGTTGCAGACAAAACGTGACGTCAAATTGCGTGGTTGACTGTGTACTGCAAAAGTGAATAATTTCCGTACATTACCGATACCGCATTATCGAGTTTTAGTACCAGTCCACTACAGTACGTCACGCATCCGGGTTACCAAAATGAATCGAAAATGAAAGTAAACTGTCAATTTGCATCGGAATTGAATAAATATTTTAATTAGTGAAGATACACGACTGCGATATTACGGAATATTGATTAAACACAATGATGTCTGTTTTATTTTTCTTTGCGTGATTTCACCCTCGGGAGACTTTTTCTTTACCAGGAATGTGAAATCTGTGCATGAAAAACGTACATATTTACGTGAATGGGAACACTGTGTATTTTTCATGTGAGGAAACCATCCAGCTGACTTACGGAAGGTCGGTGGTTCTACCCAGGTGTCCACTTGCAATGAAATAATGCAAGGAGGGTCACCTGGGGTCTTCCTCCACCAACAAGGATGGGAAGTCATAATATGACCTATCATTGAGTCGGTGCAATGTTAAACCAAACAAAAAAAACCATAATAAAATGGCAAAAGTTAAAAATTATATATTCTCGAACTAGTTTAGATAGGATATGCTTGGGTATTAAATGTGTTTTATGGCATGGATGGTTACATGTCGACAGCTTTTCTGAAAGCACTAGTGTTTACTGTGAAATCATTAATATTCGTGCGGGACTTATTTTCATGGATTTCGTAGCTGAGTCCATCCGCGAATTTAATCCAACAAACAAGTAAAAAGTATGTTCAGAAGTTGAAATCCACGAATTCATATCCACATGAAATTGCCGTTTTGACCAAAACCGCAAAATATGCCCAAAAAATTTAATGATTTCACAGTATATGAGAGAACTTGCAAAACATATAAAACCTCATGTTAAAGACATAATTGTAGGGAAGTTGTCAGTCACTTGTGGGGATCAAGTTGATACTGGTACAGAATCCAGGAGGACTGGTTAGGTTAAATGTTACATTTTGTATGGGAAATATTTCCAGGTGCCACCTTGGCCTAGTGGTTAAAACTAACTTTAATCACTTGCCCATTAACAATTATGTGTGCTCAAACTCACTTAGGACATAAATTAAAAATTCTTCATGTGAGGAGGCCATCCATCTGGCTTACGGAAGGTCGGTGATTCTACACGTATGCCTGATACAATGCCTGGAGGAGCATCTAGGGTCTTTTTCCACAGTCAAAACGGCACAAGTCACCATAAGACCTGATTAATGTGACTCTTGACCTTAAAAAGCGAAAAAATATGATTTGATGTTTTTGTAGAAATGTCCATTTGAGGCGATTACCATCATCAATTTACCTAGTAACCTGGCAAAGGATACAACACACAGATACAGTGCCAACAGTTTCAAACTGCATCGGTAAGAAGCAATTTTTTATGTAGATTATACTAGATACCTACAGCATCCGCGCAGTCTGGTCAGGATCCATGCTGTTCGCTAACGGTTTCTCTAATTGCAATAGGCTTTGAAAACGAACAGCATGGATCCTGACCAGACTGCGCGGATGCGCAGGCTGGTCTGGATCCATGCTGGTCGTAAAGCCACTATGTTGGTTTTCTCATGGCACGGCTCATTTAAGGTTCTGCTGTCTGGAAAACAATTTTAACATCCTTTACAGAGTGAACTTTACTGATATCACCATGTTGATACTGTAAGAGAAATTGCATTATTTTGAAATTAGTTTAAATTTTCTTAAATTGTTTAAAAGATATTCCATGAAATAGTTCAATTGTCTTAAAAAGAGAAGAAAAAAGTCTTTAGTATGTTCATATTTGCATAATGTCACATAAGAAGGATCTTGCGTTTAATTTGTGTTTATTCTTACAATCTCAGATTACCAACCCCTCGTCCAGGAGAAGTTCTAGGTTTGGTCGGGACAAACGGTATTGGCAAGTCCACAGCACTGAAAATTTTGGCTGGAAAACAGAAGCCCAATCTTGGACGTTTCGCTGTAAGGCTTAAGTTCTGTTTGATACTTTCTCAGTATGGGGCAATTGTTCCTTGTTGCAAGTATAAGAAATAAAATGCAGGAGCAATTCAAAGATATGACTGCAATGCAGCAATTAGTTAACTGAATAGACTTGAGAACATTTTAAAATCGTGAAACACGTGCATAAAGGAAGTTAATGTTATTATGTTCACAACTGGTATTCTCTCAACTAATTTTGTTGTATTAAGAAAGGCAGCCACGAAATATGTTGGAAGGAGAAAATGCCATGTATGCACATCTGTTTGTATTAAAGGATCCCCCTGACTGGACAGAGATTTTGACGTATTTCCGTGGGTCAGAGTTACAGAATTTCTTCACAAAAATTCTTGAAGATGACCTGAAAGCTATCATCAAACCACAGTATGTGGACCAGATCCCTAAAGCAGTGCAGGTAACTTTATTTCAAAGTAGAACTCAAGATTTGTTAGTAGTACCTGAGCATAACATTTTGTATTCTTGTCATTAGTAGGTCAAAAAAAACTGTGAAGTTGTTCACTAAAATGAAATTTAGCAGCAATCTGTTTCCAAAATTTCATTGAATACCAACAGAAAACAGTTACCGTTAAACATGCAATTCAGGTTAGCTGGCAAAAAATACTTGGTATGGTATGAGCGACAGCTTCACTTCAAAACAACTTGATTTCCAACAAATTTGTTTGCAAGACCTCCACTATTATATATAAAAGACCACTTTTTCAGTTCTTCTATGTGTTGTTATTGAATGCAGCTGTGCAAAAAACCAGTGTTAGGGGCTTTTTGACCAGTGTTGATCAGATCAGCCTGCACATCTGGACAGTCTGATCTTGATCCATACTAGCGCTTATCAGCTGCATAGAAGTGCTGAATTTGATAATTTGATAAACGAACAGTATAGATGTGGGGATAAATGAACAGTATAGATGTGCACTGATCTGGATCCTTGCTGGTCACAATGGCGTAGCATTGGTTTGCGCACAGCGGCTTTTAATTTGTTTTATTAGCTCACCTGTCACAAATGGACAAGGTGAGCTTTTGTGATCGCGCAGCGTCCGTCGTCCGTCCGTGCGTAAACTTTTGCTTGTGACCACTCTAGAGGTCACATTTTTCATCGGATCTTTATGAAAATTGGTCAGAATGTTTACCTTGATGATATCTAGGTCAAGTTCGAAACTGGGTCACATGCGGTCAAAAACTAGGTCAGTAGGTCTAAAAATAGAAAAACCTTGTGACCTCTCTAGAGGCCATATATTTCTCAAGATCTTCATGAAAATTGGTCAGAATGTTCACCTTGATGATATCTAGGTCAAGTTCGAAACTGGGTTACGTGCCGTTAAAAACTATGTCAGTAGGTCAAATAATAGAAAAACCTTGTGACCACTCTAGAGGTCAAATTTTTCATGGGGTCTTTATGAAAATTGGTCAGAATGTTCACCTTGATGATATCTAGGTCAGGTTCGAAACTGGGTTACGTGTAGTCAAAAACTAGGTCAGTAGGTCTAAAAATAGAAAAACATTGTGACCTCTCTAGAGGCTATATATTTTACAAGATCTTCATGAAAATTGGTCAGAATGTTCACCTTGATGATATCTAGGTCAAGTTCGAATCTAGGTCACGTGCCATCAAAAACTAGGTCAGTAGGTCAAATAATAGAAAAACCTTGTGACCTCTCTAAAGGCCAATTTTTTCATGGGATCTGTATGAAAGTTGGTCTGAATGTTCACCTTGATGATATCTAGGTCAAGTTTGAAACTGGGTCACGTGCGGTCAAAAACTAGGTCAGTAGGTCTAAAAATAGAAAAACCTTGTGACCTCTTTAGAGGCCATACTTTTGAATGGATCTTCATAAAAATTGGTCAGAATGTTCATCCTGATGATATCTAGGTTCAAATTCGAAACTGGGTCACGTGCCTTCAAAAAGTAGGTCAGTAGGTCAAATAATGAAAAAACCTTGTGACCTCTCTAGAGGCCATATTTTTCATGGGATATGTATGAAAGTTGGTCTGACTGTTCATCTTGATGATATATAGGTCAAGTTTGAAACTTGGTCAGCTGCGGTCAAAAACTAGGTCAGTAGGTCTAAAATTAGAAAAATCTTTTGACCTCTCTAGAGGCCATATTTTTCAATAGATCTTCATGAAAATTGGTCTGAATGTTCACCTTGATGGTATCTAGGTCAGTTTTGAAACTGGGTCACATGCGGTCAAAAACTAGGCCAGTAGATATAAAAATAGAAAAACCTTGTGACCTCTCTAGAGGCCATATTTTTCATGAGATCTTCATGAAAATTAGTGAGAATGTTCACCTTGATGATATCTAGGTCAAGTTCAAAACAGGGTCACGTACCTTTGAAAACTAGGTCAATAGGTCAAATAATAGAAAAACCTTGTGACCTCTGTAGAGGCCATATTTTTCAATGGATCTTCATGAAAATTGGTCAGAATTTTTATCTTGATGATATCTAGATCAAATTCAAAACTGGGTCACATGAGGTCAAAAACTAGGTCACTATATCAAATAATAGAAAAAACGACGTCATACTCAAAACTGGGTCATGTGGGAACAGGTGAGCGATTCAGGACCATCATGGTCCTCTTGTTAAGAGACCAGTTCTGTTTAGAGACTACTTTTCACCCTTCACCTAGGTGGTCTCTTAATGCAAGTTTTACTATACAGTATATATTCCAAAATTAATATACAATGGTCACTCGTGGTTAAGATTGCTGACTTCAAATCCCCCCCACCGATGTGGGTTCAAGTCTCGCTTTGGGTCTAAAATTCTTCATGTGAGGAAGCAATCCATCTGGCTAATAACCCAGTCACACATACGGCGCGGAAAGCTACGTCTAGCCACGAATAGAAACGTAGTAATCCGTACCTGAGCCGTACCTTTAAGTAGTAACCCGTATCAATCCGTACGGCTCAGGTACAGATCGGTACGAATTACTACGTTTCTATCCGTAGCTAAACGTAGCTATCCGCGCCGTATGTGTGACTGTGGTATTACTGAAGGCTGATGATTCTACTCGTGTGCCAGCCCATGTTGAAACAATGCCTGGAGAGGCACCTGGAGTCTTTTTCTACCATGAAAAGCTGAAAGTTGCCATATCACCTGTAATTGTGTTGGTTTGACATTAAACCCAACACAAAAAAAATCAATGGCACTTCAAGTAAGTCCAGAAATGAACTAATAAGCCAGCTGAAGTTAGACATACTAATAGATCTAGCGCTGTTTCCGTTAATTTTTCACATTTGCTCGTTAAAGATTTTTTGCTTGTTTTAGGGTTCTGTACAGCAGTTACTGGACAAGAAGGATGATACAGGAAGTCAGATAGACGTGTGCAAACAGCTAGGTATTTCTGTTACAGTGTACATTATGCATTCGAGAAATTTTTTTCTCATCATAAAATGAACATTCATTGGCAGTAACCAAAGTGTGCCAAAATGCTGCCAATTGGTCTTTTGGTGTGTAAAATAACTAGAAAACAGAATTTTGAGCATAGGCTGACTGTGTAGTTACACAGAAAATTAGTTTTTCTGTTAAATTACTGAGCTGATGTTGGTTGCCATTGTTCAGTCCTGGAATGCATTTTAATTGATATGGATAAGCCACAGTTCGGGTGGTCGTAGGAAGCTAACATGCTCAGTGGCTCTACAGAGATGCCTGACCTGCCTGAAATAATGTCTAAAGGGGCATCTGAAGCCTTAAGTATGGCATTATGGGTGGAAGGTCATCCTATGACTGAGATTAGGTCACTGTGATTTAAACTTCTACAACTGTTTTATTTCATGCACACAATCATTTTGTAATGGTGATAAAAAAAGTTTTCCATATTTATTCCATGTGTATAATATTGTGCGTACTTCTTTAGATTTGATGCATGTACGAGAACGAAACGTAGAGAATTTATCTGGTGGAGAGCTACAGAGGTTTGCATGTGCAATGGTCTGCATACAGAAAGCTGATATGTAAGTTGCAAATGTGTCGGTCAAAGTTTCTGATTAGCTTTGTAGTAAGAGGGAAAACTGAATGAATACATTAGTGTAACTGTGTTACAATATAAAGAACCGTTTTCCACTTTCAGCAAGTATTGCTATGTAAAAAACGTGCAGGGTCTATTTCTGTCAGCTCAGCGCAGTACAACACAAAGTAACCTTTCAAGCAGGGGAAAGTTCAGTGCCAAAGCGAGGAATTTGTTTATTGTGAAGATGTAATTGTAAAGCTACCTAGAATTTTCACTTCTCCTATAATTGTACGTGTCCTGAACTTTGAATTTTACAAATAGCGTCTATTTTGAAGTTTTAATAGTAAGGACAGTTCATACGCAGTGATTTTTTTGCTAGTTTTTACAGTCGAATACAGGCTGTTTCCCATAGCCAAAAATAGCTATATTTTCCCCTTGGAATTTAAAAAAAATGTTCAGTACTATGCATAGTGAATAATTTTACGAGTCGGCGTTTATAATTTTTCAACTCCCAATTACACCCATCTTCCTCCAAATGTACAACTTTAATAGAGCTGTTATTGACTGATAACTATGTCATACTATCTGTGTTTACTTTACATCAGGTGCCAATTTTCCCCTTTTTGGGGTTTATTGCGTTATATTTTCCCCTTCAAAAAGCCAAACTTCGTTTAAAAAAAAAAACAAAAAAATACTGATGGCTCCTCGAGAGACTATTACGCCGTACCGTAACGGTGCGAGGGAAAAATTTTAGAGTTGCAAACATTAGATCTTTTAGCTTTCCTGTTTCTGTACTGATCCGTTTTAGCTGGATTTATTTTACATTTTATATAAAAATCACACTCCTTCTGTTAGACGAGAACTACAACAATTTCCACTCGCCCTGAGCCGATACTAGCAGACAAGTGGGTTTGTTAAGCCTTGGTTTTGTATGTCTTAAAACTCATGTAAGAATTCATTGAGTTAATTTGAGAATATGCCAAGAATTTGGACATCAAAATTAATAGCATTTAAGAAGTGGTATTTTTAGCTCACCTGTCACAAAGTGACAAGGTGAGCTTTTGTGATCGCGCGGTGTCCGTCGTCCGTGCGTGCGTGCGTCCGTCCGTAAACTTTTGCTTGTGACCACTCTAGAGGTCACATTTTTCATGGGATCTTTATGAAAGTTGGTCAGAATGTTCATCTTGATGATATCTAGGTCAAGTTCGAAACTGGGTCACGTGCCTTCAAAAACTAGGTCAGTAGGTCTAAAAATAGAAAAACCTTGTGACCTCTCTAGAGGCCATATATTTCACAAGATCTTCATGAAAATTGGTCAGAATGTTCACCTTGATGATATCTAGGTCAAGGTTGAAACTGGGTCACTTGCCATCAAAAACTAGGTCAGTAGGTCTAAAAATAGAAAAACCTTGTGACCTCTCTAGAGGCCATATATTTCACAAGATCTTGATGACAATTGGTCAGAACGTTCACCTTGATGATATCTAGGTCAAGTTCGAAACTGGGTCACGTGCCGACAAAAACTAGGTCAGTAGGTCAAATAATAGAAAAACCTTGTGACCTCTCTAAAGGCCATATTTTTCGTGGGATCTGTATGAAAGTTGGTCTGAATGTTCATGTTGATGTTATCTAGGTCAAGTTCGAAACTGGGTCACGTGCGGTCAAAAACTAGGTCAGTAGGTCTAAAAATAGAAAAACCTTGTGACCTCTCTAGAGGCCATATATTTCATGAGATCTTCATAAAAATTGGTCAGAATGTTCACCTTGATGATATCTAGGTCAAGTTCGAAACTGGGTCACGTGCCTTCAAAAACTAGGTCAGTAGGTCAAATAATAGAAAAACCTTGTGACCTCTCTAGAGGCCATATTTTTGATGGGATCTGTATGAAAGTTGGTCTGAATGTTCATCTTGATGATATCTAGGTCAAGTTCGAAAGTGGATCACGTGCCATCAAAAACTAGGTCAGTAGGTCAAATAATAGAAAAACCTTGTGACCTCTCTAAAGGCCATATTTTTCATGGGATCTGTATGAAAATTGGTCTGAATGTCCATCTTGTTGATATCTAGGTCAAGTTCGAAATAGGGTCACGTGCGGACAAAAACTAGGTCAGCAGGTCTAAAAATAGAAAAACCTTGTGACCTCTCTAGAGGCCATACTTGTGAATGGATTTCCATTAAAATTGGTCAGAATGTTCACCTTGATGATATCTAGGTCAATTTTGAAACTGGGTCACATGCCTTAAAAAACTAGGTCAGTAGGTCAAATAATAAAAAAACCTTGTGACCTCTCTAGAGGCCATACTTTTCATGGGATCTGTATGAAAGTTGGTCTGAATGTTCATCTTGATGATATCTAGGTCAAGTTTGAAACTGAGTCAACTGCAGTCAAAAACTTGGTCAGTAGGTCTAAAATTATTTAAATCTTTTGACCACTCTAGAGGTCATATTTTTCAATGGATCTTCATGAAAATTGATCTGAATGTTCACCTTGATGATATCTAGATCAGTTTCGAAACTGGGTCACGTGCGGTCAAAAACTAGGCCAGTAGGTATAAAAATAGAAAAACCTTGTGACCTCTCTAGAGGCCATATTTTTCATGAGATCTTCATGAAAATTAGTGAGAATGTTCACCTTGATGATTTCTAGGTAAAGTTTAAAACAGGGTCACCTACCTTCGAAAACTAGGTCAATAGGTCAAATAATAGAAAAACCTTGTGACCTTTGTAGAGACCATATTTTTCAATGGATCTTCATGAAAATTGGTCAGAATTTTTATCTTGATAATATCTAGGTCAAGTTCAAAACTGGGTCACATGAGGTCAAAAACTAGGTCACTATGTCAAATAATGACGTCATACTCAAAACTGGGTCATGTGGGAAGAGGTGAGCGATTCAGGACCATCATGGTCCTCTTGTATAATAAAACTTAAATATAAATATAAATTGGTTTATAAATGACTTGAGCAGGCCCTCCTCTGCCATTCGCCAATGTAGCCAAATGCTACAAATTAAAAAAAAAGTGGCTACAGATTTTTGAAAGTGGCTACAAGAATTTTATTAAAATGTGGCCAAATTTTAGCAATATTCAGCTTCAGTTTGGCAGTTTCCTTAAAACAAAAAATGGCTACAATTTTCTGAGGACCAGTGGAAGCCCTGCTTAAGTTTGCACACTGTCTTGTGTTTCAAATATTTAATTGTTCATATGTACACGGTCTTGGATAAAAAATTCTAAAAAATTTCTTTTTACTTTTGTTAATTTCAGCACTAAAATTTGGGAAAAAATGCTATCTGTTGAAATAATGCTGCTTTTGAAGTAAATTACTATTATATGCAGAAGCAAAACATTAGGTTCACATTTGTTGCATTTCACTTTCAGATTCATGTTTGATGAACCATCAAGTTACTTAGATGTGAAGCAGCGTCTTAAAGCTGCTATTGCTATCCGGAATCTTGTGGCTGCTGAGAAATACATTATTGTGGTAGAACATGATCTATCTGTGCTCGACTACCTCTCTGATTTTATATGTTGTTTGTATGGCGTGCCTGGAGCATATGGGGTAGTCACTATGCCCTTTGGGGTTAGAGAAGGTAAGTAAATTTGTTCATTTTTACATGTTTTCTCTGTACTTAAATAGTTTACTGACTGCAGTTAAAAGTAGCAGTACCAGTATTTTACATATTTAACCTCTTTTGCTATTGCTGCGAAATCATTAATATTCATTGGTGTTTTCATGGTTGAAATAAATCCATGAAATTTAATCCTAATAGACTAAATGAAGTTTCTATTCATTTTATGTTCAGATGTTGAAATCCACACAAATACAACGTTGTAGTAAAAAAATGCAAAATTTTGTGCCTACAAAATAAAATGATATTTATCTGTCCTATTATAGTGCTGCTTCAAGGTTTTCGTTTCCTTGGAGCTGAATATAATTACTAAAAATAGAATTTTCCTGAATAATGGTTTGAAAAAAGCATTGAACAGTGTTGAAACAAATATTTTTTAAGATAGAGTAATTATAAAATACTAAGACAATATGGAAGTGAAATAATGAAAAACAGTGTTGATAAGACAAGTAAATATCCATTAACCATTGAAGTGGAAAGAAAACTTAATTTTGGGAAAAATGGATAATTTTGTTCTTGATTTTCAGGGATCAATATATTTTTGGATGGTTTTGTGCCAACTGAGAATCTACGATTCAGGGAGGTGTCTCTCACCTTCAAGGTTGCAGAGACAGCTATGGAGGAGGAGATTAAAAGGATGTGCCGATATGAGTACCCGAAAATGGTGAAAAATCTAGGTATATTATATGCTATTCTAGGTATTTTATTGAGGTTGGCTAATGAATATATATATTTGATATACCTTGTGTAGTTTTGACAGATTATTATATATAATTACAGATGTAAACTCCTTTCAATAAACAAGAAAGTAATTCAGTACTACACAATTGGTAACAGTGTGATCTTCCATTCTGAAAACTTGTTTTTTATTCCTCAAATACGCTTTCTGATGTCTATAACAAATGTTGTGCACTTGGTACCATTGTGACCAGTCATGGCGTAAGAGTTTCGAAATTTGTCTGACATTAGGTCAGGCAACCCAGGGTAACTTGTCTGACCGAGTGGAAACTCAGCTGACTGAAAATGTCATAAAGAGATTGTTTTGCCAGAAGTAATAAAAAATGAACAGGTGCGTAAGAAAATTGGGTTGTAAAAACTAACCTGCTCTGTTAAACTGTACCTTATCAAACAAATGGTCCGACACCCCGATTAGGTTGGACCTAGCCTTTTTTGTTGGACTCGTCCGACAGAGGGTTTCGTCATGACTGTGTGGCACAAGATTTGCAGCAAAATACCCAAGTTTAGTGTTCTTTACAAGTGTGATATATATTGTAGGAACATTTAGCTTGACGGTAGAACCAGGCCAGTTTACAGATTCGGAAATAGTTGTGATGTTGGGGGAGAATGGAACGGGAAAAACAACATTTATAAGAATGTTGGCAGGAAAACTGACACCAGACAGTGGTGGTAAGTTACTAGTAAAGGACTTTATACCAAGTATAGAAGTAAATATAAACTGCATTGTTGATCTGTAATGTCTATTGTTTGTATTCAAGGTTGTGAAATATTTATTCAGATAGTGTGATGAAATTTGTAATGTTTTTCTCTGCTTGGCAACATTAGTAAACTGATCAGGAGAGTACTAAATTAGTTTTTAAAGTTTCGAATTCTGTTTTACATTTTCTTCATGATGGAATACAATGTGTTCAAAAAGATATATTCTTCTGCATCAACTTGAGTTTATGAAACTTTAGTTTATGGTATTTCTAAAAAATTTGCAATGTGTTTTAAGTTTACTGATTGCCAAATATAAATCCGTAAATAAAGGCGTATGCTAGAATTTCAATTTTTTTTTCCCAATAACAGAATTTGTTCATATTTCATATATTGTTAGTTCATTCTATAAGTAACTTAAAAATAAAAAAAAATCGGGGTCACCGACTTCGTTTTCATTTTATTTCAGATTATAATGCATGACCATGGTACAAGTGTATCCTGAAATCTAGAGCGTGTCTGCCATAACATATAAGCTCAAGGAATCAAATAAATGATTCATGAAGTATAACTGATAGTCAAATCTCATAAGACATGATTATTTCCCTTCAAAACAAAAAGAAATTTTAATGAAATTCAAGAAATAGTTGCATGACACTTGTGTGTTGTTGTTTTCTAAGTCAAAAAAGCATCATAATTATGAAATATTGTATATTTCCTTTCAGCAGTTAATATTTCCAAATCTACATAAAGGAATTTGATTAAACTTGCAAGAATAGCAGAATATAATGTTTACTTTTGAAATATAAAAAGAAAAAGGGTGGTCACTGAATTAGATTTTTCACATTTTCATTTTGAATTATTGCCCGTTTATGATACTGGTTTGTGATCTTCATGCCAAAAAATAAAAACCATTATAAATCCAAAGTAGTCATAAATACTGGTCATACTCCAATCGATTACAAAAACTATTCATAAAGAAACGTAAAATGGGTCAAATGTAACACACAGTTTTAAATAAGAGACTAAAATCTTTGGAAAAATGTGAAAAAGTGCGAGGAGATATCTACCTCGACACTGGTTTCAGCCGATGACACTAAAATGACAGAAACAAAAACACAAAACATACGTTCAAAAATATCAGCGAGACAATTGTATGCTTTAATATCAACAAAAATTCATTATCAGGCCTGTTATCTTTACAAATACATTCATATGTACATGTACCAGAAAACGTTCCCAACAAACTTCATCGGAGGTGTCCTTACATAAATACGCACAATAAGCTCGGACGTGACTGGACTGTGACAGTCAAACGTTATTACGCTGTCCCGAAACTTAATCCTATTTGGTTCTGTTTTGATCAAGCATTAGAAATAAACACAGCGATTGTCCGAATATCCAGAACCATGCAACTTTACCGGAAACGGTGAGCCGTGCGATTTCTGTCTCGTGAACATTTTATCTTGCGTACGTTTTCATTGCAGATTTCCTTACAGAAATACTCAGAATAAGCATCGACGTAACGGAACAGTGATAGTTACAAGTTATCATGCCGTCCTGAAAAGTATATCCTATCATTTCGACTAGTTTTGTCCAAGCGTTGAAAATAAACTTTACCGGAAACGGTGTCGTAATTGGTGCGTCATGAGATTTCTGCCTCGTGAAAATTTTATCTAGCATACGCCTTTAACAACAAATTGTTGCAGTATGAACTGATTGTAACTATATAAATGAAGATGGAAATTCCGTATTTCCACTCTGGTTTGACAAAATATCTACATGATAGTATGCATTTGTTTTAAATTTAACTAATTTTGACAGGTGAGTGTCCAATATTGAATGTGAGTTACAAGCCACAGAAGATCAGCCCAAAGTCACAGGGGACTGTACGTCAGCTGTTGCATGACAGGATCAGAGATGCCTACATACATCCACAGTTTGTAGCAGACGTTATGAAACCTCTACTCATAGAGAACATTATGGACCAAGAGGTAACTTGCAGGGGTTTGTTAAGGGCTATGTAGTCATGTGAAAATGATTACTGACTTCAAATTATTTATCCTTCAGCTTTTTTGGGTTAGAAGTCCAAACGTAATATGAGGAATTCATTAGGTGAGGAAGCCATACAGTTAGCTTGC
Organism: Mercenaria mercenaria; assembly: GCF_021730395.1. Classification (NCBI taxonomy): domain Eukaryota; kingdom Metazoa; phylum Mollusca; class Bivalvia; order Venerida; family Veneridae; genus Mercenaria; species Mercenaria mercenaria. The sequence continues at coordinate 81,989,256 of NC_069365.1, read as the reverse complement.
AGAAGGTTTGAGATCTTCCCTTCGTGTGTTCTTTTGTCTGAAGTAAAGCCCAAATATCCTTAGTCATAACTGAAAAGTGCAATATGAAAAATTATATGTAAAATTATATCAGTGTGATATGAAAAAGCAAAAAAAAATGCCAAGCAAGTCTTCACTAAATACTGAGGCTGATAAAGTCAGCCTTCCACTAGTCATTCTTTAGTAATAGTTTATGTCTATTGTTTTTTGACACAGCAGACATTTCAGATTAATAATCTGAGTCTGTTTGCATAAAGGTAAACCCAGAAAAACACTAGGATATAGGAACAAATGTATGAAAATGCTATAAAAATGTGTTTACTACACCCCCATGTATAATATACACAGCAGCTAAACTGGAGTCTTGCATGTCCGTCTGTCCATTTTTAATTTGTTTTAGCTTGAAACTCTCTAAACCACTGGAAATATATTCATAAAACATGCATTAACTATTTACCTCATCAGAACAGTGTAGAGAGCACAACCCAGGTTACTAGGTCCAAGATTGTGGAGGTCAAAATTAAGATAGCTTAAATTTCTGTCTGTTCTACTTTTTCTTAACCACTGGAAGGATTTTCATTAAACTGGCTCTTCAAGACAGCATGCAGAGTGAACAACCCAGGTTGTTAAGTCCATGGTCTTATTGAATGTCCAAGGTCATGATCACATCATTTTACTTTCTCTGGATTGAAGCGGCATCTGATGGTATTGAATAGCTTCAGTGATAGCTCAAGTTAAATATGAATTGATTGATGAACTGAATGTTAGTCAATGATGAGAAACTCTATGCTGTTCACATTCTTAATTACTATGTGGATGTTTCATATCTGAGACTTTAATTCAAGTATTTTGTCGAAATAAGTTTTACTAAACTTCGAGTTAAGGCTAGTACTTTGTGGAAGTGACATGTGTTTCTCATCCGAAGATCTGTTAAAGGAAGCATGAAAAAAAAGTTGTTTAAGAATGGTTTAAAAATTGTGAAGGACCATGTAGAAAAATCCACAAGAGCCTATGAGGAAATATACTTGAATCTGCTGTTTACATTCTGAAAAAAAAAATGTGGATTGAACTTGTAACTGAGGCTCTGCTTTGGTACTGTAATATCATTATTTATAACAAACATGCATATTGAAAACAATCATGTCTTCAAAGTCAATGAAGATAAACTCATTTGCTGTTCACATTCTTAACTTCCATGTGGAATTTTCCTATCAGAGACTTTGAAGAAGATTAGGTCTGTAGGGACTTTGCAGACTGAATCTGGAAATTTTACATATTTTAAAGAAAATTGTAATAAGTGTGTTTGTTAAACGGAAGTGAGCCTATGAGGAAAAGTGTAAAAATCTGCTGTTTACATTCTGAAACATTTTATGTGGATTGATCCCTAAACTGAGGCTTTTTTGGTTTAAATAAATGTAAGAAAAAGATGCTCATCAGCGGCGGCGAAATCTGATTTTTATTTGTTTGTCCGTTTTTGTCATTTGCTAATTTTTACTTGTCCGTATGATAGTTATATAGTAAAACCTGGTCAAATTTCATTTGTCTGTACAAGCTTTGGGACAACCTGGGCAATACGGACAATTGAATTTGCCGCCCCTGCTTATTTTGCGGGTTAAAAGTTGGTGAATATGCATTAATTTGATTAGTGCCATTAAATTTTATGGAAGAAACATTTCTTATACTATTTTAGTGTTGTAATGTTTGGAATAGAACTGGAACTGTTACACAACATTAGAAGGCCTTTGAAAATTCTGTTTTAAATTCTGCTGTCAACATATTCTGAATCATTTGTGTGGATTGATCCCAAAACCGAGGCTTTTTTCTCCTGTTGACATTGGATTTGGTTTGTTCTAGTGACGCAATTGATCTGTTACTTTGTGTTGATTCAAAGTCTGTGAAGATAAATTTTATTGCTGTTCACATTCTAAATCCCTGTGTGGAATTTTCATATCTGAGACTTTGTTTCATACAAGTACTGTGTGGAGACATATTGTTGATGTTACATGTTGCTACTTCAGTTAAATTTTCAAGGAATCCTGGAAGAAAGCCTATGAGGAAAAGTGTAAAAATCTGCTGTTTACATTCTGAAGTGTTCATGTGGATTGATCCCTAAACTGAGGCTGTTTTATGGAATGAAACTGAAGGGAATGATGTGTTGAAATAACCATTATAATAAAGGATTAAATTTAGGTCTTGATAGTCAAATGGTTACCTTAAAGTCCCTGCTTGATAGTCGAATGGTTAACTTAAAGTCCCTGACTTTGAATTACTAACTTCTTATCAATGTGGGTTTGATTCCTCGCTTTGGTTTAGAATTCTTTATTTGAAGATGCAGTCAAGCTGGTTTTACAGAAAGTCGTTCTACCCAGGTGCCTGCCCATGTCTCAAACAATACCCAGTGGAGCATCTGGTGTCTTCCTGGAAAAGGTGCCATATGGTCTAACTTGTGCCTGTGTGTGATTTGAAACTGAGAACAAGAAGCCTGTGATGAGACACAACATGCTGTTCACATTCTGAACATCTCTGTGGATTTAGTGTTCTGAGGCTTTAAAATGAAGAATGTCCACATGTTGAGTGCTTCAATGCACAAATTTTAGAAAGTAGTAAAAATTCTGCATATATGTGTAATATATTGAGATGTAATTTATTGAAAATTTCATATCAGTAGGGTACTTGCAGTTATTTTGAATATTGATTCTGGGGTGTAGGTCAAAGTGTAGGTCCGTAGCTTAAAGGTCAAGGTCACACTTGGACGTTAAAGGTCATTTTTCATATAGTGCATTCGTGTCCGGTCCATATCTTTGTCATCCATGGATGGATTTTCAAATAACTTGGCATGAATGTGTACCACAGTAAGCCGACTTGTCGCGCGCAAGACCCAGGTCCGTAGCTCAAAGGTCAAGGTCACACTTGTACGTTAAAGGTCATTTTTCATGATAGTGCATTCGTGTCCGGTCCATATCTTTGTCATCCATGGATGGATTTTCAAATAACTTGGCATGAATGTGTACCACAGTAAGACGACGTGTCGCACGCAAGACCCAGGTCCGTAGCTCAAAGGTCAAGGTCACACTTAGACGTTAAAGGTCATATTTCATGATAGTGCATTGATGGGCATGTCCGGTCCATATCTTTGTCATTCATGCATGGATTTTAAAATTATTGGGCATGAATGTGTACCACAGTAAGACGACGTGTCGCGCGCAAGACCCAGGTCCGTAGGTCAAAGGTCCTAAACTCTAACATCGGCCGTAACTATTCATTCAAAGTGCCATCGGGGGCATGTGTCATCCTATGGAGACAGCTCTTGTTCATTCATATTTTATCACATTATAGGTTCAAAATCTGTCTGGCGGAGAATTGCAGCGTGTAGCTTTGACATTGTGTCTTGGTAAACCAGCAGATGTGTATCTTATAGATGAGCCCTCCGCGTATCTCGACTCTGAGCAACGTCTTCATGCAGCCAAGGTCATCAAAAGGTACATCTTTAGTTTGAAATTTTTCTATAAGAAACCTTTTCATTAGTAAATTAATAGGCTTGAATAGAACTGGAACAAATAAATGTAAAAGATCAGTGTTGGCTCGACTTGAGAAGAGTATTCAAAAGAACTTTACTGTCAAAATGCAGGAGCAAAGAAATTCACCAAAGGCGAAAGTATTATATCTTTATAATCCCGAACATTTTTGCATTTCAGTTAAAGTGAAAAGCAGATTTATACTGAACAAATTTTTGAAATAGCCTGTTTTTCATCAGTCTTGTATAAATATTCATTCATTGTGTAAGAGCAATATCCAATCCATTCTTACCTCAATTATTTTGTATTGCAGATTCATCTTGCATGCCAAGAAGACAGCATTTGTTGTCGAGCACGATTTCATCATGGCGACATACCTGGCAGATCGTGTAGTTGTGTTTGAGGGATCTCCTGGTATCAACACCGTTGCAAACTCGTAAGCTTTTCTTTTTCTTTTCTGAATTGTGTTTGAACTGGCTTTTTGCTTGGTCGAGAGCAGTGTGATGTCATTTTGTTAAAAAAATAGGTTGCTATTTTCATCATAGTTGACACTAGAATGGCAAAAATGACTTTGAGACTGCATTATATTAGTGTAATATGAAACTGTGGTCAAATTCTGCTAGTAAGGTTATGAAAAGATCCTTAAAGCTTCCAAGTCTGTTTAAACACCCTTGCTAATGCATAATCACTTACTCATTATTGATCGTACATTTCTGATAAAAAAAATAGCCTCAAATATATTGTTAACATTTCAGGCCACAGTCACTGCTACATGGTATGAATAAGTTCCTAGAGTTGTTGGAGATCACATTCAGACGTGATCCAAACAACTTCCGTCCCCGTATCAACAAGCTCAACTCTGTCAAGGTATTGTGTAACATTTTTAAATCTGTTTCCTCTCTGCTACATGTATGTTTAGGTATTTTGTCATGCCCCCAAAGGGAGGCATATTAGTTTTCAACTGTCCGTCCGTTAGTTTGTTCGTTCGTCACAACGTTAACTTTTTGCATGAAGGCACTTTACTCGTGAACCACTGCACCCAGAACCTTCAAACTTCACATGCTGATAGTACTTATTGAGTACACAACCCCTACTGACTTTATGGTCACCAGGGCAAGGCGCTGCAGGGGCATTTGTCACCATTAGTGACAGCTCTTGTTCTTTACTTGTCTCGCAATATCATACACTTATTTAACAGCATTGGTGGGTCTGAAGTGGTTGTTAGCAGTGCTAAACTTACAACTGCACAAGGGCATAACCAGAGTGCCAGTATAGGCTTGCAAGTGCTAATAACTACCTAAGGGGTGTTGCGAAAGTCAAATGAATTGTTTATTATATACCTTATCACAATAATTATTACTTGATTGTTTGAAGCACTTAATCATTTAAAACATCTGTGTTAACTAATTTTTTATTGCGACAACACTGGGTAAAATGATGTCATTTGTACCTAGTGATACAGTAAGCGATGTTTTTCTCAACATTCGGTTATTGTTCCTGGATGCGATTATTTTGCCTGGTTTACAGGATTCTGTTGTATATGTAATTAAATCTCTCTCTCCAATTTTGCTTATATTTTCCTTATTACTTGACTTGTATTAATAAAAAAAAGTGCATTGAAGACAGCAAAAAAAGATGCTTTCTATTGCACAAAGCGTCTGCCTGTTCTCAGTACTTTTCTTAAAGACTGTCTAACTGCTTTTCTTGGACTAACTGTGTAGATAACATACACACTTTTGCAGTCGGGCGAAGTGTTTGAGAAAAGTACTGAGAACTGATTGCAGAGGATTCATGCAATGGAATGTATTCTGTCTTCGAGGCTCTTTATCGTATGAAAATCTGTCAAGTAACAAGGAAAATATATATCCAAAATGTTACCTGAATGGGAACATTTCGTATGTATCCAAAATTCACATGGATTGGCCACCCTGTTTCTTCTGTTACACGGATATTTGCAAGATAAAGATAGCATTAATTTGAGCTTCAAGTTTCAAAGTTGGTTTTAAAGCTGGACTTACTTGAGGATTATTTTAATTTCAGGATACTGAGCAGAAAAAGGGAGGGAACTATTTCTTCCTCGAAGATTAAGGCGTCCTAGTGGCGCCTTCACAACCACTCGCTGTTGGGCCCAGCCTGCAATATGGGAAAGGAGCTGTTACTTCGAATACCTGGGGTCAAGGTCAGATTTCTACAAGGTCAACTACTTTTCAACTGTCCAACTGTTCAAGAAGACTTTACTGCTATTTAACTTGTCCACCACAATTAAATGTTGAACAAGTGAGAGAATGTTCATTACTATTAAATGACATTGCTTACACAAAATGTGGAAACCAAGGTTTTGCAAAGCACTTTAATTTGTATGGGAAAATCTTAGACAGAATTGTTCTGTATGGAGATGAATTCAAGATCTTGAATCCATGGCAACAACCTTTGACCTTGAGGAGATACATAGATGAGGAAGTACAGTGTATATGCAGGGGTATCTATTGCAGGCTGATAGGGTGGTTAGTCATGTGTAGTTTCACAGTAACAGGAATACTTGGTACAGCTAGTTTCAGTTTTTCACAATTGCTACCCTCCTGTTACTATGACAACTATTTTGGCCCCATCATTGTTTTGTCTTTTTTGCATCCAATTATTAAACAAGAATTTTTTTTTGGTTAAGGAAGTGAAAGTCAAATTAAGCATTCCTTGTGTTAAAGCAATATTTTGTCCTCCCAGACCGCAAAAATGATTTCTTATAGTTTTTTTTTATTTGACGGGTTGATCTTTGATATGAAAGGTTATGTTTTGGACCAAAGAACCAGCAAGTTGAATAATTTGATTATTGGATAAATGCTTTATCTTTGTACATAAAACATGTTTTTTGTTCTTTCTCTTGTTTTTGTTGAAGGGACTTTTATCTTTGCTGTCAATTCTGTTCTTTTTGTGGAAGGGAATTCTACTTTTATTGAGAAATAATCAAACTTTATAAAATTAACACCTTAATTCAAAACTAAAAGATTAAATTCAGTTTGTTTGGAACTGAACAATTATAGAATAATATGATTATAGTTATATAAATGGCTTCAAAATCTTAATTGTTTAATTGATAGGTGTTTTCTTTTATCTTCACTTCACTTTTATGTTAATTTCTTAGTAACTTCATTTATACAATAGTAGGAGGTTAGTTGCAGCTGTGAATAGATTTTAAATCATGGTTAGCAATCTCCGTGAACATGCCCTTCCTTGTAAGAAATAAAGGGTTCTTGAGAATATACCACAGTTTGAAAGTGGGAAATTGGAATTAGATGTACCTATATTGTAAACTGTGAAACTAAACATGACTGACCAGTAGTCCGGGAACTGTGAAACAAGGATTTTATCATGATTTGGGACAGAGAAGTCGGTTAAGAAGTGGTTTTAGTCTTTTAAAAACTGCTGTATGGGACAACCGCATTGTTCAACAAGTCTTTCAGTGGAATAAAGTGTTTGGGGAAAACAAATGTGGAAAGAATTGGTGAAATACATTGAACAAAGAAAAGCTGTATTCTTTGAGGAGTAGAAATAGTACAGCTATAATTAAATGATGAGTCTATAAATCGTAGCATTTGATTGGTTGAAGCTGGTCTCCAAACTCGAATTCCAAACACTTTAGCTTGGTCTGTGTTAATATTAAGTCCTGTATTGATGTATGCAGACAGAAATATTGTGATATTTCAGCTAAATTGTTTTAAGGCGTGAATAAACAGAAAACAAAAATGAAGAAATAGCAAGTACATGCGCTTTAATTTTTTACATATTCTGTAGGAGTAAGTGTCAACAAGTCGCTGACGCTTCAACATATTTTTAAAAAGCCAAGTAATTAGATGAGAGTATGCATATATCATAATGTCTAGAGTTAGGCATTAATACTTGCAGGAATTGACGAAAACTGTAACACATCTAGATTAATAAGAAAAATTATAATGTTGTTTTCATCAAAATGGACCATAGTTAGATCTGATAAAACATTCAAAGATTTGACTCAAGTCTGCTTCCAGTGGATGTGTTTGTATGATTTTGAGAAGGAAATTGTATGATTCAAATACAGCTTTGAGCTTTCCATTTACAAAATACTGAAATATGCCAAACTGGAAAACGGCCAGGCAGGTCATAGGTCATCAAGTTATCTGGAAGCCTGCTTTGATTTTTAGACATGATTTTCTTGTACAAAGTTTAAAATATTTATTATTGCTACCAATACAAAGTGCTTTTTGTTAACATATAGTCTTGTTGATAGTAGAAAAAACACTTGTCAAGATGGTTATATTTTTTGTAAAAATGAAGTTATTATGAAATAAATTCCTTCAAAGACAGAAGCTGTTCTGTTTACTTTTGAGCTCTCCTGAGCCAAAGGCTGAAGGTGAGCTTTTGTGACCGCTTGATGTCCGTTGTGCGTCGTCCATCAACAATTTCTAAAAAGATCTTCAAAACTACTGGGCAGATTTACATCAAACTTAACAGGAATGATCCTTGGGTGGCCTCCTTTCAAAATTGCAAAAAATTAAAATCCATTCAGAACTGTGGTTGCCATGGCCACCGAAAGAAAAATCTTTAAAAAATCTCGGAAACTGTTGGCCGGATTTCAAAAATATTTTGTAGGATTGATCTCTAGGTGACGCTCAACCAAAATTGCTCAAACTGATCTATTTCGATAAAAAAAAACATGGCCGCTAGGGAGTGGGGCTTATTTTCCCTCGATGGCTATATTGTAAATTTCAAAAAACTTCAAAACCACTGGACAGATTTACACTAAACTTCACAGAAATGATCCTTGGGTCTTGAATTTTCTTCTGGATCATCGCCGAATTTATGTCTAGCATCGGCGTATCCATAACGTAAGGTCATCTATCAAAATTAATCGAATGGTTGCATTTGAGTGATAAAGATAGGTAAAAAAAACTTCTAAATTACATCTTTTCGTGGACCACTTAAATGACCATCCGGCATCATCTAACTTGTTCTGTAGTATCCTAGTAAGTTCCTTTCAATTTACTGGAGATGGTTACGCCTAATTGAATTTAATTGCCTTGGCTATATAAACGTGTAAAAACATTTAAATCACTTCTTGTGAACCACTGGAAGGATCATCGTCAAACTTGGTGTGTAAAGTCTTGGATGAGTAGTTCCAAAGTTAACAATAGAAACACCTTTATTAAACGTCTTCTCGTGATCTGCTTGGTTGGTAATCACCAAACTTGGGTCTGTATGGACCTTTCTTACATTTGTTCAAATGGTTGTGCTTGGTCCTTTATTAGGCTGCTTGACCTTTACCCTGCAAAATCGACTGACCCATCGTTCAAGTTGGGCAGTACTAACTATTCAAAGGGGGGTTTACTGAAAAATTGCCGACTGAATAGCGAACATTGTAGACCATGATCAGCCATAACGATCTTTGTCGCAGAGGCAAAATCACATGCCGCCAGCGGGCTGAAGGTTGAGGGATGTTCATTTAACTTTAATCAAAAGGGTCTAAAGGTCACGATCATTTTAAGGTGATTGAACAGGCCCATTGCGGCCTCTTGTCAGAACTGAACTCTTACCCATTTTCCAAGACTGAAAACGTGTTACTTGTCCTGAAGGAGTTAAAATTTTAGTCGCATTTTCAGTCCAAATGCAGATGCACAGGCTGGTCGCAAACGCACTATGTTGGTTTTCTCATGGTGTGGCTCAGTTACTTTCAAAAATCAGTCCAAATGGATTTTTATCTGAAGCATGATGCAGACGACTTTTATTCTATTTTCTCGTCCGTCTGCCCATCTTTCAGTGATCAAAAGTACGAGATTTTTTATGAAACATTGGTTCATAGATATCCAGAAATATGGAGAATATGTACATCGTTTTATAAGCTCACCTGTCACGTAGTGACAGGGTGAGCTTTTGTGCGCCGTCCGTCGTCCGTCCACAATTTCTTGTCTGCACGATAGTGGTTTCATTTATGATTTTATTTTAACCAAACTTGCACACAACTTGTATCACCATAAGCTTTTGGTTCCTTTCTTGAACTGGCCAGATCCCATTATGGGTTCCAGAGTTATGGCCCCTGAAAGGGCCAAAATTAGCTATTTTGACCTTGTCTGCACAATAGCAGCTTCATTTATGACTTGAATTTAATCAAACTTGCACAAAAACTTGTGTCACCATAAGATCTCGGTTCCTTTCTTGAACTGGCCAGATCCCATAATGGGTTTCAGAGTTATGGCCCCTGAAAGGGCCAAAATTAGCTATTTTGACCTTGTCTGCACAATAGCAGCTTCATTTATAATTTGATTTTAACCAAACTTGCACTCAGCTTGTATCACCATAAGATCTCGATTCCTTTTTATACGCCCTAAGGGACGTATTATGTTATCGCCTCAGTGTCCGTCTGTCTGTCTGTCTGTTAGTTAGCAATTTCCCTTCCGCTCTGTAACTCTTGAACCCCTTGAAGGATTTCAAAGAAACCTGACACAAATGTTCATCTTATCGAAACGATATGCAGAGCGCATGTTTTGGATGGCTCACCTCAAGGTCAAGGTCACACTTAGGGGTCAAAGGTCATATGACTTTGTTTTGTGTGTATATTGCTCTGCATTTGCATTGCATTGCAGTGCTCTTGTTTTTAGCTCGACTATTCGAAGAATAGTCTAGCTATTCTACTCACCCTGGCGTCGGTGTCGGCGTCGGCGTCACACCTTGGTTAAGTTTTTGCATGCAAGTACATACAGCTATCATTTAAAGGCATATAGCTTTGAAACTTATTTTTTCTTTTTCTAGGTCAATTACCAACTTCACTGGGTCAAGTCCCTTAACTCTGACATGTATTTTGAGCAAATTATGCCCCCTTTTGGACTTAGAAAATTCTGGTTAAAGTTTTGCGTGCAAGAACATACAGCTAATACTAAAAGGCATATAGATTTGAAACTTATTTTTTCTTTTTCTAGATCAATTACTAACCTCACTGGGTCAAGTCCCATAACTCTTACATGTATTTTGAGCAAAGTATGCCCACTTTTGGACTTAGAAAATTCTGGTTCAAGTTTTACATGCAAGTTACTATCTCCAAAACTAATGCAGATATTGAATTGAAACTTCACATGTGTCTTCAGGGTTATAAAACTAGTTGATAGCAGCAAGTCCCATAACTCTGACCTTCATTTTGGCCAAATTATGTCCCCTTTGAACTTAAAACTCTTTTGATATTAAATTTTAACCATTTTGGGTAATATTTTCCTGCTTCTGGGACAATATTTCGAATAGTCGAGTTTGGCTGTCTTACGGACAGCTCTTGTTATTTGGCAGCTCCTTCTTTTGTTCACTTACAATAATGTTTTTAATAACTTCCCTTTTATGTTACTATAAATAGGTTATTTAGTAATTGTTTTATTATTGGCCGTAGGGAAAAAAACCAAGACCACTTTTCTGTGGTACAACATGGATGGTACCTCCAATTTTTATGTGTATTTTGACATATCTGTACCTTTAAGAAAATTTCAACTATATTTTCTCATGATTCTTTTGATTGATCTTGATTATGATTTTTTGACAGGTGAGCGATATAGGGCCATCGTGGCCCTCTTGTTGTTTTAATTGTGTGTCCGTTCCTTAAGCCGTCTGCCTCAAAATATTTTTTTATGAAACCTAGTATATGCATGAGATGTAGAGAACATGCACCTCAATTCATGTTGACCATTTGCCAAAAGCGTTAGTCCGTCAGTCTGTCCATCCTTCTTTAAAAAAAAAACGCTGATTTTGCTATTACTTAGAATTACATAAAACATTTTGTAGTGAAATACGAAGCGTACTCTCTAAATTTCCATTTCCGGTTATTTTATCAGGCTGGACTGCTTGAAAAAGTCAGTATGGACAATATGCCGGCTATTTTAATTTTTGTTGCATAGCAACAACAGCTTATTTCAGTTGAGGACTGTAATCTCGTATATATTGGATATTTTACTTAACCCTAGATATGTTGTTTGAACAACTGAGAAGTGTTGGAATAAAACAAAAAAGCCTTTGTTTAACATGCATTACCAAAATATCTTTCATTCTTAAACATCTGGTCAAATGAGACGCACCGTGACAAAACCAACATAGTGCATTTGCTAATGGTTTCTCTAAATTGCAATAGGCTTTAAAAGCGAACAGCATAGATCCTGATCAGACTGCGCGGATGCACTATGTTGGTTTTCTCATGGTGCGGCTCAAATATTTTACCTATGCCTACATGTACGCCATAGGAGAAAATATGATATTCACTAAAAAGATATATAAATAATAAATATCTTCGACAACTTAATCACTGGTTTAAAAGTTTCTATGTTTAGTATGAGAATTTAAGTTTCTTGGCTCTGGCTATTGAACAAAATAAAGTTGCCCACTCCTTACGATGTATTTCACCTAAGGTCATGAAACGTATCGGAAGCATTTGTACGTAACTCTTGTCGTATAAAAGAAAAACGAATTACAACTGTTACTTCCCTTCGATTATATGTGATGACACTTCGCCGTAAGACCGTATTGTTACATTTTTAGCTCGACTATACGAAGTATATGGAGAGCCGTCATCAGCGTCCTGCGTCCCCTCCTTGTTTAAATTTTTTTACACTTTCTCTTTTTTCTCCTTATCTCTGTAATTACTTGATGGATTTGTTTCAAACTTATAATAATACAATTCGCCGACCATCTTTTTTAAACATATTTCTTGTCATATACTAGTAAAGCTCTGTAGGACCACATTCGTAACAGATCGCATTTGTAACAGATTTCGTACGTATGCGATCGCATTCGTAACAGGTAAAATGTGTTACGAATGTGTTTGTCCAATATGGGGGTTGACATGAGAAGCACATATGTATCATGTTGAGTTTTATACAGTAACTGCAAATGTTTAATCAGTTGGTTGTCATCGCAACTTCGTTAAATGACTGCCATAAGCACCATCACAAGTTAGCGTCGTCGTCGTCGACGTCAATGACGTCATAAAATTATTTGAGCCGTATCATGAGAAAATGGGCCTTTGGGAATCTTCGAGGCTTTGCGACCAGTGTGATCCCAGATCAGCCTGCGCATCCGCACATGAATCAGAGGTGGAGGACGAAATATTGCAGACACAATGTATTTTATCAAATCGTCACGGAGAACATACGCCCCGCCCGGGGATCGAACCCATGACTCCGCGATCCATAGACCAAGGCTCTCCCTACTGAGATAAGCGGGCAGGCTTCGATATCATGCGTATTATATCATGTGCTGACAATGTTTAAACTTTTTTTAGTTATATTAATATTTTCATCATTTCTATATTGAACTTTTATTTGCAGATGCATAATGTTAGAAAAAAAATGGCATCTTAACCAATCTGTGTTCTATTTTGTAGAGACAAAACATACAATTTAGAACATTTATAAATTCATGGAATGGCCTCTTGTTGATGTTTAACGTGCCATATCCAGTATAAATCAGAAGTAACATAACAGATATGGAAGCTGTATATTAATGTACATAAACACTCTATGAGATATCTACATCGAGTGATATATTGTCTCCTCTTTTGAGCTAACTGGGTATTTGATTTAATTTGAGAATGTAAAATAATACTATTTGGGAAAGAAACAGGATGAAAATATACAGTTTCGACTTAAATAACTATCAATCTATCAAGTCTTTAAACTACATGATTTTCAGTAGATCTGCCTTTATTTTTGTTAAAACAATTACTTTGAATTATAGAAGAAAAAGTAATAAAATTATCCATAAGAGAGGAGAGAGGGAGTGAGAGAGAGAGACTCACACACAGAGAGAGAGACACACAGAGAGAGAATGGAGTTTGAATTAGAAATGAAAAGGAAAGAAATGACAAGTAGAAGAACAGAATCTTCTCCAAGTTCTTCTCACCTTGATGGCACCAAACACGTTAGATTAGTTCCAGCTTTTCAAGAAAAAGGAGTTGATAAATATTTCATGCATTTTGAAAAAAATAACAGAAAATCTTATATGGCCTAAGGAAAATTGGAATCTTCTTTTAAAGTGTTTAATTGACAAAGCCCGTGAAATTTATTCACAGGTGTCTGTAGAACAATGCCCAAAAGACTTAATCTTGAAAGGTTAAATGAGTTTGTTCCTGAGGCTTACAGGCAAATATTTCGAAATTGTAGAAAGGATTCTGACCAGACCTTTGTTGAATTTGCCCGAGTTAAACAGCAGGTAGTGTACATCAAAAGCAGATAGTTACTAGTTATGATAAACTGAGGCAGCTAATATTAACTGAAAAATGTGTATTGACACCGAGGTCAAGACTTTCTTGGATGGAAACCAGGTTGAAAATTTAGAGGGTGCTAGATTGGCTGATGATTATACTTTAACTCATAAAATTTCCTTCAACAAACAAATTATTTCAACAAGAAACCCTCTTGTTCACAAAATAGTTTTAGGTTCTCATCTGGTAATAATTCTAATGCAGGAAGTTCCCAAAAATAACAAAAATCAATGTAACAGACCTCCTGAAAAAACACTACTTCCAGATATAGCAAGAAACCTGGACAAGTTATCTGATGTGTCCCAATTTTGTAGGTCTAGTCACACATGTCAAATGGTAGGCAAACCTAATGAGAAAATACCGAAGGCACATTTTCAGCCAATATGAACTTTTCTGTTTGGCGCCATATTTATAACTTATACTGTATTGGGGCGCCGTAAAACCCAAATAAATAAATAAATGAACTTTTCAATAGTATCTTAGTTGACTGTGCCGGTCCGTTGCTTAAAACCAAACCAGGAAACCAGTATTTTTTTTACAATTATGTGTGCTTCAACAAGATTGCCTGAAGCTATTACTTTAAGAAACATTTAAGTCAAATAAATTGTTAAGGCTTTGACTAAATTTGTTCACATTTGTTGGTCTCCCAAAAATCGGTGCAGTCTGCCCAAAGTTCTAATTTTATGTCTAAAATATTTCAACATCTACTTGATAACACAGATATGAAACAATACAAATCTTCAGCCTATCGTCCAGAAAGTCAAGGTGCCTTGGAATGATTTCATCAAAAATTGAAAAATTGATAAGAACATATTGATTTGATACAGAGAAGGACTGGGATGAAGAGATACATTTATTGCTATTTGCGATAAGAGTTAAGGTACAAGAATCACTTGGCTTCAGTCCATTTGAGTTATTGTTTGGTGATATGTCTGTGAATCTTTAAAATTACTTAATTAGAATTTTTTCCAGAAGATAACAGTTCTTTAAATTTTCTACAGTATGTCTCTGTTGACAAAAGCTTTTGAATTGACATTTTCAAATTTTCTATTTTCCTCAAAAGAAAATGAAATCAAGATATGAGCAATGCGCTGAAGAAAATCTTTTTAAACCAGATGATAGAGGTTTGGCAGGTTATCTATCCCTGGTAAACCATTGCAAGCTATGTATCATGGTCCGTATACTGTTGAAAAGAAGTCAAGTTACCTAAATTAGATTATTAACATTCCTGGAGCCGCAAAGAAAAACAGCTATGTAATATAAATATGTTAAAAGGATACATTTATGAACAGCACTACCCCACATCTTGTTAGTGTAAGTTTACCTGTTAGTGAGGAAATTGAAAATTCAACTGAATGTGATATTGAATATGATAACAGCACTGTCCATGGTCAAATAAATCTTCAAAATTCAAACATTCTACAACACATGGAAGAAAATCATTCTCATTTCGAACCTCAACAAGAAACAGCTGAAACAACCTATCCATGAATATGAACATTTGTTTCCAGACGTACCTACTAGAACTGATAAAATATTTCATGACATTGAACTTACAGATTCTACTCCAATCAAACAACATCCATACAGAATGAACCCTACAAATCAGAAATATTTAAAAGAAGAAATTAAATATTTGTTGGATAATGATTTCATTGAACCAAGTAACAGTAACTGGAGTTCTCCATGTAGTCTTGTTCCAAAACCTTACAAATCTTGTCGGTTGTGTGCAGATCCCAGGAAAGTTAACAGCGTCACAAAAAAACAAAGATTCATTTCTAATACCTAGAGTAGATGACAAGGATTTCTTCAAAACAGTCAGTGAAGCAAAGTTGACAATCAATTCAAAGAGTGAATTTTGTAAAGTTTGTGTTAGCTTCTTAGGTCATGTTGTGAGACAGGGTCAAGTAAATTCCAATGATGCTAAGTTTGAATCAATCTCTGATTTTCCAGTTCCAACCAATAAAAGACAGCTTAAATATGCGTTTTCTCGGTATGGCTGGATATCATGGAAGATTTTGTCAACATATTTCTTAAATTGCTGAACCCTTCACCAATTTACTTACTAAAATATCCAAATTTATCAGGAATGACAAATGTAAAAAATCGTTTGAAAAATTAAAGGCCATACTCAAATGTGATCCAGTTCTTTCGCCACGGGAGTTTGAAAAAAAAACAAGATTTAAGTTAGCAGTAGATGCTAGTGATATTGGTGCTGGTGGGGTATTGCTACAAGAAGATAACTCTGGAATTAATAATCCAGTCTGTTATTTTCCAGAGAAGTTCAATTAACATCAGAGAAATTACTCTTCTATTGAAAAGGTGTGTCTAGCTCTTATGTTGGCAATACAATGCTTTGAAGTATATTCAAGTGCGGCCATGAACCCTATTACTGTCTTCAGTGACCATAATCCTCTCACTTTCACAAATAAAATGAAAAATAAAAGTCAGATTTTGTTGAGGTGGAGTTTTTTTACTGCAATTGTTAACATGGATATCCAGCATATCAAGGAAAAAGATAACGTTATACCAGATGCCCTATCCAGGAGTTGAACCAAGTTCTTTGCACTTGATAAAATGTAATTAAGCATATGTATTATAATTGTAAATATGATATAGCGAAGTATTCAATTTCTTTTTCATGCAATATGTTTGTCTCATTTGTATTATGTAGTAAAATTAAATGAAAGCTTTATTACACAGAACTTTCTTTACCTTCAGGCAGGAAGGTATTCCCCCTTTAGGTTGAATGTGTCATTGTTAACTGACCTTGTTTTGAGACATCATGTAAATATATTCTATGGTGTTCCAGAATGATCTACCGCATTGCTGATAGAAAAGGTTTAATGATTATGTTTAAAGCCTAGATTGTTCTTGGGTTTTCCAGAATGTTCCTTACATGAAAGGTTTGGAACCGTCCATGATACATTTAATCGAGAACCGTTTTAGGATAGGGCAGAACTTAGATTCATAGAACTTTCCTGTATTTCTTAATATCAAAATATTACTGCTTGGGATATTTAACATTTAAATGATTTACATTAGATTGTGGATACTAAATTCAGTTATGAACAGTTGTGAAAATTTTTGAAAATTATACTGATTTGATTAAAATTTGACCAGGACAGGATTTGGAATAATTTTCCACCTTTGACTGGATTTTACGTTTATTTGACATTTTAAGGTATTTGAATTGTTACTTTTATGAAGGAAATTGTGTTATTGTTAATAGTTGCTGGTTTGTTCTTCTGTTACTTTTATTTACTATAAAAAGTAATTGTTACCCTATGTAACAAAAGAAATGTTTTTTTGTAAAGTTAATTAAAAAAAAACAAACAAACGGGCAAGCAGTTCGTTTAAAGTTGCTACTGTACACACTGCATGAAATGTGGAATTTACTAGGCTAAATTTTCTTAGATTTTATATGTAAAATATAATTCGAATTTACTGCAAGTAATTTTGAAGTAAACTGGTTTTAAGTATATTTCATATGCAGGTAAATTACATTCAACGTAAATTCTAGTAAACTTAATATCTCACATTTACTTGAAATTAAATTTGTAAAAAAATGATACATAAGACTCTAACTATTTATCGGATTGTCAGGCGTGATGTTTATGATTTTTTCAAGTTTTGACCCAGATAACGGAAGTAATTGAATAACAAGTAGTTATTATACAAATTCTATTCAACGTGTATTGGATGAGATTAACACATGGGATAACTTCAAACTGGGCACAGGGCCCTTGTGAGGCACTGTGAACCAACCGCTCTGGTCGGACACCCACACATCCCCCTTAACATTATGTATCGGGGTCCCAAATTATCCCTAAGGTGGGCAGACCTGTATCTGCTACGCAGTCCTCAGAATGCCTTTTTTTTCAAATCATACGAATCACAGAAGTCTAAAAAGCGACTGTTAAAAAGATATGAATTGAGTACGAAGAACGGAGCAGTCTTTTAATGTTCAACTAATCACTGTAAACTATATGCTCTTATATTCTTATGAAAATATGAATGAAATGACGGAGTGTTTATTAAGTATTATACGACATATTGATTGAATTGTTTGAGTAAATGATTAACTCATTACATATGAATATTTCGGAAATTAATTAAATTAATATAAATAGATGACTGACTGGCTGGCTGACTGGCTGACTGGCTTGCTGATTGCCTTAAAAAGTTAAAGTTGCTAATTCAAAGATTTTTGATTACTTTGAAACATATTGCAGTAAGATATTTAGATCCGTCACGCTAAAATATAGAACTTACAATTAACTGCACTCACCTTTGTGTCTTCTAGACAAGAGTATTGGTGAATTAGATAAATTAGACTGCATATTTACCGTATGATCTTGAAAGGAATATCTCCCCATGTCTTATCACTATGACCCATGTCATTAAAAAAAAAAACAGGGAAAAAAGAAGAGGACAAGTTTCCCCTTGACGCACCCGCAGTTTCATGAGAAAAATGGGGATTCATCTTTATTTTTAAATACACAATATTTAATGAATAAATACATGTTATTATTAACCGGACTGACGTTTATGTTTTATGCTTTTAATAGCAGTATAAATATCGGGTAGAAATTCTATTCAGTGTCAACATAAGAACTACATTTTCTTTAATATGTAGGACGTAAATATTATGGAGAGCGATTTTATAGGGATCTAATATATAAAGTTGTGACAAAAGCATGCACGATAAATGCCTCACCTATGTTAAGAAAAAATATCAGATTTGATGGTGATATACCTATATTACACATACAAATTGATAGTCAGGCTATATTTCTTCAATTTAAAGTTAGTGTGTCCGGTATATTCTTTTTGTATGAAATCTAACAAACGATTTACTGGAGTATTTCTTTGCAGTGTTATATTTTCTTTAGTCTCTGTATATAGTTATACATTTGAGTCACTGTATGGAAAAGCTGATACTTATTGTCATGTATTGAGCTACAGCCAAGTTTCTGTTCAACAAGACTTAACTCTTTACCTCTGTAAGGTTTTAAAGATATTTATAGATATGTTTTCCCTCTTGCACAGTTTTACAACTGTAAATATTATTAAAATTATAAAATTTTGTTAAATCTGTTGCATTGTTAACTTAGTGTTTTGTAATTGAAATATCTATCAACATGAAGAATAGATATCGGCCAAATGTCTGACAGGGATACATTAATGTTCCTTGTAATCAAACTTCCTACTTTGAAAATGTTTTTTTTTGTAGTTTCAGCTTTATTTTGTAACATTATTTCCTTTCATATAATGATGGGATAAGACCATTTGATTAGTTTCTCAATGTGCAGGCTCACAAAAAATCTCAGTTTTGATTTTTTGATGAGGCTTCACTTTCAGGGATGTTCAAAACAAATCCATTTTGTTTTGAAGAAAGATTTGTTTCTTCAAATTTTTGATTTGTTTATTATACCTGAAGGGTTTACATCATTACATGTACCCATACACATGCACACACTGAAATTTACAGTATCATTTTTGCCATCTCTTTTCAGGTAGTTATTTGAATATGATTGGTCAAATGTGTCTAAGCTGGTCTCTGATTGGCGCCATTATTACAATATGTTGTCTGCAGGTTGAAGGGAAAGAAGGTAAGCTATAAGTCATACATTACCAATTCCAGTCCTAGGTAAAACAATTTAGTTTGGAGACCAATCTCGGACCAGGTGAAACAATTTATATTTGAGATCAGTCTCGAACCAGGTGAAACACTTTAGTTTGGAGACCAGTCTCGAACCAGATGAAACAATTTAGTTTGGAGACCAGTCTCGAACCAGGTGAAACAAATTAGTTTTGAAGACCAGTCTCGAACCGGGTGAAAGAAATTAGTTTGGAGACCAGTCTCGAGCCAGATGAAACAATTTCGTTTGGAGATCAGTCACGAAGTTCAAGCTTCTGAGTGGTTGTTTCTGACCCTACTTTTGAGATTTACCAATGACAGATCTTCATTCCTAGATTGGTCTTTAAAGTCAGTTTTCCTGGAATTGTTTTATCAGTTAAATCCCTAGGATTCAATATGATACAGCTCAGTTTGACGAGAAGTCTTTAAAGATTTGTTTGTTTGCTTGTTTTGGGTTGAAAGCCGTTTTTTTTAACAGTGTTACAGTTATTTAACGGCGGACAGGTAACCTAAACATTGTTCCTAAATTCTGTACCAGTACAAATCAGTTCTCGGCAAGTAACTTTGTTTGTTTTGGGTTTAACGCCGTTTTTCAATCCGCAAGTAACTGCCAACTTCTCCACATCACATGAATCAGAGATGGAGGACAAATGATTTTAGTCACAATGTCTTTTGTCAAATTGTCATGGAGAACATACGCCCCACCCGTCTTTAAAGATTTTAAATATGATTCTCAGAGCACATTTATTGAATTAACCACTCGCTGAGTCTAGTGGTTCGTAAATTGTTATAATTCCAAGGTTTCTTGTCCAGACGTTCAAAAAGCTATCAATTCAATTTATTTCAAAATACCTTAGCCATAAAATATTACATTCCTGTGTCATTGTTATTGTGTAAAATTCATAAAACCTGAAGCATCCATCATTTATATAAACTTTGTTATGCACCATAAAACGTGTGTAAAATGAACGACATTGGTACAACTACATTGTTAAAACTGCAATTGCCTCTATGCCTTACAGCGAAATTGTTGTTGTATCAAATGACAATATTTTATCATTTTAAATTTATATTGTATTCTCCTATTTAAGTTTTAATATCGACAGGATCTTAAGAAAGCTATAGTTCATGCCCTTCCTTGAGTGACAACATACTAGTTCAGTTCAATCTTTATTTCATATAAACAATATGATATTGACACCTTATTTTCAGTACTTTAGAGAATTTCATTGATATAAAAACCATACATAGCTAATTAGTATAACATGCCTTCTTACCAAAAAAAAAAATAAAAAAATAAAAAAATATGAGATGTTATGTTACATATAAGAAAGATACTCTCTGAATATGCTCTTATGAAATGCTTTTAAGCATTTAAGCAATTACACGCATGTAGTCATTTTCTCAACGAATGAAACTAAAACCTGGAAATTCACAGCGAAAGTGATTTTCCCAATGCAAAAAGCAACAACAATAAGTCAAACTGCCACATCCTTAAATGCCTCATAATAACATATTTCATCGACAACATGAAACTACATGTTATTGCCATGTTTCCTGGGCTTGCTTGAACATTAATAGCTCAGGCACCTGGGCTTACTTGAGCATCATTGGCTCATGCGCATGGGCTTTCTTCAGCATCAATGACTCATGCACATGGGCTTACTCGAGCATCAATTGCTCAAGCATATGGGCTTGCTCGATCATCATTGGCCCATGCACCTGGGCCTGCTCGAGCATCAATGGCAAATGCACCTTGGCTGACTCGAGCATCATCGGCTCATGCACTTTGGCTTATTTGAGCATCAATGCCTCATGCACGTAGGCTTGCTTGAGCATCAATGATTCATGCACATGGGCTTACTCGAGCATCAATTGCTCATGCACCTGGGCTTGCTCGAGCACCAATTACTCAAACACCTGGGCTTGCTCGAGCACCAATGACTCATGCACCTGGGCTTGCTCGAACATCAATGGCTCATGCACATGGGCTTACTCGAGCATCAATTGCTCATGCACCTGGGCTTGCTCGAGCACCAATTGCTCATGCACCTGAGCTTGCTCCAGCATCAATGACTCATGCGCCTGCGCATTCTCGACATCAATGGCTCATGCACCTGGGTTTGCTTGAGCATCAGTGGCTCAAGCACCTGGGCTTGCTTGAGCATTAATAGGTCAGGCACCAGGGCTTACTTGAGCATCACTGACTCATGCACCTGGGCTTGCTTGAGCATTAATGGCTCATGCACCAGGGCTTACTTGAGCATCATTGACTCATGCACATTGGCTTCCTTGAGCATCAATGGCTCATGCGCCTGCGCATTCTCGATTATCAATGGCTCATGCACCTTAGATTGCTTGAGCATCAATGGCTCATGACATTGGACTTGCTTGAGCAGAAATGCTTCATGCGCCAGGGCTTACTTGAGCATCAATGCCACATGCACCTGGACTTGCTTGAGCATCAATGGCCCATGCACCTGGGCTTTCTTGAGCATCAATGACTCATGCGCCTGCGCTTGCTCGAGCCTCTATGGCTCATGCACCTAGGCTTGCTTGAACATCAGTGGCTAATAGACGTAGGCTTGCTCGAACATCAATGGCTCATGCACCTGGGCTTGCTCGATCATCAATGGCTCATGCACCTGGGCTTGCTCGATCATCATTGGCTCATGCACCTGTGCTTACTCGAGCATCAATTGTTCAAACAACTGGGCTTGCACGAGCCTCAATGACTCATGCACCTGGGCTTGCTCGAGCATCAATGGATCATGCACCTGGGCTTACTCGAGCATCAATTGCTTAAGCACCTGGGCTTGCTCGAGCATCAATGGATCATGCACCTGGTCTTACTCGAGCATCAATTGCTCAAGCACCTGGGCTTGCTCCAGCATCAAGGATCATGCACCTGGGCTTACTCAAGTGTTTTCCTGCTGAAAGTCCCTGGTAGAAAAAATTGGGGCACAAAGAATCGGTGCGTAAACATAGACTAAAGTATGGTTGTCCGCCGAGTACGGCTCAAATTTGATAAAAAATCTAAATAATATAAATAAATACATTAACAAAGGGACACTCACAATCGTCAGTAGCATCTTAAACACCCGATATTGGCGTTTCAAAATTTTCCACGGTCTTTCAATTGAATGCTACGCCATTGAGCAGAATTCATTAGCTGATTGGCCAATAGCGACACACCTCCGACAGAATCGCAACGTTTCGCACAAAATTACTCGGCTATTATCGTATCGGTTTCAATGGCGGAGAATACACTTGAAAGATCGACGGTGGTGAGTGGTTATAATTTACATATTTAGTAATACTTGTAATTAATGGCAAATGGATTTGACCCTTTGCTAGGCTGACAAATATATTTTAGTCCGTGAGTTTGTACCGTTTCGTTGTGCCACATTTCTATCTACCTGGAACTTGCAACAGAAAGGCACTCGTTTTCCGATAGATATCTCATGAACGGAGAGGGCTAGAGACTTTGGTTTGGTCTCATTTTGTAGCTAAATGTACACGTGAAATAGTGAAAGGTAGTTTGTTCAATTGTCTAGAGAATTTATTTCACAACGGCCCGGGAAGTGAACCCATTGCTCGCAGGCTCGATTCTCGAGATTCTGGCCTTCAGTAGACATATTTATCTTTTGAAGGGGGCTCATATTTTACTACATATTTTTCATTTTGAACTCATTTAGGATGAAAACAAACATATTTTTGTCCCAGATCCGATACTGGTGCCTGTGGTGTAGGCCCCTACATTCAATGCGTGCGTACACTCAATTGCCGACCACGGCCGCCCTCTTAAGAATCATGGATATGCTCATAAAAACTCCTGTTACCAGTGTTAGATCTATCCATTCGATATAACCATTGGGATGCCAAACACGTACGAAATACAGATGACTTACTTAAAACTGAGTGTCTTTGATTCCAGTAAACATCGCTGGCGGTAACGCAAATGAATGCGTTACAAATGGCGTATATGTTAGTAAGGGACATAACAAACTTTCTTCACGGTTTCACGGAAAATGTCGAATATTCATGTGAGTAGCGCCGCCTGGTGCCATAACGCGACTTTATATTATGCTTTCGTCATTATCCTTGATGCTTGCTGCTTCTTCCATTCGAAAACCTGCTACACGTATGAGCATTTCACCTGCTATTTCGTTTAGACCGATGTAGATCTAATGTTGGCAGTGAGTATCATCAATAAATCTGAAATGTTTCATTATGATCAACTAAGGCAATGCACTTACGAAAATGCAGCAAGAATTAGAACACACAAACATGTCAAGTAAACAAGAAATACAGCAGATCTAATCACTTTCTCAATTACATTCAAGAATACGTCACTTACACAAAATAACAAATCATTAACATGCAATAACAAGTGATTTACACCAATGGATAAGTCATTAACAAACAATAATAAGTAATTAACATGCAAGAATAAGTCATTTACATGCAAGGATTTTTTTACTTAAATGCCCTTCCATACTTTACAATCCCAAGTAATTGGAGAGAGAATTGTAAACGGAAAGATAGTACATGTAGATGTATTGTTACAAAATCTAACTTCCTTTTACAACAAGTGCGTATTGTTTCGGTAGTTAGTACTTAATAAGATAATGAAGCCTACTTTACTAATGTTATTAAGCTACTTAGGATACTTACGTGACCAACATAACAAGAGGGTCATGATGACCCTTGATCGCTCACCTGAATATGAGCTACAAGTATTAAATGTCAAACCGATGCTAAATATTAAGAAAGTAGGTCAGTAGGTCACATTCATGGTCACTGAAAGTCAGTTTTAAGAAAAACTGTACATGGCAAGGGTGTATCTTAAAAAAACAACAATAAAGTAGGTCAGTAGGTCAAGGTAACAGTCAATTGACCCCTAATCACTCGGGGTAATCAGGTAATTATAATATAACAGTCTAGGATATATGATCTGATAATTTTTGAAGTATTTTTTCCAGTATAACTGATTTAATAACTTTAATAAGAGACCCCCGGGGCGGGGCTTCCTTTCACCATAGGGGCATAATTTGAACAGTCGTTTTAGAGATCCACTCGGCAATGCTACATACCAAATATCAAAGGCCTCGGTCTTGAGCTTTAAGACAAGAAGATTTTTACAAATGTTTCCTATATAAGTCCATGTAAAACTTGGGACTCCCAGGGCAGGGCCTCTTTTCACCCCAGGGGCATAATTTAACCAAGTTTAGTAGAGGACCACAAGGCAATGCAACATACCAAATATCAAAAGCCTATGCATTGCAATTTTAGGCAAGAATATTTTTAAAGATTTTTCATATTTAAGTATACGTTAAACTTGGGATACCCTAAATGGAGCCTCTTTTCAACTCAGGGGTATAATTTGAACAATCTTGATAGAGGACATTAGGTAACGCAAACTACCAAATATTAAAAGCCTAGACCTTGCAGTTTCAGACAAGAATTTTATTTTTTCCCTATATAAGTCTATGTGAAACTTTAGAAGTGTCTTATCTAAATTCTTGTGACGTAAAGGGGATTTAAGTAATTCCCCCAAGTACACGAAAGAAGCTTTAAAAGTTCCGAATTTTGTCATGAAGAATCGGTGTCATTTGAATAAGTTAGCATGTAATAAACAGAATATTTGTTGATCAGCACAAAATATATGTCGATATCACACTAAAAATAAAACAAATAGTCTCTATATCCTTGTTCAAAATAATAATATTTTTCGATAATTATTTTCATATTTCCTACATTGTTAAAATTAACTTACTACAACCCCCATCCCCCGCCGCAACTTCCACCTTAACATTTAGAATGAAGTATAACATGCAATATAATTCCGCGTGAAGCATACAAGTCATACAAGTATACCAATGTTTCTAAATCGGTTTTAGTTTAAGTACTAAACCCCGAAACCAAAAAAGTGCCTTCTTTACTCTTAAGTCAAATAAAATTACCTTGCTAATGTCAATGGTATTCCTCATGTTTATTTGAAAAATAAGTCAGAATTTTATAAGACTACGGTTGAGGTGGGTTGAAACTGAATTATAGTTAACACGTGCTATATTTTGATGAGCATTTTAATTCATTGTAGGTTTTATCAACGCCCTGTGGTCGGTTTTAATTGATATACTTCCGTATTTATTCATTCGCCTCTTAATTGATCTACACAGTGTAAGATGCTAAGTCGATGAATCTAGATATAATACATTTATATATTTAACATTCATGTATACAGTTTGTTGGAATTAAACTAAGACAGTAAAATGATGTAAAGTTAGTGTTCGAGGAGAAAGATAGAAAGATTCGTGTTATATAATGCTGATATAAACCGTAAGTTTTAACTTAATGCATTCATTTTCCTATATAAAAGTTATTATAACAGTTTTGAAATGAGTTCAGCCGACTCTCTGTATGTGCATGTCTCGCATGATGTAGTAAAAACTTTTTTGGCAAGAGGGGTTTGTTCCTCTCCAAAACACCTGTTTTTTCGGCAGTCTATTTGCTAAAGATATTGAGGGCTGATTTGAGATACTTTGGTCAAATTATTTGTCAGTAAATGTCATGAAAAACGCTTAATATTTTGTGTAGTTCTATCTAACGCATTCAAAGTTATTAAAGGATAATACGCCAATAAAACACCACAGAATTCTGGCTGAGTTTAACACATTTGATTTCATTTTGCGGTACAAATGATTTATGAAGAACCAGACAGTCTATTCGCAAAGAGTTAGGCTAACTTAGCCGGTGAGGCCTGTAAATGAAAAGGATTTCTCTCTCTCTGTTCATGGGGCTTTATACTAGAGGGTGAATTTCGCGCCCTGAGTGGCTGCATTTGCGCTATGTAAAGCGCCCTTGAACGTGCTTATAATGAAAAGGGCGCTAAATTAATCTGCTATAGTAATGATAAATAATAATAATGATAATAATAATAATAATAATAATAATAATAATAAAAACAATAGTAGTAGTAGTAGTAGTAGTAGTAGTAGTAGTAGTAGTAGCAGTAGTAATGATTCCCCTCTTCTATCCCAGATTTAGCAGACAGATAAGTGTTAAAAGGCAACAAAGAAGTTTTAGTAGTGGCCAAATTTGAAAGTTTGGACGGAAACAGGTAGTCTTATTTACAAATAGGGTTTTAAAGAGATGTTTCACACAACTCTTTAATAATATGTATCCTAAAAATGAGGTGGTCTTAATTCAGGATATATCTTAGTGCGGGGTTCCACTGTATCTAGAAATCACTTGTGTACGCAAAAATAACGTTGTTTAGCAATCACACATTATTGCATATTTTTTAGATGCATTATAACTGTATCTTCATATACAAGATCACCACAAAGTGTATATGTGCGTGACATATTTTCGTACATGGATTGACAAAGGTAGGAGATGATGCCCCTGTCGCCTCCATCCATCCACTCCACACCCATTACGACACCTCATCTCATGCAAAGGTTTTGTGGAGCAAACTATATTCCCATTTTGAAGTTATTTCAATATAATTTTCTACACATGATCACCATGAAGTGTATATGTATGTGCCATAATGTTTTCTGGGATAGACGATGGTAGCCCGCCCCATTCACCCCCTTCAAATGTTTCGAGCCTGATGCTTCAAGAACTATAAAGGGAGTCCAATTTACCTTTTTACGCATGATCACTATGAAGTGTATATGTATGTGACATAGGTTTTCTGGGATAGGCGATGGTAGTTCCCCCCTACCTCAAGTGTTCTGGGCCTAATGCTTCAACAATTATAGAGGGATTCCAATAAAATGATATGGACTGCACAAATTAGTATCTGTATTTGTTGTTATGATAGGCAAGAGGGTCATGATGACCATTGATCGCTCACCTGAATAATATGAGCTACATGTTTCAAATGTCAATCTGATGATAAAATATTAAGAAAATCAGTAGGTCACATTCATGGTCAATGAAATTCAGTTTTACGATTTGTGTGCAATACTTTGTATGTCATCAAAATTCCAAGGCTGTATCTTAAAAAACAAGAAAGTAGGTCAATAGGTCAAGGTCACAGTCAAGTGATATCATATTACTTGGGGTCATCTGGTAATTATAATTAAACTGTCTTGGAAATAGGATCAGATGATTTTTAAGTAATTTTCCTATATAACTCACATAATAACTAAGTGACCCCAGAGCGGGACCGCTTTTAACCCCAGTGGCATAATTTGAACAATTTTGGTAGAGGGCTTCTAGACAACGCATCATACCAAATATCAAAAGCCTAGGTTGTATGGTTTTAAACAAGAAAAATTTCAAAACTTTTTCCTATTTAAGTCTATATAAAACTTGGGACCCCCGGGGCAGGGCCTCTTTTCACCCAAGGGGTACAGTTCGAATAATTTTGGTTGCGGACCATAGGACAATGCTACAAACCAAATATCAAAGGTCTAAGTGTTGTGGTTTCAGACAAGAAGATTTTTAAACTTTTTTTCCTATATAAGTCTTTGTAAAACTTGGGACTCCCGGGGTGGGGCCATATTTGACCCTAGGGAGATAATTTTAACAGTCTTGGTAGAGGACCACTATATGATACTACATACCAAATATCAAATCCCTAGGCCATGTGGTTTTGTACAAGAAAATTTTCAAAGTTTTCCCTATATAAGTCTTTATAAACCATGTGAGGTGGGCCATATTTGACCCTAGGGGGATAATTTGAACAATCTTGGTAGAGGACCACTAGATCATGCTGCATACCAAATATCAATGCCATGTGTTTTGTACAAGACGATTTTCAAAGTTTTCCCTATATAAGTCTATATAAACCATGTAACCCCCGGGGCTGGGCCATATTTGACACTAGGGGGGATAATTTGAACAATCTTGGTAGAGGATCACTAGATGATGCTACATACCAGATATCAAAGTCCTAGGCCCTGTGGTTTTGGACAAGAAGGTTTTTAAATTTTTTCCTTTCAGTTGTCATGGCAACCAGAGTTCTGCATGGAATTCAATTCTTTGAACAATTTTGAAAGGGAGCTACCGAAGGATCATTCCTGTGAAGTTTGGTGTAATTCTGCCCAGTGGTTTTCAAGGAGAATATGTTTTTAGAAATTGTTGACGCACGACGGACGACGGACGTCAAGCGGTCACAAAAGCTCACCTTGTCACTTCGTGACAGGTGAGCTGAAAATGTTTCTTTTATGGAACCAAGAGTTGTCTTTCTAAAAATGCGCTTGTCCTTTATTTTATAAAAAAAACGGCAATTTAATTTTTTTATCTTTATTTGGCAGCAGAATGATACTGTGAAAATAATGCTTTTATTTTGCTTAACAAAGTGAGAAATACAGAGACTGACTATAGACATTTAATCGCTGCAACCGATGATTTGCAATGTCAGAGACAGAACACTAAAGACATCCACAGAAAGACATTCATATTTATATGTTCATGTTTCGTGTGCAGTTAAGTTATATTTACTGTTACATTAAAAACTTATTTAAGGGGGAATGGTACTTTGTCAAAATTTAAGGTTTGCTAATAGTCGTATATACCAAAATAAACTTGAAAATATTTCAAATTTGTATCATCATCTTTTAGAGCGATAAACATGCGTATGACGTTACCATGACGTCGCAAACATGACCCGTTTTCGCGCTTTTTATGTCCGTTAATGGTAGCACTAAAATAGTATAAAACTCGATACTACAAACGTATTGTTGGCGTCAATGCATTAGATTATATATCAAACGACAGAATAAAGCAATTTCTTAGTGATCATTAACATGAAAAGGTATTTTCTATCCGAATTTTCGAAGGAGGTGCGAAAACAGACTTTTGGTTGTTTAAGAAAATTCAGGAAAAAAATCGCTTCTGATCCATTTTGCAAAAAAATGGCCCGTGGAATTTTTGCTAAATTTTTGTATGTAAAAATTCATTATGTTGTTAATGGCTGTGCCAAAATAGAAAAAAGTTCACCGAAGCGTTTTTCTAGTACAGCCGTTTGAATTAGAGCATTGTGACGCAATAAACAACGTCGCTTAAGACATGACGTAAGCACGTGAATATTTACATTATTAGCCTTATTTTTACACCAGTGGCTGCAAAGATGGTGCTCTCCATACATATGTGGAACTATGCTTTCTAGCGCCTGTATTAATTCAGCTTCTCCTTTTTGTTTGTTTTGATTGACAGCGTATGTGAATTTTTTAATGAATGATGATTTCACTTTCTCGGTTAATGATGGACAGGTTCGACTAATCTTTTCAAGTTTATTTCCTACGATCCGTTTTGTATGTGCTGGATCTGAAAATTTTACAATGTCAGAATTTACTTTCTCCAGTCCAGAACTGCTTGCCTATTTATGCAATTGAGCACGAATATCGGGCTCCATAGCTTTTACAGAATTGCTCCAATGTTTTGGCATCTGTGAAGTTGACCATATTTAATTGTTTTCGTGTAAACTTTGATAAGTTTTCACACAGTTATTGTTACTTTCAAACATTACATATGTTGCAACAATATTTGTTACTTATTTATAAACTTGAACCCATATAATAAAACAGTTATTGACTGTTAAGCCATCGGATATGATGTGATATTCAACGGAGGAGGACAATATTGACCTCTTCCAGTGAATACCATAGCATATCCAATGGCTCAAGGGTCAATAATAATATAATTTTCAAAACGAAATTAACATAAGTAATTGACAGAAAACCCTCAATAAAAGTGATGCTCTTTTTCACTCTCACTTGTAGGAAATTATTATACTTATATAGCAGTCATAGATAATTATCACTCTTACGGGTGTGTTAAATTTACATATATGTTATTTTTGTATGTGTATTTATTTTATGTAATAAGTTGCTTTGAAACAAACATAATATTTTGATGGCAAATTTATATTTATAGATAGATTTATTGATAATATTTCTTTAGTACTAATATTAACGAGATTATCCCATTTTTGTTTTCATGCAAAAATATAGCCAAGGGAGACAAACAGATACTGATTAAGTACGGCTGTTATATACATTCTTATTACAGAAACACAAGTTACACAACCTAAAGTATAGATTTATACCAGCATCGTGTTGACTTGTCAGGAAATTATCAGTAGCGCGGTACGCTGACCTCGGAAAAGGGCGCATAACATGCGAGATTGTCGGCTTATATGGAAATTCCAAATGAATTCATATTATTGTCTGTTTTGATTGATAGAATCCTGTTTTACGGCCATTTCAGTATTTCAGTTATGTCAGGCAGGTAGACGAGCTTACTGCCGCTCATTGGCTGTTTTTTTTATTAAAATATAAGCATTTTTAATTTATTAAGACTTATTATACAGCCATTCTATTCAAACTTATTCTTTCTAAAATACGTGTAAAATAAAAGCTCAGTACATAATCAAGGATCGGGAACGGATTTAGCATCTTTTTGAGTGATCGTTTTCTAGTGTATACTGCTAGTTTCTATTTGGACCAACATTGCAAACTTTAATATTTTTTTATTGAATTTTAGGAAAGACAATATTGTGAAACAAGCCACGACGGCATCTGGACGAACATTCATCATTCTATATCGTTATGTCGTCATGTAAACGGAAGGGGCACCTGTCTTTGATGGCATGTTTAAAATTCATAATTTAGTCGTTTCTATTCAGGCTTTTTTCCCCGTCCTGTGCAACAAATAAAAAATAACAGAAATATTTAAATGAAATGAGCCGCGCCTTGTGAAAACCAACATACGGTGGCTTTGCAGTCTGGTCAGGATCCATGCTGTTCGCTAACGGTTTCTTAAATTGCAATAGGCTTTAAAAGCGAACAACATAGCTCCTGACAAGACTGCGCAAGCCGGTCTGGATCAAAGCTAGTCGCAAAGCCACTATGTTGGTTTTTTCATGGCGCGGCTCAAATAACATATGTTAAAACAGGTAGAACGGTAACCATTTATGTAAATGTTTTGACGTGTAATCTTTGCAAACAGTACACGGCGGAATCTTAAAATTCATACGTAACATTCGAATTTTAAAATTTCGTTGTACTGCTTGCAAAAGAAAAATAGCGTATATATATAAACTGTCAATTTTTAGGACTGCCTACGTGGTCTGATTCACTGACATATCTCACTGATGGAGGACTGTAAGTTCGAGCCCCGCTACCGAACATGGCTCTTTATGTGAGAACACTTGGTAGTTTGTGTCGGAGGTTAGGGGTTTAGTACTGGTCGTTCCCAGGAACAATGTTTAAGGAAACTACCCACCGTGCTGTTGAAACGAGCGTAAAAACTTGATTCAGAAAATTAATCAACTTTTTTAACAGTCTTATTACTGTAGTACTTACTTAAATTCTATAAATCTGCCTTTAATTGTATCATTAATACAATTTAAACGAAATTCACATTCGGATAGAACTGTGCGGAAATGTTTGTATTTTAATTATCCTATGCATCTGCAACGTTTATTAAAAAGTGGTTCCGTAAGTGGTTCCGTAAAATGCCATAGCATTTTAGATTTTACATTTTAAAATGTAGTACACTATATTGTTTTGAGTTTAACGCCATTTTTTCAACATTTTCGAGTCCAGAATATACAACTTTGTAATTACTACTTTATTAGAAAAAAAAGGGATGCAAGTTAAAGGTGATTATACTGTCTGCTTGGAGTACAACCTCATAAGAGATAATAGATGGCAAACAATAAGGGTCATTTGTCTGACAGTTAATCAGTCCATTGCGTGGTAGTATCGTCTGAATCGTTTGAACGTCTTTCTATGTCATTTGTTGCATAACGACAGAAATATATCACAAAATAATCTTGACAGAAAATAATCACTTTTTCCAGACATGGGCTTTATCATTTCGCATTTCGCATTTTTTGTTGGTATTTGACTCTGAAAAACAAATCAATACAATTTTATTAGCTCGACTATACGAAGTATAAGGAAAGCTATCCTACTCGACCCGGCGTCGGCGTCTTTTCGCGTCCCAGCCTTGGTTGAAATTTTTTTACACTTTCTCTTTTTTTTTTCAACTTTTCTCTGTAATTACTTGATGGATTTGATTCAAACTTGAAATAGTTATTCCACATCATCTGACATAAGGGTCTTAACTCTGGCACCAATATTTCATGAATTATCCCCCTTTTTACTTAGATTTTAAGGTTAAAGTTTTGATGCACTTTCATTCTATCTCTGTTATTGCTAAATGGATCTGATCCAAACTTAAAATAGTTGTTTAACATCATTACCCACCTCATATGACACAAGAAGCGTAAGTCTGGTACCAATTTTTCTTGAATTATGCCCCCTTTTACTTAGATTTAAAGGTTGATTTTAATGCATTTTCACTATATCTCAGTTATTATGAAATGCATTTGATGCCTTTAAATCACTTCATAGATCATACTAGGTCAGTAAGCAGTACCTAAATCGGTAATTTTCAAATAAAGCTGCTCACTAAATATGTTAGTATTCATCCGTACAAGTTTTATAGAAAAAGAAACTCTCCGGTCGCTACACTCCCGTCGATGTTTCTATTTTCCATAAAACAGTACAAGTTTTATAGTAAAAAGAAACTCTCCGGTCCACGCTCCCGTCGATGTTTCTATTTTCCATAAAACAGTACAAGTTTTATAGTAAAAAAAAACTCTCCGGTCCACGCTCCCGTCGATGTTTCTATTTTCCATAAAACAGTACAAGTTTTATAGAAAAAGAAACTCTCCGGTCGCCACGCTCCCGTCGATGTTTCTATTTTCCATAAAACAGTACAAGTTTTATAGAAAAAGAAACTCTCCGGTCCACGCTCCCGTCGATGTTTCTATTTTCCATAAAACAGTACAAGTTTTATAGAAAAAGAAACTCTCCGGTCCACGCTCCCGTCGATGTTTCTATTTTCCATAAAGCAGTACAAGTTTTATAGAAAAAGAAACTCTCCGGTCGCCACGCTCCCGTCGATGTTTCTATTTTCCATAAAGCAGTGCGAATGAACAGTAACATATACTTAGATGCTGTATAAAACCCGAGTACAGAATGAAGTGTTCTTTTTTGTAAGATTCTGAATGCATAAATACAAAAAGAGTTTCTTAAATTTCATTTTTGAACACCATTATTATCTGAAAAAGGAAAGAAAATATTGAAATTCAGTGCAACACATGACCCAGTTCCTATACAGATCATGTAGAAACTGAAAAATACCTGAACAAGTTTTCCGAAGATCAAATGAAAAAATGAAACTTGCAGAGGGTTAAAACGTCTTAAAAATAAATTAATGAAATTGTGTAGGTTTTCATTCAGCATGGCCCAATTTCTATACAGATCTTGTACACATTAAACACTGCTACTTACATCTGAAAACAAATGAAAAATGTGACCTGTATAGTGTTTCAAAGGTTTTACATTAATTCGATGTCATCGGGTAGGATTTCATCTGACATGACACATATTCTATACAGAGTATGCACTGAAAAATACCATCAGATAAGAAATGAAAAATGAAGTCTGTAGAGTGTTAACAATGTTTTACAATTATTTGTTGTAGTCGGGTATTTTATTACCCGATATAGCTCTGTTTCTATACATATCATGCAAGGGGTGCAAGCCTTCCAGCAAGGTTCAGACAAAAAGTAGGAAACATGTAGGAGTCTTTTTCATTGAAGTATGGAAGGTTTGTTAAAATAGTAGGAAAAGTAGAAAAATTAACGTTAATAAAACTAACAGAATTGCATGTTTTTAAGTCATTTAAAAAGCTTTATGAAGGAAAGATCATCCTACTTTTATGTGCTGTAGTCACATATTAATTCAGTAAAGTTTCTGATTAAAACTTTGAGGTCTGCATTTTTCAGAAAAAATAACACTGCCAGTGAAGCATCAGCTACAGAAATTTTGTTCTGATTCAGGGGCAAAATAGTGAAAATTACACTTAGGGGCAAGGTAGTTAAAATTACACTTTGAATCACTAAGTAGGACTAGTAGGAGGAATTTGCAGGGGAGAGCAGGCTCAATCCCTGATAAAGTTATGGCCCTTGAAAGTGATAAAAAAAACTTAGAAAATTAGCCTTAATAGCCAAATAAGACTGACAGTCATTGATTATCTGCCCCTATTGACCCTGTTAGTACAGAAGTGATACTAATACATACATGTATCGGTAGAGGCATAATAGGGCTACCACATACTAAAAGTTAGAACCCTTATCTCAACCCCTGAAGTTATAGTCCCTAGAAGGTGATATAACACTTACAAAATGATATGACCCTAGGTCATTGATTATCTCCCCTTGTTGACCCCATCGGTACACCAAGGGCATACATTGACTTATATGGGGATAATAGAACTACCACATACTGAAAATTCGAACCCCAAAATCAACCCCTTGGAAAGTTATGGCCCTTGAAGGTGGAAAATGAGCCATTATAGCCAAATATGACTTACAGTCATCTCCCCCTGCTGACCTCTTCGGTACACCAATTGGTACCGTTGCATACATGGATCAATCTGGGGGTAATTCGGGGGGAATAGGTATACAACATCCTGAAAGTTCTAACCCCTTCCTCAACCCCTTGGGAAATTATGGCCCTTTGAAGGTAAAAAAATATTTATAAAATGAGCCATAATTGCCAAATATTACCGACAATCATTGATTATCTCCCCCTGCTGATCCCGTCGTACATCAGGGATACTGTTGCATACAGGAATAGTAAGGGGGAGGGAGTAATAGGCCCACAACATACTGAACGCTCTAAAAGATTCCTCAACCCCTGACAATGTTATGCCATAAATCAATAGAAAGCAGTACAGTCACTTTGACCTATGACTTCTGACGACCGGGTTCGAGCCGGACTCTGTCACGGGATTGTAGCCTGGCAAGTCCAAAGGTACCTCTAGCAGAACCGCTAGCACAACTGGTTGTGAGGTTAGACCCTTCCCAACATGTCCCTCTATTTAGCTACATATAGCCAAAATAGCGCTAAGTCCGATAAAATAGTGCCAAGTTCGAACTTATATTTCAAACAGATCAACCGGAGGATTTAGGCTGAATCCTTTTTTGGTCCATTACGCGAAGGCCTAACCTATCATTTACAAGTATTTGTATATTAATATCTCTAGTAAAACAATTTCTACAGCCTGCAGAAGTAAACAAAAACAGGCATTTTGAGTCGTGGAGATATACCCCCTGTATGACATTTGACCTTTGACACGTACAGTCGGACGATCATTTAATTCTTTTATGATACATGATTATTTAGCTTCTATCTCAAGCTACACGAATAAAGCCTTTATAACTTATGTATTTGAGCGACAGAAATAAAAAATATAGTTAGGGGATTTTTCAAAAGGTAAAAATACCCATATCTATTTCCAACGAATTTGCCGTTGGATAAGTATTGAAACTATTTTGTTCCTTACTTTTTAAACGTTATTTTGTGTTAATATCTCACTCCATTAATTTTCTACAGCTTGTTGAAGTTGAATAAATTCGCAAGAAGGAAAGCCATGAAAACAAAAGAATTTAGAGTTCTACTGTAATTGTATATTATCTAAAACGCGTACGGGCGAACGGATTTTGCTCGGAATGGTTTTAATCGATAAAGGTAACGTCTAGCTACAGGTAACATCTAGTTATAGGCCTTTTCAGCTCCTATTTAATATATTTTCTGCCATAAAATACATGAAAACGGAGATCTTACGGGCATCATTTTAGGGTCCGCGAGATGGTACCGAACTTCGAGCTGGTCCGACCCAAGCAGCCAATCCTTCAGACACCTTTACTGAATAGTACCGTAAAAGGGCTTTTAAGACCTGTTAACTGCTTAGGTAAATATCAACGCATTTCGAAAATGTTTAAGTTTAAAATTAAGGTTTTTTGTTGTTGTTTTTTTTTTTGCAAAAAAGTGCAATTTTTTTTTGTCTATTACTTCATCATTGTTTGGCTTATAATTATGTTTTTATACCCATTTGAAGCCTCAAAGTAAAATCCCCGGGTATAGTATTCTGACAAATTTGTAGGTATTGAACTTTTATACACAATATGGTCTTAACCCGACATGGAACATCAATTAAGCCAAGATTTGACCTCTAAATGATAAAAAAAATGTGGCCATAGGATTAGCGTGCCATTGTTTATATTACGTAACATTAAGGGGAGCGTATTATATTGTATGTTGCACTTATCGCCCCTTACCCAATGACCATAAACCCTACCCCTAAGGTCCAATAACCTTTGTCAAAATTAGGTTGGAGGATATTTTTCGTAAGTGGGGGACATATTCCACCTATTGGGGGTCGTAGGGTGGGGGCGGGGGCATGGGGCATTGGACATTTTCCATATGCCGGTAGACGTATTCCACAAAAATATATCCCTTAAACTTATATTTGTATATATTTCCGATACTATTAAGATATATTTCATTTCGGGTTGTTTTCAAATGTGAAACCTAATTGTTGGGCGGAAAACTATATAACCCCACATTTTCTGTAGAAAAGATTTAGTGCCGATCGTCTTTTTTTTTTTCTTCTTCTTCGTAATATTATTTAAAATTTTAAGAATGAGATATTCACATACATTATATAAATGTATATTTCAATCATAGGAATGCCGATAAAGAACCTGATTAATGATGCTGTTGTTGAGTTATTATTAATAACGGAATTATAACGATCGACACGATTTTCTTCCCATAGAATTGTGTATGATAACACTAAATTAGACGATAATGATACTAATTTACGATGTTTTTATTATTTGATCATCATCATCAGTGGAATGATTACCATCGATTCTAAGACCTTTCCATAGAAATTGTGGGGAGTTAGATAGACATCCATCCCACAAAACAGGTTTCACATTTGAAAACAACCCGCATCTGGAAAATGCCGTTTTATTTAAGATATATTCACTGAAATGAATAATTGTAAAAAAAAAAAAAAAACTTAGTGACAACTAGACTTAAGCTGGCTCCTATTTGTGATAATGAAAATAGTAAAAAGTATGAAAGATACTTATTAGAAAATAACATTGGTAAAAGAAGTACCAAGATAACATAGCAGGAAAATCGATAAAATGAAGATGATATTACTGTTTTAATAGTATTTTCATATACTAGTAAAGCCCTGTAGGACCACATTCGTAAAAGATCGCATTTGTAACAGATTTCGTATGTATGCGATCGCATTCGTAACAGGTAAAATGAATGTGTTTGTCCAGTATGGGGGTTGACATGAGAAGCACATATGTATCATGTTGAGTTTTATACATTAACTACAAATGTTCAATCAGTTGGTTGTCCTCGCAACATCATTAAATGACTGCCATAAGCACCATCACAAGCTAGCGCCGTCGCTGTCGACGTCAGTGACGTCATAAAATTATTTGAGCCGTATCATGAGAAAATGGGCCTTCGGGAATCTTTGAGGCTTTGCGACCAGTGTGATCCCAGATCAGCCTGCGCATCCGCACATGAATCAGAGGTGGAGGACGAATTATTGCAGACACAATGTATTTTATCAAATCGTCATGGAGAACATACGCCCCGCCCGGGGATCAAACCCATGACCCCGCGTTCCATAGACCAAGGCTCTCTCTACTGAGCTAAGCGGGCGGGCTTCAATATCATGCGTATTATATAATGTGCTGACAATGTTTAAACCTTTTTTAGTTATATGTATATTTTCATCATTACTACCGGTATATTGAATTTTTATTTTCAGATGCATAATGTTAGAAAAAAACGGCATTTTAACCAATCTGTGTTCTATTTTGTAAAGACAAATCATACAATTTGGAACGTTTATAAAGGACATCGGACATTATGCTAGGGATTTTGCCCTAAGTTCAATGCTATTTCTTGACTTCAGTAGCTGAGAGTTTTATATAACAGCTTCAAATACTGATAAATAAGTTATATTCCCATCAAACTGTCACAAAAAATAGTTTTATTTTATATTCGTTTTCTTGAAATTCGAGTAGTTTGTAACTAAGGGTCATATTTTTGAAAAATTTAAAATGTGTATTTTTAGTTAAAATAAGCATTGGTATTTAAGGTATGTCTACTATGAAATATTTTAACACAATAAATAAACTGATACCATGCAGATTATCAGTTTTATTGACATTTTTGAAAATAAACGAAACGGAAAAAATAAAAGTTGAACAAAACTTTTGGTCCCTAACCGTACTTCAGTTATTTCCACCCGAGTGCCCATGATAACACTGATGCATTGATCATATCCTATTGTTTGTTTTCTATACATCTATTGCTATACTGTATTTATACACATGTACAATACTGACCGGGCATTATGTGGAGGATTATAATTGAATACATGCAGTGGTGTAGCTGGCCATACATTTGCGTAGTTGGTCTTTTTCAGTTGAAACGGAGGGGTGCAGGAGACTGCCTATTCCACTACAGGTTCAGGGATGCCTTACGTTTAGCATTTTATATCATTGGAACAGAACTTCACTAGCTAGTATCAACATTTATATAGATATTCTTGGTGTGTCTGTGTTAGTTCTTTGAGGTCCTTACTAGTATTTCGGTTGGCTTTGAAATAAAATTCTGACGTGTGAGCGAATTGATGTTAATTCTGGGGATGTCAGTGTTAGTTCTGGGCGAGTCAGTATTAGTTCTATGGGTGTAAGTGTAAGTTCTGGAAGCAACTAGGTTAGTTAATGAGATGGTGTCTGGTGCAGTTCTGTTAGGGTATAGGATGCTGGATCGAATAAAAGCAAATGTTGCTCTTAAAATGCATTCTAGGTTCGCTTCAATTGTGTCCTACAAAAGGTAAAAATATTACACCTAAGTGGCACTATCCCCATAGAAGTTCGTCTGTATTTCTTTGTCATGTTTACGTTGAAGACACATATGTAATATGTCGAAGCCACTTGCTTGGTTCTTGACTTACGACAGATGCAGTTGTCTCAATCCTGGTGACACTCAATCGACGGACTTAGACTGTCAAGAGGTAACAGATCTGATTGAAAAAATCATAAGATATACTTACAAGGATCTGTCTGCTTTCTAGCTTCACTTTCTATGTCCCCTGTTTATTCAGTTTAGTGTTTTCTGTGCTTGAAATATTTACAAAAATGAATAAAGCTGTAGATATGTAAGGTTTAGGAAACACATGCAATAAGTGTCAAATATTTATATAAAAATTTATTTGCTGACACCCTGTAGGTAGTTTTTTTTCAATCTTAAACACTTTCCCACCTGTGACCAAGTGCCATTTTTGCAGCATACGTATATAATAATTATTTACAAAGGCAAGTGAACTATTTTGTTGCGCCACTGGTGGGAAAGATGTTTAAAACGTAAACATGATTTATGTTCATATTTTAATAGAAAAGAGAATGAGAAATGTCTACAAAGTCTCAAGTACTTGTAAAATGAAGTCGTATTTATCAAGAAATGGTCTTCAACTATCGTAACTATGCAATTTCAGAAGTCTATCCCTATGTAACTTTTTCCTTAATCGGATAGGCAATCTGAATAGGAAAATGTCCGAGGTCCTTCATGGAATGGCCTCTTGTTGATGTTTAACGTGCCATATCCAGTATGAATCAGAGATAACATAACAGATATGGAAGCTGTATATGCCATGTTTTATTTCATGAACACTCTATGAGATATCTACATCGAGTGATATATTGTCTCCTCTTTTGTGCTAACTGGGTATTTGATTTAAGTTGAGATAGTAAAATAATACTGTTTGGGAAAAAAGAGGATAAAAATATACAGTTTCGACTTAAATAACTATCAATCTATCAAGTCTTTAAACTACATGATTGTCAGTAGATCTGCCTATATTTTTGTTAAAACAATTACTTTGAACTATAAAAGAAAAGTAATAAAATTATTCATAAGATATGAGAGAGGGAGTGAGAGAGGAGAAAGAAAGAAGAAATGGAGAGAGAGAGAGAGAAAGAGAGAGAGAGGGAGAGAGAGAGAGAGAGCGAATGGAGTTTGAATGAGATATGAAAAGGAAAGAAATGGCAAGTAGAAGAACAGAATCTTCTCCAAGTTCTTCTCACCTTGACTGCACCAAACATATTAGGTTAGTTTTACCTTTTCAAGAAAAAGGAGTTGATAAATATTTCATGCATTTTGAAAAAAATAACAGAAAATCTTATATGGCTTAAGGAAAATTGGAGACTTCTTTTAAAGTGTTTAATTGACAAAGCCCGTGAAATTTATACACAGGTGTCTGTAGAACAATGCTCAAAAGACTTAATCTTGAAAGGTTAAATGAGTTCGTTCCTGAGGCTTACAGGCAAATAATATCGAAATTGTAGAAAGGATTCTTACCAGACCCTTGTTGAATTTTCCCGAGTTAAAGAGCAGGTATTTGATAGGTAGTGTACATCAAAAGAAGACAGGTACTGGTTATGATAAACTGAGGCAGCTAATAATAACTGAAATTTTTAAAAAGTGTATTGACACCGAGGTCAAGACTTTCTTGGATGGAAAACAGGTTGAAAATTTAGAAGGGGCTGCTAGATTGGCTAATGATTATACTTTAACTCATAAAATTACCTTCAACAAACCAAATTATGTCAACAAGAAACCCTTTTGTTCTCAAAATAATTTTAGGTTCTCATCAGGTAATAATTCTAATGCAGGAAGTTCCCAAAAATAACAAAAATCAATGTAATAGACCTGCTGAAAAACCCTACTTGCAAGAAACCTGGACACGTTATCTGATGTGTCCCAATTTTGTAGGTCTAGTCACACATGTCAAATGGTAGGCAAACCTAATGAGAAAATACCGAAGGCACATCTTCAGCCAATATGAACTTTTCTGTTTGGCGCCATATAACCTATACTGTGTTGGTGCGCCGTAAAACCCAAATAAATAAATAAATAAATGAACTTTTCAGTAGTATCTTAGTTGACTGCGTCGGTCCGTTGCCTAAAACCAAACCAGGAAACCAGTATTTTATTTTTACAGTTATGTGTGCTTCAACAAGATTGCCTGAAGCTATTACTTTAAGAAACATTTAAGTCAAATAAATTGTTAAGGCTTTGACTAAATTTGTTCACATTTGTTGGTCTCTCAAAAATCGGTGCAGTCTGCCCAAGGTTCTAATTTTATGTCTAAAATATTTCAACATCTACTTTATAACATAGGTATAAAACAATACAAATCTTCAGCCTATCGTCCAGAGAGTCAAGGTGCCTTGGAAAGATTTCATCAAACATTGAAAAATTGATAAGAACATATTGATTTGATACAGAGAAGAACTGGGGTGAAAGGATACATTTATTGCTATTTGCGGTCAGAGATGCTGTACAAGAATCACTTGGCTTCAGTCCATTTGATTATTGTTTGGTCATATGTCTGTGGATCTTTAAAATTACTTAATTAGATTTTTTTTCTGAAGTTCTTTAAATTTTCTACAGTATGTCTCTGTTGACAAAAGCTTTTGAATTGACATGTTCAAATTTTCTATTTTCCTCAAAAGAAAATGAAATCAAGATATGAGCAATGCGCTGAAGAAAAAAAATTAAACCAGATGATAGAGTTTTGGCACTTTATCTATCCCTGGTAAACCATTGCAAGCTAGGTATTATGGTCCGTATACTGTTGAAAAGAAGTCAAGTTACCTGAATTAGATTATTAACACTCCTGGAGCCGCAAGCAAAAACAGCTATGTAATATAAATATGTTAAAAGGATACATTTATGAATAGCACTGCCCCACATCCAGTTAGTGTAAGTTTACCTGTTAGTGAGGAAATTGAAAATTCAACTGAATGTGATATTGAATATGATAACAGCACTGTCCATGGTCAAATAAAACTTCAAAATTCAGACATTCTACAACACCTGGATGAAAATCATTCTCATTTGGAACCTCAACAAAGAAACAGCTGAAACAATTTATACATGAATATGAACATTTGTTTCCAGACGTACCTACTAGATCTTTCATGACATTGAACTTACAGATTCTACTCCAATCAAACAACATCCATACAGAATGAACCCTACAAATCAGAAATATTTAAAAAAAGAAATTAAATATTTGTTGGATAATGATTTTATTGAACCAAGTAACAGTTACTGGAGTTCTCCATGTAGTCTTGTTCCAAAACCTTACAAATCTTGTCGGTTGTGTGCAGAATCTGGGAAAGTTAACAGCGTCACAAAAAAAAAGAGATTCATTTCTAATACCTAGAGTAGATGACAAGGATTTCTTCAAAAGAGTCAGTGAAGCAAAGTTGACAATCAATTCAAAGAGTGAATTTTGTAAAGTTTGTGTTAGCTTCTTAGGTGATGTTGTGGGACAGGGTCAAGTAAATTCTACTAATGCTAAGTTTGAATCAATCTCTGATTTTCCAGTTCCAACCAATAAAAGACAGCTTATGCGTTTTCTCGGTATGGCTACATGTCATAGAAAATTTTGTCAACAGATTTCTTTAATTGCTGAACCCTTAACCAATTTACTTACTAAAATGTCCAAATTTATCAGGAATGACAAATGTCAAAAATCGTTTGAAAAATTGAAGGCCATAC
The DNA here is from genome assembly GCF_021730395.1 of Mercenaria mercenaria. Taxonomy (NCBI): domain Eukaryota; kingdom Metazoa; phylum Mollusca; class Bivalvia; order Venerida; family Veneridae; genus Mercenaria; species Mercenaria mercenaria. The sequence continues at coordinate 81,946,323 of NC_069365.1, read as the reverse complement.
TAAAGTGTGATCCAGTTCTTTCGGCACCAGAGTTTGAAAAAAAAAGCATTTAAGTTAGCAGTAAATGCTAGTGATATTGGTGCTGGTGGGGTATTGCTACAAGAAGATTACTCTGGAATTAACAATCCGGTCTGTTATTTCTCAAAGCAGTTAACATCAGAGAAATTACATAAAATTTAGCCTGGTGACTCATATATTTTTAGCCATTTTCATTCTCACAATACAATTATTCATACACAAGAAAATAGGAAAGAATTCTATGAAACAGTTTTTTTTTTCTTCAAAATTATAAAAAAAAGATTCTTCACTATGGTTATTTTTATTGAAAATAGTTCACGAAAGTGAATAGGAAACAAGATTTATGCTTCATTTGTACCCATTATTGTAAGGATATAGTATTACAAATATTACTATGATATCTAATAAGTATATAATGAAATCTGTAAAAAGAATCAACCTTATTGTGCTGTCTTGATGTATATTTTGGTTGGTATTTATAAAAAAGCAGAAAATTATGAAAATGTTGATCGCTGGCAGTTTCAGCAACAGTAGGTGTGTTCAAAACAATTTTTCACAAAAACAAGCCTGGTGACCCATTGTTTTTATTTGTTCATTGTTTTCAGCACGAAATTTCCTATCATATATATGTGGATTTGAAAAAATTCTATCAAAGGAATAAAACTATAGGAATTCTCTTTAATAGCAGTATAAATATCAGGTAGAAATTCTATTCAGTGTCACCATAAGAACTACATTTTCTTTAATATCTAGGACGTGAATATTATGGATTGCTATTTTATAGGGATCTAATATATAAAGTTGTGACAAAGGCATGCGCGATAAATGCCTCACCTATGTTAAAAAAAATTATCAGATTTGACGGTGATATACCTATACTACACATACATATTGATAGTCAGGCTATATTTCTTAATTTTAAAGTTAGTGTGTCCGGTATATTCTTTTTGTATGAAATCTAACAAACGATTTACTGGAGTATCTCTTTGCAGTGTTATATTTTCTTTAGTCTATGCATATAGTTATACATTTGAGTCACTGTATGGAAAAGCTGATACTTATTGTCATGTACTGAGTTACAGACAAGTTTCAGTTCAACAAGACTTGAACTCTTTACCTCTGTAAGTTTTTAAAGTCTGACATGGTACTCACTTTATTTTAAGGACATCGATACAATTATTTTGGATAGATATGTTTTCTCTTTTTCACAGTTTTACAACTGTAAATATTATTAGAATTATAAAATTTTGTTAAATCTGTTGCATTGTTAACTCAGTGTTTTGTAATTGAAATATCTACCAACATGAAGAATAGATATCGGCCAAATGTCTGGCAGGGATACATTAATGTTCCTTGTAATCAAACTTCCTACTTTGGAATATTTTTTTGTAGTTTCAGCTTTATTTTGTAACATTATTTCCTTTCATATAATGATGGGATAAGACCATTTGATTGGTTTCTCATTGAGCAGGCTCACAAAAAATCTCAGTTTTGATTTTTTGATGAGGCTTCACTTTCAGGGATGTTCAAAACAAATCCATTTTATTTTGAAGAAAGATTTGTTTCTCCAAATTTTTTATTTGTTTATTATACCTGAAGGGTTTACATCATTACATGTACCCATACACATGCACACACTGAAATTTACAGTATCATTTTTGCCATCTCTTTTCAGGTAGTTAATGAGGTTGAAATCATATTTGAATATGATTGGTCAAATGTGTCCAAGCTGGACTCTGATTGGCGCCATTATTACAATATGTTGTCTGCAGGTTGAAGGAAAAGAAGGTAAGCTATAAGTCGTACATTACCAATTCCAGTCCTAGGTAAAACAATTTAGTTTGGAGACCAATCTCGGACCAGGTGAAACAATTTAGTTTTGAGACCATTCTCGAACCAAGTGAAACACTTGTTTGGAGACCAGTCTCGATTCAGATGAAACAATTTAGTTTGGGGACCAGTCTCTAACCAGGTGAAACAATTTAGTTTGGAGACCAGTCTCGAGCCAGATGAAACAATTTCGTTTGGAGATCAGTCACGAAGTTCAAGCTTCTGAGTGGTTGTTTCTGACCATACTTTTGAGATTTACCAATGACAGGTCTTCATTCCTAGATTGGTCTTTAAAGTCAGTTTTCCTGGAATTGTTTCATAAGTTAAATCCCTAGGGTTCATTATGATACAGCTAAGTTTGAAGAGAAGTCTTTAAAGATTTGTTTGTTTGCTTGTTTTGGGTTGAAAGCCGTTTTAACAGTGTTACGGTTATGTAACGGCGGACAGGTATCCTAAACATTGTTCCTAAATTCTGTACCAGTACAAATCTGTTCTCCGCAAGTAACTGCCAACTTCTCCACATGAATCAGAGGTGGAGGACAAATGATTTTAGACACAATGTCTTTTGTCAAATCGTCATGGAGAACATACGTCCCGCCCGTCTTTAAAGAACTTTAATATGTGATAGGTTGATTCTCAGAGCACATTTATTGAATTAACCACTCACTGAGTCTAGTGGTTCGTAAAGTGTTATAATTCCAAGGTTTCTTGTCCAGACTTTCAAAAACCTATCAATTCAATTTATTTCAAAATACCTTAACCATAAAATATTACATTCCTGTGTCATTGTTAATGTGTAAAATTCATAAAACTTGAAGCATCCATCGTTTATATAAACTTTGTTATGCACCACAAAACTTGTGTAAAATGAACGACATTGCTACAACTACATTGTTAAAACAACACAAAACAATGAATTTTGAATGTCCCATTTACTTAGCAAAACAGTTTTAATTAGGTAAAAAAATAATCACAGACATAAATAAAAATATGTCATGTGTAGGACAAAAGAAAAAAGTTCTGTTACAGTTTCATAATGCTTTAAAAGGTGTAACCTAACTCAACTTTGTTCAGGAAGAGATGTTAGTGGATGGTCCAGTCTGCACCATCCTGCATCAACAGTTTTGCTTATATATATCATCTCTTCTGTTATTAATGGTTAGAATTTCACCAAACTTGCCCTTTAGCATCCATGTATGGATCTCTCAAGTTTAGGAGCTGCTGGAGCTTAAAGTAGAAACAAAATTGAAACTACTTCTTCTTCATGTTCTTCATGGTAGATCTTTGCCAAACTTCAGGTCTATAATGTCCTTGTATGATCCTCTCTCAGATTTGTCTCATTTTCTCCTTCTTGGCCAATTGCCTCTATGCCTTACAGCGGAATTGTTGTTGTATCAAATGACAATATTTTATAATTAAAATTTTTCAGATACTCAAGTATTCTCCTATTTAAGTGTTAATAACGACAGGATCTTAAGAAAGCTATAGTTAATGCCCTTCCTTGGGTGACAATATACTAGTTCAGTTCCTTCTTTATTTCATATAAACAATATGATATTGACACCTTATTTTCAGTACTTTAGAGAATTTCATTGATATAAAAACCATACTTACATAGCTAGTTAGTATAACATGCCTTCTTACCAAAAAAAAAAAAAAAATAAATAAATAAATAAATAAAAAAAAATATTGAAATGTTATGTTACATATAAGAAAGATACACTCTGAATATGCGCTTATAAAATGCTATTAAGCATTACATGCATGTATTCATTTTCTCAATGAATGTAACTAAAACCTGGAAATTCACAGCGAAAGTGATTTTCTCAATGCAAAAAAAAGCAATTAAAATTAGTCGAACTGCCACATCCTTATGTGCCTCGTAATAACATATTTAATGGACAACATGAAATTACATGTACATATTATTGCCCTGTTTTCTGAGAGGATTGTTAAGTTTTGTTATTTTTAATAGTTGCTGGTTTGTTTTTCTGTTACTTTTACTTACTGTAACAAGCAATTGTTACCCTTTAACGTAACAGAAATTGAGGGCTATGGAGTTGTTTTAGGACAGACTAGAACCTAAAATTATGTTATGATTGAAAACTATCCTGTATTTCTTAATAACAAAATATTACCAGTTTGGAAATTTAACATTTGAAGGATTTACTTTAAAATTAAGGAATTAAAAAGTTATATTTGAAGAGAGGATTTATAATCTTTGGATATACAGTGTAGAGATATGAAAACGCAAAAAAACATATGCCAGAATTTAATTTTTACTACAAAAAGCACCCCCTTGAAATGTTCACATACACAACTAGGCTTTTGATAAAGCTTTTTTTTTTACTAGCAGTGTCATTAAACATTATACAATGTGGACCTGTGACGAAGTTTGTAAAGCCCTTTCCTTTTTATGGAACAGCATTCACATAAGATTTGGCATTGCAGTTTTTGGACAAGTAATTGGTATTTCCCATAGGAACAAATTGTGCACCCTATGTCGCAGATTTGTTTATATATTGGTTTGAAAGAGACTTTATGTTGAGCCTTTCTCCAGATACGCAGGCAGACATTATATCTGCATTTAATAATACATCACGCTATCTAGATGATATTCTTAATATGGATAATCCGTTTCTGGTCAGTTGGTGGATACTATTTATCCTAGGGAGCTTCAGTTAATTAAAACTAACAATTCGGATACTGATGCTTTGTTTTTAGATTTACATCTCTCTATTTATGATAATTTTATACATACCAACATTTATGACAAAAGGGGTGATTTTAATTTTAGTATTGTGAATTTTCCCCATTTGGATGGGGATTTACCTCAGGCTACATCTTATTGGGTATATATTTCTCAATTAATTCGGTTTGCCAGAGCATGTAGTCATGTCAAGGATTTCAATGAACGCAATCAATATATTACAAGTAAACTTCTTCAGCAAGGCTACCGTTATTACAAATTGCGTAAATATTTTGCTAAATTTTACTATCGTAATTTTGATTTAGTTTTAAAATTCAATAGTAATTTAAAGACACTTCTGCGAGAAGGTATCTCAAAACCCGTTTTATGGTGATGTGGTTTACAAACTTCGAAAGATATTTGGTCATGGTAATTTTCCAACTGTATTTTGGTAGTATTATAAAACGTTTTATTAAAGGGATTATGACCAATATGTTTTGAGGCATACCGCATGTTTAGTTTTCAACCCGTTTACAGTTGGACACTACGCTTCCCTCTTTGACTGTATCTGACGGAAGAGGGAGAGGACTCTATGATAAGCAGTTTTTAAATCCCAGCAGGACTTAACTGTTTTAAGACCTGTCTTACGGCCTGTTTCGGCGGGCCCTTAAAGTGTTTCTCTTGTTGCACTGTCTTCTGCAAAGACATTGAGTATATACGTTTTAGGTTCTTAAGGTTTGCTTTTATATATATTCATACAGGAGCATTTTTGTGTTTTTCATGCCATGCCTTTTTGTTTCCATTACGTGTGTTAGAGATTCACCTGGCGGGGATTACTTTTATTTACACTGCCCCGTGTCTTTGGAACATGGTGGGGGTAAGAGTGAGGTTGGATGCGCACCATAAACCGGTTTAAGCTCCGCAGTGGTGTTTTTGCCACTGATCGTTCCAAGGCGGTGCCCCACTGTGTTCCTTTATTTGTTCGTTTTGTCCTCGAGTGTTTGCTTTATATGCGAGTGCTTGCGTGCGTGCGTGCGTGTGTGTGTGTGTGGCTGCGGGGAGGCTGCGTTTTTAGAACATGGCATTCCCTGTTTGATATTTTCTTTGCTTTTTTTTTGGTACTGATCATTCCTTAGTTTTACAGTCAGTTGTGCTGATTATATTTAAACACAATGGGGATAGAGTATCGAGGTGCGTATGTGCTGAACATTTCAAGGTGATGCTTTTTGTAGTAAAAATATATTCAGGCGTATGTTTGTTGCGTTTTAATATCTCGTCAGTGTACTAACATACAGTTTTGTTTTGTGGATAAATTGGAATTATTACTATTTGGATTGCAATTTGACCAGGGCAGGATTTGGACTATTCTAACTCAGAAGATTGGATTTTACGGCTATTTGACATTTTTAAGGTATTTGAATTGTTACTTTTATAAATAAAATTTTGTTACTGTTAATAGTTGCTGGTTTGTTTTTCTGTTACTTTTACTTACTCTTACAAGCAATTGTTACCCTTTGACGTAACAAAAGTATCTAAGTGTTGCAAAGGGTTATTTTAGTTTAAATAATTACTCTGAAAAACAATCTTTCAAATTTACTAAACAAATTCTGAAAAATATACATGAAAAATGATAATGAAAAATGAAAGGGAGGAACCCAGCAATAAATTATGTTAATAAAAGTGAAAGGGAGGTAAGGAGTAATAAATAATTGTAATAAATAGAAGTAAGGTAATTAGCAATTAAAGATTGTAAGAAATGAAGGAGAGACAATCCACAATCAAACGTTTAAAAATGGGAAATTATACAATACAATATATCGAAGTCGTAAGTAATAAGTGCTTACAAATTCTAAGCAAAATAGTACCAGCTTTATGATGCAGTAATAGATACAAAGAATTGTTTGCATTGAATTATTATGTCTCCCCTATACATGAGGGACACATATTGTTTTTGCCTTTGCCGTCCTTCCGTCCATTCGTCCGTGCCTCTAAACTGGGATAACGGGCCATTTTAGTAGCCAAGAGGTGACTAGAGGGCCGTTTATAAACAAGGGGTCATGGCCCTTTGTTTTTTGCTGTAAATGAGTCACAGGGCCTCAGGGAAGGTAAAAAATGTGTTTTCAAGAAATGGCCCATTACACAATATGTCCGAAACTAGGGGGGAAGACCCTTAAGGGGTCATTTTGGTCGATCAGCAGATTATTGGGGGCCATTGTTGACCCTTGTTGGCCCCTTAAAAATGGCTGTTTGCCCACTAAACGAAAGTAGTGGACCGTCCGTCTGCATTAAGCTTGTCCGGTTTTCACAGGTTGAGCTGCTGGCCGGATTTCGACAAGACTTCATAGGAATGATCAGTACCAAGCCTAGTAGTGTATATCGCCGGCATGTTCCCCTTCGTTGCACAAAATGGCCGCCAGAATTAAAAATCTAGAAAAATCTTGTCTAGCTTTCACAGGTCAAACTACTGGCTGGATTCCGACGAAACTTCGTAGGAGTGATCAGTACAAAGCCTAGTTATGCATATCGCCGACGTGCACAGAATGGCCACAAGAGCTAAAAATAGCAAAATCGTGTCCGGCTTTCACAGGTCAAACTGCTGGCCGGATTTTGACAAAACTTCAAGGAGTGATCAATGCTAAGCCTAGTTGTGCATATTTCTGGCACGTTCCGCTTCGCTGCACAAAATAGCCGCCAGAGCTAAAAACGGAAAAAATATTGTCCGGCTCGCACAGGTCAAACTGCTGGCTGGATTTCGACAAAACATCACAGGATTGATCAGTACCAAACCTAGTTGTGCATATTGCCGGCACGTTCTGCTTCGCTGCACAAAATGGCCGACAGAGCTAAAAATAGAAAAAATCTTGTCAGGCTTTCACAGGTCAAACTGCCGGCTGGATTTCGATAAAACATCACAGGAATATTCAGTACCAAGCCTAGTTGTGTATATCGCCGGCATGTTCCCCTTTGTTGCACAAAATGGCCGCCAGAATTAAAAATCTAGAAAAATCTTGTCTAGCTTTCACAGGTCAAACTACTGGCTGGATTTCGACGAAACTTCGTAGGAGTGATCAGTACAAAGCGTAGTTATGCATATCGCCGACGTGCACAAAATGGCCGCAAGAGCTAAAAGTAGCAAAATCTTGTCCGGCTTTCACAGGTCAAACTGCTGGCCGGATTTTGACAAAACTTCAAGGAGTGATCAGTGCTAAGCCTAGTTGTGCATATTTCTGGCACTTTCCGCTTCGCTGCACAAAATGGCCGCCAGAGCTAAAAACGGAAAAAATATTGTCCGGCTCGCACAGGTCAAACTGCTGGCTGGATTTCGACAAAACATCATCAAACCTAGTTGTGCAGCACGTTCTGCTTCGCTGCAAAAAAATGGCCGCCAGAGCTGAAAATAGAAAAATCTTGTCAGGCTTTCACAGGTCAAACTGCTGGCTGGATTTCGACGAAACTACACAGGAGTAATCTGTACCAACAATACTTGTACATATCGCTGGCACGTTCCGCTTCGCTGCACAAAATGGCCACCAGAGCTTAAAATCTTGTCCGGCTTTCGCAGTTCAAACTATTGGCCGGATTTCGACAAAACTTGACAGGAGTGATCAGTACCAAGCCTAGTTGTGCATATCGCCGACACGTTCCCCTTTGCTGCACAAATTGGCCGCCAGAGCTAAAGGTATACATAGGGGGGAGACATATGTTTTTGAGAAGAAAGAATAAAACACCTTCCAGTTAACATGCTGTGAAATCACTTGTTTTTGTAATACACCCATGTTTAATAAGTAGGGAACAAACCTTCTGTGCAAAAAGGTGATACGTTTGAATTTGCGATGTTTGGCATTTTAGAACTAATTACTTAGCTTGTGATTCATATTGAGAAGTTTTTAAGTTACTTGTGGAGAACAGGATGGGAAACACTTGCAAGTCGTTTGGTTAACTGGCTAAGGCATATATTATGAGTCACTGAAACAACTGCGGGAAAACGTGACAATACGCAACTAGATAAAATACTAACTGGCACACTTTTCGTTTTGAGCTCATTGTCAACTTTTAAATGGAATTGCTTTGTTCACTGGGATTGAATTAATGCTATGGAATACAAATGTATCATGAAAATGAGTCTCTTATAAATACCATTGATTCTCCTGTAGTGTTCTTTAATCGGACAAAGGCATTTGGGACTGGTTTCATGGTCCAAGACGAGTGTTGGAATAGAAACTTGCTATTTGCCAGTTTCAAACTTGTGCTCAGAAACAACCATTGAATTCCAGGAGTTTTGATTCTGGTCTTTTATCTGTCTCAGTCTGGCCGAGTTAAGACATAATATAGGATGAGTCTCAAAACTCCAGCATCTGATTGGATGATACAAAACTCATTTTTGAAATTGGACAATTGCAAGCCCGCATTCTGTGTCTGGTCTCCTTACACAGTAAGATTAGCTCAGACCCATGTTATTGAGCTTTAGGAAATTACACATCTTTTGTAAAGTTGATGTTTATACAATAAATGTTGATTAAATGGCAATAAATTTCTGAGACTGAGAGTGGGAGCATTAATAAAATTAGATTACAATTGTTATTTTATTAGTTTTCAAAGTAAGAGAGCTTATGTGATCATGCAGCTTCACTCCGCAGCTCTCAACCCTTCTCCGGTGTCAAAGACTCTGGAGGCAGATATTCCTTTATTGTCATTCAGTTACCCTTCCATCAGTCGGTCTCACTTTCTTGAGTATTTAACTTCGGCTTTCATCTAGTTCAAATGAAACTTGGTGTACATAATCCGCTCATTATCATTCTTGTTCTTAAATATCTGCTTTATGGATCTTCATTAAACTTGATCTGTAGCATAATATTCTAAAGTTAGCATGTAATGGTAGCTGTAGTACATATGTACGTTTACACCAAAAAAAGGTGAAGGGTCAAGAGGACAGGAATAATAACAGGAAATATCTTTTTTAAATAGTAAGCAGACCTATTTTAGCATCAGATTTCAAGGTCGTAAATTTCAAAAGTTCTAGGTTACTTATTCTTAAATCAGCATGTATTTGTAGCAGTAGTAAATTGGCACAAGGAATGAAAGGTAAAGGGTCATGATCACATGCAAAAGTTCATGGTAATTTATTCTAAAAGTAGATATTTTTGTATATTTCAGGAGCATATGGGGCAGCATGTGACGTGAACAGTGACTGTCAGCTAGGGTTTGTCTGTCTGTACAAAAAGTGTGCCTGTGATAAATCTTTTTTCTATGACAACAATGGTGTTTGTAAGAAAAGTAAGTTTTATATTTAGAACTTATTATTTCCCAACAAAGCAGTACTTTTTTACCATCAGTAGATGTAAAATCTAGTAGTCATTTGAATCTGTCAGCAATTTTGTTTGAGAAATAGGAAGTGCATCTTCTAAACTCAATGTAGTTCTATACGTTTGATAAACCGGAAGTAATGGAGTAACGCCATTTATCCGGATAACATGAAATAAATTCTGGGCACGGTGTATAAAAATAAAAATTGTCTTATGAATTAATGGCAGTCCGTAAGTTAATTTATTAAAACGGCAACGATACACTCTTTCAAAAATAGCAAAATATTTTATAAAACATCTAATGACTTAAAAGCTGCATGAAATGGGCGGGTCTCTTTAATCATGGGCAAATATCTCAAAAACAAGCACACAATCCTATACATTTTAATTCACCATATTGTAGACCATATTCTTATTTACAACTGTGAGAAGTGACATTAAAATCTACAGTGTTGAAAATATACTCTGTTAACGAAAAGTATATCAAAGTTGTGATTTTCCCATAGACGCCCATTATGAAAACTTGTAGGTCCATATTTTTCAAATCAGTCTACTGGTTGGCGACCCAGATTCGGTCAATTTTACCACCTTTTCAGCTCTCATATTTTCATTTTTAATATAGGATCAAGTTTAATTCTTCGGCGTCACAAAACCACAAAACGCGAATTTGTTTTTTTTATCTAAAAATAAATTAAACACCTCATTGAGGCCCGAAAGAGGGTAATACTATGTAAATTTAACGTTTCTAGCGTGTTGCAGGACCCAGAAATCGGACAGTAGGAAACTGTGCGGAAACCCTTTTCAAAAAAAAATCAACCAATATTAGAGGCTACCTCAGTGACTTTTGGCTTAAAATTGTCCATTTGATCGATTTTAGGTGATCCTTCATATTAAATTTATCTTTTTCATTCTAAAAAATACTTAAGAAATAAATAATGGCCATTATCTTTTGGAAAATGTATTTAAGTCTGGCACTATCTACCCATTTTGATTATTTTAAAACACTGAATTTTCTCTCTGCATTTAGCAGATTGGATAGATGAATAATGTTGGGACCTCAAACTAGGTATGTGTATGCGCACTGAAAGCACGTGTAACTTCTCCCAGCGGGAACTGTCACAATGTTTCGCGAAAAAATGTAAATATTCCAATTCTTCCAAAAGTTTTACTGACTGATTTGCAATCGTTGCAGTGGATGTTGCTCATAAAGCAAGCGTCTGTTTACCTGTCAAAAAAATTATCAAAAAGAACGCCGAAATAAGCGTTTACGCGACTGTCCGGTTTTCTGAATCGTCCGAAATTCTTGGTCGCTAACCAGTAGCAAACAATTGAGCACAAGATCCTATCTTTCTAATTTGCAGAGTTTTTAAGTCTATTCTGAAGTTTTGAAAAATTATCGTTTAAACAAGTTCTACATTGAAAGAAATATATAATCATCCAAACGTGCAGAACTACCTTAAAAATGGAGAAATAGGATGTAACTGGATAATAAAGGTAGTCAACACCAGAAATTCAGCATAACTTTGTATTGTCTGTATGCAAATTTGGCATTCCCTGGTTGGTATGAAAAATGCCAAATACCTAGTTGCCATTTTAAATGGGTCCACATGTTAAATGTAAGAAAATGCAGGAGTAGTAGGTGTTTAGGTTTTATTGCTTCTGACTATCAAGTTTTATGTTTTGATTTAAGAAAAATAACGTGCAAATTTAAAGAAAAGGAGACAGATTTGCTTTATTTTCAGTAGCATTTTCCTTATAATTTTCACATGATGTGATTGCATGCTCAGCACATACAAACATAGAATTAATTATTTTAGGCTAGTTTGTACCATTGTTAAAAACGTATTAATGCCAATTAATGTTAGCTGATTGTCATTTTAGGTGGAAAATATGTAATAGTTATAGTATGTGTGAGAGTGTGTTACCAGGATATATCAGAGCTAGGGGTACATCGAGGGTATTTTTCTCTGCACATATCGTCGAGGCCGGTAGGCCGAGACAGATATGTGAAGAGAAAAATAACGAGATGTACCCCTAGCTCTGATATATCCTGGTAACACACGAGCACTACATATTATAACTGTTTTATCGCATAGTTTATCATTAAAATTTATATATTATTTTCATTTAAATTTGTTTATTATTATTTTTACTATTTTGATTCCCTTTCTGTATATATATCGGAACACTTTTTTTCCCTTTTATCATTAAAATTTATATATTATTTTCATTTAAATTTGTTTATTATTATTTTTTACTATTTTGATTCCCTTTCTGCGCCTCGCTGACTGAAACACTAAAACTTCTGTTTTAGAAAATGTGTTCCCCAGATAAAAGTACCCAACAAATTTCTGCATTGGTTTTAAATCTTTGCATTTCATTGGCCAGACATATTGTAAAACTTGTTGTTTTGTTTGTAAAAAAAATCAAAGAAAAAGAAACATTTGAGAAATCTCAGAATTTCATATATTTCATGTATTTTTGAATTTGGCAATAACTATCAAGTTTTTGAAATATTCTAGTTTATTTATTCTTTTACTTTATAAATATAGGTGTTTGTGACAATTCTTTCTCTGTGAACTGTAAATTGGAGCTAAAATCATCTTTTCTTTGAAAGGAAAAAATTATACTCCCTTGATAGGACCTCAATAGAGAAAAAGTGTTCCGATATATATCGGAACAGTTTTACTGTGCTGATATATATCGGAACACTTTTTTTCTTATGAAACTCCATAGAGATTTCCGTGTTGATATATATCGCAACAGTTTTGTAAGATATCAGCACAGTTTTGTAGTAATAATGTGTGTTACTAGGTATAACATGCTGCAAAGATCAAAGGAAAATTGCCGCCCTATGCGATAAGTTTCAATCAACGTGTTAAACATAATTGTACGGTGATCTTATCTTACAGAGATCATTTTATGTAGGGACATTGATCGTTTGAAAATTTATTGTTGATCAGGTCTGTTGTTTAAGTTTTCATTGTTTTGCTTTAAACTGGTACGATTCATTTTTCTAATTTTATTTTTTACATTCCCCAGTTTGCAGAGGATCATCAGAAGGTTTGGTACGACATGGAGATTTCAACCACCAGTATCTCCAGTACAAAAACCGTTACACAAATTGTTCATATGTCGATGGAAACCTTGAAATCACCAGTTTAGAGGGGAGCTACGACCTGGGATTTCTCAAAGATATCGAAGAAATTGATGGATATTTGTTGATTGTGAATGTGTACTCCAACTACCTAAATCTTACAAATCTGAGGATTATTCGAGGAAATGAGTTATTCCCCTTTAGAATTGGTCATTTCAGTATGTACATCGCTCTGAACTATAACCCGAAAAATATCTCGCAAGGCCTGTTGGAACTTCAGTTTAAAAGTTTAATGGAAATTGTCAAGGGCCAGGTGTATGTTCGGAACAATAATTTGTTATGTTTTCTGATTACGATATTGTGGGGTGACATCGGTCCAAACTCAGAGGTCACAATTGGTTTAGACCCTATACATTATAGACGATCGTGTAAGTATACATATTGTGAGATTTCAGACTGAATTTGTTTGTTTTAAACCGTCATATCAATGCATACATTACTTTGAATGCCGAAAAAGCACATGGGTAGAACTGCCAACTTTCTGTTATCCAGCTAGATTGCTGCTTCACATGAGGGTATCCTAAACCCCAAGTTAAGGTTTGAAATCCATAGGCATGATGGCAAGTTATTCGAAGATCGCAACCTTAAACACTTGATGGCAGAGGCTTCAGATTTCAGAGTGAAGAATTTGTGAAAATAATAAACCTTTCGAAGTAACTATGCCACTATTTAGAATGTCTTCTACATTTGATTTGGAAAGATTTTAAACTTTGAACTTTTTAATACAAAGATATAAATGTAAAACAAGGAAAACATGTCTATCTAAAAAGAAAGCTGAAAAATATTCCAGGAATAAATAGTTCATGTTTGATAATATATTAAACTTGCATTTGGTATTAATCCTCTGAAGATTGAATATGATTACAAATGAAAATGTTATCATTTAAATAATTCCTAAATAACGTTATAAAATGGACTTGAAATTTGAGGACTCTCTCATCATCTACAGTTACCTCAGGATTGACAACTTTAGAGTCTCATGTCTCACATTACTTCGCTTTAGATGTAATCAGCTGGAAAATAATGACCATAGTCATACCTCGTTCCTCATCCACCATTAAAGCTATACAGTCACACTGTACTAGACACAAAATTGTGACAAAGTTCAATAAAAGCGGCAGACTTATTCCGACTGAAACAGTCTTTATTCAGAAAGAAATCAAGAAAAAATTGTCTGTGATGTTTAATCCAAGGCAATTCATTCCAAAAGGAAAGGGGTGGGGGTGTCCCAGTTAGGTGTCTGCGCAAAAGGTTTTTTTTATTTTCTCTATATTTTATGACAATATACCTACATGTATTAAGTTTCATTCACAAGTGTTACTGTTATCAGTTTTGACTTACTTTTATAGAAATTCACATTTAAAGTGGGTGGGGTAATTTGACATGTATCCAGCCAGGAACACAATTTCCGTCGTTTTTTTGAAAATGGTTCAAACTTTTTACTTGGAACTTTCATAATAAGATAACTATGCAATGGACATTTACACAATATGTTGCGTTTTAAATTGTCAGAGTGTATTGATATACTGTCATTTTAATGTTTATTTAGCTTACAATATCTGCTGAAAATAACACCTGAATATCGCAACTAATAAAAAATGTTTTAAATTTTTGGTGAAGTTTGTCCATTGAAAATCAGTAAATTTGATTAGGCCACTTTGTGGCTCTATGTTGAAAAAAGTATTCAAGACAATTTAAAACGCAACATGTTGTGTAAATGTCCATTGCATAGTTATTTTATCACGAAAGTTCCAGGTAAAAAATTTGAACCATTTTTAAAAAAGCGGCGGAGATTGTGTTCCTGACTGATTACATGTCAAATTACCCCACCCACTTTAAATGTGAATATCTATAAAAGTAAGTCAAAACTGATAACAGTAACACTTGTGAATGAAACTTAATACATGTAGGTATATTGTCATAAAATATAAAGAAAATAAAACAACCTTTTGCGCAGACACCTAACTGGGCCCCCCCCCCCCCCCCCCACACACACACACACACCCTTTGATTAAGCTTCCCTTATTAGATAAAAACAGAAAGGGAAAATGAGCAGAAATACATTTTACAAAAAAATGTCGGTTTAGAGTCTTGCATTAACTCGGGCATTTCAGATGAATTCTGCTAGGATTTGTCTTGGCTAACTCTGTAATATTGGGTCACCCATAAAAGAAATTAATTTTTCTTTTTCGGAAAGCTTCACTGAGTTCTCTACACAAAACGAAGACAATATAATGCAGTACTGCCTGCTTCATGTCTTCTTAACCGCTGGGAAGAATGTCATAAAACTAGCATCAACTATTACCCTCAAGGAGACACAGAGTAGATCTTACAACGTTAGGTCCATTGTCAAGTAGACAGTTGACTGTCAAAGGTCAAATAACTTTATTTGGTGTCTGTTCCATATTGTTTAAACCACTTGGAAAATTATCATAAAACTATTATCAGCTATCTGCCTTACAAAGACAACGTTCAGAGCATTAACCTGGTCCAAGGTCAATGTCTTACTTGAAGGTCATGATCACAACATTTTACGTTCCCTGTATCAAACTGGTTTCTCGGGGAATTAATTACCATTAACAATAGCTCTAGTTTATCATCATATTTCATCCGGTGTGTAATGGGATTTGTAGAAGCTTATTTAAAAATTCTTGAAAATATTTCATTATTATTAAATGTCATGACCTTTGATGGAAATAAGTACATGCATGAAATACTTCTTAAAAAGAGTGATTAACTCCACAAAACTTACAGATATTTTAAAAGAATGTCTTGAATTGTGTTTATTACAGGTCCATCATGTCCAGCAAATTGTTATAATCCAGCAACCAAACATTATCATTGCTGGGGAAGTTCCCCAGACATGTGTCAGAGATGTAAGTAATTCTATACTTTAAAATAATTGATATTTATGGTGCACTTATCTTCGTTGTTGTGTCAACTTACAGTAGCATTCCAGTAAATTTTGTCTTTAAAAACAAAGTTCTCGAATTCATATCCCCAAGTGCGATTTTGACCGAAACCAAGAAATTAAATGATTGCACAGTGTTTCAGAAAAGTTTTTTATACCTTCTTTAGGAAAGAAATAAAATTCATTGTTCCAAGGGTTCATACAGATTTTCAAAAATTAAGAAAATGAATGTTGACAGCCGGAAAATTGCAGATAACGAAAGAAAAAGAAAAAAGAAAAACAACAACAACAAAAAATATCATTCAAACTTCAGATTTCCAATTTCTCGCCAGTTTTTAGATAATATCACAATTGTCCAATGAACTGCATTGATTTTCTACTTCAGTTTTTGCATGATACCACGCATTTTCAGTAAGTTTATTCATGATTATGCACATTTTTAGTGAATTAAACCAAACTTTAATTTCTCTTCAGCTTTTACACGATAACGCACATTTTCAGAGAATTACATTGAATTCCAATTTTAGATTTTACATGTTATTTTACATTTACAGTGAATTACATCAAGAAGGTATGCAGCGAGACATGTGATGGTCGATGTTTTGGACCTGTTCAAAATCAATGTTGTCATCCGGAATGTGCTGCAGGTTGTACCGGTCCTCGGAAAACACAATGTCTGGTATGTTTATCACAAACTTCTCTTGAATTGCAACATTATTTCTTTGTCGACGTCATCATGGTGCCTGTCTTCCTTCAACATTTCTATCAGATGTATTCAGTAACTTAATCTTTTCTACGGAATTCAACTACGTTTGGTCTTGTG
The DNA here is from genome assembly GCF_021730395.1 of Mercenaria mercenaria. Taxonomy (NCBI): domain Eukaryota; kingdom Metazoa; phylum Mollusca; class Bivalvia; order Venerida; family Veneridae; genus Mercenaria; species Mercenaria mercenaria. The sequence continues at coordinate 81,929,592 of NC_069365.1, read as the reverse complement.
TAAAACTTAAAAGGTAGGGACGATTCGTTTCAATCCGAATTAAAATATTTTCAGTGTATGTTTAACACACCAGCAAATATGTTTGACTCTGCCCCACAATGGCATTATATGCAGAACAAACACACGCTCAAACAAAAAATAAAAAAGTAACCCCCAACACACACACGCGCGCGCACGCATGCACACGCACACGCACTCACGCAAACGCGCACACATGTACACGGAATATAAAGCTTAGTTTCTTTTAAAGTGGTGCACCTAAAGTGACAGGTAACGTATTCTCTGTTTGAAATTTCAGCTTGCCATTGTCATATATGACCAAATAATGCCAAGATAGTATACGAAAACTTGTTATTTTATATATTTTGATAGTCAGTTCGGGTCTGCTACCTTATAATGAAACATTTACAAAATCGATTATTTTATTTTTTGTCAGTAACATTTGCGTAGCAATTCTGCATCAAAAAAAAACATTGGTTGTGTTAACTGACTACTGGTGACTGAAAAACTGTTGCAAAAGGATATCGGGCCTGTAACAGAATTAGAAAAAAACAAGTGCAGAATTAATGAAATAGGTCTATAAAAGTTCAGTGCACCTCATAAAAGTGCTTCATTATATTCTGCTAAAGAATTCGAATAAATGACCTTTGTCAAGGAAATGGGCCGTGAATATTACTTTAGTAAGGGAATATATATCACTTTTGACCATAGGAGTGGAGAAATAAAAAGAATGTACATGATATGATATAATTTACCATACCAGGTTCAACAGTTATGAACTGAGTTTTGAGAGCAGTTTAAGAATGCTGCCCTGTCATTAGTCAGTTTCAAATCAGGTCGCAAAATCAACCAATCAGATGCAAGAATAAAGACTGGTCTCCAAACTCCCTGTTTTATAGCCTTGGAGCATGGTTTACTGATTCTTTCTTTGTCCAACTTCACTGATTTGTAAATTTGATTTTTTCCACCTGCCTTCATCAAATGGCCTTAAAACTAGAAAGATAGAAGATATGCGAATAAAGTCTTACTCACTCCGCTTAATTGCATTTAATTATAATAAAATATTCTTAACAGATAACATTACCAAGGCATAGAGGATAATACTGTATGTGCATTTTGTTATGTTAAAGCTTTCACTGTTTTACTTAGAATAATTTCGTATTTAATGTATTGATATTTTTTTTTTTCTTTTCAGGCATGCAAGAATTTCAAAAATGATGGAGAGTGCCAAGCATCTTGTCCACAATTGAGGATAACTGATTCAAGTCAAATAAAGTGGGTAGAAAATCCAGATGGTAGATATTCCGTAGGTTCTCTCTGCGTTAAGGATTGTCCAAGTAAGTCGTTTTGGTATTTTGCTAAACAGAGTTGCCGTATGACCTTTACCTGTGTTCTTTCAACATGAAACCAAAGGCAAAATAGAACAAAAATCAATGGCAGACTGTGACTTTAACCCAGGGTTTCAGAACACTATTATGGTACTCCAATGATATAGTTAGTAGGTAGGTCACTTACAAATAGTCATCTGATTTAAATAATCCAGACCCATTTTCTTTACCTGTCCTTGAATTATGTATAAACATGACTTGCCCTTGAATGATGCAAAACTGGGATATGCCCTTAAATTGGGCAGAAAGGTGACATACCTTTGAATTTGGCAAAGGGATATGCCGTTATATAGGCATAAGTGTGATAAGCCTTCGAATTAGGCAAAATGTGACATGCCCTTTCATTATGAAGAAAATGTGACACGACCTTTTATTACAAATGAAATGTGACATGCCCTTTTGATAGAAAGGACAATGGCAGAAACGTAGCATGTTTTGGAATTAGGCAGGAAATGTTACATGCCCTTGAATAAGTCATCCTTTAACCGAGCAGAAATATGACAGATTGAAAGTAAACATGATGAATAGATAAGATTCCTTGTGTCATTTAATTAGCTTTGACTATTTAGGGGGCTTGTTCCTGATTATAAACAATAAGAAGTTTTGACCTTTCATTGACAAAAGTATGGTGGCTGATTTCTGCCAGTGTCGTTCTGTCGTTCTGGCGCCCTCGCCATAACGAAAGAACGACTTTTTCCTCTTTTGGCAATGTCTCGTTCTGTCGTTCTGGCGCCCCCGCCATAACGAAAGAACGACGTTTTCCTCTTTTGGCGTTGTTTCAATCCCTCGTTCTGGCGCCCCCGCCAAAACGATATAACGAAGAATGCAACACGACAGAACGAAAGAACGACACTTATAAACGGCGCCCTGAAAAAACGTCGTCTTGACGTTCTTTCGTTCTGGCGCCCCCGCCACAACGACGGAACGAAACAACGCCAAATGTGAAAATATCGTTCTGGCGTTCTGGCGTGTTCCGGTAGAGCATGCGCAGTGTTGTGGTCTTACCCGATTTCATCATGTTTATGCTATGTATATAATTTAACGTCATTTTGAAAATTGTATCTTAAGGTTCATTATGTTTGCTGCTAATTGATGACCCAGTTTTTCGTCATATTTAAACATGTAGTTCACAAAGGGAGTGGATATAACCACATGTTTCCTGATATTATTCTTTTCCATCAAAGCTAGAATGAATGCATTAAATAAAACAAATATTTACTTGTGTTTAGAGTAAAAATATGGCTAAGATATTTTAAGTATTTAACCGTATACATATTTAACAGTAGATAAAAACTTCCATCAGTATGTTTATTTTTTCCAAATTTGAATAACATGAGTATTATAGCTGGATACATATGCTAAGTCTCTGTTATTTTCAGCTTAAGCTTGAAACAAAACCGGGTGATATGAATGAAATGAAGTGTGAAATATGAAAGATAGGTGCCGTTTCAAAACTTGTATGGATTCCGTGAAAAAGTGTATCTATCTATTTATGAAACAGTAAAAATGGGCTTAAGCAAAATACGAAAATTATGACAACACTGCGAATGCTCTACCGGAACGCGCCATGACGCCAGAACGATATTTTCACATTTGGCGTTGTTTCGTTCCGTCGTTGTGGCGGGGGCGCCAGAACGAAAGAACGCCAAGACGACATTTTTTAGGGCGCCGTTTATAAGTGTCGTTCTTTAGTTCTGTCGCGTTACATTCTTCGTTATATCGTTTTGGCCGGGGCGCCAGAACGAGAGATTGAAACAACGCCAAAAGAGGAAAACGTCGTTCTTTTGTTATGGCGGGGGCGCCAGAACGACAGAACGAGACAACGCCAAAAGAGGAAAACATCGTTCTTTCGTTAAGGCGGGAGCGCCAGAACGACAGAACGACACTGGCAGAAATCAGCCACCATACAAAAGGTTGTTGTTAGTGTCGAAACCTCATTAGACAGTGCTGCGTGTAGATTCCAATCAGTTTGTTCTCTTACTTATTACATATTCATCAAATTTTGTCATCTATTCTGTAATATGGAAATGTATCAGAAGTTAAATGCTCCTCATAAAAGTGCTTCATTATATTCTGCTATGGAATTCGAATAAATGACCTTTGTCAAGGAAATGGGCCGTGAATATTACTTTAGTTAGGGAATATATATCACTTTTGACCATAGGAAATAAGACCTTACTTAGGACCATAGGGAAAGTATATTTCATTTAGGGAAGAAATGTTAAATTAGACCTGAGGAAATCTTACTTTAGAATTTGTGGTATATTATTTCTGTCCATTGGGAACTATATTTCTGGCCTTAGAAAAATTAACTTTAATAAAGGAGTATTACACTTGTTTGGGAATATTATTTTAAACCTAAGCAGATTATTATTTTAGACCATAGGAAAATTACTTAAGTAAAGATATGTTTAAACCTTAAACAAATTTTACTTCAGACAATATGAAATTAACTAGTAAGGAAATATTATTTTGTTTGGGAATATTTTATTTTAAATCTAAGCCAAATATTACTTTAGACCGTAGGAAAGTTGCTTTTGTAAAGAGATACTAATTTAAACCTTAATCTGAATATTACTTTAGCCCACTTTTAACAGAAGGAAATTTACTTTGAAAACGGAATATTAGTATATGTCTTTGTTTTAGACATATGTTGCTTATTTACCTTGTAAAAAAAATACCTTCTTAAAGTACAGTAACTGTTTTAGCTTCTGTAATAAAAAGACAACTAGTTAACAAAGATCTGTTTTAATCCTTCAGCCCCATTATGAGAGTAGCTTTATGTAATGGAATTGTGTTTTGTTTTCAGATTACTTGGTAAAGGATAATAATGCTTGCCTGATTAAATGTCCAGAGGGCAAACACGTTAACAAATCCACAAACGTTTGTGAAAAATGTGAAGGGTCTTGTCCGAAATGTATGTGGTTTATTTTTAGTAGTTCATAACTTGATCTTAATATTAACATGTGTTTATAATACAAAAACAACCTATTAATCCCACTAGAGAATCTTTCTTCAAGCTACTGTTTAACCAATGGTCATTGGCAAAATTATTCTTCCCAATTACATATGGGAAGATGATTATTTAGATATTTGGCCATTTTTGTCAGTACATCATTTACAACACATGATCTCCATTTACATGTAAACCGGGCATATTTGTCTGATTTTGTTTTTGTTCTTTTTTTTTTCTCACTATTAAGTGCTAGAATTTAATCCGCTTATTACTGGAAAATGACGTATCACTTATTCAGGAAAAAAATCTAACTTGATCTTTATAAAATGACAAAAAATGATTGATGAAAATACAATGTCAAAATAGATCCTGCTGAAAACCTGTTACTTCTTCTTCTATATAAGAAGGAAAACTTGAAGCAGATTGATATTTATTATGTCGAGAATATTTAATTTGCTTCTGAAAAATTGAGGATTGTCTGTTAAATATGTTTGTGAGTTCAATATCTCAGTTTTAATTAGGCCTTATATGGATCCACATTGGCTGATAATCTCTGTTAATGCAACTTAAGCTATGATTCTAGTTGTTATTGCCTATAAGTTTCAGTACAAGCGATTGGTCGATCAAATAATTATATGCGTCGGTTTTATGATTGCCGTTGCCAACTACCCTTCATGGCATCAGAATATCTTTGGCTTAAAAGCAGATACTTCAGGTGTAATATCCGTCTTTTTCTGCTTTTCACTTTCCTTTCACTTTCGCGGCACTTAAAATCACTCTAAGAGACATACTGACAGCGGCATCTCTATATAATGGATTTAGTATACATAATTATGCAAATCAAGCATATTGATCTGATAACAAAGTGACTTCTGTTACCATGTCATTGTTCTAAGAGAAACAAAAATGGTATTAGAACAGTTTAAAGATCATTAATATATTTTTGCTAAGACTTACCAACCTTGTGATAAAGTGTTCTTGTGTACAGGCATCATCTATCATGCCTAAATGTGTATTCTAAGCTTGTTAGAACATATATTCCTTTGCACTTAGTATTATGATTTTTGTCTAATACGTTTTCTAATACATCTGCTTTACTGTTGATTCCTACAAGCTTGATGTCTTGTTAGACAACAGAAAAGTTAATTTCTGAATTTAACGTTTCAGATTGCCCTGGCGTTTCTGAATCTGGTTTTTTACACAGTAATAATTTAGAAGATTTCCGTGGATGTATAGTTGTGGAACGAAACTTGAAGATCCTTAAAGTATCTTTTGAAGGGTAAGATGTACTGTTAATGACACCTCCATACTCAAACAAAGTCAAAGTGATGTTGAAAGACCATGCTTGGGAAAACCAGAAAATGATGTACTTTATTCACAGGTTGTCATAATGTGAAGATGTCTTTCTTCACGGTTTGTCTTTGAGATTAGGTGATCTTTCTTCTCAGGTTGCCGGTATGTGAAAGTAGTATTTCTTCACAGGTTGTTATCTGAAGGTGTACTTTCTTCACAATTTATTATTATATAAATTTTAATGTGTGAAGATGACCTTTCCTCACAGGTTATGGCTATGTAAAGGTGACCTGTTTACAAATGTTGTTTGAATTTGAATTTGGTCTCCTTTCACATGTTTTTTTTTTGTGAATGTCGTCTTTCTTCACAGGTTGAAATATCCTGAAAATGTTTCAATCAAAAATGAAATTAGTTGTTTTGTTTAGTAATGGTTTTAATCCCAAGTAAGTTGATACATTAGACCAGTTTCTTGACAAATTAGCCTCACCAGAGAATCTGACTTTGTAGAACTGACGGTGTTCTATAGTTCCTTAAGCGTTTGCTGTATAAAGGCTGTAATGTAAATGTAGACACTGGTCCAAATTACGGATTATGTTTTGATGGACATTTGTAACAGTTCCTGTCGCCAAAGAGCTTTCGACTACTGGACTTCTAGACGTAGAGATTTATTCTTGTGCAAACGTTCCCATCAAATTTATATAATTATCTGAATATGTGAAATGTAGAAGCAAATTTGACATCTTTTTCATGGAAGGATCTGTCCGTCAAAATGGACTATTTTGTTGTGTTCCAGGGATCCTCATCAGGGAACTGAAGGAATCAACGTAGAAGATTTACAAGTATTGAGGGATATAAAGGATATAATAGGTTTCCTTTCAATACAAGAGACACCTCCAACAGTTAAAGATCTTTCCTTTCTCTCAGGGTTGGAAACAATTCACGGGCGGTATCTTTCGTAAGTGTCCCATTATACATTATTTGATTTTTATTTTTTGAAAAATGTTAGAAGAATCTTTGAGCACAGTTTTCAGATTGGATGATTCAGCATGAGGGAAATTGGTTGGGTCAGCCTTTTTTAGACGATTCTTTCTTTTCCTTTGTAATGATTAATCATTTGTAGTCATATTACATAGTAAAGAAAATGTAATTTTGTCTCCTGAAGTTTTTTTTAAATAGATTATAGGATATGCTAAAACTTTGGACTCAGATTGATAATAAAAAGTGCTAGGAGTCAGGACGTCGGACATATTGAATACTTTATCGTTCCTAAACGAAATCAAGTCCTAATACACGTCATATTGGCTATACCTAACACCGTATTGTACATATATAGATACTATATGAGTAAAACGCAATAGAGTAAGTGTGTCATGCATTGAAATGATTTACTGGTCATCGCGAGATACCATATAATGAAAACGGTCATTCAGTGTTATATGTGATCGGTACTTTGTTTTAATTTCGATGTTTTTTCCGAGAATATACTTTCAAGGATAAAACTGCCGAGGCATTTTTTCTTGGCATTGTGTTACCGAACTAGTATGAAAGCCAACGCACGGACAGAATGCGTAGGAAATATGAACGCATGGATTTTGGCGGTGTTTGAAGAAAGTATTGATAGGGTGCATCACATATGCTTTGTATCGAGGAAAGGACTTGTCTTCGACGCTTTTCATTTTATTAAAACAAGTCCAATATTAAGGAAATTATAAGCAAAACTGTTACATAGATCGGGTGAATTTCTCGTGTGGTACAAGAAGGTCACGTGGCTGTCCGTCCTAATCATGGTACCGATCAGTGTACGCGGATTTTCATTTCTCTGGCATTGAAAACAAAATGAATTTCATTTTGGAACGATTTTTTAGAATTATTTGATAAACTGGTCAATCCGTCCCTCTGATTATATATATCGTTCGGGTTGCCAGTCAAATTGTTAAACATGTACAGATGTCTAATAGCAAATATGCAAATAAAAATAATGATAAGAAAGAAAAAATCGAAAATAATTAAGTACATCTTCTCTGTTCAGTGTGTGTTCCTCTTTCTGGAATGAGACTGCTGTAGGTTATAAACCACTTAATGTGCGATAGGTTTAAAAGTACAAAAAGTGACCTTTGGTTTATATCCTTGCCTCTACGATGAGGTCTCGCAAATACAAACGACTTTATATTGTCATGTAAATAACCATTACAAAGTAACTTATGATTCCATTCTTGTAATTTAAAAGTGCTTTAAATGTCCAACTGCGAAACATCGCCATTTTATTAACGGATATGGCTCTCGTTCCCTAATACTATTGAAAGTAATCTTATAGTAAGATCTTATGGTTTTCTAGCCTTGTTTGACGCCAAAAAAGTCGAAACAGCGAGACACAAAACTACAAAGAAGGCAAAATCTGTGCTTTAACAGGGAGAGAATTGTTGCTTTGTACTTTTTGAGACGTATAATAGAAGGGAGGCAAATCTTATAACTTGTCCACAATAATATCGTTATGAACGTATATATACTTTATTAGACACTTCTATAAACAGAACTATGATGAAACAAATATATAAATACAAATACAAATACATGACATTTATATAGCGCAAAAATTATAAAATATTCTATTGTGCTTTACAATTACATAACACACATTTAAAATATATACATACAAAATATGAACAGAATTCTAGAACTTAGATTTAGAGATTCGGACATGTATAAATACTATTTTACACCACTTCTGATATTTTGTATTTTAACAAGACTGCACTCATTGTTCTTGAAACTGCCTAAATAAATGTGTTTTCAGTTTTGATCTAAAGCTGGCTTCAGACTGAATGTTTTTCAGATAGCTAGGTAGATCGTTCCACCATTTGGGACCGACGACTGCCATAGATCTGTCTGCTAATTTTGTTCGCCGTCTGGGGATGTTAAAGTTAGTGTCACTTTGTGAGCGAAGTCTGTATCGTTGTCGAGTAGGGACAAACATTTCCCTCAGATATACCGGAGCTGTACCATTGATGACACGGATCACTATTACAAAGACTTTGAACATGACTCTAACCTTTACTGGAAGCCAGTGTAGTTCTTTCAGAAGTTCGGCACTTGGTTGTTCATAGGAAGCATTCTTGACCACTCTAGCGGCATGATTTTGAACTCGTTGTAGTTTATTGATCCGGTAGGCTGGAATTTCTGTAAATAAACTGTTGCAGAAGTCAATGTGAGAATGAACTAATCCATGTACTAATGATTCAGTTGACTTTTGTGTGAGATGTTTCCGTATAGCCCTAAGGTTTCGTAACTGCACATGAGCTATCTGACATTTTTTTCTGAATGTGATGGTCAAAGTTGAGTGTATTGGTCATAGTTACACCCAGGTCTCTGACATGATCGACGCATTTTACGTCACACCCAGCAACGTTTACACTTGTGATGTTCAATTTCGCTAACTGTTGTCTGGTTTAATACATAATTATTTCAGTTTTAGAATGATTCATTTTCAGTTTGAATGTTGTCATCCATTTTATGATTTCATTGAGACAACTGTCGAGTTGTTGAAGAACAGTTGTCTCATTTTGAGAATTTCCCGCTTGAAGTTTTAACGCAATCTTGTGGTCGTCCGCGTATTCATAGAGATCAGCTGGATATTTCTGCACCACTCGGTTGAGAGCCGATATATACAGGGTAAAGATCACCGGTCCGGCACAAGAACCCTGCGGGACACCAAACCTCAGTGGCTCTGTGTCAGATGCTGCCTGTTCGACTAAAACTTTCATTGTTCTGTTCGTGAGATAAGATTCTATCCATTTCAAGGGAGTGCTATGTATACCAAATCCATCTTGAAGGATTTGAATCAGTATCGGGATATCGATGGTATCGAACGCTGCACTCAAGTCGATCATGACCACGATTGTTATTTGATTTTCATCTATGGTTTCCAAAAGATCATTATACATTTTGACGATTGCTGTTTCAACCCCTTGATATTTTCTATAGGCACTTTGGTAAGCTGGGAGGAGATTGTTAGCTTCAATATGCTTATTGATTTGGTTTAGTGCAGCTTTTTCTAAGAATTTGGGAGAGGAATGTTAAATTTGACACTGGGCGATAGTTTTTCAGTTCAAGTGGGAGAGCTTTCTTCTTCAACAAAGGTTTTATCACAGCACTTTTCCATTCCTCAGGGAACACACCAGATAGCAGTGATCAATTTACAATTTCTGTCACAACGGGAGCAAGTTGTGAAAAATGCTCCTTTAATTTCTTAGTTGGTAGCACTTCAAGTTCACAAGTTGTAGATTTTGATGCATATACAAGTTTCAAAATATCGTTTTCGGAAAGTGGTTTGAACGCAATAAATGTATTCATAATCACAGGTGGATTTGAGTAGGAAGAATTACCATTGCTGGGTGTTTCAGTTGATATGTTGTCAAGATCATTTCTCAACTTGATTATTTTATCAGCAAAGTATCGTAGAAAGTCATTTGCCAAAGATACTGCACTTGTGTGTAATGGGAGCGGATTGTCCTTCGACCTTCCCAGTAAATCGGATGTTACAGCATATAGCTTTTTAATGTTTCCTTCTGCTTCTCCAATCTTGTTCTGGTAGTACTCATCCTTGGCTCTAGAAAGTTCAGCGCTATATATTTTCTTACACCACTATACACTTTCTTTGACAGGTCAGATTTGTCATTCATAAAGATTTTCTCTATTGATCGTTTGTACTGTTTCAACTGTTTTAGGTATCCTGAGTACCAAGGAACTGTCGGTCTACAGAGAATAGTTCTTTCCTTTAGAGGGGCATATTTCTGAACAATGTCTGGTGTGATTCTAGTGAACTCAGACACAAGATCATTGACAATGGACGAGTTCACTACAATGTTAATTAATTGACCGAATTCTGCATGTAATATGTCACTGGACACAGATTTCCAATTGCGAGATTTGATTTCTTTCCTGAAAAAGATGCAAGATCAGAAAGAGCATACAACATTAATATGAAAATAACAGTTCAGTGCTGTGGAGAACGTTGTGACCTAAAATAAACACTTAATCTTCATTGTCAAGCAAGATGGTATAATTATCCCATATTTCATTGAATTTAGATAGTCTGTTGTCTTTTTTGGGCATTATACATTTCTGTCTTAAGTAAAAGTTTGACTTGGTGTTTAAACAACTCAATGTTTGAAACTACATTCTTCATTTTGCGTTCATAAATGGACAGTTTTGCAGCCAAAATGATATTTGTTATAGTTTTACCTAAATGTTAAATTTCCCAATATAATTTCTGTATTTGACCAATTTTTAATATTAATCAAAAATACAGTTTCGTAGTAGTACAATGTACTGAGAATCTTCGATTATGATGTTATTGAACAGTGTTTAGTACAATGGACGAGAACACAGCAGTAATAATCCATATTATTACAGCATTCGCCTCGTCCAAGTATGGGTCAACGAGCCCAACTGAATACAGAATTGTACTCAACACCGTTCAATTACCTCTTTATTTCACACCATAAAAAGATAGACGAAAGAAACACCAAAGAAATCTTTTAACTGACAAACAACAGTTCTCTGAAAATACGTATGTAAATTTTCCAACATATTGCTAAAATAACCAAAAATACAACTTTTTATGAACTGAAACCATAATCATCGGATAGAAAACGTTCTAACTTAGAAATTGAGTGCGACACTTACAAGTTTATTTCAAAATAAAGAAAGTTTTCGCATGTCTTTTGTTTAAGTTTTTACTGCTGCAGCTACATACAAGGGAAGTAATTCAAAATGACTATAAGGAATCAGAAGAATAGTCCTCTCCAATATGAAAAATATATTGATTATTTGACTTGAGTCCAATATGAAAAATGTTAAGTTTGCGGGCTGTATAGATGTAGCTATACAGTATTTTCTTTCTGCCAAGTTTTCCATGTCCTGCTTACTTGTAAGGCAATTATTCTTATTACCATAGCAGTAAAAGTCCTGGTCCCTTTAGAGTTATGGGACTACAGGTCATCACAAAAAAAGATATATTGTGATATATATGTATCTGGATCATTTTGATCTGTGCATGTATTGTTACAGCTTGAATCTGTTACAAAGAGAAGCTGTTGTTTATATTTCAACAGTGTGTAAATTCATTTAAAAAAGAAGTTATTGTTAATAGTTCAAAATTGTGGCAAATGAAAACGTCAAGTAAAATCATCAAATATTTCGTGTATTTTGTATTTTCTAAATAAGCACTGTGTTTGATGTTCTGAAAATATAAAGAATACTATCTACACGACTTTTTATATTTTATATCCTAATTAAATTGCATGACCAAGATCAAATGCATGGCATAGCATCAGACGCACGCTATTCTGCACATTTTCGTAAAGTGATCTAAACGAGTTTGTACGCTAAATATGATTTTGGACACCGCAATATCGTATAAAGTATACACATAACCTGCCTCTCCTCCAAAAAAGAAAGAAAGCTGGTTGGAACATGCTAGTTAAGTGCTTAGTACATTTGCCTTTATTAATTTCAAAACGCAAACAAATGAAATAAACCGTACAATATTATCAGTATAGAAGCTAAATATATTTGATATTTAATTTATAGACTCGTCTGTCGATTAGCAAAATCGGCATAATTTACTTTACCATTTTTAGATAAAAACTACTATATTGTATTGAATATCATAAACTAAATAATTTTAAAGGGACCTCCCTGGCCGAATGTTTAAGGTCGCTGACTTCAAACAACTTGACCCTCATTGATGTGGGTTCGAGCCTCACTCAGAGCTTTGAATTCCTCATGTGAGGAAGCCATCCTGCTGGCTTATACGGAAGGTAGATGGTTCTACCCAGGTGCCCGCTCGTGATGAAATAATGCACGGAGGGGCACGTAGGTCTTCCATCAAAGCTTAAAAGTCGCCATATGACCTATAATTGTGTCGGTGCGACACAACAAAATAAATAATTAATTTTAAGATCTTACAGATGGCGGGAGTTAGAGGGAGGTAACTACAGATGCAAAATAAGATGCAGACTGATGCATTGAATCTATTTTTCACCAATCGAAAATCGAAATTAACTTGCCTGCCTAGGAGAAAAGGTTAAAACTTGTCTCAGTTTTTAGCTCGACTATTCATAGAATAGTAGAGCTATTGGACTCACCCATGCGTCGGCGTCCGCGTCCCGATTTGGTTAAGTTTTTGTATGTAAGCTGGTATCTCAGCAACCACTTGTGGGAATGGATTGAAACTTCACACACTTATTCACTGTGATAAACTGACTTACATTGCACAGTTCCATAACTCTATTTTGCTTTTTTACAAAATTATGCCCTTTTTTGACTTAGAAATTTTGGTTAAGGTTTTGTATGTAAGCTGGTATCTCAGTAACCACTTGTGGGAATGGATTGAAACTTCACACACTATTTACTGTGATAAACTGACTTACATTGTACAGGTTCAATAACTCTATTTTGCTTTTTTACAAAATTATGCCCCTTTTTCGACTTAGAATTTTTTGGTTAAGGTTTTTGTATGTAAGCTGGTATCTCAGTACTCACTAATTGGAATGGATTGAAACTTCACACACTTGTTCACTGTTATGATCTGACATGCACAAAGCAGGTCCCATAACTTATTTTGCTTTTTTACAAAGTTATGCCCCTTTTTCAACATAGAAATTTTGGTTAAGTTTTTGTATGTAAGCTGGTATCTCAATATCCACTAATGGAAAGGATTGAAACTTCACACACTTGTTCACTGTCATGATATGACATGCAGTGCAAAGGTCAATAACTCAACTTTGCATTTTACAAAAGTATGCCCCTTTTTAAACTTAGAGTTTTGGTTAAATTCTTATATTAAGCTGGTATCTCAGTACCCACTAATGGAATGGATTGAAACTTCACACACTTGTCCACTGTCATGAGCTGATAAGCACTATGCAGGTTCCATAACCCTATTTTGCTTTTTTTAAATTATGCCCCTTTTTCGACTTCCGTATTCATTCAGTCGACAAGGCTGTTGAATAGTCGAGCGTTGCTGTCCTCCGACAGCTCTTGTTTTTCAAGTTATCGGTATCCGACATTTCTGAAACCACCTTCCATCCGCACTTCTCTACTTTTATTTCTAAATGGTCTTGGGAAAGTATTCTTATGTGTTCGGGATATATGCTTTCTTTCAACAACTTACACGTAAAATTTGAATGAACAACCATATGAAAAACAAAACAAAACAAAACAAAAAAAAAAAAAAAAAAAAAAAACAATGGAAATACTGGCAGGTTTTTAATTTTACATATATCCTACTTTGTCTGTATACAGGTCATATTTGCCGACAACGAATATGATACAGTATAATGCATCATCACATACATAGAAAATACAAAGATATTACACAGTTGTTCTGTTCATAAAATGTGAAACTCTATTACCAAATATCAAGACATGTTGGTATTTCCTAAGTACTGACACTGGCATAATTACGTTGCATATTATAATGCAAATAATTTACAAAACAAGCTATTTGCACAAGAAATGAAATTTACACACGTAGCAGAACTGGGTTAGAGGCTTACATGCCACCCACCACAAAGTTTAGGTTTTACAAAAATGTGTTTAAGAAATAATAAAAAAATACCAAAAACAAGAGTTCTCTATGTCCTTCCACCAAAAAAATCGTAATTTACTCCTGAATGTAATTAGCAGAAAGAAAGCTAGGAGGGATCGCGACTTCCACGCCACACGCCATAAAATAACAGGTGCACTCTGTGTACATTTAAGTTTTTTTAAAGAAAACTTGTAATCATTTTTTTATACATAGCCCTTCAAGACAGATTAGATCTAACAACACTTTAGAAGAAACTGTCATAAACGGTCAAGCATGTATGACAGGTTTAAAAGTGACCAGTATTATTTAAGTTTCGATTAAGTGTATAAATATGATAGGCCTGTCAAACTCGTACGCTTACAATTGTCACACATCTGAAATGACATGGTATTGAAAAAAATGAATTGAATTTACACTGTGTAATCAAACTTCGAGAAATAACTTAATGAAACATCCAGGATAACAAGAGCAATATATCAGACACTGTTTGATGAACAACTACAAATGAACATTATTTCAAATTATAGATTGTGTATATTAAAAGTTTTGTATATAACTACATTTGAATGTCCTGTTTTATGTCCGCTTGGTTCAGAAATCCAGGAAACATGGGTCAATTATACCTTTGTATACACAATTCTCATACTCTTGGTCATTACACGAGGGACAGTAGCAGGATATTTCCTTACATAAAGGATACATGGATTACCGGACACCGGGCGTATGCAGTATAATTTTCTGTTGAAATCTGACATTTCGCATACAAAATTAAGACTTATATTGCTGACTACAGCCATCGGTAAATTCATGTACAAACTTTAAATAGTACTTCAACTGGTCTTTTAGGAAAGATTCAATATGGCGAATTGTATCTCTGTCATGAGCATTGCGTTCAAAAATTACACAAGCATATCCTTTTACAATGTTTGGTACATACGCTGAGCTTGGTTAAGTATCATCTGATTCATGGCAGTATAATACATTTACATGTATAGATACTTCATTTCGTGAAAGATAATCTGATTGAATCTCGTCCTGAAGTTCACACTTGAAGTCCCCCGAGTAAGCATGTTCCATGACAACAGGCTCTTCCGGTAAATTATCTACAATACTAAGTAGTTGTTGTTTCTGCCAGTGACACAAAAAATGTGTAGTGGGAAAATAGAAAGTGAGTTTTTGATGTAATCTCAGATTTCTTTCATTGTGGAAGTAACTTTTAAAAACTGTTGCTTTTTATATCTTTACCGTCTTTCTCACTGGCGCTAGGCCAGAAAAAAAAGGCCTCTGTACATGTTATACCCTACCCCTAGGTATTCTATAAGAACCATGATCATGAACGGGAAAATATACTAACCCGTTTCAATCGTAAATTTCTCAACTTAAACGCGCAGTTCGGTGAATGGGTGCCTAGTATATTGAACAAGCGATAATTTATCTTCCATCGTGCACCAGTCAAATTGTCTCAATATTCCATATTGCTGAGATTATCAGATTATTTTATGCTTTCGTCAACGTTACAGTAAAAGCTGGCTTGACCTTCCCTAATGAACATCCGGTCTAGAGGTCACGGCAGTGTGCACATGTTTGGCGAAATGTAAACAAACAAAAACAGAATTTTAAAAAAAATCACATTTTTACAATTAAACTCGAAATGATGAATGAAATTCATCTTGCATATGATCTTTAATTTGAAATCATACATTGGTCTGCATCTATTCTGTTTATTTTATTCATTTTGCACATATATGCTGCATTTTCACATTTTAACGAACACGTGTAGTAAAATGGCGATTGACATACATTTTCACATTAGCCAGTCAGAATGGTTTTGTAATCTAGAATGGAAATTCACCAGGGAAGTTCAAGCAAGTTTTTTGTGTACCGTTGAAAAAACTATAAACTACGCGTTGTTTTCCTAGGATAAGATGTATTGAAGAAATGTGACCGGTACACAATGGAAGATAAATTACCACTTGTTTGATAATCCATAGTACACATTTACCGAACTGTGTGTTTTAGGTATGAAATGCGCGATTGAAACGGGTTAGTATATTTTTCCGTTCATGACCATGGTTCTTATAGAATACCTAGGGGTAGGGTATACCATGTACAGACGCATTTTCTTTCTGGTCTAGCGCCAGTGGTCTTTCTTACCTTTAAATACATACTCATTCATGTTCAAGATTACAAAACTAGCACTATCATCCAATGCTTGTGCATTCCATTGATTCACCTTTGGGAATACTAAAGTTTGTACGTCAGACAGAACAACATCTGCGACCTTTCCTCGAGTTTTTTCACCTTCACCTTATATCACATGCGACGTCTTGTTTTAAAGGAGTTAGGACTGTTTGCCGTTATTAAAACATATATTATTTCAGATCTTTTCTCGGATGTATAATCTCTAATAGTATATTTAACACATTTCACGGCCCTTTCTTTTTTTTGAATTTTGTTTTTAGATGGCTCAGTGGCAGTTAAGCTGCCTTCTGTTTCAGTGGATTGTTTTTTCCGAAATATACGTACTCTTTCCTTTTTTAATTGTCTGATGTGTTCTTTCTTTTGCTGAATTTTGTTTAGTTTCTCTAGATACTCTATGTATTTCTTATTTGTTGGTGTCTTTCTTTTAGACTGGGCATTGCCAACGAGCTTCTATGTCTATTGACAGGTTGTCTGTTTTTTTTTCTTTATTTTTATTTTCATACCACTGTATCCTTTCTGTCGGAGAAAGATTTGTAGGAGGTTTATCCTTCATCTGAAAATTAATTAAAAACGTATTTACGCGTTTTCACCACGTATATTCATCCCAAAATTAAGTACGAGATAGATCAGAACTTGGAGCATAAACGTACGTCGAAAAACTAACGCTTCTTTGTATATACGTATATGGACGTCAGGCAGAAATAGGGTTACCGTAGCTTTTTAGCATAAAACTATATACGCTGTTTTATTTAAAAGTGTATTATGTTATATACCAATAGGAAGATATGACTTTGTACATTTATTTAGAGTTTAACTCATTCCTGGCCTTAGAGCATTAAAACAGATTATTATTTATTCAAGTACAATACCCGTTGAATAAAAATGAAAGAAGTATGACGTAAGAAAAATGTACTTATTTTAAATCTCAAATAGATCAATAACACAGTGACATTTTATACTTTCTTTAATTTACAAAATTCTGTGACAGGATGGACGTACCGGGGACAATAACTATCAGAACAAATCAACACTCTTTACAATATTTACAAATTTATTTACATAAAATGATTATTTACAATGAATAAATGAAAAGTTAAAAAAATTATCAGAAAGAAAGAAAAAAAATCTGAGCTCAGTAACTCTTTTATCAAGTATAAAGTTCTAGCACTCACTGTTCGTTGACACAGATGTTTCCGCTAACTTTCAACTTTAAGTAGCACAAAAAATACAACATATCTTCAAGTAAAGCCCCTTTAAATTGTGAATACGTTGACTCCGTTTTGGCTCCCTATGATGGTAGGTGATTGGATCCCTGAGCTGACTTCAGTGAATCACAAAAATCATCGTCTTTGCGGTTTACGGCACAACCATGGGACGAAAGCTCTGCGCTGGGAAAATCACATCCAGGCGAGTGAAGACAAGTGAACCGTGGGTATTGTACTTCCGGGTCGTGACATCATCACCAGGTAAAAGTCGTCTGGTGGAAGAAGCTAAAATATATAACATATGGTCAGCACCATAGCAAAACAAATAAGTCAGGGCATAAAACTGCTCCTTTGGGTACACCATACTTCCGTAGGCTCCCATAAATAATACGTGCTACTTATACAAAATATATGTGCTACTAAGTTCATACGTCACGTGATTAAAATACGTCACTTATTACTTCCATTATAACTAAAATTAATTACTAAAAAGTCTAAAGTTAAAGTATGGAAAAGATATGAAAAGTTAGATTGAAAAATTATAGATAAGGCAATGATAAACTGCAGCTATTATTTACAACTACAAATTAACAAAATTCAGTGCAATTCAAACGTTATACAATAGCTAGCATGAATATAATACCAAATGCCATACAATAAAACGGAAACTGTTTAGATATGCTATAGACTGGCACACAATAATTTCAAATTACAAAAACATATTACATACAAGGTACTAGACCACATAGATTTAACTTTACAATGCAATGCAGTATCGGCGTTCCATAATTACCAATGAAATGTTTGACATATCTTTATGACAAAGAGTACTTTACAATTATCATGTTACACAAATTTCAGTACAAATCTTACAGCTTATATAAACGAAACATTTTAGATTCCTCTTTCGAAATAATTTACAAAAGTCTGAAAAATTTAATAAATAATCCTGACATACCGAAACTGGTCAAAATCACATGCCGAAAAGTAAACGTTAAAAATTCTGTAGAATGAACAAAAATTTACTAAATAAAAATCGTAAGTCAAAAATTATACAAAAACCTTACCAATAAATTTCTTACCTCGATCGAGCATAAATTTCTACTAAGAAAAATAAATTTGACGTAGATTCGTCTAATGTCGAAATGTGGTGTGCGCTAGGCATATCTAGACCAGTCTATTTGTAGGGTAATGTCCCGCCAAATACTAAATTTAATGGGAATCACGACTTAGTTGTATCGGAGGCGTAACACTACGACGCACTGCCGGTGTTTAAATTTGAAATGACGCAAACAGCGTCAGTACCGTCATAATTATAACATCGCGTACACATAAGTATCACGAAACACCTTATTTTTATTTCGATATTCTATTTTCAAATAACAATAAAAAATTTATATATCGTTTTACATTAGATGCTACAGATGCAAACTCTATCATGATGCATAATTTAACAGGTTTCTGACGCCTAACTGTATTATTTTTAGTCAGTTTCAAACAACATAACGTGCAAATTAGCATGCGTTTGGTGATAAAGCATCATGTGGATTTTGTTTTAAAAATAGAAATAAACATTCATGTTATAATATTTATAATACAAAACCTTCATTTTTAAAGAAAATCATTTTTAGCCAAAATCTTGAGCCAGGTCCCTTTGAGAAACCCGATCTAATTTCAACAGTGTTACTGGTTTATTCATTAAAAAAATAATATCAAAGCCCTTCAGATTTTGGCTAAAATGGTCAATCTTTAAAATTGAAGATTTGTCATATTATGAACATTAGAACATGCAATTTCGTTTCTAAACTGACTAAAAAAATGACTAATCAACAAAAGAAAAATGACAAGCCTGAGTCGGGAACCGAACCCGAGCAATAAACATTTTCCTGCAGTCTTGACCAAAACACCACGGACTGGAATAAATACTGAACAGCCGTTAAATATAAAGTTTTAAAATTAAGGCAGTTTACCTCTAAGTTTCAAAACGTTCGTAAGAAAAATATAGCAATATTTTCCAGAAATCTAAATGAAACCCTCTTTTTTTGTTGTATGATTTGGAGGTCAGAGCCTTTAAAATCATTTCTTAGCTCATCCGAACCGAAGGGTCAGGTAGAGTCTTTAGTATACTATTAGGTGGATGATCCCGCGTTCATGGCCTGTAGTCTATTGTCCAGAAGTTTCATAAACATCTTCTTTGAAACAAGGTCAGAAAAACACTAAACTTGGTCTACTGGACACTCTTGTAATTTTCTTTTTCAAGAGTTTTCAAACGGTTCTGCTTTATCGCCTTAATTAAAAGTAGGAAAACCTTTATGTAACTTCTTCCCCTCAACATAGTCAGTGATTTTCATCAAACATGTTCTGTAGCAACTTTATAATATTATATTTTAAATTTGTACAAGTTTGGGGGCTCGGCTCCTTGTACATGTCACTTGAGCTAAAATAGAAATACTTTTAAACGACTTGTTCTCAAAAGTCGCCCTGATGGATTTTCATCAAACTTAGTTTGAAACATTAATATAAAATTTTCTGCAAAAGTAATTCAAATGGTGACACTCGCCCTATTTTAGGGGTTGCTAGAGCGAAAAATAGAATTACCATTAAACTTCTTTTTCTCTTGAACCGCTTGATGGATCTTCAACAAACATTCTCTGTAGCGTCATTTTAAGGTCCTCTCTAAATTGTGTTCAAAATAGGGATGTAAATCCCTTATAGCAGCCACTACAGTTAGAATTAGAAACAAATACTTCTCGTAAACCACTTAAAGAAACTTCATCAAAACTGGTCTGTGACATTATGTTAAGGTTGCTCTCACATTTGTTGATATGGTGGCTCTTTTTGGTCCCTTTTAGGGGCCACTAGTTTACACAGATGTAACCATTCATGATCCAGCGTGTCATACATAATTATATTCAAGGTCAAACAGTCAAAGTCATACGAACGACTTCTGTTATAAATAAAATTGAAATATGCTTATGATTCGCGTCATTTAATATAATACGTAGTTTACATGAATTTGAAGAAAAAACAATGTATCTTTAATTTTAATTCAGATGTTGCTGTTTTGAAAGTTTTGATATTGAGATGTGCCAATACATATGTATATGTTATTAAAAAATTGTCCAGTCCAACTTTCTTCAAGTACTTCAACTTGGAATTTTTTTCGCTCCATAGGTAGTTTGAACCAACTGAATTTCTAATATAAGTAGGTAAGACTTACTAGAGAAACATGATATACTGCATATCTTACTAAGAAATTGACTAAGGAAAGTATTGAAATGCTATAAGATACAGTTTTATGCTTTAATAAATGACATGAATTGACTGTATACCATATGAAAATAGGGATTAGCTGGAGTTCAAGCGTAGCTGACAATTCGATCGATCGTTCTGAGATCGTTCAATTGAAGTTGGATATACCATAAAACTTTATACATGCTCTCAATGCTTTTTTTTTATCCATAAAACCCTTTTTTTATATTTTCACAGCTTATATTCCAGTAATGTTATGCTACCTTTATGATGTTAAGATTACTTTTAAAAAACAATGCTGTGTTCAAAAAGAATAAAAAATAAAAAAAAAATATTTAAATTAATATATGTTTCATGCTACTGGCTTAATATTTTGTACTCAGACAGACTTGAAAACAAATGTGTATCATTGTTGGAATCTTTCCACAAGTGAATAAATAAATTATAAATTAAATATTTGGTTTGTAGTAGACAGCTTTTTATCTTTATGCTATATTTTTTCAGTTATTCTGCAGAGTGGATGTTATTTGATATGAGTTATGTTTGGGGATAATTGGAGGTCTGAATGAATGGTGTTTTCATGTAAATGCTCATGGTTAATAAAGGGAAATAAGCTGATGTGAGAGCATATGTAATTACCTACCTTAAAAGCAGTCTTATTTCTACATTCCAAGTTCTAACCGTTATTATATAGTGATTTTTTCATCAACATTTTTTAATTGCAATTTTCTTGTTTGTTTGCTCTTTTTTTACTGTCATCATTTTCCACACGCTTCGGTTAAAAAAAAATGTTTCTAGATTTTTCAGTCTTCAGTGCTGCTCGCACAATATACTTTGTTTCTTCTTCTTTCTAACTTGTTGAAAATAGGGTAAGTGCTAGGTTGGTATGCCCTAAACGCGTTTAAACCCCCCAGTTTGTTTTACTGACCGTTCCAAGGCGGTGACCCTATTTTCGACTTGTTTTCTGTCTGTCTTGTACATTGTGTTGCGTATGTTGTCTTGTTTGTTGTTAGCGTTTCTTTCCTCTTTCTCCTCACTCCACCTTCATGTATCGTCGCTACACTTCCTTTCCCCTTGCATTTGCACTCCCGTGCTCTCGCATCCCCTCCTCACCTTTAACTATGAGTAAGTTATCGTGCCCACCTTAATTTTGGCTGCCGAAATCCAAAGGCGGTTCCCGATTGTTGTTTTTTTTCTTCTTATGTGTTGTTATATATAACTTGTCTGCTTATCTATGTAAGTCAGTTGTGTGTGTATGTGTGTGTGTGTGTGCGTGTGCGTGTGCGTGCGTGAGCGTGAGCGCGTGCGTGTGCGTGTTTGTCTTTTGTAAATGAGTGTCTGCGCTGCTGTAGTTTACGTTGTAGGGTAACTGTGACTAAGGAACGTAGCATTCCCTTTTAAATATTCATCCTTGTTCCACTTTCCCCTTCAGCTCCCCCTCCTTTTCTATCCACTACTCCTTCCTCCCCCTTTTATATATTCTGCTAAAATTAATAAGTACTTTTTGAACTTATGAAGCAATACGTCTGTAATGTTTTTCCATTACGGATTCTTTTTGTTGTGGGCCTACTTTGCAAATGCGTGGCTCTGAAACTGTGTTTGTGGTGCTCTGTGCTTCCGAAAAATCTACCCTTACCTATTCTATTATCTTTTGGACAGTACAATATATTTCCTGGCATTGATCTATCTGAAGTTTGCTCAGATGGATTTGCTTAACTGCATTTAGGGGTTGTCTGAGCTAAGAATAGAAAAGCATATATCAGCTTCTTTCCCTTGTTCGATCTTTACCAAATTTGGTTTGAAGCATCCTTGGGTGAACCTGTCCTAAGTTTGGGTCCAATGATTCTTAACAGCCTATAGAGCTGCCACTGCTAAAACATAAATTCACTTGTTCCCATGGAGATTCACCAAACTTTGTCAAGAGCAGTGTCAAAAGGTCAAGGTCAGGCGAGCGACATGTTTAGAATAAAATGAGGATAACTTTTGTACATGTAGGTTCATTTTACATAATAGTGAGCTAGTTGGGTTTTAAGGCGAAGCGACACAAAATGGTCATATATCGCCGAACATTTTACATAATAGCTTGTATTTCATTATATATAATAGCTTGTATTTTGTGATTAATGTAATTTTTAAATAGCTCAGAATAAGATGTTACTTTCATAGTTGTTGTAACATCTGAATCTAGTTCCTACACACTAAGGTAATTGAATATAGTTCTACCAAAATATCAGCCATATAAAATTTAATGAGCCTACGCAATTCTAAGTTTTTTCAGTGCTGTCTGGCATAAATCTGAGCCAAGCGCTTTAAGACAGATATACTTTGGACTCAGCTATACAGCTTCTGTTAGAACCTGTACAGTATTTCTTCGACAGATTCATTTATGATTTTCATTATTTTTTCTCAAAATATGTTTCGTTTGATGAGATATCAATTTGTTCTTTAACAGTGAACTTTTATGATAAAAGATGAAGAAAGAGATTTTAACTTAGAGAAAGATCATGTACTGACATATTTTCATTTTTAATGATTTTTACTCTTAACACAACACCAGTCAATACTCAAAATATTACCTTAATTTCATGTTTTTCTTTGACAAAAAAAAAATGATCGAGAAGATACAAAGAATCTTTTCTGTCTTTCAATTTAAATCATTTTCAGGTATTTTTTCCTTCTGAAAGTGACTTCAGTACCTAAAGGGAGACTTTAGGAAGGTGGCAGTAAAATTCATTTCCGGTGGATAGGGTGATGCGTGTTAACACAAAATGTTATCTGCTGTATATTATCATATTATTACATGACATATATTTTCTCTAAAAATTTATAAGTTGCAAAATCAAAAAGGTGTATATATTTTTTGAAAATTAATGTAAAAAGGAACTCCGTAGCGTAACACCATTTGGGGGGCGGGGGGGGGGGGGGGGGGGGGGGGAAGTCAATAAAATTTTGGCCTTACGTTTCACTGCCTGTGAAATGTTCTGGTTAAATAATCTTACTATATAAAAGGTAAAATCAGTAAATTGTTAAACCTCTCTGTCGAACTTGGCTTTTAATTAATGAGGGGAAAAATCAATAAAATTTTAACATGCCTGTGAAATTTGGCTGTTTAAATCTAAAGTTGATACAGGTATTATCAACATTTGCTGTCATTTTTGTTTTGTTTTTTCCCTCTGTTTTATAGATCTGGGATTGCTTTAAAAGTTTTCAAGTTGGACATTCAGTATCTTGGCTGGACCTCACTGTATCGTATCAGCAGTGGCGGGGTACTGCTTGCCCTTAATCCAGGCTTGTGTTGTATAGATTACGGTTAAACCTTGATATGATTATAAGATGGTAGACTTTAATCTTATGTTACATAAAAAATAATAATTTCTTTATGAAACATAGAAATTCACTATTTCTCTTAAAAACACCAGTCAAAACTTTTACAATTACATCAATTTCACATTTTCTTTTCTTTCGGGGGATGGAGGAGGTGAGGCTGGAATGAATAAATACGGAGTGGTTATTTTTTCTGTCCTTTAGTTTGAATCCTTTTTAGAGACTTTTTCCTTCAGAAAGTGACTTCAGTTCTTTAAGGGAGTCAGTCTTTTTTTTTTTTTTTTTTTTTTTGTTCGTATTTTGGGAAGGTGGCAGGGGGTATTTTGGCTGACATTCATTTTTTGGGGATGGGTGGGTTATAAAATGTTACCTGCTGTATTTTATCATATTTTTACCTAACACATATTTTTTTCTAAGAATTTATAAGTTGCAAATTCAAAAAGTGTTTTTGCACATTTTCAGAAATGTTAAAAAGAGTCCATAGCACATACTTAGTTTGGGGAAAAAGGTCAATGAATTTTTAACTTACAATTCGCTGCCTGTGAAATTTGCTTCTTAAATCATGATAGGTAAAATCAGTAAAATTTTCAGTTTCCTGTGAAATTTCACTGTTAATTTATGAGGGTAAAAATCAATAATTGTTTTTAACATGCTGTTAATTTGGCTGTTAATTAATGAGGGTAAAAATCAGTAATTGTTTTTAACATGCTGTTAATTTTGCTGTTAATTAATGAGGGTAAAAGTCAATAATTGTTTTAACATGCCTGTGAATTTGACTGTAAAAATCTAAAAGTTGAGACTAGTATTAATAAATTTGCTGTCATTTTTTCTCTCTCTTTCTTTAGGAATGGGTTTGCTTTAAATATTTTGAAAATGGATATTCAATACCTTGGCTTGACCTCACTGCATCGTATCAGCAATGGAGGGGTACTGATTGCCTTAAATCCCCGCTTGTGTTATATAGATAATCTTGATATGAGCTCGATATTTGGAAATCCGTCTCAAAAAATCCTGCGAAAGGCGAATAAGGATAAATCGGAATGTGGTAAGTTTGGAAGAGTTGTTACCATGACAACTAATTTTTCTTCTATTTTACTTTTTTTCTATGTGTACAGAGCAGTTTTGTATGTTATTGCCCAACTACACATACAGGTATCGTCTTCGTGCTTACAGTTCTTCGTTTTTTGGAGAAAGAAAAGTGTGTCTTGTGTTGAAGTCTATATTAAGCAAGTAACAAAACGACTCGAATCCATCTTACAGGATTTGTTTTAGTTTTAGATACAGATATTGTCTAAAAATTACTGACAGAAATTATTGCTGAATCAAGAAAATTCATAAATAAAATATACATATCATTTTACGCACATAAAAGAAGTCGGCATTGCTCTTGTATTTTTTAGTTTAAAAAATATTAATTTCGTAATCTCTAATCTCAAATGTTTATTTCGATTTAAATTTTAAAGCAAAGCAGTGGTCTGACAATTTTTTTTTGCTCCCATATAGCTTTCTGTGTTCTTCTTGTATATCATTGTAAATACTGTTCTTTGTATCATCATAACAGCTATCCATCACTGCTTTTCCAGTGTCCCCTTTTTCATATCAGCTATGCTCAATGTTTGCTCTATTTATTTTTCTTAAATGTATACGGATATATTTTGTTTCTTATTTTGTCTGTCTGTTGTGTTGCTTTGCTTGTTCTGTATGTCAGTGAGACAACAAGATGAATTTTGTCACCCTAGAAATGATCCACTGGTTTTATAGAAGATGAAGGAATTTAAATACAATCTCTGTTTATAGTGCTTTGCGTTTGAGTTTTTTACCATGTCTGTTTCGTTTATATTACAAGTAGTATTTAATCATTGTATGTCTAGCTTAACGAACTTCTTTTCCAGTCAATAGCATCACTATATCTCATCAGTATCATATCATTACTGCTATAGTGTGTCATTTTCATTGTCATTATTATGTTTCATGTCTAACCTGTTATCCCTAAACAGTCCTTTTTGATCCCGTAGCTTCAGGATATTTCCATTACCTTTCATCATATCATTACTGCTATGTGTTATTTTCGTGTCATTATGTTTCATGTCTAGCATGATATCCCCAAACAATCCTCTTTTATTCCAGAGATTCACACTATTTCCATTATTATTAGCATCATATTATTACTGCTAGTATGTGTATATTTTCATGCCACAATGTTTCATAGTTGTTTTTTTTTATAATTCCATGGAATTCATTTTAATTCCATGGAATTCATTTTAATTCCATAGCATCACTTTATTACATCAGCATCATTACTGCTTATGTTATTTTCATGCATTACAAGGTTTTATATCTAGCCAAATATGCCCAAAATATTGTTTTGCATTCCGTAACATCACAGGGTTTTCATCACTATCATATTACCACTGCTATGACTTGTAATTTCCATGTCATGCTGCAGCATCACTCATACTTTTATCACACTTCTCAAACTTTTACCTCATTACTCATGAATTTTGTTACCACAACACTCATATGGTCATTTCACCTCTCATATGGTTATCACATTAATTGTTTGGTTATCACACCACTCATTTCTTTTTCATGCCACTCATACTGCTACCACAACACTAACACTATAACCATTCAAGTCATACTCATACTGTTGCCACACCTCTCACACTGTTACCACCCAAGTCATATTCTTACCATTTTTGTCAACACTATATCAGATTGAAATTGCAGTGTGGGCTTACATGATACTCAGTTGACCTTATATAATTGTCATAACATACTACTTGTTGAATGTAGTGACCAGTTATTATTACTAGTTCAACTAAATACTACATCTGCAGCATCATATTATTACATTAAATTACAATATTTTAACATTACAATTAGACATTATATTACTGTTACTTTGTTACATTTACAGAATATGAAATTTACATCTGTAACATAATTAGAAAACCTAATTACTGACACTACATCTGCAACATTATATCATTATACTTAGTCTAGTAAATTAAACTGACCGTACATCTGCAAAATTATGTCATTACACTTAGTATCAAGCAACATTGTATCAATTTACTTTGAAACAAGCAACATTATAATACACTTAGAAACAAGGAACAATATATCATTAAAATTAGAAACAAGCAGCATTATATCATAACAATTAGAAACTCACATTATTATATCATTACACTAAGAAACTTGCAATATAATATCATTGCAATTAGAAAGTAGCAACATAATACCATTACACTTAGAAACTAGTAACATCATATCATTACACTAAGAAACAAGCAACATTGTATCAGTACACTAAGTGATTGCACTAAACATTTCTTTAGTTCTTGATAAAATGTCGTTTGTTGATAAAAGTATCGACATAAAATTCAGTGTAAGTAAATGCTTTACAATTGACAATTATTTGTTTTAATTATTTTTTATTTGCAATGTGTTCCCGGCAGCTACGATAAATGGTATCCTTCGAAGTTGTTTCTATACCACACCCCCCAATTATCACTTCCAGTCTATTTTTAGTGCTTCAGACAGTCTTTAATTAAAAATTCATTTGATTTCTACCACTTTTCTTAAATGATAAAATAAATATATATCATACAATCTCTACTTTTAAACTGCCAAAACGAAGTATTTTTTTTTCTTCATTTTCTGTGAGGTTTACTTCTTGAGTGAATCATATACCTGTCCGTCCTATTTAATATGGTGGGGGATGTAAAAGTAGGAAAGTAAGAAAAGAGAGACAATATAAGACCTTTCCTATCCACATTGTAAAAAGTAGTATTGCTAATTAACGAAACAAGGAAATATAATCAAATTATGCTAGTCTAAAACGTGTAAAGTTCCTATAAAAAAAATACACTGAATTGTATTAACATACAAGTAAAAGCATTCAAGAAACATGTTTTACATAATGTTGATGTAAGAAATTACACGATACTTGATAATTGTTTATTTAATGTGCAAAAGCCCTTTTTGACATATTGTGCAACAACTAACTCTCAGTGGACCAGTAAGGTGATGTTTGTGTGTAATCTAGCAGGCTCTCTGTTTTTTCATTTATAAACAAGAGAATGTAATTTGGGTTTTGTAGTTATTTTTATTTTTTATTCATTATAATTTTCTTATTGTTATTTTTTCTTGATACTTTGTAATCAGGTACTTTATATTGTACTTTCTAAAAAGGCAAATCTTAAAAAGAATGATGTACAAGGATTGTGGTCACTTCTCCCTCTATGTATATAATGCAAAGTCTTCTTGTGTAAAACTGCAGACCCGATTTTTACAATAATTTTACCCAAATGGTCCTTGTGTGACCATCTACCTAGATGGTTAAAATTATGTTGATTCATCAAAACACATGGCTTGCCTCCAGAGAGCGTATTCATATTTTCCTATATGAATGTAGTAGAATCTTTAAAAATCTTCTTCTGTGAAACTGCGTGCCCGATTATAAAATAATTTTACGCAAATGGTCCTTGTGTGACCCTGGTCACTTTTCTAATATGTATATAGTACAAGCTTAGAAAATCTTTTTTGTTTGAAAATGTTAGCTCGATTTTAAACAAATTGTCCTTGTGTGACCTTCTGCAAAGATTGTTCATTTTTTTCTTATTCGTAAAAAAGCATGACCACCAGTGGGCGTGGTCACTTTTCATCAACAATTTCTTTAAACATCATCTTCTCCAAAATCACTGAATGGATTTTGATAAAACTTTACACAAATGGTGTCTGGGTAGCCCATTTTTAAAATTATCAGACCTTAAACATCTTTTTCTCTAGAGCTTTGATAGTTCGCATGTGATATAATGGTGTGACTCTCTACCATAATTGTCCAAATCATCGCCCTAACATCATAAAGGGCCACGCCCCTGTGTGTGACGTGTACGAACTATAGGCATATATGTAAGAAACTAAAGATCTTCTCCGAAATCAATAATAGCTAGAGCCTTGATATTCGGTGTGTGATATCAGAGTTGTACTGTCTATCGTAATTGTTTAAGAATGTGTGTGACATGTATATAATAGAGGCTAACATAGAAGAAACCTTACTTTGTACTTGTTCCATTACGTTATACAAACACGCTTGAAGCCTTGTACACAGATGTGCGCTTTAGAGTCAATGACCTTCTTGTATAAAATGTGTACTAGATGTTGAGATCTAACTTGTAAAAAATAAAAACAACAAAATCAAACATGTTTGGAAATTTACCAAGTGCTTTGAAAAACAAGAGCATTTTGCTTTCTTATTCTGTCGTAGTGTACCAATCTTATGTTAGTACACATTCTTGTGCAAAATATTCTTTTTGAAAGTTTGACCTTTTCTGGACATAACATGGTCTGAAATGGTATTTATCTGTCTTCGCTTTGTGATCTAAGGTGTGACTTATTTATACCTTTTAGCACTTAGCACACCCCTTTTGTTTGGTGTAATTTTATGAAGTTAAAACTTGTAGGAAGACATTTTTTAATCTTTCAGACACAAAGTAAAGGAAAGTAGAAATGGAACTTGTTAAAACTTAGTATCATAATAAATGATTTCAAGTTACTGCCTAAAATATAGTTGCGTAAATTATTTGTATGTTTATGGTAATCCACGACTTGGTGAGTTTCAGTAAGTACATAACTGTAGAAAAATCAGATTAGAACTGGAAAACTTATTTATACCGTTTAGCACACACCTCTTGCTTGGATTTTATTTATGATTGATATAATTAGATAAGATAGCAGATTTGAATATTAAAAGAAATGTTATAACATAGAAACCATATACTATGGTGACAGGTTTTACAGCGTGGCTTTGTGTTTTTGCTAGGTTAGTATTTCTCCTTATAATGGTGTAAAAAAGGTTTGCTCCTAGAAAATGGATTTGTCACACTTAATTAATGCAATGTGTGTGTCACACTAGGCACTAGGGTATGTCACGCATGGCCCAATGCATCGTTTTAAAAGGAGTAAATGCCATACCTTGTATTTGGGATAAAATGTTTTGTAAAGTGATGTATTTAATTGCAGTAGTTCTGTTGCACTTATTCCCGAGATAAAAGAGGTTTTACCATGTTATATAATAGGACTTTCTTGCCAAGTGATTATATTACTCACTAGTTTTAGATCTTGTAATTTGTGCCTAGAAGGAGAAGAAGTGTTTTACACGTTGTAATGAGGCATTACTCCTTTACTGAGTAGCATGTATATAACACCAGTTTGTCACATTTGATCCTAGAAAGGAGGTTTTATCATGGCTTATAATTGGGCATAACTCTCTTGTCAAAACAAATGTAAACATTGCACTGGATTGATCAGAAATGTCGAAGTTTTCTCCAGAAATGAAGTAATATCGTGATTGTAATGGCATTAAACTCTCATGCCAAGTAGTTTGTTCTTAGTAACGAGCAAGTCACTTTTAGCAATGGGATTAAACCCACTAGCTGCTGGAACTGGGTTGTCACATAATATGATATGTGATTCAAATGCTCAGGTTTATCACACTTCGTGAAGGTTATGCCACTTTAACTACTTGATTGAAATTTGCTGGGCGACAGTAAATATTAAAGCCTGTCTCACTTGCTCTTTGTGACAGAGTTTGCTAGTCTTCTTCTATTCAAAAGGTGTATGCTACACTTTGCGACAAAAAAAGTTTCCTCACATTTGCTTCAGCCTTTGTTAGTCATGGTACTTTCCTGATGTCTATAACCTTAAGACTACAAGTGTTAAATAGCACTGTGTTTGCAAAATGTATTTTATAATTGCACAAAACATCTGTTAATTATATATCTATTATGAGCTTAACAGAGCAAATTGTGTCTGGTTCGCCCATTTCTCTTAATACAGCATGCCCACTCATTTTTAAAGTTGAGGGTACATGTACCCCCTGCTTTTGCAAAATAGGGGTACACTTCAAAATTTGGGGGTACACTACATCGCAGATCTGAAAATTTTCTATTTAACTACTGAAATTTGTATACTACGTTTTTTTTTTTTTGTATTTTTTATAATTATATAGTCAGATATTGGTTGTGTTCAAGGAGATATCAAATTTTATTTGCACAGAAGTGAGCATCAAAAAACTGATACTTTCAGGAGTGAGCGTAGCCACGAGTGAAATAAGGACTTATTTTGGTTGCACGAGTGAAATAAAATTGATTATTTCACTGACACAAAACAAATTTCTTTTTATTTCAGTGATAAAACTCTTTATTTGCGTTAATTCAGATAAATGTCGAAATCGCGGGAAAAGATTCAAAGAATGCATAACGCAAATGACGTCACTGTAACGACATCATCGTCATTTTGGTCCCGATATTCATTAACGCTCGGTTATACAATTTGACTTCATCACGACGGACGGAATAGTTGGCAAAAAATTAAAGTATAAAATTATATATCTACTGTTTCAAAATGTGGATTATCACTTTTATTTCATGAGAAAACTTCATATAATTCACTTGAAAACATAAAATAAATATACAATTCTCGTGGTGGGGTAAATTTTACAGATGAGATAATTTTAGAAAATGTAAAATTTTTTCACAAGTTAAGATAGGAAATTCTGAATCAAAGACCCTCCCTATATTATACTAAATATAAATATGATTTTCAGCAAGGTCATGTAATTCCCAATTCGTGAACGGAACACGATTCGTCCGAAATAACATACAGTCAACTGAAGACTGGTAAATTCGTCCATCAATAATAAATGCCCGAACTAGTACAGATATGCAATGTGTATCAAAATTGCAGTTAAATATCGAAAAATAAAATACTGTTAACCTTTTGCTGAGTTTCTTAAACTTTAAAATGCCTTTTTGCGTTTCGTATCCATTCTTTTTTTGCACACGACCCGTGTGACGTCCGACTAAAAACATTTACCAAACCCTCCATACAGCTGACAATTACGCCGAGAATTCGGTGATGGAATTCGTGGACCGGATCTGCGTTTTAGACCATACCAAACAATTGGCAAGTGCGCGATGAAATAAACAGCGATTTGGCAGCTGAACTGGAGTTCCGAATCTCTGCGTGCATGTACCCCCAACAAGTGATTTTTATGCGTGCATTTGATATTTTGTACGTGATTCACGTACTGCAGTGCGTGAATGGGCATGCTGTAATAGGTTTCACAGAATGGAATGATATATTGTCAGAAACACAAGTTGCAATATTAAAACTGATTGCTACTATACAAACAGATAGACAAACTGTTTCATATTTTACAGAAACATTTTATATTGATCAATTTGCTTGTTGAAACAGTATCTGGTTTTAAGAACTTATTTTCATAGGATTTGTCTCCTAACTGAAAGAAGAAATTTAGAATGTATAAATCTCATTCTTTTTTTGCACAATGTTTCAGATGCTCTTGGGCTAAAATGTCACTCGGATTGTTCCAGTCATGGGTGCTGGGGTCCTGGGCCTGATAAATGCCTACAGTGTAAGACAGTCCATATGGCTGGGATTAACACATGTCTTGCCAGCTGCTATGAAGTACCGATGCTCTACCTTTCTGAAAATAACACCTGTAAACAGTGCAATGAGCACTGTGCAGGAGGATGCACAGGACCAGTAAGTACAGCCAAACCTGTATTAAGAAGCCTGTCAAAGTAAGGACGTAATATAACTGAGGACTGGTTGCAAAACAGAATCAAAATAATTTGGAAACTTTACTGACTGGCTGTTTAAGGCAAGTGGCTACTTAAAACAAGTGGTTACTCAGACAGGTACAACTGTATATATATCGAAGTTTAAAGATAAAAGGGAGTTCTTTAAATGAATTGCTGTCTATATAAGAGATTATAATGTAGAAGGGAAAATTGACTTTTTTCTATAATAATGTAGTGCTTCAATGTTATAATATGGAACGCCGGCACTGTCTTTTGTAGTCATGAAAATCTATTATTATGTTTCTTTCTTTATCATATTATGTATCAAAATCTTTACATGTTGTGCAAACATATTTATTTTATGTGATTATATCTTTTTATGTTGTGTTTTTGTAGTAATATTGTGATATTTTTGGTTATATTATGTAGAAATATCTTTACATCATGTAGACAACTTACTACATTATGTGCATTCTTTACTATATTATGTCCATACTTTATTACATTGTGTCCGTTCAATATTATATCAAGTCATATATTATTTTCATCATGTGCTTTTATCTTTATATTTTGTGCATCTTTTATTTAATTACGTCTTTAAATATTTTTATTATATTCTCTCAATACAGTCTTACATTTTGTAATGAAGTTATTATATCTGAAGTTACGATATAGTAAAGAATGCACATAATGTCATAAGTTGCCTACATGATGTAAAGATGTTTCTACATAATATAACCAAAACAATCGTAATATTTCTACAAAACACAACATATAAAGATATAATCACATACCCCCGGTAACATAAATATGTTTGCCAACATGTAAAGATTTCGATACATGATAATATTATAATAAAAAACAAACATAGTAATAGAGTTTCATGACTTCAAAAGACAGTGCTAGCGTTCAATATTATGAAATCTGTTTTCTGTCAAGTTATAAGTTTCTTCATATGATAATATTGTACTTCAGGCAAATCATTTTTATAACAATACCATATTTGTTGTTATTACTCCTGCAAGCTTACTGCATCATAAATTCCTGTTTTCAATATGTGTTTGCACATAACGACAAAAACATTTGGTGCAAAACACATCATTTTTGTGATGTGCATATCCTTTGAAGGGTTGTCATGCCACCAAGTGCTTTGATACTGTACTTTGTATTTTGATTTTTTTTTGTATATATAAGTATGTATATATAGTAGTCTAGCTGACTGACTGTTTCCAATTGATAACTGAAAAACACTAAGGCCTACATGCTTTAAACTTTTAGGATGGTTGCCTGTAGTAATTGGGGGAACCCTGTCATTTTTGAGCTCAGTTGGTTAGAAGTCAAAGTCACAGTGACCTTGAAACTGAAACGGATATCTAATCAATAACTGAAGAACGCTTTGAACTTCAGCTGCAACACTTCATATGCTGGGTGCCTGTGGTCAGTAGATAACCCATATGTTGTTTTTTTTGTTCAAAACGTCAAAGGTCAAGGTCGCATTGACCTTGAGACTGAGAACACTTTGGCCTACAAGTGTCAGACTTCATTTAATAATTGCCTTTGGGCAGTAGATATCCCCTATTGCTTTGGGAATCAATAGGTCAAAGGTCAAGGGCCCTGTGACGGTTTCCGATTGATAACTGGAGAACACCTTAGCCTACATAGCCTGCTTTGGGAATCAATAGGTCAAAGGTCAAGGTCACGGTGAATTTTAGACTGAAAACGATTTTCCAATCGACAACTGGAGAACACTGGCTAACAGGCATCAAACCCCATAGGATAATTTTCTTGTGGTCCGTAGATAATCCTCTTTGGTTTAGGAGTCAGCTGGTCAAAGGATATCGGTCATAGTAATCAGGAAAGGCCATCATGGGGGCCATTCGTGTTTTACAAACACATCTTGTTTCATTTCTAGCTCGACTATTTGAAGAATAAGGAGAGCTACCTAACTCACCAAGGCGTCGGCGTCACTCGTTGGTTAAGTTATTCGTACAAGTCCACATTGTAACAAAACCTTTCGTTATGCAGCTTTGAAACTTTCAACACATGTGTACCGTCACCATGTCCAGTTTTGTTGAAGTGTACATAACTCTGTCAAGTATTTTGACTGAATTATGGTCCCTTTTAATTTACAAATCTTGGTTAAGTTTTACGTACCAGTTCATATTTTGTGTAAACTGTACATAACTCTATCAAGTATTTTGGCAGAATAATGGCCCTTTTTGGACTTCTGAAATTGGTTCAGTTTTGTACAAGTCCATATTTTGTCAACACTATATGACATATGGCTTTGATTCTATAAGCACTCGTTTGTCTTTATCTGTAGGCAAGAGTACTAACTCCTACAAGTATTTCGGCTTAGTTATTGCCTTTTTTTATTCCTCTATCGTTGGACACCGTAGGGGACTATAGGAACGTCCATCTTTCGTCCGTCCGTCCGTCCGTTCGTCTGTTTGTCCTCAAATCTGGATGCAAAATCATAGATTTTGAAACTTGGTATGTGAATAGAGGGCAATATGTACGTATGTATGATTATGCACATACATGACTTATGCCTCTAGGTCAAAGTTCAATGTCACTTTTCAAGGTTAAGTATAAAACTGTTTCTGCATCGTTACTTTTAATTGCTGTGAAAGATTTTTAGTACCACACAGAAATGTTCCCTATGATTAGACTATGTGTCGTGCACATGACAGATGGTTGTCGGTCAAACGTCTAGGTCACTCTTGATAGTCAAGCCATACTTTTTACCGTTAGGGGACGTCTGTATTGCTACAGCAATACTTTGTCACTTGTTGGACTTGGAAATTGGTTCAGGTTTCGTACAAGTCCAGGTTTTGTTAAAACTATTTGACATGTGGGTTTGAAACATTGAACACATTGAACTCTGGTTGGCTCCACTATTCGGAGAATAGGGGTGCTTTTCTACTCGCCCCGGGTTCGGCGTCTGCGTCGGCGTGAGATTTCTTGATTTAAATGTTTTCGGCAACCTTTGTTTTTCTCTTTTACTTTAGCTTATATCTTACTGTAACTTCACATTAACATTGTTCAGCATGCAAACAAAATATGTGCAGGGGCTGGGCCTATTATACCTAAGGTCAAGGTCACAATTATGTTATACTTAGGTTATTTTTAAGGTTAAAGTTTTTCGACAACCTTTGCTTTTCTGTCATATCTTTGTTACTTTTGCTTATATCTTACTGTAAGTTCACACAAACATTGTCCAGCATACCAACAAAGTATATGCAGGGGTTGGGTCCATTATACCCAGGGTCAAGGTCACACAGTTGTTATACTTGGAATTATTTTCATGTTAAATTTTTCGAAAGCGTCGTTTATAGACATATATTTGGTACTTTAAAAGATAATGACTTGAAATTAAAAACATTTTTTTAATCAACTTCTGCATGTGTTTGCAGAATTAAGCCCCTTTCATACTTAAAGTTTCAATCTTCGCTTTCTGGATATAACTTTAGTACAATATAAGAAAATGACTTGAAACTTAAAATGTATCTTTATCATCATAATCTGCTATAATGATAAATAAAAAAATATATATAAATAAAAAACAAATAGATATACAATTTGAGTTTAGCAAAATCGTTATACTTTATGTGCATGTAGTTTCTTTGATTGTTTTTTTTTTCTGATATAAACTAATTCCATCATAGTAAAGAATGTCAGTACCCCTTCCATACTTGACCTTTAACCCTTTGAGTAGTAGGGTCTTTCTATATCTTGGTGTGTCTTCCTATTAAAGTAGAGGTCTCTTATTGAGACATAAATTCATTTTACTGCCAAACCGCAGGATAGTTAGGCGCGCTGTCTTACGGACAGCTCTTGTTTATTATAAAAGTCTCTATCCTTAGGCAAGAGTACATAACTCTGTAAAATATTTTGGCTAAATTATGGCTATTTTTGGACTTGAAAATTGGTTCAGTTTTTGTACAAGTGCACATCTTGTCAAAACTATTTGACATATGGCTTTGAAACTATGGACACTTGTTCATTGTTATTATCTCCATCAGTAATCAATGGTATGAAACTATAGCAAAGATATTTGGCTGAATTTTGGCCCTTTTTGGACTTGGAAATCCGTTATGTTTTTTCGTACCAGTCCATATTTTATCTTAACTCTTTAAGATATTGCTTTGAAACTTGAACCACTTATTTACCATCATAGTCTCTATTAGTAGGCAAGTCTTCATAATTAGGACGAGGATTTTGGCTTAGTAATGGCCCTTTTTTACATAAAAATAGTTATGTTTTGTGTACCATTCCATAATTTGTCTAGAATATTTTATATATGGCTTTGAAACTTTAAACACTTGCTTTCCAGCATGGTCTCTCTGTGTAGACAAGAATGGATAACTTTTCTACTCAAATCATTGGAGCTAGACCATTCGAAAAGTAACTAGGAACCTATACTTCGCTCAATTCTTCAAAACGTCGAGTGCGCTCTCAACAGACAGCTCTTGTTTCAACAGCTGGTTTAAGCTCAACTGAGCATAAACTGCTCATGGTTAGCTTTTGATCATACTGTGTCCGTCTTTGTCTATTTGTGTAATGCGTTGCTTGTTGTCAACAGTTTGACCTTTAACAGTCTAGAAGTCACAATTCTAGTTCCATCTTAATGAAACTCAATCAGAATGTTACCCTCAATTCAATCTCGGGCAAATATTACTGGATCACCTGAGATCTAAAACTAGTCTACTAGGGCAATTAATAAGAAAACCTTGTTAACACTATGTAGTCCATATTTTCTAGTCTTTATAACACTTTTTCAGAATGTTTTACTTGATGAAGTTTTGTTCAGTTTTGAAACTGTGTAACCTGAGATCTGAAACTAGGTCAGTAGGTCATATCATAGAAAAGCTTAAATAACACTCAAGAGACCACATTCTTTTGTGAGTTCACGAGTAATTCTCTACGAGATATAGGAAAAGTTGAATATTGGATTACCTGAGGTAAAAAACTAAGTAGTTGGGGGTTAAATCATTGAAGAACCTTCTTAACACTATAGAGATCAAAGTTTGTCCACAGTTTGTACTTAATATCCATAAACCTTTATCAGAACTTAAGCCTTTTTAAAATCTAGATCTGTTTAAAAACTTGTTGACCTGAGGTCAAAAATCAGGTCACTGGATCAAATCAACGAAGAAACTTAAAAATATTCTAGAGCTCACATTTTCCACTTGATCATCATGAACCTTTGTCAGAATGTTTGTCTCTATGAAATGTAGATCAAATCTAAAACAAGGTACCTGAGGTCTGAAACAATATCACAAGGTTAGGTTATAGAAAAACATTGTTAACACTCTAGAGGTCACCACCTTTAGGTTTTGTCAGAAGTTTTGTCTCTATAACATTTAGATCAATGTCAAAACTTGGTTAACTGAGGTTTGAAAGTAAGGCCACATTTTCTACTTGATTTTTATGATACTTGGTCAGAATATTTGCTCATTTAAAATATAGGAAATATAATGTTACTATGTCGCTTGTGAGAAACGTTTGGTCGCTAGGTAATCATTTAAAAGAACTTTGTTAATGATCTGCTTGAATAACGGTAAAACCATGGTCAGAATGTTTGTCTCTATCACATCTACTTTAAGTGATATCACAGAAATGTTTGGTGATCCCATGCAAGGTTTGTTCAGATTATTCCAGTTTGTCTAGAACATGACCACAACAGGGGTAGTCATGGTTTCATGTATGTATACAGTATTTCCTATAGGCACACCAGCCCAATTTAAAAATAATTCACATATATTTTCTATGTGTGACTGTCTACCAAAAGTGTTCACTTAGGAGAGTCATCTAACACTATAAACGCCCTCTTGCTTAGTATAACTGATGACAGGTAAATAAGAACAAAGTCGCAATATGACCTATAATTGTGTCGGTGCGACGTTAAACCCAACACAAACAAAAACAAAACAAATAAGAACAGCTATGAATATAAGGACAAATACAATATTTTTTTTTTTAAAAGGCTCATTGAGTTACCTTTCCTTATATGATACAGTTAATATTGTCTATCTTAAATTCTAAACATCAACCTTTTTCATTTATAACTACTGTCGTGTAGTAAACTTTTTTGTTGCTGTTGAAATTTTACATTTTGAAACAATTCCTATTTTCAGGGTCCTGATGAGTGCTTTGACTGTAAGCAAGTGAAGGTCCTCGGCCAGAATAACACTTTCGAATGTATGACAGAATGTCCGTTATCTTTAGGAAAACCGTATTCATATCCAGACGAGAACAGAATCTGTCGACAGTGTGATCTATCATGTGACGAAGGGTCATTACATATTTTAATGTCATTTATTTTAGTGTCTATGTTAAAAGGTCATGATCACGTATACTGTCTGCCCGTTAGGTGACGGTTTATAATGAAAACTAGGAAATGAGTTTAGAGACCAATCTAATTCCAGTGGCTGATGCGTTTTATAATCGTTGAGAAAAGATGCTGCTTTTGCATAAAGACATCAAACTTCGTTATTCTTACTATTCTTTTTCCTTAAGGTTTAGCAGTATATCACAAAATAACAGAAATTATTAGTAAACGAACAACATCTTGACAAACAATTTATCTGTCCAATACATGTTTTACTGCTCTGTCTCATAGAATTGGATTCTTAAGGTATTAGGTCACTAATAGTAATGTTTACAAAATGGCCTTTGCTTGGTATATTCTGAAAGGTAACCGTGTTTTGCACTATTTTGCAAATTTTAAACAACTTTTACCATGCCGTTTTTTATAAATTTTGAATAACTTATGGTATCGCCTCAAGCTCAAGTAGAGACAAATTTCAAAGTTATAGCCACTATCCAAAACATTTGCAGAGAACTCATTTTACCATTTATTTCAATAGAAGAAACATCAAACTATTGGTAACCAATTATAAAACACAAAATAAAAATGTTAATATCATTTTTTTCTATTATGCCTCGAGTAAACGGATTTTAATGAGACAGAATTCATACTTCAACATTGAAAAAATAAGGTCGAATGATGAGTTTCTGTTTTGAATTTTGCTTACTCCATTTAGAAATAACCTTAGGGAAGACGTAAAACCTACCTAAATTTCTTCCATAATATATAATCTAAGAGTGAAAGCAAAATGGAGAACTTTCACCGTGCATAACTCAATATTTTTAAAGATGTGTAACTCTACCCCTTCTGTTTAAGTAGTAAATTCTCTTTGAACACCAAAAACTCGCTTATAAGATTCATCTTTTTCCATTTTTGTACAAAACATCAATAATAAGTCTTGAAAGAAGTAAAAACTTACTAGTAAAAAAGGAAAATAAAGAAAAAAAAATTTGGTCCCAGTAGGGCTTGAACCTACGCCCCCCTAAGAATTGCAGCAAAAGTAGGTTCATGGTAGGAATTAAATACTCTTCAAAAAGAAGGTTCTCTGTTAGTGATCTAATACCTTAAAATATTCTAAAAGAGTTGTTCCCCTATAAAGAAGAATGCCATTTGTAAAGAAATAAATGTAAACACTTGTCAAAACGATGTTTTACCTAGTTATGTTAAGTTTAAACACTGGTGCATTGTTGCAAATGCATCAAACGAAGACATGTAACAGCTGTTTAAAATGGTTAGTTATTAAAGGCGCTTAACTGTCCAGAAGTGTGGCCCCTTCATGCAGTCCCTTTCTGGAATTCAATACATATATGAGTAAATTGAGAATGGTTTTATTGAATAATGTACATGTTTTATATGATGTTGAATGTTCATGTAAGACAATGCTTTCTTTTAATGATTTGGTAATGTTCAAACTTTTTTCTCCGAAACATGGACCTAACTCTCAAAGGGAATTTTATTGAAATGAACAGACACCCTTGATTGGCCGGACCAAAGTAGCTATCGTGGAGAAATGCAAAGAAATTCTAATTTGTGATTTTAACAAGTCCAAAATATCTACATAAATGTTTTCCCCAATGGAAAGGCAGGACCTGATTTCACAAACAGTTCTATCTTTCTTTGTATGCAGGTGTACCGGACCGTCATCAGCAGTTAAATTTGGTGGGTGTAATACTTGCCTACTCGCAATTAATAAAACATTGGAGAATGACACTGTTAGATGTTTACCTAGGGGCCAGGACTATTGTCCGAGAGGTTATTATGAGAAAAAGTACAGAACTGATGTACCCCATCCACTTACAATGAAACAGGTGACACAAGTTTGATATTTTTTATTTGGAGTTTAGGGTCATTTTTAAACAGTATTTCAGTTATGTAACTGTGGGCAGTTAGCCTAACAAGTGCTCTTGGATACTGTACTATTACTAACATGTTCTCCATAAATAAGTGCCAGACCAGTTCAATATTTTTAACTTTACATAACTTTACAGTAAAAAGAGGTGGATATTTTTAACTTTACCCTAACAAGAGATTGAGGACAAATGATTTCTGACTCTTTGTCTTCTATCATAGACCTGTGTTCTCCCTGCTGAAGTAAGCATGTTCGCAGACACTAGGTTGGACCAGTTACTGACAAGAACATAATAATACTGATAATTCGCCCATTAGTCGTCTAGATATGTATGTCTAATTATTATTACTTGCCATTTTCAGTTATTTTGGTTAGTTTTTCTCCTTTTTCGATGTCTGCATAATTATTAAATTTCCAAATGTCATAAAATCACTTTTGCATTAAACGATTTTTGTTGCGTCAGATGTATTAAGGAAGCTGATTAAATTTAATGTGAAAGATTAAATTGTGGGATTTTTGTTTATCCAGTCGTAGTTTGGTTAGTGTTTCAGACAAGTTTAATATTTGCTGGCCACTGACTGTCCATATATTTCTAATTAAAGTTGTTTTATAAACTCTCTTGCTGAAAGCAGAAGGGCGATATAAAGTAATGCAGTCTGTCCGTCACACTATATTTTCCGGACAATAACTTCAAAACAGCAGATTGAAATTACATTTTGAAAAATGCTAAAATGCTGTGCAAGCATACGTTATCGCATGAACTATTGTTTGACATTACGGGTTAGCTACCTTAGTAAAACCGATTTATGATTTAAGATTATTTCATAAAAGCTGCTTTCTGTTTTTAATGTAAAGCTAAAATTATTTAATATATATATTTAGGTGTGTCAACCTTGCGATCATCTATGCTTGGAGTGTAACGGGCCAGGGAACGCCAACTGTCCAGTGTGTAGATATTTCCGCTATACAAAC
Source organism: Mercenaria mercenaria (assembly GCF_021730395.1). Classification (NCBI taxonomy): domain Eukaryota; kingdom Metazoa; phylum Mollusca; class Bivalvia; order Venerida; family Veneridae; genus Mercenaria; species Mercenaria mercenaria. Next base: position 81,887,570 of record NC_069365.1, on the reverse strand, counting down.
AGGACTTCGACGTGCATAGATAGCTGTCCATCATATACATTTGCTGACAACGGGGAGTGCCTAGCATGCAGTGACCAGTGCTTGCGGGGTTGTCATGGGTCAGATTCTACGGAATGCGATAACTGCCTAAATTTCAAGGTTTTCATTGATGAGGAATTGCAGTTGGTAAGTGTGTGATTGATATTTCCAGGTATGTATTTTATTAAGGAAAACATATTAGCATCCGTTTTAATGTCATAAATCCATCTTTATAGAGTCGTCACAGTGGCAACAGTTTTTATAATGTGGCTGCAATATTTATGCCCTCTCCCTTCAAAGAAGGTGGGGTATATTGTTTTGCAGCTGTCGGGCGGTCGGTCTGTCCGTAGACCAATTTGTTTCTGGATGATAACTCGAGAACGCTTACGCCTAGGATCATGAAAGTTGATAGGCAGGCTTGTCATGATCAGCAAATAAGCAAATGACCCCTAATGATTTTGAGGGCAGAAGGTCATAGGTCAAGGTCACATTGACAGAAGAACAGTAGATCTTTCGCCATATAACTAGAAAAGCTTTGGTCTAAGATCATATTTGATACGGAGTTTACTTATGACTGGTAAATGACCCATAATTATTGATTGGAAGTCAGTCAAACGTCCAGTGTACAGTGACCGAATAATTTCTGTTTCTTGTGCAATTACTGAATGCATTAAGGCGCGGGGAGCATTTCTACGAGCTCCTGTTTTTGTTATGAACAATATTTGGTATTTTTTATTTTCGGTAATTCTTATCAAAAATTTGCCATAGGTTTAATCATTTGATTTACAGACACATCATAACACATCTTTTATTAGTCTTAAGCATATATCAGCTCATCGACATACATAATAGAAAGCATTATTAAATCCATTCTTCTTAATGCCTCCTTTAAAGATTTTGTCTGTAGAAAGAAGCTGTTCTGGCCAAGCCTTTAATGTCACTGATTCAAATCACAGTAACCCCATCGGAAACAAAAACCAACAGATAAGTTCATGCGTAATATTGAATGGACGTTTTATGCACCCATTTTAGAAAACAAACGGATGTATTATGTGATGACGCTAAAATAAGTCCATCCATCTGATTGTCATATTTTATGTTTCAGTTTTCATGTGTGGAGAAATGTCCTGACAAGCTTCCATATTTGGTTAAAGACAAAGACCCAGACACACCAACGATGACTGTGTGCGCATCTGATGAGCATCCTGAAAAGAAAGAGTTAGTTTTTATGGACATGTTAATAGTCTGTAGAGGGGAATAATTCTCAAATTCAGTCTCTTTTTGTCACTGAATATAGTATTTTCCTATTCAGCTATTTCCTGAAAAGATTTTAAAATTTTAGCTTTTTGTAATTATTGTCTTTAGGAAATTCAAATAACTTACCTGAGAGTTTGTCTAAAATCAGTTGGTTTAATTATGTTAGAGGCCTGCTTCCCCACACCTCTTTAAAATGCATCTATTTACCATGGGTATATTTCTTGCAGAGAAGAGAGAAAGAAAATTCTTACTATTGCCCTGCCTGTATGTGCGGGTGTTATTTTTCTTGGAGTTTTGCTTGCGCTGTTTGGTTACTATTGGCGACAGAGAGAAAGAGCAAAGGAAAACACACTGAAGTTGACGGCAAAAATGACAGGTGTTATGGAAACAGAGGTAAGCTTTGAGGATTGACGATGAAAATTTTATTGTGTCTTTTGTTTGGTTTTAACACTAATTTTCAACAGTACTTCAGTTCTAAACATTAGTCAACTGACTTTACATTCTTTGATTCTTTGCTAGTAGTATTGGTAAAAGAAAATTATTCCTATTGTTTAACATATAACTTTCTTACATATTAGAGAGATGCGGGGAGGGGGCGGGGGTGTTGTGAATAAACTTAAATGCGTTTCTGCATAATCTGTCCTCACAAGGAAGTCGACCTACATCGGAAGTTTTTTCTCTGAAATTTGAATATCCATTAATGGGCAGGAGGCTAGCCCTTAGGACAAAGTTTTCAAGACCAATTTAAACTATAGTTTTTACAAAACGAAATTTCAAGAATATTTACAAATCCTTAGTATTGGCATAGGTATAGACTGTTAAAACCCTACACCTTTATCCCGATTCGTTCAACGCTTGGTACGTCATGAGCATCATTTCTTCATATACAAACAGTAAATTGTCACATACTTTTATAGACATCCGACAGAATTGACACCTCTGATGCACGTAAATTTGTTTTGTACTTAAGATTTTAATGTATTATGAAAAGTTTAATTCTTAAGCATAATTCAAAGGATAGGATGATATATACAGCTAATTAGTCAAAACTATTTGAGCCGTGCCATGAGAAAACCAACATAGTGGCTTTGCGACCAGCATGGATCCAGACCAGCCTGCGCATCCACGCAGTCTGGTCAGGATCCATGCCGTTCGCTTTCAATGCCTATTGTAATTAGAAAAACCGTTAGCAAACAGCATGGATTCGCAGACTGGTCTGGATCCATGCTGGTCGCAAAGCCACTATGTTGGTTTTCTCATGTGCGGGTCATTTCGTTTATTGAAAATAACTCCTCTAAATAACAAAACTGCACTCAACACGCTTTTCCTGGTCCTTAATTAAGGGGATTCAACTGTATGTAATGCAGATGGTGTAATAGCTTTTTTTCTATCAATCATTTATCTATGTAAAGAATGAAATTCACGCATACTGATACTTAACCAAGTACTGGTACCAAGCTAGACTGGAGCAGACAGAGCAGTTCTGAGACATTCGTGACTTTCTTCCCTAGACAACAATGAATTTCTTGTATTTATTTTAATTGAGTCAATGTTTCCATTTTAAAGGCATCTGGTTTTGTACTGTTTAGTGTAATATAGGTTTATTTTGTTTCTGATATAGACAGAGAAAAGATATTTCCCGTTTGTGACTTTGCAAGTTCCAAATTCGTTATAATTTCATCTGTGAATATATTTTGCTGGGAAATTAATAATAAAATGAAACAAGTGCAGATTCGAATGGTTGTGTTTCGTTAAAGGCAAAGAAAATATCCTATATAAGTGACCCCGCACCCCCCCCCCCCCCCCCCCCCCCCCCCCCCACACACACATACACACACGCCCCAGAGGATCATAGTAGATTTTATTGATATGTACAGATAATTGGTTATTCCCTGTATTTTGCATTTTATTGATTGAAATGCAGATTTTTTCAGAATACACAAAGTTATTTTAGTTGATAATATACTATTATTGTAATTGCTCAGTCATGCTGAGTAATGTCCTGACCAATTAAATTATAACTCTTACGGCAAAGCAATTCTCACCCTTTTAGGAAATTCTTACCTTTATTTAATAAAAACAAAATGATTATTTAAAACTGAAAAAAAGAAATGACAAGTTTTATTTTCAATCATTATGATCTTTTTATCTAAGTAACAAAATAAAATCAGAAAAAATGATCATTGCTGGATTTCATTACAAAATTAAAGAAGCGTTCAGTTGCATTTTTAATATTATTGTAATAAAACTTGATTTATTAAAATATAAAAATACTGTTGTATCTTATCACTTTGTTTGTTTAGCCCTAATTTAAGCAGGCTTTCTAAACTCGTTGTAATGGTGAGAACTAGTTTGCTATAAACGTGAGAAATATAACATGCATTCTATGTACTGCACAGTTTATACAGTAGCTTATTATGATAAACAGAAGCTAGTCTATCAAAGGTCCAGTCTTGTATATTGACCTTTACTGCCAATACGCAAACCGTATCATTTCCATAGACCACATACCTCGCATACCAGAATCAGTGTCTTTAAAGAAGTTTAGGATGTTTTAAATATAAGAAGATGTGAATGTTTGAATCTTGTTGAAAACGTTTAATGAAGTTGAGAAACATTTTCGTGGAGTTTTGTAATTTGTATATACAGCTTAAAATAATATTCAGATATATTTTCAAGAAAAAGATTCATTTATTATTTTTGCTGTTGGTCAGATAAAGGAAAGAGAAAATGGCTCTATTTTAAAAAAGTGCAGCAATATATTATAGAGAAATCTTCCAGTCATGAATATGACCATCATACTCTTGTTATCTTACCCTTTCTGTATTAAAATGAGTAAAAGTTTAAAGAAAGCATAACTACCTACCTTACTTTTTGGACCAGTGTTAACTGAACCACACTTATTCTTTTTAGCCCAACTACTGAAATGTAGAAAAGACCTACTTGCTTCTTGCCGAAATATATTTGATTATTTTAGTAACTAGCCAGTAATTTATTATTGGAAGGCAATTGCTTACCACTGGTCAGATATAGATTTGCCATTATCCGTCCGTCCGTCCGAGAATGTTGTGTCGCGCCCAGCTCAAAAGTATTTGACGTAGTCACAAAACTTTACAGGAATGTTGGTCAGCATGTGTTGTTGTGCACCTGGGGTTTCGCGTCCGGATTCATTCAGTAATGTAGGAGTTATGGCCCCTGACTTTGTAAAAATTGGTCATTTCAGTGTTGTGTCGCGCCTAGCTCCAACAGTATTTGATGTAGAGTCACAAAACTTTACAGGAATGTTGGTCAGCATGTGTAGTTTTGCACCTGGTGTTTTGCGTCCGGATTTATTCAGTCGTGTAGGAGTTATGGCCCCTGACTTAGCTAAAGATTGGTCATTTTAATGTTGTGTCGCCAAAAGTATTTGACCTAGAATCACCAAAGTTTACAGGAATGTTGGTCAGCATGTGCAGTTGTGCACCTGGGGTTTCGCGTCCGGATTCATTTAGTCGTGTAGGAGTTAAGGCCCCTGACCTAGGAAAAATATTGTCCTTTGTTATGTAATGAGGGCATCTGTGTCCTATGGACACATTTTTTTTTTGTAATTTTGCTGGCAGCAACTTGTAATACTTAATGTTGTTCGTAAATGGTTAAAAAAAAACAAGAGGCAAAATGTTGTTTTCATTGGCTAGATAATGTTAATGGTTAGTAAATAGGTTTAAGGCGGTTACTTTGTTGTAAATGATCAGGAGTAAAATGATACAAAATTAGGTATTAAGGTGGAATGCGCCTAATTTGAAGTTCTCGGGTTCCGTTTCGACATTTTGTTTAATATAAAATTCAGCATATTCCTCATAGAATGCGTATTTTACTTTTTTGATATTTCCGTAACTTTTTTCTCTGCAAACCTTCAAACACGATCATTGACGTCCATTTTTTATGAACCGCAAGACGGTTTTCGTAAAAAATTTTAATAGTTCTTTTCATTGTACAAGAATCGATTTGCTTGTTACTCATCATATTTGTATTTAACTTGTCTTTAAAATGTTGTGTAATTTTTGTAGATTATTTTTAACGCAAAAGTCGATATTAACGTTAAAGTGACGTCAGAACGACAAATATAACGTTGAATTTTGAATAAAAAGTTTGCTAAAATCTTAATCTTGTCTCATTTAAAACTCAAACGATAGAATTTGACCAAAAACTAACATGATGATGAAAACTTTATCTTCTGTCAATTGAAGGAATAAAATTATGGGGTCACCAAATTCATTTTCGCGTAAATTACATTTACTTACCCCTATCCCCCAATTCTCAACATAGATTAGTTTACATGTTTTTCTGATACATCTATTTTACACCCTCATTCATCGGAGGCTCACTACAGACATTAAACGAATCATGGAACGTGAGAAAGAGGGTTTTCTTCTCGAAAGAGGTCTTTATAACTGTAAAACTGGCGACTTCAGTGCGCAGAATGTTTAATATACGCCAATGCGACAACTTTGCATAAAATACAGATCATGTTATTTTTGAAAATCGCTTTAAATATATTTTCTATATAAAAATGATTATTTTTTCATCATTTCCTTATTCAAAATACCAATAAACAAGTTTTCCTTTGTAATACACTACTAAAATGAAAAAAAAAAGCAATGGTATATATAGTTCGGAGTTTTCACGCTTGAAACATCATTATTGTAAAATATCATAATTAAATATTATACGACAAGTTCAAATATTTTAAAGTTTATAATTTCAGTCGTATAACCATTGACTTAGCTGCCCAGCAATTGCAGTAAAGGTTGTTTGAATCTTGTTCATGCTTTTTATTACCACAAACCCTCCCTAAGCACGCACGCATGCACACACGCATACCCAAATGTCATACATTTTTACTACTTCATTTCTTCTCCAGCCTAGTAACATCTGACTATAAGATTAGTTGCCATGGGCTTGTCCCGTTAATTATTTGCTCCGCGCATATGTTCAAATATATAGACGGCGGAATTCGGTTTTAAAGGTCAGAGTTAATTTTACATTCTTTTGAAATTTTATACCAAAGGCGCTATTTGAAATAAATTGTAACTTCTATTATTTCCGTAATCACGATATAAGAGATAGTATCCCAAAGTTACATATACGCGTTAGCGTATACATTGTAGTTTCTATGACTGTACTGCTAAATTGTTTGAAAATTGTTACATTCTGAATTTTGACACCTCAGACGCTTTTAAAATAAAAAGGGAAACCCTACACATATACAAGTACACGTACAAATCCTAATATTTCTTAAATACGAAAGCAAGGTTTGCAAGTTTGAGCCTCCCATACAAAGTTACTATATTTGAGTCGCACATATAGATAAGGCCGAAACGTTAATAAAATTGAGTGAAAACTATAGAGTCATATAGATATTGCACGTTTAACATTCAACCGCTGTTGAATTACAGCGAGTTTCAGTCACAACCGCTGTCTTCTTTCTTTCTTTCTTTCTTTATTTATTTATTTATTTAACCGATCTATAAATCGTGAGTTCGATCCCCTGTGACGACTTGATAGAAGGCCTGTCCGAAATCATTCGTCCTCCACCTTTGAATTATATGGTGAAGTTAGAAGTTACTTGTTGAGAATACAGAATCCATGAACACTGGCTAGGTTATGTGTCCGCAGTAACATAGAAAACAGCGCTGAACACAACAAAATAAACAAATGTTTTTATTTATTTCAGTGGATATTTAACAGTTTTAGCAGAATGTTTACTCGTATTTGTGATGTTTGATAGGTTTCTAATGTTAGGAAAAAATATTACATATGAAATATGTTAATATAACGTGCCTATGCATACAAGGATAACCTTTCTTTACACACATATCTGGACAGCTAAAACCTCTTGTTGTGGTTTTTGTTTAAGGAATGAATGTCATATTTTTTGGTTTTACACACTTGTAACACCCGAAACTGAAGAAAACATATCCGATAACGGCCAGAGTAGATATGTGTACGAGGTTTAGGGTTTTACAAGTATGTAAAACAAACAAGAGCTGTCACAGGAGACAGCGCGCTCGCTTATTTCGATGATGGATTGTGAAACTGGGCATATCTGAGGACACTGGTGCTGTCACTTGAGAGTTTAATGACTCCAGTGGTGGATGAAGATATGGCACATAGCTCGAGTCTGTGTCAAAAATATTAAGTAGTAAGAGAGATAAACATAAATTGCATTCAAACACTATACAACTGTAATTTTAAACAAAAAGGGGGCATAATTCATAAAATGTTGGTGCAGGAGTTATGCACCTTGTGTCATATGATGAGGATGATGATATGGAACAAGTACTTCAAGTTTGAATCAAATGCATTTCGTAATAACTGAGATATAGTGAAAATGCATCAAAATTAACCTAAAATTCTAAGTAAAAGGTGGCATAATTCATGGCCATTGGTGCCAGAGTTATGCACCTTGTGTAATATGATTTGGGTAATGATGTATTATTGTAGAACAACTGCTTCAAGTATGAATCAAATCCATTCGGTAAGGACAGAGAGAGTAAAAGTGCATCAAAACTTCAACCTGAAGTTCTAAGTAAAAAGGGGGAATAATAGGATGGTATTTCTATCTAGTCAAGTTGCTAAATAAATTACCATTTTCAGAGCAACATCCTCCGTATAACAAATATACTCTGTTTCCCTGCGGTTATTCACAGAGGGGCATTTTATTCGAAATCGGGGTGTCCTACTACTCTCCAAACAATCGAAATATTTCCCAAAAGTAAAATTTGTAGTAAAGTAAATAATGTTTATTCGAACATGATGATATAATTACATGAGGGCTTTTTAAATTTTATAAAATTGTATTATTTTTGTTTGCCTCCATAAAATTTATTATAATAAGTTCTTTAAGCACAGATAATACTTCACGGAAAGATCGGTCTGTGATGGAATTCTGTACAGATACATTGTAATTGTTAAAATTAAAAGGTTGAGATAATTCAAATAAAGGATTTTGATTATATTCTGACGTTTTTTTATTTATTTTTGTAAATGTGCATCGATACATGACTGTTCGTGTACTAGTATTATCATTAACTTGCGAGATAAATTATTTCAGTCTTAACATTGAATGAAATCAATGAACAGTTGTAAAGGACTCCTTTGATTAAATTCTACTTAAAATATTAAAAAAGAGATTATCACAAAACATCCATTAAAATACGCATCTTTTTTTATCTGGGTTTAGGGGTAGAGCAATGTAATTCATAGCAAAGTTAATGCGGTATCGATTTTCTCGCATTTTGTTAAATTGAATATAATCTAAACACTAAATTCTGAGTTCTACACTGAAATGATTTCACCGAAGATAGTAGAGTTTTAAAGCGTATTTTGATTTAATTGTACTAAGAAAAATAAAATTGCAGATTTATCGAAAAAAGGGTATACTGGACAAAATACTCAATTGCGCTATCTTGTGATTTGTGGGTAGGTGTAGCGTAATGCAAATTTACGCGAAAATGAATTCGGTGACCCTATAATTTTATTCCTTCAATCGACAGAAAAAACAGAAAATACAGATTTCAGTTTAGAATTTGACCTAAAACTAACAGTTTTAGGTCAAATTCTATCGTTTTGGTTTTAAATGAAACAAGATTAAAGCAAACTTTTTATTCAAAACTCATCGTCATATTTGTCGCTCTGACGTCATTTTAACGTTAATATCAACAATATTAAAATGATCTCCACAAATTATACACCATTTTAAAGACATTTTTAAATGCAAATATGATGAGTAACAAGCAAATCGGTTCTTGCATAATGAACAGAACAATTTACGAAAACCATCTGACGGACGTGAAATCGCAGTTCGTAAAAAATGGACGTCAATGGTCGTGTTTGAAGGTTTGCAGAGTAAAAAGTTACAGAAATATCAAAAAAGTAATATACGCATTCTATGAGGAATACGCTGAATTTTATATCAAACAAAATGTCGAAACGGAACCCGATAAAATCAAATGAGGCGCATTCCACCTTTAATTATTTTTGTTAGGAGAACTGTTAAGAAAATCCTTTTATTTAAGCCAGGAGCCCACCCGCTTAGTTCAATAGGGAGAGCACAGATCTACGGAGCCCTGGGCGAGGCGTGTGTTCCCCATGACGATTTGATAAAAGACATTGTGTCTCAAATAATTCGTACTCCACCGCTGATTAATGTGGATAAGTTGGCAGTTACTTGCGGAGAACAAGTTTGTACTGGTACAGAATCCAGGAACACTGATAAGGTTAACTGCCGCCGTTACATAACTGAAATACTGTTGAAAAACCGCGTACCAAAACGAAAGAAAATTATCCTTGGTGAAATATTTGGAACAAATTGAGACCACTCCGCTATGACTTTATTATAGGCTTAGGTTAGTATTAACCTATTACCTCATGCACACCATGCACGTTTTACCGCTAGGTATGAAAAAAACATACATAATTACTACAGTCTGAAAAAGAAACTATGTAAAGATCAAGTAAATTACTGCCCTGGGGAAATTTTGACATTTTTTGTCCTAAAATATGTCAACAAACATAGTCAAACCCCACATAATTTCACAAGGTAAAATATGTTGAAAAAGCTACTGCTGGAAAGAAAACAATCTCTGCTACCCATATATTTTAGTAAAAGTATGGGAAAATATCTAGAAATATGAGAAAATTAAAGATAACAATTTCAGGACAGTTAGATGTATGACTGTGTTATCCTGCATATCATTTAACCCTTACCCTGCTAAATTTCTATAATGAGCTTTTCCATCTTTCAATTTGGACAGTACCATTAACTGTTAAAAGTAGTGCTTACCAAAAAGATACTGACTGAATGGCGAAGTGTGCCGATCTTGACCAGACAGCATGAATGTGCAGGTGATCATGATCTACACTGGTCGCAAAGGCAGAATCAGTGTCCAGCATGATAAGGGTTAACATAGATAGCTTACTTTTCCATTGCATTACTATAACATAGACAGGCTATGGATTAACAAACAGTGTTCACTCAACAACTTCACTCTAGACTATAAACATATTGTTCGCCTCGTATAATTAAGTGACAATATTACCTTAACAAAACAATGCACTTAATATACATATTATACCCAGGAATATAATTATGAAGTTTATAAAATTTAGGATATAACTTTACAAATTAGTGATCCGAGTAATGGTCGGTTAAATGTCGGTTAAATGTACGGACAGGTTTAACAAGTGTGAAAACAGTTATATCATAACTGTTGTCACCTTTGTATAATTTACTGTAAATATGATACATTTTGTCTATTTGATTTGAAAATGAGATAAAAATCGACAAGTAACTGTATTTCAGCCGAAAATCAAATATAAATGCTTTCAATAAATATCGGACATCGAACATTTTGTATTTATGGTATAACATATCCTATAACGTTTTGACGAGGAGTTTTAATTGTGCCCCCCCCCCCCCCCCCTCCACCCCCTCACCCATTCGTGGTGGGTCCGAAAATGTTGTGTCGCGCCTAGCTGCAAAAGTATTTGACGTAGAGTCACAAAACTTTACAGGAATGCTGGTCAGCATGTGCAGTTGTGCATCTGGGGTTTCACGTCCGGATTCATTCAGTTGTATAGGAGTTATGGCCCCTGACTTTGTAAAAATTGGTCATTTTAGTGTTGTGTCGCGCCCAGCTCCAAAAGTATTTGACGTAGAGTCACAAAACATTACAGGAATGTTGGTCAGCATGTGTAGTTGTCGTCTGGGTTTTCGCGTCCGGATTCATTCAGTCGTGTAGGAGTTATGGCCCCTGACTTAGTTAAAAATTGGTCATTTTAGTGTTGTGTCGCGCCTAGCTCCAAAGGTATCTGATGTAGAGTGACAAAAAATTACAGAAATGTTGGTCAGCATGTGTAGTTATGCATCTTGGGTTTCGCGTCCGGATTCATTCAGTCGTGTAGGAGTTATGGCGAAAGACTTAGTTTAAAAATATTCATTTTAATGTTGTGTCGCGTCTAGCTCCAAAAGTATTTGACCTAGAGTCACCAAATTTTACAGGAATGCTGGTCAGTATATGCAGTTGTGCACCTTGGGTTTAGCGTCCGGATTCATTTAGTCGTGTAGGAGTTATGGCCCATGACTTAGTTAAAAAATTGGTCATTTTAGTGTTGTGTCGCGCCTAGCTCCAAAAGTATTTGATGTAGAGTCACAAAACATTACAGGAATGTTGGTAAGAATGTGTAGTTGTGCACTTGGGGTTTTGCGTCCGGATTTATTCAGTATTGTAGGAGTTATGGACCTTGACCTAGGAGAAAAATTTCATTTTTATGTTGTTTCGCGCGTAGCTCCGAAAATATTTTACCTACAGTCATTATTTCACAACACAAGACCAGACTTCTTGTCCAGAGTTAATCAAAAAAATGTTTGTGGAACATGTATATTAAAATGGGGGCACCTGTGTCCTTGTTTGAATAATTGATATAATCATTCAATTAAAAACATCTGGAGTATGCGTTTAAATTGTTGGTGATAATTTTGAAGGTAAAGTAGACTCATTTGTCTTGAAATATTTAATTTTATCCAGAGTATTGAAAGCGTAGATTATGATAAATTTTGTGCAAATAATTCATAGCAAAACATTGTATTTCTTGTGTCCCAGTGTTGAATCTCAGGTACAGGTTAAAGGTGCGGTTCTGATTACAGTTGAAAATATTTAACTTTCTTGATAAAGAACCACACATGTTATACAGGGTTTGATAATCAGACAGAAATGTTAGAGAGAAAGATTTCTTTTATGAAACTTGGCTTTAGTGGTAGATTTTTGGTCTCACTGGAAAATTGTAGTTAAACCAGCTTTATTGTTAAAGTGCACATTTGAGGTTGGACATCAATATTTATTCTCAGAATGGGATGAAATCATTTTTTTTGTATAATTTCATTTGAAATTTGGGTATATTTGTATCGGCATTTCAGAATGCTAAGCAGAATGAATACATACAAATTAGCAAAATATATTTGAAAGGGCACATGTGCCACAGTATCTGTTTGGACAAATTTCATGGAAGTTTCGGTTTATTTCTGCGTCAGTGTAAAGAATTTAAGTGTTCTAGCGTCTAAGTCTTTCCTATGAAGAGCAAATATGAACAGCTGTTGTGCTGTTAGAAATGCTGTTTTATGCAAGAAATATGTTCTTGTTGAGGCGTTATGACAATTTTTTTTTTTTACAATTATTGGGTGTCCCCAGTGCATGCTTAATTATATTAACTGTGGGTTTTTAATTTTATTTGGGATAAAATTATATACAGATAAAACAGTTTCAATCTGCTACACAGGTATTAAGGTTATAAAACCAGTCTCAAACTTCTAGTACCCTATAGGTTGCTTCAGTGTGCAGTTTTGAATTTGGCCAGTCAGAATTGTTAATTGCTAGACTGGACTTCAGTTTCAATTTAGTTATGTTAGTGTTTCTTCAAAATTGAAACTACTGAAGTTAGTAAGCACATAAATTATATGTTTTATAGAGCTGGCTGTTGTCGAGAGATTTATAATTTTCTAGCGTAACAGATTTTGGAAAAAAATGATAATCAAAAGAAGTAATTAGTTTTAGCCAGCACATATTAATGATACAAGTAGCAAACCAAAGTCAACAGTAACTGTTGTTAATGCTTGTTTTAAAGTTAAGCAAGTGTTATGTAACTTCAGTTCACCCACAAACTCTTTTTTCTAAAGCAAGGTGAAGAATCTTTAGGAATACGTTGTTACTGATAAATGATATCAAAATCACAAAATGTTTCCCTTTTTTTTTTTCCCAGATGTATAGATTTAGATTAAGTATTGATCAGTTGAAATCAATCACATATTTGAGTTGATCTTCTGCTTGTTTTGTTTCAAGTAAAAGTCTGAAAATGAAATGTTTGAAAAGAACCGATTACGATGCGGCAATATTTCCATGTCTTGGCACTAAATGTCTCTTTATCTATATACAGTACGTTGTGTAAGTTTGTGACGCTAAATTATTAGTCCCCTACTGGTTGAAAATCAGTTCCGGGAACTATAGATGTGTCGTGAGTACCAATCGTTATGAAATTTAGAAACAATTTATGTTTTACTGTTTCATGAAGCTGTTGAGTCCTACAGAGGTTCAGCCAGACAAATCTCAGCTCCGCCTAATTAAAGAGTCAGAATTGAGACGCGGAGGAGAAATTGGACGTGGAGCTTTTGGTATGGTATACAAGGTAAGCAAAATAACAATAATATATCATTTAAAGCTTGTTGCTCTTATTGTCATCAAATAAACATATCGCTAGAAATTTAGATGGAAGTTAAGGAAAAAATTTTGGAAAAAACACTAAAGGTGTTATTTTTCTAGGATAACTTCAATGTGTACATGTGTTCATAACTTAGAGATGTTAGTGATCAGAATTTATATATATCAGGGCTTTTGGGTCCCCGAAGGCGAGAATGTGAAGATACCAGTTGCTATTAAGGTAATGCGGGAAGGAACCTCATCAAGTTTGCACCAGGAACTATTGGACGAGGCTCGCATTATGGTATCCGTAGTACACACATGTTGTATTAGACTTTTGGCTGTCTGTATGGCCTCAGAGGTCAGTATCTTAGGATTTTGATTTTTTGCAGTTTTTAACACATACAATCGTGTTAGGATTCTAAATGTACGTATTGCTCCGAATAATGTCAATTACTGAAGATAGCTTGGCACGAAACAATAATAATACTATTAAAGAACAATTCCAGACAGTTGTATGATTACATTATTTTTACTATTAACAAAGTACTGCAGCAATTAAAGTTTAAATTCGTTTTGATTAATGTTTGGCAGAAATTGGTCACAGCTTCACATAAATATCAATATACAAATACATATGATATAAAGTATATGATTAAAATGCAAATGTCGAAGCCCTGGGAACAGAGGCCTAATAGAGTATACCTGAAACAAACGAAATTCTTATTACACCAAGTTAAAATATACTGGTGGAGGTTGACCTAACCGCCGAATCTGGGATCAGAATTCAATGGAGATCAGGTATATCAAGATAGGCATACAGAATAAGTGACTACTTTAAACGATATATGTCAAATACACATTTCACAGTTCTGGCAAACAAACACTGTCCATAAATAAATACATGTATGTGAAAATGTTCCTCCATAAATCAACATGTGAAAACTGCCAATATTCCATGTGAAACTGTAACGTCTGAAGGCAAGGAAGCGGATAGACTGAACCTGAACACATCAGATGTATCTGAAAATATAAAGAAAACGGAGAACACGAGGAGCATCTAACAAGCAAAAACAGGGGCGTGGAGGGTGTGATATTAAACATCAGCAAGTATAAAAAATCGAGGGTTCCTTCGATTAGAAGCAAAAACAATCCTGACATTTATATGCAAACGACAATCTTCCATGTGCAGAACTGAAAGGACTCAAAGGAGTTTAAATCGCAACAAGTATATTAATATACCAACAAGACATTTGCTAAAACGGATGAGAATGCTTCTTTGTTAGGATTCTTAATATCTATTTCAAAAGAATATATTTGTCGATATGGCCGATGGTTAGTGTTTGTGACGAACATACATCTGTTTGAATAATTATCTATGTTTAAAGCTAAATTCGTATCTAGGACTTCAACACATGTTTATAGCACTGGTGTGTCTTTTACAGAAGATGATGTTGATCTCGCAGTTAATGCCGTTGGGATGTTTGTTAGGATACATAAAGAAACACAAGAATATGATTGGATCAAAGCCGCTTCTCAACTGGTGTGCACAGATAGCAAGGGTTAGTTCTTTAAAATTAAAAATTATTACTTCAGCTGGAAGAGCAAATGACTATCAGACGATATGTCAATTAATCTCGTTTTCTGTGATCTCTGTGTGAATTCAGTTTCGTTTTCTACAACTAGACCAAGTTCTATTTGGTCACTTGTCAATTACCTTTTGTTTCCAAGGACTGCATTTCATTGTAAATGAATAGTAAAATGCTTGAGGCTTACAAGTTTTTGAATCATTTGGACCAAAGCGTCACAGTAAGCTGTAAGTTTAGGTGGATGATTTTACACTTTTTGTCCGTCGTGAATAATTCAAAGGTAAACGTAACTTAGTTAGATTATTTGACTAAAACTTCGGATGTTTTAATACATAAGGTTCATAGGTCAATTCATTTAATTTAAAAAACATATCTACCAAATCGATATGATATGGTCAGAATATACTTATGAAATCTAAGGCAAGAAGAAAGCTTAGTCAGTATATCAAATTATAGTAAATGATTGTAACACGTTTTATGTTACATGTTTACATGATCAATATTGCAAATGTTCACGTTATTCTGCATGATAAAATCTAAGTCACAATTGCAAATGAGTAATCTGAGGTCAATACCATGTCACCTGTTCAAATAGTAATAAAACCCTTATTAACTCTCAAAATGTCACCAGCTTTTAATGTTACATGGTAAAAATGTTTATGATTATAAACTCCGGGCCAACCCTGATAATCTGTTGTCAAAATCAAACTTATTGGA
Organism: Mercenaria mercenaria; assembly: GCF_021730395.1. Classification (NCBI taxonomy): domain Eukaryota; kingdom Metazoa; phylum Mollusca; class Bivalvia; order Venerida; family Veneridae; genus Mercenaria; species Mercenaria mercenaria. The sequence goes on along the minus strand of NC_069365.1, from coordinate 81,871,759 downwards.
CTAAATGACAAAGAAAACATTTTTAACGCATCCGACGACACATTTTCCACGTGATCTGCATGACACCTAATCAGAATGTATGACTTTATGACATCTATGTCAATTTGGAAACTGGTGTCAGTGTTTATAGTTAGCTCCTATTATAGAAGAAACTTTGTTTGTAGTCTAGAAATCACATACTTTACCTAATCTTTATAACAATTTGAATCATGTCTAAATTTATTTAATAGTCACAACTGAAACTTGACAATCTATGATCTGAAAAAAAAATGTCAGTAGGCCAAACATAGAAACAAATGTTGATATTCTAAAGACAAAATTGTCTATCTGATCAAAATGATATTTTATTTATTATGTATTCAGTACGTTTTGGAGAAATCTACGGCAATTTCGAAGCAGTGTCACCTTGTTTTTAACAATATGACTACGTCAAATCATATAAATATTATGCTAAAACTACAGAAACCTCTTTGTGGACTGAATCTGCATTAAACTAGAAACTTTTTATGAAATATTGGATATTCAGTTCAATTGACTCACACATTTACCAGAAGAGACAACAAATGTTATGTATTTGTTTGGGGCAAACTACAATGAAATATAATTACAATGGCAGACCTTTTGATTGATCATTTTGAAGTTGTTTTTTTTCGACTAAGAAATGTTCTGTTTAAGAGTGATTTAAACAGTGTTACGAAGTCATAGTCTGATGTAGAGTGAACAAGTTTCTATTAATTTTTAAAGGAAACCTTTAGTCATTATTCTGTAATACCAGAAATAAGATTGCATATTAATAGTGATAAGTCTTTTCTCAGGTTGATATTTTTCTAACTGTTATTAATTATATACTAAAGTAAATCATAGATTTGACTTTCACAAGTCTTTGCCTTACTGGTATCTATCTTTCGGCATCTTTATTGCTCCTTTCAGTCTATTACAGGTGTACCGAGAGCTGTCGGTGCTACTACTTTAAATCAAATTGTTTAATCATTAGTATATAGAAAGCCTTGATTGGAGGTCCTGCTGTGAAATATAAGAATGTTAAATTCTTCTTTCGGTGCCTTACATAATTGTTTATTTAGAATGGAAGTTTATATCTGCAAATCAACTAAGCGTAAATAAAATCATGAATCATATGTATTCGTTGTTGATGACTTTGAGTCGTTAGTGGTGGAAATAGAGAGCGACCTCACTCACCCAAAAGTGCCCCGCAGAGTCCAGATTTGTATCAATACGTTTTATTTTAGTTACCTTCACTTTGTCAGAAAGAGCAATAGTACTTAAGGTGAGCGGCTCAAGATCACTATAGTCCTCTTGATGCGTACAATTAAATTTGTCATTAATTATTTAAAGGGCATGGTTTACCTTGAAGAAAGAGGTATCGTCCACAGGGACCTTGCTGCTAGGAACATATTAGGTATGTGGATGTGACATTGCTCCATTTCATTTCATTTCACCAAGTATAATTCTTACGGAATCTGCTTGAATGTAGAAAACATCATTGTATAATTGTAGAGTTAAACTTTAGAGTTGTCCGCATGTTTGGGTTGATTAGATCAGTGATTTTGAAATTTAATGGTACTAAAATGTCTCAAAAGAACAATTTATTTCCTGTTGCTTTATCGTTCTTTTCATGTACAGCAATAATATAAGGTTCATTACATACTTTCATTAAAATGCATTTAGACATATAAGTTCGATAATTCTAATTGCAGTATTATTTCGAGATACATATACGGATATATGTTAAATACTATTCATTGTCAACTCATCTGATGGATTGATGTATAAAATTCAGTGTAAATGCCAATAAGTATGTGTAAGTAATTTAAATTGCAAACTATAGAAAATTCCTTTTCATAAAAGAATTAAAACTTGATTTATACTATTAACAGTACAATCTGCTGCTCAAGTAAAGATAACAGATTTTGGTCTCGCCAAACTTCTGGATTATAAAGAGGATGAATTCCAGTCAGCAGAGGAAAAGGTAAGTACTGTTAAATCATTATATCTATCCATTATGAGCGGAAATATATCGATTTTAAGCCAATTTTCTGTTCTTCTATTAAGTTTGACATAGAAACTTCTCATATATAAATATATATATATATATATATACCAAGCGGCTGCACATATGTACACATTAAATACGATTTAAAATAACTTAGAATTTAAAAAAACCAGATGCAAACATATATGAAGAAGGAAAACAGCAGAGTACCGTCTTGAAACGGACAGTGGCAGAAACATTGCTGGCCAGTCTAAACTAGTGTACTGGCATGTATTTTAACCCCTACCATGCTCCTATTTTAAACGATAATATACAAAAGTTATTCTCCGCAAAGTGAATTCCTTAAACACGTAACAGTAACCACATGAACACATTATAAAACATTAAGATCTATAACTAGCCCGCCCGCATAGCTCAGTAGGTAGAGCGTTTGGTCTACGGATCGCGGGGTCGCGAGTTCGATCCTCGGGTTAGGCGTTTGTTCTCCGTGACTATTTGATAAACGACATTGTGTCTGAAATCAATAGTCCTCCACCTCTGATTCATGTGGGGAAGATGGCAGTTACTTGCGGAGAACAGGTTTGTACTGGTACAGAATCCAGAAACACTGGTTAGGTTAACTGTCCGCCGTTACATGACTGAAATACTGTTGAAAAACGGCGTTAAAACCCAAAACAAACAAACAAACAAGTAAAGATCTATAAGTAATGGACGGGAATGGATGTGCCCGTTAATTTAATGAAGTTTGTAAATCTCCATAAAAGTAATATTGTGAAATACAATGTACTTTAAGCAAAAGGTCCTTAGATTCATTTTGAATATAATTACTAATTCCGAATAACGGTGATAAAAAAGTTGACGGTAACCGAGCCGAAGAAGCTTTTTAGTAATAATTATATTACGAAGGTTAACTACGGTTCCGGCAAATAAACTGTGAAATATTAATCCATCAAGCTGAGCGGCTTTTACAATTATATTAAACTAAAGTCACCTCTCTTGACAAATAATTTGGTATATATGATACCATTATTACCCCCCCCCCCCCCCGCCCCCTACCTCCACGAGTGGTGGGGGGTTATAGGAATGGTCTCCGTCCTTCCTTCCGTCCGTCCGTCCGTCCGTAACACTTTCGTGTCCGCTCCATATCTCCTTAACACATTGAAGGATTTTCATGAAACTTGAGTCAAATGATCACCCTATAAAGACGATGTGCAGAACTCATGAGTTAACCATGTCGGCTTAAGGTCAAGGTCACAAATCAAGGCCAAAGGTTTTAGCCTTCCATTTCGTGTCCGCTCTATATCTCCTAAACCCCTTGAAAAATTTTTCATAAAACTTGGGTCAAATAATCACCTCATCAATACGATATGTAGAATCTATGAGTCAGCCAAGCCGGCTCAAGGTCAATGTCACAACTTAGGGTCAATTTTTGAGCCTTCCATTTTGTGTCCACTCTGTATCTCCTAAACCTCTTGAAGGATTTTCATCAAACTTGGGTCAAATGATCACCTCATCAAAAAATCATGAGTCAGCTATATCAACTCAAGGTCAAGGTCACATCTCAAGGTCAAAGGTTTGAGTTCTTTATCTCCTAAACCCCTTGAAGGATTTTCATGAAACTTGGGTCAAATTATCACCTCATCAGGACTATGTGCAGAATTAATGAGTCAGCCATGTCAGTTCAAGGTCAAGGTCAAAGCTCAAGGTCAAAAGTTTACCCTTTTACTATCCATTACAGTGGCGGGGGATTTAGCTGTCTTTCAAACTGCCTTGTTTAATTATTATTTGTACATATGAAAAAGAAATATCGATATTCGTATTGTTTACTTTATTTAACCGAAGATTTATATGATAGTTTTATTTATAATCATAGGAGCAAAATATGTATTATCCATATTTAATATATCCCAAAGATGCGTGAAGTGCTTTTAAAGGCACTAATGGCGTTTGCGCAATTAGTTTCCGATGAAATCCGTTGCAATATCAATATCCTGTCGGATAATAGTATTCCAAAACCTGACAAATTTTGTGTTAAAAAATGGAGAGGGTGTTACATATCCACATTTCATAACATATAAGAATTCTTCCAGTAAAATAAGATCTTTGTCATAATTACAAGCCGATAATAAGCATTCCTATCGAAATAATACTTGATAATAATACTGAATATGTCAGTATGTGAGTATTATGCAAGATGGAGAAATCATATGTACTGATACAAGCAATTGTATAGTTTTTGACATGAATATCGTCCAGAAAGTCTTTAATTTTTGCGTGAAGTGCTTTTAAAGGCACTAATGGCGTTTGCACAATTAGTTTCCGATGCAATCCGTTGCAATATCAATATCCTGTCGGATAATAGTATTCCAAAACCTGACAAATTTTGTGTTATAAAATGGAGAGGGTGTTACATATCCACATTTCATAACATATAAGAATTCTTCCAGTAAAATAAGATCTTTGTCATAATTACAAGCCGATAATAAGCATTCCTATCGAAATAATACTTGATAAGAATACTGAATATGTCAGTATGTGAGTATTATGCAAGATGGAGAAATCATATGTACTGATACAAGCAATTGTATAGTTTTTGACATGAATATCGTCCAGAAAGTCTTTAATTTTTGCGTGAAGTGCTTTTAAAGGCACTAATGGCGTTTGCGCAATTAGTTTCCGATGCAATCCGTTGCAATATCAATATCCTGTCGGATAATAGTATTCCAAAACCTGACAAATTTTGTGTTATAAAATGGAGAGGGTGTTACATATCCACATTTCATAACATATAAGAATTCTTCCAGTAAAATAAGATCTTTGTCATAATTACAAGCCGATAATAAGCATTCCTATCGAAATAATACTTGATAAGAATACTGAATATGTCAGTATGTGAGTATTATGCAAGATGGAGAAATCATATGTACTGATACAAGCAATTGTATAGTTTTTGACATGAATATCGTCCAGAAAGTCTTTAATTTTTGACTTGAATTCTAATCAAAACACACAGCTGTTTAGTTTTATATATAATCCATTTGACAACAACATTACTGACCTGAACATTTATTTTATCATCTTTTATATTCTTTATATTTATTAGACTATTTCTATATGGCATTTTTCAGTGATTGTTTAAATAAAAGTCTTCGTATGTTGTAAATACCTAAACATATCAGACAACGCAATGGTATATTTGGGTAAACAAAAGTTAAATTGACACTTTTGTAATTCATATGACAAACAATTAGTTGTGCACCTGGGGTTTCGCGTCCGGATTCATTCAGTCATGTAAGAGTTATGGCCCCTGACTTTGTAAAATTTGGTCATTTTAGTGTTGTGTCGCACCTAGCTCCAAAAGTATTTGACGTAGAGTCGCAAAACTTTACCGGAATGTTGGTCAGCATGTGTAGTTGTGCACCTGGGGTTTCGCGTCCGGATTCATTCTGTCATGTAGGAGTTATGGCCCCTGACTTTGTAAAATTTGGTCATTTTAGTGTTGTGTCGCACCTAGCTCCAAAAGTATTTGACGTAGTGTCACAAAACTTTACAGGAATGTTGGTCAGCATGTGTAATTGTGCACCTGGGGTTTTGCGCCCGGATATATTCAGTCATGTAGGAGTTATGGCCCCTGACTTAGTAAACAATTAGTCATTTTAATGTTTGTCTCGCGTAGCTTTAAAAGTATTTGACCTAGAGTCACCAAAGTTTACAGGAATGTTGGTCAGCATGTGCAGTTGTGCACTTGGGGTTTCGCGTCCGGATTCATTCAGTCACGTAGGAGTTATGGCCCCTGACTCATTTTGTTTTTTAAGTTTTTTCGTTACACAAGACCAGACTTCTTGTCCAGACTTACTAAAAAAAAACGTTTGTGAAACATGTATGTTAAAATGTACTTGACCTAGAAATTATAAAGCATTAGAGGGTTGTTTTATAGCCTGTGAAGTGTTCTCTTTAGGATTTTACTCGGCTAGGCCAGAGTTATGGCTAACTAAGTGAAAAATATACGTAAGGTTCTTAAGTTTGTGTTGCAAACATCTTAAAAATTATTTAACTTGAGTCATAAAACCATGTTACAGTGGCAGGAGGGCGTGGGGGTGGGGGGGGGGGGGCACCTGTGTCCTATGGACACACATCTAGTTAAGGCATATATAACTGAAAGGGAGATAATGTGTAAAAATGTGAGACAAGTATCTGCTCAAAGCGCGTCCCTGGCCATACTTAATCTGTATTTATAACTGATATCGATGTAAAGTCAAACATGTGTTAACAACCACCTCCGAATAAGGGCCACCAAAAAAGCCTGTTTGTAAGGGCCACATTTCTGTCTTCCCATTTGTAGTAATGTAAATGTACATATATTTAAAGACCCCCAGTCAACAAACCTATTTCTTCCTTTCCACAGGTTGATCTTAACAAAGGGTTTGATTTTATTTCTTTTGTGTATTTTACAACCATCTGTACACGACTTGGTATTTTGGAACCACTTGCATCATCACTACATATGGATGCAAAATTACACATCTTATCATCCAGTTGTACAGCGGATGCTTTATATTTTATGTCATCATTTTAAAGACTGCAAGCATTCAAGTTTCTTACTTCATTTGTATTATTTTCTTTTGACTTGCAAAAGAAAAATAATTTATCAAGTTTGAAAACGTTTTGTTTAATATATCTATTCATTTTGGTAAACCCTTTGTCACCAAAAGGAAAACACACTGTCAAATGACAGCTTTGTTATCTTTGAGTTGACTACAGTTCTATAAATAAACTTACTTGATCAACGGTTCTGGCTATCTCCACTTGCACAATTGACAAGTTTGTGTCCCAATGCATAAAGTTTTTGCCTCTAGCCATTCAAAAGCGGGGTACCACAGTACTGTGCTTCTTTAATTTTTGTTTTGTCCCTGTTGCCGTTCTGTGTTTACATTCTGTGTCCATGTGTTTGGGAGTATCTATTCGTACTTTTTTTCCCCTGCCGAAGGCGGAGAGATATTGTTTTGGCATTGTCCGTCCGTCCGGAGCCATATCTAGGAAGTGTTTGGATTATTTAAATTGAACTTCATACAAATGTTCACCTAACCGCCCGCTTAGCTCAGTAGATAGGTCTACGAATCGCGAGGTCGCGAGTTCGATCCTCGGGCGGGGCGTATGTTCTCCGTGACTATTTGAAATCGTTAGTCCTCCACCTCTGATTCATGTGGGGGAAGTTGGCAGTTACTTGCGAAGAACAGGTTCGTACTGGTACAGAATCCAGGAATACTGGTTAGGTTAACTGCCCGCCGTTATATGACTGAGGTACTGTTGAAAAAACAGCCTTATACCCAAATCAAACAAACAAACAAACAAATGTTCGCCACTATAATGAAATGCGGCCTGTCAAGTTTCAATCAGAATGCCCAAGTAACACCAGAGTTATGGCCCTTAGTAGTTTCTTTTATTAACTATATATAGAACTATGAATATGTCAATTTCTGTTTCATAATATGTGACATATTTGATTTGGAACTATAAAACTTAATTGAAATTTAGATCACCATAATTTGGTAGTGCACAAGCAATTTCGTCAAGATCTCTTCAGTAACTTCAAAGTCATTGCCCTTTATCTGTTTAAAAATCCACATATTTGTACATAACAAACTTACCAATTGGTAGATTTATTTATTTATTTGTTTTGGGTTTAACGCCGTTTTTCAACAGTATTTCAGTCATGTAAGGGCGGGCAGTTAACCTAACCAGTTTTCCTGGATTCTGTACCAGTGCAAACCTGTTCTCCGCAATTAACTGCCAATTTCCCCACATGAATTATCAAAGGTGGAGGACGAATGATATCAGACACGATGCCTTTTATCAAATCGTCACGGAGAACATACGCCCCGCCCGAGGGTCGAACTCGCGACCCTGCGATCCGTAGACCAACGCTCTACCGACTGAGCTAAGCGGGCGGGCACGAACTGGTAGAATTTCATTAAACTTCGTTCATATTTTTCCATGAAGTTCAAATGTAATAGAATTATATGCTTCTTAGTAAATTAATTAACTTTGTGCCAGATACATTTCTTTGCTATTCCTCACCATACACCATTTGGCGGGGGATACCAATTCATCGAATTTGCTTGTTACATTTATAAATATACTGGTAAATAGTTACGACTTTTCTGTTTCTAGTATTAGGGATGGATGGGATAAGTAGAAAAAGCTGCTGTTTAGAGCATGAAAAAATACCAAGGATGCTGTTATTATTATGCTTTATAACCACCATATCATATCAGATCAAAATTTTTGTTGGTTTTTACAGGTGCCTGTAAGATGGTTGTCTCCAGAGTCTTTACAGAGCAGAATATACTCACATAAATCAGACGTATGGAGTTACGGTAAGATTTATCACAAGATAGCTCGATTATAAGATAAGCTTTATTATACGTTTGATTTATTATCTAAGTTTGGTTCATAATGTAAGTTTAATTTTTGATACAAGTTCGATTTTAAGGTACGCTTGATTAAATTGTAAACTTAAGTTTAATTTATAAGGTAATTATGATTTTTAATGTAAGGTCATAACTTATAAGGTAAGTTTTATTACAAGGCCAGTTTGATTGATAGGGAAAGAGTGTTTTTAGTCGCCATCCAATTTGGATAGTGCTAAATCGTATAAAAACGTTGAGTAAGAACATAAAAGCTCTTCCCAATTTTGTCACATGTGTTACCTCATTTGTTAGGATGTTCACCCGATATTTCATTTTATAGGTGTAACACTTTGGGAAATGTTTACTTACGGCACGAGACCATATGAGAAGACACAGAATCGAGATGTTCTGAGCCTAATCGAGAAGGGAGACCGATTGCCTCAACCTGCTATTTGTACGATTGATGTATATATGATCATGATCAGATGTAAGCATATACACACTAGACCAGTTACACAAGTAACCTGAATCTTTATTGCACCCAAAAAGGTGTATGTACTTGGGTAACTGCAAAATCGAATGAAAAGGAAATGAAAGGAGAACTGTTAACTTTTTGTTTTCTCAAGTTAAAATTATACGGAATCTGGATCATTTGTGTAAGTTAATTTCACAAAAATGTGAACGCTTAAGATGATTTTTATCTAATTTTAGTTAACCGGACAATAACACGAGATGCAAAAAGATGTGTCTGTTTCTAAATTATTAATCGTATAACCCCTTAAAATAGAAGACTTGTGAAAGAAGGGTAAGGGCGAAGTTGCTTGCCTTAAACGCATTTAAACCCTTTATATAGGTTACTAGCCGTTACAAAGCTGTTTCCATATTTCCAACCTTTTTTGTCCGTTTCGATTTTTGTAACGTAAATATTGTGTGTTTCTTTCCTTTTCCCCCGCCTCTCCCTTTCATTTACGCCACCTGTTCTTTTACTATGAGTGAGGTTAGGTGCACATCGTATTTTTGACCGTCAGCGGTTCATTGGCGGGACGCCACTGTATTGATGTTTTTCTCCAGTTTGTCTATTTGTTTGCTCTCTCTGTGTGTGTGTGTGTGTGTGTGTGCGTGCATGCGCGGACGCGCGCGTGTTTGTGGAGAATGCGCTATTGGATCATGGCTTTTCCCCTGTTGTAATATTCTTCTTTGCCTTTTCCGTTTTCCCCAACATTCCCACCCTTTTGTCTACTTCTTATCCTTTTTTGAACTTTGCATTTAATCAAAATATACCTGTTGGATTTGTGTAGCAACACGTCTTACAGACCACTTTACGATGCATAGCTCTATGACTTTATTTGGTCTGTGCTTCCGGGAAATCTACCCTTGCCTTTTATTATCCCCCGACGAAAGTCGGAGGGATATAGTTTCGGCGTTGTCCGTCCGTCCGTCTATCCGCGCTAACGAATTGGTACTTAAGTGTCTAGCAGGTTAGGGTTTGGACTCTTTGTTTATATGACAGTCACTTTAAAAAGTGTCCAAAAGTGGGTTTATGTGAATAATTTTTGGGTTTATGTGGCTAAAATTTAACATTGTAAAGTCACTTAAGTATCATACCGTTAGTACGTCCGTCCGTCCGTCCGTCCGTCCGGAGCCATATCTAGAAAGTGGTTGGGAATATTTAAATAAAACTTCATATACATATTTACCACTATGAGGATATGTGGCCCGGTAAGTTTCAGTCAGATTGCCCACGTAACACCAGAGTTATGGCCCTTAGAAGTTTCTAGTGTTAACTATATAGGTACTATAAATGTCCGTCCGGAGCCATATCTAGGAACTGGTTGAGAATATTTAAATAAAACTTCAAATACAGATTTACCACTATAAAGTTATGCGGCCGGTAAGTTTCAGTCAGATTGTCCAAGTAACGCCAGAGTTATGGCCCTTAGACGTTTCTAGTGTTAACTACATAGGGTACTATAAATGTCCGTCCGGAGTCATATCTAGGAAGTGATTGGGAATATTTATATAAAAACTTCATATATATGTTTACCACTATAAATTTATGCGGCCCGTCAAGTTCCAGTCAGATTGCCCTAGTACACCAGAGTTATGGCCCTTAGAAGTTTCTAATGTTAACTATATAGGGAACTATAAATAAGGCAATTTCTGCATCATAACTTTTGATATATTTGACCTAGAACTTAAGTAGAATTTAAATCACCATGTGGTTGTGTACACAAAATTTCGTTTGGATTTATTTTGTAACTTCAGAGTTATTGCCCTTTATTGTATAAAAATCCACATATGTGTATATAACAAACTTACCATTAGGTAGAATTTTATTAAATTTCTTTCATTTTTTTCCATGAACATTTATTGTAAACATGTGAATTTGTGTACCCACACAGGGGTCACCCCCTTACCTTTGTCACACCCCCTCCCGAAAAAAAACAACATTCCTTATTTAAGATTTTTTTTTCAAACAAACTTTATATACATGTCCACCGCTATAAGGTTATGGGGCCCGTCAAGTTTCAGTCAGATTGCCCAAGTAACACCAGAGTTATGGCTCTTAGAAATTTCTAGTGTTAACTAGGGAACTATAACACGGGTACTAAACAGTGCCTGCGGCACCGCCTGTGCCGATGAGGAATGAAGGCACTTCGCTTCCGGTACCGCAGGCATTTCGCCAATATTGACAAATCAAGCGAGATCGGTGAGTGATTTTTTTCGTTTTTGTCATGTTGTTACTACATGTAGCATTTTTTCAAAAATCGGGGAATGTAGCGGGGTGTAGAAGTACCTCATGAACATATCCATGCTAAAGTTTATGGGAAATAATCGATTTCCTAGAAATGTAAGGACAAATAAGTTGGGAATGAAACGTGATTTTTTCATATCAGTGACTGTTTAGATTCATTTCTTTCCGCTGACCCAAACCATATCGTCTCTGCCTTAGTAAAACATATTTATAAATGATATGTGAACCGCAAAAACATAAAATGTGTCCAGAAAATCCCGAATTTGAACGTTATGCCCATTTTGAAAATGTGCCGCAGGCATTTTGACGGTGCCGCAGCCCCATAGAGGTGCCGCAGGCACTTCTTAAAGTATCGGGGCATAGATTTGGCCCAAAACTAACTAAATATCGAATAACTTGCATTCATGCGATTATATATAACATATTCACAAACATTTTCAATACATGTGATGAGTTATCAGATCAAATATTTTAGCAACCGGTTTATCTCCACACTCTTTTTTTAAGATCCGTTTTGATCAGTTTAAACAAACTGTATTTTCCCGAAAACATGCAACTTTTTATAACCTTGTCACGCTGAAATTGGTTTGTTATAGATCAATATATTGATAGCAAAATGGGTTTCTATCTGTGTGTGCGTGTGTATTCTTTTTTCCTTTTTTAGAGGAGCACAATCGATCATTAGTATAAGTCACTAATCTACTTTCCTTGTGTTTTTCTAGGTTGTTCAACTGAAAAGCAGTTTTGTTGAATGATAGATGTAGTCATGCCAATTGAAACGTAAGTATATTTATAGATTAGCTCGATTATGTGCTCCTTTTTTGTCCTGTACCCCAATATCAATTTTCATTCGTTTCAGTCGGGCTAGTTGCACGCGCATGAATTCGGTAAATTTTCTAGCCCGATCGGAACACCAAGGCGCAACTCAGTGTACCAGTCACGTGATCCGGGTAGCCCGGCTTTGTATTATGCCTGTCCTCTGTACGACACATAGGGCACACTTCTTTGTTGTTTGTGTTTTGCAAACAAGTAACTACTACAAACTAATGGAAATATTGAATTGAAACCTATCACATTTCTCAAGGTTTATAAACCTATGTTATAGCATAAAATTCCACAGATACCGATTGAAATTTAGATAGATATTTTAATATTAAATGTTATATTCCCGAATTCGAATAGTCGAGGTTTTGCTGTCTTGTGGCTCTTGTTATAAAAGTTTTGACAATAAGACAGCACGCTAAGGCAACATGGGTTATACCTGTCAACTTATTATCATGATTTATTTTGAGAAAAGATGTCTGCATTTCTGAAATTCATGTTCATTATCTTTTATTTAATGACAATCATAAGAATCATAATGTTTGGGAAATACAGTTTGCTTCAACTGACTAAAGCAATGGTGTAGAGTTTAAGATTACCCGCGAATATAAACCGATTGCTGTTCATACTGTTGTAGAGCCCACATGAGAATAAGTCCATTTAAACATATCGTTTCTGACGGCCTTTTTTTTTGTGTTCTCCCAAATTCTTCGTCAGTAGCAACTTCCGTATACATGATGCATTCTTCACACACGTTATATTCTTATAAACTTTAGTCATCACAATGTCTCAACATCATTGATAGCAACTAGCCTTAAATTTTATAGAAAGACCCACCCAATGTTTATTTAAACGCGATTTAAATGCATTTACTGAGGGTGCTGACACTACATTATCAGGTATAAATTGCTAAACTTTTTGATTGATAACTCGTCGCATGTATTGAAAATGTTTGTGAAAATGATATATAATCGCATGAATGCAAGTTATTCGATATTTGGTTAGTTTTGGGCCAAATCTATGCCCCGATACTTTAAGAAGTGCCTGCGGCACCTCTGTGGGGCTGCGGCACCGTAGAAATGGCTGCGGCACATTTTCAAAACGGGCATAACGTTCATATTCGGGATTTTCTGGACACATTTTATGTTTTTGCAGATCACATATCATTTATAAATATGTTTTACGAAGGCAGAGAAAATGTGGTTAGGGTCAGCGGAAAGAAATGAATCTAAACAGTCACTGATGTGAAAAAATCACGTTTCATTCCCAATATATTTGTCCTTACATTTCTAGGAAATTGATTATTTCCCATAAACTTTAGCATGGATATGTTCATGAGGTACTTCTACACCCCGCTACATTCCCCGATTTTTGAAAAAATGCTATATGCTGTAACAAAATGACAAAAACGAAAAAAATCACTCACCGATCTCGCTAGAATTGTCAACATTGGCGAAATGCCTGCGGTACCGGAAGCGAAGTGCCTTCATTCCTCATCGGCACAGGCGGTGCCGTAGGCACTGTTTAGTACCCGTGTATAAATATGGCATTTTCTGCATCATAACTTTTGATATATTTGACCTTGAACTATGAAACTTAAACAGAATTTAGAGCACCATAATGTGGTTTTGCACACACAATCTCGTTCGGATTTCCTCTGTAACATCAGAGTTATTGTCCCTTAATTGTATAAAAATCCACATATTTGTACATAACAAACTTACCATTTGGTAGATTTTCATTGAATTTCTTTTATTCTTTTCCATGAACATTTATTGTAAACATGTGAAGTTGTGCACACACACCTGGTCACCCCCTTACCTTGGTCACACCCCTGCTCCTCCCCCTCCCCCCTCGCCATATATATATATATATATATATATATAAAAATTGCCATTCCTCACCACAAACCCTTTCGGCGGGGGATACCAATTCATCGAATTTGCTTGTTTTTATAGTATTTTTGGTGTTATCAATTGTTATAATTGGTTCAGGTTGGATGTACAACGCTGAAATTCGACCGTCATTTAAGGAATTAGAAGATGAATTGTCTAAAATGGCTCGTGATCCAGGACGTTATCTTGTTATTCAGGTATTCCCTGTACTGAAATCTATGGTTCTATGACTGCAAATATATAGGGATTAAAAGCTTTGAGTCCACTTATGTATGTTTTATGTATATTCTCTTAGTTCACTTGTTGAAATGTTTCGATTTATTTTGTGTACATACCTGTAATATACACTTACATACATGCATGTAAGTGCATACATATACACATTACTTATATGGTTTTGTTTCAGTAGGGCTGTGTTGCTGGAAATTGTCTTTTCCTTTCTACCATTTTCTATTCCGATTTGTTTTAATTATGCGAGTTGATCTGTCTAGCAAGCACTATACTGTGTCTTCATTGCGTTAGAAATATTTCACAGTGCACTTTTATGTTTCGATTTGTATTTCAGCTGTTTTTATGCCCCCGAAGGGAGGCATATAGTTTTTGAACCGTCTGTCAGTCTGTCGGTCTGTCTGTCCGCAATTTTCGTGTCCGGTCTATATCTTTGTCATCGATGGATGGATTTTCAAATAACTTGGCATGAATGTGTACCACAGTAAGACGACGTGTCGCGCGCAAGACCCAGGTCCGTAGCTCAAAGGTCAAGGTCACACTTAAACGTTAAAGGTCATTTTTCATGATACTGCATTCGTGTCCGGTCCATATCTTTGTCATCGATGGATGGATTTTCAAATAACTTGGCATGAATGTGTTCCACAGTAAGACGACGTGTCGCGCGCAAGACCCAGGTCCGTAGCTCAAAGGTCAAGGTCACACTTAGACGTTAAAGGTCATTTTTATGATAGTGCATTCGTGTCCGGTCCATATCTTTGTCATCCATAAATGAATTTTCAGATAACTTGACATGAATGTGTACCACAGTAAGACGACGTGTCGCACGCAAGACCCAGGTCCGTAGCTCAAAGGTCAAGGTCACACTTAGACGTTAAAGGTCATATTTCATGATAGTGCATTGATGGGCGTGTTCGGTCCATATCTTTGTCATTCATGCATGGATTTTAAAATTATTGGGCATGAATGTGTACCACAGTAAGACGACATGTCGCGCGCAAGACCCAGGTCCGTATGTCAAAGGTCCTAAACTCTAACATCGGCCATAACTATTCATTCAAAGTGCCACCGGGGGCATGTGTCATCCTCTTGTTTTTTTTTATTTTCATCTCTTTTTTTTTCTTTTTTTCTTTTTCTTTTCTTGTTGTTTTGTTTGTATATGCATGTCTCTACGCGTTTATTTCATCCTAGTATAAAATGAACGATTATCTCGAGAATATTTCAATTTTCAATTATTTGATCATATATAACCCTTATTTTGTGTCATTTTCCAGCATGTGAATCATTGTAGTGTTGCCACAATCTAAAGTATTTAAATGTTTGTTTAAGACCGGTGTCATCCTTTTGTTTAGTTCTAATTTTGTATAAATTATTATCATTTTCAGATAACTCACTGAATTTGTTACATATGCATTATTCGCCCTGTGCCGTTTGACTTTTTATCTCCATTACTAAGCAAAATATGGTATCGTTGAAAGTCTAGGAGGAGATTTCCGGACTATGTCAGTGTCCACTATCCAATAATTTCGCAGTACATAATTATGCAAGTTTAGACACCAACTATTTTCTAAAGTTATCACATTTTTAATACTTAAATTAATAACATTCAAGGTCAACTCTTATTTACGGATTTAAAAAAAAAAAAAGAAGATCGAACCAAAAAAATATTGCCGGGAAACTTTTATTTTAGGGAGATGAAATGATGAAGACACCGACTCATCAGGACGTCTTTAATGACTTAGATCTGGAAATGAACGCATGCGCAGAGGGGCCAGAGAAACTAATTACGGCTGATGACTACATAAAACATGAATCTACTGTTCAGCAACATGAGGAACGTGATGCGGTAATAGAAAAAAAAATCTACTTGATACAGTCAAATTGAGAAAAATATTGTTTCGAACTCAACTACAGAAAAAATAAAGAGGTTGACCCGCATGAGAAGGACTAGAAAATGTTTTTATCAAAGCATTTATTTCGCGTAGATGGACTATCTGAAGACTAAGGCGGGCGATAGCACGCGCCTGTGCTTCGACGTCCGTGTTGGTAAAAGTGTTTCAGAAATCTGATATCTTTTCCGTATTTAAGATAATCAGTTTATACTTAGAGTGAAAATGTACTGTACATCAGTATGACAAGCCGTAATATTTACAAATATTTACAGAGTTTTGCCCTTTTACACGTTAGCACTTTAATTATACACTTAACAAAATTCCTAATTGGTCAGTTTATATTGTATTACTATTTTGTTAATAATGCATATATTTACAAGAAATTTCACATACCGACATTTGAATAGGTACTGCAGCTAATTATTGATTTATTTTTGGCCGACTCACGGCCAGCGTAACCGCATTAGGCGTTTTGACCAATATTGCATATTTTGCACGTGCAGGGCATGCGCACCATTATGCACTTGTTAGTGATCATTTTTGGCATTACTTACGAAAGTCCTACTAGAAAAACACATATCATTGTGAAATTGACACAAGAGAAACGCGCCCGGACTGTCGGAATTTTACAACAAAACTCAAATCCGGTCACTTTAATGAATTGTCCATGGGTTAACTTTTGCCAAAAGAGCGCGGATTGTAGATAACCAACGATTGAAGGTTCTTGTAAACGGAAATAAGGTTAAAAATGGAAATAACCACCAAAGTAACAGCTATAAATAAATTATATCAAAATTCTTATGAAATTGCAAAAATAATTACACACGTGTCGTAAATGTGTCCCGGCTAGCAACATTCCGACAACTCGATCGCGTTGCTTTTGTGTCAATTTCACCATGATATGTGTTTTACTAGTAGGACTTTCGTCAATAATGCCAAAAGTGTAAACGAACACGTGCATGTTGGTGCACATGCCCTGCACATGCAAAATATGTAATGTTAGTCAAAACGCCTAATGCGGTTACTTTGGCTGTGAGTCGCCAAAAATAAATCAATAGTTAGCTGCAGTACCTATTCAAATGGCAGTATGTGAAATTTCGTGTGAATACATGCATTATTAACAAAATAGTAATACAATATAAACTGACCAGTTAGGAATTTTGTTGAGTGTAGTTTTTCAAAGAGTAAAAAACTTACAGTTCAAGATACCCCATTATGGGTTAAAACTTCACACTTGATGTTATAAATAATGGTGTGGCATCGAGTCCCATAACGCTTTCATGATATTTAACAAATGATCCCTTCTCAGAAGTTTTTCCTTCTTTGTTTTAGGTTAAATACCGTTTTTTAATAGTATTTCAGTTATGTAGCGGCGAGCAATTAATCTAGCCAGTGTTCCTGGGTTCTTTACCAGTACAAACCTGTTCTCTGCAAGTAACTGCCAACTCCCACACATGAATTTGAGGTGGAGGACAGTTGATTTCAGACACAATGTCTTTAATCAAATCGTCACGCAGAACACTTGCCCTGCCCGGGGATCGAACTCGCGACCCTGCGATCCGTAGATCTGTGCGTTACCTATTGAGCTAAGCGGACGGGCTGTTCTCGAAAATATAGGTTGAAGTTTCACGTACAAAGTGATCTCCAAATTCAATGCAGATACTAATTGAAACATAATACAAATTACTGGGTTGGAGAAAAATCTGCATTTTAAACTTGGCCACGTAATGCCCCTTTGTGGACTTGGAACATGCAGGATAAAGATTTGAAAAGATGTATCATCAAAATTAATGTAGATATTTTGTTGAAACTTCACACAGGAATGGGTGCAGGTGAACACGATCACAGCATTATGTCACATCAAGTCGCATCGCTTAGATGAGAAGCTCTTGCTTGATATGCAAGGCCGAGATGTTCGCACATTGATTAACATCTTGTGTTCTTGTTTCTTACCTATAGCACACGCATTTCTTTAAACTATCTTTATTAGCTTCAGACCGTTTTAGAAAAATTGATTTATTGTGTAATGTTTGAGCGTGCTAAAATCTTTCCCTTTTAAACAGTTTTAACTTAAGTTCGGACCACACAGTAGGTCAAGCCCTAACGCTCGAAAATATTCATTATGATAAATGTTTTAAAGACAAAGAATAATAACTAATATGACTTGTAAACTGGGCCTAAGCAGGAGACAGACTCAATGGAATGATCAAAAACTTTTTTTTTCAAGGTACTTTATGTCAGTGCCAATAATAAAAATATTAAAATAAAACGTCGTGGCTGAAATATGTTGATTTCAAATAGCAAGGATAATAGGGCCATTCCATGAGAAAACCTGTATTAGTGACATGATATAACTATTGTATAAATTAGTAGTGTAAAATACTGAAAAATCGCTGTTTTTCTTATGTTGCTCCAGAAACTAGAAACTAATATATTGTAATTGTGTCATCTAAGACAAATCAAATTCTACCATATTTTTCATATAAATGTTGTTTCTGTTGTCATGGCAACGGAAATTCCAAAGCACCTATGCGTCGTGAAAATATAGGGGTGTATAGATAAAAGGCTCGTGATGAAACTAAAAATACACGGTTCAGTTATTTTTCAGTAAAATCGCTTTAAACTGTTCCTAAATATTCAAATGTATGATGTTAAGAAAGAGTTACGCATAATTTGTTCCATTAATGACTTGAAAAATACAGGGCATGCACAACGACGTCATACCGCTTTCATGACGTTCTTAACGTCACGTCTCAAAATACCCTCAGTGACTAACTTAAAAACATTGTAGCTCTTAAGTTAGTGAAGATAATCACTTCAAATTTTCGGACTTGAAAGATAAAAGAATGTTCTTTATGAATATGTTATTATCTCAATTTTGTCACTAATACGGGTTTTCTGATGCTCATACAGATTTACCTGTCTAGTAACGAGAATATTAAATAGAGCTCGTTGCTTGATCTTAAATATTTAAATTTTTGGACGGGGATTCACATGCTTGGCTCGAAAATAATTTTAAAAGATAACATTTTGAGTCAATGGCAAGTGTATTGGAAATAATTAAGCAGAACAAATGAGTCAGACACTGCTATGTTTCATCAGAAACACGAAAGCTATCGTCAATTTTCGAAGACACTGGCAAGATAAAAAGCGGAAATACGTTGTGTACGGTGTAAACCAGTAAAAGAAATCTAGCTGAATGCACGAAATCTGCCTATAAATGCGTAAGTGACAAGGGTTTTATCAAAATGTGCAGATCTCGGATAAACCAATCGGATTGCTTAATGAATGAGTATTAGAAATGTAAAAATATATCAACATGTCCATCAGACTTAAAAGTCCATCATTTTCTCATTCAGGACTATGAATTAATAAATCTGTTTGCTGTTAATCTGATGACGAAAGTCTGACTGATGTCCTAATTTGCAATTTCTCAAATTTGTATTGCTTATTACTAATACATGTTTTAAATCACAAATAAAACAAATAAAAAGAGGGCATGCACCTCAGTTTTCTAGATGTTAAAGAATATGAACTGTCAAATACTACGAATATTATAGAAAATATGTACATTTTGTCATATTTTGTTATTCGAAGAACTGTAATGTAACTGATTGTTGTTATTATTTAATTTAAGACCACCAGTACTCCAGCTGAGGTTGACATTCATTTAGACGCAGATGGATACTTGAAAACCATACCAGAACCTCACGTCTACTTGGACTTGGAAGGCAATGGTTAATGTTTCATTTATTTTGTTAGCTGAATTTGTAGATACACTGGACGTAAAACAAGATCCGTATTAGAATAATGAACGAACTTAGATAAAACAAAAAAACGTCATGAAAACATACACTGAAATGGAGAAGAGCTGTAATACTTTTTGTGAAAAGAATAAAATAAGGAAGCTTCCTAATGGATGACTGGTGGTTCTACTTGTGTCTGTGTGACGTTACACCAAACATATAAAGAAGTAAAAATATGTTTAAAGTATTTTTTTTTAAAGAAGATTGGTGTTCTCTCCAAATGTCTTCCATACAAAATCGTTATAACTACTAACTAACGCATAATTTTATATTAACAACCTGTAAGTGAGTTACACATACTTTATTACAATATAGCATTGCTTCAACGGTGTTGAATTTGATGTTATTTGGCGTTACGGTATAAAACATCTATTGCAGATTCTGAATACGTCGAAATGGTAAAACGGCCTTTTACGATGGATCGCCGAAATGTCAATAAAAGACGTCTTCTGAAGTCCGAATATGAGTCTGCAGGTTCTTTGAAGTCCGAATATGAGTCTGCAGGTTCATTGAAACCTGATTATGAGTTTGCAGGTTCTTTGAAGTCGGAATATGAGTCTGCAGGTTCATTGAAATCTGAATATGAGTTTGCAGGTTCTTTGAAGTCCGAGCATGCGCATGCAGACAAGGCAGTACCCGAGGATATAGAGCTGCAGCTGAATTCGGCATCTACAAGCCACTCGGATAAGGAATAGATGATAATAGGAAAAAATCCATTGACTCTTTTAAAACAGTTTTAATCACTGTACTTTTATTAAGAATGTGAGACTGACATAATGACTATTAAGTACATTTGATGTCATTTTATAACTTTATAGTTAACCCTTTTAATCTGACAACACATTTGAAATTCTCAGTTTCTGACAGGAATGTTAAATATAGATGAAGCTAGTCACCAGTTCAGTATTTCTTAGACATATTAATGCATTTAATTGGAACTTCACACACAACGTTAGAACTAAATGCAATTTCATACAAAGTTCTATAGCTCTGCCTTTTATATTTGCAAAATAATTCCATCCGCTTTAAGGCTGAAGTGTGTCGAAATATATAAATAGAAAATGTAAATTCCCATCTGTATTTCTTTGCGTGCATCTGACTGAAACACTTAGTAAACCTATGAAATAATAATGTAAGTTTAAACATCAAGTTTTGTAATTCTGTGGTCTATTTTTACATTTTTTTCACATTTTGTACTTGTTATATTGGAACTTCTCACACTCAGCTCAATGCATTCATGAAGTTTACGCAAGTCCCTCAGTCCTTCCAGAATTTTGTACAAAACTGTGTACTTGTCTGTTTTCATAATTACGATGCTGAACAGAAGGTTACGCCATAACAATATACAAGAATAAGGGAAATATTAAAGCATCAAACCCAACACACTTGTCAGTTGCTTTGGAAAATTATTAGCTACTATTTCTATTATCGATTAAACAAATTTACTCATGACACATATTTAATAGCAAATTACCAAGCAGGATTTAGAACGATCCACTCAACGACAGATAACTTATTTGTTATAACATGTCTTTTAGATATATATGGCGTGCAAAAGTAAAAACTGCCGTGTGTGTTTATTGTATTTAAATAGGCTTTTGATACTGTATGGCGGCAAGGTATTTTGACAAAGCTTTTGAACTGTAATATAATTATTAAGTGATTTAAGGTATTGGACCCATAATAGAGTACCTCCTTTTTGAAGAGTATTCAATTCCTACCATAAACCTACTTTGACTGCAATTTTCAGGGGGTGGGGGGGGGGGCGTAGGTTCAAGCCCCACTGGGACCAAAATTTTTTCCCCATATTTTCCTTTTTTTCTAGTAAGTTTTTACTTCTTTCAAGACTTATTATGAATGCATTGTATAAAAGTGGAAAATTTTCATTATATAAGCGATTTCGTGCTGTTCAAAGTGAATTTACATCTGAATCAGGAGGAGTAGAGTTAGACATCTTTAAAAATACTGAGTTACATGAGGTACAAGTTCTCTATTTTTACTTCATTCTTTAGATTACATACTGTGGAAGAAATGCAGGTAGGTTTTACTTCTGCCTCAAGGTTATTTTTGAATGTAGTGAGCAAAATTCAAAACAGACCTACAGGATTCGACCTTAATTTTCAATGTTGGAGTTAGAATTCTGTCTCATTAAATCTGTTTATTTGAGGCACACTTGAAAAAAAAATATATTTACAGTTTTATTTTGTGTTTTACAATTGTTTAACAATAGATTGAAGTTTATTTTATCAAAATTAATGCTGTAATGAATTTTCTGCAAACGTTTTAGATAGTGGCCATCACATTGAAATTTGTCTCTACTTTAGTTTGAGGAAATACCATAAATTATACAAAATTTACAAAAAACGGCACGGTAAAAGTTGTTTAAAATTTGCAACACAGTGCAAAACATGGTCAGCCTTAAGAATATACCAAGCAAAAGCCATTTTTAAACATTACTATTAGGGGTCCAATACCTCAATATTATCTAAAACACGTATCTTGAAATTAAATCAAGAATAGGGACAAACATACTAGAATATTCTCGGTTTTCCCCTTGTATGAACGGTGTTAGACAAGGCAAGGTAAACATTTTTCTCCTCTATGTGAAAACAGCGCTGACCTTAAGAAAAGTTTAAATGTATTTGAGGATTGAAGGGACTGACCTTCAGATTTTTGCTAAAAATGATCTTTCTTTGAATTGAAGTTTGGTCATATCATGAGCATTAGAATATGAGTTTTTGTTTCTAATCTATCTTAAAAATGCCAAATCAAGAAAAAAAAACGATGCCCACGTCGGGAAACGAACACGGGCTGCCGTGGCAATACAAACTTCTCCGCTGTCTTTACCAATACCGCCACGGAGGATTATGTAATTGACACATTAGATATCGAAATTTATAATTGAGTCAGTTTACCTCGACTAAAGCGTTACAAACGTTTTTCGATTTTCATTGCAACGATTAGTAAAAACAACTAATTCTCATGTGTTTCCATAACATATAGTCTATCAGTAATTAAGTTTCAAAGCTTTCATAAGAAATATAGCATTAGTTTCCTAATACATATTTTTTTTCTTGTTTTGTTGTCCTACTATATTGAGGTCAGTGCCTTAATGTCAGCAGTAGAAACTAGAAGTCAATACACAAAAAGAACTAAAGATCTTGTCTCTGGCTCAAGGAGTAAAACATATAGAAATCTTTTCAAATTTAAAGATAATAAAAGAATATAAATATCTCGGTATCTATTTATCAAAAAGTATAAGTATCATTAGAACTAAACATTACATTGCAGAACAGGTAAATATGGCCATGTTCTCAAGAAGACAATACGCCTTAATTTAACATTGATCTGCATGTCGATCTGCATAATAAAGATATTAAACATATTTAGTTATACGGGTGTGAGATATGAGGCTTTTCGAATAATAAAGACATTGAAACGGTACAGCCAAAAAATAAAATGGCCATCTGAAAAAGTCAACAACATGACTAATGGTAGATGTAGAACTAGATGTCACACCCTTACAACTAGACATTAATATTAGAATGATAAGTACCTGAGTAAACCAACTTATAGCACAAGAAATAGGTTATCTTATACAGGAACACGAAAAATTAAATTTAGAATGGTTAATCTATATATTCTATAAGTATTTAGTAACGTAAAATAGGTTTGGAACTATATGGAATAAACATACTGAAAGGAATAGGAAATGGTTTCTAGTGATTTTAAAGCAAAAGATTAATGATCAATATAGATCTATACAAAAAATGAAAAATATATCAGAATCAACAAGCAGCTATAATCATAAACTATTTAAGGACAATTTTAGAAAGAAGAACTATTTTCATTTATTACCAAACTGTATGTATAGAGAATATTGTGATTTAAATTAAGTGAGTCAAAGAAGTTATAAAAATCGAGGCTCTGTCGAGGCTTTTTATGTTTTCATAGACGAACTTAATAAATTTAGATTTATAAGACAGTATCCTAATGTTCTATTTATCCTACCTTCTGATCTAAAATCATTCTTTAATGAAAGTTCAAAATTTACAACTAGATCTGAGTCTGCCTTGCATAGAAATTTAAAAATTAATACGCCCACCAAATTACACAAATATGTCTATAAAATCCCAAATATTATAACATAAAAGCTGAAAAAAAAAGACTAACCTTGTTTTGTTTTGTACCCGACCTCTCTGTTCTGCTGAACATGAATGAATAATTTTAATTTGCTACCAACTGAGGTTGCGCCCGAGGTTCAGTTGCAAGTCGGATGTACCCATTTTCATCACGCAAACGTTAGACGTGACATATACACACGCCATAACGCCGCTTGACAGAAAAAATAGGCAAACCGTTTCCTCAATGGTTTTATTCAATAACAGTCCATTCCAAATGCAATATATTCCTTGATTTAAGTGCCTGAACCCAAACGCTGTACACGAGTCATTTTTCCGTTTTCTCCGAGTGTTTCCGTTATAAAAGCTTTTTGTGGTAATTGCAAATAAGGTATGCATACGCTATACATTTGTGACATGGTCTCACGTACCTAATAAAAGCGCGTTTATAAAATAATTGCATACATATGTCTTTTGGCAGTTATTTTTAAAAGCAAGATGGAGTCGTTTTAAAAAAGAAATCCAAAAAGTAGTCCGCCAAGCTTTATCAAATCACTGACCAGATAAAGCCAAATTTATCATACCCCTTGGTTTTTGCCTTTATTTTGCATGAAGGTAGGATAAAAAAAATAACAGCTTAACAAACTCCCATTTGAAATTGGTAGGTCGACAGGGTTACCATTAGCTGAAAGGAAATGTGGACAATGTGATCTAAATGAACTAGGATAACTGTACAAATGTATATCTATTCGAAACTCAAACATAATAAAATGTTCTCAACTCTTAAGCAGTGGTAATAAATGTGAATTATTAAGACCATGTAAGTTTTTGGATCATGTTATGAAAACTGTAAAAAATACCCTTCAGGTTATTGAGAAACCAGTATCAAGTTTTAAACATGTTTTTTATACAGTGACATTTGATCAGTGTTGAATTTTGTATGGTGTATTTGTGTTTTATAAGTTTGAGTAAATGTGACAATAGTTTAGTCTGTAGTGTATAATGATAATTAGAAAATAACTAACCAGTATATGTATGTTTTTCTATCATCACTGTATGTAAATTAATTTTATCATTCTATGCTTCTACTTTTATTATCAAATGTATATGTGATAGTTATTATGTATTGCAATAGTGGACGCAACTTGACCCCGATGGTTGATCTTTGCATTATAATACATAATGAGGCACAACCTATTATTGAAAAGGAGTGTGCGTAAAACACGAGCTGCACGAGAAAACAAGAAAATATAAATTTGTGTAAATATAAATTAGTGTATTGGAAAGTTTTAAAGGATCAAATGTAAGTATATATACTAATAAACTTTGATAATGTGGCAGTTTAGTCCAATAAGTCAAGAGGTGTTCAAAGATAATCCGTCATAACATTATCTTGAGGATATATTGCAAAGTAATTATTATGTCTCCCCCTCCCCCCTCTGGGGGAGACATATTGTTTTTGCACTGTCCGTCCGTCCGTCCCACTTCATTTCCGAGCAATAACTGGAGAACCATTTGACCTAGAACCTTCAAACTTCATAGGGTTGTAGGGCTGCTGGAGTAGACGACCCCTATTGTTTTTGGGGTCACTCCATCAAAGGTCAAGGTCATAGGGGCCTGAACATTGAAAACCATTTCCGATCAATAACTAGAGAACCACTTGACCCAGAATGTTGAAACTTCATAGGATGATTGGTCATGAAGAGTAGATGACCCCTATTGATTTTGGGGTGACTCCGTCAAAGGTCAAGGTCACAGGGGCCTGAACATTGAAAACAATTTCCGATCAATAACTAGAGAACCACTTGACCCAGAATGTTGAAACTTCATAGGATGATTGGGCATGAAGAGTAGATGACCCTTATTGATTTTGGGATCACTCCGTCAAAGGTCAAGGTCACAGGGGCCTGAACATTGAAAACCATTTCCGATCAATAACTAGAGAACCACTTGACCCAGAATGTTGAAACTTCATAGGATGATTGGTCATGAAGAGTAAATGACTCCTATTGATTTTGAGGTCACTCCGTCAAAGGTCAAGGTCACAGGGGCCTGAACATTGAAAACCATTTCCGATCAATAACTAGAGAACCACTTGACCTAGAATGTTGAAACATCATAGGATGATTGGTCATGAAGAGTAGATGACCCCTATTGATTTTGGGGTTACTCCATCAAAGGTCAAGGTCACAGGGGCCTGAACATTGAAAACCATTTCCGATCAATAACTAGAGAACCACTTGACCCAGAATGTTGAAACTTCATAGGATGATTGTACATGCAAAGTAGATGACCTCTATTGAATTTGGGCTGACTCCGTTAAAGGTCAAGGTCACAGGGGCCTGAACATTGAAAACTATTTCCGGTCAATAACTTGAGAACCACTTGACCAAGAATGTTGAAACTTAATAGGATGATTAGTCATGCAGAGTAGATGACCCCTAACGATTTTGGGGTCACTCTGTTAAAGGTCAAGGTCACAGGGGCCCGAACATTGAAAACCATTTCCGGTCAGTAACTTGAGAACCACTTGACCCAGAATGATGAAACTTCATAGGATGATTGATCATGCAGAGTAGATGACCCCTAAGGATTTTGGGGTCACACTGTTAAAGGTCAAGGTCACAGGGGCCTGAACATGGAAAACCATTTCCAATCAATAACTTGAGAACCTCTGGACCCAGAATTTTGAAACTTCATAGGATGATTGTTCATGACTCCTATTGTTTTTGGGGTCACTCCGTTAAAGGTCAAGGTCACAGGGGCCTGAACATTGATAAGCAGTTCCGATCAATAACTTGAGAACCACTTGACCCAGAATGTTGAAACTTCATAGGATGATTGAACATGCAGAATAGATGACTCCTATTGATTTAGGGGTCAGTCTATTAAAGGTCAAGGTCACAGTGGCCTGTTCATGTAAAATCATTTTTTGGAAATAACTTGAGAACCACTTGACCTAGAATGTTGAAACTTAATAGGATGATTGGACATGCAGAGTAGATGACCCCTATTTATTTTGCGGTCACTTGATCAAAGGTCAAGGTCACAGGAGCCTGAACAGTGACTTGAGAACCACTAGGCCAAGAGTGTTGAAATTTAGCGGGATGACTGGACATGCCAAGTAGATGATCCCTATTGCAGCCAACCATCAGTGTCTCTTTGTCTTTCGCTCCTGACCCCTATTGACTTCTTGCCTATGGGACTTTGCATTGGGGGAGACATGAGCTTTTTTACAAAAGCATTTTCTAGTTAGTACCTGTATTTGAAAATAAACAGTGTCGATTGTATTGAGGTCAACTGCCACATTATCAAAGTTTATTAGTACTTTGATACTGCACCGTAAACAAACTAATTTCATATAAATAAACACGGCTACCCTTGACTTCTATAATGAAATAATCTATATGAATAATCAACCTAAGGTCAACCATCGCGGTCTAGTTGCGACTACTGTACAAACTTGCATTGTTGTCATTTGTCTGTTATCCCTTTACTCCATAGATACGCTTTTTACCACCTCTATCCATTCCCTGATAGATACCCTTTTTACCACCTCTATCCATTCCCTGATAGATACTCTTTTTGACGCCTTCAAGTTTAAAAGCAAATTATGAATAAAGTACAACATCAAGGAATCCCACAAAAGCATTTTTGTAAAGTTTAAACCATGTACAAATGATATCTGTCAAAAAATATATGGTTTATATTTGATTTTTAATGGTAATTTAAACCTGAAATGAGGTAGTGTATTTGTGGAAAATTACCGTGAGGAAAGTTTCATCTTGAGCTAAAATTAGCCTGATTAAGGCTAATTATACCCCCAAGTTTATCTTTACAAATTATGAATTTGTGTAGTACTTATTTGTACAAATTGTGAATTTGTGCAAGCTAAAAATAGTACTGTATTTTTTTTTTAGGTTTCCGCATTTCCCAGGTGATTTAGAAAGCGGAACTTTTTTTTTTCAATGGACTTATATAAAAAATATACACTTTATGATAGATTAAAAAAGTAACTGTTGCAAATACATATTGGTCTGATTTACCCTGAAGACAAATTAACCTGCTGCACTAAGGAATTTTATGACATATGTCTGTATATTACCTATCAGTGTGGGGTATGGTTGATTGGGGTGATCTTTGGATAACTGGCGTGTGCTATGGATAATTGTAGGCAACTTTGAAGTTAATCCAATTAAGAAATTTTACTGATAAGTGTTTTTATAAGCTGATAAAATTGCTTTTGATCAATTATTCTTATAAAAACATTATGTAACTAATTATACCTGGGGAAAACTTAACAAACCTGAGGGTGTCAAATATGCAAATTAATCATACAAATTACAAGACTTGGTAAAAAAAATTAAAAAGCTGATTATAATTTGCATGGGAAAATAAAAATGCAGAATTTCTTAAAAACATATTTAAAAAAAAAGAGAATCAGATAAAAAAATAACAATACTGTCATAAATACTAATAAAAAGGAAAACAAAAATAAGTTGGCAGTAACAAATGTGTTTTTCTTTCTTTTTATTACTTTTTAAAAGCCCTTGACTTGATAAATCCTTGAAGAAATCCCTTTTTAGCCAGCCTTTGTCTTGAATCTAATAAAATAATTTTATTTACACCAGAAATATTTTCAAAATAATATTAAATATGTAAAAATGCAGAAATAAATAAGTACCATCAATAGAAAAGTAACTAAAATTATTATAGAAAAGTATACTAATGGGTTTAAAGCTTTGTATGTCAAGAAATATTTATCACACTTTTATGTAAAATGTACCATTAGAAAGAAAATTTAATTGTGAAAAAACTTTATGTTGGTTACTAAGTGTTTAAAACAATATTAAATATAGTAATATTGAATTGAATAACACAGGTATAAATTCTGCATTTTTTTCCAAATATCCAGTATGGAGATAGTGTACTGATTATCAGTAAAGCTGTATGGATATGATAAGCCTAATTAGGCTTAATGTATATGGAGTAAAGGGTTATACAATGTATGTCAAGTATACTTAACATCATTAAACTTTAGCCAGTTGAAGTGATTTTGCCTTTGCGACCAGTGCAGATCAAGATCAGCCTGCATTTTCGTCCTTGCAGGCTAATCATGGTCTGCACTGTTTGCTACTCAGTCAGTCAATTATCAGTGCAACTCTCTGATTTACAAGTGGTACCTCCCAAATTTAACGATAGACCAATCCATTTTAGAAATATAACAAGGTAAAGGTTAAAGCTATGCAATGATATTTTAATACAGAATGGTTGGACCAAACATACTAAAAGTATACAAATATTTGCAAAGGTTCATTACATATTAGTTTGTATGGACATAGCACATGTAATGTACATATATCTTGTGTATCATGTTTACAATAAGTAAGTAAAAATCTAATGAAGTAGACATCCATCTGTATGAAAGTCTTTTTAAGGTATCCGATCCACAAATAAGCAAGTTCTGTATAACAGTGCTATATAAATATATCAAATATTGATGCCTGGTAACCTCATATAATTTTGGTATCATTTGAAAGTATATCATCTACTGAAAAAGAAAATATAAATTACATGATAAAAATATGTTATAGAATTTTTATTTTTTTACTTTATAGTCTTCAATGAAACTTCAACAGAAATCCAGTTGTTACAGTGTAAGATTTATCATTTTGCGGTCATAAAACATGACTGTAATTATTCTTGCATATCATTTATGGTCATCCTATTTATTAAATCTTGTTCAGCAGACACAACTCTTTCAAATGATACAAAAAAATCATGGGGTCACCAGGCATCGAAATTTACCTATTTGTGGGTCGGATACCTTAATTTCGTTTCGAAAATGAGTGTTTTATTCTTGCAGCAATGCCACTTTGAATATATACTGGAGTTATACTTTCCATACAATATGCTAGTTAAATAACAGCATATTATCAAATGGAATTTTATACCATTAATACAATATATCAGCACAGATGAACTGACCAATCACATGTAGATAATACAATATATCTGAACACATGTAATGGCAGTTACAGAGCAATAACACAGCATATTAGAGTATATGTACCGCAAATTAAACAAACAATACAAGATATTTTAATAAAATGCGATCTGTGCAAAACAGATCCTTTAGAAGCATAAAACGCAACCAAAAGCATAATAGCAATTATAATAGCAGAGTCGGGTCATGAGAGATAATGAAATGTGCAACACCCCTCACGCCCACAAGAATCGGCTTAAGCGGAATTCTGTTAAAGAAGTATTAATGTTTTCCATGATCACAAAGGACCAGAATATATTACAACACCAAATACGGAGAGACCTTTTACAGCCGCCACACGGCACTTAAAGACCACTGTTGTGATAGTTAAACGATAGTTAATACATGTAGTGGTAATTACTTCTACATACCAAACAACATGCGTGAATATATGCATATTTGAACATATGTACTTCTGCCAATAACATTACGTATGTTAATACATCTATTACATATCATGTTTAGATGATTCTAGGAGTGCAATAATCACCAATAATCTCCATCACCGCAATTGTCCCCTAAAATTAAACCTCACCCCATCCCGTCCGACAAAAAGCACGTTTATATTATTGTGCCGTAGTATATTCGATTGCAAGGATGAGGTCGGTAGGTCAAGGGTCAATATATAAGCAAGGTCAAGTCAGCCCGTCGTGATTTGTGTCCAGAGCATTACTTGAAAATAATTTAAGAAATTGATGGCTTGAATCTAGGCATATAACTTGGTGGCGATGAACCTGCTTGGTAGGTCATAGTTCAAGGTCCACTCTTAATCATTGTATTTTAGGGTCTGGAGAACAACCTCAATACTATTCAAGGTATTGACTTTAAACTGGGAGCATAGACTGCTGGTGATGAGACGATCTGAAAAAATACAAAACTCTATATTATTACCTTATCCCGCTTCGCACACTTTAACCGTTCCCCATCCGTCCTCCAACACAAAAATAAAACTAATCACTTTATGTTGTTTGTGTCTTAGTACTCCATCTACGCTGCCGAACAAAATCCCCAAACACACATCAAGCGCAATAGTACATCCCCTTCGACCGCACACCCAAAAGAAAATTCTGATCATTGACAAGAACTTTGAGCATATATTGCCCCTCTTTGTAGAGCTGTTGGTCATAGAACACTCAAATTAGAATTATTTGGGGAAAACTCAAAAAAAAAATGAATTCAAATTTCAGTGAAAAGTTTCACATGCGCCAATTTACGAAAAGCTGCTCTGGGTACCTGCAAATACTCGTGATGTATCTTCGATGATGTCAATTCGTAGACGATTGATACATTTGTAATAAAATACAATAATCTCAACAATAATTCTTTGCTTAAAGAAATCCATCAATTGCTGCATCCAGAGGTTCTGAAGCAAAATCAAGCCCTTACACAGTAAATCCGTTATGATGTACCCATATGTTAAGGGTGTTGCTGCATGTAGAGTAAGAGCCTACTAGCTCACTTTGTGAAAAGAAAAATGTTCAATACCTCAAAAATTAGCCATAGTCAGTACCTGGTTTATCTGATTCTTTATTCGCGGTATGCTTTCTGTATCTATGAAGCTTGAATAATATATCTTGCCAAAAGAAGAAATGATCCATTATATAAAATCTGAAAAGTAGATTCCTCGGAAGAACCGAGAACAAGGCACACAGTGAAAATTGCAGACTCGGTTTGATTGAGTCTGTTCATGAACAGTAATGGGAAACGCCTCCTAGCACCGCCTTAAGCAGTATTCAATATTCAAATCTAAATGAGTTGAAATCAATGATCCCGAAGGAGCAGAGAACATAACAACACTGAGATGAAGTCGGTGGATGGGTCTTATTGTTGGCACTTTCTTTGTGGTAATCTGAAATGTTTGACTAAATTCTAGTACTACTTTTTTCATTTTTCACAACAGATAAGATACAACATGCTTGCTTTTATACGTTTTAGATGTACTGGTTATCTGATTTAAGAAGCCTTTCCTTGATGATACGATCATTGTTCAAATGATGTCATGTCATTGGACGCAATTAATGATCTAACTGCGTACTTATATATATATTTCAGAATGTGATGGTCTTTCATAGTCTGAATTTAATATACATAGTAAGAATATAGAGGACTTTCGGGACTGTAAGATTATGAAAGGAAACCTGAAATTTTTGAAAGTCTCTTGATGGGTATGTCCGTGTTTTATAATTAATGGAGATACTGTGTAAGACATCTTTCAGCTCAGTCGAAAGAGTCACCCAATTTGACGGAATATTTTCTTAATATGTACACAGCTGGCTCCATTCGGTTTTCCATAAATGCAAATGTTTGGAGACATGATAAATATCGTATATTTTGTGTCTACATATTGCACTGTAGATGCCTTATAACTCATGGTACGATTTCGTTTACGAGCTTAGTAAATCTGCATAGGCAGACGGGTAGAGCACCGATAAGTTATAAAATAAAAAATGTAAAGCCAAAATACTTATTATCACTGTTCATATGGTTTTAGTTTGTTTTGCATTCTGTCTGCATAGGCAGCCGGGTAGAGGATTGTAAAATTATATAATAAAAATGAAATAAAGTTAAGTAAGGCGAAAAGTACTTATTATCACTGTTCGTATGGTTTTAGTTTGTTTTGCAGTCTTTCAAAATCTGCAAGCTCCTATCGCACGCCAGATAAAACCACATTTTCTATTTGCCTATCTTCAAACTGGTCAGTTTTAGGACTTTAAGCACTTGTTGGCGAGCTAAGCCTAAGGAATACGAAATTAGTCCTCTCTTGGCATATAGTTGGACGAATGCAAAGTGCGACAGATGGGTTAGCAACGTTTCGTTAATAACATTTGAATTATATATCTTTCAGCACGGTTTCTGAGCAGTTCGCTTTCAGAAAATCGCTGGTTTGTGTCCTGTATCTATGGGCGGCGGTAACCGCCAAAGTTAGTAAATATACAATCCATTCCTAAACAAGTCAGTCAGTGCAGTGCATTTCAACGGCGTCTAATCTAAAACTCCACCCCGTCCACTATATTTGCATTCAGCGCATAGCATTTTGAGACCGTTTAACACAAAACTTCATTCCATATATTTATGAGCAGATATTGCTTTTGAAACATACGTAGATCGTGAATTAAGTACGGTATTCACTGAATTTTTTGAGTCTTCACATTGTCGCGGGTATCATCAGACTTTAGAATGCACCATTCGTAAATATCATTCATCATCACCATCATCATCATCATCATTGCCTCTTCCCGGCATCGTTACCTAATCATCAACCAAACGTACTGCGAGTACAAAGGAGTGACGTCATGGCAATGTTTTAATACAGTATTAGTTGTAAACATAGAAATATCTAAATAGAAATATTCAAATAGTTTGCGTTTAGAATGTATGACAGCTGCCTGTCAGTTTCAGAAAGGATAGAATATTGGCATAAACTGTTTTAAACAATTCTTTCAAAGATCGAACTTTAAATTATCCACTGCACAGTAGGATGAAGTCCACTCAATTTAATAAAATTGGTTAATGGTAAGTGGTTCTTGAAATAGCATAGATGCGGGTTTTTCTATTGAATGAGTTTGAAGCGAGAACGAACAGCATTCTTCCTTCGAACAGAATTGTACCTTTGGTGTCATCCATCTAAATCGGGTTTAACTACATATACGTCATTGAAAGAAGCATTAACAGTTACACAAAACATATGTATTGACACTCGATTTTAGATCTGGTAAAAGGTAATAATTTCAAATTAGATTGTTGTAAAGACAAGGATGTCTTTGCTACAATATCAGCATCCTCGTTTTCATTGATTCCAACATGACTTGGAATCCAACAAATTATTACCAACTTTTCAAGGATAGTATATGAACCTCGAGAAGTACTTTTTAAAGGTATTTCTATATTTCGGTTATGAATCGGCTGCAAAACTTAAAATTGCGTCGGACAAAATAATTAATTAATATTTCCTGTATTTACATATAAAATTTAGTGCAAAGAAAATAGATGTTGTCTCAGCCTAAACTATTTTTGCGTTATTTCGCAACATAATTTTGAACGATGAAAGCGGCAGACTGCAGCACATGTGTGGAAAGTGGGGAGGGAGGGGTTAGAGCAAGTGCTGATTGTGGCTCCGAGATCTTGATAAGCTTTACTTGTTTTTTTTTTATGTAAAACAATAATTTAAAGCCGCACTTATCATTTCAAAGTATTTTGTAATATGTAGCATGCACGTATTTTTAATTTCTCCTGTATTTTCAATATTTATAGTCAGACATACTACAAGTTATCAATTTACTGCTTCTGGTAGCAGTAAAGTAATATACATATCGTTTCATGTTTCACTGTTAAGTCACTGACCCATTGAGGAGTAGAGCTTTCAATACATACTTACGAGTATGTATCAAGGGATTCAACTCCAGAAAGCCAGTACGCCAACCGTGCAAACGCCTGTTGTAAATATGTAATTCCAGGTCTGTGAAATGTTTCTTCAATGCTATAAGTTATTGGTTATTTCAAAGGTTAAAGTCTATGTTAAACAAATCCATACTCTCTGACACCCAAGTATGCCCAGCCCTATAAAGCAAATGTCTTCTGATAACGGTACCAAACATGATAAAAAGCACCTACGTCGCAACAATCTATGAACATGAAACACACATTTGTATAATACAACGGTACAAAGATTTATATTGAAAATGGGACTACTGGATAAATTTGCAAATAAAAGATATAAAACGCCATATTGTCAAACTTTTGACAAATGTAAAGAAACATATGAAACGGTTTTTTAACACGCCAAATTATCACAGTTTTGATAACTGATAGATGTTGTAAAATAAACAATTCTACACATAAACACAAACTGGGTTATTTCATATTCTGCTTGTTTCAGCATACTGACGAATAACATCATTTACTGTCCCATTACCACAGAAAATTTTAGAATTGCCATAACGTCATGCTATAGCTTAACCAAATAGTTTATCTGGAATTGGTATGACTCCGTTTACAGTGCTTGGCTATCCGCACACTAAAAAAATCTGCTTTATTTACATTACGATTGACAGTGTCATGTCTGAAAACCAATCAAACAGCAACTATAACCATGACACAATGCTGCCAAACATGCCAGGCAAAGCTTCTGTAGCTTTTCTAGGAAATGTTGCAGACAATTAACCGGGATTGCTAAGCTAAAAGCAGTTTTTTCTCATCTTTTACCCCATCAGACTTTCCGCTTTTGCAGGACGTGCGACATATTTTGTTTGCTTGTTTGATTTCTGTTTTATCAAAGGATCAAAACATCACGACAAAACACAAAGTTGGCACCACAGAAAAAAAAATAGCTACCAAACAAATTTATGCTATTGCTTCATTTTGAATTGCTGGAAACTCGTATGCTGTTTTATCAAGCATGGAGTATTAGTTGGTAGACATGAGCTACTATGATTTTACAATAGCAATAAGATAATCAAATTTTTGAACGACAAAGCAAAATATCTTATAGAGATAATTGTTGCAGATTGATACGGTTTCCAATAAAAAACAAACAAGGGAGATTGGACAGAATCACAGAAGCAAATCAGCATTTTTATACGACAGACTTTTAAGACCCAAGAAAATAACTAACAACAAATCAAATACACTGTGGAATATACATTTGAATGTCCTAGCGAGAATTTAATGTTCTTTCAAAGGCCAGATAGATACGGATATTGAATAAAGTCAATCCAAATTGCACGGAAATATTACAGGAACTATTTACAATATCTTTTCAAGGTATTCTACACTATCCAACGCTTTACATTTTATACAACTGCTCTGCTACAGAGAAAACAATATCATGTTTCCAGATCTTGCATTCTCTGGTAGACACGCACAACTTGTGTTAATTCTGAGATAAATCTCTGTTTGAAAGAAATAGGACAAGAAAAGAATGACCTAACACAAAAAATGCTAGATTAATGCAACGGACTTACCAGACAACTTGATATAGACTTTGCGTACATATGTGTTTAAAGCAATTACTCATTTCTTATAGTTTTGCGATGCGCGGCTCTCTGACTGTGCCTGGGATACTCTGTGCTTCCGGGAAATCTACCATTACTTTTTACATTTTGTAGCAAATATATGTAAATGATAGCAGAAATGCTAGTAAATACCGCAGCATCTTTAAATATTTCATTGTCTCGACTTGGTCTTTATATTTATTTTATGAAAAAGATAATATTGCATATACAGTAGAAAGGAACGATGAAGAGTAATAAATTAAAGCTGCTGCAAACCTAGGGAAGAAGAAAAAAAGTTAGCTATGTGCACTCGTTGTCGGAAGTGATAGCAAGCTATGCTATACTTGGGAAAGAAGTTTAGGAAATTAAATTCTCCTTGCGGCAAAAGAATGTATATTTCGAAATTTGGCGTTCCAGTTTGTGGTATTTAAATTTTCAAATTGGAAATATATCCATATAAAAAAGAAAAGTCTAAACGACCAGTTTAATATGCCTTTTGGACATATTCAAAATTTAAAATATATATAACAAAATTCGAACTATTGACGGTAAACATATTGTTAACATGATAAAAATGCAGGTGTTACAACAACGCCTACGACTTGTTTTTGCCAACTTACACACACAACTCATAAACCGCCAATGTGAGTTTGGGTGATATTTGAGGTACACAATTATTGCTTATATGGGTGCGTTTGTGTGACTGAATCTAAGACGGTGCCCTACTGTTTTCTATGTTATTTAGTTAGGTATGGTTGTGTGTTTGATTGTGGTACACGAGTGTCTGCGCTTACGCTGTAGTGTGACTGTTATTAAGGAACGTAGCATTCCATTTGTGTTTTCATCATTGTTCTTCTTTCCTCTTCAAATCACGCTCCCCCACACCCCCACTCCCCACCCCACCATTTTACCACTTCCTCACCCTCTATCAATATTTCACATAAAGTAATAATGTACTTGTTAGATGTTTGAAGTAATCCGTCTGTAATATTTTTCCATTACAGTTTCTTTTTGTTGTGGGCCTACTTTGCAAATGTGTGGCTCTGAGACTGTGTTTGTGGTGCTCTGTGCTTCCGAGAAATCTACGCTTACCTACTATCTTTTGATTGTAGATATTATGTTCGAAATGACAAAGAGAGACATGTTAATCAAGCGGGAAATTATTTCGGCTGATATGAAATTATGTAAAGGAGAAAAGCCGAAAACTGTCCATTATGTGAAAGAGGCTTATCTCTGACTTAAAACACGGTCCTCTCGAATAAATCAAGATTGTCGTGTTATTATATAATGTCCCTAATATTGTCCTCTTTGAGGCAAAGACAAATCATTGATCTGTGTCTCTGTGCCAAGTAAAAATACCAAGTCAAATAAAGTTTAAATAAGATTGCATGAAATATTTATTGCAATGAAAAGATTTTTTTAATACTAATGATATGCAGTGCTGATTTTTAGGACAGTTTCGAACATATCACGTTTTGTCATATTTACATATGATTTGAAGTATCTTTACAAAAAGTAAAATTTAGCTTGGCCTTATGATGTATGTATTAATAGTTTTCCACGCTTTGTTCGTGCTGAGTTTGCAGTTTTATATAGATGACAGGTCCAGGTGAAGACATTCTAAAATGTATGTCTATGTATTTTATATCATTATTACAAAACAACCGTTCTTATCTCGCAATTACGTTGTTTTCTATCAATTTTATTAGAAGACAATAACACGTATTATACGAGACGTTTACTAGTTATGTAAAAATAATATATTGTTAAATTAAAATCATTGCGGCCAAATTTCCCTGTATACCGAAATACCGAAACATGCAGTAAAACGATAAGAAATTTGACGTTTTTAGTGTGTTTTTTTGTTTGTTTGTTTGTCTTTGTAGTAGAAATGTGAAATTGCACATTTCTGAATGTCAGTTATGACAAAAAAAATTAACCAGGTGTTTTAGCTGGACTATTCAAAGAATAAGTAGAGCTATTTGTTTCCAGTTTAATTCTGCCCATGGTTTTCTCGTTTAGAGCCCAGCCATTATTTTATCCGCTTTTCAAGGAATTGCACTTTGTGCATCATTGAAGGTTCCATGTGCACCGCCGTATGAACACATGGTACAGAATCCAGGAACACTGGTTAGGTTAACTGCCCGCCGTTACATGACTAAAATACTGTTGAGAAACGGCGTTAAACCTAAAACAAACAAACAAACATTGGGTTAAGGTTCATGTAAAGTGTTTGAGACTGCCCCTCGGGTGAATTTTCGATTCATGTTTTAAGACCTCATAGCCCTTTGTTTTTCATACATTGTATACCAAACTGTTCAGAAAGAGTAGAAGTGTCATTCAAGAGAGGTTGTTTTGTTCGGTACAATAATATTTCTCTTATATCACATGTACTTTGCTTGCCCACATTCTGTTTTGTAAAAAATATCAAACTTCTTTTTCAAAAATATTTTGACATTAGGTCTATACTTATTGTGTGCCCAACATATTTCTCCAGGTACTCCCAGTTTTAAAATTGCTACAATACATCTACATTTCAACAAGTTGCAAAAATTGCAAAACGAAAGTGAAAGTAGAGCTGTCAAAATGACAAAATACTCCTATATTTCAGAAAATATGTAAGTTAACAGTATTTCAATACTGGGAGTACCTAGATAAATATGTTAGAGACATAAACAAAACATATTTAAAGAAAAAATACTTTTGAAAAAGAAGTTTGATATTTTCTACAAAATAGAACTGTGACGATCGAAGTACATGTAATTTTTGACAAAATACTTATTCTCAAAGAAGCTTACCTTTGTATAATGTATTCCCTACTTCCTCTGAACAATTCAGTGAATTTATAATAAATAGTTACGGTCTTTGAAAAATAATTTTCCAAATTCAAAATTCACCTGAGGGGTGGTCTCCAAACACTTTACATGAACCTTAAATATCATTACGTTCCACATAAGGGGTTTTTTATTGCAGCTACAGATTCTGAAAAAAAAAACACGTTGCAGTTTTAATATATTTCGAAACTTTCGAATTTCAAAGACTGATGTATTCACACCACTCAACGTACAAGGTTGTTACTATACCTGTCCATTATTAACCTGTACCTGTCCATTCTTAAAGTATCCATTATTTTAAGAAAGGACTCTTACAGGCTAATAATGGACAGGTATAGTAAAATAATCGTGTGTATAGAGCGGTATCGATACAATAACCTATATAATGGACAAAACTAACAAAGGATTACGTCACAACCGTGTTTTAACATTTTGATAACTGATAAACAGAAAAAACAATGGCAACTGCAAGATAAAGTAAATGTAAGTTCCTTTGCATTTGGTGGCTCATTGGTGCACATGTGAAAAGCGATTTAGTAGCTGAAAGAGACACAACGAACGGTAAAAGCTGCCTTGAATGAAAGAAGGAAAGAGACATTAGATTGTATTTAATTCAAGGTACAACTCCGGCAAAGCAAATATTTGATGATGTGACTCAGGGTTCGAAGGGATATTTTTATTTGACCAGCAGAACATAAGACCCATTGTGATCTAAACCAAAATTGAAAATAACTTTACGCCATCAGCAGACAAACAAAACAAAGAAATTGTTTTCAGGATTATTGGGATGTCAGCAACTTGAGTTTTGCGTATGATAGTTGTACGCAAAAAAACGAGTACCATAGTTTATAAGCACGATGGTTATTTTTATTGTTCCTAAACGGATACAGTCCAAATTGACAGGAGAAAGAATGGTGGGTAAGCATAGGTATCATTTCATTTTTCAATTATTAGGATGTTCAGATGCCCATTCTTCACCAGTGTTTAGCAAACTTAAAATAAACGTTTCACCGCTTTGTGTTGGTACCTGCTGTACAATTATAACGGAATAAAAAGTATGTTCATCTCTGTGTACCATGTAGGTTTTCCCTTCTGCTAGCTTTTCTGCAAATTGCTTAAGGTGGATCGATACCTTATTTGTCAAATATGACATTCCTTCCAATTTTAATAAAACTTGGTCCAACTATAGCGCTATGGTTCCTTTTTACTTCTCCGTCGTCTTGGCAACAGTATGTTATCAGTGATGACGTCACGAACGTCGCATCTTAGGGCGCCAAAATGCCCAAAATCCGCCGTTATATGCCTTCTAAAATATCTTATTATTATTTTAAGTAAGCAAAACTTCACAATATGATTCTTTTTTTAATTCATAAAAGAACCAGCGTGTTTTAAGTGTTATCACACCACATTACAACGGACATTTATAATTTGATAGAGCAACCCATGTTCCTTTGGATGTAAAATTTTGACAAAAAATCGGCAAATATACGCAGAAATGACATCTTTAAAAAACTACACGCCCATTAAAAGTCTGATTTTTAGTACAATTGATCAATTTGCAAATGAAATGTCAAATAAAAAAGGGAACTTTACGTTTTCAGTTTTTCACAAAATTGTGTTGAAGACAAACTGTCCTTCCGATTTTTGGACTATGACTCAACGTTTTGACGTTAGATGCCATGTACGTAAAGCGTCACATGCAATTAGATATTTGTACATGTGTTTGTTCTTCGTTCTACGAGAAAAACATATAATAAGCAAGTATAACTAAGCGTAAATTAATTGTAAACTTTGATAACGAATCGTGCGCATACGTACATGTAGTTGATAAAAGTAAGTGAATGGACAGAATTCAGTAATTGTATGGGAGGGTCGGAAGGCACTTTTTGAAAAAAACAAACAAAACCGCCACCCATATTTTTTATTTTACTCCGACGCGAAAATATAACGTTAATACGTAATTTTCTTTTTGCATGAGCATTCGGTCATTACCGAAGGAACATCACGTGCTGTTTTCCCGTCAAAATACAAAGGAAAAACGTCTGCTTCCGTATCTCTCAAGAAGACTCGATGTTTACGCATATTCAAGCCGGATTTTCATTACGTTTCCATTTTGACGTTAACATCTGTAGGTGGGTTCAACCAAACATTAGGAAAATCTTCCTAACAGTGTACGATTTCAAATATATATACCGATCTAATACAGTTTCTGCTGAAATATGGTATCGGAAGAATCGTGTTGAGTCACTAAAATATACATGTATCATGCCTTCATGCCCTGACGTCGACAAGACTTGTGTTTTATTTGGACATGATTTATGGAAATTAAGTCATCCGTTTTTAGAATAATGATTTCACGCAGTACATGTTTTAGTAAACTTGTTTTAAACGCATTGACCTCCAGATCGTATGAAAGCAAGAAAAGAAAGAAAATAGATATCAAAAATAATTGCAATATTTCTTAAGGTTTTTAAACTACTCTCTTGATATGGCATTTTAAGACAGATTAGAAACAAAAAAATCGTGATTTTATGTTCAAAACATGATCAAACTTCAAGCAATAATCTGGAGGCCAGTGCTTTTACATGGCTAAACGTGAAAGTAACAACTTGTGATCTTTTTGTATACCTACAGTTTAATCTATAATGGAAATAATTTAAGACTGGTTACATTTAGGAAAAGGTGTGAAATATTTCGCGGGTAATACAATTTAAAAAAAAATTCTTTTTACGATGCTGGCTTTGTCTTCACGGACTTTATTGACTTCTACACAAGTGCGAGATATAGAACATAATCGGTGATACAATTCTATTACGTCAGGAAATGTTGATTGACATGCTTTCAGCGATTAAAGATGCTTACTGCAAATTCAACGGGAACGAGAGAGAAAAACGAAATATTAAATGAACAGAAATAAAATAAAAAGATCATATTTCTTAGTTCGGTTATGTCCAAATTACATTCCGTGTATTGCGGCCAGTTAAGTAGCTTATTGTTGTTAAAAAGGAAGGAAAATGTCCTTGCGTGAAACCCCGATAACTGATAGTGCGTCAATGTTAGAAAGACTGATGCATAATAATTTCAAAAAGTTATTGGTTCATAAATACCGTTGAAATGGACGTAAGATATAATGCAAGCGTCCAAAGCGCAACGATGAAAACAGTAAGCAACGTCGATAAAACGTCGCGTGTTACGTCCAAAAATCGGAAGGACAGTTTATCTTTAACACAATATTGTGAAAAACAGAAAGCGTAAAGTTCCCTTTTTTATTTGATATTTCATTTGCAAATTGATCAATTGTACTAAAAATCAGACTTTTAATGGGCCTGCAGTTTTTTAAAGATGTCATTTTTGCATATATTTGCCGATTATTTGTCAAAATGTTACATCAGAAAAGGAACATGGGTTGCTCTAACAAATTATAAATGTCCGTTGTAATGTGGTGCGATACCACTTATAAAAACGATGGTCCTTTTAACAATTAAATAAATTAACAAATTGTGAAGTTTTGCTTACTTAAAATCATAATTAGATATTTTAGAAGACCTATTACGACGGATTTTGGGCATTTTGGCGCCCAAAGTTGTGACGTTCGTGACGTCATCACTGATAAAATACTGTTGCCAAGACGACGGAAAAATAAAAAGGAACCATAGCGCTATGGTTGGACCAAGTTTCATCAAAATCGGAAGGAATGTCATATTTGACAAATAAGGTATCGACCCACCTTAATTGCAATTTCGTCGTCTTTGTTCCTACACTTATTAGTTACTGAGTACTTTTACCTCTAATATGAAAAAGCAATGCATAATGGAAACATTTGTTACAGTCAATAAGAAGAAAACATGGCAAGGGAAGATAGGATCAGCAACAAACATGCATGATATTTTTTTAAAAAATGCAAGCAAATTTATTGACATTGCCTGTCCACGATTTAATTTTTCCACTGACAATAAAGTGCGTCAGGCTGATTTATCATTTCTGCCATATGATATGTTTGGTGCTGGTCGGGGACTTGAGACACATACATATGATTTGACTGTGGTTGCTATTGCAGGTGAATATAAGGAAAGCAGAACAGTAAAGAAATTTCACAAGAGTTTTAAAAGTAAAATTTGAAGTGCAAACTTACATATGGTTGTAAATTT
The DNA here is from genome assembly GCF_021730395.1 of Mercenaria mercenaria. NCBI lineage: Eukaryota > Metazoa > Mollusca > Bivalvia > Venerida > Veneridae > Mercenaria > Mercenaria mercenaria. The sequence goes on along the minus strand of NC_069365.1, from coordinate 81,828,801 downwards.
ATCCGGGAAGTGAGTTCTGGGAAGCAGTGTGTCACAGTTAATTTAGAAACATAGTGTGAACAAACAATTAATGAGAAAAATGGGAATAACAAAGATACCAAGCATAAGCAGAACAATTTCATAAAACACTGGCGGAAACACAGTTTAGAAATCACTGTGCTAAAGAAATAGAAAATCCACACAAACGTAACAGGCAAGAGATTACCCAACGTTGTAAAGGCAAATAACGCAAAGACGAAAACGAAAAAGTACGGTCCAGTAATAAAAAGAACATGACTGTGACGAAGCTATTTGTCCGAATGTCAGTATGACAAACATTTATTAGATAGGCGAACAAGAAGTTGCTGGAAAACGCAAATCCAAAACTCAGCACGAAGTGTAGATATTCACAAGTACGTAATCATATCATATTATTTCAAAATACAGCGTATTATCTGAACACACCAGCACCGCAGATAGGTTTTGTTTGTTTGTTTATGGTTTAACACCTTTTGTCAACAGTATTTCAGTGTTCCTTGATTCTGTATCAATACAAACATTTCCTCCGCATGGAACTGCCAACACCTCTGAATGAATCAGATATGAAGGACAATTGATTTCAAACACAATGTTTTTATTTCAAGCAAATCGTCACAGAGAGCATGCGCCTTACCTGGGGAACAAGCTCACTACCCAAGGAACTGGAGGTTTTCGCTCTCCATATTGAGTTAAGCGGGCGGGCGACAGGTTTTGTGAAAGAGGAATTGCGTTCCGCCTGATACCAAAACGTTTAAAACGTAATTCTATCAAGTGATACATATTTCCTTCTTCCTATTCAGAAAGTGTTTTCTTGTTTACTTTAAGTCCATGTATTCGCATAAGGTGTCTATGATTGTATCATATCCATATATGTTTGCTTGCTAAACAGGACAACGTTGCGGTTAAAACGATGGTATATTTATGTCTCCCCCAGGAGACATATTGTTTTTGCCCTGTCCGTCCGTCCGTACGTCACACTTCATTTCCGAGCAATAACTGGAGAACCATTTGACCTAAAACCTTCAAACTTCATAGGGTTGTAGGGCTGCTACAGCAGACGACCCCTATTGTTTTTGGGGTCACTCCATCAAAGGTCAAGGTCACAGGGGCCTGAACATTGAAAACAATTTCCGATCAATAACTAGAGAACCACTTGACCCAGAATGTTGAAACTTCATAGGATGATTGGTCATGAAGAGTAGATGACCCCTATTGATTTTGGGGTCACTCCGTCAAAGGTCAAGGTCACAGGGGCCTGAACATTGAAAACCATTTCCGATCAATAACTAGAGAACCACTTGACCCAGAATGTTGAAACTTCATAGAATGATTGGTCATGAAGAGTAGATGACCCCTATTGATTTTGGGGTCACTCCGTCAAAGGGCGAGGTCACAGTGGCTTGAACATTGAAAACCATTTCCAAACAATAACTAGAGAACCACTTGACCCAGAATGTTGATACTTCATAGGATGATTGAACATGCAAAGTAGATGACTCCTATCGATTTTGGGGTCACTCCATTAAAGGTCAAGGTCACAGGGGCCTGAACATTGAAAACCATTTCCGGTCAGTAACTTGAGAACCACTTGACCCAGAATGTTGAAACTTAATAGGATGATTGGTCATAAAGAGTAGATGACCCCTAACGATTTTGGGGTCACTCTGTGAAAGGTCAAGGTCACAGGGGCCCGAACATTGAAAACCATTTCCGGTCAGTAACTTGAGAACCACTTGACCCAGAATGATGAAACTTCGTAGGATGATTGGTCATGCAGAGTAGATGAACCCTAACAATTTTAGGGTCATTCTGTTAAAGGTCAAGGCCACAGGGGCCTGAACATGGAAAACCATTTCCAATCAATAACTTGAGAACCTCTCGACCCAGAATGTTGAAACTTCATAGGATGATTGTTCATGCAGAGTAAATGACCCTTATTATTTTTGGGGTCACTCCGTTAAAGGTCAAGGTCACAGGGGCCTGAACATTGATAACCAGTTCCGATCAATAACTTGAGAACCACTTGACCCAGAATGTTGAAACTTCATAGGATGATTGAACATGCAGAGTAGATGACCCCTATTGATTTTGGGGTCAGTCTATTAAAGGTCAAGGTCACAGTGGCCTGTTCATGTAAAATCATTTTTTGGAAATAACTTGAGAACCACTTGACCTACAATGTTGAAACTTAATAGGATGATTGGACATGCAGAGTAGATGACCCCTATTTATTTGTAGGTCACTTGATCAAAGGTCAAAGTCACAGGAGCCTGAACAGTGACTTGAGAACCACTAGGCCACGAGTGTTGAAATTTAGCGGGATGACTGGACATGCCAAGTAGATGATCCCTATTGCAGCCAACCATCAGTGTCTCTTTGACTTTCGCTCCTGACCCCTATTGACTTCTTGCCTATAGGACTTTGCATTGGGGGAGACATGCGCATTTTTACAAAAGCATTTTCTAGTTGATTTTTTTTTTTAATCTTAAGCTTTCTCGATAAGTATTTCATCGGCACAGTTGGCAATCATAAACCATGCTTATTTAAGCTTAGAAATAATTCAGACTAATATAACATACTTAATAAAGTTTGAAATGGTCATTAGAAGTCCTTCAGTGAGAGATAATACTATTGCATTCAATTTTTCTGTTTTAAGGAGCACTGTGTACATAAATAAGGATACCTATCAAAACAACAAACTAACCTATAAGCGACTGTTGCGAACGCATTGATTACTGTAGGGTCTGTGTCTTCCTCGTATTTGTATGGTACAGAGCTATGTAATTTGTATGTTTTAAATGCGTCTGTCGATAGAAATGAAGCAAGAAACTTGTTGTAAGTGAATCCTTCTTGTTTCTTCGAATGTAACATCGCTGTCACCGTAAAACGCTGCAAAGCAAACCAAACAGTTTATATATTATCTTAATTAATTTTAACATATATTAACTGTGAAGTATAAAAACACGTTGAAATAAATGTTTTATTTGGCTCTAGTATCCTAGGTGCCTTCTTGGGCAAATAGTGTACCCTTTAGCAATTAATGTCAAATAATATGTCTACTATACAGCGATTAAAGAGTGCATAGGTCCAATTTAAATGGAATGCAATTTACAGGTAGCTACACGCCAAATAGTTAATAATACAGAGATTTAGATGCATTTTTATAACGAAGTATCTGGTTTTATTTGGTTAACTCTTTTATTTAAATCAAATCTAACAAACTCTTTTATTCAAATCTAACACGGTTCTTTTGTTTTGTGTTTTATTTTAGATGCTATATCTTCATACGGTTTCAGAACTATTACTGGAATGAAAATATTTCTGGTGTTGAAAGAGATATAATTTCTTGTTTGTCATGTTGATACGTGCCATTTAACTCCTCAAAGTAAAGAAAAGATTGAAAAGACTGACACGTGAGTTCCTATTCTGCATGTATGTACAAAACGGCTTCTACTTCTTAAGTAACAAATTAAGTCGATCTTTAAAGGCACTGACCTCCAGACTTTGGCCAAAAATTGAGTTTAGTCATATTATGAAAATAAGAACATGAGTTTTTGTTTCTAAACTATCTTAAAAATGTCAAATCAAGAACTGAACTCGGTCTTGACCAGTACACCACGGAGGAATGCATACTGACCAATCGTTAAATATGTAGCTGTAAATTTGAGAAAGTTTACCTCTGGTATCCCGTTATAAATCCTTCACAAGAATACATTGTTCTTCATTTAATCTGGGGTATCCAATAATTGTGGATTTATCTTTAATATTGGAATGTCATTTTGAATAGTCAAATTGTCAATATATGTGTATTCTAAGAGGGCATGGTTCAGGACATTGCACCCAGTTCAGTTCACTGATTATTGTGCAGTACAGGATGGTACGAGGGCATGCTCCTTCAGAAAACTTTAGATTTTTACATACCGAGGAATTTCAGATAAACATTAAGAAAAATTCATCCTCTGTAATGAAGTCAATTGTGGATAAACAGAGTGTCGAGAAAGGGCGAAAACAGTAATTGTGCATAGCCGTCTTTTGTCCAGCGTATCGGCCATTGTGCATAAGGTCTATTCATCAAGTTATCAGAGTGGTCCGCCTCACGCCCGCACCATTCGTCCTTGGTACAGTTAATTGTTTTATATTTCTCTTATAGGGCCATCTTGGAAATAACCTTGAATTGCGCTTTTTCACTGTTTTTACGCATTGACTAAAGACCTACGTTCCATGACGAAATTGCGATAACGATTTTTGATGGTGCAATTACGATGTGCGATATGAGAAGATACGATGTCGTTGCACGAAGATGATGTGCAGGCATACTATAGCGATGAACGATACAAGGACGGCGAATAGGAAACACATGATAGTTTGGCACTAATGTATTACCGTTGTACGTTGAATGATAGACATTTAATGAAATGCGAAACGGTACGGTTGATGTACTCAATCAATCATATGAGTACACTGTCATACTTTTTCGAAAGAAATTGAGAATTTTCAGTCATATATAAAGAAACCTTAACTTCATGTTTGCAATAAGGAAACAAAATAAAGTAACTTTTAATTTAAAAAAAAATCAAATATCTTTGCATCCTGATACCAATCGGCTTACATTATGGTTCGAATTTCACTTCTGGGCATTTTGCAAAATGACAGACATACTTTTGAATAATGGGGTATAAAGTATTAAAGCGCAAAATTTACAACAAATTATCACCTGCCCAATGGAAAGCAAATCAAAAAGTAGAAGTCTTTTTTTAAGACGACAGACATTTTATGATAGTACTCCGGCAACCGCCGATGATGAATTAATGCCAGGAGGGGTACCTTGTGGTGAACTAGACATAGTCGTTAAAATGGCTGCCCGGCGAATGAACGTTAGTGCGTCCGACCGTCTATCTGATATTGTCCAGACAATACCTCTGGCATGCATGGACCAATCTTGTCTATACTTTTCAGTAATGTTAACCTCAATGAGACGCTGTGTCGCGCATAAACCTTAGATTCCTTTCACTAAGGTCACATTTAGTGGTCAAAAGTCATAATAGATCTTGCCCGGATCTTTTGAATGCATGGAGCTACCCAGCGAGCAAGCCCATATGGGCCCTTTATGGGCTGTATACGGGTAGGCCCATGTGGGAAGATTAATATGGGTCCCATATGTAATTATTTGCCCACATCGGGCCCATATGGGGCCCATGTCTATAGCCCTTGGAGCAAATACAATATGTTTGCCATATGTATATTTTCTACTCGGTTCAGCAGTGTAAATTTTCATCAGTTATCATCCTTTTGATACGAATTTTGGTAATTTATCAAGTTTTGCACCCATATGGGACCCAGTTGGGTCCCACATCGAAAGGAATATGTGACAAATTGTAACTTTCCGTACAATTTTCCGTTTTTACAGTTCTTTTTATTTGTTTTTAAAAATAAAGTTTATTTTAAGTCATATAACTTTATATGTTTTAAAAAAATGACAGGTACATATTTAAATTTAAAATGAATAAAATACTTGAATACTAACACAAAATCTCACGAGAGTACAGAATTTAGCGCGCGCGTGTCAAACATCGGTTCGAGTATTATTTTACAGCTTTACTGGGCTGCAACTGTGACAAGCTTAGAGCAATCTTTTTTTGGTTCGTTATAAACGTTTACAACCAGTACGAGACATTGACAAGCGCAAACAAATCCCTATCTGAATGGACACTGTCACTCTAATTGGGGCAATAACTTTGACATGATTCGAGGAATTTTATTTTTATTTGATGTAAATCTTTGCCTTTAAGAAATGGAATGCCACACTCAAACTTAAGGCCCCTATCTCACAGGTAAATAAAATATATAAAAAAAAGATCCTTTGGGAGCAAAGAATGCCACCAAGAAGACCAATAGCAGACTCAGATTGATTTAGTCTGTTCATGAAAGGTAATGAAATGTGCAACACCTCCCGTCACACTTAGGGACACATTTAACCTTTCAAATGGACCTCTAAGTCCGAGTGGTTAAGGTCGCTGTCTTCAAATCACTTGCCCCTGACCAATGTGGGTTCGAGCCTCACTCAGGGCGTTGAATTCTTCATGTAAGGAAGCCATCCAGTTAGCTTGCGGAAGGTCAGTGGTTCTACTCAGGTTCCCCCTCGTGATGTCCGTACGACGTTAAACCCAACAATTGTAATTTAACTTTTCAATATCGATTATAAACATTGATTTCACCATTCCACATTCGCAGAGAGAATGTTTTACTTGTCCAGTTATTCTGAAGATCCCATTTAGAATCACTTGCGGAGAATCAATTAACGGCTTTAAATTAACAAATTGCACAATGATATTTTGGGAAGGTATAGGACGAACGAATTAGAAAGAAATCTATAACATTGGTAGTACCCATCGCAAATAAGTCTATTTTTATAAATTTCTGATAAAAAAACTATTTGCGTCTTTCAGACCTGTGCTTATTTCATGCATCTACAAAGCAAAAATCTGACCCAACTTGTGATCACCAGTGTTTTGGACCTATTGTTTGTTCACACATTTTTTAAAAGGCAATAATTAAAATTGTAAACAGACTCAAAATTGTCAAATACGAGCAATACCAGCAACAGGAACATAGATAATCATGACTAAGGTTCGAATAATAGGGGTAAGTTGAATTTTAGATAATTAGATATAAAAAGTATGTTTGGTTTTCGGAGGGGAGAGGTTTCGGATAACAAGCGTATTTTTACAATGCAGAACGAATGAAAATATAAGGACCAAATAATTCGTTCGGCTAATGAGGTTTCGCTGTACTTTCTACAAATTTAATAAAATATTGACAAAATTGATGAAATGTAAATTAATGCATATTGTCACTGTATTTATTTTTCACTGCAGTTTATTTTCAGTGCATTGAGACACATGTTTGTTTTTCACTAATTTTCTGGACCTATTTTAGTTTTCTTGGGCTCGTGGCTTTGGCATCATTTAATCACACAGATGTATACATACGGATAGTGAAACTAACTTTTTGAAGATACAATGATTGCAACCCTCCTACGGCACATTCTGTCTGGTACGGCTATTAACCTTCCGCAAAGTTTAATAACTTGAGAGACCATTTCACTTCCGACTTGAAACTGTAGAAAATAACACCGCAACAATATGCCGAAATTTTTGGGAACTGCAAGATGTAAACAGCTTGTACAATTACACTTTCATACTAAATATCTTTGCTGGTGCTGTAAATGCAACGTTTCCCATCTAAACTAAAATAAGACTAGATTTGAGCTATATGAAAAATGTTTTTCTTTGCAGCTCGTTTAAGATACAAACTAACGACGCTTTCAATCATTTGTGTATATCAGAAGCGGAAAATTCAAGGTTTCATCATGAATAACGTTTTTATTTTTGTCTCTTTGTATGAAATCCCCAGTTGCAGGTGAAGGTTTAGCAGACTGTAGACTTTCGCAGACATACCAAATGAATTTTCTATCACAACATCTCTCAATCTTCTTGTGAATGGTATAATTTACTTATTCTAAGAACCTTGATAGAATCTACTGCTGAGAAAATAAGTCTTCTTTCCAGTACAACCGACAGTAATGTGTATCCCTTGCAATAAAACATGACAATTCCATTTGCATGGACAGGAGTTCAAGAACAACCTTTGGCATTTTGCAAGGTCTATGTGGCAGACAATAATTATCCTTTTATCATGAATAGGCTGTTCTATTTTTATCATATATTTGCAACTAGATAAGGTTTTTTTTATAAAATATTACATGTATGAACAGAAATGAACAATGATCATATATGCAAAGGACAATAAGAAAATCAATCAGTTTTTATGGATAATGTACATGCATTCTATGCCAGATTGTAACGAATACACTTCTGTTTTGGAATGAAGTGATATATTTGTAAAATGTAGATTCTAAAACTGATCCAAATAGTTCACAAATTTCCAGAACCTTTAAATAAATCTTAGTTTTTCTGCGGTGGTCGGATGACAAGCTCGGAGAACAACCGCATATCATCACTGCTGGTTTTATTATGAATTAGTTTGAAATAAGATGAAAGATACTTCCATTCTCATATATTATATCATGTCGTTACGAGCCTGCAAAACAGCCTAGCCAGCAGTCACATCTCTATTTGACTATCTGTGTGGGAAAAAACACAGAGCCTAGCCTTTGTTGTTATGATAGAAAACGTTTCATTTATTGAACCAAGAGTTGTCTTTCTAAAAATGTACTTGTCCTTTATTATCTTAAAAGATGACAATTTAATTTTGTTGTCTTTATTTGGCAGCAGAATGATACTGTGAAACTAAAGCTTTTATTTTGCTGAACAGAGTGAGAAATACAGAGACGAGACTAACTATAGACATTTAATCGCTGCGACTGATGATTTGCAATGAGACAGAACATTTAAGACATCCACAGAAAGACGTTCGTGTTTATATTAATTATTTCTTTAAAAAAAAATATTGCAAGTCAGATATGGACTCATTACCGCCGAGATTGTACAGAAATGTTTTTGCAAAAATAAAAAAAATATTTCAAAAGCACACCAAAAAAGAATTCTTCAACGACATTCTCGCATTTATCTATAATTATCTACTTTTCGTATGTCTGGTAGTATTTTTGTTGAGAAATTATCACTATTCACAGAGGCAAGCGACCGTGAAGTGGTTCCAATATTTTTTTCTTTTGATTTTATTGGAAATAGATGATTGCAGCAGAAAATAATAAGTAAGTACTTTTCCCTTTGAGATGGAAATGTCCAGTCAACAGTGAATGTTATTACATGACCTCTCGTATAAATCGCGAGTCCATTTTTGTGCATTTGACGGTCTATAGTTAAACATTAAATTTTGCTAGGTTAAAGTAAAACAAAAGGGAAATATGACCTCGGGCTATGGTTTTTTGTTATAAATGCACAAACCATTCAATAACTAAATATTATAAGTCACAAATTAAAACACTTTTTATTAACTACAGTTACTGTAAAGTGCCAGAATAAGTGTTAATCGATTCTTCGGTATTTCAGCTGAAGTGTATACATGTACCTTAGTCAACATAACTAATACATAAATCTATTTCACCTCCACGGTTTCTGTTTTGTAGCGAAACCTTATAAAAAAAATTTGTCTTAATAATTGTATTGCTTGTCAACAAAAAGAATTTGATTTACAATCATATTATATTTACCCTATTTACCACCATTTCAATGTCAAGTAATGTAGAAGCCAAGGTATAAGACCAGCGGATTGACTGTATATGGCCAGCGCCCGCTTAGTGTCACCAGTTTCGTGCGCAGATAAGTTATATTTACATTAACAATTTATCTAAAGTATCAATAATGATGCCAAAATAGTTCTTCCAGTCAATTTTCGAGTCCAGAATATACAACTTTATAATTACTTCTTTTTTAGAAGAAAACGGAAGCAAGTCAAGGGTGATTATACTGTCTGCTTGGAGCACAACCTCATCTTACTAGAGATAATAGATGGCAAACAATAAGGGTCATTTGTCTGACAGTAAATCAGTCCGTTGCGTGCTAGTATCGTCTGAATCGTCTGCAAGTTATTCTATGTCATTTGTTGCATAACGACAGAAATATATCACAAGACGAAATAATCTTGACAGAAAATAATCACATTTTCCAGACATGGGCTTCAATTATCATTTCGTATTTTTTGTTTGATATTTGACTCTGAAATACAGATTATTACAACTTTAACACGGATAACATGACGCTATCAGTTTGAAGGACTGACAAAAATCCTAATTACAATAACTTGGTTTTAAACACATATCATTTTTTCCAATGCATGATAAACTGTTTGACATATTTCCTATGAATTTCAAAAGAGATGGCATATCTTCAAAGTAGTTCCATAGAGGAATGTCAACCGAACACGAGTAATTTTAGATATGATAATGCAAACTTAATTGATAACATATATCATATCATTATATATTATACCAGATTTATGTAGTGCCTTTTTATGAGACAATCACCTAATCACGTCATTATCTGACCAGAGAGAGAGAGAGAGAGAGAGAGAGAGAGAGAGATGTTCGACCTCTGGATAGACGGTTAAACGTATTTCATGAGAGATTTGCCTTTCGTTTGTAAATAGAGAATTTGTTCTTGTAATAAGGTAGTATGTTTGAAATCGAAAGAATTTATAACGTTGACAAATGACATACCATGCAGACCAAATAAAAACAGTAACTTCTTGTCAACGGTCACCAAGCAAACGTTTTCTTGATGTCACACTCTCATAAATAAAGTGGTATACATTGTCCGTTTGAGTTACAACTATAATCTGGCAGTATGTTCATATTACTGCTGGCACTACCATGAGCAATATGCAAGGCAAACTTTAGGGCCGATAAATTGAAACTAATGAACAGTGTTTCGAAAAAGGGCAAAACGTCCATCCTTCCACGATACGTTCATTTTTCGACGATGTACCAAATGAAATTGCTACCAGAGTACTTCGATATATAAGGACTGTGTCTACTTAATGCGTCGCCCTTTGATTAATATTTCTATTCAATGTCAATCTTTGATGAACTACTATAGATTTCCGTGATACTAAATCGATGTCAATCAAATCTTTTCTCCTCTTTTTGAAAAAAAATATAATCAAGGACTGAATTAGAAATTTTTCAAAAAGATGTCCTATATAGAGAGATCGTGTTTGTATACAAATCCGTTGTTTTTTTTCTATTGTTAGAACTGATAAGATAAAGGTCGGGCGAGCAGACGCCGAGCGTCCATGCTTTTTTGGTAAACAGTGATGTTTTTCTAACGGCTTAAACTTTCTTAAAACACAAATGATATCAATCATTTTTGATCAATGGAAAGGATATAAAACAAACAATTTATTGATTACTTTTAATTATTATTTCGAAATAAAATGGATTAATTATGAATGCTTAACTTACAGTTTTTTTTTCTAAACGTTTGAAGCATCGTTACACCGCAATTAAAATCATATGTCATTTAAAATGGTAATTCATTCTAAAAAGATATTTAAATAAGAAATTATGAAAATCGTAAGCATTTTTCAAAACCTTTTGAATTTTTAAACCATAAATGAGCGAAAAATAAAACATTCCGATCCCATACACAAACGATGTAAAAACATTTGTTTTGCCCACCACCAGATAAACAGGTGTTAATGCGTGACGTCACGGCGATCTCTCCTTCATTCTATTTGAATAAGACATTTTAAAACACCGCAAATAAACTATTTGATGGAAAAAAGCACCCCACCCATGCGTTACAAGGTTAGCCATTTCTTTCTGGTTTGTATAATCAGTTACCCAGGAAAACTTGTATCATTATACCTGTACCGAAATGATACGGTTACTGTAAAATCATTTAATTTCGTGGGCATGAAATTTCGTGGTTTTGGTCAAAACGGCAATTTCGTGGGGATAAGAATTCGTGGATTTCAACTTTTTAACATAAAATGGATTGGAATTTTACTTGTTCGTTGGGATTAAATTTCGTGGATTTACTTAACCACGAAATCCACGAAAATTAGTCCCCCACGAATATTAATGATTTCACAGTATGGGAATATCTATGATTTCTTGGCCTTAAGTAAAGAGCAACTGGCTGGGCATCAAGGTTATTTGAACGCAGACCCGGTGACTGAAACATCTGGTAGAACGCTAACGTTTCATAGACACTGGCGTATACAGACCTAGCATCAGAAAAATAAAACCTTCCTTTTTAACTATTTATTCTGCATGTTGCCGACTTTTCTGACTGTTCATACTGTCCTGATTCCTCTGACTCCTCTTTTATCTATACATAAAAGTAGGAACTCTAGAACACATTGACTTTAACTATTTGTATTCTGAGTCAATAATCAGGTGTGTGCTTGTTTCTTGTCCTTGTTTCAAAATGTAAAAATACGGGACTTCTAGGAAATTTTCGTTAGAAATTGTAAGATACACCATATGTACGTTCATACATACCATTCTTCATTCATTTGTTGTGAGGGACAATTTCTTACTTGTCAGAAGCGTGATTGGTTCTTTTGTTGAAAAAATATTATTATCTAAACATGACATTGGCAGCGGAATGCTTCTGTTGTGATAGAACTACATAATCAATACACGCCACAAAGTATTAGACCTTTGCAGAAGAAGATAATAAAAAAAAGTTTGTAATATCAGAGCTGTTTAGATGGAGTTTCAAAGATTCATTTCATATTTCCATGTTAGAATTTGAAATGTATTTTAGCAAATTTACTTCGTAAAGAAGATCTTTTATGTGAGTTGTACTGAAGTTGTTAGTATCTCAATAACACCCACTTTTTCTCAAGTGCTGCTTTAAAGGATCGTTAATGTATTCTTTTTAACCCTTTGCCTGCTAAATTTCTAAAATGGACATCATTCTATTTGGGCCATACCACTTATTATTCAAAGTGGTGTTTATTGAAAATTAACTGACTGAATAGCGAAAAGTGCAGACCATGATCAGTCTGCATGGATGTGCAGGCTGATCTTGGTCTGCACTGGTCGCAAAGGCAGAATCACTTGCCGCCAGCAGGCTAAAGGTTAATGGGTTTTAAACAGCTAAAATCAATATTTTCCGTAAACTAAAATCATATCCCCCTGACAACCAGATTCAGAAACAATGATTGAGTTTAATTAGCGTTTAATATTGTATAGAAGCTATTAAAACAAATTAACTTGCGGTTTCTTATACGAATAATTTCTCGAAGCGGCAATTAGTTTACCATCAGATATAGCTAGCCTAATAATTATTCTTCAAGGATAATCAAACCTATTTGTTGGAAGAAATGAAACAGAAACCCCATATTATCTGATATTGATCCCGGTTCGAGTATAATGCATTTAGCGAAGACAAAACAAAAGTGAACCCAAATGACTTCAAAAAATGTTTTATCGTTTCTGACATGAGGAGCTTTCTCTATCTCCGATGACAAAGCGGTTGCATATTTTAAATTAGTTAATTAATCATAGCTGGTTTATGATATAGTTAAAAGGATGAAATGTCGTTTTAAAGCAGAAATCGTGTTCTTTACGTTATGTAATTGTGTTCAAGCCACTAACAAACATGTCCATGTACATGTTGTGCAAGTTGTGTATTCATTTCAAAGTGTTTTAGTTTAACTAGTATATATGACGTACGTGTGTAGTATAATTCTTTGGTTTAAGACGAATATTGGTTAAAACATTAGCATATATAACATCTTTTTAATATTAATAATTGATAATTACCTATAATTATACGTAATACGCACGTTTTATGTATTTCTATAAAGGGGTGTGTTCTTGTAATCGGAAACTGTTACAGCAGTTGTAAGCATTTTACTACTGACACAAATTATATTGTTGATATTATATGAAGTTGCAACATCATACGGGCAATACAATCGGAAAAGAATCTGTAATGTAAGTATTGAGTTTAAGAAAAGATCGGCAAGATTGCATTGTAAATGCACCTACTTTTCACTCTGATTTAGTTTAATATATATTGATGTTACAAAACACAATACAAAACGAAAAAAAAAGAAAGACATATAGTCAAAATATTTTTCTGACCCTTGACTGCGCTCCTAGCAATACATTCCCATATGACCCAAATATGACAAAAACGCATATTTTCAAAAAGAAATCTGTCATTTCAGCACTATGTAATTACATTTTAAATAAAATAATCAACCTGTTCCCAAGAAATTGAATTCCGTAAACCAGATAAACATGCTAGTAGCAAACTACGTATAAACATTTCAGTTACAAGAAGTTTGAACATTTTTATAATATTAGCAAAACAACTGTTAAATTGATTTCGTGGTCAGACACGAACTTGTTCCCGTTGCGCTGTTGTGTCTCGAAATGTAAAACGAGACAGCTTTTTGCAAATATTCTGTAGAATTTCCTAGATGCACGAAAAGATTTTTTTCCGCCACGACATGTTCTCTTTCTTTAGTTGACAGGTGTAATTTACTTACATCTTGGAAACTTGATTGTGTCTTTTGTTGAGAAAATATTACTATTCACCCATACAGCTGTCAGAGAAAAGTTTCCATTGTAATAAAATAAGATATTCAATTTGATTGGAAAGGATCGAAAGTACAAACACTTGACATTGTGCCAGATCTTTCCAATACAAGATAATTACCAGAAAGATTTCGGAAGGACAGCTTTGCACCCGCATGTCCTGCAAATAATGGCACTTTGAAAAATGGTCATAAAGTCAATATGTCTATTGTTCACGACGTATCTAATCTTGTTATGGTGACAATTTGTGGCAAGTTGTTCTGAAATCCACAAGAATGAGCTGCACAGATCTGAGCGAGACAAGAAGTACTTTTATCAGTATAGCTTGAAATTGAAATGAACTGAGTTACTGAACTCACAACGATACTACTATTTGAACCGGTGGCAAAGGTATTCTTGCACCGAACACATTGTCATGTTATGGTAATTTGTATCAAATTATCTTTTGAAATCACACCATATGTGAAGCAATATTGTGCTGGACGGAATCAAAGGGATAACATTATATACCATCGCCAATAGCGGGGCATATAAACTTATGCCATATGAACGTGATACAAATGTACATGGGAATTTCCAATCGCCAGCACATAAAATGAGTTCTTCAATAAAAGTAGGAAAACAACCAAAGGATCTGAACTGTACCGGTGCCATTCTAACATACTTAAAAATCCAAAACTTGATTACTCTTATGAACATGCTAAAGTGCTCGACCCCTGTAAACATGAAGTCATTGGGCCAACGACGGAAAACCGTCAAAGGATAATCGTTGTTGGGCCACTGTTGGCCCAACAATGATTAATAAGTATTGTAAATACAGCTGTTGGGCCAACGTTGAACCAACTTTAAATTTCAGTTAAAGATATCTCTGCATTGGCCCGATATTGATTTTCAGGGAAAGACTTATACAGAGAAAACATCGTTGGCCCAACGTTGGGCCAACGTTGGTCCATTAGAAGTAATGATATAATAATTGTATATTTTACAGGTCACTGTTTTATCACAAACCCCCACAGGTATACACAGGTTGTGTAGCTGTAACATGCAATATTTAATTAATTATTAAACACTTTTCTGCACCAATTCGTAATCAGTTAAATTTGGGCTAATTAAACTAAAAACTTATCTGCAGCCGTAATGATATTTTGAACTATTTCAAATCTACTACCTTGAAAAAATTGTGAAAAAGGTATTGAAAAAAAAACATTACTAACTCTGTAACAAATATCTAATTCTATACAATCATAAAATGTTTACAATAAATCTGTTGAATATTCCAGAACATGAACTCTCGTTAACCCGAGTTATGTAAGAAATCCCAGAAAATGTGGTTAATTTTACTCTCTAGGCCAGATTTCTAGCTTTATAGACTTGTGAAGTAAAGGAAACTATTATACATGTTATAGGTCTAGATTTAACAAAAACCCGGTCTTCCAGCTATAAACTGTAAGTAGAAGTTTTTTTTAAAAATATTTTTTGATAAAGTTATGGAATCTTATACAGAATTTCTTTTTATATCCTGTATGCATGTTATATCCATATGACTTGAACATATGTTAAATACTTATATTTAAACCTGGCGGATGGCACTTGTGTTGAGTATTAAATTCTGTAAATAAAATAACTCATTTTCTTGTTAATTCTAACATATTTTTCTCGGTTAAATACAGACACAAATTAATTTCATATATTTTACGCAAGTTTATGTCCAGATGTTTATGTGCATTTCTTTAGTTATTGTTATCAATTTGACGTAGATGGTTTAATCAACATTATGATTTTTGTTTTTACAGGGTGCTGTTCAAGGGAGTAATAATGGAGTGCCTAGCACTGTGGTATACAGGAAAAAATAAAAATATAAAAAGCTGCAACTTCAGTGAGAAAAGAAAACAAACAAACAGAACTTGGATATATAATGAGTTAATATACAGACAGTAATTCACTTTAGTAGGATTTAATTAGTGACTGAAATAAGAAAAATATTTAGATTTATAAAAGACTGGAATCAATATTTTACATGTTGTAGTGATGAAATATTCTGTTATATTTCTTCAGGAAAATTGCAAACAAGCTTTAAATAAATGTTAGATTTCTTTTTGTTAAATGTTAACAAAATCACAACTATTTGAAAATAAAACATGTATTAAACAATGCTAGTTTTAGTCTTTTTTCAATTTCGTAATCGTTGGGATAGCGTTGGCATCCATCTTTGGCCAACGAAGAAACAGAGTTGGCCCAACGTTGGACCAACCGTGATAGACGAAAAAATGCTGTTGGCCCAATGGAGGGCCAACGACGAGTGTATGATATCAGTTGTTGGCCCAATGGAGGGCCAACGATGAGTGTAGGATACCAGTCGTTGGGCCAACGGTGTACCAACCGTTGGGCCAACATTGCGCCAATTAGCAAAATGGCGTTGGGCCAACGTCGGAAATCTTCGTTGGGCCAACGAAGAGTCTGCCGTTGGCCCAACGTTGGGCCAACGCATGTCTGCTATCTGGGACAGAGCCTTGCATCTTATCATTTTATTCAACTTGTTCAATTAATTCAGTTTGAAAAGACAGTAATGTAATATCCTCTATATCAGTCTGTGTATCTTACCTTGCATGGGGACATATAGACTGAAGATTCACTAGTACGCACGCACGCACAAACCAAAACACTAAGACAACGAGGACGAAACGAAAGATTAAAGGAAATAAAAATTATTATATCATTACAAAAAAGAGAACAAATGAACATTTACTGACAAAGTTGGCTTTTCGTAATACACACAAATAAGGACAAGTTGTTCATCAATAAACTACTCTTAAAAGTATGTATTGTACTGTCCTATGTTATGGTAAGACAATGACAATTATACTGATTTATAAAAATATTCGATGCCTGTGTTCAGAATATGTAAAAAGAATATCAGTGGAAAAGATAACAAGTCATTTCATTTAAATCTTTTTCCGCTTTCAGCGCAAATTTATCTTGCAATAGATAACGAATAGCTGTGAGAGTCGTTTGTCTGACATTTAATCTCTCTGTTGCGTGTTGGTTAGGCAATGCCCTCTATGTAATTTGTTGTATATCGACAGAAAAGTAAGTACAAAGGAAATGATTGGCAGAAAATAATCACTTTTACCAGACAAACAGTTTCGTTATGCAATGGGTGCAGTGTTTTGTTCTGTATTCGACTTTAAGATACAGTTAATAGACTCTGATAATTACATGCAACGCAATCAGTACGTAGGAAAGAAAAATGATTATCATTATCATTATTTTATTTTAAATAAGTTTGTTTTGTTGTTTCCAATTTTACATATATCTTCTGAAATTTACAGGCGGGCCTATTACTATTGTATAATAACAGACGAAATGTATTGCCACATATTCAAGAGAGACATGTCAACAAAAATTTAGATAGTTGGTCATTAGTTACAACCTTAAACTGTTTGCTAGCAGTCCATCAGCAACTGACCATCTTTACATCTGTTTAAGCCGTAGTGTCTTTTATGCGTATGTAATGATTATGATTTTGTAATAAAGAAAGTGGAATAAGATGTCAGCTATTGTGTGGGAACAATTTTTTCGTTGATAATTTGAGACGGCAGCTGTAGCAAAAATCTTGAGATCTATTGCCAGTTGTAACAAGATAAGCATTTCGTGTTAAACAAACTCCCGTAAGTTTAGCATTGTATCGAACTTACCTAGACATTGAACGACGAATTTTAGTAAACTTGAATTTCTTAATTTAAAGCGGACAAAATTGAAACAAAAGTTTTACAGCATTGCAATATGAGAAAGATATTTCAGCTAAACATTTAATGACAAACTTGGTATCTTCTTAAAGCAATCATGAATTAAATTTAAAAAAAAAAATTATTTGGCAATCTCACTGTGTAAGTTCGTGTCACGGAAGTAGTAAAATGATATTAAAAATAGTCCATTCAATGGTCCAGCTTACAATATACAATAATAAATATTAAAAAAGCATGGTCCATCGCGTTTGAATTTCGATAGCGGTTATTATAAAATACATCTAAAAAGGCTACTCATATTTACCGAGCTGCGGTGGCCTAATGGATAAGGCACTTGCCCCGCAATAGGGATGTCGAAACTGGAAGTAATGCTGTTCAATGTATGTAGGTGTCTTATATGCCAACTTGCCTGGCCCTCTCAGTTGGGGTTACTCTATAATAAACACCAGACATTTTTATTTACACGCAACAAGAACAGATCTGTTAATACATATGTTTTGTACCATGCCTAGTAAAGTAATTAACATACATCCTCTTATTATCACAGGCGCGTCAACAGAGAACATATATTGCCATATTTATTTCAAAAAGTAATTTCAACTGAACATGTGAGTAAATTTTAGATATGACTGGGAAAATAGTTATAAACATAGATTGGTTTTTGCAATGTATTTGTATGTGAGCATCTTTTATAAATAATCATGTTTTATATGTAGACAGGGGATTTGTTTTTGTAATGAGGAAACAACAGAAAATTGTCAGCCATCGGCAGTTGGAAGAATTTATTTTGTTCTTAATTGAGACACCATGTGTAGCAAAATAATCAGAAATGTATTGACTGTCAATAGTTGTAAGACAGACATTTAGTCAATGTCACCATCTCGTAAACTATTTAGTACACAGTCGGCTAAAATTTCAAGAAACACATGTGAGAATTGCTTGGATTGAACTGAATATGCCCCGTTCAAGTCAGGCATCGCAATCATCAATAAGAAAGTTTTAATACATTTTATAAGGCTTTCACTGCTGTCAATTCGAACCGAAAGGTGCATGGAATTCTCCATGTGAGGTAGGAATCATATGCTTGCAGACAATAGATGTTTTACTTTTGCAGTAGATTAAGAATTACACATACCAATTAATTTAAACAAACCATTACATATTTCATTTGGAATATCCTGCTTATAAGTGACATAATTTGATTTGATTGACTTATGTCAGGACAAGTTTGATTCTAACTTTAACGACTTTATCATCATCTGTATGATCAGAAAACACAGCGGGAAAACTCTGTGCGTACAGTACACACCGAGGTGTACGATAATCTGTTGCTGTAAGTGACACAAAGAACTACTTCTACGAGCGAATGAAAACAAGTGCAAAAAAAGAAAGTCCTTCGTCTTATTTTATTTTTTTGTGTTGATAGTAGAAAACGGCATGCAAAAAAAAAGACTCTATCAGCGATTGTAGATGGGAATGTCCGAAACGGCTGTAATTCGACGGAATAATAGTTATGTTCGAGCCAGATAAATGTATTCCTATCTGAACCTACAACAAGTGAATTCTTATAACGTTTCGCAAGGTTTTTCTTACGTCGGATATTGTTTGCACACATCCGGTATAATCAAAGGTAAGAAACGAAGCAAAGCGATTCACGTTCACCTTTCAAATGTTTAAGTATAACTCGACAACGATAAGTCAAATAAGGCATACGTCAAATAAGGCAAAGTTTCAAATGATCTTCTGGGACAAATGTCATAATTGTGAAACCTTAGTACATGGTTTATTCATCTGGCGGCAATGACTTTTATTTACACTAGCCTGTAACTTTGGAACATGATGGGGATTTAGGGTGAGGGTTTTATTACTTTTTATGAAATTTTGTAATTACCTCCCTTTAATATAAAAGTATGTAAAAAGAGGACTATTTCTTTCTATTTCATTATAAATTCTAGTTTTGCATTTGCATTTGATAAATATAATACTATGGATATTTCAACTACCTGAACAAAAAGTAAGTTTCGGAATCCAAGTATGTTCTATCTATTTTGGCTGCGCAAGATAGACAAAGGGAGGTAATAATATTTTTTAAACTTGCATTTTAAATTAATTTTGGCAAAATAAGTACTTGTCCGCACAAATCTTTGACAACTTTAATACAGTTTTGCTTACATCTATATCATTGCTAAGGCAAAATATGTTTATTTATTTTATATTTATGCTAAAACTCACACTACCTAGTTTGGGCAACCAGGATAGGAAAATCAAATTTTAAAAATAATTCCAGTGAAAATCTGACCTATGTTAAGAGTTCGGTGAACATGAATAGTGTAAATGATCAGTTGGTTAAATTTTGATCAAGTCCATTATTTGACCAAAATCTACTAAACCGCTTGTAATAGCGACCGTTACTGCTCAGTCAGTTGCAACATATAATGAAAACTAAGACTCGAATTACATACAATGTACAGAACGAAAAGGTGTAAACTTAAGTTAAAACGACGCTAGGCAACTATAAACATAACTGTCAAAGTCGATGATTATTGCTATTTCTTAGTAATACGTACTACAAATACCGGTATAAGTAGAGCTGCTTTTGAGAAAAGCGCATGTCTCCCACAACCAACATGGCCCCTATAAATCATCTTTTATAGTTAAGCATAATTGAGTCAGAGCCATCGCTCCAAATGACCATTTTCTTTAAAGTGAGTGAAATAAATATGTGTCTCCACCATAGAAAGATAATAATAGCTCAGAGATATATGAAGACCTGCCTTAAATAGTTGAGAGAACAAAAATGTAATACGAAAGATAAAAGAGGACCACTGCGATTGTTCACATAATAAGCTTGTATCACCCATATTGAATTATGGTAGTGAAGTTTGTGGTTTTGTTAACGATTCGTCAGATGAAAGGGAACATATGCAATTTTGTAAGAAAATTTTAGGCGTTAAAAAAGTGTACACAAAATGATTTTATGTATGGTGAATTAGCTCGTGTCTCTTTTAGAACAGTCCATATGTATAATGTTATAAATTACTGGTTAAAAATACTACAACTTAATCACAATAAGTATGTTTATATGACATATAATTTGTTAAAGGATGATCTTGAACAAAACAATGTACGTAATTGGTGTTCTTTAATTCAAGATTTACTGTGTTGTTTAGGTTTTGTTGATGCTTGGATATTTCAAGGTGTGGGAAATTCAGATCTGTTCTTGTGTTTAGTTAAACAACGACTAAGTGACCAGTTTATTCAAAACTGGAATTCAAGATGAAATAATTCAAGTAGAGCTTTATTGTACAGACACATTTCGTAATTTAGATTTCAACAGTATCTTAGTTGTTTCAATACTAATGAATTTTGTCATTCAATGTTTACGCGTTTACGAGTTTCTCCTCATAGGCTACAGACTGAGGCCGGAAGATGGGTTAGACCATTTAGTATACCTGTAGATGATAGAAAATGTGTTGTATGTCAAAGACTTGAAGATGAGTACCATTTTGTAATAGAGTGTCAAATATAAAAGGACTTAAGAAAACAATTCATACCAAAAAGATACTGGCACAGACCGAATATGCTCAAATTCGTAGAACTTTAAAATTCAGAAAATCAAAATATAGTACGAAATTTAGGAAAATTCATACATAATGCATTTGAAATTAGAAAAACAATTTTCTAGGGCATATCATTTTCAAAACATTTTTGCTTTCATCTTCAGATAAGCTTTTAGAATGACTTTTGTTTAAGCATCGATTTTTTTTTTGCAAACTTAGGAAACTCTTATGCTTTCGGTTTTCGGGAAGAGTTACCAAACATTTTGAAAAAAAAAACACCTGAATTTTTGTACTATCTCGTCGGAATGAAACTCATTCAGTTAACCTTTGTCTTTTGTCTCCTTTCGTTAAAGAATAACTGTTTTGTTTTGTTTTGTTCTGTTCTGTTTTTAGTCACATATCATCTTGCTATTATATTATATGTGTTACATAATTACATGTATAGGCATATGTAGAATTTTGAATGTAAATTTTCTACATAATATTTTAATTATATATTGATATGTGTCACATGTATATCTGTATAAATAAGTGTAGTATGTATGTAAATGTGTATATTATATACCGATAACAAATTTCTAAATTTCACAAGAAAGAGTTACAGTATTTTGATAATGTCAGAAATATCTAAGAGTGCTTTTTTTCACGCGAACTAAAATGTTACTGAAGGTTCTAGTAAAACAAACACTTTTAGGAATATTTACTGCCATGAGTGTCAAATATTTTAACAATTTACATATATGTTAATTTCTGCATTATTTTTTTGCAGTACATATTACAAACTTGTTCAGTATTTACTGAAAACAATAACAACAACAAAAACGTTTATAACATTTTTGATTTTCAAATAGTGCCACGCATATTATCAGTAGCAAAAATGTCAGAGAACAGAATTTTCTCACAGTTATATCTGACCTTCTACGAAGCAGAATTTTAAATTCCAGTCTAAAAATTTTGCATTGTGTAATGTTAACAACCGTCTTGCTATATCTTGTATTATGTAAATTGTATGTCATCATGGGTTTTATAGCCTATATGAAAGTAATAAAGTTATCTATCTATCATAAACTCTTCGTACTTCAGAAACTACCAATTCTCCTAAATGCAGAATATCTACTACAGATCATTTCAAGTACAAAATAGCTAAGCAGTAATTTCTAAGTCCTGCAAATGAATGATCTTACGGTTTTGTGTTACTTCCCTTATTAATTGGGGCGCTGACTTAAGTAAGAAAAGATTATATAGGTTCAAAGATGCGCCGAAATATCCGTGATGTGTGAATGTCTAAATATATTACTAAATTAATGTAGTAGTTTTCTCTTGAGTGTATATCTAACACTTTTAATTGTTTTCAGTCTCACTGTCTTCTTTGACATCTCAATGTAAATACCTTTGTAAAAAATTTCTCTTGCACTGGAGAAGTTAAACAGTAATCGAAGAGGCTTAACTATAGTAAAGAAACCAGCGTGGGATAGATATGGCCAGGAATGTGCACTTCTGCGCAAAGGCATTCATTTGTAACTCCTTCAATTGATGTGCGTTTACCAATGTTCAGTCACAATATGTAACCAAAGACATATAGAATGTAACCAAAGTAACCAAAGGGATATAGGTGGTTACAAATGTATGCCTTTGCGCAGAGGTGCACTTTTTGGGCCATATATGGCGTGGGAGCCATCTGGTCTATCGCGTAATGGCGGACAGGTTTTTGCACACACATTTTCACTTGACATGGCCGCAGAGGTCTAAATTAAAGCTAGCTTCTGTTTAAATTTCATTGTGGATGTATTTTTGACATTTTGGTAGGGAAAAATGGGAGAAGAGGTTGTATTTGGTGAAGTGAAACTCAATTTTAGTGTTTGCGTACTACTTCCAGGTCGATCACAGCAGTGTGATTTTTGATGTGATTTTACAGTAAGCAGATGTGACCAGAGAAATATCTCTTAGAAAATACATGATCCCTACTTTTCTTTTCATTTTATATCAGTTTTATCATAACTCTTTAAAATGAGGTAAGGATTTGTTCTCTGAAATGGGTCTAGCTATGTGTGGTAGCTCTTTAAAAATTGTCAGTTTTATATAGAATATATAGGAAATACTATTTACTGGTGTATGACCTATAAGAAAATGTGGGCAAAAAATGAGATTTGTCCAGATATTGATATAAATGGGCTAGTTTGGTCAGATTTTATTAAAACATGAACATTTTGTTGAAATTTTGCTACAAAAATAGATAAAAACAAAATAAATCACGTTTTCACTGTTTTGGGTGTATTTTCTTAAAAATATGCACCTTTACACACTAAATTACTATTTACTGGTGTGCGACCAAGACAGATTTCTTCTTTTCGCGAAAATAATCTTATTTCGCACTTTAGGTCTACTCACGCATTTAGTGGCGTTCAGCCTAAAGATGGCCGATTGTATCGCTGACACTAGTGGAAATGCAGAAAATCTGTATAAGAAACTTAAACAACAATTAACGAAGAAGAGAAAATGTCCACTCAGCAACACAGCTATAATAGCACCAATTAATGTGAAAAGTTGCAACGGCATCGGTTCGGTAACAATGTCTGCAGCACAAGTTGAATGCAAATTGGGACGAGGGTTGTTTTTGCCAAATTATTACAGAAATGGTGTGAAGTTCTTGTCAAACATATTACAAGATCAGTGCACGACTTTGTCTGAAGAAAAACGAGTAGCAGTCGAGTGTTTTGTTAAATTCTTTGAAACTGGTATGTAGTTTAGATTTCGTAGACCTTGTAGATTTACTCGTGCCTTAGTTCAGTAACATTAAACTTGCACAGGGCGCCTTTTAATATTTGGACGTTCAACATGTCCCTGTGTCAAGTTTAATCGAATGACAGCCGTTTGCATAGCACAGATTTCGACCTTATTTTATTGAAGTGTAATGTAGGAAAACTCTAACTCGTGATATATTGGTTTACCCTGGAACAACTGATACGGGGACTGGAAACCGGCATTTATCTTATCTTATGCTGTCGTCCAATCGAAGCGTATGCCGTAGGTTATTCTGCTATTACTCAAACACTTACGCCTTGCAGTTTAACTCGTCCTTTCAGTGAAAATCTAGGAAAGCATTTGTTGAATTTTTTGTTAAAAACAAAAGTTCTGCCATGAAATTATTGCCTGCATCTGTTTTTAAATGGAAAATATCTACATTAATGTTACTTTTCGCCCTGTGAAAATGGCTAAATCTAGACTTGTCTTACCCAGAGAGAAAGATGTCGTTTTTTACATGATATTTGCCTTGTTGATTCAGAGTATTTAGAACAAAAAAATTAGGACATATTTTAATGAAAATAGCAAGTCAAAACTGTAAACTGTTGCCTGAAAATATTTGTTTATTATATTGCTCTGTTCTTCACCATTTAAATGCGTGTTAAACCTAGAAGATTTTCTGCAGTTTTATCTAAAAGTTCGGAATACTAAATATAACTTCGTTGTCGGCCTATTTAAAAAAAAAAATATTGTTATTTTAATTTCAATAAATTGTATTTTTCACACATCAGTTTTAAGATTAATTTTATTAAACTATTTTTTTGGAGTTTGAACAACAATTTCGTTTGAAACATTCCCTACGTTCAAGAAGAATGTTTGTTTCTGTATGTAGAAATCTGACATTATAAACAATAATTATAATTATGGCTCTACAAGATTAAGAAAAGTGTCAGCTTTCTGTTATTTTCCTTTTTTTTTTATTCAACTCCAACAAAAATCGGCCCTTTGATAAAGGTTTGAAGTTACGTGGTAAAATATTTCTTCAGGGAAGTGAGCTCGAGTTAATTCATAATAATTAAGCATATCACCACATGCAGTCGCATGCTGTTTTTGCTTCAGAATCCCTTTAGATCAATCTCTGATCATCTAATTATCGCCACTTAACATGTGACTGGTAAACCCTTTGAACAATAAGTGTTATATAGCTCCATGATTAACATGAGGTAATATGCTAATTACACGCTAATCGATAGTGGCGAAAACAAAATATCGATCGCTAACGACTGGTCGATATTTATAGGTATGGACGACAGCATCATACAGATAAATGTATTGATTTATACGGAGTTTCTACTCCCCGTATTAGACCTTCCTGGTTTACCGTAACTAAAACTGCGCCTCCAATCACTTCGCTGACACATTACAAAGATTCTTCTGGCGTAATTTAATGAAATATCATGAACAATACAACACTGAATAAATATATAGAATCAATTATACATGCTTAGACGAAAAATACGTTTAGCCTACGGCACTAGTGAAAAATCTGCGGCCATAATTTAACGCATGGGTACCGCCGAATACACGTGGACTAGCCTTTCAAACTGCTTTGATACGAACTAATAATTTGTTGAAATAACTTTTAATTAAATTAAAACCAATAAATGCTGGTTACACCCATCGATTATAAACATATGCATACTACATAGACAATACATTAGTAACCGGCCGCATTTTTTTTTCAAAGCCGACCGTGAGACTATTTTTTCGTCTAAAATCATTCTTTAAAATAAAGAAGATTTGACAGTTTCGTGTTGTGTTGTGAAAATGCATGGATGTAAATTTCACTTAGAGAGTGCGGACATATCTTCAATATTTTCTGTAAGACAGTATGTTCAATTGGAGTGTAAAATAGGTTTCTTTGTCCGTTGTTGGTATTTAATTATCGCTTTTCAGTCACTTCCACCGTGAACTTGTAAAACCTTCCGCAAAATATTTTGCAGAACGCTCTAAAGGAAAATTTATAATTTCGATAAAACGTCGGACTGTATGAAATGTCAAAATCGTAAAATATTGAAGTCCGACGTTTATTTATAGAACTAACTCGTGCCCATGGAAGCGGTATCAAGACTTCCATTCAAGTCAATCACTCAATGCATTTCGTAGATTGATCTTTTTGGGCAGAAAAAAAGTACGGTTGGGGGGTAAAAAATTACGGTCAGTCGGATGACCAGAAACAGGTCTCTTTTTGGCCTTATAGGGACGTGGTATCATCTGGAATTTTTAGCGAAAATATCGTCTGACAGAATGCTGATGACATCACCAAACCTGAAGCCATGTTGTTTCTATATTTAGGACATTTCTTAGAAATGAAAGTATGGCAAGCCGTTAAGGCAAAATTAATGGAATTACGTATACAGCAATATGCAAAATATAACAAGTAAGTGATGTCGTCTGCTAAGTTATAGACAAGTCGAAAGATTTCCTGCGGCCAGAAGTTATACAGACCAGAAATCGTTATTAATGTATGTGTGACCACTCCATCTAAAAAGAAACTTATGGGTGACAAACGTGCTTGTTTTTTTATTTATTTATTATACAATTACGCTTAAATGTAGGATATAATACTCCATTCTACATGATTTACAGGTAGATTTATGAAATATGTATTTCTTAATTCTGAAAGTTATTGTTTTGAGCAAAAATAACTATATTCCCTTTCATGTATAACATAAGTTTAAGCTCAACTCACATTCCTTGACTATTAAAATACTTTACTAGCGCTATCACAAATGTGATTCATGCCTTCACCTGGAATTCGTTGATATATAGAGCAAGATAACACAGGACCATAATCCAGGAAACTAAAGAGCAATTTAAAAAAAAAATCTTTTATGCACAATTAAATATCAATATTGATCATTGCTGAAAGATTGAATAAATTATATGAAATAATGAATGAGTAATTCAGGTCACAAATATTTCTCTATATATCATATACAGTGTCAGCTTTATTGCAAAAACGGCGTTCCATAAATTCGATAAGCCAATCGCATATTGGTAAAAAGTCACGTGAAATCATCCAGTTCCCATGTGCTACACTACTTGTTGCATTCCAATATACCTGCGGCCTCCAGGCCGCAGGTAATGATACCCAATTAAGCCCCAGTTGATATATATATGGGTCTGTCATTTAAAAAAGATTTTAATGTATATTCTCATAAGATAACTTTGCTACTCGTTAATATAGTAGCTGGTGAAATTCTTGCCAAAATTTTTGACCTAGATAGATCTAGGTCTAAAAGAAAAGATCTAGATATCATTTAGAAAAATTATATCTTTTGTAATATGTACTCTAAATGTAGGATTGTTCAGTGTTCTTTTTGTCAGTGTTGAAAAAAAACTTTTGAAATTTGTCTGAAATCATAGACTGTAAACTTACCTGAAGTATTAAGAAATATTAATATCATTGTGTATCAGGCTTTCCATAAGTTTTCAGTTCATTATAATAATGAGGAAGGATGTACATGTAGGAAGCAGCAAAGAAATAAAAAGACTGAGGTGAATTGTTTTCTTTAGTTTCGTTCGTTTTGCGCATGTAAAGTACCCCGGTATCATGAGAAACCAGGCTACTTTATGTTATATTGAAGTAGTTCTAGTGTTTACTAATATATAATATCCATTTTTAATAAATTTATATAGACACGAGTCTGGCTAATTATAATATTCGAGCCAATATGTAGCAAAAATTTTACCTGTAAAGTCATGATAACATGCTGCTTTAACCAGTTAATAATACAAGGGGTATTTGAAAAGGTGTTAATGGTGATTAATGACCTTTGCTCAGACTGATTGAAAGGTTTTTAACTTAAAGTTGATGAATGATCAGTTTTGATAAAAATATAAATCTTTTCAGAGCTTTATGAAAAAGAAAGGCAGTGGCTAGAGAACCGGAATCGGTTCCCTAGACAGCGAACTTATTCATCCCAGGGTTTTTTCTTGCTGTTTTGGGAACATAGCCTATACCCACAAAATTGGGAATTTTGATGCGTAACTGTTCCAAATTGGGAATTATTTAGTCCCATAGGATATAGTAAGAATGTGTTTAAGCACTTTCTCATACACTTGTTTCACATTGTACAACCTCTTTAACATAGTTACTGCCATTACAAAATTGTCCATAATTTGGTGAATGTTTGTCCAATTTTGATGAAATTTTTTTCTGAATGTAGATTGGGAATTTGTGCACTCATTTTGGGAAAAATACATACTTTTTGGCATTGGGAATATAGCCGAAAAACGGCTATAAAAACGGCCAAAAAAAACCCCTGCATCCGGAACCGGTTCTCTAGCCAAAGTACCGTGCATAGACTAGGCAACCGGAATTTTACTTCTATGCATAAAGCTGCCGAAATTCACTTTGTTTCTTTTGGTAAGTATTATGCATGTTATTATCTTAATAAATTTAACATTTCAATTTTCAGCAAGCAATGCCCTTTCATTTATGTGTGTTTACTGTGTCTCCAAAAGTGTACTCGCCGCATACTGTCCGCCATATTGGAATGATAAATAAACTAGTACAAATGAATGCGGAAATAGTCAGCATTGGAGCAAGCCGAAATAAATTTGAAATGTAAAATTAAAAGGTATAAAACAATAAAAGAAACATTTAAAACAAATTAAGTAATTTCTTTTAATTAGTATTGATCACATATCTTTGAACGTGAAATGCCGAGGTGTTACAAACTGATCAAAGAATCCGTATGAAGTTTTATTGACAATTAAATTAGTTTGTACATCTATAAACATGTAATGACACAAATACAAATCAATATTATTTTATATTTAAATAATTTTAACATAGTACATGTTGAAAGCAAATAACATTTAAAAACGGGAAAGTGAGTTTTCACGCATTTATTCGTACTAGTTTTTATCATTCCAATATGGCGGACAGTAAACGCAGATAAATGCAAGGGCACGGTAAAATTAATTAAGATAACAATATACATGACATTTACCAAGAAACAAAGTGGATTTTGGCAGCATTATGCATTCAGGTTCCCTAGCCAATGCACGCTATTTTGGTTAGAGAACCGGTTCCGGACGAATAAGTTCGCTGTCTAGGGATCCGATTCCGGTTCTCTACATGTAGCCACTGCCAAAATGAAAATACATAGAAAATACATACTAGATAATTGCTAGAAAGAACTTATTTATCACAAATAGTATGTTTGACCTAGGGTGACACAAGTCTCCATTTTATTTATTCTACAAACGTACCATAATTTTTGAATCATTTAATTTCTTACTATCCCGATATATAAAGAATTACTAAATTGGTAAACGTATGATATTGAACCATTTTAGAGTAAAAAGATAAAATCAAATAAAATCTACACAGTCATGCAATAGTATAAATTGTAATCAACCGTTTTCAAAAAACACAACTTATAGAATGTATTTTTGCGACTTAAAAATAGACATGGTTGTAAAAATCTAACAAGGTCATTATCAGGATTTTAACCTGGGGTCTGAAACATTTGATAACATATACTATATGTCACACAGAAAAGAAAGAGCAGAATTAACTACGGTATTATAAATCGACATAATTTTACAATATTAATTCTAAAATTTATTTGTTTTATTAATCCCCCGCCACAAGTGGTGGGGGGTTATAGGAATGGTCTCCGTCCATCCTTCCGTCCTTCTGTATGTCCGTCCTTCTGTCCTTCCGTAACATTTTGTGTCCGCTTGGTATCTCCTAAACCCCTTGAAGGATTTTCATGAAACTTGGGTCAAATTATCACCTCATCAAGATGATGTGCAGAACCTGTGAGTCAGTCATGTCGGTTCAAGGTCAAGGTCACAACTCAAGGTCAAAGGTTTGAACCTACCATTTCGTGTCCGCTCTGTATCTCTTAAACCTCTTGAAGGATAATTATGAAACTTAGATTAAATGATCACCTCATCAAGACGATATGCAGAACTCATGAGTCAGCCATGTCGGCTCAAGGTCAAGGTCACAGCTTAAGGTCAAAGGTTTGAGCCTTCCATTTCGTGTCCGCTCTATATCTCCTAAACCCCTTGAAGGATTTTCATCAAACTTGGGTCAAATGATCACCTCATCAAGACGATGTGCAGAACTCATGAGTCAGCCATGCCGGCTCAAGGTCAAGGTCACAACTGAGGGTCAAAGGTTTGAGCCTTCCATTTTGTGTCCACTTTGTATCTCCTAAACCCCTTGAAGGATTTTCATCAAACTTGGGTCAAATGATCACTTCATCAAGAGCTCATGAGTCAGCCATATCAACTCAAGGTCAAAGGTTTTAGCTCTGTATCTCCTAAACCCCTCGAAGGATTTTCATGAAACTTGGGTCAAATGATCACCTCATCAAGACATTGTGCAGATTTCATTAGTCAGCCATATCAGTTCAAGGTCAAGGTCACTGCTAAAGGTCAAAAGTTTACCCTTTCACTACCCATAACAGTGGCGGGGGATTTAGCTGTCTTTCAGACTGCCTTTTTATTAGCCCACCATCATCAGATGGTGGGCTGTTCAAATCACTCTGCGTCCGTGGTCCGTCGTCCGTCCGTCCGTCCTTCCGTCCGTTAACAATTTCTCGTTATCGCATCTCCTCAGAAACTACCAGGGGGAATTTAACCAAACTTTGTCAGAATGATATATTGGTACCCTAGTTGTGTTCCCCTGAAAGTCAGACTGGTTCAACAATTTTTTAGTGAGTTATGGCCCTTTGTTTATTTCTATAATTTACATAGATTTATATAGGGAAAAACTTTGAAAATCTTCTTGTCCAAAACCACGGAGCCTAGGGCTTTGATATTTGGTATGAAGCATCATCTGGAGGTCCTCTACCAAGATGATTCAAATTATTTCCCTGGGGTCTAATATGGCCCCGCCCTGGGGGTCACATGGTTTATATAGACTTATATAGGGAAAAACTTTGAAAAACCTCTTGTTCAAAACCACAGGGCCTAGGGCTTTGATATTTTATATGTGACATCATCTAGTGGTCTTCTACTAAGAGTGTTCAAATTATCCCCCTAGGGTCAAATATGGCCCCGCCCCGGGGGTCACATGGTTTACAAAGACTTATATAGGGGAAAAACTTTGAAAATCTTCTTGTCCAAACCACAAAGCCTAGGGCTTTGGCATTTGTATTGTAGCATCATCTAGTGGTTCTCTACCAAGTTTGTTCAAATTATCCCCCTAGGGTCAAATATGGCCCTGCCCTGGGGGTCACATGGTTCATATAGACTTACATAGGGAAAAGCTTTTAAAATCTTCTTGTCAATAACCTACAACATTCAAATTTGGACCACATGTATGGTTTTGAGTGGCAAGATGAACCTTGACAATAGTTGACCTTGATTTTGACCTAGTGACCTACTTTCACATTTCTGTAGCTACAGCCTTCAAATTTGGACCACATGCATAGTTTTTTGCACTGAAAAGAACTTTGACCTTGACATTGACCTAGTGACCTACTTTCACATTTTTGAAGGTACAGGCTTCAAATTTGGACCACATGGATAGTTTCGTGTTCCGAAATGGAATTTGACCTTGATTTTGACCTAGTGACCTACTTTCACATTTCTCGAGCTACAGCCTTCAAATTTGGACCACTTGCATAGGATTGTGTACCGAAACATACTTTGACCTTGACATTGACCTAGTGACCTACTTTCACATTTTTCAAGCTACAGCCTTCAAATTTGGACCACTTGCATAGTTTTGTGTACCGAAATAAACTTTGACCTTAAGATTGACCTAGTGACCTACTTTCAAATTTCTCAAACTACAGCCTTCAAACTTGATGCACATGCATAGTTTTGTGTACAGCCTTCAAATTTGGACCACTTGCATAGTTTTGTGTACCGAAATAAACTTTGTCCTTGAAATTGATCTAGTGACCTACTTTCACATTTCTCAAGCTACAGCTTTCGAATTTGGACCACATGCACCGTGTTGTGTATGGAAATGAAATTTGACCTTGAGCTAGTCAGTAAGTCTTAAAATTTGGAACACTCAAAAATGGCACATTGGTGGGCGCCAAGATCACTCTGTGATCTCTTGTTGATATTTTGTGACTTGAAAGACAAAAATTTAAGAAACTACATATTATGTATTGTTTTGGTAAAAATGACTTTTTAAGTTTCTTATGAAAAGTCACTTCTTTTACATAGTTTGTAACTAAAATATTAAGTGCATGTTTATGCTTTTTTAATTTCTTATGGAAAACCTCTTGAAACTGAAATAAACATCCAGGTGATAATACCCGGAGGCAATAGATATCGACATCGCAATGCCGGTCACCTGTTACCAATACCATATAGCTGTTGTCTCCCCTGATATCGATTTTCTGCCATATCGGTCATGAGGTCAATTCTTCCTCATGCTACCGTACCATCAATATTAATTCCCAACTATTTGATATACGCAGACATTGAGTGTAAAAAATAGGTTAACCTAGGTTTATAGATTACCATTCAATGCATGTGTATGTTCAATGTGGGAGGATTAATGCCGACTGTGCTCTGTTACATAAAGCATCCGGACGATTCAGACTTTGTTTACGCCAGTAAAAAGTCATTGCGTGCGTTTCTGTAATTTCACATACATTTCTATACGCTTAAAAATTATCAGACATGCATATTTCAAAGCGTAATTTACGCTAATACGCATCTTATCTGGAGCCCTGATCATAATATGCAAGACTTACCCAAATCCACAAAAACAGGTACATTGTTTGACTTATCTATTTTTCTTCTTTTGTCTGAAAATCTCTGGAAATATTTTGACCCCATACTTACATCAACTATTCGAATAGTCAAGCGCGCTGTCAACAGACAGCTCTTGTTGTATTAATGAAATTTAGATTGAGAATTAAACTTTGTCATCAAGGGTATGAGCAGGGACCAGGTGAGAAATATAGGGGCTTCATTGCCATTTGTTTACAATTTCAGATCAACATGTGCAGTGTCTTCAGAAGTTGAAGGATTGTAATGTAGAGAAGATAAAAGAACCAGATATTCAAGCTTATTTAGCATGTCACATATTTGCACCTTTGGTACCGGGATCAGAGTTTTTGATAGACGGAAAACAGTTCCCTCTCAAAATGGAAAGAAAGTGTCCAACATGCAATTTGAAACTTAAACTTGGAGACACATCTTTAGGTAGGTTTTCTGATTAGATTTTTAGCTCGACTATTCATAGAATAGTGAGCTATTGCACTCGCCCATGCGCCGGCGTCGGCGTCTGCGTCCGCGTCCCGATTTTGGTTAAGGTTTTGTATGTAAGCTGGTATCTCAGTAACCACTTGTGGGAATGGATTGAAACTTCACACACTTATTCACTGTGACAAACTGACTTACATTGCACAGGTTCCATAACTCTATTTTGCTTTTTTACAAAATTATGCCCCTTTTTCGACTTAGAAATTTTTGGTTAAGGTTTTGTATGTAAGCTGGTAACTCAGTAACCACTTGTGGGAATGGATTGAAACTTCACACACTTATTCACTGTGATGAACTGATCTACATTGCACAGGTTCCATAACTCTATTTTGCTTTTTTACAAAATTATGCGCCTTTTTCGACTTAGAAATTTTTGGTTAAGGTTTTGTATGTAAGCTGGTATCTCAGTACTTACTAATGGGAATGGATTGAAACTTCACATACTTGTTCACTATCATGATCTGACATGCACTAAGCAAGTCCCATAACTCTACTCTCTTTTTTTTCAAAATTATGCCCCTTTTTCGACTTAGCAGTTTTTGGTTAAATTTTTGTATGTAATCTGATATCTCAGTATCCACTAATTGGAATGGATTGAAACTTCACACACTTGTTCACTGTCATGATCTAACATGCACTGTGAAGGTCCCATAACTCTACTTGGCATTTTTACAAAATTATGCCCCTTTGACTTAGCAGTTTTTTGTTAAGTTTTTGTATGTAAGCTGGTATCTCAGTATCCACAAATTGGAAAGGATTGAAACTTCACACACTTGTTCACTGTCATGATATGACATGCAGTACAGAGGTTCAATACCTCTACTTTGCATTTTACAAAATTATGCCCCTTTTTCAACTTTTGTATTCATTCAATTGACAAGGCTGTTGAATAGTCGAGCGTTGCTGTCCTCCGACAGCTCTTGTTATACATGGACCAATCATTATGCCCCCTTTTGAAGTTCTAAAGAAGGGTATATTATTTTGCTGATGTCGGTAGGTCAGTCTGTTTGTCTGTCTGTTTGTTGGTTGGTCCATAGACCAATCAGTTTCCAGATGATAACTCAAGACCACTTGGGCCTAGGATCATGAAAGTTGATAGGGAGGTTGGTCATGACCAGCAGATGACCCCTATTGATTTTGAGGTCAGTATGTCAAAGGTCAAGGTTACAGTGACCCAGAACAGTTAAACCGTTTCCGGCCTAGGATCATGAAACTTAACCGGGAGTTTGATCATGACCAGCAGATGACCACTGTTGGTTTTGAGGTCAGTAGGTCAAACATCAACATATGTATGCTGAAACTTCATAGGAAGGTAGATCATGACTAGTAGATGACCTCTTTTGATTTTGGGGTTCACTGTTTTGCTGTTGTTAGGTCTGCCTGCCCATAGACCAGACAGTTTCCAGATGGTAAATTAAAAACCAAGGGAGGTTGGTCATGACCAGCAGATGATCCCTATTGATTTTGCGATCAGTAGGTTAAAGGTTAAGGTCACAGTGACCGAGAACAGTTAAACCGTTTCCGGACAATAACTTGAAAATACTTGGGCCTAGGGTCACAAAACATAATAGGGAGGTTGATCATGACCAGCAGATGACCCCTACTGATATTGAGGTCAGTAGGTCAAATTCACAGTGACCCGGAACAGTTAAACCGTTTCCGGACGATAACTTGGGAACGCTTAATAACTAGAGAATGCTTTGGTCTAAGATCACATTTGATACTGAGGTCTCATATATAACTGGTAAATGACCCATAATTATTGATTTGAGGCCAATACATCAAATGTCCAATGCACAGTGACCAAATAATTACTGTTCATTGTGCAGTCACTGGATGCATCAAGAGGGGGCATTTCGTCTTCTGTGAGCTCTTGTTCTTGTCTACCTAGCTTGGAATGACAAGGTTGTCCATGTAGTAGATAGAGGATATTTGTTTGTTTTGAGTGAATATGGAATATATCTCACTGAGAAGTGAGAAAATTTCAAATATTTTCATGAGCGTGTAGCGCGAGTGAAAATGTGAAAATTTTCTCACTTCTCAGTGAGATATATTCCATATTCACTCAAAACAAACAAATTTTCTTTTTATTTTATGCTTAATTACGTTGAGATATATTATGCATTTTGCAACAGATTTTAATCTCAGTGCGGGAAACAGACGCGCGTAATACAAACATGACGTCAGACGTGTTGTGACGTTAGAAAGACGCACACGACATAAAGTTCCATTTTATTAGCTCGACTATTCAAAGAATTGTCTAGCTATTCTACTCGCCCTGGCGTCGGCATCGGCGTCACACCTTGGTTAAGTTTTTGCATGCAAGTACATACAGCCATCAATTAAAGGCATATAGCTTTGAAACTTATTTTTTCTTTTTCTAGGTCAATTACCAACCTCTCTGGGTCAAGTCCCATAACTCTGACATGTATTTTGAGCAAATTATGCCCCCTTTTGGACTTATAAAATTTTGGTTAAAGTTTTACATGCAAGTAACTATCTCCAAAACTAATGCAGATATTGATTTGAAACTTCACATGGGTCTTTGGGGTTATAAAACTAGTTGATAGCAGCAAGTCCCATAACTCTGATTTTCATTTTGGCCAAATTATGCCCCCTTTTGGACTTAGAAAATTCTGGTTAAAGTTTTGCGTGCAAGTACATACAGCTATTTCTAAAAGGCATATAGATTTGAAACTTATTTTTTCTTTTTCTAGATCAATTACCAACCTCACTGGGTCAAGACCCATAACTCTGACATGTATTTTGAGCAAATTATGCCCCCTTTTAGACTTAGAAAAGTTTGGTTAAAGTTTTACATGCAAGTTACTATCTCCAAAACTAATGCAGATATTGATTTGAAACTTCACATGTGTCTTTGGGGTTATAAATCTAGTTGATAGCAGCAAGTCCCATAACTCTGACCTTCATTTTGGCCAAATTATGCCCCCTTTTGGACTTAGAAAATTCTGGTTAAAGTTTAGCGTGCAAGTACATACAGCTATTTTTAAAAGGCATATAGATTTGAAACTTATTTTTTCTTTTTCTAGATCAATTACCAACCTCACTGGGTCAAGTCCCATAACTCTGACATGTTTTTTTGAGCAAATTATGCCCCCTTTTAGACTTAGAAAAGTTTGGTTAAAGTTTTACATGCAAGTTATTATCTCCAAAACTAATGCAGATATTGATTTGAAACTTCACATGTATCTTCGTGGTTATAAAACTAGTTGATAGCAGCAAGTCCCATAACTCTGACCTTCATTTTGGC
This sequence comes from Mercenaria mercenaria, assembly GCF_021730395.1. Classification (NCBI taxonomy): domain Eukaryota; kingdom Metazoa; phylum Mollusca; class Bivalvia; order Venerida; family Veneridae; genus Mercenaria; species Mercenaria mercenaria. The sequence continues at coordinate 81,792,162 of NC_069365.1, read as the reverse complement.
CAAATTATGTCCATTTTTGGACTTAGCAAATTCTGGTTAAAGTTTTGCGTGCAAGTACATACAGCTATTACTAAAAGGCATATAGATTTGAAACTTATTTTTTCTTTTTCTAGATCAATTACTAACCTCACTGGATCAAGTCCCATAACTCTGGCATGTATTTTGGGCAAATTATGCCCCCTTTTGGACTTTGAAAATTCTGGTTAAAGTTTTACATGCAAGTTTCTATCTCCAAAACTAATGCAGATATTGAATTGAAACTTCACATGTGCCTTCGGGATTATAAAACTAGTTGATAGCAGCAAGTCCCATAACTGATATGCATTTTGGTCAAATTATTCCCCCTTTTGAACTTAAAACTCTTTTGATATTTAACCTTTTTGGGTAATATTTTCCTGCTTCTGGGACAATATTTCGAATAGTCGAGCTTGGCTGTCTTACGGACAGCTCTTGTTTTATTTCTTGCTGCATAACGTTATGAAATTCTCATTAAGTAAAATAATTTGAATTGAGAAATATACTATAAAGAACAGTGTGACTACAATTTTCATCCTGTTTTAAGCAAATGATTTAAAGTTTATACACACTGTACAAGTAGATCGGCAAAGCTATATCATTTGCAGTGAGTGATATGGATTATGTATCACTGATAAAACACAGTATTTCATCAGTTAACATAAAATAAATCACCTTCTCTTTTTCCTTAGCTACACATGTGCATAATAACACCCTTTTATGATGTCTGAAGCTGTTTGCACAATTTATTCCATGGCTCCCTTCGAAGAATTTCTCATGTTGGTTGGAATACTTTAGCCTAAAACCATTAGACTTCATAGGACTACTGCCTGTGGCCAGTAGATGACTAATAAGTCCCTGACCTTATGGCAGAAATGATAACTCTTGTGTGTCTGTAGGTCTGTTCGCTGTCTGTATGCCCATATGGGAACATGTTGTTAACCAGTTTTGGGGAGTAGAATTGCTCTTTTCCATCCATCATTCTGCCTGCTGAAACTGGTATCCGGGCTATAAAATTTCCACCTATCGAGGGATTGTTAGCTTGACTACATAGAGTATGAAGGTCTATCCTACTCAACTCGGCGTTGGCGTCTGTTCCCCATCCATATCATTGTTTAAGTTTTGATGCACTTTCTCTATATCTAATTACTCGATGGAATTGCTTCAAACTTTAAAAGAGTTTATCCTCACCATAAGGGACATAACTCCTGCACCAGTATATGAATTATTCCCCCTTTTTATTTAGAATTTGAGGTTAAAATTTTGTTGCACTTTCACTCTCTTTTAACCTTTACCCTGTTAAATTTCTATAATGAACTTGTCTGTCCCTCCGCATTAAGTTTGTCCGGCTTTCACAGGTCAAATTGCTGGCCGGATTTCAATGAAACTTCACAGGAATGATCAGTACCAAGCCTAGTTGTGCATATTGCGGGCGCGTTCCACTTTGCTTCACAAAATGGCCACAAGCGCTAAATATAGAAAAATCTTGTCTGGCTTTTACAGGTCAAACTGCTGCACAGATTTAGACGAAACTTCACAGGAATGATCTAGACCAAGCCTAGTTTTGCATATCGCTGACACGTTTCGCTTCGCTGCACAAAATGGCCACCAGAGCTAAATCTAGAAAAATCTTGTCCGGCTTTCACAGGTCAAACTGCTGGAAAGATTTCAACGAAACTTCACAGGAGAGATCAGTACCAGGTCTAGTTGTGCATGTCGCTGACACGTTTCGCTTCGCTGCACAAAATGGCCACCAGAGCTAAGGTATACATATGGGTAGACACATGTTTTTGTGACAAAAACACCTAGTTTTGGGTTAATTTTGATAATTTCACTTTTTCTCTCTTATTATGGAAGGGATTTGGTTCAGACATAAAACAATTGTTCAACATCATCACCCGCAGATGGAGGTCAAACCCCCCTCACCTCTCCGGCATTGCCAAATTTTAGTCAGTATTTTTAGGTTTTTTAAAACACACTTAGCATATATTACGTCTCGATCATTAAGTATGTTTTGTTACGGATTCAACGTGTTATAATAATTACCATTTACCGTCAATGCAATAAAAAGCAAAGATAACTTACTATGAGCATTTCAACACAATTTACATGTCCACGGAGTACCAGAATCGATCCAAGCTTGATATGTGTTACGCAGTCAAATTTACCAACCAAGCTGGGATGCGTTGGATATGATATATGGTTACAATAGAAATGCTCACTAGGGAAGTCAACTTCCCAGATGACAGAGTGGTCTAAGACGCTGACACCAAACTTCCCAGTAGTGATCATTGCTAAGCCTAGTTGTGCATATCATCAGCATCTTGATGAGAACAAGATTTATGACGCTTTGTACTTGTATATGCATTATATAAATCGTGTTTTTATTCCATTTTCTGTCATCGGAAGTCATATCCCAGACATAGTTTGAAGGATTTCAAAAAAAACATCATACTAATTAATTGTAGCTAGGAAATGCTTCCCTGCACGATTCAGCGAAATTGTTCAGGAACACATGAGTTATGGCCCTTAATACTTGTATAATGCTTACTATGTTGGACATTTCTTTGCAAGTTTATTATCTTTTTATTATCCATTTTTGCTATGGAATATTGTGACTAAGCTTAGTGAATATATAGATACATAGTGGGATGCTTAGGTCAAGGTCAAGATCTTTGTGGCTAAAGTAGAAATTTGGTTTTCTCACAGTAATTCAGTTAGGAATGAAATAAGCAGATTTCATTTTAAGTAGCTTGGGTCAAGGTAATTGTTACTGAATGTAGAAAAAAATGGTTTTTGATCAATAATTTAGAACAAGTAGCTTTCAAAAAGAATGAAATTTAGTTACATTTAAGTGCTTTTTGTAGGTAGAGACTGTTTCTTCAAGGGTGAAATCTTTATACTGTTTGGCGGAGGATACAAATTCATTGAATTTGCTTGTTAATGTGTTATATTAATATTGTTGATTATTACAGGCCATCCTACTATATGGTACGGTAACACAAATATACTACTGGGCGGAAGCATTAAAAGCACTGTAAAACTAACAACTGAGGCAAAAATGATGGACGACACTTCAAAATATGATGAAAAAGGTGGTGGAGAACCATTTCTTAAAAGGCAGAGAGTTGATAGTGCCAATTCTTCTGAAGAAAATCAATCTGATACTGATGAATCACCTTCTGAATCAGATGAATTCGAAGAATTTGGCTACTTCAGTTCTGTTGCAACTTTTACACAAGGTAGAAAGCAAGCAGTAGCACAAGCCATTGCTCAAACAATTGTAAGTGCGTTTTGTGAGGTAAAGAAAGACTCTTCCATGATGAATTCATTCATTCCTTCATTTTTAGCTACAGAGAAGGCAATTACTATAATCATGTACAATGTTGGTAAAGATAAATTATTGATAAGCCAGGAATTGCAGCTTTTTGACAAACTTTCTGGTGATGTTAATTTATCAACTATATTGTATGTTTGGCTGACATTGAATTTTAACATCTTTGAGAAGACATGGGATGACTACTTTCCGAAATCGGGATTTAAGGACTACATCACTAAACATTTGAAATGGCCTGTTTATTGCTTTGATGTAACAAGACCACTTGGCACAGCTCCAGAAGAAAATTGGCTTTTGTTTGAAGTGTCTGGCAAGCAGCTTTCAGATAAAGAAATGGCTTGTGTATTCTCTGACTTGGACAACTTATATTCAAAAATCCATCAGGATGTGCAGTAAATATGGTAGACTTTTGAACTGTAGCAATCATCTAAGGCTCAGTGAATCTAAGGAAGAGCTTGAAACTAGTCCAGTATTAAAAGCCTAGTTTTTTTCTTGACGATTCGAAGAATAGGGGGAGCTATTGCACTCGCCCATTCATCGGCATCTTTGTCAGGGTGCACTGATGTGGTTAAGTTTTGTACTAAGCTGGTATATCAGTAATCTCTAGTGGAAATAGATTGAAACTTCCAAGTTTTTGTTCACTGTGATAATTTCACATGCAGTGCACAGGTTTCAAAACTACTTGTTTTTTAGCTCATCTGATTTTTGGAAAAAAAAATGACGAGTTATTATCATCACTTGATCAGCGTCTGCGTCGGTGTCGGCGTCGGCATTGCCTGGTTAAGTTTTATGTTTAGGTCAGCTTTTCTCCTAAACTATCAAAGCTATTGCTTTGAAACTTGCAACACTTGTTCACCATCATAAGCTGACCCTGTACAACAAGAAGCATAACTCCATCCTGCTTTTTGCCAGATTTATGGCCCCTTTTGTACTTAGAAACTATCAGATTTCTTGGTTAAGTTTTATGTTTAGGTCAATTTTTTTCTCCTAAACTATCAAAGCTATTGCTTTGAAACTTGCAACTCTTGTTCACCATCATAAGCTGACCCTGTACATCAAGAAACATAACTCCATCCTGCTTTTTGCAAGAATTATTGCCCCTTTTGGACTTAGAAAATCAGTTTTCTGGTTAAGTTTTATGTTTAGGTCAGCTTTTCTCTTAAACTATCAAAGCTATTGCTTAAAAACTTGCAACCCTTGTTCACCATCATAAGCTGACCCTGTACAGCAAGAAACTTAACTCCATCCTGCTTTTTGCCAGATTTATGGCCCCTTTTGGACTTAGAAAATATCATATTTCTTGGTTAAGTTTTATGTTTAGGTCAACTTTTTCTCTTAAACTATCAAAGCTATTGCTTTGAAACATGCAACACTTGTTCACCATCATAAGCTGACCCAGTACATCAAGAAAAATAACTCTATCCTGCTTTTTTAAGAATTATTGCCCCTTTTGGACTTAGAAAATCAGTTTTCTTGGTTGAGTAATATGTTTAAGTCAGCTTTTCTCATAAACTATCAAAGCTATTGCTTTAAAACTTGCAACACTTGTTCACCATCAAAAGCTGACTATGTACAGCAAGAAACATAACTCTGTCCTGCTTTTTGCAATAGTTATGGCCCCTTTTGGATTTAGAAAATATCAGATTTATTGGTTAAGTTTTATGTTTAGGTCAGCTTTTCTCCTAAATTATTCAAGCTATTGCTTTGAAACTGCAACAGTTGTTCACCATCATAAGCTGACATGTACATCAAGAAACATAACTCTATCCTGCTTTTTGCAAGAATTATGGCCCTTTTTGGACTTAGAACATCATGGGTAGGACAATTTTTCTATTATACAAAAAAAAATCAGATGAGCGTCAGCACCCGCAAGGCGGTGCTCTTGTTTTTACCAAGTTATGCCTCCCCCCCCCCTCTACCTCCCTGGTTGGAATGGATTGAAACTGCACACAAAGTATTTGTTCAGTGATGATCTGAAATGCAGTGCAAAGGTTTCATAACTCTATTTTGCATTTTCACAAAGTTATGCCCTCTTTTCTACTTAGCATTTTGTAATCACCTTTGCCAAGGTAAGATGCAGTTATGCAATTTTTTATAACATTTTGGTCAAATTTTGAAGGTCCTCTTTTTAGATGCCAGTTCATGTTAATCAAAACTGTAAAATGCTATAGTTTTTAGGGTGATACATTTCACTGATAAGTTTTGATATTTAATTTTGTGATAGAATCAACATTTTGAAGAAAAATACAGACTTAGTAGTATATGTTAAATCAAACTATTGTATTTAAAAACAGAATGAGACAGGAAGAACTATTTTTATGACTGGAAACTGCACATAATTACCTTCCTTTTCAGTTAAAAATATTCTGCTTATACAAATTTTTCATTTTTTTGTCTAATTTTTCACTTTCAGTATCAATAAAAAAAATTCAAGCTCCTTTCATTTATAGGAAATTGAATTATATTTTCAGTTGTAAAAACGGATACTCCAGCCATAAAATGTATCAAATATCCTTTCCAGAAAGGTATAAGATATGTTTGTGGTCCAAATGATGGTGAAAATACCTGATATATGCTGGGATCAAAACTTTTATGGACAGGACACCTGCATTATCTTTAATAACTTGTCACCTTTTGCACCATTGATGAATTTTACTGTTGTTCCAGTTGTATGATGTGTACATGTATATATTCTGCTCTTATACCACTGGAACAACAGTATTTATTTATTTATTTATTTGTGTGCCGTAAAACCCAAATAAGTAAATAAATACTGTTGTTCCAGTGGTATAAGAGCAGAATATATACATGTACACATCGTACAACTGGAAACAAATGCTATATTATCAATTATTTTTGCATAAAGGTATGAAAGTTAACTGAAAGCACCTGTTTCTTATACAACAAAGGTGTTGTTTTCAATTTATGTGCTAGAACTTCATCCTACAGAAAATGTTGCATATCTTGAGAGAGTTTGAACAGTATATCTAGTGGAAATGTCTGCAGAATACAAACAAGTTCAGCTAATATGGAATACTTCATGTGACAAGGCTTTTTTATTTTAAAGGAATGAATAAATTGAAATTTGCCACACATACTGAAGACAACTAGCAGTTGTGAAAATTAGTAGCAATTACCAATGTTGAACCGTGTATAACTGTAATAATACTTCTTGTATCATTTTCAAATGGTAAGTTGGACCAGTCAGACAATAGCATTGCATTAAATGTATATGTCATGGTAACTTTGTATTTCAAAATATTTCAAAATTTATCAAAAGCAAGATTATACATCATTTTCAAGCCACAACTTATTAATATGAAATAGAACATACAATAATTTATGCAACACATTTTAACTTTGAATATTTATAAATTTATAGATAGACATTTTCTGACTAAAGTGCAGTGAGTAACTATTAAAGTTGCTAGGGTATTAACACAGGTATGCATTTACACTTATGAGATAACTATTGCAAAGCTAGATACCACAAAACTAGTGAGTCATAAGTAACTTGCTGTGTTAAAAAGACTATATGCTGTGAAAATAAATTATTAACACATAAACATTAAAATGCAATCACATCAATAAAATGCCCTTTTTCTCATCAGGCATTGAAATGTATAGCTTAATGACTTGCACTAAATAGTAACATTGAAGATTTTCTTTTTCAAGGTAACATCAAAACTATGAATGTTGTAATTTAAGAACAAGTGAAAGTTAAAAAATGTATCTTTCAGACAAGATTCTTAAAAAATTAAGTTTATTGAATAAATCCTTTTAACTGTTCCTTGTTTAATATAGTGTGATTTTAATCATCTAAAACTAGTATTCAGACAATTAAACTTGGACAGTGAACAACAAGTTTCTGGTTTTCCGCTTTTCACAACCCCTTATCTAGAGTCAGATAAAATCTTTAGCTCAGCTATGTTAATTTTTTCTAATTGTAGAGTTCCTTGTTGTCACCTTTTCATCAGTGTCTGCCTCAAAGAAGTTTTGTATGTAAGCAGGTAAACTACTAGGCCTGTAATAATATGAGTAGTGCCACACACTTGACATCTGCTACATGGTTGAGTTCACAGGAGTGATCAGTACCAAGCCTAGTTGTGCATATTGCCGGCACGTTCCTCTTCCCTGCACAAAATGGCTGGAGGAGCTAAAGATAGAAAAAATTTTTTTTTGGACTTCACAGGTCAGACATGCCCCTCTTCCATCTTTAGAATACATAGGGGAGAGACTATGTTTTTGAGACAAAAAAAACATCTAGTTTCACTTTAGATTTCATAAAGACTAGGTCAAACGCGAAGTACTTACTAAGAATAATTAAACATGTAAATAAAGTAAATAAAATAATGGAAATTATCTTATTTCATATATATAAACATGGCAGCAGATCAGGCATTCTTAAAATAGTTCCAGGCAGTGGACGACCAAATTAGCAATTTGATGTCCATGAAAGTGTCCAAGGTGGTCAGTACATTTGATTGGTCCGACCCCAAAGAAGTTTAAGCATTTGGATCAAGAGTATTGAGAAATACTCTTAAACTAAATTCTGTTGGAGCTGATAAAGTAAAATTAGTTGCATATCAGGCTAGTAGCAGTCCAGTTAGTGACTACCTTAAAAGGTCAAACAGAAACACCAAGAGTCGATACAGGTTTTTGCAGAAAGACTTTTGGACCTCGGGGAAGACGCATTCGAAGGCCAGGGTGATGGCACGAAAAACCATGCGTACAGGCTACACAGGCTGAACAGTCACATTGGAGAGTGCAGTGCTACAGTGGTCGACAGTTTGGTCATTACGCTAATAATTGTTCAAATAAACAGCTACAGCAGCTGGACGCCGCCAGCGCAATATGTGATCAAAAACTGACACAGCTGTTTGAAGCGGACGAAACAATACAAACGGAGCCAGTTGTTATTTGGCAAGCTATTTGTCCAGCTCGCCACCAAGAAGCCCAAGTTATGGCTGTTCAGACAACTGAGGTGGCTGCACAAACAGAATTCAGAGGTTGGAGCACCAACAATCAAAAAAATATCCAATTGGACGAGGTACAAGTAGACGTGCCTTTGCAAAGCATGCCAAGACCCCAGTCATGAAACTTTAAAGAAATCATTTCTTAAAGGGCCATAATTTGCTACTTTTGGCTTGTAAACACGACAGAGACCACATTTTGCAATCAGCTTTAATCAAACTTGCACACAACTTGTATTGTCATAACATCTCGGTTCCTTTTGAAAACTGGCCAGATCCCTTAAAGGGCCAACTTCTGCTATTTTGGCTTTTGCAGCCATATAGAGACTTCATTTATGGTTTGATTTGATACAAACTTGCAAAATATCTTCAACAACAATAAATCTTGGATTCCATGATGAATCTGTCAGATCCAATCATAGATTCTGGAGTTACGGCCCCTGATTGGATTTTAAAACTGATTTTAAGTGGCCTTGAATGTGACCTACTGACCCACTTCCTTTTATTTTAAGATACAGCTTTGAAATTTGGAAGACATGTACAGTTTTGCACACTGATCTTTAAACTGACTTTCAGTGACCATCAATGAGACCTACTGGCCTACTTTCTTGTTGTTTACGATACAGGTTTGAAATTTGGTTGACATGTACAGTTTTGCACGCCGATCTTAAGATTGACTTCTAGTGACCTACTGACCTACTTTCTTAATTTTTAAGATACAGCCTTAACATTTGGATGACGTGTAGTTTTGCATACCAATCTGAAAACTGATTTTCTGTGAATATGAATGTGGCTTACTGACCTACTTTCTTGTTTTTTGAGATACAGCCTTGAAATTTGGATGACATGTGTAGTTTTTCATGCCGACCTTTAAATTGACTTTCAATGACTATGAATGTGACCTACTGACCTACTTCCTTGTTTTTTAAGCTACAGCAAAAATATTTGGACCACCTGTAATTTTTTTACAGATTTCAAAAGTAATCTTGCATAATCTTTACATTGACCCACTCTCCTAATTTTATTTTTGTTTTTAAAGCTTTAGCAAAGAAATTTGTTCAAGCTCCAAGGTCAAGGTCACACTTAGAAGTCAAAGGTTAACATGGTCTTTTTCTTGTCAGGTCCATAACTCTGCCATTTATCAAGGAATTTGAAAATAATTTGACACGGATGTTAACCATATTGAGAAGGTTCGTCGCGCTTATTACCTGGGTTTCTCCGGTTAAGGTCATAAAATGATTCATACCGAAACTATTCTGGCATATTTTGCGCAGAAAACTGTAGCATTCTTGGGCACGTTTCGGGGTCATTTGTCACTAATAGTGACAGCTGTTGTTCAAAAACTACTTTGCCAAATCCTTTCACTACTTTGCCAAATCCTTTCAAACTTCACACAAACTTTATTAGTTTGACTTCATTAGATGACCTCATATGGCAAATATCGTACCATTTGCTTACATTTTAGCCAGATAATGCCACATTTTTAAACTTGGAAAATTTTGCTTCAGCTTTTGTAAAAGCCATTAGACAGCTCTTGTGAATCGCTTGTTATGCTGCATTATGTAAAATCATAGAAGCAGTTGATAGCTTTTTTCTGGCGGTATAGAGGAGACGGATTACCTTGCTTTGCCAGTAAATCTTTCAAGAATCCAGATTGGTCAAATATATCGGTGTTATGCGTCTAACATTTGAAAGATGGGTTGTTTTTCAATTTCAATGGATTAAATGAAATGAAATAAAGTAAGTCGGCTTTGGGGTTGTAAGAATTGTCAAGAAGCATTCCACGGATATCATGTATAAAACAGTATACCAAAATGTCTCAGTCACGATACAAAGAATTTATCATTTTATGATTCAATACCATATGATTTCTAGTACACACATACCCAGGTTCTATCCGTGCAGAATACAAAGTTCAGTTGGTACGGTCAATAAACTACGTTTTCACCCTCACAGAAGTACCTGTTACTTCAGCATGATAGAAAGTAGAATTAAGTACACTGCATTCAAAATATACGACAAAAAACCTACAATGCGCTCAGAAATAATAGAAGATTGGTCAGTGGAACTGTCTACCACACAAGAGGATAGTTCACACGGAAGTGCGATATAAAATGGAACAAAACAGGAACAGTCATGGATGGCACAACGGAGGAAAGTGAATTTGAGAGCGTATTTTAGCAATAAAAGCTTTTTAGAAAATTTCTTTATGCAGGCTTTGTAGTCGAATGTTTTTGCAATGGTAGATTTAAAAACTGGAGCAGACTTACTGGATGATGAAAATGCGTTCCTATAGTAATTCATTAGATATATGTATATACGCTATACAAAATTATTTGTACTTTGGCTTTAAATTATTTGAAATCTACGACTTCAGAATAAGACCAGAGGTAAGCCAAATGGAGAGTCCAGTCAGAGAAACCTAGCAGAATAAATGGATATCGTGTAAAAGTAAGAATAAAATATTCAATAATTATGCATTGGTTGTCCCATTTTGTTCAATAGGTGTGCGTGCTTAATTTTGCTGTATTTATCTGATTTTATACATACTTAGTAATATAAGAATTACAGGGAAAACAACAACAAATAAATACAAAATTTATCTGATTTTATACGTACCCGGTAATATAAGAATTACAGGGAAAAAAACACAAATAAATACAACTTACATGATTATATAATTGTCAAAGAAAATAGAACTTGTTTATCTTCCTCGTTTACGGCCTAGATATTTGATAGGGTACCTTGAAATATATGCACACACCATGTATGTAGAGAGTATAGTGATATTGAAATGCGTTTAGCCGCCGGTTTCAATTCAGCTTTCTTTTATGTTATACTATACTTTATTTGTACAGACGGTCATTTCATATTTACTTTTTCTAGTCTAAGACTGAAATTCCTTTACCCGGCCAAAACGGACAAAAGAATACCATTACCTTGACTTTCTTCGTTCAAACTGCAAAGAATAAAGGTTATTATTTTTAAATGATGCCATAGTACTTGATCTAGCTTCCGAGAAATAATATTACCTGTTTCATTTCTCAAATTGATCTTAACAGGAAAAGCTGTACTATTCTTAGTTCCTATATAACAAATAAGAAAAATCAACAACAACACGTGTAGCGTTTGTTCATAGATAATTATTAACTTCCAACGTTTCGGCGTTAAGCCTTCCTCAGGGAAGAATAACAATAAAAACAACGGACGTGACGTCGTTAAACAACGTCGCGTAAAAAAGCGGTAAAATGTATACAAAGTTTAGATCTACATTATTTACAATGTTAAATAAATTAAAAATAACGTTCCTTTAAACGGATTTAACAAACATACCGAGTAAATTGTCGGATAGTGTTTATACAAAATTTCCTATACTTATGTATATAAAAAACAGAAATAGGAAAAAACAACGATATACTCGGCATTACATATCTATATATGTAGATCAATACAATTAGTTGATTGGTCAATTAATATCAAATAAAACTTTAGAATTTAAACCATCTGGATAGAGCGTTTTCAGTTTATGTATCCACACTGTTTCTTTGCAGAGACGATCAATGTCATTTCTTACAACATCAATAGGCATAAAAGAAAAGTCCTTTAAGCAATGATCTGGTAAATTGAAATGTGATGCAACCATTGAGGAAAAAGTAGGGTCAGTAAAACTATTAATATCCCGAGTGAGGCATTTGATATTAATAGTTTTACTGACCCTACTTTTTCCTCAATGGTTGCATCACATTTCAATTTACCAGATCATTGCTTAAAGGACTTTTCTTTTATGCCTATTGATGTTGTAAGAAATGACATTGATCGTCTCTGCAAAGAAACAGTGTGGATACATAAACTGAAAACGCTCTATCCAGATGGTTTAAATTCTAAAGTTTTATTTGATATTAATTGACCAAACAACTAATTGTATTGATCTACATATATAGATATGTAATGCCGAGTATATCGTTGTTTTTTCCTATTTCTGTTTTTTTTTTTTTTTTTTTTTTTTTTTTTTTTTTTTTTTTTTGTTCCTATATACTAATACTCTGACATTCTATATATACTACGATAATTTTATTTTGGCGAAAATAAGTATATTTAGCAATGGTCCAATTTGTCAATATGTGAAGATCTGTACCGTATTGTTTGACATTCTACGAATTATTGTTCGAGCCTCACTCGGGACATTGAATTCTTCAAGTGAGGAAGCTATCCGGCTGGCTTACGGAAGGTCGGTGGTTCTACCCAGGTGACCGCTCGTGATGAAATAATGCAGGCAGGGTCATCTGGGGTCTTCCTCCATCATTGAAGCTGGAAAGTCGCCATATGATATATAATTGTGCCGATTCGACGTTAAACCCAACAGAAACAAAACGAATCTACGAATTATTGTAAGAAATTGTCAGTCTTTATAACATACGTCTAAAAAATCAAGTTCTTGCGAATATAATTAGGCTATTTCCAATATTTATGTCATGGTATGTCTCGGTATGTAAACGTCCTACAGAAATGAGCCGCACCATAAGGAAACCAACACAGTGCATTTGCGACCAGCATGGATCCAGACCAGCCTGTGCATCCACGCAGTCTTGTCAGGATCCATAGTTCGCTTTCAAACCCTATTGCAATTAGAGAAACCGTTAGCGAACAATATGGATCCTGGCCAGACTGCGCGGATGCGAAGGCTGGTCTGGATCCGTGCTGGTCGCAAATGCACTATGTTGGTTTTCTCATGGTGCGGCTCATATGCATAATGACTGAAACTGTATGGACCTATTAGATCAGATGTGATAGTGTAGGAATGCTATAGACGCTACTCCGTGTACTGGTGTCTGCCGCAAACGGGAAAGTCCAATGAATCAGCGATCTCAGGGAAGCTAAGCTTTTTTCCCATTGAAAGTTGGTACAACCTGAGTGAGATTCAAACCAATAGAGGACAGGTGGGAAATTTACGAGTTTACAAAACTGACATCCACAAAACAAAGTCTTACATGTATGACTATTATTGACAAACAGCCATTGTTTCAACTGCGAGCAACGTACTTTTCTTCCTTAATCAGAACAACAAAACCCTGTTGCAAAAGACAGAACATATTTGGTAGGTAAATTTTTGGATTGAATTTTGCAGATTTGTAAGTCATACTGGTTGTTTATTATCATTATATTTGTAAGGTTTCGTGTGGATCAACCTTTGAGTAAAATTATTAGTTGTGTAAATGGAGTTTCATGGTACCTATGAATGATTCTTTCAGGGCAGAGATAGAAATCAACGTGAAAATACAGTAAAGTTGGGAGCGGTCATTAATCCATCAACATTCAGCTCACATTTGCTTTTTTTAAAAAAGCAGTTATTCGATATTAAATCTTCACTTGTTTGCAAGTTTTATGAGTCGAATGATTTGTTTTGTTGCCATCGTAGATTTAAAATATTTTGTTTAAATCCTCATCATAAAAACTACGGAATGAACGAGAATAAATTGCACGTGTTGAAGTGTTACCTATGTGTAATAGAGAAGTCCTTCCTTCCTCCCTTACATGTGTTATGTTCTTCAAAGCGTAAAATTTGTGGGTCATCTGTCCTTTTAATTATTAAAAAAAAATACCACTCATGGTAATACATAACTAAAAATCAGTTTACATTTGTAGCACAACTACTGCGCATATTGGTGTCAAATGGGTTTATATAGAAACTAAACTTGGATTTATTCATTTGGTGTATTATAAAAAAAAAAGAATTCTTCTGCTTCTTGAACATTCAGCAATAATGATGAAACTTAATCGTGAAATAAAGTCTTTTCAGTGAAGTAAAGCTATTAGGGAACAATTGATTGTAAACATTTTTTACAACTTCTCATAGGCTTAAGGTGGAATGCGCCTAATTTGAAGTTATTGGGTTTCGTTTCGAAATTTTGATTAATATAAAATTCAGCATATTCCTCATAGACTGCGTATTTTATTTTTTTGATATTTCTGTAACTTTTTCCTCAGCAAACCTTCAAAAACGACAACTGACGTCCATTTTTGATGAACCGCGATTTCACGTCCACTAGACGATTTTAGTAAATCGTTCTGTTCGTTCTAAAGAAATCGATTTGCTTTCTACTCACCACATTTTAATTTAAAAATGTCTTTAAAATGGTGTATAATTTATGGAGATCAATTGAACGTTAAAGTCAGAGCGACAAATATGACGTTGAGTTTAGAAAAAAATTGCTTTAATCTTGTCTCATGTAAAACCCAAACGATAGAATTTGAGAAAAAAACTGGCATGATATTATGACGAAAATTTTATTTTCTATGGATTGAAGGAATAAAATTATGGGTTCACTGAATTCATTTTCGCGTAAAATTACATTATGCTACCCCTACCCACAAATCAATAGATAGCGCAATTGAGTATTTTTTCCAGTATCTCTTCTTTTCTTCCATAAATCTACTATTTTATTTTTCTTATTACAATTAAATCAAAATACTCTTTAAAACTCTGCTACCTTCGGCAAAATCATTTCAGTGTAGGACTCAGATTTTAATGTTTAGATTACTAGTATATTGCGACAAAATCGACACCGCATTACCGTTGTCCTGAATTACATTACTCTACCACAATCCCAGAAATAAAAAATGCGTAATTCAGTGGATTTTCTGGTGTTTAGTGATAAAGACAAACACACTTTGAGTTCTTTACAACTGTGCAATGATTTCATTCAACATTAAAATTGAAATGATTTATTTCGCAAGTTAATGGTAATACAAGAACAGTCCTGTATCGATGCACATTTACAAAAATAAATAAGAAAATGACAGAATATAATTTAAATCTTTTATTTGAATTATCTCGACCTTTTAATTTTAACAATTACCTGTACAGAATTCCATCACAGGCCGCTATTTCCGAGACGTATTATCTGAGCGTAAACATAAAAAAAATGAAATTTTCTGCATGTAATAACATAGAGACAAACAAATAGAATACAATTTTAGAAAACTTAAATAGCCCTAAGGTAACTTATATCATCATAATATGAATAAACTTTATTAACTTATTTAACTTTACTACAAATTTTACGTTTGGGAAATATTTCGATTATTTGGAGAGTAGTCGGACACCCCGTTTTCGAATACAGTGCATCCTCTGTGAATACCCGCGGGGAAACAAAGTATATTTGTTATACGGAGGTTGTTGCTCTGAAAGGGTTAATTTATTTAGTAACTTGGCTAGAACAGAAACACCATCCTTTGCAAAGAGGTTTTAGCAATAGAAACATATTCCATATGTAATTCTTTTTCCTAACTGTAGAAACCTATCAAACACCACAAATATGAGTAAACGTTCTGCTAAAACTGTTAAATATTCCACGAAATAAAAAAAAAAAATGTTTTTTTTTGGGGGGGGGGGGGGGGGTGGTAGGGGGTTTAGAGCTTTTTTTATGTTACGGCGGGAAGTTAACCTAGCCAGTGTTTCTGGATTCTGTATTCTCGTTTCTATTTTAATATCGACAAACATTTAAGATTTCATTTGATAACAAAACAACAAACAAAATGCGTAGGTATATAATAAAAGTCATTATAACAGTAGCCAGATCTGGGACTTTGTATTCGGCTCTCGTGGATTTTGCAAGGTCGGATCACACTCGGCGCTTGCGCGCCTCGTGAGATCCGATCTGGCAAAATCCACTCGAGCCGAATACAACTTTCCAGATCGAGCTACTATTATTATAATAACCCTATCATTTTGTGGCTGAGGCGGCCGGGTGCTTAAGCTCGCCGATGTCAAACTTGCCTCTCACCGCTGTGTGTTCGAAACATCTCTTGGAGATGTAAGGAAGCCATCTAGCTGGCTTATAGAAAGGTCAGTTGTTCTATCCGAGTGCCCGCCTGTGCTCGAAATACTGCCTGAAAGTGCACCAGGGGTCTTTCTACACCATTATAAATTGGGAAGTCGCTATATGACCTGTGGTTGTACCAGTGTGACGTTAAACCCAACCAAAACACGAAGACGATTAATTATTTTGCGAGAACTTGTTACTCAACCTGTTCCATTTACTACCCTTTGTTTCATATTATTGAGATGTATATGCATTTATGATGTAAATTTAGTATTTTTGATTCTTTTTTAGTAAGAGTACAAAATGATAAGGAATGGGTTATCTTTTAGTTTCTAAAACCACTAAGCACTGTTCTGCAAAGGAGAGTATGCAACACTCTGCATCGTATGTGTTAATTTATCATTAATTATTACATGACTCTTTACATAAATCGCCGGTCAATAGTTTATGCTGTTGACCTGTCTACAGTTCAACGCAGGTGCGCTTGGAAAAATTAAAACAATCAGAAAAATACTTTGAAATTTATTTTCTGATTTCAAGTAATAAAACACTTATTGAATGATTTACCATTTTATAATTTAACTTTCGTACCTTGGTCAAGACGTTTTCACTGTTGACCGGCAAACTGTTCAATAACTGCATAATTATGTAAACACTGCACATATTGTCAGTAAAATTGATCTGATGTCATCGATTATCTAAGATAAAATGAAAGAATGTCTGTTCCTCACTGGTTATAAGTTATTGCTGTCTTGCGGACGTCCCCGTTCATAATGAAAGAAACACTGTGGTACTACTTTATTTTTTCTAAATACTTTTATAGTTTCGATTATAGAATTATTATTTTTGTACGAAGTCGGCAACTTATGAATCGAAATGAATACAATGCAGTAAATTCCGATACTACGTGATACATTGGCGGCTGAGCTATTAAAACGCACCCGTCTTGTAATCTAGCAGTCCAATTAGTACGAAAATAATATTAAGAAGTTGTTCCTTAAGGAAGACGATGTTAATTATATTCAGACTGATACAATCATTTTTTTCTTTATTTAGCATAGTATGTACATACTAATGATTCAGATCTACATATCCCATCGGAGTCTTCCAGATAAATAACGAGGCAGACTTATGTAACATTTAAAATATACAATTGGTTTAGCCCATAGAGTTGGATCAGGAAAAAGTTGGACAAAATGTATTGAACTTTAAAGCTACAAGCCGTCAGTTTTGTGAAATTTTACAACATGTTCATTTCCACCAAGTTTGTCGTAAATTGTATATGTGTTATTGAAAAAATGATAGATTGACTTAAAATAAGTGTAAGATATTGTTAAAAAAAGCAAAACGAATGTTCATTTCATCGGAATATTGCAAAAGCGTTACAATGGTTCACTCCCTTCTGCACACTTCCGTAATGCATTAGGATATCTTGCAAAATCCATATGTCACTAGTCTCTACTAGTCACTTTCACAGTACCCACGTTTTGTTCGATCTTTTAAGAAAAAAAACAATAACCTAAAATGTGAAGAAGTATTTTTAATGCACAAATACTAACGTGTGTGCTATGCAGTAATTATACAATACCACAGTTGATTAATATATGTTTTCTCCTCATTTCAAACCAAAGAAGTGATCGTATATTTTCCTTATCAGGTACAGTATATTCCACTTTGGACGACGATACAACAACATTTGTATAGATTTCAATGTTAACTAAAATCCGTTTGAAGTTCAACGTCAAATGATGTCGTATGCACTTTATAAAGATAAAATTATGCCCATTTTTATTGCTTGAACATAAGCATAGAATAGATTGATTATTCCTGTGTACTTTAAGAAAAAGTCCACGTCTAAATGTTAAACATCCACATGTCTCCCGTGTTCGGTTAAGACGCGTTCGGATTTTCCCAACAGCTTTGTGTGTCAAAAGTTTTTTATGTGATCTTCTGCTTCGAGGACCTGTCAATATCCCATGATTGTACTTTTTCTCTTATCTAATCAAATGGAAAATCCTATCTATTTTCAATGGAAGAATGCTGATTTCGTCTGTACTCAGTCTGGCAAAAGGCAATATTGTCTCAATAGTGCACATTTCACGCAACCTACTTAGGAAAAAAGTTAGAAGTTAATAGTAGAGTGTTTCACTAAAATCATTTTATGTAGATTTGTTTTAACTACTATTCGGTTATTCTTAGAATCTGAGCGGAACAAAAAGCAGACAGATTTGTTCTAAAATTGAATTAACGACACCTTCTTTAAAGCAAGTTATATCCTATGAAATGAATGTGTCTAATAGTACATATTTAGGAGCGAAGTTATAATTAAACTTGAATTCTTTTGTGAAACAAAACGAGCCCCAGACTTCCAAGGCACATTTCACGACAGGAATGACATAATGTTGTGGTAGAAAATTCATTTGTTATGTTTTCGAGAATATCTGCTGAAAAAAAGCCTATCGGCAAGAATGATCATAAAGTGATCCAAATTCAATGTCAGATGTAGGATTTTTTTGACAGCCATTAAATGAGTGAAAATGTAAGCTTATTTAATTTCTTAAATGTTTAACTGTACCTCATGAGGTAAATATATCTTAATTAGTTCAAATATCTAAACCACAACCAAACATTAAAAATTAAAAATCTTAACTCTTTTATTGTATACTATACCAGGTCAAACTGAGTACTTATTTGGCCAATATGGGTGTTGCTAGTGATTACCAGCAGTTTAACACATTAAAACAATTAATTTATTGACCATTTATTGCCCTTCATATGTATCATGTTGCTTAGCTGTTTCCACAAACAGCTTGAAGACACGACAACAACGACAAAATTGTCCGTTGTGCTGGCGCCCTATTTTGTCGTGTTACCATCTCACGCGCCAGGCGATTAAACGAGGACATGACAGTTTGTCGTTGTTTCACCTTCCGGTTGACATGATCTTCACTCAAGTGGATACTAAGCGATATGTACTTACTTTCATTTAGCTCCACTTCTGGAAACTGCATATGAGAAGCAGAAGGAAACATCAAAAAGCTATATGCTGTAACATCCGATTTACTGGGAAGGTCGAAGGACAATCCGCTCCCATTACACGCAAGTGCAGTATCTTTGGCAAATGACTTTCTACGATACTTTACTGATAAAATAATCAAGTTGAGAAATGATCTTGATAACATATCAACTGAAACACCCAATGGTAATTTTTCCTACTCAAATCCACCTGTGATTATGAATACATTTACTGCGTTCAAACCACTTTCCGAAAACGATATTTTGAAACTTGTATATGCATCAAAATCTACAACTTGTGAACTTGATGTGATACCAACTAAGAAATTAAAGGAGCATTTTTCACAACTTGCTCCCGTTGTGACAGAAATTGTAAATCGATCACTGCTATCTGGTGTGTTCCCTGAGGAATGTAAAAGTGCTGTGATAAAACCTTTGTTGAAGAAGAAAGGTCTCCCACTTAAACTGCAAAACTATCGCCCAATGTCAAATTTAACATTCCTCTCCAAAATTCTTGAAAAAGCTGCACTAAATCAAATCAACAAGCATATTGAAGCTAACAATCTCCTCCCAGCTTACCAAAGTGCCTATAGAAAATATCATGGGGTTGAAACAGCAATGGCCAAAATGTATAATGATCTTTTGGAAACCATAGATGAAAATCAAATAACAATCGTGGTCATGATCGACTTGAGTGCAGCGTTCGATACCATCGATATCCCGATACTGATTCAAATCCTTCAAGATGACTTTGGTATACATAGCACTCCCTTGAAATGGATAGAATCTTATCTCACAAACAGAACAATGAAAGTTCTAGTCGAACAGTCAGCATCTGACACGGAGTCACTGAGGTTTGGTGTCCCGCAGGGTTCTTGTGCCGGACCAGTGATCTTTACCCTGTATATATCGGCTCTTAACCGAGTGGTGCAGAAATATCCAGCTGATCTCTATGGATACGCGGACGACCACAAGATTGCGTTAAAAATTCAAGCGAGAAATTCTCAAAATGAGACAACTGTTCTTCAACAACTCGACAGTTGTCTCAATGAAATCATAAAATGGATGACAACCTTCAAACTGAAAATGAATCTGTCTAAAACTGAAATTATTATGTATGGAACAAGACAACAATTAGCGAAATTGAACATCACAAGTGTAAACGTTGGTGGGTGTGACGTAAAATGCGTCGATCATGTCAGAGACCTAGGTGTTACTATGACCAATACACTCAACTTTGACTGTCACATTCAGAAAAAGTGTCAGATAGCTCATGTGCAGTTACGAAACCTTAGGGCTATACGGAAACATCTCACACAAAAGTCAACTGAATCATTAGTGCATGGATTGGTTCATTCTCACATTGACTTCTGCAACAGTTTATTTACAGAAACTCCAGCCTACCAAATCAATAAACTACAGCGAGTCCAAAATCATGCCGCTAGAGTAGTCAAGAATGCTTCCTATGAAAAACCAAGTACCGAACTTCTGAAAGAATTACACTGGCTTCCAGTTAAGGCTAGAGTCATGTTCAAAATTTTAGTAATAGTCTTCCGTGTCATCAATGGTACAGCTCCAGTATATCTGAGGGAAATGTTTGTACCTACACGACAACGATACAGACTTCGCTCACAAAGTGACACTAACTTTAACATCCCTAGACGGCGAACAAAATAAGCAGACAGATCTATGTTGGTCCCAAATGGTGGAACGATCTGCCTAGCTATCTGAAAAACATTCAGTCTGAAGCCAGCTTTAGATCAAAACTGAAAACACATTTATTTAGGCAGTTTCATGAACAATGAGTGTAGTCTTGTTAAATACAAAATATCAGAAGTGTGTGAAATAGTATTTATACATGTCCAAGTCTTTAAATCTAAGTTCTAGAATCCTGTTAATATTTTGTATGTATATATGTTAAATGTGTGTTATGTAATTGTAAAGCGCAATAGAATATTTTATAATTTTTGCGCTATATAAATGCCATGTATTTGTATTTGTATTTGTCTGAGTAGTTTAAGGCGAAATAACGACAAAATAATATGTCGTGTCTGAAAGGGAGAATGGTAACACGACAAAATGCTACTTTGTGCTGTCCTAAAGCACGACAGATCGACTAAATGCTAAAGTTACTTTGATGTATCCTCGTATTGTTGCGTGGCGCCTCCGCCAGTGCGAAAAAAAATGCTTTTTCGTCGTGTCCTCGTGTTCGTGCGTAGCGCCCCGAATACGGGACACAACGGGAACCAACACGACAGAAAAAGTGTCTTACCTTCGTCTTACTGTTATCGTATCCTTGAGTTGTCATGTCTTCGTGCTGTCGTGCTGGCGGGGCCACCAACATGACGATACGACAAAAATAAACAGATTCATGCTGTTAGCCCTCTATTAGCGGCGGGAGACAATCAAAACCCCCTTGATCAAAATCCCCTACACTGAAAAATGACAGGGTGTTACAAAATCCCCTTCGTACTTTTGCAGGGGGTATCATAATCCCCTCTGTGATATTTACTTATTTCATCAAGTTCAAATACAACTATATACAACTTAAAAGTCTATTGCATAAAGTACCTAAATACAATGCCTTAAGCAAACATAATATAACTTGGAGCACTGATATCTTTATATCTATAATGTTAATCACAGAGGGGATTATGTTATCCCCTGCAAATGTGTGAAGGGGATTTTGTAACACCCAGTCATTTTTCAGTGGAGGGGATTTTGGTCAAGGGGATTTTGACATACACTCAGTAGCGGCTTATGCGGAAATCTATTATCATAATAGTAAAATTGAACCATTATCCTAAAGGACCAGAAAATATATCAACACTAAGTCTTAAATTTAGGAAGATGATTTTACAGCCGTCATACAACAATCAACGCTAATGTTTTGATACTTAATAAAATCTATAAGACGGTACTTTGGAAGCACAGAACACAACCAAGCAAAATATGAGCAAACTGGTTTTGACTGAGTCTGTTTATGAGAGTTAATAAAATATGCATCATCCCACCCCAAAGTCCCCTAGCACCGGCTTGAGCGAAATTCTATTACATTTTGTAGAGTAAAACTGAATGTGGTCCACGATTCCAAAGGACAAGAACATGTCAAACATTGATAGACGGTATAATAACGTTTCAAAAGACTGCATGAAAAATTGTATTTTATTGATATTGTTACACGAGTTATATTTATTGCTACATGCTGGATAACATTTTTGTTAGAAATAGATTGGATGGTCTTTCTTTCAAATTGAAGTTTGGTGTTCAATTTGTTCATATTATGAACATCAGAATATGAATTTTTGTTTCTAACATATTTTAAAAGTTCGAAATCAAGAAAAAAGAAGGATGACCGCGTCGGGAATAGAACCCCGGACCGCCGCGGCAATAAAGACATTTTCCCGTCGTCGTAACCAATAGCGCTGTAGCTGAAGTAGTGAATAATGACTTCAAAATATAGATATTTATAATGGAGACAGTTTACCTGGAGTAAAGGCGTGACAAACGCTTTTCAATTTTCATCGCAAAAAGTAGTAAAAACAGCAAATTCTCATGTGTTTCCGTAACATAAAGTTTGTCAGTAATTAAGTTTTAAAGCCTTCTTAAGAAATATAGCATTTATTTCAAGATATCTAAAACAATATTTTTGTTGTTGTTGTTGTTGGAGGCATGCTGCTTTAAAAGCAATATCTCAGATCAGTCTTAATTTTAAGTTTCGTGTCTTTTAAAGTTTTCACAAAACGGCGTTCCTTTCATCAGTTTACATACAAGTTTGATGATCTTAAAATCAGATTAGGACCTTTACAGCATCTGCATACTATATAATTCACAACTCATTAGAAGGAAAATAGAAAGGATGTATAATGCAATAAATGATGAAAGAGAATATGTGAAATTGAAAATAATTTATTCATTTTTTGTAATTATAATGATTATTATTATAATTATTATCGTCATTATTATTTTCGTAATTATTATTACTTGCGAGAAAATAAACTACACGTTGATTAATCTATTTTCAATACATTATTGCCTTTTCAAATATTTGTGTTTTTTTTTTATATGCCACATTACTTTATTCCATTTAAATAAAATTTATTTGATGTTTTTTTTTGTTTCAGATGCACAAATCAGCTCAATACAGTTCGATCTGGCGCCCATTAATCCTGAAACTATTTACAAGTAGTGCATATGATTAACTGACGTGTCCTAAATATTCCAAGTACTTGATTGTGGTGTTTATATTATTGAGGCGACAATTTGAAACGTATACATGTAACAGCATGTAGCAGTATAAAACAATTTTCGCAAAAAGCTTCTTTCTCTGAAATATTTCTATAAAAAACCACTTTACTCCATCTTTTTTTGTCTATCCATGACTTTTGCTTTTTTTTTTTCATTTGGGAAGAGCACTTCCGTTTAAAATATCATCTTGTATGGCAGACAGTTCCGCTTACCAATCTTCATTTATTACTAAAAGCATAATATATTGAACGCAGTGTACATTACTGAATTTTACCAGATGAACTTTGCCTACTGCCACTGTTTTGAAACTCATACAAATAGTTTTAAATCGATAGAATCGTTTTAAAACATTGCTGTACTGTGTGCATTATGTAGGTAGATGTTACCAAATTGTCCTTACATAAGGGAAACAGTATATAAAATGGAATAAGTATTTTGGCGGCGGGGTCTGTAGTGGATTATATTTAGTTGTAGGTTTTGTTCAAAAACTGATGATTGGTAAGAGGTCTTGCTGTCATTAGCACTATGTTTTATTTATTTACAGATTTGAATAGCCTAAAAACAAAACAAAAAGAAACAACAACAACAACAACAAAAACAACAACATAGAAACTCCGGAGCAAAGTTGTCTCGATAACTTCTTGACAGTGTTGGAATAGAATTTGTTAGATAGAAATTGTTCATGTCTCCAAATGTAAACGGAGACGGCTTTTGGCAAATATTGAATAGAAATTCGTAGACACAAAAATGAATTTTCTTCCACGACATTCCCTCATTCTTCCGTTGAAGGGTGTAATTCACTTACATCTTAGAAGCCTGATTGGATCTTTTGTTGAGAAAGTATTGCCATTTACCAGTGCAATTGACTGAAGGGTGAGTCAAATGTAATATAACAGTATATCCCACTGATTGGATAGAAAGCAAATGTAGTTATGCGACGTATTGACTGGTATTTGCGGCAAAAGTTAGAAGAAAAAAAAACTTTTTGACATACAAATCTGTTAGGGGTTTTCAAACACAGTAAGTACAAATTTTGCCAAAACTGGAAAAGCATAAACATAAATAATCTTTATTTGTTAGTTTGGCAATTTTATGGGTTTGTTTCATTCGCTGCTGCCGCCGACGGTGCCGTTTTGTATATGACGTTGAAGCCAAACTGTTGTACAGCTCTACACACAACAGATCCATTTAAAAAATGCACATACCGGAACACTAAATGCTTAGTTTTTCCTGTAACGAGCGGAGAGACAATATAGACGTGTGCGATTTAACTTATAAACAGTGCGTCGAACATCTGTTAAATTAATGCCAAGCTAAGTCTGGAAAGAAAAGAAAAGCTACATCGTTTTCATACGAGAATGGAATATACAACAAACATCTGTTACCGCACGGTACCAGACATTTTGTGTTTTAATACATTTTCAAAGCATGACAACCATTATACGAAGTAAAAATTAAAGAAATGGTTGTAGAATATTGCAGTTTTAAGATAAACCAGGGACTCTACAGTAAGCAATCATTACGTACAAAATAATTTATTACGTCAATGCCAGTAAACAGCGAGCACCTAGCCCGTTAGGTTCAAATACTACAAGGCTTGACAAAGGCTGTCACCGCCAGCTGAATACGTAATACATCATATGCATCTTACATAAGGCAGTTCTGGCGTTTCATACCTAAACAATATAACAAACAAATAAACAATAGTTTGTTTATGCACTGATGTTTTGAGTCTGAACTAGATCTAGTCTGCCTATATATCCAAAAAAGAGGCCTAGAAAATGGCTTTGATGGCATTTTTTGTTAATGCCCGACAGCCATGTTCATTGTTAACTTTATAAAAATTGAAAACCTTTCAGGGGGGCTGTCGCCTTCTAAGGATCATAGTAAGGTCACAGCTAAAGGTCAAAGGTCAGTAAGTGCATTTTTTGTTATAAACTTAAGATTTTTGCAATTTTTGCTACATTCTAATACAAACTTGTAATTTTTCGGTGATAATTATGAATCTCAGAAGTAAAATAAATTACTTCAAATAGATTTATTGAATTTCAGACTGGCAAAATTCAAAGCGACTAAAGTTATTTCTATAGAATGAGCTTAAATTTTCGTACGCTCTAATATTTTGTTCATTTATGGAAGTTTTCTTTCTCATGCTTCTAAAAATTTCCGTTTTATGGCTAACAGTTTCCATAATGGCTGGTTGGTTACCTGTATGATTGTCCGTATGAACAGTACAGGTAGAAAAAATCTATGGCGCGTATTTTATAAAGACTTCGTTTGCTCGAATTCGGATTATCCAATTACTACTTTTGCTTGCTCGAACTTGGTGTCAGGTCTATATAATGTATACTTCACGTCGACTTGTACTAGTGATATCTCGAACACATGTTGCTTGTCCTATCAAGCTCTAGCGAAAATAGTTTAACTGTACTAACTGTTGACAGATCTAAAGATTCCTTCAGAGGCATAGAACTCAAGGACGTAAAAATAGCAAACTCGGTTTGATTACGTCTGTTTGTGAGATAAAATGAAATGTGAAAATTCTCTCAAGCATTATCTAAAACTGTCCATGCTGTCAATCAAATTTCTACTCCATTGGTTTACGTATATGTATCAGCATGAAAAATGGTCCTTTTCATATTTTTGAATCAGCTAAACAATTATTCCTTGCACATTGACATCAGGCTGTTATAAGAATTTGTAACCGCTCTTCAAGTGTTTCAATATCTACAATTTTGTAAATATTTGTTTATGTTGGTTCTTTAGATGTCATAACTTCAAAAAGGCTTGATAATTGTCAGTGAATTTGATAGTATATCGAATGTTATTAGTATGATCTTTATGACTGTGAATATAGGGGCAAGCATGTTTGTTTTCCTGTTACAACACCTTTAGATTTCCCAGCGATTGGTTGGTGATAGAACCGTGTGGAGCAAACTTACCAATGTATCACGAAAGAATCTACTGATGTTATAATATAAACAATTGTGAGCTAATGCTATTGTAGCCTTAAACGTGTAAAAATAAATATATTGTCAATTAAATTCAGTGCGGAATGTTAGAATGAACTACCCTTATGTAGAAATAACTTCTTACCCTTATATAAAAAAATGAATAAACTTCATAGCACTTCACAAGCTATAGATGGGTTAGTCTGACATAATTTATCAATCGGCATTATTTGTTTATTATAAATCGATCATTTTGAATTTCAGATCTCTTCTTCATGCTCTTCTCATCCTGCAGGAAGTTATTTTTACGCATTTTATATCTCTTGGTAACTAAAATATATGAATGACTAATGTTTCAGTGTCAAGACACAAGCTTTGTTTTCACAATCTTATCAAGGACATCCTGTCTGAAACCATGTGTCAGATCTGTAAATTGTTACGATCTGATTCGTTTTTCAACTTTGGTTTGAATAGGAAGTGAGAGTGTAGAAACAAAGCCAAAGATAAAAAAGATCGAAACAGAAATAGCGTGGTGAATTTTTAGAATAAAATGATGCAAATATCGCATTAAGAGCTTCGGTGATAGAAAATCTAGTTCTTGAAATGTGCTACTTAATTTGAAATACCTAAAATATGATGACAAGTGCCTGACTTATAGTAACAAAAGAATTATATTACAGTAAATCAAGGGAATATTGTATAGATTAACTAGTTGAAATCCTACATATCTGTTCTGATTAGTTAATTATCGTACATATACTGTGTAAACCGATCCTCTCACCAATATTTCAGTTATTCTTCTAAAATGGTCCTATTTAACCATCGTCACGTGGACAAATTAACATAAACATATATCATTTAATGAATCATCACCAGATTTGAAATCATTTCTTTAGGGGCTGGAGAAGGATTCCATATAATATTATAAATGTTACTTTCAACATTATTTCAGTCATGTAACGGCGGTCAATTAACTTAATCAGTGTTTCTGGAGTCTCTACAAGTAGTAGATTTTTCCGTGCAAGTAACTGCCATTTTCTCCAAATGATTCAGAAAGTGGAGGACAAAATCACTCCTGACAATGTCTATTATCAAATCGTCATGGAGAACATTCACCTCTCCCGGGGATTGAACTCACGACCCATAGATCTGCGCTCTACTGATTGAGCTAAAAATACTTGTTTGTATACATGAAAGTAAAGTGATTTTAACTATTTACGTGAGAATTTTATACATTTATATGTAATTCATTTTCCGCTTTAGTCTTCTTCCTCAAAACCTATCATATTTTCTTTCGCACACATTTCTCAGAAGGTGTACAATATGTAAATATTCTTTTTATAGTTAGTTCAAAGCTTAAATTCAAGTTTTATTGCTGCCTGAAATGCAAGAAATGCATTTGCAGTGTCATTTTGTAATCATTTGCTCAACAATTTTTCTAACTGCACACCTGACTTTTGTTTTTATCTCTGCCAAATGTTGACAGATTTGAATGAAAATTGGACACATTGTTTAATGACCAGTTGAATTAAATGAACATAACAACGATATCAATTTTTCGTACATTCGTTGTGCCATGACAGTTTAAATAAGGTACCCCCCGCCCACCTACCAAAAAAAAAAAAGTCACTGAATGAATGCAACTTGGTGCTGGTCTGTATGCGGCTAGTACTGTCATCTGCGGGATTAAACAATTTTGTCATTAATTTGGTGTTATTAATGACGTCACAAACCTGATAAAAAATTAATATGTACATATTGAAAATATTAACAGATGTTCCATTACAACTAAACAGAGTTGAGATTCAGAATATAATATTTTTGATATCATTGAATTAATAGGATCAAAGTGAACTACTGTGATTTGGAATTTACTAATATGACTTTTAATTTCAGGGTTACCTTATTGTTACCTTTACAGTTAAATGAATTTCCATCAGGCTATGATCGTTTTTGTGTTATATTATAATAGAATAATCATTTAACATTGTGTAAAACATTCATTCAAATCTGTCAAAATTTGGCAATAAAGGGAAAAAACAGGTGTGGAGTCAGAAAAGTTCTTGAATATATTGTTAATATATGCACCATTTTGCTACCGTTAATAACTTGGAAGTCATTTTTAAAAGTTCTGTTTTGACCTTGACATGTCTGTGACCTTGAAATTACATTGAAATAACCCTTGGATAAAACATTTCCAAAAATATTTCTCTAGTTCATCCACATATAAAGATTAGCAAACATGTCAAGTAAAACACACTTTGCCATCGTATGCCACTTTCCCCAGATATATATTATTCTATATAATATTATATATATATTAGATATACATTTTATATATTATCATCAGTTTCATTTACAAAATAGTAAAGGGCATCGAGACGCACTTTTTAAACCAATTTAGATGGTATATGAAAATAAAATGAGTGCACAGCGGCATAGTTTATTTGTAAATGCACTCATTTGACCTTTGACCCCATTGTACTGTAATGAGGAACCCTAGAAGGCGACAGCCCCTTTTAAATTTCATGTTCGATTCTAAGGAACACTTTAATACCAATATCCGAGCATTAACAAAAAATGTCATCAGAAGTCACATTTTCCCAAGATATTGGCAGACTAATCTATTCCAAACATTGAAAAAAGAAATACAATCAATTTTTACTCAGATTTAATGAAAATGCACTGTACTGTAATGAGAACTTATTTTAAGTATGCAAAATTTATATAATAACTATTTTCGAGGCAATTTGTCTTTCCGATGTGACATTAAGAAAGAAATTAATATAAATTAATATAATGTTATTCAAATAAATTACACAAGGAAGATTGACGAAATGTGCAATTTTGTCGTCGTTTTCTATATGTCTTACGTTTTCGTTTATATATAGGTTTTATAGATATAAAATTATTTATGGCATTTGTTTTGGGATTCCTTGCGCTACTTCTTACTTCTTTTCGTTTATTGTCAGCACAGATGAATATTTTGGTCAGGTGATCTGTGCTGGCAAATGAGAAGCCAGAACGCCATTCTTTGCCTATTTTGTAAACAGAGTTAATACACATGCATCAATTGCATTTAAAAATAACCTGCTCAACCCCAACCTCCACCCCTTAGGTATTATCTGTTACTAGTTCTATGAACGTTTTCTTACATATAGATTTTGTAGTTAAGTTCATTATATTTTTCATTCATTCACACTTTTATGTTATCGCATATCTATATGCTTTTGTTCTTACTGTTTGTATTGGTTACTTTACATCATATTTTATGTGTTTTCTTCTTATCATCTATATTGTGTTAAGGCGGTTTTTGTCGCCCATATATAGAAAACCATGTATAATTTAGATCATTCAGTTCTATTTAGATCTTGGTATTTTTAATAGATACCCGTTATTCAATCTATACCAGTTGTTGTGTTTTCTATACAAGGTGTTACCACCATTTACCTTTGAGGAAACAATATAACATAAATTGGGGATTACGTTTCTTTAGGGTTATTTATTAGGTGGTTTCGCTGCGAAAACAGGAGTATTAATAAACTTTGATAATGTGGCAGTTGACCTCAATACAATCGACAATTTTATAATACAGGTAACTAATAATTACTTTGCTATATAGCCTAAAGTTAATTTTATGATGGATTATCTTTGAACATCCCTGGACTTATTGGACTCAACTGCCACATTATCAAAGCTTATTAGTAGCCTATCTTTTCCTGTTTTACACAAAATGTGGTCTAGTGGATAAGGTGTCGGCCGCTGAAATCCAGGGGTCGTAGGTTCGAGCCCCACTGGGGTCACTTCTCATATGACACCAGTACTGATTTTTCCAGGAAACGGACTCGAGAGTAATTCCAATAAGCTTAAAGCTTTAGTAACAATCGAGCTAAAACAAATTAGTATAAACTAAAATGTAAAAAATGAAATCATATATCTAATTGTTCATAGCCAGTGCTGAACCAGACGCTTATCGCTAACTCATAAACTAGTGTTTGTCATACTGACGCATTTATGATTGATTACAATGAAGTTATGAATCACGCATCAGTATGACATAATATCAACAGAATTTGATTAATTCATTCTCCCACTGCCAAACATCTAGGGAAATGTTCATGCTCATGCAAGTCAAATAACTTAACCTGTCAATTTAAATCATTTGTACAATAATGTTGGGAGCATCTTATCAAATTTATTTTATATTTAAGGGACATTGTGAAAGAAAATGTACACGTGTTTCTTGATAGCCTCCTAAAACGGTAAATGCAGATCCAACCCAGTAAATTATATTACGCCCACTCTTTTATAAAGCTTCTTATTCAATATAATGCATTTCAAATGTAGACTTCCGTTTCCAGTTTTAAAATGTAGTTTCAAATTCCGTTTATATATACCAATACGGAAACAGAATGTGTTGAGAGATATAAGACATTAATTTCATTTTTTTTTTCTTAAAGATTCTGATAAACTTCCATGACGTTTTTGGTGTATTCGCCCAGCTCTTACTGCAGATAATCTACCTTTGGTGCGAAATGTCACGTTCTAGTAGAATCAAATTATTGTTAGTCAGATTTTATTGTCAAAATAGTCTTACCATGACAGAATTATTTAATTTGCATCGAGTTAATATATTTTTGTCAGAAATATATCTGAAAGTCACGCATTTGACCTTAGACCTTACCTCGTTGATTGAATACAGAAAAAGCAATGTCTGTATCAACAAAACCATTTTGTGTCAAAATGGGATTGTTTACTAAGATTTCAAATCTGCTTTGCTGCCTTTCCAGCAGTAGCTTGAGATTTACTCATTTAAACCATTCGACAATTTGGATAAAGTTAACCAATAATCGGTAAATTATTTTTTTAAAAGCTGACACAAAGAATGGCCTGAGAAATGGTCAAGGTTGGCACTCGTGTAGGAGCTATTTTTGGGATTTTGGCACCATGGAGTAAAGCGGGGTTTCTGATATTTTTTGAACGATGGGAGAATCCCTCCTTCCTTTTATATCATAAGATCACAAAAGCTAAACTTTTACTCCCGGTGTCGGCGTTGTGCGTATAATCCTTATCAAGGATTCTCTGCAAGCTCATATTTCAATATTACTCGTCGCAACTGAATGCTTCTTCACACATACCTTTTTTAATGGAAGTGCCAATAAAATGACATAAATTTCATAACCCTTACTTACATTTTGATGAAGTTATGCCCTCTTTTTGTACACCCATCAGCAAATAGTGCTTTTCTTTTGCTTTTAGTTTATTTAGTTGCTGAAATTGTCTCAAGATATCCCGTAATCCGCCCGTTCACTTTACTTTCACATCCCAACCTTTAAATTTAAGATATAACCTCTACAATGTAGATTTATCTACATGATAGCCTGTTCCTATTTAAAGTTTTTTCTCGAAAGATTTTGTTTTACCCTTAATTTGTCCAAAATGTAAACTGGTTTGATTAAAACAGATTGTAATCAACTGAAAGAAAAAACTTACAGTAAACGTTTCAACAAACACTATTCTTTTGTCTAATTGAAATAAACATTTCTTACCTTTATGACGTACGTGAGTTGTGTTCTCATGATTGTGCGTACTTGATGTACGAACGTCAAAATAGGATAAATAGAGGATACTGTACGAGTGTCTTTTCGTATTGAATATATTAAACGAGTTAAATAAATCAATAAAACGCGAGGCTAAGTTTAATAGTTTAAGTCACAAATGTAATATTCTTTTTACCACATGTTAGCTTTTTGTACTTTCTTTAACAATAATTATAAACAAGTCAATTTGACCAACGTCTCCTATACTTTAAATGACGTCGACGTCAAAGCTTTATTACACTAGGTCAGAGACCACCAATTCAAAAAAGTGCAGGGAACTTACTGGGAATGAGGTAAGTGTATACCTGGGAATAAGGTAACATCTGTGCGTTCTGATTGGTCAGTCATGTAAACAAACCCAGGAAGTGATTATTTTTTCAAAATTGATATTTTTTCACCGCATTTACAGTATTTTATTATACATTTTGACAAAATTTGCTACATTTTATGTGTATTGAAAAAAAGTTTTATCAAACGAATTTCTCCCGCCATGTCAATGATGTAAACAGGGGGTCATCTCATTCACACGAAAATTACTTAAATAAAGTATCACTATTCATATGTTTTTCGTCCAATATTTTGGTAGAACTAAGATAGTTCTTGAAAAACTTGTGATTAGATATACATGTTTCGATGTATGGAAGGCCGTACACGCCATAATGTTACAATGTAAGTCTATGGGAAAACAATTGGTGGTCTCTAACCTATAATAGAGCTAAAACATGACTTTCGTCGGAAGCCATCACAGGTAATGTAAATGGCCACAAATCTGTTGTAAATAATATAGAAAGAAGTTTTCGTGCAAAAATAAGCGTGAAATTTGATTTTTTTTCTAAATTTTGGCCTCTTTTTTAACAGGTGTGCCCATTTTTATCTGAGCTTTTGGGCCAAAAAGGATCATTTTTATCTCTGTAATGTTAGAGAATGATCAAAATGATTAGACCTTATTTCTATTTTTTACGGAATGAATCGTATTTCAGCTTCCAAGTTAAATCAAATGCAGATAACTGAAATTTTCACGACAAATTGCAATCTGACGACGACAGGGACTGAGTCTGGGCTTATAAATCGACAGGGGGTGACCTCAGTAAACTGTCCATATCTTTCTTAAAACGGAACATTTCTTGATGAAACTTTTTAAGACATTTCGTATTGGATCATGTTTCACAATATCACTGTAAAATTGGAAAATGTGATACGAATCATTCATCTATAGGTCAGAGACCACCAATTCAAAAAAGTACAGGGAACTTACTGAGAATGAGGTAAGTGTATACCTGGGAATAAGGTAACGTCTGTGCGTTCTGATTGGTCAGCCATGTAAACAAACCCTGGAAGTGATTATTTTTTCAAAATTGATATTTTGTCACTGCATTTACAGTATTTTATTATACATTTTGACAAAATTTGTTACATTTTATGTGTATTGAAAAAAGGTTTTATCAAACGAATTTCTCCCGCCATGTCAATGATGTAAACAGGGGGTCATCTCATTCACACGAAAATTACTTAAATAAAGTATCACTATTCATATGTTTTTCCTGTTATCTAAAGCCCGCTTTGCTAAATAGGGAGAGCATTGGTCTATGAATCGCGGGGTCGTGAGTTCGATTCCTGTGCGGGGCGTATTCTCTCCGTGACGATTTGATGAATGACATTGTGTCCAAAATCATTCGTCCTCCACCTGTGATTCATGTGGGGAAGTTGGCAGTTACTTGCGGAGAACAGGTTTGTACAGGTACATCATCCACGAACACTGGTTCGGTTAACTGCCCGCCGTTTCATAACTGAAATACTGTTGAAAAACGGCGTTAAACCCAAAACAAACAAACAAACAAAAGATCAGATCAGAAGTTTAAAAACATAAAGTTGTATTTACGCTTACCTGTTACAATGTATTAACCCTTATCATGCTAAATACGATTGAGTGTGCCTTTGCGACCAGTGTAGATCATGATCAGCCTGCACATAGGCATTTGAGCCGCACCATTAGAAAACCAACATAGTGGCTTTGCGACCAGCATGGATCCAGACCAGCCTGCGCATCCGCGCAGTCTGGTCAGGATCCATGCTGTCGGCTTTCAAATACTATTGCAGTTAGAGAGAAACTGTTAGCGAACAGCAGTGATCCTGACCAGACTGCGCGAATGCACAGGCTGGTCATTATCCATGCTGGTCGCAAACGCACTATGTTGGTTTTATCATGGCGCGGCTCATTTTGTGTTATGACCGAAGGATGCCGATACATAACTGCACAGACATCGCATTTGTCAGTACGGGGCCAATCCCTTAACAGTGAGGTTCTTGGTACATTAAACAAGTCAAAACTCTCATTTGTCAATTTGCTATTGGCCGTTGCAAAATGGTGTCCCACTATGTACATTTTAGCTTCGTTTTGAGAACGTGGCAATAGCTAATAATAATACAATTGCTCTTTTGACTAAATAATTAAAGTTGTTTAAATCTATTAAAGCCATCCTATTTGTCACTTTTCTTACTGAACCCGTCGCTAACGCTATTGGCAATATTTAATAATAATAAAAGAACTTCTGGTGCAGTTTTGTGATTGATAACAACAAAAGAACGAATCACTCATCCGTATGAAATGTATTAACAGAATTTGATTAATTCTTTCTCTCGGTGCTAATGCTTTCCCTCCCTGTCAAACACTGGGAAATGGTTTATGTTCTCACAAGTCAAAGTACTTAAACTACCGTTCTAAATCATCGTTTTCAGAATAGTTTAGAGAATATCTTAACACATTTGTTTAATTTTTAAAGACAGTAAAATAAAATATTAAGGCTCCTGAAATGTCAATGAGATCAGAGTGTTCTGTGTGTAATCATTTTGATGAGTACCGGATGTATTATGTGACTTCTTACGTTAATCTCATTTCTGTCTTTTCCAGCCTTCTTTAAAAAATGCCTTACAATAACGAAACGCGGTATATATGCAAAGAATATATGTAGAACCTGTCTTTGTGTATTTGACATTGTTAACTTTATTTCAAACCTATTGCATGTAAACAAAAAGCTATTCTGAAACAATGTAATAAAGCAAGGAAAAGGGAATAAATTTTAAAATTTTAAAGATGTCTTTCATCTATTCAACAAATTGCTTTACTGTTTTCATTAAACGTAATTCCCAAACCCTCTTAAAAGGTGCAATAAAGGTATAAATATTTCTTCGGACCCTAGATAGTTATGACCTTTTAGCCTAGCTTTCTGCAAAGCCACTGAGTACATGAGAATTTGATTTTTTCATACTACTTTATAGATTCGAACGAACATTCTTGTGTTTTACATATTATGTTGTAATTTAACAAAGCTGATTTTAGGTTTTTACCGAATCTGTTTTGCTGTTTGCTATCTAGCACAAGTTGAGAAAGTAATAAAAATGCAATTCACCAGATAAAAAAGAACAGCAAGGTTAATACTCGACAAATATCTGGACACACCGTCTTCATCACTATTTCAAGAACGGAAATGGATGAAGTTTGATGAAAGGGTACACTACAGAAAATCTGTTCTCTTGTATCAAGTAGTTAACAAATCTGCACCAAATTACTTGTTACCAAATTGTAAATACATTTCAGATACACACATACGAACTCTTAGATCACAAACAAATTAATCACTCTATATTCCTGAGCCAAATCTTGAAACTTACAGGGAAACTTTTCTTCAACTGGAACTAAAATCTGAAACTCCTTACCAGACACTGTTAAATATGCCCCTACCCTTAGCGAATTCAAAAAGATGTATCTTAAAACAAGATATCACACACCCTATTCTGTATCTATTCTGTAAATATTTGATGTGTTTCACTTTATTCTTACATGCGTTTAGTGTTATTTCTTTTGTTTACAGATAACATAACTTTTGTACATCTTAACTTTAGGTTTAACAATAATACCAAGTACTAGTATATGACCCTTTACTTGCGACACCATCAGTTCTCGTTCTCCATAGGCACACAGCATTTTGCCGTACTGTTTTGATATCATATCTATCACACTGTATGACGTATACCATATAATAATTACGTTCAGATGCTTATGTATATCTAACGCCCTCGTGGTTCAATTCCTACGCATCCGAACTCTGAACCATGATAAATTAGACGATAAACCACTCGAAGGTCTTGATTATTTGTTAAATAATTACGTTTCATAGATATGAATACAGAAGAGTCAGTTGTAATGCAGGAAGCACTTCTCTACATAAAAGACTCTTATCACACCCTTATTCATGTGATACGCAGACCGTATTCAGCTCTTTCTTTAATTTGATATATGTTGGTATTTGAACAGGTTTTTATCATATTTATTAAACTTACTTATCATTTTGAGATATATCAATATTCTTGCGAAATATACTGAGCCAAAGTTAGCTTTAAAACTGTGAACAGCGTCGTTTAGGATAAACGCTTTGTCTACATTCCACTCAGCGTAGCACAATCAACAGAGTGAAAGAAATTGACACTCTCGTCCAATCAGGCAGAGTGTTGCATAAATCTTCCATTTTGATAAATTATCTATAATGCGTTATCAAGTTGTTTGATTTGCAAACTGAAGTCACGTGGCATAGGTAACGAAAACGAATTTAGACGGCGTCGCCGAAAAAAAGAAACCAACCTGCTATCAGCTGTTCTTTCCATGGCGAAAACGTCAATATGTTAGAAGAAATAGCAATAACGGTCAGTCTGGTTTATTTTAAGACAGTCTCGTTTCTGGTATGGTTATACAGAAACATTTATAATATATCTTCTAACTCATCTCCCAATCTGACGCAAATACGAAAGAAATTAGACATTCTTGTCTCAAACATTTATTGTACTAGCGACAATCACATAAAGAGACAACACAGTACAGTTCTCAGTACAGAAAGACATCTAAAAACATATTCTGTAATTATTTAGAAAATACGGAGTCATAAATAATGCTTGACGTTTAAAAAGCTTTATTTCCTGAAGCGGACACAAACGTATAATTTGTGTTTTCTCTATAGGAAGACAATTTAGTAGGTCTGACATTTCAAACTATCCCCAAAGTTACCGAAGAGTTTTAGAGAGAAATCATGTAAATAACATTTGCTATCTATTGTTATATTGATGTGTACATTGTTTGTTTTTTCCCTTTCGAATTATGAAGTTGATTTACTATTTCTGAATAATGTAGTTCCGCTAAACAATATTTGTGAAAAGGTCCTTTGGATGTACAGAACGCAACCAAGCGACGAAAAAAAAAACAGATTTGGATTCACGAGAGGTACGTAATAAAACGTGCAACATCTCTCTTTAGCTTCGGCTTCCGCGGAATTCTACTGTTTTCCATGATCCAGAAGGACCAGCAACATAGCAACATCGAATACGTTAAAATGTTTCACAGCTGCCACACCGCATTTACAGCTTTATTGTCAGTTGCGAGTTGAGAAAGGGCCATAGCTAGTACAAAGCCAATAGATCCAACTTAGCTATTTCGGGCGGTTTGATGAAAAGAAAGCCATTTTAGTCCAATGTAAGCAGTTAGTTCTGTGTTATGAACGCCTGCAAAACTTTAATCAAGGAGTAAGGCTGTCTCCGGCGCCCGGTTGAGTAGTCTAGAGTAATGTTCTCACTATTCTTCGAATAGTTGAGCTAAAATTATATGCATGCAAGAAACTGTTGTGTTTGAATTTGAATAAAATTTACTGATATTTCTCGTTGTCTTCGTATTATGTATATAAATTTTCAAAACATAAAGAGGATATTTGTGAATCAATTAAACGTAATATTAAGGATTTGGTATACCTCGTGACAAGGGTGCATTCGAATTTATTATAGTGCCGCAATTCGTCATTTTATATCTAAATGTTTAAGCTGCTAAAATCTCATGTTTGGTTGTCTCTGTCCCTTCATGTAAACCTTTTTATACATGTTTTGAATGAATGACCCTCTAAAAAAAGTTCATATCAAAAGATGAAAGAAAATATATATAGTTAACTCATTTCAGCTTATTTTAGTTTTAGTCACGCATACTTGATAATGTATTAGTATATGCATTAGCTACCTGACATAAGCGTAAAATATATATGAGCCTTGCCATGAGAAAACCAACATAGTGGGTGTGCGACCAGCATGGATCCAGACCAGCCTGCGCATCCGCGCAATCTGGTCAGGATCCATGCTGTTCGCTTTTAAAGCCTATTGGAATTGGAGAAACTGTTAGCGAAGAGCATGGATCCTGACCAGACTGCGCGGATGCGCAGGCTGGTCTGGATCCATGCTGGTCGCAAAGCCACTATGTTGGTTTTCTCATGGCACGGCTCATATGTCGCGGGGCTCACGTTTCAAACATGGTAACGCATTATCTCTCATTTTCAAGCAACCCTTTTTTCGGGGGTTGGTTTCACTGTCATTTCTGTATGATCAAAATGAAATATGAGGGTTACTATAAGAGCAGAATATCAAGTAATTAACAGTGTACGCTATTGCATTTTAAAGTTTTATGAATCAACCGTAGGCCAACAGGGGTGTTTAATATAACTTTAATCTTGCTTCTTTCGTTGTTTAAGAAGAGTAATTTTAAACAAATCGTTCCCGTTTCATTTGTTTGTTTCTAAGCTTCTTTAGCCGCCATCAGTAACCCATATAACCAGAAGACTGCTAGTAATCTTAGTTGGAGGATAGTGCAAGATACAAAATATGCTCCACTTCCAGAAGCTTCATTGGTTCTTTAGCGTGCCATGTGTAAAGCACCCATACACAGGACTCTTACCCAGTGTTAGTAGTTTTAGTTGGAGGAGCGGGGTTCGAACTCGCGATCCCTGGTTTCGTAGTCAGAAAGCTTTACCACTGGACCAATGCGTCCGCCCTAACCCGTTTCATGTAGCTTCAGAACACTAGTTTTTTTAAATTAAACAAAATTTGTTTGAATTTCATTTTTTAAGAAGTAGTAGCTTAAAATACAGCAAAACTTTCTTCTTACTTTTATGAATAAAACATGTATGCTTTCAATTATTATCATAGACCATTTTGGAAAACAATAAAATCAGTCAACAACCTACATTTTCTTACATTCCGCGTGATTTTTCAGTGAAGGTATATAAAGCCGCAAAATATTGATCATTGATCAAAACGGAAAACTCATGAAAAAAAAATCGGCAATTAATGGCTGTTTAAATAAAAACTTCAAACATAAAAATATGTTCAATCACACACATTTGGAAACAAACTGTCAACTTTACGCGGTTACTGATATCATATTTATGTTATCATTTCAACGCAACAATGCTTCGAAACGTTTCTTCGGTAATATATTCATTATTTGGCATTATTTATTTATTTAGCATCAAATCTGAGACATGGCTATAGTTAACATTTAGCCTGCTGGCGGCAAGTGATTTTGCCTTTGCGACCAGTGCAGACCAAGATCAGCCTGCACATCCGTGGAGTCTGATCATGGTCTGCACTGTTCACTGTTCATGTCAGTAAATTTTCAGTGAACACCCCTTTGATAAACAAGTGGTACTGCCTGATTTGAACGATGGACCAGACCATTTTAGAAATTTACCAGGGTGAAGGTTAACTGTCCAGAAGATGAATCTACAACTACATTCAGTTTATCGTAAATATTGTCGTAAATTCTCGCATTTGCATTCGGTTGGACATGCGCATATTCAAATTGTATGGTATGCTACTTCCTTAATTTCAAGTCTTATCAATAATTTACACGAATCTTTACGCAGTAATAATATAATTGATAAATGTTCACTATGGAAAAATACGTTTGACTCTGAAATTTCAAATTCGCTGAGGAATATAAAATAAATCTACGACATTATTTGAGCCGTGCCATGAGAAAAACAACATAGTGGGTTTGCGACCAGCATGGATCCAGACCAGCCTGCGCATCCGCGCAGTCTGGTCAGGATCCATGCTGTTCGCTAACAGTTTCTCCAATTCCAGTAGGCTTTAAAAGCGAACAGCATGGAGCCTGACCAGACTGCGCGGATGCGCAGGCTGGTCTGGATCCATGCTGGTCGCAAACCCACTATGTTGGTTTTCTCATGGCACGGCTCATTTTATCCCATTTTATGCCTTTTCTGAACGTATAAAGACTTTATGTCAAAACGAACGTTGAACTTGTTGTTTTCATATAAATCACGTCTACAGAATCTCAAATATTTCTAGAAGAAAACAGAAACCATTGATATGCTGATTTTCTGCGACGTTAAGCAAATTGCATGTGCAATCTGAGTTCACGGTAAAGAAGACTAATATTCGGGAAGTTGCGATGTTTTCATCTTAAAAAAAATATGAAATCTCTGGTGACGGGTTGTGGGCATTAACCAGTAACCTTCGGTTAATATCTGTCGAAAGCGTAGTTTCTTTTTTTAACCAATAATTTGTGTATGTCGTGTGGTAGGAGGTACATGTACATTTATTCTCTACGTCTATGATGAATTCTTTGTATTACACTGTATTGTTTGCAGAACATTACATAACTACATTTTATAAAAATACAATATCGTTCGGTAAATGGAACGCTCTGTCTGGGAAGGAGAGGTTTTGAAGTTCAGGACAACATGCATAAAGAGACCACAAAAGAGTATTAAAGACAAAAATGGGATTCTTAATACAACAGGTATATTAATATCAAAACTGGGGTAGTCACACTTATTTTAAATAATATCATTACAAAAAGAATTGATGGTCAAACGTTCGTTCAACATGTGCAAAATGTGTACAGTTACAACAAACCCCAGAAATGCATGAATAAAACATGTTTAAATAAAAAAAACGTAATGCGGTCGACTAAAGGTAGCTGAAGAGGCCTAATTTTTGCAATCTTGTGTTGTGTTTTACGCCAGAATAGCAATAAAAACCTTTATTTTGTGTACCTCTTTTTGCAGTACCTATGCTGTTATTACAGAAAATACATTTGTTAACCCTACCATGGTATCTTTATCAAAATGGTATGGATATAATATAATCTACACATACTTTTTTCAGTTCGGAGGTCTATAATTTCCGTTGCAAAAAGTATTAGTATCACCTCAGGGATTAAGTATACTCTACAAAATAAACAATGCATAGAAAGGGCTTAAAGAAATAAGGGAAACTGTCGTTTCGTCCTGTGGCAACATAAGATAATAAATCACTCAAAAATGTGCCTTTATTAAGCAAAATTAGTTTTAATAGATGGAAATATAGGAGAAAGTAGTTTTTAAAAAACTCGGTCATAGGAACTTTTGCAGACATTTATTTTGTTCTTGCTCTCAATGCCGTGTCGTATTCTGCAATATTTGCTTTAACAAACGATTTTCATCCTTTTTGATCACATTTCTATGACATGATAGGGTGTTGTACCTAGAACATGGCTTTTCCTATCTCTATTCTTGATCTGAATAATTAATATAATATATTTGTTTGGTCATATTCGGTTCTTCGCCGGCGACCCTGTAGTAAAAATCAAGTTATTTTTTGTCCTTCTGCAGCAGCTGTAGGACTGATAAATCAGTCGTCTGTATGACATATATCAACACATTTTATTTATTCTTTTTCCCCGATGATAATTATTTCTATCCCTGACACACTTCGGAATAATGTTGATAAAATTACAAGTCAAATGACGTAGCTTGTCAATCTAAATCAATTACTTTTCTTTTCTAGAGAATATTAACAGCTTTATTTTATATTGAAGGACATTATACAATGAATAATGTACGTGTCTGCAAGCTATATCGGCAAAAAAAAACGAGAAATGTACGTGACTGTAAACATTAGAAAATTTTCGTGATATGATGCACACAATTTTCTAAAACATGTATGTCAAGCGGGTAAGTCGCTGACATCAAGACACCTGCCCCTAATCTCAATGTTATATACAGGATCTTACACCAACATAAAAAAAACAATTTGAATAGCCATTTTAAAATGTATTAAAGTAAAACGTCTTACTGGCCACGTTAAATGGAAGGTTTTACAATGACAATTTTTGGCATTATCTGTGAACCACGCCATATTAACTAAATCAAATAAAAATCAAAGGCCTGAAGGGCCTGAGAGTCGGCTAATGATTGATGTACTGGTAGTATAGTCTACCAGTTTCAGTTTGGTTTTAGTTTTTTCCCCAACTGAACAGAGATTTTGTTACAATAGATGAAATGGACATTCAATCGATGCCTAGTAAAACTTTGATTGACATTATACAAGTATTTAAACCCAATATATTTCTCTAAAATTGAAGAGTGGTTCGCAAAAATAAAAATGTTGAAAGTACAAACTACAATTTGACAGGTGACACTAAGATACTGCCCATGACTATAAATATTTTTCCAGTAAACATTTGCCTCCGGCATTACCAAAACAGGCAATTATCGGCTGGTATATATTCATACATGATAAAATTTGAATATGAAAATTTATATATTGAAAATTTATAGCGCGGATTGCCACATACAAATTGGACGAAAGAACTGTTCAGATATTTTACAGATAAGGGGCCTGGCAATAACCGTGTCACACGCTAGGTATTGTTCAATCATATTATAAGGGATGTGAATTTAAAGTATACTTACTTTTGCGTTTAAAGATATGTAAATGTTGCTGAGTGTCAATATATAGTGTCATGAATGTTTACACTGACAGGAAAATTGCGCATTCGAAACTAAGAGAAGTTACTCGGACTAGCTTCCAATTTCGGAAAAGATAACCAATATTAATAAATGCAGTTCTTTTTTAGTTAAAAGCATCATTTATTCTATTTCAGACCTGATAACCCCTTTAAAACCATGTCAGTAGTCCCCAAGTCTATGTACTTTCAATTATCCGTTTTGATTCATGTAGACAGACAGGCCCAGACTGGGCTGAAAAAAAATGTTTGAGCCATTTTTACGTGGTCGGTAGCAGGGTGGGTATGGGGAGGGGTGTTCCTTCCCGCTTTGAACTGCAGTCAGATTTTGAAATGGGCATTGTGGCAGGTGGTAAAAGGGCAAATGTATCAAAGTGTAAAGTGGCAATATGGGGGGGGGGGGGGGGGGGGGGTTGTGGGAGGATACCCCCTCCTGCAATTAGGGTTTGGGGTATCACCACAAGGAAATTTTGAAAATGTAGATTCTTGATACAGCCTTTGGTGCGATTTCTAACTGAAAATTTAATGTTTCAATTTCTAAATATTACCTCTAGATTCTTTTTAGTATTACAATATTCAAAGTATGAATGACTGTCACTTCATATTTTTACTTTCAGGTCATGCCTCAGCACTAGAATATAAGTCTGATATTGATTCTATGTATGTATTATAAAAATAAATTCTAGAATCATTTCTGTTACAATAATATCTATCATGTCTGTTACATTAATGTTTAAATTTCATAAAACAGCTCGATATTTACCCAAAATATTATATCCGGATATGATTACACTTTCTTTTATACCGCCAAAATCTCCAGTTTCAACAATATGTTTTACAAATTGTGATGATATGAAGACAGTTTAGCAGCAATTGGCAGTATTTGACATTGAAGTTTACGGTGAAATTATTTAAATCATGTCATAAAAAAATTGTTTCGTTTCGTCAAAGCACTCTAACATAGACGATCTACTTTCGATTTCAAAAACTACAAGAAAATACAATTTAATGTTTCGCCGATTTGTTTATTTCTCGAAAAATAAGAAATAAAATCA
The DNA here is from genome assembly GCF_021730395.1 of Mercenaria mercenaria. Lineage (NCBI taxonomy): Eukaryota > Metazoa > Mollusca > Bivalvia > Venerida > Veneridae > Mercenaria > Mercenaria mercenaria. The sequence goes on along the minus strand of NC_069365.1, from coordinate 81,748,530 downwards.
TTTTTAAAATCAGTAGTAATTAAACAAATCAGTAAGAGCTCTTTCTCGGGATAATTTATCCGCTTACTGACTGCAAAAATCAAGCCATGTGTCATCATGAAAAGCAGAATGGGTGACGGTTTCATTTTTTTGCGAACCTGAATCGTAAGCAAATTATCCAAACCAGTCAAAATTCCAGAAAGGTTACGATCTAGATTCTTTCTAGTATTACAATATCCAAAGTATGACTGTCACTTCATCTTTTTACTTTCAGATCATGCCTCAGGACTAGAATACCAGTCTGACATAGATTATATGTAGGTGTAATAAAAATAAATTCTAGAATCATTTCTGTTACAATAATATCTATCATGTATGTTACATGAATGTTAAAATTTCATAACACAGCTCGATATTTACCCAAAATATTATATCCGGATACGATTACACTTTTCTCCATTTTTAACAATATATTTTACAAATTGTGATGATACGAAGACATTTAGCAGCAATTGGCAGTATCTGACGTTGAAGTTTACGGTTAAATTACCTCTTATTTAAATCTTTTCATAAAAAAGTTGTTTCGTTTCGTGAAAGCAGCCAAACATAGACGATCTACTTTCGATTTCAAAAGCTACAAGAAAATACAATTTAATGTTTCGCCGATTTGTTTATTTCTCGAAAAATAAGAATTAAAATCATTTTTAATATCTGTAGTAACTAAATAAACCAGTAAGAGCTTCTTCTTCTGATAATTTATCCGTTTACTGACTGCAAAATTCATGTGTGTGTGTAGAAACCCACGCAAAGTTTATTGAAATCATACGATGCGTGTATACGTTCAATGTGGGAGAATTAAGGCTGATCGGGATCGGCTATGTTACCTAACGCATCCAGACGATTCAGATTTTGTTTTTAAAAAAGCATTGTGTGCATTTCTGTAATTTTATATACGTTTTTATACGCTTAGAAATTACTAGACATGCGTATTTGCATTATTTCTATACGTAATTTACGCTAATTCGCATCTTATCTGGAGCCCTGTGGAACTATTTTTTGTCTATCGCTGGATGTTACGCAAGCTTTGTAAGCCTGCGCAATTCATAAAATGCACATTTATGCTTAATGAGTTACATTCGAGTATTGCACAATTACAAGTCATAAATATGACAGATTACATCGTATATTGGTCATAGCAAAGGGAATTCACACAACTTAACTTCATTCATGCAGTGAACTGTTTGAAGTTTGAGAAATCTAATGGAACTACATCCCTTCACTGTGTTATTTGGTCCATTTAGACTTAGAGAATCGCTGGATAGCAAGGACTCGTCAAAACGATTTCATCGTTTAGCCGACTCAAAAAATGAGTCATAATACTGGCATCGGCACAAATAATAAACAAAAACACATTCTTCCTTGCAAAACAAAACGGTTCCACAATGAACAATGCTTGGCACACAGTATTTACGCTGTCGAGGAAATCTATATCAGGCGAGAGCGAAGCTCGAGCCTGATATGGATTTTCGAGACAGCGTATGTCCCGTATCCTGTCACCAACAAGCAGTGTAACGATTTTATCTTGCCGACTACCCTTTACTTACATGCTATAATCAACACATTTTGTAAATTAACAAAGCTACTTACAGTGCAGACTGGAATCCTACAAATCATTAGTTTGGTCATCACTAGTTGATTTACACCAGCCATAAAATGCACAATGACCTGTGTTTTGGTTAAATCTAAAAACACAAAAGCTCATTTACACAGGTTATGAACTGGTTTAGATTAGAAATACTAAAAACATTCTTGTTCCATCCCTTCAAAAGTTACCGGATATCACGATGTCATAAATGTCTTGATACTTCGGCTTTCATCCTGTTTCCTGTTAAATCATTTATCTTGCACGTAGATTAAATGATCCTACAACAAACTGCTGAGTAACAAATATACCAATTCCTTTATTTCACGATGATTTAACTATTTAACTTCCAAAACAAGATTTCAACGTCCGTGTATTCCATACAGAGTTATTCCGCTTTTACGGCTAACTTTTGTCAAACTTCATGAGCCTCAACTTAAGTAGAATGAAATCGGCAAGAAGACATTAAATTTACTCTCGGAAACGATATACTATCACTGGAGCTTATAAATAATCTGGCTTGATTCAATTAAGCCAGCAGTGTGTTTTAACCTGAAAACAATATCACGTTGCATTTGAGCAAAAAATTTATGAGAGTTATCAATGTTCGAAAGTAATCCAAAATGTTATAGAAAGAATATATTTTGATCGGTAAGGCAATGAATAAATACGAAAGTACATCAGACTTTCCAAAATTGATATTGCTCTTGCTCTTCCCCCTTTGTACTCTAACTGTATATGCTATTATAGGAAATAATCATAACAGAATGGTTTCTGTTTTGGCTAATGTTTAACAAAACAGGTTCATAGGCATATCACTGTTTTGCATGTTGTTCTGTACCAATGTGGGCATAAAACGTCCGAAAAATGACCGTTATGACCCTACTTACTAGATCTGATCTCAGCATATTTCTTTTTCAGATTTAGATCTGGTGTACCTTCATCTATCCACAAACATTTTGAACTTACTCCTGGTATTACAACTTTTCAATAGAAACACACATTAATCAGGTCCAATAAACTTGTGAATGTTCTTTGCATCAATTATATATTAAGGAGGTTTACATGTAGTCGTATTTGTTCATGTGCCCATTTGTGTATGGCGACATTTTGTAACATTGTATTTAGGGCGTTTAAAATGTTTTAATGAACTGGTTTCAAGTTAATAAAAAGTTTCGTTATTTTCTGAACTCTCTAGTTATTCACACGTTCTAAGCATGCTGGATGTGAAGGTGAGTGTAATGGTTTTGAAATATAAGGAATGTTATTCTATGTCATAAATAAAGTAAGAAAACTGATCCAGTTGAGCGGAAATATTGTTATCTGATGTCGAAAACGTGTCTATATCCTGTAAATCCGGATTATATTTGGGCAAAAATTTATTTCATATTAAGAAGATAACAGAAATTGTAGTTCTAAGCAGACAGGATTACAAGTCAATATAGAGATAAATTTCGGATGTATAGGGTTAACTCTAGATTAAAATATTTTTACACAATAAAACATGTGTTATTTTAGGTGACCTATATCCTTTTGTTATCATAGGCACGCCAGTTAGTTCTTTTTATGTGCTTGAAGATATATAATACCTTATAATGTAAAAGATTTCATACTTTCTACTTTCCATTCCACTTAGTAATACTAAGAAGGCATATAATGCTCAATGAAATATTATTCACTAAAGGCTTCATTTATTTCTAAATATATTGACCGTATTAAATGAAAATATTAATATATACATTTTAAAAAGTGTTTTTTAATCTCTAAACAGATAAGACAAATAGACATTTGCGAATTAATCCGATACCGAATCCGAGATTGTAATCCGATATTCATATTGTTTTTTGAGTGATAATCTCAAAACATTTATGTGGTATTATTTAAATCAATCAGAAATATCAGCAGTGTGTTGGTCGATTTAATATGAGGTTTTTAACTGGAATCTATTGTTTTTAGTAGTTAGAGCTAACAAAATAATGTCAAGTTGTTTCTTTTTCTGGTAACATGCTCACAAAATTGGGCAGGTAGGTCGGTAATTTTGGTGTTTTTGATAATTTTCAATTGAGTTGGACCTTTCGGAAATTATTTTTGTTTTATAAAATGAATACAAATAGGAGAGTGTGCCTTTAGAGCATCAGTAAGTTGAATTCTAACATCACTGACACTGTTCAAAGACTGTTAAATATTCTCAAGGGCCATAAAACATTTAGGTTACATTAATTTGTGTAGGTCGGGAAACCAGAAGCACACATTTTTGCTAGGCCTCATAATGTTTGGTCATTATGAAATTTGGTTAACACTATTCTGTTAAGTGTTACGAAAAAGCCACATGTCTCAGACGCTATGACCTATTATCTGTGAAAACAAAAAGGGCGGACAGTAGACATCTTTCTTCCTAATTCTGGCATCATTCCGTTCGTTATTAAGTGAATTCATTGTTAAGTTTTAAATAAGGGATGCATATTATCCGGATACCTTTGTAGTTCTGTGGGGCAAATAAAAAATGTTTCTTTTTTAACTCTTACGGATCATTACGTCATTATGTATATAAAAATTAATTTTCTAAATAGGTTCAATGAAGAATTTTGCAAAACACGAAAACGTGTTATAGTTACATTCTTATTTCTTTCACAGATAATCCTGGACATATTAAGTTCACCTATCATGCCGTATTGGTGGTGTATCTGTGATTATGAGATGTCCATCGTACATCCGTCATTAGCCTGCAGTGGGAAGCCGTTGATAATATTTGTGCTTTGTCAGAAGAAATAATACATAATATCTATGCATTGATCCGACTTAATTTGCGCTAATTAGTGTTAACTGGCATTCATCGAGTTTCTGATATTTATCAACGCCTGGGGAAATCTGAAGGAGTTTCCATGTCAGAGCTGAATATCGATTTTCTATAATTAGCCTAATTAACATATGATCGTATTTGCGCTTGTTTGAAACGAAAACGAGGCAATTCTGCTAAAAACTCGGCAATTTTCGTAGATCACTAGGTCTTCTTTTATATAATGCCTCGATGACTATGACGCAAACTTAAGTTTACCGACATATTTAAAAGTTATAACAACTTGCTGAAAAAGCTATGGGAGGTAAAAACTGGTATTTGTCTATGGCCCGGAAATGTTCGGAAACCTTCGGAAGTATACGATTCCCATCTGTCTTTTCCGTGAGAATTCCGTTTCTATTTTAAGCCATGGATTATTGCTTTCAGAAGTTATCGTTCTTTATCAGACACCCACATATTTCGGGTGTAATATAGGTGGCACTGCGGTCGGAAAACAGGTTTCCCCAGGCTGTCAATTTGCTGGAAGAAAAAAGTTAGAAATTGTCAGACTGGATTCCCAGGCTAATCCGTCATCAGCCCCCTTACTTATTGTTATGAGCATCTTTTCCTTAATCAAAGAGTCAGATTTATCCAGACATAACAGAAGAAATTCTTGTACATGTTGTAGTTGCTCTTTCAATACATGAAATATTGGGTCATCTATGCAGAGTTGAGATGGCAAACCAAATAAAGAATTATTCTCCTTATTTACTCCCTTTTCAACACTAAGTCTACTTAAAAGCAATGTTACCTTCAACCTAATTTCATTACGTCCTGACCGCAAGTTACTTGTATAGAATATTCGAATCTTTCAGATTTCCTTATTATATATGGCTGTTCTGCATACATTTTTATTGGACGGCCGTCAGATCATTTGCTATGTTAAATATGGTAAATATGGCCTTGAGGGGAAAAATGGTTCCCTTATAATGTATAACCATAACTGATTTTTTGAGAATCGCCTTTTACAAGAGTGATAAGCTGATTTAAATATGTTTCCATGAAAACGTTCCTTTTGTGAGTCTAAAGAATGTGACTGCCAGGGCGTGGAGCTGGGTTTCCTCAAAGAGCAACAGAGTAAACTTCTGAGATCTTCTTTGACCCATCCCCCACCCTGAACTCGCCGGAGCACAAATAATTTGACTTCTGTTCTGGGTGAAAAATATAAATATTCATTTTCTCTCTCTCTCTCTCTTTCTCTCTCTCTCCCTCTCTCCGCGCACATGTGTTATTTATCTATTGTTCTGTGTGAAAAATATAAATGTGCATTTTATCTCGCTCGCTACGCTCGCATAAGTAAGTTATTGCTTGTTCTGGGTAAAATATATAAAATATGCATTTTTTCATACTTGCTACGCTCGCACCAAAAAGTCTGACAAGTTTCCGTGAGCTCCTATAACGCTCTTCACCATTTCTACGTTAATAGCCTTTGATAACACTTCCAGAAAAATAATTATGTGAAGTTTCAATCAAACGTCATTAATACCTTCCAAGTTATTCTCCGGACAAAAGTGTGACGGAATGACGGACAAAGCGACAACTATATGACTGTCCTCCAGGGAGCACAAAAATATATGGTTAATAAAAAAAAAAAAAAACAGCTCAACGTTAAAATGTTAGTCAACAACTATTTTTATCATTTGAACCACTAAATGTTTTGAGAAAGTCCCTACAGTATACCCGAAGTCAGATTCGGATTCGGCATCGGATTAATTCGCAAATGTCTAATAAGACTCAGTTAAACCGAGTCTGCTGTTATTTTGTGTATATTTTCTTCTAACAGATTTTATTTACTGTCACAACAGCAGTTTGTAAGTACTTTGTGGCGGCTGTAAAATGTCTCCCCGTACTTGGACTCAGTATTGTGGTATTTTCTGGTGCTTTGGGATCACTTACACTTAGTTATGCTGTAATAAAATTCCACTTAAGCCAGTGTTAGGGAGAGTGAGGGGTGTCGTGTTTCATTAACTCTCATTAACAGACTCAATCAAACCGAGTCAGCTATTCTTTTGCCTTGTTGCAGTATGTGCTTCCAAAGGGTCTTCTAACAGATTTTATTTATAGTATATTAGGTAGTTCCGGAACTTGATAACTTTAAACGGTACTGCTGAATTATTCAGACCGTGTCAGCTCCCGCCCCCATCGGATTTACAAAGAATAATAGAATAAAATTACTGTTGGCAAATCGTTTCGACAATTTATATAGTCAGAGAGAATATTTTTCTTATTTAATTTGCTAGCCGATTTATTTGATGCAAAGGCGATTGTATTGACATAAATGTTGTTTCTAGATTTATCATGACGACTTCAGAGACAGTCATCTAAATAGGGCATATCGAATGGTCAGCTTAAAAATGACAAAACTATTGCAACTGATTATTCGGTGATAGGAAGGAATGCGTACGAATACAACACTACGCTATCCATTTGCATTAGAAAATATGAATATGAAGTCCTAAATACTTCACCATGCTTGAATAACTGTCCTCCTTTTGATGCATTTCCAATAATGACCGAGTGCTGAAATGCACAAAATTTAAACGGAAGTAATCGTTCCTTTTGGCCAACTGAACTGTTGGCTCGGTTTGTCATTTGAGGCCTTCATTGCAAAACAAACAGAGAAAAATCATTAATAAGACAGTGTACTTGTCTTTTTCCATTAAAAATCAAGGTATAGTGTCATTAATCGGTTACCGAACCTATATGCATAATGCCTGACTCTTAGTGAGGTCACCGGACCCATAGACATCATCTAAGTTGTAACATGATTAGTTATTGTATCTTACATTTTCTGATAGAGTAATAAATTTCCTTTACTAAAGATATCAACCTCGCCTACACGTCGTAAGCTGACTTCTATCAAATTGAAATGAAAGAATATGTACATCATTTTGCCAAAGTAACGCCCCTTTTGTTTTGCAATGGTATAAATTAAATCATATTTATTTCATTGTTATATCGTATTTCAAAATATTAATAAGCAAAAGAGTAATGACGGATTAATGTTGAAAAGGATTTCAATACTATTTCTCTAAAGCGAAAGTGGGTTTCACGTTATTTTCATCAGTTAGACAAAAAAGTAACATTCCAATGCTTTAATATATTCTAGAAATATATTGGTCCTGTTATACTCTCTTAGAGTTCTGATCATATATAATATGATGATTAATGACTGGAAATATAGTTCGTGAACTGTATTCGTTCTGGCTAACGTCAAACAAATCATACCCGATGTTGTATCGATAAGACATCCAATAAATATGCTCCGACCAGTATAAATTTGCTCCGAAACGTTTGAATTGTGTTTTAAATGATCCTAAATTATTCCGAGCATATGCCGTATCTTTTCAACAATTATATTGCAACATACTCATTAAAACAGACACAGATATTCTTTTATTAAAACATTTTGTACACAGGCCTTGTTACCTATATCCCGGAAAGCATACTCAAATGGAACGGTACCCGTATTTATTCCATTAAATGGTACAATATAATAAAAAATGTTCCGTGAAGCAGTTGTAGAGGTTGAGGACACATTGGTCGAGAGGGCTTAGACGCTTTACTACGGAGGTGACGGCCCTAGATACCCTAAGGTTTAATTGGTTTTAACTGTTCTTAAAATTGGATAGCTCTAAAGCTATACAGATCTTATGTTCATTGTTTCACAAAGTCACGGTAAATAAAAGTAAGTCGTCCACCGTCTTTATATACATGAAGTCGTATATGAACATTTATATGTGAAGACATCCAATGGTAACAGTGTTAAAAAGTTTTTTTCTGTTGCAATTGTTGTAAATTATATTAAATGTCGTACTAAGGAATGTGCGATGGGATAGTAATGAATTGTAATTCACAATCTAACATGATGCTGTTGTATCCCATTAAAGTGAGGATACCTCTGTTACCACGAACGTTTTTTTTTCAGAATAGTGATAGGGATTCTTCTCATTATTTTATATTAGATTTCAGTTTTTGAAATACTTTGGTTATATTTATTTTCAGAAATATCAGGCACATGTGGGTGACATCTTAAAAATATCGAAAGTCATAAAATTATATTTGAATTTCTTTGTAAAGATTATGTGATGTCATACTCACGTGGTTTTGGGATTAATATAGCACTAGGGGAAGTAGTCACTGCGTGGTGTTTGTGTAATTCCGTCCAAAAACAAGGGAAATACTTAGCAGTAATACTATTACCCGGTGTCTAACACAGGTCTATGTTTGAACAATCTAATTATATTCAGACAATAATCTCCTTTGACAACTTAAAAAAAGAATTGCAGAAGCAGACTGGACTGTAATTACGTAGAGAGATAAACTTCTAGACAAATTACTTTTACAACTGACTATGTGACATTTATGCCCATACATTGTGTACGTTTGAGAACTGTGGCCAGACTTGATCCAGGTGGCGTTTTGAACAATTACAGAGATATATTGTTACACAATTTATCACCATTTGCACTATTACCAAAAACTGTTGCCCCGAGGCAATACTAAACCTAATGCATTATGTTTTGTTGAACATTTACTTATATTGTGATATTGTGTATTTTAATGTTTAATTTTGATTTTTTTAAAGCAGAATTTGGGGTGGGGCGTATGTTCTCCGTGACGATTTGATAAAAGACTTTGTGTCTGAAATCATTCGTCCTCCACCTCTGATTCATGTAAGGAAGTTGGCAGTTACTTGCGGAGAACAGGTTTGTACTGGTACAGAATCCAGGAACACTAGTTAGGTTAACTGCCTGCCGTTATAACTGAAATACTATGGAAGCGTCCTGGTGCCAGCAGAGAGATTTAAATTTGTCATACGTACGACTTACTATCTCCTACGTAGGAGTTAGTATCTCCTACGAAGGACTTAGTATCTCCTACGTAGGAGTTGGTAACTCGTACGTATGTCACTGACTAAAAGACTCTCAAGCATGCGCAGTGGAACAGTATACTCGTGCGTACTATTATTTAGTAAGGATTATCTGATTATCTGATACCGGTAGATTACATATTTGTAAATAATTAAACATCTTCCTTCTTTCAATGTCTCACACAAACTTCGTAAGTATGAATTAAAGACACATTTGACCAAGTTCTGATTTTGACAGATGAAGTAGTCAATAAATTTGTTTTAATAGATATTTTTGAACATTTTATTTTGTTGTTGTTGTTGTTTTTTTTTTTTTTGTTTTTTTTTTTTTTTTTTTGGGGGGGGGGGGGGGGGGGGACTATGTAGTTTGGGTATAGTCAAACTGCGCTACCCACAAGGTGCACTTCTAGGCATTGCTCCAGGCATGGGCAGACATCAGGTTGCAACCGCCGACATTTCATAAGCCAACCGGGCAGTATATGAGCATGAAGAATTGAAACATGTCATGTGAGGTTTCGAACCTTTACCATTCGGCTATGGAGGCCTCTCTTGAAATTATGTAGAGAGTTCAAAAGTATGATTAAAGTATATCATGAAAGTTACTATATATAATTACCGCCAGTTATTGTTTTGACCGATTGTGTGATTTGATTAATAAACTTTCTCTCAATAAAGGCACTGGCCTACAAATTTTGGCAAAAAATGGTCTTTCTTTAAAATTGAAGTTCGGTCATACATACTATGGACATTGAAATTCGAGTTTTTGTTCCTAAACTATCCTTAATCTACTCAATCAAGGAAAAAAGATGCCAGAGCCGGGAATCGAACCCGGGCCGCCACGGCAATGAAAATTTTCCTGCTGTCTTTAACAATAACACACCACTGAGGAATATGTATACAATGACCCTTGAATTAGATATTAATAATTAGGCAGTTTACCTCATTAAAACGTTACAAACGCTTTTCAATTTCAGTGTAAAAGATAGTTAAGACAACTAGTTTTCATGTGTTTCAATAACATATAATCTGTCAGTAATTAATTCAAAGCTTTCTTAAGCGGTATTAGCATTAATTTCTTGATACTGGTACCTAAAATTTCTCTTTTTAGATCACCTGAGCAATGCTCAGGTGAGTTTTTCTGATCACTCGATGTCCGGCGTCTGTCTGTCTGTCTGTCCGTCAACATTTAGCTTGTGTATGCAATAGAGGCTGTATTTTTCAACTGATCTTCATGAAATTTGGTCTGAATGATTACCTTGTTGAAATCTAGGCCGAGTTCGAAAACGGGTCATCTGGGGTCAAAAACTAGGTCACTAGGTCAAATCAAAGAAAAACCTTGTGTATGCGATAGAGACTGTATTTTTCAGTTAATCTTCATGAATTTTGGTCAGGATGATTATCTTGATGAAATCTAGGTCGAATTTGAAAATGGATTATCTGGGGTCAAAAACTGGGTCACTAGGTCAAATCAAAGAAAAACCTTGTGTATGCGATAGAGGTTGTATTTTTTCAATTAATCTTAATGAATTTTAATCAGAATGATGACCTTGATGAAATCTAGGCAGAGTTCAAAAATGGGTTATCTGGGTTCAAAAACTAGGTCACTAGGTCAAATCAAAGAAAAACCTTGTGTATGCGATAGAGGCTGTATTTTTCAATTAATCTTTATGAATTTTGGTCAGAATGATTGTCTTGATGAAATCTAGGTTAAGTTCGAATATGGGTTATCTGGAGTTAAAAAGTAGGTCTTAGGTCAAATCAAAGAAAACATTGTGTATGCGATAGAGACAATATTTTTTAATTGACCTTCATGAAATTAAGTCAGAATGATTGCCTTGATGAAATCTAGGTCAAGTTCGAATATGGGTTATCTTGGGTTAAAAAATAGGTCACTAGGTCAAATCAAATAAAAACCTTGTGTATGCGATAGAGGCTGTATTTTTCAATTGATCTTTATGAGATTTGGTCAGAATGATTGCCTTGATAAAATCTAGATCGATTTTGATTATTGGTCATCTGGGATCAAAAAGTAGGTCACTAGGTCAAATCAAAGAAAAACCTTGTGTATGCAATAGAGGCTGTATTTTTCAATTGATCTTCATGAAATTTGGTCAGAATGATTGCCTTGATAAAATCTAGGTCAAGTTCGAATATGGGTCATCTGGAGTCAAAAAGTAGGTCACTAGGTCAAATCAAAGGAAAACCTTGTGTATGCGATAGAGGCTGTTTTTTCAATTGATCTTCCTGGAAGTGTCAGAATGATTGCCTTGGCAAAATCTAGGTAGAATTTGAATATGGGTCATCTGTAGTCAAAAAGTAGGTCACTAGGTTAAATCAAAGAAAAACATTGTGTATTTGATAGAGGCTGTATTTTTCAACTGATCTTCATGAAATTTTGTCAGAATGATAGCCTTGATAAATTCTAGGTCAAGTTCGAATATGGGTCATCTTGGGTTAAAAAATAGGTCACTAGGTCAAATCAAATAAAAACATTGTGTATGCGATAGAGGCTGTATTTTTCAATTGATCTTTATGAAATTTGGTCAGAATGATTGCCTTGATAAAATCTAGATTGATTTTGATTATTGGTCATCTGGGATCAAAAACTAGGTCACTAGGTCAAATCAAAGAAAAACCTTGTGTATGCAATAGAGGCTGTATTTTTCAATTGATCTTCATGAAATTTGGTCAGAATGATTGCCTTGATAAAATCTAGGTCAAGTTCGAATATGGGTCATCTGGGGTCAAAAAGTAGGTCACTAGGTTAAATCAAAGAAAAACATTGTGTATTTGATAGAGGCTGTATTTTTCAACTGATCTTCATGAAATTTTGTCAGAATGATAGCCTTGATAAATTCTAGGTCAAGTTCGAATATGGGTCATCTGGGTTTAAAAACTAGGTCACTAGATCAAATCAAAGAAATACCTTGTGTATGCGATAGAGGCTGTATTTTTCAATTGATCTTCATGAAATTTTGTCAGAATGATAACCTTGATGAAATCTAGATCAAGTTTGAATATGGGTTATCTGGGGTCAAAAACTAGGTCACTAGGTCAAATCAAAGAAAATACTTGTTTTTGCTTCAATTTTAATGATAATTGGTCAGAATATTTTTTTCCATGAAATCACTAGGTCAAACATGTTTACACTGTTATATACCACAAACCTCAATCTGAAGGACATAAAACACAGTCCAAATGTTCAGGTATGCACAGTATTCTGCCTAATTACTGGTAAAATTTAAATCATATATGAGCCATCTAGGTATGAAACATTTTTGAACATACAATTTTACATAAAACACTAGCACTATTTGTCTGTAACCAATTAAATATACACAGTGTATCTAATGCAAATTAATGCATTGAACTATACATTCAAAACCTAGGACAGCTCCAAAGTGCAAATTTATAATAACCATTAAAGTGTGACATAATTAGTTTTGTCAACCAAAATATCAAACAGAATCACTGTTATCTTTTGACACCTTTTTATCAATTAACAGTATGCCACTGATAGTGATGTAAAAGACCTTAAGGCAGCTAGCTTTTACATGTCATGTCAAATAGGCTGTTAGGGAGCCATTAAACAGGTACTTGACTTTCAACATAAGTGTTTTTTATAAAGTAATGGTAATGGTAAAAGAAAAATTCAGATATAATACAAGAAAGTCATACATGTATTTAACTATAGATTACTTAGGTAAATACTGTAAAGCAGACTAAACGCTCAAATCTTTGAGCAGCTCATGTTCATAAAATGCAACAGTGATACACTATAATAGATAAACGATATCAATCACTAGAGACATAGACAGATACAAAATACTGAAGAATTGAAATGCTGTGTTTCTTATGATGCTGCTGGATGATTTCAAGTATTTCAAAAAATATATATTATAATCCCTAGTTGGAAGATTTGATTCATTACAAATGATAAATGTAACAAAGTCATGTGTTGCTACTATGAAATAACTAATAAAAATGATTAAATGAAAAACAAACAAATAGTGTATCGGATTATAACATGCAATGAATCACAAAAAGTAATGCTAAAGCTAATGCACTCTATGTAATGCTAATTTAATGCATTATTTTGACAAAAATGAGTAATGCTAATGCTAATTTAATGCCGATTTTTTCTAAGTAATGCTAATTTAATGCATTACTTTTGCAAGTAATTATTAACAACCCTGAACAGTTTAAAAGTAAATGTAAGAATAGTAGTACAAACTTGGTTTTAGGGCAAATTTCAAGGTTATCTTAAAATAAAACTGATCCATAATCTATTACAGGTCAAACTCGTGTTTCATTAAACGGTTTCACATTTGGCTGCATGGCATCAAATTTTGATACGCCGCCCCAAACCACACAACATGGTTTCAGTATGCATTAGACGGCGCCAAACGTTAATGAATCGTTTCACTATACACTGCGTTAAACGTCTTCACATTTGACTGCATGGCATCAAGTTTTAATACACCGCTCTCAATTACACAAAGCGGTGTCAATATGCATTAATCAGCGTCAAGTTTTAGTAAATCATTTCATCTTACACTGCACGTACTCATGTTGCGTTAAACGGGTTCACTTTGAGCTGCATGGTGTCATGTTTTGTTGGATGATTTCATATTACGGTGCATCGCAATAAGTTTTTCAATGCATCGTTCCATGTTTAAATCGATGGAATGAAGTTTTGTATTAAATGGTTTCAAAATACAATGCGTTGAATATAAATATATTGGACGGGATGGAGTTTAGACAAGACGGCACTGAAATGCACTGCACTGACTGACTTGTTTATGGATGGATTGTATATTTACTAATTTTGGCGGTAACCGCCGCCCATACAAATCAACTTGTGGTCCGACGGTTTTGCTTTCTTCTACATGGTGTGTGTATCTTCTATATAATGTATATGTTGTGAAAAAGAGGAAGAACAGAATAGTATTTAAATAAAGTGAAGCATTTTTCGACAGTAAAATCTTTTAATTACCGAATATCACGGAATTTGTAGGTTTCAGTCTTTAAATCTGGTTATCCTTTGTTTTGTTAAGTGTATGCCTAGAGAGAAGAAATTAAGGACGAGTAACTTGGTAAACATGATTTATTCCCCTTTATCGCTCTTCACAGTAGAGGCTATTTTTATAATATAAGAGCGGATTTCATGCGAAATAACATTTACAATTTTGTTTGATCAGAGTGACTAGATAAAATAATAGTTGACTAGTTGGAACTAACGAAATGTTATAGAACATTGATAATCATGTCATGCAATCAGGTCTATATAAATTCATTCTTTGTTATTGGTTAGAAACAGTGGTTAAGAGATAATTTCACTGATTGCAATGAAAAGTTATTTATTTAAGCCCCTTCTCGAGAAAACACATAAAATACAAGAATGTAAATAGTTTAGAAAATAAATCAAATATTGCAATAAATGCCATTTATCAGCACGCAATTAAAAAGTCAACCAGCAATGTTCAATTAACACATGTACAGGAAACGCGAGTAGGACCACAGAACGCTGTAGCGCCCCAAAATAGGAACCCTTACGTATGAGTTACTAAGTCTATACGTAGGAAATACTATGTCTTACGTAGGAGATATTAAGTACTACGTAGGAGATACTAAGTCCTACGTAGGAGATAATAACTCCTACGTAGTACTTAATATCTCCTACGTAGGAGATACTATGTCCTACGTAGGAGATATTAAGTACTACGTAGGAGATACTATGTCCTACGTAGGAGATACTAAGTCCTACGTAGGAGATACTAACTCCTACGTAGTACTTAATATCTCCTACGTAGGAGATACTATCTCCTACGTAGGAGATAGTTAGTCGTACGTAAGACAAATTTAAATCTCTCTGCTGGCACCAGAACGCTTCCATAAAATACTGTTGAAAAACGGCGTTAAACCCAAAACAAACTAATAAACAAACACATCATTAAAGCAGAATTTGATTTGCATAAAAACCAGGATAATTCCTTCCTCTAAATAAAATCAGTAAAACGACCGATATTTAAAATCACCGTCTGTCTACTGTGATAAGACCGTGGTAACTGATATTCGGAAAGCCCATATGTCTTCCTGTCGATGCATTTGAGTGGTAAAATGTTTAAAACGAAGGTTATTATAGTTTTATCACTGGCGGCCTCTATTTGCAACATGAACAGATAAGTAACTGTAGTTTGACAAAGTACATGCTTTTATCGTTTCTTGAGAATCGAGAAACAATTTGTTGTCAAAAAAAAAAATCAATTGAATACCTCGCCTCTATACGCAAAGTCTAACACTAGGTCCTTTCAATGTAACGTAATCAGGTACAGAAATTTTTTTCGTTATTGTAATTGAAAGAACAGATGAGGTTTTATTTGTCAACGTGTTGAAACATTTTCAGAAATGTACGCATTAGATAGTTAACTTTTTTCTTCGGCCACATAATAATTATCATACGTCGATTTATCTCAAATTGAAATAAGCATGTACTTTATTTTGTCAAAGTTTCCGCCCTTTTAGTTTTGTAAATGCGATTATTAAATCGTGTCCATTTTCATGGTAAATATACGTTCTAAATATCAAACGAGAAGGAAACGATAAAACTTTAACGATTCAGTAAATCAACGAGCCACAGAGTAACGACATATAGAATTGAAAAAGATTTTAAGAATATTTTTAACTGAGGCAAGAGTAGGCTCCACATTACTGTCTCTTCGGCAACGCGGTTAATGTATTATCCAATGCATCAAATGTTTCGAGAAAGATATTGATCTTGTTTAACCCTCTTATATTTCTGGTCACATCTAACTTGACGATAAAAGACTAGCAATATACTTTATGAATTGTATACGTTTTGCTAACGTCAAACAGATCATACCCTATAGTGTATCCATACGAATTCCCCATTGTATACGTTTTTGCTAACGTCGAACATATCATACCCTATAGTGTATCCATACGAATTCCCCATAACTACGTTCTAGTTAGAACCAAAGTGGTACGAAACGTTTGAAAAAAATGTATAAAATGTTCATTTATTATGTTTGAATATACGTCCTGCTTTTTCAACATTAACACAGCAAACTATCTTCCTTCTTTAAAGTTTTCTGTACAGTAACCTTGTTACCTATATCCTGGAAGGTAAACCTACATGGTAGTTCATTAAAATGTTATCAATATTTGACAGAAGACAAATTCATTGATCACTGCGACATAGTACCATTTTTGAGTGTGTCTTAACCCTTATCATGCTGGACACGATTGACTCTGCCTTTGCGTTCAGTGTAGATCATGATCAGCCTGCACATCCGTGCAGTCTGATCATGATCTGCACTGTTCGCCATACAGTCAGCAAATGTTCAGTGAACACCCCTTTAAATAATAAGTGATGCTGCCCAAATTGAATGATGAACCAGTCCATTTTAGAAATTTAGCAGGGTAAGGGTTAAACAAATTGTACAGGTAAGTCGTACATTGTGTACTTCTATGTGCATGTATAGTCCTATAAGGAACATTTATATCTGAAGACAGTCTACAGTACATACTCGTCAGTTGTTACCGATATTAAAATACGTGACATGTAGGTATTGGACTGTGGTCTCCAATCTCTTAAGCAAGTTTGATCACTCTTTTTGTTCATTATTTAATACAAAAAAATTGCTTAAATTGATAGAGTACTTTCAAGAGATTTAAAGCTTTGGGCGTTATCACAAAAACAATAAAATTTAAAAATCTGAAAATGATATCTGAATTACTTTGATACGGTCATTTGATTTCGTGATCACTTAATATTTCTGATGGCAAAGATCAATGTAGCAGTAGAAGAAGTAACAGCTGAGGAAATTTATGTGTTTCCGTCAAATAGTATTACCAGGTACCTTACACAAATTCATATCCGACAATCTAATTATATTTTAACAATAAGCTCTGTTACACCTCAAAGTGGTGGCAATGCATTTTGGTAGTCACTACCAAAATTCGGCGAGTTTTGGTAGCGACAAAATGCGTTGCAAGGGTACATATGATGTGTTAAGGATCATAGAATGAAACGTATTTTAAGAGTTTTTTCTACAATAAGGGCTGTGCTCATTTTTACATTACGCACAAAAGAGAGAGAGATAAAAAGAGGGAATGTCTCCTATAAAAATGGTGAGGAGGGGGTTCGGAGTTCGCCTCCCGAGATATAGTTTTCGAATAAAAACAACCAGAATGTAGATTTCTGAGCGTGTGAAAGGGGCCTCAAACGACGCTTCTTATGCAATAACATTGTATTGTTTTGTTGTTTAATGTGATAGCGTTGTCGGAGGGATAGTCCATCGAGATTGTTCAAAGCATAAAAAAGGTATAAATATTGTGAGGATGACACGTGGATCCTCCACATAGATATTTTTTAAAACATCCCACATATACATAAATGGTGATTTCTATGCGTATTTTAGGGGTCTTAGATAAATATTTCCTGCACAAAAGTTTTGTACTCTTTAAAGGAGAGGGGTTTCGAGAGTCTACCACAAATATCTTTGAAACACAACGTAAAAGAATATTAAAATGTGAGCGTTGGCTTACTCGAATAATTTTCCAACAACTAAATTCTCCTCCGTTAGATTTTTATTTTGGTGTATACATGCGAGTGGTATTTTGGGATCCTTCCCGGACAACGCATGGAAATGGTGGGTTCTGTGTGTTTATATGTGTAAGAAATATATCATTTAAAGGTATAATACAACCCGTCTTATGTGACCTTTTCTCGTGAATCTCCTAAATGTTAATCTCAAACAGTCTATACTTACTTATGGGCGTTTGTGAAACCTGTCCCAGGGTCATGCGAACGATGCATCAAATAATTGTGGTGAACAGCTGTGCCAAGTTCCTTCAGTATCTCTCGATGCATGTTAAAGATAGAGTTGCATTGATCTCTGTCACGTGTGTTCCAATGGTCCTGCTTAATTGAATCTAGGGCCGTTATGTTTTCAAGGTCAAAAGGTCAAGGTCGGACGAGCGACTAAGTTCCCTCATGACTCTCTTTGAAATAATATTGTCCTTTCGTCACAAAATATTCTTTTTGTAAATCATGAGATTATCATTAATACCGTTTTGCGTTCAACTTGGATGTGTACATATCCAACGCATTTTGGTACTACATTTTTGTAAACTACCAAATTGTGGTTGAGTGTAACGCATTTTGGAAGTGACAACCAAAATTCGGCCGAATTTTAGTAGTGACTACCAAAATGCGTTGCTACCATTTTGAGGTGCAACAAAGCTCTTTGAAAGAAGCATTTGCAGACGCAGTTCAGACTGGAACTAAATACTATTAGATTACCTTCCAGACAAATAACTTCAAAATACTGACCATTTAACATTATGCCAATACGCGTGTGCAACTACGTTTTCGATGTCGTTCAATTTAATTACAGGGAGACAGCCCCCCCCCCCCCCCCCCCCCCATCTCTCCCCCACAATAAATATGCAGGATTACTTGCAGATTTATTTTTCATTTCTTTTTTGCGCCATCTATAATTTTGTCAAACCATCCAATGACCTTCATTTTGTTGCACTTTATATGTTCCTTTAATTGATACTTTCAATTGGAATAAATCGCTTATGTTAAAAATAAAAGAAACAAAACCAACTGGTTAAAAATTCGATCTAAAGAATATAGCTAGACATTTCATTTTTCCAACCCACTTTAAATCTATCAAGTTTACTTTGTATTCACGTTTGTGGTTACACAGCATGAAACACATTTATGAACGTTTTGCCAATAAACTGAAAATCTATAACAAACGAAAAACAACACTTTTAAAAATACTAGAAATTGAACTGTTTCCTTTCCAAAACAAAAATCGCGAATCTTTTAAATTACTGAAATTATTATGAAAAACATTATATGTGGTCATTTTAGCGGCAATACTGGATTTCCTTGGTGTGACATCGTCATCATTTACCATTGTTTGATAATTTACGCTCAAATCATGGACCTTTCTGGACATGGAAGTAATAATTCAGCTAAGCAGAATAAGCAATAGGGCAAAATCGTATATAGTCGTAAAATATGAAGTGTTTTGCTGAATTATTGTTTGACTTACAACGTCTTTAAAGCAGCGTTTGCAAACATTTTTACTCAGTCTCTTTTACTTCTTTTTAGCATGTATTTTAAACAATAACACTAATCTTCCTTGTTTATTTGAGAAGATTGAATGGCTTAATCATTCTTTTTAAGAAAAACGTATATTTAAACAAAACGTCTCCATATTCATCCGGAACTTGATAAAATTGAATGATACCCATTATATCGTCGAACCTTTTCTATTTGCATTAATCCCTCGGTGATGTAACTATCAAATTGAAATAGAACAGTAGAATCAAATTACAGATTGCATATCATTTTGTTAATATAGACCATCTGTGGGGAATATTCTTATCCTGTCCGTCAGTTGGGAATTTTCTTTCTTTGCATGCAGGCCGATATACTTAGAGTTATTTTTCATTTACTTCGATTTCGTATTCATGTTATTCGTAGTGTCTTCGGAGAAGGTTGTCTCAAATGAACCTATCAAAACGGTAAGCAAATGTTATAATTGATTATTCGGAATTCGTCACCTTAGCGCAAAAAGTGAATACGTCCTTCTTTAAGTCAATGGAGTTATCCACTTTTTGCACTGAGGTGACGAGTCATATTATATAGTGTAAAGAGAAGGAACATACAAATATAATGCGACACTATTCATATTCAGTTGCAATTGAATATCGATGAAAGCAAAGATAATTTAATGAAAGAATGAATCTTGTAGATTCGATTACAAAATATAAATCTTGCATCTGAAACACAAATCTATTCTGGTAAAACCGATTACATGTATTTTAAAATTTATTTCCTCCTTTGTAGGTAAAAGAATAACAGAGCTTAAACAAACACCACACTAACACGCAACAGACAGCTAAACTCTGTGTGAAAATACTCCTAACTTCGTCCAAGTGATTATCTTGTAGACATATACAATGTTAAAAATTTGCAAAGACTTGTATTGAAACATATTGGTTTCTAATTTTGTATCATGTTAAATTCTTTCAAAGGTTTTGTTGATTGTTTTAAAATGAAAGAATATATGCTTTGAAGACTGATAACAAAATCATTTGATTTCATTTGCCCGGAGAAGCATTTCTAAAAATTCTCATAGTCATGTACATTGCCATATTGTAGGCCACACGTTGCCATCTAATACGGCAACACTTAATCATTAATTTGATTTTGATCTTCCAGCAATATAGTTGATAAGAGTACTATGCTGAAACATTTTGTATAAAGAAAATCTTAATCTAATCCATATATATACAGACATATTATAACTGTAACGGTTAAAATGCTGAAATGCTATCAACCTATTCTTTTGATCAAATTGGTACGTGCAAAAGATATTTTATCAGACTAAGAAGTAAGTAAATTGCAGCCTGTAAAGAACAAATTTTATAATGTCATCTATGTCATCAATGTTTTTATAAAATATTTTCGCAGTTCCATTTATACAAATAAGTCATATGTTAAAGTCGAGAAATTCGCGTTTTTCTGAGACAACCCCATGTCCGTTTTTTTGGCCAAAAATGTCACCTGATGTGTTAGGTGTTTTACATGAGTCCAGCAAATGATTTAAAGAGGGTTAAATAGGCACTAATTCATCTAAAATGCCACAGACTTAATCATAAACAATTATCTTGATTTCATGTCTAAAGCATACAAATACGGGATTTGATCCGCACTAGATTTAGCAAAATTATCACCTTATGTGCGAAAATTTGGTCCAAAATGAAAAAAACCTCTAAAAGTAAGTCTCTGTTTTGTGTCCAAATGTCGTTATACATGATTAGAAATAGAATTATGAAATTCCCCTCTGTCGGCTGCCACTGAGAAAATTACATGATTTACCTCTTATAAAACAGTTCAAACAAACAAATTGAAATAGGGATACCGCATTCGAAAATACCTAAGTAAGGGGTCGTTGTTATTAACAATATCTCACTTGCAAGTGCGGTCGTGTCAGCGCAACAATTTTGCAGATATTATCAAATTGATGAATGTAATATACTATATAGTTAACATAGGGTTTCAGAATAAATTGTGTGACATATTCGCAAATGAAATATACATTCATATCAACTTGAACCGTGAACATTTCCTGTTTTAGAAAGGATGTCCTATTATAGACGTTTAACCATAAGCAACACAATGGGTTACATGTTTAAACCAAAATTTAACAAAAAGTGTCTTTGATTCAAAATGGTCTTTATGAAACAATAAATAACGACATCGTTGCCCTTTTGACAGTGTTGAAGACTACGTGACAGATTTTGTTTTTCTTGGGTTTAATGTCACGCCGATACAATTATAGATCATATGGCGAATCTACAGCTTTGATGCTGGAAAAAACCCAAGTGCTCATCCATGCATTGTTTCATCACGAATGGGTACCTGGGTAGAACCACCGACCTTCCTTAAAGTCAACTGGATTGCTTCCTCACATGAAGAATTTAAAGCCCCTAGTGACGCTCGAACGCACAAAGGTGAGGGGCAAGTGATTCAAAGTCAAAGACCTTAACAACATGGCCATGGAGGCACCCAAAACGTAGCAGAGAATTCAGACAATAGTCTCAGACTTCATTGCTAATCTTAATTGAAATTACATTTATGGGATTGCCTTTAATTCTCAGGAATGTTTGCGAACTTTGACATACGAGGGCCATTCTTAAAATAAGTCCTTCCGACATTATTCTCTTTCCAAGGATGAAAAAGTTGCTGGCTTAGCGCAAATATTTATAGAATAAATAAATTGGGAGTGGTATTTTTCAGTTACTTAAGGCCATACCAAGGGGAGTCTACTATGCACCGTTCACCTCTTGGATTTCTGCGAAAGTGTATGGAAGTCAAGGGCGAATACATTGAAGCGATAAACTAAATTAATAGTAAGTCAGTACGCAGATTCAAGCACGGTTGTTGTTTATTGTTATTGTTAAAATGACCCTCGTATTACTTTCATTTCTTCCGATGCATGGTAATATTGTATTATTATAATCGCTCAATCCCTTTGCACAGAAAAATGTCACATCTCTGAACATCAATAAAACAGTTGAATGAAATTATGGTTAGCTTGGACAATATAGACCGTCAGTGGGGATTTTTCTAATTCTGTTTGCCAGCATACAAACTTGATGAAAAGGCGACTTCATTTCCATCGAGTTGTATTCAGATTATTCTACGCATCTTCAGAGAAGTATGTCTCGCATGAAATAATCAAAAGGTCAGGATTATGTTTACAAAGCAGTGGTAACCGACTTTTCGGAAGACACATATAGTGTAAAGAGATGAATACATACAAATATAACACGAATATAATCACTTACAATAGTCCGCAGTTAACAAATATTTTCTTTTTGTTTAAGTCATTTTTATATCCCCGAAGCCTTATCATACCACACTGTGGCGTGAGGGGTTTAGAAAATTTACTACCTTTTATGACTCTCATGAACAGACGCAATGAAACCGAGCATGCTATTATTTTTCAATTTGTTGCGTTCTATGATTCGCTTCAAAAAGAACTCCTTACAGATTTTACTAACTATCACAACATCAGTTTTTAAGTGTTGTGTGGCGGCTGTAAAGAGTGTCTCCGTACTTGGATACATTGTTGTTATGTTTTCTGGTCCTTTTGGATCATGACGTCCATTCAATGTTTATTGATTGAAGAATTCCACTTAAGCGTGAGGAATGTTCCACGTTTCATTACCACACATGGTCACACTCGATCAAACCGAGTCGCTCTGCTATTAGTTTTGCTTGGTTGCATTCAATGCTTCCAGACGAGCTTACATATTCTATTTGTCTTTCTTCCTATATACGGTGTTAGTTAACAAGGCTTATACATGTACATCAAGTTTACATACACTGTGTGACTCTTAATAATGATCCGACATAGAACCTGCGGCAGTCACTTTATTAATTAAATGTTTCTACTTTTCAAGCAAATCACAATGGTATTTACGATGGCAAAAAGTAGCGGTTGTGAAAAGTATCCCCGTTCGTGGACTATAATAATTATCTGAAATAATTATCCGCATCTGAAAATACACTCCCTAGAGGAAGATAACGCAGGAAAGTAATCTGTGTGTGAAACTATTTAGTACAAAAACGGGGGATAATAACAGACAAAATCCAAAAAGAAACTTCGAATTACACAAAAGGGAGAAAGAATGAAAATATATCAGTAAATAAATATGGCAAACATTTCTTTCGTTGCCCTATTTTCTGTTAAATTATAGAGTACGTGTGCATTTGGTTCGTTAGATTTTTTGTTTGAATATTTATGAATATTTTTTACGGTTTACCATGAAGTGTGTTCGGAACTGCTTTAAATTTCCCAATTGTCTTTTCCTACTAATCAATCAAATACGTTGCCCCGAATGTTCTAACAAAGTTTTCTAAAATATATTACGTGCTTTGTTTTACGTAATTTTCTAATTTTAGACCCAGTATATCTATCACTATGACAATGCGAAGTTCGTAGGTGAGATACCTGACCAAATGCACCATTTTGTGTCACATGTTAAGGCTAATAGATGACATAGTTTTTGAAGCGTTTTCTTTATTGTGACGGAGTGAAATCCAAGTTCAAACGAAGAATGTTTTTGGTCAATTACAGAGACATCACATGGAGAAAGATGTTTACAGTCAAGCTACTAATAGTTGTAAGACAAAGATTCCATCCCTACTAAAGAACGAGAAACAATCTACAAAAGACGGAAAAGTTCATATTTATCTATAATAATTTCACCGGATTGTGTTAAATGACAGTTAGTAAATGGTTTTTCTTCAAAGGAAATAATTCTATTTCGTTTTCTCAAAACTAAAGTGCTCCTCTGTCTAAACAGATTAGATCTAAAAATGAATACACACCATGCTAGACTGCCTAAAGCTTTGAAGTTACGCAGTGGAAATATCTCATTAGATAATGTTCTACTTTATGTTGTGTTGCGAAACCAGTACACTAAGAACACTAGAATATGTGCGAAACCAGTACACTAAGTACACTAGAATATGACTTGCGATTCCACTGAACAAAATCAACGGGAGTGATTCCCTGGAATTTCCGAAGTCGAACATCCCATACACAGGACTCGCATACCGGTACAAGTTAAATGATCAGTTGAAGGGTGTAATTTGTCCTGCAGTTTATCAGTCTGTTCAGTAAAGTACTTGTCTGCTATTGCACTATCTCCTTTGCTTTGTCATTTGTCAAAATAGATAGCTGTCTGAACACAATCAGGACATGGGGTTATAACGCGCAGTTTTCAAGATAAGTGTTAGAATGCAGCCTTATTCATTGGAAAAATATTGCATTTTGTCAAGTATGACCTTTCAGGGATATGTTGTTTGATGTATAATTTGTTAGTCTGTTCTGGCGAACGGCAAACAAACGAGGTTTGTTGACAATTTTAATAATAATTCCATATAATTATGTTATTATCTATACCTGGTCCATCTGACCAGATATTCCGCAAGCCATTTTGGGATCTATCGGCCGCATGAAAATTATTACCATATGTCTTTTCAACAATAGGAGAACAGTATTCTTGCTTATGTGAATGCTGTGATGCGGTTGAAACAAATATTGTTTATTATGCACGGGAAAGTTACCCACATACTCAAACGACAATACTGAATTAATAAACTTTCACTATAGACGATTTTCTAAAATATAATTCATTGCGTATTACTAATCAAATGTCGCCCGATACCATAATCTCTTCTTTTGTAAATAATTACATACTGTCGAATTTAAAGGGGCATTTTACTTTGAGATAACCGAACTTTGTCTTAAAATAATATTTTGTGCACGTTTGTCCAGGACAGGACTTTACAGTGTCTTCTAGGTAGCCAGAATTGTGAGATATGCGGGATCGAGATGTCGAGATTCAATTGTTTTCACTATATTTAAGGAATAATTGCCCGAAGTAAATTTGTTGAAAAGGTTATTCATAGCGTCTTTCTACATTGAACGAAATAACCAAATGTACAAAACCGTGGACACTTATCAATGGGCAGTCCCATATAGTTGTAAGCGATTAATACCTTGCATATCATCTATACCTAAACATTTTACAGACTGAATATTGCAAAAATACAGTCCACACAAAGACTAAGGTTACATGAGAATTGAAGGTGCCTTGGTGAGTTATTGTTTGATAAACACGTTCATAAATTAGGCAAAAGTTCAAATAGCAGCGCAAAATATTACTGAATTTCATAACCTTTATGGTTATGGTACATTCTGTATTTTGGATTTATAAACTGGCGATTTTCTTTCGTGTTTATAGAATATGGCCATGAAGGAATGACTTTTATTCTCTAATTTAACACACATATATTTAAAAAATAAGCTCGCAATTCAGTGTTAATTTGCCGATTACATTTAGTATTTTCTGTTGTTGAAAATTCATTTTCTACAATAACATATTTCCTTTCCATTTGTGGGTCGGAATCTCTGTAATTCTGTTCACTCTGACGTCATCTAAGAAATGTTCTCTCCGATGACTACACGCGAGCGTCGTCAAACAAAACCGCGGCACGTTATGAGTAACTTTGGCGCCTTTTCCTTTTGTGGTTCGTGCAAAATGAATGTCACAATTTTCAATGGAAGGAATAGGGAGAATGCAAAATATCAGAAGATGTAATCCGAAATATGATCCTTTTCTAAATGGTAAGTGTAACCGGATAATGTTATAGAATACCCATGAGATAGTTGCATTTTCTTTGCCTTTAACAATCCTTCAACGGTGAAAAATGTCATAAGTCGACCGAACGGTAGAATCAAATAACTATTTACAGACCTTTTTATGGTGGAAGTCGCCAGTAAGGAATACTTCTAATTTTGTTTCTGACCGATATTTCCAATGATAAAACGACTTTATTTACATCAAGCTGACATCCAGTCTCTTTGTAGCGTCATATAGAGTTAGCATTGAATGAAACTGAACTGTAACAAGAGTCAATATTTGGTTAAATTGCATTGAAGCAATTTGTCTCTTTTGGCAAATAGACAATATAGAAATGACTGAAGTAGACTAGACTCTCCCTCAATAGACTGGTAAATATTCAGAAGAATTGATCATACTGCAGTATATATAACATGTTTACGCACCAGAAGCTCTGACAAAAGGCAGCTGTGAAGACCCGGTGACGTCCAATAAAAATACAGTGACACATATTTACACTGGTTTTATAGATTTTAGTTTTTATAAGACATTTTCGTTATATTGTTTGCGCTACGAAAAGCCTAAACTTCAGTGTTTGTGTTTTATTGTGCGTTCCCTTCTTTTGTAGTAATGTTAATGATGTAACATTTCAAGATTTTTTCTTTAAAATTGAGCGTAATAATATATAAAAGAATTTGGACGAATAATTTTCTTTCATGGAAAATGTATTCTATATGCCATTCAAGACATAAATTATATGACAAAGTTCCTAATTATTTTTTAGCCGGTTGCCCTAACGGGCTGTTTCGCCATGTGCTACCGAAAGATTACAGTTCGTGTTCTTAAGTATCAGCATTTATTGTTGTGTTTCGAACCTGAAGACACTTTATGTAAATAATCTCAAAACATTTGGATTTGAAATGTCTTGCTGGATTTAGGGCCCCTCATATTTTGTGCCATGCATGTGTGAAGAAACAGTTCTGTCATATTGATCTAAATTTTACAACAAAGACATATTAGAATCGAAATAATTCATAACAAAACCGTGTTTTAACACTATTTATACACTCGGGCAGTTATACGTCGTTCGAAATAATTTCACTCGGGCTGCGCCCTCGTGACGTTATTACGCCCAACGTATAACCGACTATCGTGCATAAATAGTGTTAAAACACGGCTTTGCAATAGATTATTTCTTAATTTCAGAATGCAGGAACGTTAGTTTTCTGGCTTGAATGAAACTATTTAATAAGGAAGCTGGAAAAATGAGGGACAATTGATATTTTAATATCATTGACTCTAGTTCATGATGGGTGCTAAAAGCACTATAGTGGGCCATATGAACACATCAAATACAGCTTACAAATATTCTTACATATGTATTACTTGTATAACAAACATAAAGCGAACATTGCACTGTAGGAAAGTGAAAGGAGTCTTAATCATACTGAACTTTCATTCGTGATTAAATAAGTATAGCGCATCAATAGCTTTGATATTTGGTAAGAAGACATGTTAAACTAACTATCTAGGTATGGTTTATCCTGTTGCTGAAATACTACTGTAAAGTACTAAAAAGATGTCTGCAGATGTAACCTATTAGTACATAAACATAAAGAAGGAAATGAAGAATCGACTTATTTCCGGTCTCGTTTTGAGAATCCTGTAACTGTGTTTTCTTCGTAAAAATTACTGCCACAGTTCGTATTGATCCGGACGGTATCCAGGTGGTAGTCGAAACTCCTTCGTTATTCAGAAAATATTGCGCAAAATCCTAGATTTTTCAAATATAGGCACCGGCTCCAGTCGGCTACCAAATTAAATAAAGAACGCATTTAACAAACCTATAGTAGACAATTCTTTACACAAAAGTCTCGCAAAAACTCAGATAAAAGTGTATAAAATGCCCATGCGTGGAAGAATCGTAGATGTTAAGCTATTTATTTACCTTTCATACAAATAATGAAAAATAAATGTCGAATCACAGGACCAAACACAATCGGAACCAAAAACCCATTTATCCAGTCAGCTTCAAAATAAAACTGTAGTAACGCATCTGTGAAATTAGTAGATTATACAACAACACTTGCATCTCTGGACAGAATCCGATATTCCGGATAGTGGTCAGTTCATTTTGGTTACTTATATTGGTGCTATTTCCCTAAAAACGTTAGCTCTATTGGGAGACGGTATAAGTACACGTTTATAATCGTTGCTACTAAATTTGAAAATGCACCCGTCCATTTTACAGTTTGAACCAATCTGACGATAATTAACGTCTCCTCAAGAGTTATTTACGTTGGGCGTAATTGTAACAGACTTAAATAATCAGTTCTGACCAGGATTCGAACCCGGGACCTCTCACATATAAGGCGTCCGCTCTACCACCTTTTCATGTATCTTAAAGACAACTCTTTAAGAAGGCAGCACAATTGTAAACATATTGCCCTATTCTACTACATAACCAAATATAGACAGACACACACCTTTTCAATTAGTAGTGTTGGATGAGCATGCATGTGTTTCCTAATTATGAAGTTATTATTTCTAAACCCATGTTCGTGCTCTTAGGAAAAGAGAATGACTTGGCATATAAATAAGTAAAGTAACTTGAACTAATAGAAAGCGATATTGTGTTTATTTAAATACCAAACCGTTTAACTGTTACTATTTTAAGACATTATTCAGATTGGTTAGCTGACTTGCAATATAACAAGCTTCTTTCTGAGCCACGATACTGCTTATTTTAAATGTTGGGACAATTATACTATATTACTGCTAAGTAAGTTATACTCATGTAAATCAAACTTTCAACGATACATATTCTGGAAGTGTTAAATATTTCGAGGTGCTTGATCACATATGGCGTATATTTTTCCTGTCAAATGTCAGACTAATCAAGTCCATTTGCATATAAATATTTCATTTTCGACGCATACATGCTAAAGATAACAGAAACAACGTCCACCTTTACGTATACCGAGTTTCATGTTCTAAACAAAATACGTCACTTAACTGTTTAGAAATTATTTTTTTCTAGGAAACACAAATAAATGATTGTCTTATATCCGATATCTGATGTAATAGTGAGGAAGTCTTGTCTGTGAGCTGCAACCAATCTCATTAGGTATAACTTGTCGCATTTCAACAGAATCAAATCACTGTTGACTTATCATTTGACAACCAAGTTGTCAGAAGGGATTTTCTAATTATTTGTTGTGGATTTGATTTACATTGACCTGATATCTACAGAAAATGTAGAGGCTCCGAATTATGGCTCGAACAGCTCAATTAACTTTAAGATGTGCTGATGAAATCGGTCATTGATACAAAGCTGTTGGATTAAACATCCTGCACATTTTTTGCAATCTGGAATAGGTAGTCTGTAATGAGTTTTAAACCAGATAGAAGACCCGCAAAAATTTTAGAAATTACATATCTGGATATTTATGTCTTACGGCCGATATAATGTATCAAATATTGTATGTTTTCTATTCGCAGTAAATGCTGTCTACTGATACACTAAATTAAATGTTTGTCAAACATTGAGGCTGATTTATGGTACACTATTTCCCGCATCTTTAATTTTAACATTAATATATAATGATATTTAGTTTCTTATTATCTCATATACTAGTATTCTCTAATGACTTTAAAAATTCTTCCGGCATACATTGATGTAATTCTACATGTACGCCATCTTCCTTTGATGAGTATGTTAATAGCCTTGATGCCGCATCTGATGAGGTTTTCTTTATAAGATTTATGTTGTTTTAATGAAGTGTTTGCTTTGGGTTTATAGTCATGAGCTGGATAAATTTCAAGACATTTGTATGTGTTTCTGGCCTAAAATGCCACCCCATTTGTAAATTTCAACATCTTTAGAAAAAAATCTGGGCAGAGAAAGAATGGTACTAGGTTAATTAATCAACTGGTCTGGCCTTAAGCGGATTAATACCTCAATTTGATGTTACATATAACACATTAATTTGTTTGATTTTAATACAACGCAACGTTCATTAAAATCCCAGCTGATTATTTGCAATTTTTTTTATCTTTATCCGTGTTCAGAGACGGTGACACAGTGCCTTTCTACATGTGTTACCAATGATCAATTTTACCATACATGTATGATCAATTTCTTCTCCTGGTTATATAGTAAAAATGTTTATACAACAATGATATGTAGTTTCAAGTTATCAGCAATTCTGTAAAGATCTTCTCAAAATATCGCTTATCTGTTAGTAAGTTATCTTCCCCTATGGGGTTTATAAATACTGTGTCTGCTCTCGATATTATATTACACGTCTAGTATTATTCATAGGAATATATGTTTTATATGGGTTGAAATATAGACCATTGTTTTTGTATGCCCTAAATTATTCAGAAGAACGGGAACAGCACATTTTCCTTCTAAGCAGGAGAGGAGCTGCATGAAGAAAGATACAAGGCTGAGACAGCAACTGGCAATGGAATATTTACCTTTACAGAGTCAAGAGAGAGATATAACCGATCAGAAAAACACAGTCATATATTTTATTTCCTTTTTAGCTCGAATATTCAAAGAATAGGTAGTGCTGTTGCACTCATCCATTCGTCGGCATCGGCGTCGGCCTCTGCGTTGACAGTCTCATTTCATATAGTATTTTATGTTTGGTT
This sequence comes from Mercenaria mercenaria, assembly GCF_021730395.1. Taxonomy (NCBI): domain Eukaryota; kingdom Metazoa; phylum Mollusca; class Bivalvia; order Venerida; family Veneridae; genus Mercenaria; species Mercenaria mercenaria. The sequence continues at coordinate 81,717,792 of NC_069365.1, read as the reverse complement.
ATGTGTCCGTATCCACATATGGAATGGATTGAATCTTTACACACTTGTCCAATGTGACTGGATTGAAACTTGTTCAACAACGCTATTTTGCATTTTACAAAGCTATGCCTCTTTTACAACTTGCTATCGTTGTTATTGCTATGTATGGTTATATGTCCGTATCCACATATGGAATGGATTGAAACTTTACACACTTGTCCAATGTTCAAAACGGTATTTTGCATTTTACAAAGCTATGCCTCTTTTACGACTTGCTATTGTTGTTATTTTGTTTGTAAACTGGTATCTCATATATACTGATGGAAATGGATTGAACTTTCACACACTTGTTCACTGTAATGATCTGTCCTTTAGGGCGAAGGTTCCATAACTCCGTTTTGTATTTGTACAAAGTTATGGATAAGTATTATATAAAAGCTTGTACCTCACTAATATAACCACTTGTTGAAGAGGATTGAAATTTCACACATGTTCTCTTTCATGATTTGACTTGCAGTGTATGGATCAATTATAATAACTCTAATTTGCTTTTTCACAAAGTTATGTTCCTTTTTTAACATATATAGCAATTTTGATTCAGATTTGTTTTATGTATGGCCACTGAAACTTCACACACTTCACACAGTTATGACTTGCAAAGTACATGTCCCATAACAGGCCAGCATTGCTGTTCGTAATATTATATACATTCACTGATAAAAGGCATATGAACACATTGAACACATTTAAAATATTTATAAATACCAATGGCGTTATCATTAACGCATCAGTATGTGTGCCGGTTAGGCAAATGACGTTAACACTACGGCGTAAGATTTTAGCACTTTGGAATAAGGAGAATTGAAATGAATGAATGTATTTAGTTCCTGATCAATGATAATAGTTTACAAAAGACTTAGGCATTTAATAAAATCTTGATATTTTCTGATTTTACATAAGTCTAGAGGGCGTGGGCGGTAGTATGCATTTCCACTCCTGTCCATGAAAAGGTGAAAAGGCTCAATCAAACCGAGCCTGCAACACATGTTGAGCGACCTGTGGAGTTTCCACTTAATTGTCTTTTTTTATATATGTAGTCATTTTTATAGCAATAATTCCCAGGTAAATATTTGTCTACTGAAATTTTAACAATTTTAGAGCTTAGTTTTAGTATATAAGTAACACATTATCAACGGAAACTGAAAAGTAGGTATTACAAATCAAACTGCCCAATTTTCATTTTAAGTAACCTTTCATCCAACTATATTCAAAATAACATCAGTTACCATCATCCAGTTTCTTACATTCCGCATAACATTTCAATATAACTAATAAAGGAAGCAAAATATTGATAATTATTCAGAGCGAAATACTCATAAAAATATTTCAGCAAATAATGGCTATTTAAAACTAGTTCAAATAAAGTAAATGCACAGAATTACGTACTTTCAACAATAAAACCTATTAAATTTGCGCGGTAACTGACACGTAACGTCATAATGTTAATGACGTCATTTTAAGGCAAAAATGCTTTGAAGCGTTTCTGTGGCAATTTATTTATTATCTCTGCATTAATAAACCATTAAGTTTGTCGTACGTGTTGAATTTCTACAAATCTGACGAATCCCGAACACACCGTAATACTCACACATGTGTAAAGAACTAAAGATAAACACATGGAGCCGTAATTTTATATATTCACCGACTTTGCAAAATCCACAGCATTAGGATAAACAGCACTAATGGGTCTGCAAAGAATGGCTAGAGACAATTATTGAACAGCTCGGTCACTTTAGTATTTTTGGAGATATGGACATTATTTATTCCGTTTTAGTCTGCTGGGAATCAGTAGTCTCTATAAACCGAGAGTCTTATTAAAATGTTAAAGAAAAACATTTATCTAGTATTCACACATACTCAAAAGGCAATGTTCCAGTAAATAATGTTAAGCTTTTGACGTCATGTGTAACATATTGTTAACGTTGTTTAGAATAATCTGAGTATCCTGCTCCTGCTCCATCAGTAGTCAATGTGAAGAGAATGAAAACACTCACATTTTATTGTTCATTGAAGTTATATATTTTTCAGGAAGGCAACAATGTGAAGTTAATAATTGTGCAACATGTAAATAGTTGTCGGTCTACTCTGCAAAGTTGCTATTGTGTGGCATGTGACAGTCGTATTGCCCTCCTCCGATATCACACTGGTAATTTCTCTCAATAAAACTTCTTTCCACGCTACCAAGATATCACACTGGTAATTTCTCTCAATAAAACTTCTTTCTACGATACCAAGATATAACACTGGTAATTTCTCTCAATAAAACTTCTTTCCACGCTACCAAGATATAACACTGGTAATTTCTCTCAATAAAACTTCTTTCCACGATACCAAGATATAACACTGGTAATTTCTCTCAATAAAACTTCTTTCTACGATACCAAGATATAACACTGGTAATTCTCTCAATAAAACTTCTTTCCACGCTACCAAGATATAACACTGGTAATTTCTCTCAATAAAACTTCTTTCCACGCTACCAAGATATAACACTGGTAATTTTCTCTCAATAAAACTTCTTTCCACGCTACCAAGATATAACACTGGTAATTTCTCTCAATAAAACTTCTTTCCACGCTACCAAGATATAACACTGGTAATTTCTCTCAATAAAACTTCTTTCCACGCTACCAAGATATAACACTGGTAATTTCTCTCAATAAAACTTCTTTCCACGCTACCAAGATATAACACTGGTAATTTCTCTCAATAAACTTCTTTCCACGCTACCAAGATATAACACTGGTAATTTCTCTCAATAAAACTTCTTTCCACGCTACCAAGATATAACACTGGTAATTTCTCTCAATAAAACTTCTTTCCACGCTACCAAGATATAACACTGGTAATTTCTCTCAATAAAACTTCTTTCCACGCTACCAAGATATAACACTGGTAATTTCTCTCAATAAAACTTCTTTCCACGCTACCAAGAGACATGTAAATTAAAATCTACAGATAAAGGAAAACGAGAGACTATCGTGGTAGAATATCCATTTGCAACGTCTGCGAATTTCACAGAATATTTCACAATACATTAGAGGTAACGGCGATGGTAAATCGACATTTCTGCATCTGACAGCATATATAATTAATAAATTTTTCCAAATGCAAACAAATGTGTGAACAAGTATATGTACTGTAAAATCATATTTAGTGTTGAAGATATTAAAAAAAAATCGTAAGATAATTATAGCAAGGATGGTTAAATATGGATAAAATGGTTAAGTGGAAAGGCAAGGAAAGGGATCCCATAGGAAAGCCACTTTCAAAGAACAAAACCTCACACCGCAACCCTATACCAGTTTGTGTATAGGTATGTACATCTTGAAAATATACATATCAATACATAGATAAAGTAACATATAGATATAGAAGCTAACACTAGAACATATATAAAACGAGAACAGTTAGGCATAACCATTGAACTGTCAGCGGTGATCACAAAAATAATGGATTCAAAACGTCAGAGCAACATATCTTAATCCTGAATACAAACTTCGGGTGGGCGCGAGGGGTGTTGTACATTTCATCAGCTCTCATTAACAGACTCTATCTAACTTAGTCTTCTATTATCTTTGCACGGTTGCATTCTATGCTGCCAAAGGATCTCCTTGTATATTAAATAAATACTGATTCCATTAGTAGGGTATGTTGGAGAAAAATAACACACTCTGTTTATAACTGTAAACATGATTTCTTTCATAGAGTTAAGCATACATTTCCAAGACAACCTCGAATTGTACATACAACAAAACATTCAGCTTGGTCATCCTGATTTGTATTACAATGCAAGTATTTCCTCAGCTCTTTAATTTAGTCTACAGGCAATATTATTGACGAATGTTTACCTGGGAATTATTGCTATGGAAACACGACAACATTGCAGATGTCATCTTAATAATGAGAACTTTCGGATTGTAGATAACAAATTACATTTTAGAGAAGATAGTTTCTAATGTAATTTATTACACTCAGATCGTGGCAATAGTGGACTCAGAAAATATGGTATACTGGTGTCAAGAATAACGTAGCTTTGTTGAAGAAATTTGTTTTGAGTGAAAGTACTAAGCAAAAGATCACGAAGTACGGTCATAACATAGTTGACATGGAATCCGCAAGATATCAACTTAGAAAATATATAGCAAAAAAAATGTTTGCTAATTAGCCTTAGACAATATAAAAGCAGCAAAAGTACTATTATTTTGTATATACAATAGGATAACATGCAGCTGCTTTTGATCCGCATGGTTTATACAATAATGGCATCAATTTTGACTTTTTTCAAGTACTTACATACAGGTAGTTATTGCAGAAATTTAGATTGTATAAAACTTAGGTTTTTTTGTTCTACCAACGTTTCTGTATTTGGCAAAGTTTCGGATGAAATTTAATGACAAAAACATTTTAAATTTCCTGTTTTATAATACACATATATTTTTGTTCGAAGTGTAAGGATATACCAGCTGCTGCCGGGTAGAAGTTCTTTCTTAGCCAGATCCGAGATACGTAAACTTAGAGCGGCAAATTAATACGATATGTTAAATACACACGTGTTGGTCTTAGTGAGTATATGCAGAGATGTTAGGCAAGCTAGTCCTCAATTCTTCATCAATAATGGCCGATGTGTTAGTGTTTTTCAAATATATTCAGACAGATATGCATATCTTTCTCTTTTCTCTTATTGTGAATTTCTTTACTATGTGGTAAATATATATAAGGTACAATAGAAACAGTTTTATTCTCAGCTTGTAGTTGTTTGAAATTGTTTGTTTGTGAGATACGAGTATACATATTTCAAGGTTTCCCGGAAAAGTTCTTTTCGTGTTCATTTTTTTTAAGGTAAAGGAAAAAATAAAGGATTTTACTTACTTTTAACGCTTTATTTGAAATAGTGTTGTTGAGGCGGCCATTTTTTATCCATCCAATTATCCATGACTACGTTTGGGAAGGCTATGTTTTGTGGTATTGCGTTTGTTGTTATCGATCAATAATGTGTTCTGAAAACGAAATTATTTTATACACATAACACTTTAATGAAAAATTGAAATAGTTATGAAAGAAGAGATTACTGAAAGTAGACACAGGTACGTAAACATGGTCTGTCGTTTAAGTATAAATTTCAAATGTGGTTGAACGTTTGACACTATGAATAATAAATTGCTGTTCACTATAAATTTGCAGTCACAGTTATTTACAGGAATTTCCTGAATAATTTCGTCCAGTAACTGAACAGCCAAGCGTAGACATCTAATGACATACAACAGTCATGGGCATTTAGCAAACATCTTTATAATTATTCTTATTTTGTGCATATAATTGATGGTGTATGGGCCGGAGGTCTAAATCTCAATAAAGATTTGTACTGAATTTGAATTTAACAGCGAAGTATTAAGGAGTATTAACCTTGTCTGCAGTTTATTGCTGGTGTAAACATATTTTATTCCCTTTAAACAACAGTTTTTGATAAACAATGTATTTTCATCTTTCAGTGCTATAATGCACTATTCCAATTTGCAAATTTCCATCCAGTCAGTTTGATGACCATGTTCGACAACAATGGTGTCACTCAGCTATCATTTGTTTACAGGAACAAGGCAATATATTCATTTTGCTAGAGCTAGAGCGTACCAGAAACTGCAGGTTGGAGATCCATCACTGAGAGAAGTACACTGCAGCCTCTAAAATAGACATTCAACAAAAGTTCTAGAACACATTAAGAATGACTGAAAGTTCAATAGTACTTTTAGGATCAATGCAAACATGTTGTTTGAATGTCCGCACGTAATATTACGTAATATTAAGTACCAAAAGTTAAAATGTGTTTAACGAATTTGACCGCAATAACATAAAATATATATTTTTCTTTCACAAATTCCTCAATTTGAAGGTTATCTGCTATTGCATATAACGCCACTTTGAAATATAAGCGTTTGGTGGGGCTCATCATAGCATGCTTCAAACACACCTGTGACGCTAATATTATCACACCTTTCCTACAGCGCTTTGACGCAACAGAAACCATGGATACGTTCTCAAGTTCATAGTGGTTTACAGTGTCTTTTCATCATAACACAGCAGGAGATCTCTCACACGGATTCTTCGACAACAGAGGCGTGGAAACATAAAGCCTAAATTACTGAACAACGGCAGGGTTTTTGAACTTTATTGGCTTGCTAGAATGCTCCTAACTGTTATATTCATATATGTGTAAGAACACGACGGTAAATGCAACTCGAGAAGGCCTGTTACGAATCTCCGGACCGACATTAATCAAAACGAACCTACCTCAATGTGTTTTCTGAGTGATGATCATAATTATATGAACGAGAAATATCTCCAGCAGCATGTTTTCCGTTTCTTGACATTGTTACGGGCCATATTCAGTCAGAACCACGACGATCGAGGTGGATCGTCTTTAATTTTTAAAAACAAAGCATATTTGATGTCTGCAACATGTGTATTTAATACAGGTTCAAGTTCATTAGCTTTAAAAGTGAAAGTGCTGTGTCGGAGTGGTTTTAGTTGCATTCCTATACATAAAGAGATGGTTGAAATTCTATGCATGCTGGGCACACACACTGCGATTTGTCTTTTGGCAAAGCACTTTTTCTGCCTCAGCCGACCAAGTTGAATATGGGTATCAGCACCTTTTCTGGTGGTAGAAGTATAGACCCTATGGTAACTTATATTTTTATAAATATGAAGGGATACAATTTGTCACCAAAGTATAAATGTTGTCTGTTCAATATCGGATCTGATACAGGACGAGAACCTTATGCCGCCTTGATGGATTGATCGGATAGATTTTGGTTTGAACCACCATCATCTCCTATAGTGTATGGTTAAAACTATTTATTAGCTTTTAAGTGTATTGATGTGTTCATACATGAGAACGCTCCAGGTACCAACGTTGAACTTTTAATTTTATTGCATAAACCTGGGCAAATAGTTAGATCTTAGGTTTGGGCTATGATTTGTGCAAAGTCATCAAAATATATGAAATAGCTGAGATTAATTTTTAATAGTTGGTTTAAAACAGTAAGAACAAAGGCCAAACTAGGAAAGGAACATTCCAAGATCGATCGAAGCCATCCATTCAGCACTCCGCATGGAAACACGGATACCTGTAAATGCATACGGGTGACCACAAACGCTAATACAACAAAAGAACATATGAGGTTTCTCTATTTCTAAGCTAGAACGTTTTAAGACATCCTTGTTAAACTTTTTATCGTGTGATGTGGTTTATTGATTGTTGTATAAATTTTGTGTTTCGAAAGCTGTTAACCGTTAACGATATTCATCAATTTTAAAGGGACTGCATTGCCGTCAGATCGTACGACAATAATGAAAAAAGACGAATTTTAAGAAAGGATTTTATTGCTGTAATAAGCCAATATTTTCTAAAAATATAATCAAACTACGAGACCAGTTCAAGTCCCGTCCAAAAACACGTGTACAACATATAATTTTAAGTCGAATACCGGTTATCTCGAAGTAAAGCACTCTTGGAGTTCGAGATAACGAGTTTCAACTGTATTTGCCTTGGATGAAAAATTGTATTGTTAGATCTTGCTGTTATCAGCTGGTGGAGTTGAAATAGTCTGATTTTACTTAGTACAAGAAAGCTAATAATTGGTAAACGGGCCTCCGTGGCCGAGTGGTTAATGTCGCTGACTTGAAATCACTGGCCCCTCATCGATGTGGGTTCGAACCATGAACTTTTCATGTGAGGAAGCTACCGAGATGGCTTACGGAAGGTCGGTGGTTCTACCCAGGTACACGCCCGTGATGAAATAATGCATGGAGAGCACCTGTGATCCTCCTCCACTATAAAAGCTGGGAAGTCGACATATGACCTAAATTGTGTCAATGCGACGATAAACCAAATAAAAATGATAATATGAAATGAAATGAATAATTGATAGTGGCCTTTTTTAAAAATCTATTTTGGAGTTAAACGTCTACGACGTATTTTATCTGAATAGAATAACAGATAATAAACATATTCCAAGACATTTATATCATGTAACAAAAGTAAGACGAGTAGGAGAAATAATATAATTTGATTGATAACCACACAGCGACTGATTTAGTTATGATTGTATTTATCTAAATCGTTGTAAAATTGAACTAATTTAAAAGTTGCTTTAGTTGTTGGAGGTCCTTCCATTTGTTTGTAACCCGCCGTTACATGACTGAAATACTGTTGAAAAACGGCGTTAAACCCAAAACAAACAAACAAATTTGTTTGTAAAACGAATAAATCTGTAGCACTTACACAAGATGTTACTCTGATTGTAGTATTTTAGACTCATTTCCCAAAAGGTATTGATATTACAAGTGAAGTTTATAAAAGCGATTCATAATACCGAGTCAGGCATGAAGTTGATGTACTTTGAAACTTTACCTTTTGGAACGTAAAGACATGCTTTCAGCCCAGGCGACAAAGACTAACTTTCTAGTTCATAAATTAAAAATGCAATTCGATCCAACATTTCCCTTTTTTTTCAGGCGTCTTTCGAGCGATTTGGAATACTGTGAAGTCACTGTTAGGACAGTCAAACCGAGGTAAAGGAGCCACTGTTTTATAAACTGACGTTTGTATTATTTTAAAGAGTTAATCAAGCATCAGCCATTGTAAACATAAATGCTCTTTTTATATGATATATCGACATATCTGATAGATTGCAAATGTTATGTTATCTACAAGTTCATCAGTCTGCAGGGTATTCAAAGGCTCTGTCAATACGAGTTTAATCAAGTAATTGATCCGCCAGTTATTGAGCGTTCTTTACATATTATCATAACTGACGTTAATTTGACTATTAATTTTATCGGCAATCATTGTCAGTAGATGCGGATATCTTTATTAGCAAGAGGACATAGTCTTTCCAGTGATATACCATTACATTACAAGTTGTTGTTTTGAAGATTCAGATACATTTGTTTAACACTTGAACATAATTCATTATTATTTAATCAGTTGCTAGTACAGCCATCTGCACATATTCAGTGCAAGCATTTGATACAGTAACTACAAAGTCGGAGATCAATCAGGAAGTGCGAGATTTATATTTGTTAACTGATTTCAAAATTGAACAAATAGGTCTTCCGGAAACGTGTTATTCCCGCATGTTATTAATGCGGATGATTGAAACTAAAATCATTGGTAGAACGAATCAAGCTTCAAATCTAATTCTAACACGACAAACGAATAACCTACATACATGCAGAGCAAAATCTATCTCGGGTTATTCTGCAATAAACCACTCGCGTGCAATGACGTCATCTGATCCAGGTGCGTAGCACGGTCGTAAAAAGTAGTTACCATTTTTTCTTACACTGTTGATATTAGTATGTCGTGTTAGAATCGAAATAACAAGTTCCCAAGTGTGATTTATCGTAGAATAATCCGAGTTCTTCGTTCTTATGCGAAACAATACATCACTCAGGCCTACGGCCTTCGTGATATATTCTTACGCATAAGAACTCAAAACACGGGTTATTCTACGATAAACCACGTTTGGGAACTAATCATTTTTTAAATAAATTTTCAGTCCTTTGAAAACATTATGATTTTTTGAGAGGGAACTTATCGTAATATTCATAGTTCGTGACTTAAACATGTCGTAATTGCATTGTGCAGCAAAAATATCACTTAGAGAATTGTATCAAAGAAAATTCCCCCGTCAGGGAAAAATATCATAGAAAGCAGGTTGTAAAATGTCTCCCTGCACGTAGACTAACACTTGATATATTTTCTGGTCCTTTCCATATTTGCGATAAACTGAGTTGTGCATAAGTTGAAGCTACGTATGCAATGGGCGTTGAATATGACATTACTTTTCATGAACAGACCAGTTCAAATTGTGTCGGCTGTTATTTTGCCTGGTTGCGTTCTATACTCCCAAAGGTTCTTTCTATAAATTTTATTTACCATTTTACGATATGATGAAAGTCCGCTTTATCATGAACCAATCACAAAATTGATTCTTTAAGATTCTGCATGTCCTAGTGGTTAAGGTCACTGACTTCACCTCACTTGCCTCTCAACGGTATGGGTTCGAAATTTTGCTTGTGAAGTAGAATTCTTGATACGAAGAAGCCATCCAACTGGCTTACACACAATCAGCGGTTACACTCATGTTCCAGTCTATGCCGGAAACAAACGGCACCTGGGCACCATATAAGTAGCATGTCGCAAACATACATCAAGCATTCCAATATAGTCTTAAATACATGCAAATGTTAGCTCTTTAGTGTAAATCACAGCAAAGAAGTCGTTTAGCCTCTTTATTCTATGTACAATGAACACAATAACCAGTTTACTAAACGCCATGTGCATGTGTATGAATTTGACATACTGCTGCATTCGTTTGAAATGATAACAAACAATTTACGTATCCTTCCATGCTGCTATAACGGTCATTTTTGTGACATCTTCAGATTTGAGTATTTCAACATGATTTGCCTTTACCTGAATGTGTCGCTTAATACTTAATTAATAAAATCTATAAGATCAGAAACACAGAATGTAACCTAGCAAAACAATAGCAGGCAGTAATAAACAGTGTAACACTTTTCACGTCCCCTAGCACCGGCGTAAGCGAAGTTCTATAAATCTGACGTAAAATCAAATTAACGCGCATTTCAAATAAAAACAAGCATGCATTTATATATTTACAGGACACATACCTTTTCTGTTCTTCCAATGTCATAGAAATATACTTCAACAGCATTTATCCGCGCCTAAGTCAGCTATGTAAATATGCCGAATAAAAAGAGCTTCGATGGGACAATTTTTTGATTCAAGATGTTGATATTGTTAAACAGTCTATACCACAGTAAGTTACATAGTAAAGTAAGTCCTCTTAGACGAGGAAACCGGTATGCTTGGTGCTAGGTTATGAAATCAGACAAATTTCTAAAACATAACAGAAGTAAAAAAAAAATGAAATAAAAAGGTCTTTCGAAGATGCAGCTTGTCAAGAACCCAATGCTTTTACTGCCTGTCCCATCATCGGAATTTAAATGAAACATCTAAGCAAGATTTATTTTTGCTTTTTAATGCAAAATGAGTAACGGTTCACTTTGAATTTATTATCAAAATTTATATTTGATGATTTCAGACACCAATTTAATTTGCCATTATGGCTCCACTGTTTGTTCAATTTTGATAATTTAAAAAGACCCTGTTATATCTAGCCCTAAATACTTGACAGCGTGACCTGGGCATAAGTCTTTCAATATAATAAGTTTAAACTTTTTTTAAACAAAAAGTAATAATTTGTCTATTATGAAGTTGTTTCGGCGATAATTGATGAAGCTGGTTTTTATTTTTTAAAACGTCGAAGATGTTCATGCTCTCGTTTGCCTAAGCAGGAAGGTATTTATTACATTCTGGCAATGGGTTAAGTGAGTCAAACGTTTCTTAAAAAGTAATAGTAAAGTATCAGCGTTATAATTAATTCTAACACGATCCGATTCATTTTCCTATTAAACAAAGAAGGCTGGAAACACTGAATTATTAAACAACAATTCACTGTTCTGGCGTCACAATTATTACGTCATAGCGTCAAGCGGCGTAGCGGCGCGCTGGAAAAGAACCCGATTTAAAACGGGCAAATATTAAATTCATGCCGACAAGGATGTACTTTAAAGTCCTTAATAACGTGTTAGAATCGAAATAATATATCTCATTTAGTGATTTGCTCTTGAATAAATCACTGTTTCTCGTTCAGATGCGTAGCATTATATCACTCGGGCTGCGCCCTCGTGATATAATTCCTTTGCATCTGAACTCCAAACAGTGATTTATTCAGCGACAAATCACCGATGAGATATATTATTTCTTAAATAAATTCTCTGAAACGGATTTCTATCATCGATGTAGTCATTTCACAATGTATATAACTTGGTTTCTTAATATAGGCCGGCATATAATATATAAACAATATATTTCAGATAACACGTCAATATTGCTTCGGTAGCCTAGAAGTGGAGCGTCCGCTTCGAGTGCGGGAGGTCGTGGGTTCGATCCCCGGCCGCGTCATACCAAAGACGTAAAAAATAGTACTAGCAGCTTCCTCGCTTGGCAAGCTCAGCATTAAGGGGATAGTGCTAGGACTGGTCAGCCCTGTGTCAGTATAATGTGACTGGGTGGGGTATCATGCCATGTGTCTACGGCGTGATATTTCAGTGAGGCAGCACTATAAAGCTGGACATTGTGCTCACTGCTACAAGTAGACACCGTCGTTTATATGACTGAAAAATTGTTGAAAAAGACGTTAAACCCGAACACACACACACACGCACGCGCACGCGCACACGCACACGCACACACACAATATTGTCTGGATAGGTATATGCGGAGGCGTTAGCCGAGTAAGTCCTATCGTATAGACGATTATGAAACAAATGTTGTTGGAGGAACACATACTAATTTACAAGTTTTTTAATTGAAATTTAATGTTTATACATAGGTAATGATGGAATATGATAGTTACCGTACTATATTTTTGCTCGTCATCTTACACAAGAATATATTGAAAAAGCTATATGATGATCTCTTGCTTTGTTTCCAATATATCGTTCCTGGTTTGATAATCGATGGCCGTTTTTAAATGGTAAAATTAATGTTTTTCTCGTCGATTCATTCCGAACTTTACTAGCATGGAACATGCCAATTAAAGTAATTGACTAATCCTTGGAAGATTTTTTATCAGAATAGTTCTTGTATACAAGTGTGCTGGTTTTATTACTCGAATTTATTAACAGATAATGTCGCGCCGTGATGTCTAATTTATATGTATTATATTCAACTGGGTCAATATAATTAATACCATTAAAACCGAGAATTAGACATGATAATGAAGGCAATTACATGACGAATATAAAATCAGCCGTGCCATGAGAAAATCAACATAGTGGGTGTGCGACCAGCATGGATCCAGACCAGCCTGCGCATCCGCGCAGTCTGGTCAGGATCCATGCTGTTCGCTAATAGTTTCTCCAATTCCAATAGGCTTTAAAAGCGAACAGCATGGAGCCTGACCAGACTGCGCGGATGCGCAGGCTGGTCTGGATCCATGCTGGTCGCATACCTACTATGTTGGTTTTCTCATGGCGCGGGTATGTGACCTTTGCTGGTTATATTCTTTGATAGTTCCAATCATATATCACATACATTTTGTAAAAAAGCTTTTCACAAACCATACATTTTCAGCTTACTGTGCTATACTGCATTATAGCAATCTTATACTTGAATCCTTGCATATTTTCCGTCCAATCAACTTAATGATTTTGTCCGATGAATATGGTGCCATTCTGCTGTAAATTTCATTGGTAAAGGACAATATTTTCGCAACAAAAGACCCGCACATGCTCCTAAGAACTAATTGAATTATAGCCTTCATAGAAATAAAGGAGAAAATGTCGTGGCAGAAATTCATTTCCAGCGTCTGACAATTTCTGTAGAAGATTTACAAAGAGGCAAACAAACTGGACAAGTATAACCTTATAATAAGTACAGGTGTGACCTGATATTGAATTTCTGACCGGGACCGTTCACAATATTTCGAAAACTGTTTTTCTTAAGTACTGTTGTTTTTTTCTCAAATAATTTATGTCTTAATCATTTTATCCCCGACTTCAAGTTTGAGCTAATTATTTGTTCAAAAGAATACAAAAAGGCAAAGTAAACAGATTATAGATAAAATGACCGTATACTGGAAAAAAAATGACACATTCAAGGTCCGTCATCACCATACATTGACAGGGGTCTCTAAAATAAAGTTTCAACAAAATTACTATAACAGGTAAAGAAATGTAAAGAAAGAAATTCGAATAAATCCCACTTTTCTTTTTTTTATAATTGATGCAGACATGAAACCTCGCATGCAACTTTATAAATTAGACGTTAAGATGTGTCCATCATTCAGAAATTTTAAAACAAACACCACAATAATAAAAAAACATTAATGCGTCTCATATATCACAAATACATTACCCGATATTAATCAGAATATTATTGAGATTAAGCACATAGACGTATACATATTAAAGATGCTTTGTGTGTTTTTTTGTTTATTTTTCTTCAAAGGCGTGTTAAAGATTACGTGCGCCTGTGAAAGTGAACCTCAGACGGGCACATATGCAGGTCCACTAACCCTCTAGAAACTAGCTAGCACAAAATATTTGTACTTTTATAACACTTGAACCACACGGATGAAATGTAAATTAACGTACATTATTCAAATGTAATTCACTATATAGTAAATTACTGTTGATTTGTAAATGTGGTAGAAGTGCTAATTATTAGGAGTTCAGATGAGTACTTGCAAATTAGTAATCTATAGCGATAATAGGCCATACCTTAAATAATTTCTCCCCTACCTTGTAGGGTATGTCTGATTAAAGTACGCTGACGTCATAACACAGCAGGGGTTATCTCACACGGATTCAGGCTTAAATGGCTTCGCCAGTCCTTCGACGACATAGGATGGTTACTTGGTTTGTGAAAACTACTGGAATGCTAGAATTAAATGGCATTTGCACATTTAATTTATATAGATGCTACAAGATTGTAGATGCAAGTTTGGAAAATATGCCGAAAACTTGGGAATATCTAAACCGTAGGTCTATAGAACATTAGACTGACAGATTGGCATAAAGCAACGGTCAAAACAAACGAAGTTGACAGAAGATAGAAATAAAATGACAGGCAACAAGCGCAACAAACATTTTGTTTTTGCAAATGGTAATAACATTGATAAGACAGGAATTCCGTTGGCAGTAAATGACTATTAATTATCATAATATGGTTTTCTGCAACTAAAAAATTTTAATAGTCTTACACATCTAAATTCGCGTTTAAGTATTTACGTATAATATAGGGGCGCAAGTGGTTATAGTTTGTAGCTTTCTGTACTTAGAACATACACCCACTGCCCGTGTGAGACACAAAGTTACATACACATTGCTATACTAACGCTGCTAGCAAAGGTTGTGGTCATTCTATACGAATCGTAACATTCATGCACAGTTTCTTAATGTTCAACAAAATTTAATATACTGACAGATTGTTTGTGTGGATTTTTGTCATTTTTAAAGATCTTTTTTGAAGCGGAATATATTTATATATAGTGAGAACCGGTCGGTATGTTATCTGCCTGTAAGCTTCAGAGGATGTATGCTTGTCAGTTAACCAGGAAACCAGTATTGAAATAATACAAATGTTAAGAGGCATAACGTGAACTATTGAAAATTAATGTTATGCTATTTCTGTATTCTTTAAGTTGTTCGCTATTGACTAACAAATACTTATATAATTGATATATACTAGTTTCAGATATTATAGTGGTATTATATAAATGAACACGCTTTTAAGTTGAAACTTCGGCCACTGTGACGAGATAATGCATGGGAGCTAAGGTATTTGCTTTCAAACAAGAAAATGCCGCTAGATCTACCTGTTATGAACTTATCTGATTTTAATTACAAGAAAATTGTGTTAGTCTAGGTATGATATCATCTTTCATCATCGGATTAGCTATTGTATCTTTTTAGTATCGACTATGCTGTAAGCTAACGCTTTTATATTATCAATCAAATGCTGCCGCAATAGAATTCTGAAAGATTATGTTACTCAGCAAAATACTGAGCAATACTTTCGCGTCTGGTTTTGTTTGGTTTGTTTTGGGTTTAACGCCGTTTTTCAACAGTATTTCAGTCATGTAACGGCGGGCAGTTAACCTAACCAGTGTTCCTGGATTCTGTACCAGTACAAACCTGTTCTCCGCAAGTATTTTCGCGTCTGGAGCTACAACAACATATATGTATATATTAAACAGATGCTGCTTAAGTTATCAATAGATATTGCTGTAACAATTTCACTTGGACTATATTCACTTCGTATTTAATTATTTCATATTCCATGCACATTGGGCGATAGATTTATGTCAGAATAATTTGTATATTTGATATATTGATAACGTAACACATAAGCACAGATAATGCTTGGCTCCCTGTTCATGCTATCATTGCTATAATTATTGTTGAATTGCTGTTAATAATAGGATTTGGGTCATTTGTGGCTGATTCGGGTTCATTGCTGGATCCCAGCATCACACATTATAGGTTAAAGGTCAGTAATTCAAATTCTTCTTTGTTTCGTATAAAAAACGACAACTTCAGGTCGTCTTTGCGTATCTTTAGAGAACATCACTTTTTCCTACACCTATTTTTCATGAAAATTCTATCACAAATTAACGAAAAAATGAAAAGAAAATAGGGGGTTATGTAGTTCCTAGTGAAATGCCAGTCAGTTGTGGTCTGCTACCCTAAAATGGCGCATATTTACTCTCGTCCGCGCAATAAACACCTACTTCCGGTTTCGATCTGCAAAACTTGCCATGTGGGGTGTATGAACAAGAAAACCGTCTCATTTCATGCAGAATGTCTTCTAGTAGTGAAAAACGGTGATTAAAGCACTCGTTCTACACGAATTTGCGCAAAAAAATGGGAAAATTAGGATCTATTTATTATGGACTTCTTTCGACTACACCACGGAAGCACATTTTCGACCGAATTACTGACCTTATTCCTATATCATATACAATAGTTAAAAGGAACGAGATATTTGTTAGAGCAAATACTCGTTGTAAAATACTGTGTATAAATTTGGACCAATCAGAAACAAGTTCTATCAATAGCACCAATCAAAGCTCACGTCTGCTAAGGTATAAATAGGTAGATTGAGGACCGAGAGATCATTCGGTATCCAGCGATAGAAGAAGACACATCGAGGATTCAACTAATAATTTATCATAGTAAATTGTTGAGGAAGTTATTGCAACTACGCTGTCAGGGCTGATAATTAAAACGAAAAAGTTTGAATTCATAGACTAAAGAAGACTTGCAGAATTTCAACAAGGTTTCGAGCTATAGGGCCAGCGCATAGGAGTTTTACCTTAAGGGTAGTTAAATGTTATAGACGATAGCAAATATAGGCTGAACATCGGAAAGCTGAGGCAAAGACATAGGATTTGGTGATCTACTGAGAAAGTAGGGGAGTTCCAGCTTACAGACGAGGTTCAGCGCTATTGGCGAAGTACAGCCAAGGCATCAGGGTTATACATATTTGGTAGTTGAATGCTATAAGTGATAGCGTATAGGCGCTGAGCATCCAGGAGTCAGGGCAATCTTAGTGAGTTGCAGCTTTAATTAACTCCCTGAGGCCGATATCATAATATACATGCTGCGGCGAGATAAGAATTACCATCTGACGTCGAAGAACATCATCTGATCTTATCATAATCACATTCGCATGCAGTCAATAGAAATCATGCATGGAAATATTATTAACATGGGTGTAAATCAAACTATACTTATAAAATCTTTAAAGTTTTAACAAATATTTATATATATCCACTTTCGTCCGTAACTTATATCCCAATAGAATAATAATTTCACTTCGAAACATTCACCATTTTTACACACCTATTGCGTTTTAATAAATATTTGAATATTTCCGATTTTATTACTTTGTTTTTTCAAATGTAAACACATTGAATTCCAATGGATATAAATACATTATTAACACAGAGAATTTACATTAGTATTACTCAAAATTAATACCCAGTTTTGAATATGGATGGTTTGTTTTGATGTATAATTAATTTCTAAACATGTACACAAACGTTGTGTGACACGCACTTAGACAGTTAAGTTGTAATATTTACACCCATCTTTGAAGAATTATTAAATTTACAAAAAGCGTTTATTTACATACATTGTTGTGTACGAAACATGTTTTGCTGTGTTATTTTATCCATTTTAATTAAATGCGATGTAAGTGTACGAATATTTCAGCTTTCTAAAACTTAACATTTTTAGAGCATTCATTTCTCTGACAATGAAATTTCATCGTCAGAATCATCATCCGACGGAACTGATACCTCAAAATCAGCATGATAATAAATATTTTCTTCAATGTAAGAAAAATCTCGGCTAATTATTTTAATCTTTTGAAATACTGTATGAACGAATCACAGCGGAATTCGTCTTTTTTATTTCCTTTACCGCATAATTACAAACAATTATTTTAACAAGGAAACTAATTATTAACATAATTAATAATTATAACATCTAAGAAATAATAGCCGGTATGCAAAATAGTATTGCTTTTATCAAAAATTAACAAGTACGTGACGCAATCAGCATGATCTCGATGCTGCGACTATACACGTCAATCGCCGTCCTGGGGAGTCCTGATAACGCGCCTATAGTCGGATATCGACGCTACAGGGGCAGAAAATATAGCGCCTTTAGTCGCATTTCGGCCCCAAGGAGTTAAGAGAACATACGCCGAGCATCTATGCGAGTACATTACTTTCCGACACCTTTTTGCATATTTGTTTTGTGTGTATGGTTATTATTATTATATAGCAATTACTTTTTCTGTACAACCCCAAACAGGTAACGCTTCCAGACATAAATAATGCGAGACATAATATTATTACAGTCAGAGATCAATATTGTCTAAAGAGACAATATCATCAGCTGATGTTAAATATCGTTCCATTATAATAGTAATGAACATTAAAAGCCTTTTCTGAACGCCAGTAGACCAGCGTGCTATTAAATGTAAATGATTTAAACTAAAATAAATGGTACAACATATCAATTTTAACATGTTTAATATAAATTTTGAAATATTACTTTTACACATTAGTTTAATCATTTATTAACAAAATATAAAGTAAGGGTTATCTCGCTAGAAGCAATGAGTACAGCAAACACCGCCAGAGCCACATGCCGCGGAGCACGTCACTGCAGTGGAGAGATACAACGTATAGCAGACGGAGTGCTTCAAATGCTCATCAACAAGATACTTTAGTCTGGGTATGTAACGAGGGAGTGAAACAATAATATTCATTGCGTCAGCGTATGTGACAGGATACCATTTGAACATTTCCAGGCAGGCTATCCATAAACTATAGTAGTAATAATATAATGATTTCCTCATCTTATATTACGTTGGAGTGCAGTTTGTTCTCCACCAACACCCCACCTTTTTATCTACCCCTACCCCCCTTTTTGTATTTTATATATAATTAAAATGTACTTGTTGTTGAATTTTCGGAGCGAACCGTCTACTATATTTTTTCGTTCTAGTTTTTTTTTGTCGTAGGCCTACTTTGCGATACATGGCTCTACGGCTGTGTTTCGGGTGCTATGTGCTTCCGGAAAGTCTACACTTATCTTTGATGTATTTTTGATAAATAGACCGCGGCTTATCTGGGCTAAGCAATGTAAATGCATGTCTATTTATGTAACTTGTGTTATTTGTTATGTATTTACAGATTACCTACAATACGATATGCATAGATTGCTTTAACTACTTGAGACATCACCAGACAAACCAGGGCAGGAAATACATCTCTGTTAAACTTACTACATGATACAATTTAGTACAGTGTTGTTTCCGAGACGTTTGGTCATACTTTATGATAAATGGCAAACAATAAAATATTGGTGCGTTATTTCTTCTGGCAAATGTCAAACAAATCATGTCTGGCGGCATATGAATAAAACATTTCCGATAGAAATAGTATGTTTTGTGTAAAATATGAAGAAATGTTCCACGAGATTGTCAGTCCACTTTACATGAATAGAATAATGTCTAGATGTTTAAATGCTTTTCATATATCTTCTGAAAGTCGTATTCGTCTTTTTTTGTTTTCTCTTAATTTGTTTAGAAAAAAATGTCAATAATTTTAGTTTTTATTGAAAGACAACAACAGAGGCTATTTGTAATATGCACTGATAATCAAAATGCTAATTTCACAGGCAAACTGCACTCGAATATGGAAGATTATGTGTTATGGATAGAAAATGTTTTATCAAATTTTACGAAGATGTACATATAAAGCACTAAGAACAACAAACGACAAACTTAAAACTGAAATAAGAAAATGTAAAACGTGCAGTTTTTCCAATATAAACATTGTTACGTCCATTTGTTGAGCGTGACGTTATGTGTGATATAGGGCGTTGAATCGCTGACAAAATGGGCCGAATTCGATATAAACCACATAAAAGACATGCAATAAAAAGAAACGTATATGTGTTTGTTTCAAGATAAGATCTTACATTTTCACGAGTTGCATATTATTGCATCTGAGGAAACTCGTTGAAAGGTATTTCGATCTTGTTATATAACAAATAAATGCGCTCGTATATCATTCAACCTGGACTTCCAACTTTCTTGTACATCTTTTGTTTTCGAAAAAAATGATATGTATGCATTCTGGACATGGACAGCTATCTGAACATTTACTATTATTACTAAATGTAAAACTCTTGAATTGACGCTAAAAATAACACATCTATAAAAAAGAGAAAAGAACAGAACAGAATCTTTATTAACTTGTGCAACGTGTACATCGTTATATATATTAATAATTGTAAATTATACAGTTCCTCGTAACATATTAAAGAGAATTCCTATAGTTTTTTTCCTTTCATAGATTTTTTTTTAATTCACATATATGATAGGAAGATTTGTGCTGAAAACAATGAACAAATAAAACCGATGGTCACTGGCTTGTTTTGTGAAAAATTGTTTTGAACATACCCACTGCTGAAATTCCTAGCGTTTTTTTAATATTATCATAATTTTCTGCTTTTTTATAAATACCAACAAAAACATGAATCAAGACAGCAAAATAGGGTTTATTCTTTTTACTGAATTTATCATATACTTATTTCATAGCATAGTCATATTTGTAATACTATATCATTACAATGATGGGTACAAATGAAAAAAAAAATCTTGTTTCATATTTACCTTTGTGAACTTTTTTCAATGAAAAATACTCAGAGTAAAAATATTTTTTTTTAATTTTGAAAATACTGTTTCATAGATTTTTTCCCTGTTTTCCTTGTGTATGGATAACTGTATTGTGAACATAAAAATGGTCACCAGGCTGGCTTAATTGTATGTTAGGACCGCTTGAATACAACACCTGTTCGGACGAAAATAATGGCCTGAACCCGACCAAATTGATAATATCTGCTAGAAGTTAAAAAAAATCTTAATCCTTTGTATAATTGAATACTAAATGATCAGAAATGAGATATTGTCTTATCAATACAAAGTTAATTGTCTAACATTATATTAACAAGACTGTCTTTGTACTAAAATGCGCTGTCAAGACACAGCCACAAATGGCAAGTTGCATGATACAGGTCAGGCATGATACATGTCAATACAACATAAACCAGTGTCAACATTTGATTACTTATAAAACTTATTGAAAAATGTTATTTTATACAAGATTCCTCATATCTAAGATTGTCTGTCACATGTTTCAACAACTGTTGACCACTTCAATTTTCCATAGACAGTATCGGCTGCGCAGAAAAATGTGCATAAAAAACTATAGGAATTCCCTTTAAAACATTTTAAGGAAATTGTGAATACACAACTCTATACAAGAAACTTTTGTTAGTATGTGTGTGTGTGTATATAGTTTAGCTAATCACAATACGCCATCTTTCAAAATCCCAATGGAGGAAATATTTCCTACTGTGTGACAACCATGCCTTCTTATATGACACCAATACTGATTCTTCAAGGAAGCTTATAAAAATTAACCTACATCAAATCAGTGAAAACTACATTTAAACCCATTGTCGCCGATTAATTTGTAAATTAGCAAACTTCAGTTCAGAATCAAATGAAATGACCTGCATTGCATCGATCAAAACAACAGGACAATAAATAACCGAAACACGTTGCCAGAAAGTTGCATCACGGAATGTAATCACTTGACACCTAAATTTTTCCCATCCACCAACTCGATTGTCTTGTTATATCACACTGATGCCATTCTGTTTTCAAACTTATTGGTAAAGGACAATATCCCCGCAAGAAAAGACAAACTTGGGCTACTAATAACTAAGTGCAAAGTGAATTATTGCTTTCATGAAAATAAGGAGAAGAAGACGCGGCAAATATTCATTTCCAGCGTCTGGCAATTCCGCAATAACCACATAGATTTACATGTTGAGAGGTACATTTACAAAGGAGAACACAGACAAGCAAAACCTGACATGAATGAATCGGTGATCTAGACTATTATTATTATTTCCAATACCACTTTTCGTGTGTTTTTGATTCTGATCAAGTAATGTCTCCCAATGTTATGTAATGTCTCAAATTAAATACAAATTATGAGTTCGGTCAATTTAAGAAATAATTAATAAATTTACCGATTCTTACGTAAAATTTCTATCATCCAAAAAACCTGTAAAACATTATCTTACATCACATTAACAAGCCACACCATGCCGCCATACGGAGCACATATCCGTGTCCTGCTATACTAAGAGATTACTCTATAAATATGTTTAAACTACTTTAGTCTAAAATTATTCATATTTTCTTTACCGAAAAGAAAGTATTTCGATATTAGGTTTGGTTCCAGACTGACTAAAATAAAACTACTTAATTTCAGCATCCGTTTCTATTTGCAGTCGCGGTTGATACTATATAGAGTTTCATTTTGCTAATCACGGAGGACGCCATTAAAATAATGTAATAATTTAGAAAAAAAAATCTTTGGCTGTCCTTTGACACCGTATTGACATTAATAAAGGCAGAGAAAACATGCTTTCAGCAGGTCATAGCTGACTGTTAACGGTTAATGAACCAGGGTAGGAATGAAAATGTTAATGTAGGAGATATATTTTCAGATATTTATGTTATAAACTAGATATTAAGTAGAATTTATCGGATCGTAATTACAAGACAAATATCTCAGAAAATGGACGATATTATGGTGTATTACCGGCTAATTGTTGGTATTGTGTCATGTAATATCACCTTGAAGCGAGATTCACAACATGAAATGTTGGACCTGTTTACAGGATAAAATATTTCTATCTAATTCAATAAATTTTGTAAAAGTATGACTCTTTCGTGCATGAATCAAAGAAATATTATAGTTAAAGTTTGATATCATTTGCTTAGTCTTTCAAATTATTAACTCACTTAAAGAGGCACCACAAAACAACTGTATTCTTTTGTATTTTCATGATGGCAATTATACATGCTTTGCATGAAGAAAATGAGAAATAACAAGTATCTAGTTACAAATTGACAGAGACATATATTAGGCCAAGACAATGTGTGTAATGTTGGTGTATTTAGTTAAATTTCGATCACATTTTGTTTCTACAGTTTGAGATAGTTATTCATATATGTTTTTGAAACTATGATGAAAAAAAATTCCCTGAATAAGTTTGCAGATGAAGTTGTCAAA
Organism: Mercenaria mercenaria; assembly: GCF_021730395.1. Classification (NCBI taxonomy): domain Eukaryota; kingdom Metazoa; phylum Mollusca; class Bivalvia; order Venerida; family Veneridae; genus Mercenaria; species Mercenaria mercenaria. Next base: position 81,694,417 of record NC_069365.1, on the reverse strand, counting down.
ACACATTTATTCAGGAAAGGCCTTAATTGTTCACCTAAAATCTTGTAGTATAGCTGTATTTTAAGAATGATTTTCATGAAGACTTTGTTGGCGAAAAAACTAGGTCAACAGGTCGTGGTGGGTCATAATAACACAAAATTTATAGGAAACGGCACGGTAAAAGTTTTTAAGAATTTGCAACACAGTCCGAAGCACGGTCAACTGTAAGAATATACAAAGCAAATGCCATTTTTTTTAAAGATTACTATTAGGGGCCTAATACCTTAATCTACATACTGCAATTCAAATTATTGTGGGAATTTATCAATATTGTGGTGACTTAGACTTATAAAAAGAAAAATTCAAGAACATATTACTGAATCTACATTTTTAAGACCGCGTTGGGTAGTTTAACGAAAATACTTACAAAGTATTTAGAGTGCTTAAAGTTTCGCTACAGAATGGTTATGAATGTTGACGTTTTATTAACATACTCCAGTTGCTAAAATACTTTAGACATCCATCTTTATGGTCAGACAGCCGTGTCGATGCCACTTATAACATAAATGTCGTGCAAATCATATTGAGTTATCATTGGAATTCTTTTTATCTGATAAAAAGACATTTGTCAGGCTTCTTGGCACATTTACAAAGAAATACAGATAGTTTGACCGGCGCCGTACCAAGAATACAAATAGAAATGTATATTTACCAAGCACTAGAAATTTCCCCAATAATAGTGCGACGAGAAAACTCTGTCTCTTCTTCGTACACGATACTGTGAAAGTACTTCTTCAAATGTTGACATTTTTGTACAAATATTTATTTGGCAGTTGTTCTACAATTAAAGAGTCTGGCACGGCGGTGGCCCTCTCAATCCTGAATAAGATATCAGATTTCTATATTACTAGTATTCAAGAAGAAAGAAACACTGATAAAGATTTTAGGGAATAGTAATAAAGTAATTGTGATATCATACACAGCGTACTCTTACTGTTAAGTCATTTTTGTTACATGCGTTTAAACAGGTACTTGAAATTACTTTATGTATAACGATCTATTCGTCGTACTAGCTGTCTTCTTTATAGTTGGCAATGAAAAAAAGATAGGAACAAATGAAGTTTGAGTAAACCAAAACATTAGGGTGAGACGGTAACGCCGTTGGAAGATCTGTTTAGTATAGGTTCATTTTCACCAGTTTGTATATTATTCAGTATTGTTCAAGACTTTGTATACATTATTTAATACTCTGTATAGCGTTGTTTCACGTTGGTTTAGAAGCACAGCAGTTCTAATCATTTGATTTATTGTAGTATGAAGCTTGCATAACCTTTGAAAAGTATCCACCTGGCATAAAACATTTACTAGTGAATAAAAAGAAAAGCAACGATATGCAACAACAATGCAGACACTTCCTTAACAAAAGTTTGTTTTTAAAAAGATATTGCTATTTATCTGAAACTCACGTAACCAAGCTGCTTTCACTTTCAGCTTACTAACTTGAGCGTTCTCGTCTCATTTTACAAATCTTGACAATGATATGGAAGCGACGAGTGCATTTAACATGCAAATGAAAAGTCAAAATTATTAAAGGTAAATATTACATTGTTCCATGTTGCATCGAAAAAAAAAGGCTCAAAATAACTATTCTGTTCGATGAATTATCAATGTCTTATTCTTCTTTGAAGTAGAGAAATGCTAAGCCTGAGATTACTCTACCAGACGATCGGTTCTTTACACTGTGTTGTCCTTAAATGTACATTGAAAATATGATTACATTTCCATGGTAAAATTATTAAAGAACAATACGAAATTGCAGATATTATTATGTTGCTACATAATTATTGAGTATACAGTACCAATAATGGTGATACCATTAAATATAAGGACGTACTGCTTAGATTAAAATAACGTAAAAGTAATATCTTCTACAATAAAATAGGAAAGAGCAAACTAAACAAAAGCACTTGAATCTAACTTAGGGTCTTGAGGAACTAATTTTCATTAAATATAACATACAATATTGTCAGTAATTGAATGATTTATATCATCAAGAAATGGAAGAAAACGTTTTACTTTTCTTTTTCTGATTAAATAGTACACAGCAATGAAGTATTGCCATGCAATACAAAAGTCCCTACTGGTAGGATGCTGATTATCTCAACTGCAGAACACCTTAATAATCTGATACCTGTTAATATTGTATATACAATATTCTACTTTATAAACAATATTTTATAAACATAACGTTTAGATTGAAATTTGCTTATGTATGTACATGTACAGTTGCTGGTTGCTTATAACATTTTCGTTTTTAAATGGGTGGGAAAATATGAGAAGAAGGGAAACAATTCTGAAGAAAAAGTACACCAAACAACGGGGCCAATATGACACATGAGCTTATGTAAAATAATTCAATGACTGGACAGGAAAAGATCTATGTCGACATTTGACCTTCAAGTGTGACATTGAACTTTGAGCTAGGGGTTAGGTATTGCGAGTGACAATTTGCTTCATTATTGAGAACATGTGTGCTAAATAAACAAAAATCCCTTCATAGATGACAAAGTAATGGAGAAAACAGAAAATAGAACTACTGAACTTAACCTCCAAGAAAGACATTGGCCTTTGAGCTAGGGATTTGCGCATGACACAAAACCTCATTTTGGGGAAGATTTGTGTGTGCCAACTAATATTGAATCCCCTGATGGATGACAGAGTTATGGACAAGACCTGAAAAAATCTCCATTGACCTTCGACTTCTGACTCTGACCTTGACCTTTAAGCCTGAGCTATTTGTGTTTCGCAAGACACAGTTACTTACTATAGAAAACAATAAGCAAAGTAATATTGTTGTTTTTTCCTAATGGATAACAGAGCTCTGAACCAGACACGAAACACCATATTCATGTCATGTTAACTTTTAACTGCCAAATTTGACTTTATCCTTTAAACTTGGTGTTAAAGGTTGTGCATGACACATCGTCATATCGCTATTTCATTGTACATTAAAATGAAAGTCATGAATAACGAGATTTTCAGTTCGAGGAGTCATCATTCTCTAGTAGTGCGTACAGAAATTTTATCTCCCTATGCGGATTTGTCTCTCGAGTTTTCAAGAAATCGTGTGCAAATTCGCAAGTATGCATCAAACAGATCAAATTAATTGCATGATGTAATGATCTCATTGATACCTTGCTTCTGTGTTTATTAATGGAACTACGAATTGAAATGTTCAAGTAACATTTTAGATAAGTAAAGTTTAGATATCAAATCTTCTGCAGTGTTCAAAAGTGACCTTCGAATTAGTTACAGTTCTGTTGCAACTAATATTGTAGACATTACGAAGTACAAGTATGCAAATCTTTACTAACAAACGTGCATTTGATTGATACTGAACCAACAGGTAGATTGAATGATTGTATAAATGTGTATGACACAATATTCTGTTCAGTAGTTGCAACAAATGAAAATGTGTCTTCACCCTTCCACATACCAGGGAAAAGGCTCATGTTAATACAAGTCAGACAATTAATCTGATATAATGTAAATCATTTCTCAAAGTAATACTTGGCTGAGAACACTTAAAATGTCCATATGAGTTAGAGGACTGGTACGTTTGTAATATTCTTTTAGCCTTTTTCATATTTGTATCCAATATTGCCTCATTTGCATTGATATATGATTGTTCATTAGGAAGAAAACTGAAACAAATTGAAAATTGCCGATTGTAAGGATAAAAAGCTGTAAGTGTTTAGGTTCAGTCATAAACACAACTGTTTCTCTGTAAATCAATATCAAACGACCATTACATATTGGTAGCTTAGAAATGCCCTGATTAATATCGCAATTAATACAGCGGAGGGAATAAATTGCTATCATTAACTAATCTGTTATTGAGAGAGGACAGTGTTCTCCGATGAAGACCTGGTTTTAAATTACTAAGTTGATCTTTTTTAATGACTTAGGTCATAAGAGATACATTACTTTATCTGTACTGTCTTTTGTACAGCATATATGAATATAGAAATTAACTTATCGCCAGCTGCTAGGAATTTTTACATTTATGATTGTACTTTTCATCTGTTATTCATCCAGCATGGATGCTTCTTCTGGCGTATCGAACGGTTGGTTCAATGCACAAAGGCATTTGTGCCGCACTATGAGAAAACCAAGATAGTTCGTTTGCGACCAGCATGAATCCATACCAGCCTGCGCATCCGCGCAGTCTGGTCAGGGTCCATGCTGTTTGCTTTCAAAGCCTATTGCAATTAGAGAAACCGTTAGCGAACTGCATGGATCCTGACCAGACTGCGCGGATGGTCTGGATCCATGCTGGTGGCAAATGCACTATGTTGGTTTTCTCATGGCGTGGCTCATATGTGTTGGTATTAAGATTATAAATATGCATAGTAATCAGTATTAAGAAAAGAAAAGAAGCAGTACTACTAGGTTTTATTTTCTTTATTAACTTTTTTCAGGTAACACCAATATCGATATGTTTGATTGTCAACTGTGATAGATAATTGACATTTTTTGTCTGACATCGAATGGAATAAGTTTACCTTAAGAACAAAAACAACACATATTTATCAGAAGAGGTAAATATGAATCTCCCAAAACTTCTAGATTACTGATATTTACATAGTATAAAAAACAAAGTCTCCTTTGAGAATGTTTGATGTTCGAATATTATTACAATTAGCATGATAGTTCTTAAAAGTACAATTTATTTTAGCAGGAAATATTTGCTTTGTTATAATTTTCTAAAAAATAATCACCATTCTAGTGTCATCGTATTTCCTAGCAATTTCAGACTGAAAATGCTGAATCAATTTCAGAAAGAAAGCAATGTGATAGTAGTTTATTTACAATGGAGTCAAATTCATTTGGAATAATTGTTGTTGGTTTGAACATAGGAATCTTTTAATTATTTTTGTACGTTGTATTATTAGTGAAATGACCTCTATTATTTGATGAATTGCAATTAGTCATTATAGCATATCATTGCTTTGATTTGACTAGAATTAAAATATAAAGCAAAGAATTTGGAAATATAGACATAAAATTGATGACGGATTTCCCAAATATTTACATTCGTCCTATCCTTTTTCACTGTAAATTATGACGTTCATTTTGTATAAACTGCAAAAGAAAAGGCTCCAAGGTTACGGAAACGCTACTTAGTGATAACGGGTCGCTCTTTTCACGACGTCCACGTACTGTCAGGGAGAACGTTCCTTAGATGACGTAGCAGTTGTTCCATCTGATAAACACAATGCCCGGGAATCTGATTTTAAAATTAAATGAAAAATAAAACAACATAAAACTAAACGTAATTTATAATAAAACATTGTTTACAGATGGAAAGAAAATATAATGTAAATATAAGAAATGAATTTTAAAAAATTCGGAATTGAACAACTGAATAGGATCGGCAAATTAAACATAAATCGCTAGCGCGATTCATGGATTTGCCGATGCTATTCTGTCGTTCATCTCGCATGAACACCGAAAAAAATATTTCATTTCGTAATTAATTCTTACTCAGTCCTAAAAATGCAAAAGAAACAAAAGATAATGTTTTTCTTTTTTAAAAAAAAATTGGAACAGTAGGAAAACAATCAGCGTTGTGTAATAAATCTAAATCTTAAAAATGCTAATACCAGTTTTAGAAAATTACGTCTTTTTTCAGATGTTCCTTGTTTTGTTGCAATAGTAAAAGTATGTGTGACATGAATGAAAATTATTGCAAAAATGAGTGTCTGCAAATGCATTTTACATGTCAAATTTGATTCGAATCAAGTTCTTTCAACGTTCCCGTATTTACAAAATTTCAAAAGAAAGCAGAATTCAATTTAGTTTGGCTTTTAGATTTATGTTTGTATTAAAAATTTTAAGAAAATGACATATAACATCAAGTAAACTGAATATTTATTATTTCCTACATCTTCGATAAAAACTCTCTTCTCGCCTGTTTCATGAAAACTTGCAGGTAATAATCCATGAATCGCACAATTGTTAAAACTTACTTCTTCTAAATTTGACATAAAAGCGGACAATCACGTGAGTCTCGTTTGTTTGTTTTTGTTATGCCACTGTTCAAGTTATATTGTGACTTTCCAGCTTTTCATCGTGTAGGGGAACCCCAAGTGCCAATTCACACATTCGTGCTTTATTTCAGACAAGGGCGATTACCTTGGCCGAGCCACCTATCGTCTATAAACTCGCTGAACGGCGTTCATGCTTGGATTCAGTGTTTATTTTTTGTTATATTTTCTAATCCATTGGGACCATGGAGTCGATACAATGTCTATTTAATGGAATGCCGCTTGAGCCGGTGCTACATACATTTATATATTAAGATAAAGTGTTTTCTTTATTGTCTTTCTTGTCTGTTGTTTTTGGATATTTATCTTGTTTTGTACTACATTTCTTGTTACTTGCCTGTCAATCTGGCATATCGTAGGTATTCTTGTGATCCTGGCACATGGTGGATGTTGAAGAATGACCGTCGACACACCGTTAATGGGTTTAAACTTCCCAGTGGTGTTTTGACTTTTTGACCGTTCTTAAGCTGTGCCCCACTGTGTTTCTTTCTTTGTTCGTTTCGTCAACGCTGATTATGTGTTTTACTTTCTCTTTGTATGTTGGTTTATACGTTTCTCGTGTACACACCCATACGTACACTACTTTTGATATTACGGTTTGAGAGGCAGCGCTTTTAGAAAGCAGTATTTGCAGTTGGATATGACTCATTTTTACATTTGCTTTGGTTAATTACTGCAATTTAAATGATTTCAAAAGGTTTAAGTATTTGTGAATTAATATGGCTTTGCTAAAGGCTATTTAAAGGCAAAACAATTCAAAATTGGACTGATGAAAAACAATTTGCCTGAAAAATTATCTGATTCATATATTATTCCAAATCAAGGGATTAGAGCGAAATCCGGTCTAAGTATAATAAAAAGAAGCACCAGTAGAAGTATGAATAGACCTCTAGAAATATGACTATACGAAATTCGATTGCTTCTCTAACAAACTGAGACACAACAGACAGTAATACATATTAGTATGTTTATCGAATTTGCTAGAGGATATATTTTGGCATTGATTTACTTCCTTATGTCTTTGATTATATATGATCACATATGACGGTAAATAACCAAGAATAAAATATTGGGGCGATATCTTTTCTGGCAAATGTCAAACAAATTATGTTCGGCGGAATATGAACAAATCAACTTTGATAAACTCGTTATGATCTTGGAAAGAATATACAGAAGCGTTTGCCAATAAGTTCTGAATGTTTTGTTTATGTTCTATTATATATTATGGAAACGTTTGCTTTTGTCATTGTACTTTATGGTGTATATTTGTTGCCGAAACACTCTTCTTCTCCGCATCAAAATATTTGACGTCGTCGATTTTCGGAAACTGTATTTTTTATTCATTTTAGTGTCTCTGAAAGAGTTACTTTCCATTTTCTCAGTCCTGTTGCATCCATCACTATATGTAGCATATATGAGTAAAAAGTATAAAATGTGCCATGTATGCTGTTTTCGTATTAACTGATATGTCACAGAACTTTTTTTTCATCCCATCACTTACATACTTAACTGGTACTGTACATCATTCGTCAAAGTATCCATATGTATAAACTCTGAACTTAACATTATGTAGAAAAGTAAACTTGCTGGTTACAATTTGTCTACACCAGACTGCAATATTTCCACTTTAGGTGGCGTAATGTCCTCCTCAGGTTGCAACATGTCAAACCCAGCTGGCAGCAAGTCCTCATCGGGAAGCAACATATCCAACTCAGGCTGCAGAATATTCACTCTAATTGCATTATGTAGACATTAGGTTGCAACATGTCATTAATCTTGAACATTTCCAGCTGAGATCCAATATGTCTACCTCAGGTGACATCATGGCCCCATCACCTTGCAAGAATGACCAGTTAAGGTTGCAGAATGTCCAGCATGTGCATCATGTACGTACTTCTAATGTTGGAACATATCCTTCTCTGGTAACAAAATGTCCATATAGTGTTGCAACATGTCAGCCGCAGATTGCAACATTTTCCGCCCCTTTGCAACGTGTCCACCTCAGATGTCATTATTTAATTTATGTTCAGATAAATATCAGAATTATATTTGCAAAATGATTAAACGTAACTGCACTTATATATTTTCTGTCTGAAAATAAATAAATAAATAAATAAATGACTTGTAAGTCAAGAAATTCAAAATTTGCGCACATTTACTATGGAATTTTTAAATGAGATGTATTTCTTTTTGCAGTACAATTTGTCTTATTTACTTTTTATTTGTGTTAATATCTTGTGGAAATAATAAAGCAGCTTTACTGTGTTTCAAAAGTAGCTTCTCTAACATTAGGAAAACCAGCCTGAATCTAAAATTATCCATGTATCTAAAATTTTGTAACATCTGTTATTCAAAAAATAGACACCGATATATGTTTTAATATTTTGACAAGTTATTTAAGCTTAATGTCTACATGTGATGTGTTTGTGGTATTCCTTATTCAATTTTTCTGTTTTCTGTTTTGTTAGTACAAACTTGAACATTTGAAACAACTGCCTTCTCTGGACTCTTATTTCCTCAACTAGCCAGCTATTCCTTTCTAGATGGAATAAGGAATTTTCATTAAATGTATTTTGTACATAGTTTGTGATAAAGATGATTATCAGCAGCTTCAACTACATTTTGATCATTTTAAGATGACGTCACAGATTTTAATATAAAAGAGTGTAATCATTTTTAATATTGTAACTATTTAGATAACGCTTAACCTGAATGGAGTGCCTGTCAATTTTCAAAAGATGTTTATAAGATATAAATCGGTTGTTGTAAAGCTTTAACAGATGTACTATGACGAATACAGAATGTATGGTCATCTGCATTTCAGGTCGTATTATGAAAGGATTAAAACATATCGTTCTATGATTCCTATCAGTTAAAATAAAGCTAAGAGGCTATTGCAATAACTTTCAGAATATCTCTCATACTAACAAAAATCTACTTCGATGCTATATGACAGCCCTCAAAAAACAATCTCAGTTAATGGACACGCATTCTTTAATGTCTAACTGATCTCCGATCCCGTAATTTGTCAGAATGGCTTTATAAATATATGAAAACGGTAGTTAATAACGCGATTTTGTTTTAATTTGTCTAATCTGTCACAATTTAAAGCTATTGTGCCTCTGATCAGCCTGTTCCAAGAGCATGTTTTTATTCAGGAATTAAACGTAACTGATGGAGCATTTGTTTGGTCTTAAACATAGATTAATATGGTGTTCATTACCCGACGGGCTATTTCTTCCTTTGTACCCATCAATGTTTAAAGTTGGCTTTATCCCGATGGCTATTTTTGCCATTTTGACTCTGGTGTGTAAGAGACATAAATTTATAATAAAATCAGGTATAGTTGGAAATATAAATTCAAAAGCAGTTTTCGGCTTCCTCTATCAAGTTTCAAACAATGCATCAGCACCACCTCAGCATATTTTTTCTGTTTGTGGTTGAATGAAACTTTATAATAATATAAAGTCAAAACATGTAATGATATATTTGAGTTCTCAACAGTAATTTACTCGACCGTCGGGTTTACAAAGTGTTCCTTTATTCTGATTAAACGTATCACAAAAGACGTTCTCCAAAATTCGCTTAAAAGTTATCTTTCAGAATGGAGATATTGTAGATGCATTTTTAAAATTATTAGAACATTAAATTACTAATTTACAACTGAATCAGTTAAAAGTGATATTACATGACAAAGCACTTATTACCTAATACTAAATAAAGACAGATTGATCTGCTTGTTTCTGTTTAGTACATTTTTCTTGTAAACTAATTAAAATAAGATTAATTCAACACTTAATTAATAGCTTGCAGATTGGTCGACAGCTTTCTCGATTACAACTATTTTCATCCAAGGCTCCAATTCATAGAGAGGTCATCATTAAGGCAGTTTAAGAGCTTATTTAAGTTTTTTTGTCAGTAATTTCTGGAAAGTAATGGTTTATTGCATCAACGCATGCTGTGTCTCAAAAGTCTTGAAAACAGTATTTCGTACTACCGTACTTCAGCAATGCTCAATTCTTATCAACCGTTGCAATGGCAAACAAATGCGGAGATCTGTCAGCGTTATATCTCGAGGACAAGACAAGTATCGTGACACTTTCTATTAGGTAAATATTTGAAGACAAACATCAATATTTATAGAGGTAGTTAAAAATGCCTACAGCATTGTTCAAAGTTACTGAACAAACATTTTGTTAACATTGTAGGACATTTTCTAGTGCTTGGTAAATATACATTTCTTTTTTCTACTTTCATTTTAGCAATCACAGGTCAGCAAGTACGTCTTTTAGAGGAAATAAATAATTGAATATTGTAGGCCACTCAAAATTGAGTTTCACATTTCAGAGGGTTCAAGGGTTTTTATTGGGATCCAAGAACTTGCCTTGAACACATTCTAGTTATTTCTGATTTGCTGCAAATTCAGACCTGATATTCTTATCTGCACTTACGACCAATTTAAAAATTTTAATATAATCTTTTGGCTAACTGCCATGATTTACATTTAATGTCTTGTATTTTCCATATTCAGGCATGTCAATAGTTTTCATAAACTGGGCGATCCCTCATTAAAAACTTTATTTCCCCTGCAGTAGCGAGGGTTCGTCATGCAAACTAAAGACGTATCCAGTACTGTGTTTTGATATCAGTGTTATCAGGTCGAGGTTGATATGGGCTGGAACGGGTGAGGGACACCTTTCCAAGAATCGATCCATGTAAACAGTGTAATGTCATGATGAACGTTACACAATGATGTCATTAAGTGCTATTGTCTGTGTGATAAATGTGGAGACAAGCATATTTAAGGAAATTAAATGAGATTACAGAATCTGTTTAGAAAATAAGTTGTGCAACATCAAAATAGATTCTGTAGTAAAATTCAGTGTGGAAGGAAACTGATGTTAAAACTAGTCCGTCAATATGGGAGGAGCTTAATTTTGATATCAGGCAAGTGATATCTGGCACTTTGCATAGTAGCTGCATGATAAATGTAAATTACAGTTTAGTTTAAGAAGGCTAATGTATAGGTCGTTACAAGTTTTAAGTGTAAACACATACCGTTTACATTTCCATTTCTGCGTCTTTTACCATGTATCATGAAGTTTGTATTGAAAATGCTAACAACAATGTTATGGTACATGTTATGGTACATACAATCTCAGGCTGCAGATTTCGCACAAGCCATATACAGAATACAACTAAAAATTGTGTGTTTGCTGAGCACTAGAAAATTTCGCGTTATTAATATGCTAATAAAGAGTCTGTTTCTCCTTGGTACACAATTCTGTGGATGTGTTTAGCTTTCTTCTATAAATGTTTACATTTCTGTGTAAATATTGATCCAGCAGTTATTTTATCAGAATATGTTTGGTTCTTCAAAGGTCCACTCAATCTTAAACTAAAATTTGTTTTCTAAAATTTTCAGTTGCTGAGCAGAAGTTCAGGGTGGTTTGTTTCTACGCATACTCGCATTGAAATTTTAACTGGGCTATAATGCATTGAAACTCATCCTAATTGAACTTTCATTATCATAATTATGGCTCTGACGTATGTCAATAAACATGATAAATTACAAAATCAAAGCATTGCGACGTAGCCCTCATTCTATTTGTTGTAGATGTGTCAATGGAAAAGGAACATAATCGAAACCTTGGGCTGGAGCGGTTATACGACCTCTTTTTATTGCTAATATTGGCACTTTCTTTGTGTATCTGCGATTCGATTCCTAAATATTTTAAGTATATTTCTTTTAAGGAATCACACCCTTTCCTACATATCAATATATCAAACCAGAATGGTTTATACACTTACGCGGATTACTTATACGTGTATTCTCACAAAAAATCTCATTTAAGCTATATGCATTGAGACACATTCTAATTTTTAAACTTTCATGTACAATATTCCTTTCCGTATGAACTGGCTGTACCATATCCATGAACAGGCTTAGGCAGACCGAGCCTGCAACATTTTCATTTTTGTCAAGTTAGGCGACATGTGGAAATTCCATTTTTCTATTGTATTTTATCAAAACGGACATGATAAAGTACAGAATCAAAGTTTTGCGACATGCATACACTGTATTAGTTGCAGGTGTGTCAAAGGTAAAGGAACAAATGAAGACTGTCTAAATCAACCCTTGGAATTGAATGAATGGTTAATTCTTTTCATGCACGTAAAAGTTACGTTCAGAAATAAGGAAGCTGTCACTGTTATTAACTGCTGACTCGGTCATGATGGACTGCCGAAATACGTCACTCTATGAAATTCAATATAAAATTGATAAACATGATTTTGGATATATTTTGATTTAACTCTCTCTGGGCACACTGTTTTTGCTTTAAGTTTATTGACAGTTTCTCAGTTACACAACTTTGACATCAATTGCAATATGCAAGTGCACTTTGCGTACAAAATGCTAAGATTTTGTACTGTTTCATGTTTCATTGAACACAAAACGAAATAAGGTTCGAATTTATCATGATCATGTAGATTTTTATTATATCATTTATATCAACTGCCCATGCCTCATTCTGTCGGGTAAAGTCTGAAGAACAATAACAGACCTTTTTTCAAATAAAGCACGTTAGTGACTTAACTTTTCAGACAAAGTTTTAAACTTGTCTACATGTTTGAAATTGACAGGTGAAAAACTTCTTTCATGAACGTCTACTGTTTGCTCCCAGCTTTAAGGCAGTTAAGCACGTTCGGCCATTCATTCTAAATGTTGAATTTTTCAAAACCTCAGAATGTAGATCTATAAAGAAATCTAGCAAAACAAAACAGAGTCGTATGACTGATGTTTTGCTACACTGATTAGAAAATATTTAGACCTCTCGCAAGTTTTCATAATAGGAGAAAATCACAATTTGATGACATATGTTCGCGAATGGAAAGTTTTAAGTGTTTTATTTTTCACAATTGTAAATGCATGTGCACATGTACATAATTATGGTCTTTTATATGGTCAAATAAAATGTATAGGTTTTTTACTTGCACATGATTATTCGTACAACATGAGCAAATCTATGATGACAAAGTTTTTATATTACACATTTCCAGATGACATGAACAATAAAGTCGTCTAAACTTAAGCCACATGCAACAATTTATCAGAACAGATATTCTTTAAAGCATTAGACAGCTATTGTGTGAAAATAGTATCGTATCGATCAAAAGTCAATATTTGTTGTTTTGAGGATTTACAAACTGTAAACAACTTAACAAATTATAAACATTCTGTCAGACAAAGGGTCATTACTTATTCAAATGCTTTGTCAAATATGCATATGAAATTCATCTTTTCTTCTGACTTTGTCCCGTCATATTATGTAGACGAATTTCTGCGTTTCTTGTAATAAATGTATCCCTAAAAGAGAATTGAATAATAATTAATGCTGTAACAATGAGATTGGTAGGGCAAAAATGTTCCTCAATAGATAGTAGCCATTACCAGTATGATTTAATTAGCTTGATTTCAGTGGCCATAACCTTTTATGACTACTATTGGTTTGTTAATGTGGGGATTACGTGGCAGAGTTAATAATGTAATCGAAACACATTTCTGCCAGTGAAGTAGGCAGGGCTACATATAGTCATTGTAGGACCCTATCAAGCAAACATACTTCAAATACATTTAGTTCCTGAGAGGCAACTGGCATCTTCAACCGCAGTTTTAAGATAGAAAGTCACCAAAGCCGAAGCCACGCTACGGAATTGTTCCTCGCTCTAAAATATGCTCTAATTCGAAATACCATGAAATGATTTTCTGACTTTGCGCACATTTGTCTGTTTCTTTGATGCCTTCACAAAAACGTGTGCAAAATCACATGTTTGCAAAAGGTCAATAGTTCAACTTTATACGTATTTCGTCTTGATAACTGCACTTAACGATTAGGCCAATATTTCTAAAACAAGATTTTAAATGTCTCAAAATCAAAGGGGAAGAAAATGTTGTTTTAAACATAATTTTACCACAAGATACGTCCAGATATGTATCACATAGTTTGTTTTGATTTATTATCAAATGAATAGGCATATCATATCAAAAAGCAAATAGAATTTTAATCATGCAACTAAAGACGTTTTCCTAATGGAAGAAGAGATGTTCGAGGATGTCTTGCAGTAATTCATCTGATTAGACTGACTAGGAGGTTGTAATTTATCAGATGTCTATTTAAAACATTCAAAAATGATTAAATCTAAATGTAAAGTAAATTTAAGACTCTTTGAAGTATGATTCATAGCAAACACAGCCAAAGCCACAAATCGCAAAGTGAAGCAACTGCAAGTAGAAACTGAAGTGGAAAGATGTAGTAGACGCTCTCATTAGAAATGGCATCAGCGTTTATACCAGATTTGTGGAAGATTATGACACTGCACTTTTTTTCAAAACAGGTGCATAAATAATAGAACGCTTTGTGTTACATTGTAACATCGCTTTGTCAGAATGCATCGCAATAAAAAACAGCCACGTTTTCGCGGGTCTTCTAAACTAGATGACAAATTGGCAGTTTTAGAAAATCATCCTAATCTGATTTAGTTTGACATGTTTGGTGTGTTGACTTGAAGGAAAATAAATATTATCTCTGATATTTGGCTCTGATATTTGGCAAATGGAGGAGAAAGCTTAATCACTAGGAGCAAACATTAATCAAACGGTATCAATACATGTCATACAAGCCAGTGATACATGATATCAGCACAATTAATCAAAAAAGTCAAAACTGATCATAAGCGGCTCCAGTCTTAGATCCATATTTCAAATACGATGAGGACCCGGAAATGCATTTGTAATGGAAATTCTTATTCTCATATTAATGTCGGGTAATGAAATAATAAAAGTAGCACTAATTTACTGTATATTAAGACATCTGAATCAAACTCTGTTTTATATATTTTAATTGTGTTTACTACAGACCTTGTTTTCAAAATGCTGAACACTCAAAATAAAAGTGTTATGATTACACGGTTGACATCATGTTTGTGAATTAAAGCGGTATTAGACAACTGTGTTAACATTTTGGCGTTGACGTCGTTTTTAGTATAGGAGTTATTGGTGAATTAAGTTTGTCTGTAAAAGGTAATATATAAAGGGATTTTGCCCCAGAAAAAATACACACATGTAGTACTCTCAATACAGTTGATGCCGTATGGCAAGAATACTTTTTTGCATGGTCTAATGCAACGATAAAATACACTTTATCCACACTTTTATATGTGAGGCAACTCATTTCAAGAGTATTTAAAGCTATTTTAAACATATTAAGTGAGCTTGTTGGTTTATCTGATATGAGTATTAAATCAATTTATTATGTTGTAAATTTGTTTTCTTGAATGAATATTTATCACGGCTTTGTTTCCACTTTCTCCAACACCCCCAACAACACACCCATTTTATCTAGCCCTAACCCATTTTTGTCTTTGCATATAATTGAAATGTTGCTGGATTTTTGAAGCAATCCATCTGATATGACTTTTTCCGTTACAGTTTCTTTTTGTTGCGGGCCTACTTTCTTTGCGATGCATGGCTCTAGGCTGTCGGGAAATCTTCCCTTAACCTTTTATTTTTCTGAAAAAAAATGTATCGGTGTTGGTCTCTCGTTTGTCCTTTGGCCATGAATTAAATGTTGCATATTAACTACGGTATTGTAATCTGTATTAGGTCGAAAAGGCAAAGTAATAAGTAGAATTCTTAATTCTTAACAAGTCATGTCTATGAAATGCATATATATTACTGTGAATATCATTCCCTTTTGTTGATTAATCAAACGACTGTTTTATATTTGAAATTGCGGGTCATTTTAAAGTACTATTTTAGTCTTGAAGCCTGATGAAATCATGGCTGAAGTGACAGATCTCCTGATAGTGTTGCTTGCACTTTACTTAATTTGTTCTATCCGCCTGCTAACCATCCAGCGTTGTATATTATACAAATATGAGATAACTATGGACCGTAACGACCGATATTTTTACATTTTTGTATCATAACCTTATCAAGGAACGTATAGCGGAATGACGTTACAGGACTTACCCTGGTTAACGTTTAATTTTTCTTTGTTTTTGCGTTAAAATCTAGATGTATGCAAAATACAATGGATAAATACATACAAAAAACTGTATTTCTGATTACTGGAGAATTCAGACAGTAAAATGTGTGCGTTCAATTTTCATAACATCAAATATGACCATTTTGTTTTGTATATTTTGAAGAAAACAACACAATGCAGAAATATGAGGGTTTATAAGAAAACATCAGAGCAGAACGAAATTTGTTAAAGCTCGGAGAAGCAGTATGTGGTCTATCCATGAATATTGACTATTCATGTCCGTAAACTTTTAATTATTTATTCAAAATAAATAAATAAATAAATAAATAAATAAATAAATTTTGACAATTTGATGATGGAGGGCCTAACTATATTCTAAACACGGATGTGTCAGCATGCAATCACCAAAGACTCTTATTCTATTTTAGAGCTTACTCGAACTGACTTTTAATACTTTCATATCTATTTGTCTGTACACGAGTCTTGATATTTGGTAAGGTACTGTTTGTTGCGATTAGACATAAATGAGCTTTTGTATGATATAAATCACTCCCATTTTAATCTTATTTTATCTCATTGCCAAGCAGAACTTAAATGGGACATAAAACCCTTAGTGTTTGATTTTTAACGGAGTAAAGCTATATTAAAAAGTCAATATAAACCGTTAACACGTGTACTGTTTCAGTAATTACGTCAATTGGGGTTGGAGCTACCACACTTGCTATCAATCTTTGCTTTGAGAAAGGAAGCAATTTTTCCTAAAGTGAGTCTGGAAGTCAATAAAACATATCCATCAACTCGACATGTTAAACAATACAATAGATAGTGATACGTTTCTACACCCTTCAAATTCATGATCATGATCGTTTGCAATTTTCTTAGATCGTCAAAAAATTAGTACAGTAAAATGGTGTAAAAATACTTCAGAAAATGGGAAAAGCATGAAACTTGGTACATAACTACTTTAGGGCAAAATACTAAAAATGAGCATGAGACCCACTCCGAAAAATCCAATATGGCCGAAAAATCCAAGATGGCCGCCATATATGTATATATTTTCAAAAATACATAATATTATATATAAAATTTCTATTGACACTTACAGTCATCAGTATTATAAGCTAAAACCACCTGCCTGAATAAATCCAAACATATTATATTAACAAAAATACCGCTCTTCCAACAAAATGAAAAAAGTTGTCTCCCTTGGATAAAATGTGCTATTAAGCAGAAGAAAAGTCATAATGCATTTATATGAATCAAAATTAAGTATATAATGGTAACTGGCATATCAAGGATGTTAAAAATGGCAACAGTCCTGTGCAGAACTTTACAACAATTGTAAATTAATTAATTATAAATACATTCGAACTTCGGTAACTGGAACCCATCAGGACCGACTAAATTTATTCGAATTATCGGTAGTATGAGTGATCGAAAAATATATTATAAAGGAATTTGTTTGGGACCTGACGATAGATTAATTGAAGAATGGTGTTCGAATTATCAGAGTTTGAGCAAACGAAGTTTTAGTCTGTAATGTGTATTAGTGAATAAATGACATGTGTTTCACTTTGTCATTAGTTTTCGTGACTCAGAATTTGTAAGTGTTGCTGTATTCATTTCAATTTATTTACACTAAGAGAACTAATGACACTTAATAAAACTATATTATTCATTAATTATGTTAATGTGATGGACTGTGTGAACATCCCTAGCCTGTCAGATCATCATGATTTCTTTGGGAAAAAGTCATTGCCGGTTGATCAGCGTAATCAAATTTACATTTGCATGTCCCTGTAATATTCTGTTTTTGTCAAATTGTAGCACATTGTGCCATAACAATGGTTTTATTGTTTAATGTCATAAGCATATAATGTACAGTCACTAATGCCCTGATCACTCTCAGGCAAAGACCATGAAGATCATACTGCTTCCTGAAAATTTTGACGCGGTGGGGACGGGGATCAAACTCGAAAAATGTGCAGTTCTAAAGTTCATACTGCGCGCTTTTAACATCCTTCCCAGGTTCTCACGGCGTCTAACACGTTCACACTAATTTTCTTACCAGGCGCTTCTTCAAGTCCAGTGTGTTCTTACTACATTCTTAGTACGACCAGTCAGATTGCACCTCTCGCTTACCATGCTTTAACCATATGCTTATCACCTTTTCACTGCATTCGTCGGCTACTTATAAATACTACGCCATGCGCCTCTTTTTTCCATTCCTTCTGCAAGTTATATTGACATAATTGTGTCCGCATCTACACTCAACAACCATAAATTACAATAAAGGACGACCCCCACCCCACCCCAACGCCCCAATGAAGAAAAAAGAGCAGTCTTATAGAGAGACTGCGGTGGAATAAGCAAAAGCAGTGTGAAGGATATACGGAGGTCCAAAAGTCCACTACAAGCTGCCAGTGCTGCTGAGTCCATGATTATGTGGCAATTCCTGATGATGTTCGATACCCATTGCTGATTGAAAACGAAGTGATTGGGAATTGGATCCAGTATTCATACTTAATTTTCAGAATCTGAACCAATCATGGCGAGAACCTGCTGCAAACGTGACATAGATGTGTTAAGAACCGAAAGAACGTATTAATAACCTTATGCGGTATAATACAATGTGGCATGCACGTAGCATGGTCATAGCACACAAGCGTAGATAAGTTGTAGTAAGAACTCCATTGACGTAGCAAGAACGCAATGATAACCCAATGACAGCGCAGTGAGCACGCCATGCAGCCTTTCCCGTCCGCACCACGCTTGTACTATGTCCTACTAGGTTTTAGTTAATCATTACTACGTCCTTCCTGCTTCCTTATTAGACCGGGTTCTCACTACATTTGTTTTGAACATGTCCAAAATTTGACCGCGTTCTCTACACTCCTATAGACCATAATTATTAATTATCATGTTCTTATCGGAGACTACTGTATTTCTTCTACATTGTACAAGTTCTTACTGCGTCCTGCTAGTTTTTACGACGTAGTGGGAACGTGGCTGAGTGTAACGGGGGTATAAATTAAGAGCAGAATCTATCATTTCTACAAGAAAAATGTGCTCTAATATCTATTTCTGGACATTTTACTGAAATTAAAGTTAAATTAAATGTGAGTACTTGAGGATTTTTCTAATGAGCACAGGTACATTCGAAACACAATTTTAATACCAATTTAAATTACTAGTTTTAAGACGACAAATATTATCTATTTACCATTTGTACTTCCAGTTAAGCAGTCCAATGTAAGAATAACACTGTCTTGTCAAACAAAACTAACCAGCACAGCTCGCGCTTACCGGTGAATCAAGCTTTTAAATGCATTTTCTACATCTTCTTACAAGCAAACTGTTCGTATTATATTTCTGGGGTATAAATGGAGGCTTTCGATACTCTTCTTTACAGCAAAACTTGTCAAGTAGCTTGATCAACCATCTGTTCACATATAGATTAGGGCTATAATGTGCATTCCTGCATCGTCTGCTACACCTCTTGAACATACTAAAAAAGGTTGCCCATTAGGTCGGGCACATGTGGGTGTCGGGTGTTCTATCACTTTCCTAAAATTCCTAGTCAAGATAAATAAGGCTGACCAGAGAGATCTTTGATATATTGGAACCTTTCCAATAGTTTTTGTCTCAAGTACCCGAGTCTCGTACCAATAGCTCCTCAAGTGCATTTGCAACCTCGATAAAGTCTGTCGAGGAAGACGTAATTTGTCAAACGTGCTGAAATGCTCTGCACTGCCTTATGCAAGTTAACTAAAGTTGTCGACAATCTCGTGCGTGTGTGTACTGACAAGAGTATCTGACATGTACCTTATTTCAGATTTCAGCTCACTGTTCAGAGTAATATATTTCACAGAATAGTTACTAAGTGTTGTCCATGAAAGCAGCTTTTATATTTTCAGCCTTACTCTTCTTTGTTACACAGTTAGCAATTTATTATGCAGACATTGTGACTGCGGGTGCATAATAAGGAACATTGTTTCATTTGATTCTACTAGCCCGTCGCTATAATCTATTCTTGCATTTCGAAGTCCCAAACTAAAAAGGGGTAGTTGTCGTACTTGGTGTCAAAGAAACTACAATTTTATATAGCAACTAAGTTAATTGACCTTCACATTCTCCATATTACTTACCATCTATAAACAAGGTTTCATAAAGAAGTCTTTAGAATTTGCAATTTTGAAGTTATTGAAGAATCCGCAATTTGCAAATGATGGACCGACATACAGACGGACAAAATGATGTTCAAGAGGAGAAAATAAGATAACAAGCATGTTCTCAATTTGTCCCTCTGTCTATGTAAAATTTCTCAAGAAACAATCTCTCCTTGTTTTGAAGAAATGCAGGATGACACTTTGTGTCATATTCGTGCACTATTTGTTGCCATAGCAACAACATTTGTTGCCATAGGAACAAATTTAAATGACATTGGCATTCTCTCGTATCATGAAAAATTCTGCTGTAGTTTCAAAATTAATGCATTATCCCACTCTGCATGGCTGACGTATTGACATGCATACAGGGGCAACCCATAAGCCCCATCTGGCTAAATACTGGTAAGGGAATAACAACGTTTCAATATGCTGCTGTGGAGGGAATTCAAGTGAAATAATATAAATTACATATATTAAAACAAAATATTCTTTAAAATATACAAACTACACAATGATAATATTAAATTAAGTTTTAAAGGTTAGATTTTTGCCGTTACCATGGAAACAGAAAGAAACTAACATCATTTGAATTGTTATTTTTGCATTTGATGCAAATTTAGGATTAATTTTATTATATACATTTATATTTAGTGCCTTTTGGGGGTGAATGTAAATATAATGACCTTTCATTAGAATCTTCTAAGGTAAATATTGAGTTTTGGCGGCCATTTTGGAAAATGGCCGCCATATCGGCCATCTTGACAGATATCAAATGGGTCCCATGAAAAAAATGTTTTTAATGCTTTAATAAATAGCTGTGCCAATTTTGGTGCTTTTCCCATTTTCTGAAGTATTTTGGCATTTTCTGTTACGAATTGATCGCACTAAATGATTGTCGTTGAATGCAAAACACATGGAAATGTATCTAAATAATAATGAAAGGCATACTAAAATAGAAATGCTGTGCATTTACAAACATGATTTTATGAAATAGATAGACTCTAGCAGTTTGCAAGAAGGAGAACTGAATCAAAATTTCTTTTATATTAGACATTTATTTATTTTTCCAAAAACAGTTAAAGAAATGCACAAATGTACAATCAAGATAGTTTTCCACGGACATAAACATCATGCTGATAGATTAGAAGTAAAATAGTCAAAGTAAGTGATGATGCTACATGTAATTGTATTTTCCATGTCTGAACCTTGATAGATTACAAACTCTCTGACCAAAAAAGTGAGATTTCGAAGGCTACACATATGAGCCGCGTCATGAGAAAATCAACATAGTGGCTTTGCGACCAGCATGGATCCAGACCAGACTGCGCGTCTGGTCAGGATCCAAGCTGTTCGCTAACGGTTTCTCTAATTGCAATAGGCTTGGAAGCGAACAGCATGGATCCTGATCAGAGTGCGCGGATGCGCAGGCTGGTCTGGATCCATGCTGGTCGCAAAGCCACTATGTTGGTTTTCTCATGGCACGGCTCATATTATGATTGCCTTTCATAAGAATTAACAACATCAGTCTGAATCGAGCAAAAGAGCAAAGTTTATAATCGTTATTAATTGTCTGATTATGGAAGCAAGTTGATGATCAATTTGTCAGATAAAATTTCCAATCGATAGGCTTAATGAGACTAGCATGAAAGCAGTCTAATGCAACTTAGAGCCAACATTATATTCTTAATGCATTATGTTTTGAAAAATCTAAATTTGTGTTGTCAATGTTAAGAATCGTAGTTAATATTGCACAATTTGCTTCCTTGTGTCTACTGTTTTGAGAACTTTACTTTTATCGAAAAATAACTTACTTTTACAACTAATCTTACCGTACACAAAAGAGATTTTTCAATATTTCCATCAAAGACATTTGCATCGATTTCTTGAGGCTTTTTTACACCAATGCAGTTTCTTTTGCTGTGTAATGTTACATAATAGATACCTTGCGAAATTGTTCTCAAAATTTTTAGGCATAGTAAATTTTACCTGTATTATCAATAACGCATTGCATATTCTGCTATTCGGATTGTACGTCCGAATCCTGTAAAATTGATTCGTGAGTTCGAATTATAGAAAACAATTATCAGAGTGACTGTGTAGAACAGTCTGGATGTCAGTCTTCAAATTACATCAAAGTTTATGTCTGCGAATACGCAGACATTTCAAAGCTGATCTCTATATTTAGTTTTATCAAACTGGACCCAGTACCGTTGTCATATAATAACCCACGATTGTACCTCAGTAGAATTCGAACTACAAACATTCTGAACTCGGAGACCGTAGTGCACGTCAAAGTGTGCGCATTGTTTGGTTTTATTCATTATATGCGGTAAATGCTCGTTTTCAGTTTCGCAATAGTTTGTTCGAAAAAAAAAACCAGTTATATTTAGTTACTTAAGATATAACATACGTGCTCGATATTTATATTAGGTAAATAATATACTTCGTTCAGAGGAATAAGTTTCCTGTTCTGAGCACAAATCCTCGTGAGTTTTCATTCTTAACGACTAAAATAATCAACCCCGATTGCACAATAAACAAGTATACATTGCCACTACAGAGGCTTGCATTTTGATATTAATGCTATGAAATTAACAATATATTTATTAATATCAGTGGAAGGTGCTTGTTTACGTCGAGATTACATCTTTTCAAATATCCAAGGTTTGGTAACATTTTCATCACAATCATGGCTATTTGGAGAAATTTTAATAGACATAATATGAAATTCATTTAAAATACTACATTTTTTATATTATTTTACGATCAACATGCTGTTTGGTGACATTTTTGTTTTATGCAGTGAGTTCTTTCTGTGGTGTAATTTACCTAAATGCAATGAAACAGACAAACTATAGATGTATTGTGTTTTAAACGCGGAATAAGTGTATTTCCCCTAAAAAAACCCAGATCATTTAGGCCTATAGCACATTTACAATCACGAGGGATATAACGAATGTGCTTTACTCGATATGTGCTTTTGCAGATAGATTTTATGTGGTTCGAGGATAATTTGTTTTCTTTTTTAATGTAGATTTTTTACGAATCCTACCAGTTACAAAATGCCCTTGAGATTAGTACGAAATTAAATCGTCTAATAGAATAAAAGCCAGGCGTCAAAATGTTTTACATGGAAATTGATTTAAAGTACAGTATGAACAACTGAAGGCAAGCGGCATTTATACGCCTGTTCTAGACTTTCTGTATAATACATTCTACAGGCCCCGGTCACGATGCCAGGTTATTGCACGTGACAATGATGAAATATCTCATCTCGTAGGGAATTGTTTTATATGAACAGAGAAAACATATTTTAAGTGTTATTCATGGTATTCAGTAGATCTTCATTTTGTAAAATTAATCTGAAATCAATTATTGTTTTTCTTTACAATTTATCTTAAATACGACCTTCTCCCTTGAAAATCATCCGGATATGTCTTTCCTGGAAATATACTCTTACCCTTTTTTTTTGTCTTTTTTTTGGTAAAAACCAGGGTATTCTCAAATGAAAGATATTCATGTAAACACAATATTTACTTTGAAAATTAATAATGAAAGATGTGGAATTTCTCAAAAATCTGACATTAAAAATACTATTGCTATTTTCGTTTTAGCAATTTTGAAATGTGTTGATTTTTCAAGATTTTCTCCTGGCAGAACACAGACAAGGAAACACTCTTAATTCCTTAATACATATTTTAATCAAATGACCACGGTATACCAGAATGCTAAAATTACATTTCCATTTTATTTACATTTGTTTCCTCAATCAATGTCACCCGTTGTTAGAAAACATTACATTTTTATATAGATATGTTGATTTGATCCGTTACAACGCCAGCACAAACAATTGAGTGCTGATAGGTTTATTTCCATTACTTTCCAAATCAATTACTCCACAATATATTCGTTCATAAATTGTATCCTATGTTCATTTCTTTTGACAACTCTTTTGGGACCAGTCGAGACAGAAAATATTACTCATCCCTGCTTATAATTTACTTTGAAGCAGGAAACCATAAACAAATATGATTCATTTGGTATTTGCCTTAAATGTATTGAATGTTAACATGCATGATATTCGCTCATGATTTCATTTTTACTGTAAGACTTTTGGGCATATGATGTCAGTTTAAATTTTGAGTCACTGAAATGTTAATTAAGTTAATGATAATACTAGTGTTACTTATATCCGAAAATCATAAAAATATCAGACCAGCATAAGTGTACACAACATTTATTAGATATTAATTATTCAGTCACTTTTGAATGTGCATTCGCTTTCTGTCGTGGATAAAACAAATGCTTTTTCAATTATATCAATCATGTTATTATAATAATTAGTAATAGATTATGTTAAAGTAATTATGTTAAAGTAATAATTTTTCTTTCGTTGTAGGGCAAAATTATAAACACCGCTGATAGTTCTGATGGCGAATTTGATATAGAGATTTAATTTACAAAGTCAAGAAACGTGTTTTATCCGGGTATGCTTAGTTTTATTGTATATTGCTTGATATTTAATACGCTACAAACATGACAGAAAAACAGCAGGAGGAGCAACATTTAAAGAACACTGCCACCCATAAACCCGACGTTCTGTTCAACTCCCAATTATTTTCATTTCCTTATTTGGATACAGTAGTGTTGTAATTAAGGTTTAGGAGTATATCACCAAAACACAGAAATATTTGATAAACGAACAACATCTTTACCAATATTTTACCTTACCATTACATATTCCATCGTACTGTCCCGTACGACGAATACTTAAAATATGAATGCCATTTGTAAAGAAATAAAAATAAACAATTGCTGAAAACTGCGTTCCACCTAGTTAATTTATGTGAAATTTCAACACTGGTACATTATTGCAAATGCATCAAAACGAACATATGTAACAGTTCTTTGAAAATGGTGAGTTTTTAAAGGCGTTTAACTGTCCGGAAGTGTGGCCCCTTTATGCAGTCCTTTTCTGGAATTCAATGTTTATATCAGTATACTGACACTTGTTTCATAGAGTAATATACATGTATTACATGCTGTTCAATTTTCGTGTGAAACAACTCTTTCTTTCTATGATTTTGTGTTGTTTGATATTTTCCCATCAAAACGTAAGGCTAAGCGTTAATAAAATGAGATTATCATATCATATATGATTTGATTGTTTTACATCGAAACTGCGTACAATGAAATATGAGCTTTACATATTGTTACTTCCTTGTTGAAATGATATTGCTTTAAACAATTATGTGTAATCAAAATGAAACGGCCAACCTCATTAATATTTTCAAAAGCTAAACGAACCAATCTTTCAAATTTGACAAATTTGCCAAAAGAAATTTTCTCATCCGATATGCTGTTTTAATAACAGATTTAGTTCCTAATGAGGTGTGCTAGAAATATCCTAATATTACCGTAATATTCTCATGTTTTAGAAATATGAAATATCATTTAGTCTCAAATGTATCATTAAAGACAATGTTGAAGAATGCCTGTGTGCTGATCTTAACTTTCTGTACCCTTTTGTGTCGTTTAAGTGCAAAAATGTGATATTGCACGAGAACCCTAAACCCATATTTCTCAATATTTTATTTTTAATTCGTTTAATGCAAATCATAAATGCAAATTGGTGAAATTTAATACCTCCAAAGGGAACAAACTGATAATTTTTTGGTTTCAGAAATTGTTAACCATATTATCTGTTTCCTGTAACTACATCTATTCGGTTTTGCGGAAAGGAAAACTATCAGTCAGCAAAACCATATCTTTGCCATTTTAAGAGAATATAGTTTTCCAATTGATAAATGATGAAATAATTGAAAGAGTAAATGTTAAATCTATTTACACCTTTATGCTCTAAAATTATAAAACTGTGTACAGTTGCCAGAATGCAATCCGATCAGAACTACTTTTGAGACCAGTATCTTGATTCAGTTTTGTAACGTTGAGTGATATTCCTACGCAGCTATTTGGCGTTTTACTCAGGATGCCATAACATGAAAGAGCTTTATTAATCGAACTGGGAAACCTGACAATGTTTCCATGAAAACACACGAAAAAGGTCAGCCTGCGTAACTCGTTCCCTATATTTGTTAAGACGCCAGCAAGTATTCAAGATGTAGGAAACTAAAATCATATCTGCAGCAGTGTGTTTTGGAAAATCAGTTAAACAAAAACAAAAACAAAGGCCCAAAAGCGTCATAATAGAAAATGACATTATTTTATCTAGTTTTCTGCAAATTTATGTTACCAGAACAACACAACAGAGATAGCAGTGCTATTGTCTTGATTACAAAAAAATAAAAAAGTTTTTTCATCTATATTTATTTTAGCTAATTTCTATGAATAATATCAAAGACTTACACTTGTTCGCGCGTCTGTTCGTGTCTTGCGTTTTCAAAATGCGCTATGGCCGTTGAACAAAATAGTACAAAATATACATATTGGGTATAAAGTTTGAAACATTGGAGAACTGATATATAGGTTGTGAAGTTGTGCACCTGGCGTTTTGGTTAGGGGTTTCACTCGGTCACACCAAAATATGCATTTAGTGTCTAAGCGTTTATGTCGCGTATGTCGCATGCATCTCAAAACGTATTTTACATGGAGCCACGAACTATAGGAATGTTGTTCAGCATGTGAAGACGTGCGATCTCTTTAATTAAATATACTCTTTCAGATTCCTTTATTTTATGCTTTTTGATGATGTTTTGAAATGTCAATACCCAAACCCCACCTTGATGACTCACTTCCCATACCAATATAATGTTAAAGTTAACTTAGACGTTCATTACCAAAAAGTAACAGATGAATGACCATACAGTGAAAGGAAGTGGGACATCTGAGTCCTATGGCCACCCATGTAGTTTGATCCTACATTGATCTATGCTCACTTTTCTGTTTTATTAATAAAAGTGAGCTATGTGCCCAATAAAAGGAATAAACAATTAAAATTATTATAAGAAGGGCCTCTGGTAGTAGAGAATATAAATAATAGCAGACTGAGTCTGTTCATGAACTTTATACAACCGCCAAAGTTAGTGCGTATTAAGATTATAATTTAATTTAATTTTGTTGGATTTACCATCGTACCGACACAATTATAGGTCATATTGCGACTGTCCAGCTTTGATGGTGGAGGAAGACCCCAGGTACCCATCTGTGCATTATTTCATCACGAGCGGGCACCTGGGTAAAACCACCGACCTTTCGTAAGCCAGCTTTCTGACATGAAGAATTCAACACCCCGTGTGAGGCTCGAACCAACATCGGTGAGGGGCAAGCGATTTGAAGTCAGCGACCTTAACCTGTCAGCCACGGAGGCCCCAATAACTGTATACAACTGCCAAATAACGTTTGAAAAAGATTGGATTAAGCATAGGGGTGCAAAAGTCAGTAAAAAAATCCAGTAAGTAAAGACTGGTGAGTTTTGCTAATTTATTGTGGAAAAGGGGCATTTTAGCAGTGAAACAATACTGAAGGAAATTGGAGATTTAGTCCAAACACGTAAAAATATTACATATAATTTTTAATTATCCATGGTACTTGTACAGTTATTAATGACTTAAGAATGATCCATTTATTACTAAGATATTTTACTGAGGTATTCGACTTTTAAACTAACAGATTGCCAAAGATCCTTGAACGTTTAGACCGCAGCCTGACATAATATTAATAGCAGACTAGTTTTGATTGGATCCGTTCATGAGCAAAAATAATGTTTGCGATATTGTCGAGTGTTTCAATAATGAAAGTTACATTATTTCAGGTCAATATATGACATATGTATAAACCCTGGTTTGGTTACATATAAAAAGTATATTTTTTCTGGAAAAAATAAAACAACAAACAACAAGGAAAAAACAGACCTCTGTGTACATGCTTTCATACAAATGAAACTGTTTCAAATTAATCCTGTTTATAAAGTTTTTGGGTTTTTATTTTCGTTGTTGGAAATAATATTTCTAGAAACAGTCATGTATCGTCAAAATAAATGGCCAACAGCACAAGGGGCAAGCAAGAAATTTTTTCTTTCCAAATGCTTCTTCATGTCAAATGCCAAATTTTCTTAGATTACAGTTATATTCACATGCTTTAGAAATATGAGAAGAAAGACAAAGTTGACAAGTTCGTTGCATGTTAAGCTTAGGTTTGTTTGTGTCCTAGTTACTAGTGTTGAATGCAAAAATGTGATATTTATTACATCACTGGACCCATGTGATATCTCTCAATTGTATTTTGACTCGTAACATGTGCAAATGTTGAGTTCTGCTTAAATCTGGGCTACATGGTGTGGTTGGTAACATGCATGTCCACTCCCGTTAACAGGCTGAACCAAACGTTAATTCTTCAAAGGCATTACATAGACACTTACACCAAGTCTTCCTTACACAAGGGAAACAATCTTTCTATAGAGTGAAATTGTTGAGTGATCACCATTTGTCAATCATAATCCTGTCCATGTTATATCAATGTGATGGAAAAGTAAGTTATCTTTGTTACCTGCTATACCGGATAGCATAGTCATAAATCTAGCAGCTCTGACATTGTTTTCTTTGATTTTCTCATGTTTCTAGACATTCTTCCCATACTTTGACGTGTAAACATGGGCAGTAGACATTGTTTTCTTTCCAGCAGTAGATTTTTCAACATATTTTACCTTGTGAAATTCTGTGGGTTTTCACTTTTTCAAAAAAAATCGTATGTTTGTTGACAAATTTCACCACAAAAATGCCACACTTTCCCCAAGACATTAAATGATTTGATCTTTACATAGTTTTCTTTTCAGACTGCTAATCCTTGTAGTAATTATGCATGTTTTTTCATGGCTAGAGGTAAAAAGTGCATGGTTTGCATGAAGTACCAGGTCAATAGACACATAAGCCTGCTATATATTCTTGGCGCAGTTGTCTCCATTTTCTCAAAATAATATACCCAGGAACATTGCACATTGCCTACATTGCACTTTGCTGATTTACCTGTAAATGAATTATTTACTTTATAATCTTCCCATATTTCTTCTCGAATATCTAGCGGCAAATGCGTGTCCATGCAGCATTAAAAGGAAATTATCTAGCTAAAACATCTGGTAAAATGTAATAAGTAACGGTCCTTAAACGGTACCAGTAACCACAATAAAGATTATTCTACGCTATGGCAGCTGCGTTCAGTGAATGTGGCATTTGCACTAGTGTTGTGTCTGCTATAGAATATAGCAGGATGTAAACTGCAGTCTCATAATGCAAAACGAAACCATTCTATTGCTCAGATTTTTTGTAAGACTTCTCTCTCAATTCAGTGTAAGGTCTTACTAAGGAGCTATATAAAGATTGCAATAAATATATATCTGTGCGATTTTATCGTTTATAAAATGAAAATACCTTGTTTTCAAGAGAAGGTCCAATCGTTACGATATATACAGAACAAGCCACTTGTTGCCCTACACTATCTTTGACGGATGCAAGTATTGCATTGGAACACTTAAGCACGTCTGTTGAGATGTTTTCGAAAACCAATAAAATAAAATAAAAATGAAATGTAATAAATACTGGCATATTCGGTTCTGCTCAAATTACGTAACCAAGGCAACGACACAGACACGGCATGTTTATTTATTATTGATTACAAAGAAGAAGGTTTTCTTGATTGATTATTAATTCAAATTATTTCTCTGAATGACGTAAATGTAATATTAAATTTCTTTGAGAGTTTGATTTGATGCTTTTTTAAAACGATAATTTCCAGTCTGGGTTCAGATGCTAAAAATATTTAATGTTCCTTTAGTTCCGTCACTGGATACTTCTAAGAGCTTCATTATATCACTTATAATCTAATGACACAGCTATAACAAATTAATGCATAATAGTTACATAACAAATAATGACATTAATATATCTAAAACAAATTTAATGATAAAAAACATTAAAAATATTTACTAATAACAATAACATTAAAAATTACTAAAATAGACATTAAAATAATATTACAGGTGATAACGTGATAGGTCACGTTGCGAATCAAAGCAGCTGCATTTCTCGTGAATAATGAAACTAGTAAATATTAAACATTTCCTGTAAATTTAGTTTAAAGAACACGAAACACGATATTCAACAGTAAACTTGCACAACAGAGGTAGGTAAATGCCAGTAATCAGCTACTGCATTTTATCATACAAGATAGTAGTCTTGCAAAAACAATACCATGAGAATAAGAACTACGTTTCTTGTGGATATATATTCACTTGAAGGAACATCCAATTGAGTCTTCATAAACGACTCTATACAAATGCTGAGCAGTTTCTGTCTATAATATATATATCCAGAAATTATTCTTAGTCATTTACTTTTCCCTTGTCTGCAAATGTATATCGACTCTTACGGATTTCTCGTTCACATTTTACAAGTACTATGGCATCTGACAGAAAATATTTATATTGGTTAAAATAGATGCCGTGACTCCTCGATAGACAAACATAAAATTGCTATAGATCAGAAGATACAATAGTGCTCTTAAACTCCATCAATGCAAATATATGTACATATTAACAAATGTAAAACATTTTGTGTGAAGATACAACAATGCTAGAAAAGTATTATTTGTCTTTTTTTATTCTTACAAAAAATACATCAAGATTAGGTCACCAATAATAACACCCTTTAACGTGTGTAAAATATAAATGCAATATAAAATAAATCGTTTTTGTTGTGTCCGGTATTATGCACATACTAGGAAAATGAGAGCTTGTTTGATGTCCTTTAATATATCCTTTCCTTATCAGTTTTAAGTACTCTACACAAATTATCAGGCTCACTAAATTGTTTAACACGGGATAGAAATAAGGTGCAGCAGTCTGCTTTGCTGATTCCACAGGTTACGTCGGAAAACTTACTTTGTTTTCAGTTTTCCTATAGCTCAACAAATTGACAGTCAAGAAACAAACACGGAAATTCTCAATACTGGAAATACAAAAGAGCTACATGATCACACTGAGAGTCTAAAGCATTTCACATGTGCTTGATGATCAATTGGTAAAAAAGAAGCATGAACAATTTTGTGATTTATAGGGCTTTGTATCTTTTGATGCGTCTTTAAATTATCTCTGGCGAATATCAGGTTTCTGATTAAAATAAAAACATTTTGTAGAAAATGATAAATGGCGATTTAATATGTGTCCTTGGCGCTTTGGTAAAGACAAACGCCCTGACTGCTCTGTATAGCGCGTTTTTCTTTTTATCTTCTTTATTTTCTTTTCTGCTTTTTGGAGCGTTGGTCTAGAAACATTTTCAAAACCTGTAATAATGATTACTTTCACATTCCATTTCTTTTGCTAAGACCATTCCTATTCGGATTTTTATAAGTTTATGTTCTATTAGAGTCAATGTCGACTGTAAATATTTAAACAACGATTTTATGTTATATTTATAAGCTATGGTAATATGCTATGGTAATATGTAAATGAAAAATGGAACAGCACAAAATTAGAAACAAAAATGTCTCCAAAGCTCTATAGTTATCATAGATGACACAATTATACAGTCTTGCCAGATTTTAAAGTCAACCAGGGAATGTTGTTTACAGGAATAAGCTGTTATCTATTTCTTGTGGCAAAAATAAAACATAGCATCAAGTGGGGCTGGAAAAGGCTCTAATATGTCACATTTTCCGCTGCTGCAGCTTACCGATCATAATCTGATCTTAACTGGTAAGTATAAGACAGGGAAAAGCTGTAATAAGAATCTATGTATTAAGGTATATTGTACGGTGCCCCTAAAGTGACATGTAACACACTTTTTTTTTCAAATTAGGTAAGGTGAGACTTTTATTTATTTCGTTTAAACGAAGTGATTTCGTTTTAACGAAATGATTTCGTTTAAACGAAATAACTTATTTCGTTTAAACGAAATGATTTCGTTTAAACGATATAGTTCGTTTAAACGAAATAGGTTATTTCGTTTAAACGAAATAAGTTATTTCGTTTAAACGAAATCATTTCGTTAAAACGAAATCATTTCGTTTAAACGAAATAAAAAAAGTCTCACATTACCTAATTGGAAAAAAAGTGTGTAACATGTCACTTAAGGGGCGCCGTAATATTGAGCTCTACGTAATCTAGCGCTCAGCTTGCCATATAAAGATAAATATCCTCAGGCGTCAGACGGCCTATTTTTTTACGTAGGAGTGCACTTTAAATGAAGTCTATGTCATTCTATGCCATACAAATAGACTGATTAACAAATTAAACAGGTTACTGCAGAAATAGTATTTATGGTGCATGAGGGAACAATGTTTTGCAAAATAGTTGAAGGGTTATACCTTTGAAAATTTATACTTTTACAGAGATCGACCGAAAAAGTAAATGTGCTTGTTACCAGGCGTCCATTTTTGTTGCAACATCATGATTCGAATATCTGCGCTTACATAATAGCAAATGCAGTATGGAATACCCTTTGAAAAGGGGTCATATATGATGACTAATATCTGTGGAAGAAAATTGATACGGTGAAGAAAATTTATAATATACAAGTGCATTTAATTCATAGTTACCTTTTACCATATGAGTTATTATCTTGTATTTGTTGTATAAACAAAATCAAACCATCCGAAATGAATATGAGAAAACGAGCACTAAATATAATATGAATTTAACCCTTACCCTGCTAAATTTCTATAATGAACTTGTCTACCTTTTAATTTGGACAATACCATCAACTGTTAAAAGGGGTGCATACAAAAAATACTGACTGAATGGCAAACAGCGCAGGTCATGATCAGACAGCATGGGTGTGCAGTCTGATCATAATCTGTCCTGGACGCAAAGGCAGAATCAACTGTGTCCAGCATGGTAAGGGTGTATATTTCTAACATTTACAATTGCTAGTGGACGGTTCAATATTGGAAGGAATAACAAATATATGTGCCCGGTAGTTATTGTTGGATTTCATGATAATACTCAGAGTTGCAAATATTGTACCATCTGCATACTTCTACCTACTTTTCTTGGAATCTTATGTACCAATGTTGTTACCTAGGACACATAATACAAATTACTATTTTCCCTAGAGATCACATTTTCATCAATTTGAAAGGAAATAGCGTCATGTTCTCCAATGTGTGGGAGTAATAAAACACAAAATTTTAATTTGCCTTTAACTTTATCAGTGTTACATTACAAATACTTTATGACATGTTTCTCAAAATAAATATATATTTTGTAAAACAGTGTTCATTTCATCTGTCCATTTGGCACAATGTCGATTCGGGCTAAACGTTTCGCCCAAATTGTTTTGGCATCGAGTTATTTCTACACCGAAGAGCGTATTGATAAATTTGAAATTATGCATACTATGTGATAATATATCGCTCTATTCGGAAATAAACGCGTTAGTTTTGACATGGATAAGATTTGTCTATATATATACAGGGCCAATAAACGACATTTCCCATAATGGTTTACTTTTCTTCCCGTTACTTAATACGAATGAGAGCATTATTCACATAATTTCACGTCATTATAGTTTCAAGACTTTTTCATATGAAGCATAAGCAATTTACACTAAAGATGAAAATCGATCGTTGAAAAATCATGACGTCATTTCGTGTGCAATATACACATTTCAAATGAAACCATCCATTATAATTGATATACAACTCATGTTTAAATTTCAAGAAAGATAAAAATAAACTTACAGAAACACGTATTTCAAACAATTTGCAAATGTAAAAGTGGGGAATATTAAAATTGTATGGACGCTTACATAACCTTTCATTTGAGCAATATGAATAAGTAATATTACATAGAATTACCATCGACCATGTGATATTTTTTCTGTCAATCAAAGCAGCACATGTGCTCATTAATAAAAATGAGGTATGGTACCTAGTGTTTGCTCAAAGTGAAACGTTATATACCTACATAACAGAGAAAACATGCCATAGCGCAGTATTTTGTCGTACATGTTAAAAATCTCAAAAATACATGTAGCCTATATGAATATTTTAAGAAAAAGAACAATAAGTAATGTAGAATAAAATGATATGTACAAGAAAGAATTGTCGGTTCATAAATACAACAAATTTTTGTATACACGATAACACATATCTTTCCTCATTTCAGTACCATGTCTCGACGCCGCACAACACACCAAGACCCATTCATGTAACATAACGTGAAAACAGGGCTTAATAACTCTCCATTAAGGCTTAACAACGACTGCAGCCATACACTTTTAAAGAGAAATAAAGACATTGTTGTACTTAAGATACAACATATTGACTTAACCCTTAGCCTGCTGCAGGCGAATTTAACAGCCTTTGCAAACAGCTTGGAACCAGATCAGACGCCGATTAAATCGGCGTCTGATCAGGTTCCAAGCTGTTTGCTACTCTGACAATATTTCTTCCAATTTTGGAGCAAATTGAATGAACTTTACAATTTTAGTAGATGACATTTCCAGCAGACGACAATTTATCTAGCATGCTAAGGGTTAATGTCAGACTAAAGGCGCAAAAATTGTTTATTATTCATCAAGAGAACAGAATGTAATCCAGATAATGAGAATCTCAGCAAAAAGAGGTTTGCATCTTAATAAAAGGGTGACTCGAATTATGTTATACACTATTTAAATACTGCAAACATTTGGCCTAGGAAAGCCTACTTTATTTTTTTAGTATTTTTGAAAATTCTTCAGTATGGTAAAAGATATACAGTGGTCATGATTATGTGACGGAATAACAGAGCAAGAATACATGCGTCCCACTAAATATATTTTAGAATAGTAATTACAAAATTCGTCAAAACCTATAAAGATGTTTCCTAATTAAAATGTACAAAGAATGACAAATTTCTAAACATCGAGATATTGAATCAAAACTTCCCTAAGATTGTCTTCTGTAGGAAGGAATATATCTGAACAGCAATTACTTTTAACTATGGAGGCTGATTTCTGCCATTTCGTGTGTTCCTGTCGGCGAGGCGGAATGTCGAAATAACGAAAACACGAAATGTCAAAATTTGGCTTATTTGTCGTGTGTTCGCGTTTCGGCTTTCGAGGCGAATACACGAAGTAACGAAACATTGAAGGCGAAATAACGAAATTTCAGAGGCGAACACACGAACTTTTGTATTTATCCCTTTTTGTATCGGCGGGTATTAAAACTTCAAGTTGTCGCCCTTCTTTTGTCGTGTCTTCGTGTATTCGCCTCGAAACGCGAAAGGCGAACACACGACAATTGAGCTGTTTTCGACCTTTCGTTACTTCGACCCGCCGACACGAACACACGACAAATGTTTCGTGAAGGGTCTGCCTTAATACAGTAATGTAACAAAATGATGCGCAATGTACAAATTCAACACCAGTGATAAAATACTTATACAATGACATCTTTTATTGAATATAAATTATTATCTGTCATAAATTTAGCACAAATATTATTTTATAAATTGTAAAACACTTTATTTAGATAGCATTCAAAGCTCAACGTGGCGTAATGATGCCCCGTAAGACTGGTAGAAGCGTAATGTATGTATAAATTTAATACCAACTAAAGCAGCATATGTGTAATTGTTATGCGCATGCCTGTCGGAAGGCAAATACACGAAAGGACGAAATTGCACATTTGTCGTGTGTTCGTGTCGGTGGGTCGAAGACACCAAAACACGAAAGGTTGAAAACTGCTTATTTGTCATGTGTTCGCCTTTCGACTTTCAAGGCGAATACACAGACACGACAAAAGAAGGGCGACAACAAGAAGTTTTAATACCCGCCGACAAGAAAAGTCAAAGATGCAAAAGTTCGTGTGTTCGCCCTAAAATTTTCGTTATTTCGCCTTCAATGTTTCGTGTCGTCGTGTGTTCACCTCCAAAGTCGAAAGGCGAACACACGACAAATAAGCAGTTTTCGACCTTTCGCGTTTTCGTGTCTTCGACACTTCGACCCGCCGACACGAACAAATAAGCATTATTTTGACTTTTCGTGTTTTCTTTACTCCGACATTTCGCCTCGCCGACACGAACACACGAAATGGCAGAAATCAGCCACCATATTTAATAGTTTTAGTATAACTTACTAAATGTTGCCTTTGTAACTGCCATCAGTATTTAGATTAGAATGTAATTAAAAAGATCCTTTACAAGCAAAGAATGCAATCAAGTAGAATAATTAGGGTTATTGCTCAAAAATAACCAGGTTTATTTTAGCGACGGTTATTCGTTTTGATTAGATATTAATTGTACAGAAGTTTAATAAATAAATAAGTAAATAGATAAATGAAATATAATTTACTATAAGAATAGCACTCCAGCTTTAGCGAATACGGCGGAAACTGCCGATGATTACCGAATTTGTCGTCATTATCAATAATGACGTCATAAGCACCCTCTTTTCACGAGGAAGCCAATGCCTGACTAGGACACATTATAGGAAGCTTTACGCAATACAAGGACAGACGTTTAATTTGAAAACAGTGTTCTAAGGACTTGATCTATCTGTCGCCAATATGGTCCCGCGGAGGATCTGATCTATCTGTCGCCTATATGGTACCGCGGAGGATCTGATCTATCTGTCACCTATTTGGTACCGCAGAAGATCTATCTATTGAAATAAGCATATTGACACTGACTTTTTAAATAAGTGACAATTCATAGTGCTAGTTGTAATAAATTTATCACTGTGTGGGCATTTGCCCGATATGAATAATAATAATAATAATAATAAATTATAATAACATGATGTCTTTAATTGAAGTAAAGTTGTTGTGTTTTTAATTATTGTTGGGAGACCTAATCTTCCGTTTGGGTATGAGATTCCCCCAAATGTACATGAATGGCCACCATAAACAACTATTACGCAAAGCGGACCAAACTGTTCGGGAATCGAACCAAGTGTGTTGGATTATGGTAACCGGAGTCTTAAAATAATAGCAGACTCGGTTTGACTGAGTCTGTTCATCAGATGTAGTAAAACGTGCATCATTGCGTGCCAAAATGTTCTCTCGTAAGACTTTGGTGTCTTACTGTGATCATTTGTTTGTTCTATCTGTCCTCGTGTGTTTGCTTTGTGTTTCCGAAATATGACTTTCCCTGTTGGATATCCATCCTTATTGTTGTCATTTTTCAATTAACAGGGAATACATTAATACAAGTTATAAGAAAGTTGCCGACAGGATTCGACTTAATAACCAAACAATTTAGCTTAATGTCAGACTACCGCGCTAAGCTATATCGATATTTCACATTTGTCAAGACAACTTGATTGTAATCCAAATGGAGTGTATCTCTGTTAATCTTCATAAAGAGGTCACTGGTTCTAAGAAGGAA
The DNA here is from genome assembly GCF_021730395.1 of Mercenaria mercenaria. NCBI lineage: Eukaryota > Metazoa > Mollusca > Bivalvia > Venerida > Veneridae > Mercenaria > Mercenaria mercenaria. The sequence goes on along the minus strand of NC_069365.1, from coordinate 81,656,793 downwards.
TGGATTTTCACCTTAACATAAATTATCACAATTGCTCAAATATTTTCATATTCAAGTTAAAAAGAAAATACAAATGTAAGTTGCTACTAGACAAAAATATGACACGAATAGGAACGTTGCTTTTTCCGTGACTCCAAATCACGTGCCCCTCAACGATGTGGGTTCGAGCCTCACTCGAGGACGTTGCATTCGTCATGTGAGGAAGCCATACAGCTAGCTTATGGAAGGTCATTGGTTCTACCCAGGTGCCGGCTCGTAATGAAATAATGCAAAGGGCTGGCGGGGGGGGGGGGGGTACCTGGGGTCTTCCTCCACCACCAAAGCTGGAAAGTCGCCATATGACCTATAACTGTTGCGGTGCGACGTTAAACTCAACAAAACAAACAAATTCCCTGCTGGATCCTTGACCTTGTGCTTGTGTTTCCGTATTGAAAATATTTGTACGTAGTTCCATGTCCTAACTAAGGGACAAATGGTAACGAATTATGTTATTTGATTTGTAACAAGAAATATGCACGAGTGTGCAGCTGAGATACCGCTCAATATTAGTAATATTATTGCACAAAAGAACGAGTGCATATGCAGGTATGTACTTGTTTTGTTCCATACTCGTGTATACACATGAAATGCATTTGCTTTGTTCTGTGCTTCATTGAAAATACCAACGACAATGAGTTTTAAAAGGACGACAGACATGTTAAGAAAGTGGTCAAAAATGTCGTCATAATGTTAACAATGATCATTTTCTCAACGACTAATGTGACCTGCAAAAAAAAATGCAGCTGATGTAAAAGAATGATTATTGTGACAAGATTGAAAAATTAGAAAAGAAATAACGTTTATTTATACCCATATCACTTTAAAGTACTCTGCGAATCATCGAATCAATCTGGCACCATGTCCACAAAACCTTTATCGGCCTCAGCTCAGCTTGACATTAAAAATTTGATTGCATTTTTTACTAGAACTTCGAGATCAAATTCCAGCTGACACTGGCCATCAATACTGAATACTCGTTTGAAAAAGAGTCATTAACTTTGCATTTAATTCTAAACATGAAATCAAGATATAAACGACAAATAAAGTGTCATTATCAAATTCAGCTGAGACTGAAAATGTTTTGTGAACACGAGGCCAGAATTGCTTATGCCGCCGATTGCTTTGCCGGTTTCTAAACAAGAAAAAAATGTTTAAAAAGTGTGTGATTTTCTACAGCTCCAAAACAGTTCTTTTACAATCAGAAACAAATACAAAACATCCAGAAACTGCAATAATTGTACATGATTAAACCGAGGATAATAAGCACTTCAAATGTCCATTATGATACGGTAAAATGGTGCATTAACGAAGCTTGTTTTGAAAATTTATATATTTTTTATGCGGAACTTCAATATTTCTGGCGCCGTGTCATTGACTTCTGAGCAAAAGATTTTTGTAGAAAATGATTTGTGGCAATATAATATGTGCCTCGTGAGAGTTGATTCCAATGAACATGTAAGAATATTCAAGACAGCGCTTTTATGAATTCTTTGAGGAAGTATAGACTATAAGTGCTACTATCTGAAATGTTTTTTCAAGAAAGATACAAACAAATGAGTAACATACATTTTCAAACATTGTTAAACTAACTTTCTGTTAACATTTTTTTTGTTGCGACAAAGAAAGAGCGCGACTATATTTTATTTTCTGTTTTAGATAAAGGGCATATTAGAATCGAAATAATGTATTATAACAAAACCGTGATTTACTTAAATTAATACACTCAAAAGTGGTTATACGTCGCCAGAATAATTATTCCGCGGACGTTTAACCTCTTCTCCGTGTATCTGTTAGAAGATTTAGTCTATTATAGGATACTCTAAATAGTTATTTAGCAGCTCATAAAACGGATTGGAGTGATAGTTTCTTTGAAATAACAAAGAAGTATAAAATACACAGAATGGCAACTGGCTGTAATCTCGCGTGAGCTCGTGTCAGAGCGTGATTCGGCGTTATCTTACTAAAAACAAACATCGGCGAGCATGGAGTTACAATTTGTACCTTTAAAACTACATTTAAAATACATGTTAGCTTCTAAAACAAAATTATTTTAATTTGAAATGGTCTTAAGACACGAAGTACACGTTGTTTTTTTTGCCATCGAAAGAAGCGTGGTCATACGGTGATAATTATTTTATCGATGAATAATTGCTTTCGCATACACAATGGCGCGTGGAGAAAGCGCCACTTCCGGTAAACGAGATCTCGTTTTTTTGTCACGAGAGGTTGGCGAGATTTGCTCTATATGCCTTTCAAGTTGCCAATCTATTTATTTTTATAGCTCTTTGGAAATAACAAACAATAACAGGGCAATAATTTGGCTATTTGCGATCTGGGTTTTACAAATTACCGCATCACGGTCAGTGATATACGATTTTACCTCATTTGAAGTTGGGAACGATCGATGCTTCTTTGCCTATCAAATGATTTATAATGAGGTTCTTGACATAATGTCATATTTACATGCAAATCTATCACTCCAAGTCAGCTCATTATTCTTTGAAGTAGGACAAAATATTTGCATATATATGGGACATCTTACAATTGTCTCAGGGGAAATAAGTTGTTAAATTAAATGTAACATGAAAATCTGTACCCAGTACTGGAGGTTGTCAAGTCTGTTTTGCGTAGCATTCATATTTCTTAAACCCCTGTCACACATTGGCGTATCAGGCTTGCGTATGTACGGCGTATCAGGAGACGCGGCAGTAAGAAAGGAACGTCATAGCAACGCCAGATTACGTAAGGCAATAGAAAATTAGTTTTTAGATTCTCATCCCCGCCCGCTCCTATCTGAAACCCCCCGCCTCGAAATATTCTATTGGTCAAAATCCAGATATCCAAAATTTCATGTCCGGATACTGGTACACTTTCATAAACATTGCATAATTCTAGAGTTTAAAGAAAATGTTTGATATATTATGGTAATGCAAAGACAATTTAACAGCATTTGACAGTATCTGATATTAAAATTTACCATGACATTACCTCTTATTATAACAAATTAAGAGAAATGATCATAAAATATCGGCAATTCACACGACTAGCAGACGTTCTGGCAACCTACTTTCGATTTCAAAAACTTTTAGAAAAAGGTAAAGCCAATGTATTTTCTTATCCTGGTTTGATTGTTATTGATTTTTATTGATTAGAAATAAGTATCTGTTGTCTGGATTTCAATATTTCAATTGTGTTTAACATGGACATTTGCCTTCGTGGGGAAGCCTGACATTCCATTTTCACGTGCAAAGTATACTGAATTACCGCGCTATTTGTTTCATAGATATGGAAATAGGATTAAAATATGCTGTGCATGCAAGTGCATCTAATTAAGAAATATCTGATTTTTTTCAAGTGTAGAACTACTAGATTCCTCGTATTTTAAACTTTAAGCTTGAATGTCAATATCATCATCATCGGTTCCACCGGTATATAGCTTTTAGCACATGCTCAGCAGGAATGACAGATTGATTGTTTTCTTTAAAAATCGTGACTGTACTTCGACAGAACTAAATATTTTGAATTTGCAAATACACTGAACAGACAAATATTAATTTGCCGTTGTTGTAGATTTTCTTTTTTGTATAGGATACAATCAACCATCAGACAAAATGATTTACTATCACATTATAAACAAGATAAAAGTTTATGACATAAAATTATTTTGTTCATTTCAAAATTATTTCAAAATGGGTTTTACATATACCAGCATTTCAAAGACACAGCAATACACACTAGAATATCAATACAGTGATATTTTAAATATAATTTGTCATATTGACCTCCACAATACCATATTTCCAAATTAAAAAATTAAAAATAAAAAGTGCCCACCCGCCCCATTTTTTCTCAAAATTCGGATGAGAATCTAAACATTTATTTTCTCTGGCCTAACTAATACTTCTGTATGCGTAATGCAATCTCCTTGTACGCAAGGCTGCGGCGATTTTTTGAAGCTGCTTTCAAACATTCGTAGCACATACGCAGCATGTTTGATACGTCATATATACGTCATACGTACGCAGTAAAAGCGAAAAGGACGCAACAAGTACGAAGCGAAATCGTAGCTTTTATCCCGAAACGTAACTGTGGTGTAGATATAACGTACTAGCCGTTGTCACTGCGTGCCAATAGCCTTCTTTTCTTAACGAAAGCGTATCAAGTGAGTATGTATCGCGTATCCTGGCGTATTCACGACGCACAATACGCTTATCATTCGTAGCCTCGTGGTTGCCGCTGCGCTTGCGCTGCGATATATAATTAAGAGCGGCGTTGCAAAAGTACTTTGAATTTTGAAATAAATGTCAGTTTTATGTGTAGAAAAATAATGAGGCTATCAGTTTTCAACATTAATTTTACATTTTCATAAAAAATGTCATTTTTATGACTGGTGCAAGTAACTGTTATTCAATAATGTACCCGATGCCCGAGTGCCGCATTTCTCCGCAGGCCAATTATAAAGGGATTGAAACTGGCAAATAGAAAACAGTATAAGAAAAAGAATCGAAATTAAGTTATTTTAGTTTCTGTGGCAGTTTCGTCTGATGTGACGAGGTAAAATTATGAATGACCATGTACTTACACTACTGTTGGTCTCATGACGTCATGGATATGGGGAATCAGAAACTGCATCTTATCCATGAGATGCTTTTCACGGTCGGAGCAGCCTTCAACATCAAACTGTGGACTGCCAGACTTCTTCATTAGCAGTCTTCCAACTCTGGATCTCACCGACTTGTACCAGATAACTTTCAGTTGCTTAATGAACTTTCCCATCGCTGCAGCTTTGTCAGCCCATAGTTTGTTTCTCGTCTGTACATCTTTGTATCCAGCCATGCGCCTAGAGTACAGAACTGGATTTAATTTAAGCCATTCGAACATGTCATCCTCCTGCTCCTCGGTAAGACTGGCATGTTCTTTGGCCTTCCTTTTTTTCTGGGGAGTCCCTGGATTTCCTTCTCTCGCTACCCAAATCTGAAGACGGGGAGGGTGATAATAAGGACTTTCCTTCTAAGGAGCTGGTGTTGTGGCGACCTCTTCAGTTGTTGCAGGGTCTGCCACTTCCTCTAGCACTTTTTGTTCTCCTTTTTGTTGGCATACTATTATAGAATATGCTTTGATTTCTCTATAACGAATGACAGCAGCAAAAACGTGCACAGTCGCTTTATACCCACTTGTAAACGCCGCGTGTACGTACTCTGACGTCACACGTTAGAACGTAACGCCATACAAACGAAACGGTTACGCAGCTGCAACGTACTATACGCCACACATACGCCAAAGCTGTACGTTCCACGAACCCAGCGGTACACCGGGTACTCCACAGGTATGCCATAGAAACTTCACACATACGTCGTGCTCGCCATAAGCAGATAATTTGCATAAAATGCGCCTCGTTTTCTCGGCGTTCCACACGTATAAGGTTTTTTTCTTCAATACGCCGCTTACGTAGCAAGAAACGCAATAGTGTGACAGTAGCATTACGTCAGTCGGAATGGAAATTATAGACATAAGCATAAGCGCAGTCTGGTCAGGATCCATGCTGTTCGCTTACGGTTTCTCTAATTGAAAGCGAACAGCATGGATCCTGAGCAGACTGCGCGAATTATCAAGAACCAAAAGAATCAAAATTAAGGACAATTTTTACTACACTTTTCGATAGATATTTGAATTTGGTTTAATAAAAACTTATAATGAAAATAAAGAATCAAAAGTGGGGAAAAGTTTCACTGCTCTTTTCGATAGATATTTGACTTTGGTTTAATTAAAACTTTTTAAGAACCCAAAGAATTAAAATTAAGGAAAAGTTTTTCTACTCTTTTCGACACATATTTGACTTTGGTTTAATGAAAACTTTTAAGGAACCCAAAGAATCAAATGTAGGAAAAAGTATTTTCACCTCCTTTGGGTAGTTATTTGACTTTGGTTTAATTGGAACTTTTTAAGGACCCAAAGAATCAAAATTAAGGAAAAGTTTTACTACTCTTTTCGGCAGATATTTGACTTTTGTTTAATTAGAACTTTTTAAGAACCCAAAGAATCAAAATTAAGGAAAAGCTTTTACTCCTCTTTTCGAAAGTTATTTGACTTTGGTTTGATTAAAAAAATTTAAGAACACAAAGAATCAAAATTAAAGAAAGGTTTCACTATTCTTTTCAATAGATATTTGACTTTGGTTTAATTAAAACTTTTTAAGGACCCAAAGAATCAAAATTAAGGAAAAGTTTTTCTACTCTTTTCGACACATATTTGACTTTGGTTTAATAAAAACTTTTAAGGAACCCAAAGAATCAAATGCAGGGAAAAGTTTGACTCCTCTTTTCGATAGTTATTTGACTTTGGTTTAATTAAAACTTTTTAAGAACCCAAAGAATCAAATGTAGGAAAAAGTATTTTCACCTCTTTTGGGTTGTTATTTTACTTTGGTTTAATTAAAACTTTTAAAAGAACCAAAAGAATCAACAGTAGGAAAAAGTATTTTCACCTCTTTTGGGTAGTTTTTTTACTTTGGTTTAATTAAAACTTTTTAAGAACCCAAAGAATCAAAATTAAGGAAAAGTTTCACTCATCTTTTCGATAGTTATTTTAATTTGGTTTAATTAAAACTTTTTAAGAACCCAAAGAATCAAAATCAAAGAAAAGTTTTTCTACTCTTTTTGACAGATATTTGACTTTGGTTTAATTAAAACTTTTTTAGAACCCAAAGAATCAAAATTAAGGAAAAGCTTTTACTCCTCTTTTCGAAAGTTATTTCACTTTGGTTTAATTAAAACTTTTTAAGAGCCCAAAGAATCAAAATTAAGGAAAAGCTTTTACTCCTCTTTTCGAAAGTTATTTCACTTTGGTTTAATGAAAACTTTTTAACAACCCAAAGAATCAAAATTAAGGAAAAGTTTCACTCATCTTTTCGATAGTTATTTTACTTTGGTTTAATTAAAACCTTTTAAGAACCCAAAGAATCAAAATTAAGGAAAAGTTTCACTCATCTTTTCGATAGTTATTTTACTTTGGTTTAATTAAAACTTTTTTAGAACCCAAAGAATCAAAATTAAGGAAAAGTTTCACTCATCTTTTCGATAGTTATTTTACTTTGGTTTAATTAAACTTTTTTAAGAACCCAAAGAATCAAAATCAAAGAAAAGTTTTTCTACTCTTCTTGACAGATATTTGACTTTGGTTTAATTAAAACTTTTTTAGAACCCAAAGAATCAAAATTAAGGAAAAGCTTTTACTCCTCTTTTCGAAAGTTATTTCGCTTTGGTTTAATTAAAACTTTTTAAGAACCCAAAGAATCAAAATTAAGGAAAAGCTTTTACTCCTCTTTTCGAAAGTTATTTCACTTTGGTTTAATTAAAACTTTTTAAGAACCCAAAGAATCAAAATTAAGGAAAAGTATTTCCACCTCCTTTTGGTTGTTATTTGACTTTGGTTGAATTAAAACTTTTTAAGAACCCAAAGAATCAAAATTAAGGAAAAGTTTTACTGCTCTTTTCGATAGTTATTTGACTTTGGTTTAATTAAAAACTTTTTAAGAACCCAAATAATCAAAATCAAAGAAAAGTTTTTTTTACTCTTTTTGACAGATATTTGACTTTGGTTTAATTAAAACTTTTTAAGAACCCAAAGAATAAAAATTGAGGAAAAGTTCTACTACTCTTTTCGATAGATATTTGACTTTGGTTTAATAAAAACTTTTTAAGAACCCAAAGAATCAAAATTAAGGAAAAGTATTTCCACCTCCTTTTGGTTGTTATTTGACTTTGGTTTAATTAATCTTTTTAAGAGCCCAAAGAATCAAAATTAAGGAAAAGCGTATCCACTACATTTGGGTAGTTTATTTACCTCTTCAGGGTCATTTGTTATCTTTGGTTTTATAACTTTTCCTATAAAACTTTTTAAAAACCCAGGGTCAAAATTAAAGAAAAAATAATTTTTATTATTTTCTTTCTAAGGAAATACTGAGAAATACTGATAAAGTTTGTTCTAGAAATAAAAATAATCTGAATTTCTATCAAACAGATTTTTCACAATAATTTTTAATTGATACACCAACAAACACCAAAAATATTCAATTTTTATTTTATTCTAATCAATAGGATTATATCTAATGATGTTCACACCATGTTAAGTAAAAAAAGCATGTTTAAAAATTTACAGATACCATTTTCACAAATTTTGAAGTGCTTTACAACATTTTCTTTACATAAGTACTTCTCCTGTTCCATATGATGAAGTTGTGGCCTATCGTTTGTTCTTTTCTGTCTAGAAATGATTTGTTTGTTAAGTAAAGAAGTAACTTTATATGTTGATCTCATTGGACATAAATACACTGCTGCTTTGATTGGTTATAACAGGTCATGTGATCTAAAAACATAAGTCTTGTTTGAATACATCTTATTGTATGTCTCTCTATATATTGCTTTAATAGACAATTTATGCCAGAATTGAATTATTTAGTTAGGTGTACAATACGTGTCAGAAAATGTAGAAAGGTATAACGCTTGAAACTTGTATATTAAGTATAATATATTTGCTTGTTTGTCTGGGGTTGAAAGCCGTTTTTCAGTATTTCAGTTATGTAACGGCGAGCAGTTAACCTAACCGGTGTTTCTGAATTCTTAACCAGTACAAGCCTGTTCTCAGGAAGTAACTACCAACTTCTCCAAAAAATCAGAGGTCGCGTGGAGGACGAATGATTTCACACACAATGTCTTTTATCAAATCGTCACGGAAAACATACGCCCCGCCCAGGGATCGAACGCACGACCTCGCGATCTGTAGATATGCGCTCTCTCTACTGAGCTAAGCGGGAGGCAAGTAAAATAAATAAAAGATATAAATACTAGTATTAATAAGTAGTTTTATTAAGAAGTCGAAACAATAATACAATGTCATAACTACTTAATGATAAATACTAATTGATATATGTTATATATTTGATGTAATATTTAATGCCATTCACGCTGGAGGAAACATTAATGGACACAAATTAAACCAACTGTATATGCATATAAAAAGTTGTGTGATTTCGTAGGACTCTATTTTGCGGTGTCAAAAAACGGTAATTTTTACAAACAATGTGTACGATACTCTGAAGTATGAATGTTTTATAAAAGAAATGCAAGTCTGCCTATGACAAAACTGGTTTGAGAATTTTAATTTGGCACGTGACTCTAGTAGCTGTATTTTTGTATTTATTTTTCGCAAAAAAAGACAGTAAACGTCGACAAAAGATAGGAAACACAAAGGTAAGGCTCGTTTCTGAATGTTGAGCTGGCACAACAACTTGGAATGACAAATTTCATGGGAAAGTTGCAATAAAACAGCATATTTATACTGGACAATTCTACATAGCATAAACATGTCCCGTTTAAATGATTTAAGATAATCCTTCATTACAGCAATACTATCAATTAATGATATTATATCATTGCAATTTGTTAATATAATAAATACAATACATTTGCAAACACACAAAAATTTTATTACAATATATATTTAACAGTAGCTTTTTTGCAAAAATAAGTATCATTTTCATAGAGAATAATAGGTTAGTGCCGTAGATGAGAAAGTTTATCTGGCGAGGTGGAGGAGGTTATCGGGTGAGCCGAAGGCGAACCTGATAACGTCCGGAGCCGAGCCAGATAAACTTTCTCCATCTTAGGCACTAACCTGTTATTCTATTTATCTTGTCATTACTTCATTTTCCGATATTTGGCAATTTATTTTACAAAAATAAGTGTGCGACAACCGCTTTAATGACGTCATATTCGTAATGACGTCACTTATATAATGACGTGATTACCGGCAAAATCGCAATAACTTCTTCGTTTTTGAATAAAAACTCATTATTTGACCACTCATTTTCTTAGTTCGGACACTTCCAACACAATGATGATGGTTTCGTTGCAAAATTTCTTATGACAACAATATCGATCATAAGGTCACATGATCAACTGACCGTATATCACTGGTCACATGATCGACTGACGGTATATCAAGAAAGATATACGGCACCCTGATATCGGGTCGAAAATACTGCAAGTGACAGGATAAAAATTACAATGTACCTCTCCGTGAACAAGAGCTGTCGGAGGAGAGCAACGCTCAACTATTCAAAAGACTTGTCATAAAAACCTAAATGAATAAATACAATGGGGTGTGTGTGTTTTGGGCGGGGGGGGGGGGGGGGGGGGGGGGTGAACAACAATATTTCTTAAACGTAAGAACGGACACCTCATGTGATCCTAAGTGATACTAAAACTTAAATAATAAAAATATGCCGCCTTGGCATGATTATACAAGAAAAACTTTATGGAACCGGTTCATTGCATTTCAGGTCATCACAGCGAACAAAAATGTGAAGTTTAAATTCATTTTCACATGTGGCTTCTCAGATACCGCTTTTCATACAAAAATTGCTAAGTCGAAAAAGCGACATAATTTGTGAAAAAGCAATTGAGAGTTATAAAATCTGTACAGTGCATGTACGGTTAACACTGATCACGTGTGTGAAGTTTCGAGCCATTTTCACAAGTGATAATTGAGATATAAGCTTAAGGAGGTAGGTTACCTTTATATTTGTATGTGCGCATGTCCAACCGGAAGCTAATGTGACGATTTACGACGACGTTTACGACAAACTAAATGTGTTTGTATATTCATTCTTCTGAAAACAAATCATGAATTTGTCTTCGATCTGATGCTTTATGGTTTAATAATGCAGAAATAATGAATAAATTGCCGCAGAAACGCTTCAAAACAATGTTGCCTTAAAATGACGTCATTGACGTCATGACGTTACGTGTCAGTTACCGCGCAAAATTAATAGCTTTTATCTTGAAAGTACATAATTCTGTACATTTTCTTTATTTTTACTATTTTCAAATAACCATTATTTGCTGAAATATTTTTATGAGTCTTTTGATCTGAATAATAATCAATATTTTGCTTCTTTTATGTAGTTATATTGAAATGTTATGCGGAATGTAAGAAAATGGATGATGGCAACCAATGTTATTTGGAATATAGTTGGGTGAAGAGTTACTTGTTACGGCCATTTTCAAATAAAAAAGCTTGCAGTTTGATTTGTAATACCTATTTTTCAGGTTCCATTGATAATTTGTTACTTACATACTAAAACTAAGATCTAAAATTGTTCAGATTTCAGTAGAAAATTGTGGTTTCTTGAATTGAATTGATGTTACCATGGAAACGAAGCCCGTGACCTATGTATCTAAATGTAAAATTAAAAAGCGTTGACACTGGTCTATTTAAGAAACACAGCTTCGGCTTTTTATTTTCATTTCAACAATATCCATGAGAATAATAGCAGCACGCTGAACGATTTTTTCATGAAAAATGGCAGACGAGGGGTACTGCTGTACGTATTCTAAGCTGTGAAATTTGTTTGAATAAATGCAAATAACACGAAAATGTAACCTACGTTAGAAATAATATGTTTTAAAGCTACATCAACTAGAAAGATAATCTTATTCAATATTTTTTTTAAAGAAATTACGACAAACAGCAAGATATAAGCTATTTTAAACATCTCTGTTGCCATGGTTACTTTAAAATTTAAGAAAAATAGGGTACCATGTAAAGTGCTTGGTATTTTGCTAATAATATTACCAAATATTTCATGTTGGTCATTAACAGAATGGCACTGAAGCCGTCGAAAACCCCTATTTTTTATACATAGTTGTTTAAAAATGAGAGAAAATGCGTTACCATGGAAACACGAGCCCCGCGACATATACATTTTAAGCTTATATTAGAAAGATAACGTGCATACCAGTAAAATTATCAATTATGCAGATTTCTACGGATATCAATGAAACTAAATTGCGCTGAAAAGTGTTAAATATCCGTATTTTCCTTCTTCTTTCAATATGAAATACCTTTGGAGGGTCATGTTCTTCAAACCTGGATAAAAACTGAACTTGAAGGGACAGAGACAAACGAAATTGAGATTGTAGCAGTTAAAACTTCATATTACACGAAATACAAAATCATGCTGCGGTTCAACTAATTTGAATTTACCCTTGTAACAAGGTATCCTACCTCCTTAAATACTTAGTCTAGTAAACACTGCCAAGTTGAAAAAGTGACATAATTTTTTTGTTTGAAAAAGCTGAAAAGTTATAGATCCAAAGCACTGCAAGTCAGAGCATCACAGTGAGTAAGTGTATGAGGTTTCAATCTATTTCCACTAGACTAAGTGGTTATTGAAATTCCAACTTTAATCAGTCAGGATGAAAAGTTTTGTTTGTTTGTTTTGGGTTTAATGCCGTTTTTCAACAGTATTTCAGTCATGTAACGGCGGGCAGTTAACCTAACCAGTGTTCCTGGATTCTGTACCAGTACAAACCTGTTCTCCGCAAGTAACTGCCAACTTCCCCACATGAATGATCAGAGGTGGAGGACGAATGATTTCAGATACAATGTCTTTTGTGAAATCATCAAGGAGAACCTACGGGATGAAAAGGATGAGTGCAACAGTTTCGCCAGTTCTTCGAGTAGTCGAGGTAAAAGCAATCATATGCTAAGATGTCATTTATACAAAAAGCACCTATATTGGTAATGAAACTACGTTATAACTGACATTTGTTGCAGGGCCTCATCATGATCCAAAGGCACATAACTCGGCAATACCCAAATTGATCCTAAAATAAATCATGTACAACTGAATGTTATTGTGACAAATGTATGTAAAGTTTCATTGGAATCCCTTTCAAAGTTTGGCAGTAGTTCGCGTCGCTTATTTGTTTTGTAACGAACGTTACTTGTAACGAACAAACTTCTCCGTAGTATGAATAAATTTATGTACATATGCATGTATATGCATACGAGATTTTGGACAGTGTACAGATGTGTTCCATGTGTCTACATAAACCTATTCCGAATGTTCATGAAAAACAGGCAAATGGGGGAAAATTGAGACACATCTCTCTGAAAAAAATATGTTCGTGTATTCATAGATTGAAATGTTAATGCCTAAATGATACTAGTTCATAAGGGTTTTGTCTTGAATATTATGCTTTTCATTTAAAATATTTTCATAATTAACGCAGCTGTGGGCGCCAGACGCCAAATGCAACTTGCCACCAGCGTCGCCAATGTCGACAAACAAGTGCATATTATTGATCAGTGAGCGACTTTCTTCGGTTCATGCGAACTGCTCATGCCATGATATATGGTATGTTATACAAATCATAAATTAAAATAATGTTGCGATGTTAAAGTAGTTCCCATTTCGGCATTTATTCATCACTGTGTTAAAACTCCGGCCTAGATGATTGAAGTACCTCCGACATTATTTTAAAGAGCGTTTGAAATGCAAACACCTTTGCAGAGACTATATGAAGGAAAAAACAAAACATATCCGATTCTTTTCCATTAGTTTTTGTTGCCAGGCTCTTAAAACAATATCAAAATTTAGAAAAATCTTAAATTCATCTTAACCCCAATATTAGGTTAGGAGTTAGGTTATGTTACGTGTAGATATTAAGTGAATGTAAAATTGTTAAAGAAAATTTGCTAACTGTGATCTGAAAGTGGGGTCAAAATGATTCTAAGCTTGATTCAGATAATACAGAAAACCTAAAGAAAAATTAAATTTATTAGATAATATAATAAGTGGATTATTTGAAACGTCGTAGTACAATTACAGTCAATGAACATTTCTTATCTATCTATAATAGAAAGTAAAAGCGCTGTAATGCAAAAGAATTGGATACGTTTGGGTTTTGCCTCCCAGCAATCACCTAGACGTTTTCATTGCAGACGCTCTTTGATATAATACTTGAGATACTTCAGTTTTGCCGACGAAAATACGTAGTCACACGGGAATTGTCGAGTGTCATTAATATGGGTCCAATATATGAATGTTTCAACTTTAGCCTGCTTGCGGCAATTGATTCTGCCTTTGCGACCAGTGCAGACCAAGATCAGCCTGCACATCCGTGCAGTCTGATCATGATCTGCACTGTTCGCTATTCAGTCAGTTTCATTTTTGTAAACACCCCTTCAAAATAATAAATGGTATTGCCCAAACTGAACAATGGACCAGTTCATTTTAGAAATTTAGCAGGCTAAGGGTTAAAGAAAATAATTTCGAAATGCGAATTTTCTCGTGCTTAGGATTTTGTATATCATACATTCTTTCATGTCATGAGCATTTCGAGTATCTTAAGACAATCATCCATTGACCTAATGTAAACTTGTTTTTCGTCATTGTTATCATCACAGCAATATGACACCACTGTTGGCAAGATTCATTGAACGTTACACACCAAGGACGGATAAACTTGTTTCATTGTATGACAAAAGTTCGAGACTAATTCTTAATGATTTATCGCCATTAAATTGGTATTTTATAGGAACTATAGCTAAACACGAAAACATATGAATGCAAGAGCACATTTTTTCGAAGGGATGTGCATGTATTTAATTTTTGCTATTTGCTTGTGTTTTTTTTTAATGAACATCCGGAACAAATACAGGCAGACTATGTCGAGTACATCTGCACAAAGTTCGAAATGCTGTATACTTGTACATGCATATGCTTTATAACTGTCCAAATATGCAAAGAAATGAAAGTGCTAAGGTGTTTACACAGCGAAATGTGGCATTCTTGGTCAATCAAAGCCGCATAACTTTGAACCCACTATTACTATCTTGTCCATACTAATCTTACAGATATGTATATTATGTGTAAACTGAAATAGGATCGGTTATAGAAGGTAAACATGGTTTAATATAGCGTCTTTGTTGGTAAACAAGGGGCCATAACTCTTGTTTTAATGGTACGGTTGGACCAATAATTTAACTTAAATGATAATTTATAGTAATATATATATATATATATATATATTGTATGTAAATTTGATGAAGATTGCTTTCGAATTTTGAATGCTGGAGAATTAACGACCAGATTGTGATCTACATGTAAGAACGAATGATGTCGACGGACATTCAACGATCCTAAAAGCTTACCATGAGAACTTCGTGCTCAGGTGAGCTAACAGCAGAACATTTACAATCTCTAGTTTTTCCTACACTGTCTGTAAAATTATATTACTATATCTGATTCTATCACTGTATCAAATTCTCTGTTAGGTAAGTCTACTTTTCGAGCGTCTGTTTCTTTTTTCTTTTTCTTCCAATTTTTCTTCTTTTTCTGTTCATCTTGACTGTTAGCGCTGTCACCTGTTCACCCGCGATTGTTTGTTGGACAGCCGTCGCTATGTTCTTTCTTTGCCCACCTATTACGCTGTCACCTGTTCACCCGCGATTGTTTGTTGGACAGCCGTCGCTATGTTCTTTCTTTGCCCACCTATTACGCTGTCACCTGTTCACCCGCGATTGTTTGTTGGACAGCCGTCGCTATGTTCTTTCTTTGCCCACCTATTACGCTGTCACCTGTTCACCCGCGATTGTTTGTTGGACTGCCGTCGCTTTGTACCTTGCTCGACATTCTACAAACATATTTATGTTCTTTACTGAGTGGAATTTCAACACATGTATGCAGAAAAGGGAGCTTATTCAAATAAAGTAATCCTATCCGACATAGTTTTACACAAACTATATTTCATTCCAGTACCGACTGTTTTACACCATTATACTGTTTTTCCCCAACACAAACTGTGTTACAAAATTGTTTTAAATAGTTAAACTGTATTTCTTTTCAATCAAAATTGTATTACACAATTGCTTTATGCAATGCACGTGCATGTTATTCCTGTTCCCAGTTGTATTAAGTCATTGTTTTATATCTTTAAACTGCAATTTTCTATTCCAAATATTTCTATTTTCACAAATAAATTACAGTTTTTACAACAAGTTGCAACAAGTTACTAAGGCTATTATGTTTCTTAAACGTTCAAAATAAAACTGAAAGTAAATATTTAAGGTTTTTGTGCTCTGGTAATAGAGAAAAAACGACAAAGGTTCTGTAGTTCGAGTCTCCGACAGCCAAAACTGTGTATGGTAGAATGTGATTTCTCCACGTAGTTGTATATGTTTTGCATATCATCCTCTACGCAAGACTGTATTTAGACTTGTAAATTCTAGTAACCTTCTGCATTAACTGAAAAGAGCCGTACATAAACTCGACTATTTCGCAACTTCTACGATAAGCAAGCCATTATCTGACAAGATTAATTTTCTTAGTTCATTACATTTGCAACGATAACAACTTGTGTGCAAAACGTTAAGTTAAACCATTTTTTATGATATCAAATAAGGGCCATAACGGGAAAAAATTTCAACCAAGAGTTCATTAACTTGGTAATTTAAGTATACGTTATATGAGAAGGATGCCTTATGTGAATGTTAATCCAGTATTATATGTAACTGGAACTGAGAAACAGCTCGACAGTTTGTTGCACGCAAAAATTTTACATAATTATTTTAATCGAAAAAGGGTCATTTGCCGTAAATTCTACCAACTGTTATCTAATATCATGGTTATTTCAGCAAATCTAATGACTGGCAAACATTGTGTGAAATTTCAGTCCAATACATGTAGCCGGAGATACAGGCAGGTAGAAATAAACCAACGTTTCTGAGTAGAAAAAGGGACACAGTTTGAATAAATTTAAACCAAGATTTATATAACTTTGCTTCTTCATTTGGCTCGATGCATGGTAAACATAGTGTGAGCTTTTAATCTGATACATGTAGTTGTTACAGCTTGTTGCACGCAAACTAACTTTAACAAAAAAACTTTTTATCAAAGAAGAGTCACAATTTGAATCAAATTAACCAAACAGTTATTTAAATTATTTATTCTAGAAGGTCAGACTCTGATGACTAGAAAGTCTTATGTGAAGTTTCAATCTAATCCGAGAGGTGACCTTGCACTCAAATCTGTACCCAAGATGTGACACTGAATTTGATGGCAACGCCGAGGTCTGGGTGAGTAGAATAGCTCTAATTATACTCTTCGAATAGTCGGGGCAACAAACTATTTCATCTAATTCACTTTAAAAAAACTAATTTTTCAGAAACTAATTTTGTTTACTTTAAAATATCCAATTTTCGTAAACTTTTAAACTACTTTTAATTAAAAGAAGTTAGGTTATTCACTAAGTGTGCACTGTGCAATGCTGGTATACCTGAAATTTCACAAACTTTGTTAGAACTATCCGATTGCTTAAATGCGTTATACAAAAATAGCATAATACTTGAATGTCTTCCTCCACCATGTAAAGCTGAATTCTACTTCCGGAACATCTGTCTTTCAACGAATGACTTCTGCTTTTGGCTACTGCAGCTACCCTATGATGGCAGATATAATATCATTCACGCCAGTAATAATGGTCGATGGGTCGGGTGAATAAAAGGAATTTGAAAAATCAAAAAAATACTCTGAAGTTATTGAACTTACTGTATGTTGTGTAATACATTTAACTTGTATTGATGTTGACAGCTTTTCTTGTCACTTGCTTCATTTCATTACATCATGACGGGGAAATCTGGAGACCAGGCGTCAGAAACGCTGGTAACATTTTCCGAATGTTCTTGCCTGCGTAATTGAACAAAATACATAATAAATATCATAATTATCACGTGATCACTTTAAATGTTAAACTCATATGTTGTTTGATATAGTTTCAACTACATTTCCATTGTGTAACGGAAGTCAGTTAAATATACCAAAAGGCTCCATACCAGTACCTAAAAGTTCTCCGCTACTAACTGACAACTTCCCTATAAAAGTAAATCGTTGAGGGTGAGGCCAAGCTAGGTTCAGCAAAATGATACTTTAACGTATAAATAAGATGAAATTGTAATTTGAATTTGAATTAAAGCAGAAGTGCGTGAAACTTTATTTGATCAGAAACGATTAAAACAATTAAACCTGCTCCCTCGTAACAGTCTGAAAATAAGCTAACTTGGCTAAAAGCCAGGAGACAGTCATCAAATTAAGAACTTGTTTTACAACGTTTGTCGCAATGAAAATTAGTGGAGTAATAACGTTACCTTGATCGGCATTGTCTCGTGTCTGCGGAGAACAAACTTCTTGGCGTTGTCTCAATATCGATGTCTGCATCCTGTATCTTATTCATCTAACTTAAGCCTCGCTTTCATTTCTGGTAACTGAATATTGTAAAAAATTTGCATAGTTTCAGTAATTACTGGAAGTACAGTTGTTGTTCCAAATCAAATGTTTACAAATATACATGTTTAATGATTTTGTGGCAAAAACGGCAAAACACGTCAAAAACCAGAGTCTGTTTTTTCATGTCAATATGACACCAAATAGTTATTTTTAAATGTAAATGCATTGATGCCATTTAACAAATTAATCGTATCACCTCATTGTACAAAGCATTCATGTGTTGTATTTGAAACACTTCATGCGCTCACAGAACTACCAAATCAACTGGTCTAACACTGGTTCGAATCCCACCAGCAGATAGAAATAAACATTCTTTTACTTACACTACAATACTTGTCGACAGCCATTAAGAAAAAGAAAATATTTTGAAAAGTTCCTTTATATCTTACTATGCCATAGTAATTTACTTTTAAAAATTAATTGAATGATAAAATACCTTCTATGAAATGTTCCTAACGTGTGACAAAATGAGCTGTTGTAGACATGAGCTGGTTTCATCGCTTTCATTCGTCAAAGCCAAGTCTCAGTTTATATTCTGTAAGTGATTATTCAAAGCATAAACTGTATATTTTGACATACGTCATGAATCAATAAACAGAAGGCATTCCGATACGGTTTGAATATAGCTATAAACTTTAACTGTTCCCTTATTTAGACTGAATGCCAAAATAAGAAACTGTCATTTAGGGCAGAAGAAAAGTTCTGCTTTTAAAAGTTTCCATATAATTTCATTTGTCTGAATTGGATATAAGAATTAACTGAAAGATAAAATCACCTTCATTCAGAAATGCTTCAGGTCACTCTCTGGAAAATCCACCATTTTCAGGGATTTTGGAAGACGTCTGCCGAGCCGAACAAGCACCAGCCTTCTGCGTTTCCTTCAATGAAGCCAAACCTCAGTTCCACATTCTGAAACTATTTTTTCGAAAAAAAATAAAACTTGTCCTATATCAAACAATTTAAGTTACCATGGAAATGCAGCTCAAATTCCTAAAAATAGAAATACTTGGGCATATTTTCGTCACATGTCACAAAGGAGCCACACACTGTACTCCCAAAATGCCACTCAGATGCTTCTGAGTACAGTGGACAATGTATTTCCATCATGCGACTCAACTGTTTCTTTGTTTCTTATATAGTGATTAAGGTTAAAAAAACTGAAGTTTTCCCTAGACTGTAAGACTAAATTCGTTTGTCTAAGAGAAAAAAAGGGAAATAAAATTACTTTTATCTTGAAGAGATACGGGTCTCTTGAAATGGGCCATTTATGAAGGTGCTCACAAAGTGTAATACGGTCTAGTCACGCTTTCATGTTCTGTAACTAATTATACCAAAGAAATATTTGTTCTCCTGTTTATATTAGTTACTACATATTTCAGGAAACAATATATTTAATTTATAAAGAATTGTTTCCGAGTGTAAAATTTTCCTAAATGAACAACCTACCGTTTAGACTGACGGTAAACGTCCTGCAGACCATTTTCGCATTGGGGCAAATGTCCTACACCCATCTCCCACCGTCCAGTTTGAATGACATGTAACGCGTAAAAATCTTCCTTTGCAGCAGACGCTAACAGCCACTACCAAGTACACACCCACCTTAAGAAAAGTAAGGAACCACAACCAAACATTTTTGTGGTCTATTAACCACATTAACAGCAATATACAAGTCACTTTTATTGCGAAACTTTCTGAACTTGCTGAATGATGTTCTCGTGTATACAACCGGTACTTCACGTTGAATGACACATCTTTAAGACATTAGAATCTTTCATTGCACCGGAACTTTATGTCCATTATCATTAGAGCAAATAAAGTAAAGCAGAAAGAACAAGCACTCTTATAGTGTGAGCTAATAAGTAAAAGTACATGAATGTAATAGCAAAATACATGAACATATACCTCTTTTATTGTGAAATTTTCAGATCTTGCTGAATGGAGTTCTCGTGTATATCCGTGGCACTTAACTTTCAATGATAGATTTTTAACACATTAGAATCTTCCGTTGTGCCGGAGCTCTACGTCCGTCATCCTTTGCACAAATAAAGTAAAATAAAAAGAACAATCATTCTTATAGTATGAGCTAAAAATATATGGATATAACAGCAAATACACACACCACTTTTCAGTGAAATGTTCTTATCTTGCTGAACAGTTTTCTCGTGTATATCCCTGGCACTTCACTTTCAAGGACACATTTTTAAGGCGTTAGGATCTTTCACTTCACCGGAGCTGCCTTTGCACAAATAAAGTAAAAACAACAAGCATTCTTATGACCTGAGCTAATCAGTAAAACTATATGAATTCAACAGCAAAATATACATACCTCTATTTCGTGAAATTTTCCAATTTTGCTGAACAGTGGCACTTCACTTTCAAGGAAACCTCTGAAAGACGTTAGACTCTTTCTCTGCATCGGAACCCTACGTCCGTTATCTTTTTCACAAATAAGGTAAAGCTAATAGAGAAAGCTTTCTTATAGTCTGATCTTATCTGTAAAAGTACATGAATGTAATAGCAAAATATACGAACCTCTATTGAGTGAAATTTTCCTATCTTGATGAACGGTGTTCTCGTATATATCCCTGGCGTTCCAGTGTCAGTGATACATCGTTAAGACGTTAGAATCTTCCACTGCAACAAAACTCTGCGTCTTTTACCCTTTCTGTAAATAAAGTAAAACTAAAAAACAAGCATTTTTATAGCCCGAGATAACCAGTAAAAATTCATGAATGTAATAATAAAATATACGAACTTCTATTCTGTGAAGGTTTCTCATCTTGCTGAACGGTGTTCACGTGTATATACTGTATATACTGGCACTTCACTTTGAAAGACGTTAGAATCTTGCACAGCACCGGAACTTTACGTCCGTTAGCCTTTACGCAAATAAAGTAAATTAAGAAAACAAGTACTCTTATGGTATGAGCTAATCAGTTAAAATATATGAATGTTATGGCAAGCTATACATACCTTTCTTTTATGAAATTTTCTAATCTTGTGGAACGGTATTTTCGTGTCCATCCCAGGCATTCGCTTTAAATGATATTTCCAATGACATCTGTAAGACGTTAGAATCTTTCACAGCACCAGAGTTCTAGGTTTGTTTCTCGCTGCGCTAATAATGTAAGGTAAGAAAAAACGCATGCTCATGGTCTGGGTTAATCAGTTAAAGTATATGAATGTTACAGCTAAATAATAAATATACTCACCCCTTTCCTGTGAAATTGTCTGATCTTGACGAAAGATGTTCTCGTGTATTTCCTCTAGGGCTTACTTTAAATATTTCAAACGCTGATCTTCCAGCGTGTCAGACGCCAACATCCGGAATCCTTTGCAGACCTAAAGACAAAAGTAGAGAAACAAGACAAACAATATGAAGTTTCGAAGATGGAAAATGCTAAGAGTTAAAGTAAACTAGTACACTTTTAACTGTCGTCTTCTGTTCTCTGAGTTCACAATGTCGCCTGCTGTTATTTTTTCTTCCCCGTCTGTGGTCGAATAAAATTAAATTGAGTTACAACGTCAAGATATGAATCTGCATAATATATAGCAACAAAAGATGCAAAATGATAATTATTAGTATTAGTTAGACATTCATCACTATTTCATCCATAAACAGCCGCAAAATAATCAACTAAGCCCACCAAATTACCATTTATACTATCCAACAAAAAGGATACGTAACCCACTAAATATCTAAAGACAACAACCACCAACATAAACACTCAAGATTATCACACACTATCACAACATCATTCGAAATTTATAGAAAACAATACCCAAACAGTGAATGAAACACCAGCCCAAACAGTCAATGAAACACAACCCATGTCAGCGAATAAAACAAGAGCTCAAAAAGTGAATGAACCACAACCCCAGCAAACGAGTGAAGTACTATCAAAAGACATCCAAATAAACATCATCGAACACCGATACAGAACGCTTGTATACAGTCTGTAACAAATACAGAAATGACACGTATAAACCATGAAACTTCACGTTTTTCTTCCTACTGTGAAAAATAGACACAGTAGGATGAATTTTTATCTTTAGTTCAATTTTCTGTCTTTCGTTTGTATTGAACAGCTGTTACGATGAGCCGTGATTTTCATCTGTTTTAAAAGCTATAGTCTTCATCTGTAATTTCGGGCTATGGTGTTCATCTGAAATTCAAAGCAAGAAGTCAATATAAATACTTGATGTTAATCATTTTATATTTGTCGTTTTCCACTAGTGCCCCCACTTATCGAATATTTTGTTGGCAATATCCTGACAAACGTACTAAGTTGCATTTTAACATCGGGTGGTCATCAATCACTCGAGCATTGTCCCATGTCAACTCAGCCAACTCTGTAAAAAATAGAAGACAAAGGAAACACAACAATGTTAATCAAAGAAAATCTGATATATACACACCGTTTTGTGTTCAGGTTCTGTATTAACTTTTCCTCTGTTACCTTCATCTGTAAACAAGAGCACCGCCTTACGGGTGCTGACGCTCATCTGATTTTTTTTATAATAGAAATATTGTCCTACCCATGATTTTCTAAGTCTAAAAAGGGCCATCATTCTTGCATCAAAAGCTGTCAGTGGACAGCGCGCTCGACTATTCTCAGTGCTTGATAGTATAATATAAGCAATGAGTAAATTTTAACATTACAATAAGCATATTCTAAGTCGAAAAGGGGCCATAATTCAGTCAAAATGCTTGATAGAGTTGCCTCCTCCTTTTTACAGACTGGGGTCATGATGGTAAACAAGTATGCAAAATATGAAAGCAATATCTCAATTTGCTTTGCAAATATTTGGGATGGTACGCAAACTTTAACATTTATTCTAAGTCGAAAAGGGGCCATAATTCAGTCAAAATGCTTGATAGAGTTGCCTCCTCCTTTTTACAGACAGGGGTCATGATGGGAAAAAAGTATGCAAACTATGAAAGCAATATCTAAATAGACTTTGCAAATATTTGGGGTGGTACGCAAACTTTAACATTTATTCGAAGTCGAAAAGGGGCCATAATTCAGTCAAAATGCTTGATAGAGTTGCCTCCTCCTTTTTACAGACTGGGGTCATGATGGTAAACTAGTATGCAAAATATGAAAGCAATATCTCAATCGACTTTGAAAATATTTGGGGTGGTACGCAAACTTTAACATTTATTCTTAGTCGATAAGGGGCCACCATTACAGACTGGGGTCATGATGGTAAACAAGTATGCAAAATATGAAAGCAATATCTCAATGGACTTTGAAAATATTTGTGGTGGTACGCTCACGCCGACGCCGGGGCGAGTAGGATAGCTCCCCTATTCTTCGAATAGTCGAGCTAAAAAGCAGGCTAGAGTTATGTTTCTTGATGTACAGCGTCCGTTTATGATGGTAAAAAACTGTTGCAAGTTTCAAAGCAATAGCTTTGATAGTTTATGAGAAAAGCTGACTTAAACATAATACTCAACCAAGAAAACTGATTTTCTGAGTCCAAAAGGGACAATAATTATTGCAAAAAGCAGGATGGAGTTATGTTTTTTGAAGTACAGGGTCAGCTTATGATGGTGAACAAGTGTTGCAAGTTTCAAAGCAATAGCTTTGATAGTTTAAGAGAAAAAGTCGACCTAAACATAAAACTTAACCAAGAAATCTGATATTTTCTAAGTCGAAAAGGGGCCATAAATCTTGCAAAAAGCAGGATGGAGTTATGTTTCTTGTTGTACAGGGTAAGCTTATGATGGTGAACAAGTGTTGCAAGTTTTAAAGCAATAGCTTTGATAGTTTAGGAGAAAAGCTGACCTTAACATAAAAGTTAACCAAGAAAACTGATTTTCCAAGTTCAAAAGGGGCAATAATTCTTGCAAAAAGCAGGATGGAGTTATGTTTCTTGCTGTACAGAAAAGCTGACCTAAACATAAAACTTAACCAGGCGACGCCGACGCCGACGCCGACACTGACGCCGACGCCGATCAAATGATAACAATAACTCACCATTTTTTTCAAAAAATCAGATGAGCTAAAAAACTAACTCCGAGTGTGATCATCTGTTACCCTAATCTGTTACCATGTGTACAATTGTCTGTTACTGTCATGGATGACTAACTGTTACCCTTCGTCTTTTACCTTCATGCGTGATTGACTGTCAGCTTCATTTGTTGCCTTTACTCGTCAACATTTGTTACCTACACCTGTAATTATCTGTTACACTCATGGCTAATTATGTTACTTTAATCTTTGATCCTCTGATATTTTGTTGTTTGCAAATGCGATCGTCTGCTACATACGCCTGTGGTCTGTTCGGTAATCTGATATCTTCTGCTGCCGTTATCTATATTGACAGTAGGTTTTTTTTTTTTTCGTGCGAATCACTGCACGTTCACAACTTTACAAGCGCATACAATTAACCTTTTATACACCGAAATTGTACACCAGAGAGCGTATCCTTAAAGATTTAGAAAATATCATTAGAGTGTAAAAATATATATGTACTGTAGTGTAAATATATAATATTATGTACTGTGTTGGAGAAAATATCCTCCAAATTGTAGCCCAATGGTTTTATTCACTCTCACTCAATGCTTAGATACTTATCATTTTCGTATGCATGCAAATATATTGTATTATAAAAGAAGATGAGCTGTTTATGCTTAATTCGAATAAAATGTATGTTCTGTTCTGTTCTGTTCTGTTCTGTATTTCTTACTGGCGATCCTCATTTCTGATGCTAAGATAATATGGAAAAGAAACATTATTACCAACACTCAACTTATTGGCAATAAAACGTTTAAAGATCAATTACATTAATTTCATGTTAAAAAAAAACAACGCAGTTGTCAAAGTACGAAATAAGCATAATCACATGGTTCGAAAAGCTCCGATTTTAATATCATACGCTTGATTCCATGTCAACTTGGTTCCATGTCAACTCAGTCGACTACGTAAAATAAAGTATAAGATACCATTATCAAAGGAAACAGTACTAGTCAAAGAAAATGTAGAATTCTAACATGACTCGATTTGATTTCCAGTTAAACAAAGAAGAAAATCAAGCTCTGTATATTCTGCGATAAACAACGGTTGACGCGCGGACTGGTAAGAGAGCATCATGACGTCAATTATGACGTCAAATTGCCGCATAACGTCCGATACATTACTCCTCACGTAAATGAAGTCCAGTATAATATTTATTAAAATATATCAATGAGCATGTCAGAATAAAAACAATCAAAGCCTTCTTGTGATTTATCATCTAAACATTTCATCTGTAAATAACTATAACATCCAGTGTGATATTATCTGTTACTGTTAACAATGGCAGGTGCAACTGTCTGTTACCGCCATTGAGTATCAACTATTACCCTTCGTCTATTACCTTCAGAGATGAACAACTCTTAACTCTCGTTGTTACATGTATGGATGATCAACTGTTACCCTACGTATGTTGCCTTCATTTGTCAACATCTGTTACCTACACCTGTAATGTTACCTTACTCTGTGGTCCTCTAATATTTTCTGTTGCATGTAACTACGATCATCTGCATGTGATGATCTGCTTAATAATGTGACATCTTCTGCTGCCGTCGTCTGTGTTTTACTGGAGATCCTCATTTCTGACACTAAATGACAATATGGAAAAGAAACAATATTACCAATGCTCTACTGGGCAATAAAACCTTAAGTTTAAGGATCCTTAAAAAAAACAAAGTTGTCAAAGTAGGAAATATGCATAATCACATGGTTCGCTTGTTTTCATGTCAGCTTGGTTCTATGTCAACTCGGCTGACTATATACAAAAAAGTGTAAGATACTTTTAACAAAGGAAACAAACACTACTAGTCAAAGAAAATGTAGAAATATGCACGCCTTTTTCTATTAAGGATCTGTCACTTTCATATGTAAACAACTGTAACTTCCAGATTGAATAGCTATTACCCTCACTTGTTACCATGTACAATCCTCTGTTACCGTCATGGAAGATCAACTGTTCCCGTATGTCTGTTATCTTCATAAATGAACAACTGTCAACTCTAGTCTGTTACATTCATGGATGATCAACTGTCACCCTTCGTATATTGCCCTCATTGGGGATCATCGGTTACCTACACCTGTAATCATCTGTTACATTTATAGCTTACCATATGTTACCTTAATCTGTGATCCTCTAATATTTTCTGTTGCAATTATTTACGATCGTCAGCTACATATGCATGTGATCGTCTGCAAAATTATTTGAGATCTTCTGTTGCCGTCCTCTGTGTTTCTTACTGGAGATCCTCATTTCTGATGCTAAAAGACAATATGGAAAAGAAACAATATTACCAATGCCCTACTTGGCAATGGAACGTTTAAAGATAAACACTGTGTATAAACACTGTGTTCAATTTCATGTTAAGAAGAGACAAAGCAGTTTTCAAAAAAGTTCGAAAAAAGCTCCATATTTAATATCGTACGCTTGGTTCCATGTCAACTCGGCTGACTAAGCAAAACAAAGTATAAGATACCATTAACAAAGGAAAAACAACAGTACTAGTCAAAGAAAATGTAGAAATATGCACACCTTTTTCTGTTAAGGATCTGTCACTTTCATCTGTAAACAACTGTAACTTCCAGATTTAATAGCTATTACCCTCACTTGTTACCATGTACAATCGTCTGTTACCGTCATGGATGATCAACTGTTACCGTTTGTCTGTTATCTTCATGTATGAACAACTGTTTACTCTCGTCTGTTACATTCATTGATGATCAACTGTTACCCTTCGTATGCTGCCCTCATTTGAGATCATCTGTTACCTACACCTGTAATAATCTGTTAAATTTATAGCTTACCATATTTTACCTTACTCTGTGATCCTCTAACATTTTCTGTTGCATGCGACTACGATCGTCTGCTACATACGCGTGTGATCGTCTGCACAATAATTTGATATCTTCTGCTGTCGTCTTCTGAGTTTCTTACTGTTGATCCTCATCTCTGTCACTAAAAACAATATTGAAGAAAAAAACTAAGTTTCCAAGCTATAAGCCTTCAAGTAATAGCTATATGTACTTGCACTCAAAGCTTGAACCAGGATTTTCAAAAGGGGGCATCATTTGACCAAAATGCACGTCAGAGTTATGGGACTTGATGCTATCACATAGCTTTATAACCTCGAAGACACATGTGAAGTTTTAAATCAATATCTGCATTAGTTTTGATATTAACTTGCATGTAAAACTTTAACCAGGACTTTCCAAGTCCAAAAGGGGGCATAACTTGGCCAAAATACATATCACAGTTATTGGACTTGACACAGGGAGGTTGGTAATTGACCTGGAAAATGAAACAAGAGCTGTCACAGGCGACAGCGCGCTCGACTTTTTTGACGCTGGATAGTGAAATTAGGCACATCTGAGGAAGCTGGACCTGTCATTGGAGTTTTAAATGACTTACATGTGCATGCAGATATTGCGAAACAGCTTAAGTCTGTGTCAAATGGATATAGTAATAACAGAGGTAATTTAAAAGTGTTTCAAAATATTAAATATGTATAAAAGGGACATAATTCATGGAAAACTTCTGCAAAAGTAATACACCATGTGTCATTTCATGTGACTAACAATGTGGAACAACTATTTTCAGTTTGAATCAAATCTATTAAGTAAAATCTTAGACAGAATAAAAGTGCATCACAACTTGAACCTGAAATTTTATTAATAAAAAGGGAGCTTAGCTGATAACGTACTTGTGCCAGCATAATGGACCTTGTGTTATATTATGTGGGTGAAAATGTAGAACAACCATTTTACATTTAAATATATCAATTTAGTTACAACAGAGAGATAGTGAAAAAGCATCAAAATTACACTGAAATTCTAAGTAAAAGGGGATATAATTCATGAACTATTTTCACAGAGTTACTGACCTTTTGCTATTATATGATAAGGAGGAGGATGTGAAAGAACTGATTTAAAAGTTAAACAAATTCATTAAGTAATAACAAAGATATAGTGAATTGCACCACAATTAATCTGAAATTCTAAGTAAAAAGGGGGCATAATTCATGAAATGTTTGTGTCACATGATGTGAGTGATGATGTGGTACAATTATTTTAAGTTTAAAACAAATCTGTTTGGTAATAACAAAGATAGAGCGGAAGTGCATCACTACTTAAACCTGAAATTTTAAGTAAAATAAAGGTGCCAGAGTGATGGCCCTTGTGTCAAATGATGTAGGTGATGATGCTGAACAATCATGTCAAGTCTGAATCAAATCCCTTTTGTAATAACAGAGATATAGGGACAATACATCAAAATTAACATTAAATTCTAAGTAAAAAGGGGCATAATTCATAAAAAATTGGTGCTAGAGTTATTGACCTTGTGTCATGTGCTGTGGGTGATGATGTCAAATAACTATTTTTAGTCTGAATCAAATCCATTCAGTACTAACTGAGATAGAGTGAAAGTGCACAAAAACTTAAGCCTGAAATTCTAAGTTAACATGGGAGATAATTCATGAAATATTGGTGCGAGAGTTATGACCCTTGTGCCATATGATGTGGGTGATGATGAGGAATTACAATTTTAAGTTTGAAGCAAATTCATCAAGTAATAACAGAGATAAAGAGAAAGTGCATCAAAACTTTAACCAAGGTGCGGACGCGGAAGGACGCCGACGCCCGGTAGAGTAGGATAGCTCTCCATACTTCGAACGGTCGAGCTAAAAATAAGTTTCAAAGCTATATGCCTTTAAATTAAATCCATATGTACTTGAATGCTTGAAAACTTTAACCAAGGTATGACGCCGACGCCGAGGCCGACGCCATGGTGAGTAGAATAGCTAGACTATTCTTTGAATATTCGAGCTAAAAATAAGTTTAGACCAGTCTCAAATCTCAGAAATCTAATTAGTTGATTCTCAGCTTAATCTTGACATTGACCAATGACAAAGCGGCAATAGAACACTGGTCGCCAAATTTAGTTACAGTGCAACCTCGGATCCAGGTATTCCGCATTTGTAATTACTCACATTTATCTGTACTTTTTATTGAACTTGTCTTATTTTTATATAGCATGTATCTAATGTGTTAGGAAAGTGACATAATGAAAATCTTACGTATTCACGAGTCATAGCTCTCTTTCTCTGCAATTCTGCAATGAGTATTGTAGGACAAATGTATACATGTGTTTTTTAAAACAATGACTGCTACAGATATATGGCACCTAGTAATTTCCAGTGAAGAGAAATACGGCTACACTAATGTAACCAAAGACCAATCTTGATGGAATGACGAAAACCGAGTAAAGGCGACCACATTTAAATCCATATAAGTACTTTGTACTCAGGTAAGTCGACTGGGGTTGGGAAGGGGGAGGAGATTAATATGTGACAAATTCTTACTCTATCAAAAATAAGAATATATTACCTTAAAGACGTTCTTGTTAGTTTTTAAGTCTTGAAGAGAAGATAAACGTCGCAGTCCTGAGTACAAGGATCGAACATGAGTCGCAGCAATCCATTGTGGATCATCATCGTTTTCATCACCGTCATCATCATTTTCGTCATCATCATTTTCATCACAGTCATCATCTTTCCTGCCTATTATAATTACAGAAAATGAGAAAACGTTGTGAATGTTTTTAATAAATGTTGATGACCGATTCAGCTGTTGTTGCTCTCCTTGAAACAAGTTCTTAAGCGTTTCATCTACATAATATTATATTTGATCAAAATAAAATTCATATTTTAGTAAAATTTTATCAAAATATATGTTTTTATAAAGAATGCACAAATATCAAAATTATATCATTATTACTGGGTAACAATTCGTTCGGTATTTTTTTTAACTGTGAAATCATACGGACACTGGAAATTGTCATAGCATCTGTAAACGTGTAGCTATAAAGACTTAACAGGCAGCAGTCAGGTAAATAGGTCTAAAAAAGCACATTTTTGATTTTGTCAAATCACACAGACTAAATCTCAATGTTTCAGACAGATAATATTTTACCTTTAGTTGATCTATTGCCTTTCCACTGTTCTAGGACTAACATAGTAACAAAGATAACCATCGGAGAGCTGTGGCAAATCCGATACAACAACGATATTGTCTATCACTTTGTCCTGAAACTGAGAGTTTGGAAAAAAATGAGTATTCAACCTGCTTCTTTATTCCACTTACCAGGTTGTGTTCCCGTGTTCATGTGTTCTAAAGATTTACGAAGATAGTAGAAAATGTGCTAAAATGAACAATCAATAAGTACATAAACGGATATAGATGTAAATGGAAAGAAACAGATAATAAAAACAATAACTGAAACTAAAAGACAAATAAATTAATAAATAGACAAAAAAAGATAAGAACGCTGCAAACCTTTCTAAACATGCCCGTATTGGCCCGCTACCGCACATTATACATGAAGTGCAGATAAATCCCCGCGCCAAATAAACCAGCCTGTGAATGAACATAGCCCAAAGCTACATTGGCATGAATGGCACGTTGATTGATTCACAAAGGGTGAGCACAATTTCAATTTCGTGTGTGTACAGGCATTGAGACATTTACTTTCCCCCCAGGAAATGCTAAAACGTTCATGTGATGGTTCAATGAGTCGCAAAATTCTGGTATTTATTTTATGTTGCTGCTGTTTTTTGTTGTTGTTTTTTTTTTTTGCCTTTCAAGACACCTTTCCAATGTAAGTCAAGTAGCGACCTTTCGGTGTTCGTAATAGAGACGGACGAAATGTGTCTCTACGAGCATTTCTTTAGGCACGGGCGGATACCTGACCACTGACCTTCCATAAACCGGTCATATGGTTTTTTTAAACTAATTTGCCGAATCTTATATATATAATATATATATATGTGTGTGTGTGTGTGTGTGTGTGTGTGTTGGTCAAGCTTTGTGTTGCAATGTAACGGTAATAGACAAAAATATTGATTTGAACTGAACTGGGTTAAACGTTTCAAAGCTGCTAACCGGCTCTATTAGTCTGCCAACACGTAAAAGTCACATTTTTTTTAATTTAGCGTGGATGAAATGCTAGTAACTTCCAAATTTCAACGGTCCTAGCAGTGTTAGCAATACATTCTATGTTTATAAAGGATTTTTTTTTTTTGAATATCAAATTATCATGAAAACGCGACTCGATTTTTAAAAAAAAAAAAAAGACGCGGTAAGTCATTCAAATATACAGTTAAAGCGTATTGCGGGAGTTTTAAAAGGGTTAATAATTCATTTTATAAGAATTTCTGGTTTATGGTTTTAAGGAATTTCGGCTCAAAGTCCCTCATCTGTATAGAAAAGTCTACAAAGGATATCAAATCTAGAGCTATGTTTCAAGTTACTGAAGATGTAAAGAACAATATTCACGAAATTTACATAGTTTACCCGCATACAAACACATTACATGTCATTGTTGAGACGACAGCTTACATAATGTCAGTACCTCGGTCGCGAGCCAGGCATGAGATTGGCTTCGTCAGCGTCTTTATCGGGCTTCTGCGGCACTTTTGGCAAAAAGCAAAGCTAGTGAGAGATAATAATGACGTCAATTATTACGTCAAATAGTGACATGAAGACCACTTATATAAATAGTTGCTGATTTCTGCCAGTGTCGGTCTTTCGCTCTGGCGCGCGCTCCCGCCAGAGCGAAAGAACGACGTTCTCACATTTGTCGTAGGCGTGGGCGCCAGAACGATAGAACGACGTTTTCCTCTTTTGGCATTGTTTCGTTCCCTCGTTCTGGCGCCCCCGCCGAAACGATATAACAAAGAATGCAACGCGACAGAACGAAAGAATGACACTAATATACGGCGGCTCAAAACACGTCGCCTTGGCGTTCTGTCGTTCTGGTGTCCCCATCAGAACGACGGAACGAAACAACGCCAAATGTGAAAATATCGTTCCGGCGTTTTGGCGTTCTGGCGCGTTCCGGTAGAGCATACGTAGTGTTGTCAAGTTTCATATGTTATGTAGCAATAATTCACTCAAAAATGTGCTTCCGTGGTGTAGAAAGAAGTCCATAATAAATAGATCCTAATTTTTTCATTTTTTTTTTTGATGCACTTGTTTCTAAATCGGATACCAAATAGGCATTATTTCACTCTTGGAATGAATTTTACATAAAACAATACACTTTTCATGCTAATATTCACATGTTTTCGAGTGGTTTACTTGAAAACGAAAGTAGAGTGTTTATTCTGCGGACCGCTTTCTGAAAATGCGGCAATATGAGGGTACCTGACTTCAATTGACTTGCATTTCACTGCATACTATTCAACACCCATTTTTCTTTTCGTTTTCTTTTTTTTTTTAGTTTAATCATATTTTATTGTAATCATCACACAAGACATTATGGTAATGTACATCAAGACAATATTTCGTTTTCTTGAAGCAAATGTATGGACATCTTGTGGAAATTAGGTCTACGACGGAGTGAAAATCTATAAACTGTATCAAAATTGTTCTGAAGTAGCAGAATTTTTTATGAAAAAAAGAACAATTTCTTGTATTGGTATATAGCCCATAAATGGCAAATAAGATATTTTTCTCAAAGTGGCAGCAGACAGAGCGGAATTTCATAATTCTATTTCACGTATAACGACATTTGGGTACAAAACAGAAACTTATTTTTGGATTTTTGTTTACCAAAATTTCGCACATGGGATGACAATTTCTTTAATTGTGGTGCAGATCAAATCCCGTACTTGTATGATTTAGACAAGAAAACACGATGTATTTGTTAAATCCGTGGCATTTTAGATGCAGTAGTGCTTATTTTACCTTCTGTGCATTAAAACATTTGCTGAACTCATGTAAAACGCTCAAAAAATGCGAAGACTTGCACTTGAGGTGACATCTTTTTACAAAAAAAAAAAAAAAAAAAAAAAAAAAAAATACGGACATGGGGTGGTCTTAAAAAAACTCGAATTTCTCGACTTTAACTTATGACTTGTAAATGGAACTGCACAGGTTGTCTTTACTGAAGATTGTCGGAGAAATAAATGCAAAAATTGTCGAAAATTAAATAAAATTATAATCGATGCTAAATGACAGATTACGCTGTATAATGTAAACATTCAATATTTAAACATAAATTTACCCCCAGAATCCATACTTCTTTCATTTAGATTGTTGCTCTACCGGAACGCGTCAGAACGCCAGAACGATATTTTTACATTTGGTGTTGTTTCGTTCCGACAGAACGCCAAGACGACGTTTTTTGGAGCGCCGTTTATCAATGTCGTTCTTTCGTTCTGTCGCGTTGCATTCTCATTCTTCGTTATGTCGTTTTTGGCGGGGGCACCAGAACGAGGGAAGGAAGCAACGCCAAAAGAGGAAAACGTCGTTCTGTCGTTCTGGCGGGGGTGCCAGAACGAAAGAACGACACTGGCAGAAATCAGCTACCGTGTCAATACCACTCGGATGAATGTAATTTGGCATACATCTATGTTTTATCATCATGTTTTTAATGAGCATTTTAAAATGAAAACGAACAATGCTTTCTTGTGGTTTATTTACCACTGCTCAGGTTTCAGATGCGCATAAATTCCATCGCAACTTGGAAAACTAGCGAACGCCCTTTTGGTTCAATTCCTAGGAATAAGAACGCGGAACCATAGTAAATCAGCTAACATTTGAATCATGACCAGTGGTAAATCAGACGATAAATAACGCGAAGGTACTGATTATTTTATAAATAAACCATAAATGTTGCTACCGTATGCCATATAAGGTGCGGCAGTTTGCCAGTCATAGAGCATATCAATGCAAATGGCATAATACTGCGCAGTTATCAAAGAATAATTGTACATCAAAAACATACAAAACGCACAAGGCACATTGATGCTCCAATAGATTTATGGAACGCCAATCACGACTGTCGATGGTAAATTGTCCTTTGGCAGTGGTACCTTATCATTTGGCAGTAATAACTTGTCATAAGCCAGTCCTAAGTTTACATGAAATTGTGGTTCCCTTTTCATTCTGATATGCTCTATGACATTATGCAGTTGTTATTGCTATTCAGCAGTGGTCATTTGTCATTCGGCAGAGATTACATGTCATTCGGCAGTGTTAACTGTCATTCGGCAGTAGTCGGCAGTGTTGACGTGTTAACTTGCCATTCGGCAGTGTTAACTTGTCATTCGGTAGTATTCGGCAGTGTTAACTTGTCATTCGGCAGTTTAAATTTGTCTTTCGACAGTGTTACATTGCCCATTCGGAGGTGTTAACTTATCATTCGGCAGTGATTATTTGTTATTCGGCAGGAGTCTCATGTCATTCGGCAGTGTTACTAATAAACTTAATAATGTGGCATGTGAGTCCAATAAGTCCAGGAGTGTTCAAAGATAATCCGTCATAAAATTATTTTGGGGCCTATATTGCAAAGTAATTATTTAGTTAGCTGTACTGAAAAATAAACAGTGTCGATTGTATTTAAGGACGCTCGCTACAGTTTCGTTTTTTTTTTCTCAATAATAGATTTTGATGAAATGTTTTGTATTAAAAGATCATGTTATGATGTATTGAAAAATGAAATAAAAATACTAGGTCACCAGCTTTGTTTCAATTTAATTTGCCTCTAGATATGGTGCTATTTTAAACACTTTTCAAAATTTCTGTAATCCTAAAATATATTTCAGTAAAGTACAATAATCAGCATAAATTTGATCATCTAAGCATTTTTATTACGGAAAACAATACATCTATTTGAAACATGATCAGAGAAATCAAAAGAACATGATTTTGTAAAGAAAGGAATACTTGTTCTGCAGACCCAAGGGTTATTTTTGTATATTTTTGTCAGTTTCAAGTTGGTACTTCTGCTATTTTATCTAGTTTCACATAATAAAATTTAATCAAACTCTGCACATACCTTTGGTTATGTCTACCTTATCTAAAACAAAAAGAAAATTGATAGGTCACCATATTAGATTTCGCTTAAATCAAATTACGAGGTGCGGTGTGGCGGGCATTTATACAACGCAGGATGGCACGAAATACTCTTTCAGTGTTTAAGCAAATGACATAGAAATGTATATATAAAATTATCAAACGACAGATTTCGTAATAATCGGATTTTAAGGTGTTTCTGAAGCATTTTGATGGCATAGAACGATGAAAGTTTCCGCCTTTTTTTTTAACAAAATCTATAGTTTACGAATGTACGGTACGGATACGGTACGGGATTAGAAACAGCTATGATTCAATGCAGAGTTGGAGCGTTGGTATAAATAACAGACTCCAGTATATGTCGGATATTGAAGCAATTTGAACTAAAAGTACTTTAAATGTATATATTTTGTAACCATTGTGATACTTACCCTAACCTTTAGTCAGTGTATTATACATTTTGTACATTAAATGCATGCGAACATATAATAATTTCCGAATTTTTGCCGCAGGCGACATTAGATAATCACTTCCGGGCATGCGCAGAAGACCGCACCAACACTACAGTGAGCTACATCGAAACCAAATTGGCACGGTGTTGGGGTAAATATCGACCAGTGGTTACTTGTCATCCGAGAGTGGTACTTTTTCATTCTTGCCACATAACCACTCAGACATAAATCATTTGGAGATGCGGAAAGCTTTTATGTCTCGCCTATTGGTGATAGTTTGCCCTAAACCATTATTTAAACAGGTTGATAGTGATCTCCGGGGAATTCTCCATATCTAATAAATGTCAATATATTTAAAGTTCATGTAATCTATTGCTTCAGTCTCACATAGACTGTTATGTCATGATAAAAAGTGCAGGAGGCGGATGACTTGTATACGCGTTTGTAAATTGAATGTACTCTGTTTAATTGCATTGCAATTGCAATTAAACTAATTCCCGCATGAACATATATCTAAATACTTCACTGCAACATAGATTTTTATGCGGTAAATGTACGCTGTATATGTTTAGTTTGAAAAATATTTCATACATCTACACTGATTTAGAGACTCTCTTATAAATAAATCTTATTGTTAACAAGTATCCATTAAAACAGATGCAAAAGAATTATTTGAATCATTGTGTCCCTAGTTTACTTTTCACCGTATGTACCCTGCCGACTGGCTTTAGACAGCTAAAGCCAATGAGATGATCCCCTAGAAAGAACGATAAAGAATTTTATACATAAATTGTTATGCTTGTTTAAATTAAAGACACCTAAAAGGTGCCTTCGCCTACAAAAAATATCAGCAATGATTGTAGGTTTTAGTTCCGATTTTTTTAGCCATTTACCTTTTATATAAGCATAACAAATATACATACCTATCCCATTTATCCATGAACATGTATATTTGTAGATAATTATCCATTGACAGTTTCAGCTAAATATACAGTTCCGATATATTGCTGCAACAGTGTCTTTTTTTAACTGCACGTACATATTACAATAAAAATGTACCCACAATAGTAGAAGTGTGTTTAACTGAAGATGGTTGTGTAAAACGTATTGAGGTATCAACTTTAATTGCGTGTTTTTCATTGAATTATCGAAATATTAGAGTAAAATATGTTTGGTATGTTCACAGTGAAAAATATCAATTATATTTTTCGCTGGTACGAAACTATGAAATTGGTAAATTTAGTCAAAATATGAAATAAAAGGAAAAATTGCCTGTTTTACATGTAAGATCAAAATGTCTTACACTAATGAACACCATACTAGTATCTTACATTTTCACTAGCGGCTATGCTACTCGTGAAAATATTGTATGTGATGTTAACTCGTGAAATATAGTCCAATCTTACACTGTAACAAACAAATATTCTCTATGTATTGCTTTAACAATCAACAAGACCTGCTGTCAATGCGCCCCATAAAGAGATTTTAGCTCCCCAATGGTGATTTCGCCACTTACCGTTCCAAGGAAATGCCACATTGTGTTTCTTAATCTGTTACTTTTGTCTTCCTTGTCTGTATATTTTATTTTATATTCGTTTTCTGTAGGGTATTTTGTCTATGCGTGCGAGCGTGCGTGCGTGCATTCGTGCGTGCAAGTGTGTTGGTCGTGTGCACTGCAATGTGTGCACTGCTGCAAACTGCGGCTCTATCAGGCTTTGTTCTTTGAGGTTGGCTTTCCCGGCGTTATGCATATCTTTGTTTTTTACTGTTTTAGATAGCAACTGTTATAACAAAATAAAATCAGCATACTTATTTCTGAGCCTTTTTCCGTTCAGTGCAAACAAATATATTGTCGATGCAAACGAAATACGATTGGAGACCCTGCAACAAATATATGACTTCTTAAAGAAGATAGCCTCGCCCGCTCAGCTCAGAAGGGATAGTGCAGATCTACAGATCGTCGGGTCGTAAGTTAGATCCGCGGGCGAAGCGTATGTTCTCCGTGGCGATTTCATAACAGACATTGTGACGGGAGTCATTTCGTCCTCCATCTCTGATTCATGTGGAGAAGTTGGTATTTACTGGCTAGCGGAGAACAGGTTAGTACTGGTACAGAATCCAGGAACACTGTTTAGGTTAACTGCTCAACGTTACATGACTGAAACACTTTGAAAACGGCATAAACCCAAAACAAACAAAATCCTGAAAATGATAACTAAAGTATTTCAGTAAATATACGACAATACGCTTCGTCAGCACTAGAACGTTTGTATGAAAGAATGTACTAACAAGAAATATCTTTAAAAATGATGGTCGGCAAATTGTAATAAGGAAAGAAGTTTAATATGAATTTTTCATCTAACATTTTTCAAATTGCAAAACTAAACACCGCACTTCAACAATTTAAATGGTTCTCTTTTAATTTTTCGCAAAGGTTTCGTAGGGTTGCAATTTTGTTTCGTTTATCCTTAGACGAATAATTACAGCAGTAGTTTGATAAAGATTCATGAAGCGGTTCATGAGAAGAGGTCATTAAACGTGTTTATATTTTTAGCTAAATTGGTCCCTATCCCCATTTGTCATATACAGACGACAATTGTAACAAGGAAAATCTTTTAAAAAACACTTCTCTACATAAAAGACTCTTATCACACCCTTATTCATGTGATACGCAGACCGTATTCAGCTCTTTCTTTAATTTGATATATGTTGGTATTTGAACAGGTTTTTATCATATTTATTAAACTTACTTATCACTTTTAGATATATCAATATTCTTGCTAAATATACTGAGCCAAAGTTAGCTTTAAAACTGTGAACAGCGTCGTTTAGGATAAACGCTTTGTCTACATTTCACTCAGCGTAGCACAATCAACAGAGTGAAAGAAATTGACACTCTCGTCCAATCAGGCAGAGTGTTGCATAAATCTTCCATTTTGATAAATTATCTATAATGCGTTATCAAGTAGTTTGATTTGCAAACTGAAGTCACGTGGCATAGGTAACGAAAACGAATTTAGACGGCGTCGCCGAAAAACACCACTTTCATATTTTATGTTAGGTCTAGTGCACTGTACGTTGTTATTTCTGATGAAGACATAAAAGTCGGAACTAGTAACAAATGTGTTTTCTTGATTATTTTTAATTTCTATTATTTCTTTTGATTCTTCAATAATAGTTCTAAATACAACATTAACGCTGGGAAGCTCGTTTGCTGAGACAAAGTAAAACGGCAAAACCTAATGTTTATATTATGTCATTAACGCATTTGATAGTCCTGTAAACGCATTAATTTAGGCGTGTCGCAGTCACGATCGTACTTTCCCTAGAGAAATGAAACAGTTCTATCCTAATTTGGAAACCTATATATCAACGAGACTTGTTTATCCATGTTTTCCGAGATCGTACTATTTCAATGATATATTTTTATATTCAGTACCAGAGAAATGAAAACACATTTTGAACAACACAAAACAGTTCAACTAAAATAGAAACATTGTGCATCTTCAAAAAGATTTTTAAAAAATGGGTTGGAGAGAAGCTGTCAAAATAGAGTATTCAATCGGTTTCATTTTTATCGGATCTTTAATAGTTTTTAAACATTTAAATTAATTAAATCGAGTCAGATTCCACGCACTAAGACCCATACTGCTAGTGTTAAAATAGCCAATAGACTGATAATGACGCTTGCATTTTCCAAACATGAAACTTCGTTGTGCATAAATTCGTTTGATCCATAAATTGTAAATTGTATTTCCTTTTATGAACTTTTTTATTCACGAAACCCACCTTACTGTATGCAATCCACATTGGTTGAACGCATGTGAGTAAACATTTGCAATACCAAAAGACGATGTGTTCCAAGTGGCTTTAAAAAGAAGCGTTGCAAATATTGCACCATTTACTTCCTACCGTCTATTGTTCAGGATATCTTACTGTGATTGCAAATCACTCAGTTTTATTACCTATGTCACGATATACAAATGACAATTGTCCCTGAAGATTTAACAATATTTCCATCAAAGGGAATAACATCGATTCTAAGGATTTTATAACGGTTTTTACGCCAATCTGTTGGAGTAATAAAACAAAGAGTTTCCATTTTCCAGTAATCTTATAGATATTATGTAACAGAGAATTTGTGAAATGTTTATCAAACTCATTTCGGGAGGAATCGTAAAATTTATCTATATCATTAATACGATGTGACTGTCGCTTGTTCTTAAGACATGGAGTCAGTCTAATCGTTTTAGTTACGTTTGTGGCAAAACTAAGAACAAAGTGTATAAAATTGAGTTTTGAAATCAGTTAGTTCCAAAGCCCTATATCTGCTTAGTAGCTTCTTAAAATAAGCAATACTATTTATTTCATTTTGAAGTTAGGCATGTAACACATCCTTTTTTGGCATTAATCTACAATCACATGAAAAAGCTACACAATGCTTAATTCGATGCAGAGATCTGATGCTTTATCACAAAAGTTTACCCTTATAAACTGAGCTGTGTGCACATTGTAACAAGCATTCAGTATCAGCACCAAGTACTGCGGACAAAATTAGCTAATTCTGCAAGGTATCAGGATAAAAATGTTTTGTTATATTTCATATGCTATATCTTACTTCAGTTACTCTAAACTAAATTATATAAAATCAATGTACAACGTTTAATTTATAATAAATGACGGAAGTTGAAACCTGGAGTTAGTATATTGTTCAAATGAAGCCCACCATCCTGCTTAAGATTAAAACAAGTGATGTTTCGAAATGTTTGGATTTATGTGACATTTATACACATCACAAAGAAATCATCGTTATTTGAAAAGACAATAGCTACAAATAGTTTGGTTTATATCCGTCTGCAACGGAGTAAGGTGATTTTCATATACGACAACTTTTCTGACACAATATATTAAAGATGAATAAAGGCCTGCATAGAATCAATCAATGAAGAATAAAGTTAGATAATCTGTGCAACTAAACCAAGTAATAAAAAACTCTAAACAAATTGATATCTGTTATTCACATTGTGTGTCATTTAGAAAGAACTGCAAACATCTCAAGGATCAACGAAATAAACTTGTCGTCTCTGTTCTGTTGCCTTAAAGTTGTTACTACATTTTTTTCATCAAAGCAAGGAAACACTCTATAAAGACTACAGTACATTTTACAAGCGTGGGAAAAGTTTTAGCGACAGTCATCTCACAATTATTATTCAATGATGTCGGCAAAATGACCTTCAAAATCAAATTGATGCGTTTTTATCTTATTTATTGAAGTCTAGTCCGCAGAGTTTATTACACAACCACATTTTCAGTCTAAATATTCAAAGCTGCGTCACGAAATGAACATCATTATTGTATCAAATATGGAAAATTCAGCAAACAATATATTATTCCGCTAAAGGTGGCGTGAAAAGTGTTGCAAGTTTTCATTTTTTCTTATTATTTGGCTTGGTTTCGTTCTATGATTCCAAAGGATCTTTTTACAAATTTATTGAACTATCACAACAACAGTCTTTAAAGATATCCAATGTCCATCTTTTTCTAAAATATTTTATCTCAGCCGCACCATGAGAAAACCAACATTATATATAGTGAATTTGCGAACAGCATGGATCCTGACCAGACTGCGCGGATTAATAGTGTATGCAGAGCTACTGCCATAATTTAAGATCGATGACAGTTGTTTGTTAAAAAACTTCAGTTTTTTAGAAGTGGAACACGATTATACGGAGTTAAGCTATACATGTATTAAGTGTACACTATGTAAACTTAACATATAAATATGTTAAATTTACCTTTACATTACATGTATTTATATTTAGTAACTGCTCATATTTCAAATATGAGATTTGGGTCTAGTATTACTTAAAGGACCGCCGTGTGGCAGCTATAAAAGTCTTCCCGTACTTAGACTCGGTGTTGTTATATTTTCTGGTACTTCGAGATCATAGAGTACATTCAATTTGACTGTCATTTCGTCACCGCTTATGAACAGCAACCAAGTCTGCTATTACTTTGCTTGCTTGCTTTCTATGTTCTTATATATTTAATTGATAAAAACAACAGTGACTTTCCCTCGAAGCTAAGTGACCTAACTATGTAATGGATAACTTACATAACAGTACATATTTAATAAGTATGTTAGTTTGAACATAGAACTAGGAACTAGAGGAATTAGCTATCTAAATAAGGCGTAAAAATTGTTTGTTTACGGTATCCAGACCTACCCTAAATTTTTGGCCCGACCCTAAATGTTTTTATGGCCTTGAAGATTTTGTTTTTTTCAACTTTTTAACAAAAGTGATGTTAGAAATCAACTTACTGATGCTCTAACGGCATAACCCCCTTATTTGGCATAAAGGCATAACCCCCACTGACAAAGGCAAGTCTACCGGTTTTACTTAAATGTTTTAATCAAATGACATCAGTTCCCTAGAAAAATCTGTTTCAAATTGATTCACATCTATTTCTTTTTAAGTCTGTCTTTTAAAATATTTACAATAGTGAGTTTATAAGATCCATAAAAACTTTAACTCAAATCAATTACTATTGGAATGCTTATTTCCATATCTGCAATTGTTTTTCAATAAATTTCAATTCAAATTATATCCTATACTCATTTCTAACGTTAGCTAAATGAGTACAGTCGAGAAAATATAGAATTGTAGCTTGGAAAGATATTCTATCTGCACATTTGAATTTGCGTCATATTCTAATGGACAAGATGTTATATCTAGCTTCGTGATCTCTTGCCAGACAGTATTAATGAGGTTTGGCTATTTCTTGATACTGTGAATTATACAAAGTTGGCATCGACATAATATATAGAGATTTAAGCCAACAGTTGGAATATACCGACTGACCTAAACTGACACATTTTATGCCAAAAAAAAAACAAAAAAACAACAAAACAAACAAAAAATACATAAAATAAAAGGAATTACATTCAGATTAATCTTAAATTTAAACTAAACACCATCTGTATATGAAACAGTGATAATCTGTTAACTAACACAAAATGAGCGTCCTAGGTTTAGATTGATGTTAATATGCCCACGTACCATTTATTGTTGTGCTTACTTAATATCCGTGTTATTTATTAATATAAGCAACCCGTTTCAGGCAAAAATCTGTGCGCTAAAGCAGGGGTCGGTTTCAGGAGTTTATTAAGGTCTCTATTTTAAAGAATTATTTATAGACGGTCACCAAAAATGCTCTAGAATAAGAAGTGTATAAAGATAGTACTTGTTATTCCACAAAATATTTGTTAAAAAGTTTTGTTGACATGTGCATATGTGTATCTATCCAACTGAATTATGTGTGAAAATATACAATTGTCGTGTATACTTAGCTAAGAGTTTATATCTTTAACTACACTTTAGCTTAAACAACAGATATAACCATTTTAAAATGTATGAAAGAGTTCACGCGAAGATCTAATATAAAATATGTAAAACAAATTCCAGGTTAGGTCATGTCAACAGAACAGAACGTCCAGTTAATTTCATGGACAAAATAGTTCCGCAATGAAATAGATGAAAAGTCATTTTTTGCTCTGTTTCTTTAATTAACAAAACAATATTTTTACCGTCAAAGAAAGGCCGTCTAAACTGGAATGATACTTAACGTAATGTTTGAAGGCAGTTCCAATATACAAGCATGACAAATTTGAATACTTATCTCAATGTCAAGCTTAACAAAACCATTTGAATTTGACAAATTCACTATTATTACATATTTTTGTCTTGCTTTAAATGAAGTTTTGTCCCGAAAGAGCCTAATCATAAAATGAATGTCATGAATTAATTTCATAGTAATAATGTTATATTTCTGGCCCTCTATACAATTTGGTACAATGTCGAAGAATATACTGCATGAAGTTTTAGTTTTTAGTCTTGTTGCAGTACATAAATTTAACATTATAAAACAATTCGGAGACATCTCAATGATCCGACAAGATTCAATTAAAAATACAACTTAAAGAGAGATACTCTTCCAAAGTGATGTACTTTTTCGTCTGAAGCAGACCCTGTTCTTTTATTTCTTTTATTAACGTTATAATGTGAAATAAGGCACTGCCTCAATCGGGAATCGATCCGACTTCAACACATCCCAGCACGAAATATCTCTTTCGGTATATCGCAAGTTACCGTACCGGGATCGATTCCATATCATTTTAAAGGTAGATTTTGGATTCTAACACGACCAGCAAATAACCTACATACATGTAGAGCAAAATCAATCTCGAGTTATTCTGCAATAAACCACTCGCGTGCAATGACGTCATCCGATCCATTTCTTCTAACACTGTTGATACTAGTATGTCGAGTTAGAATCGAAATAACAAGTTCCTAAGTGTGATTTATCGTAGAATTACCCGAGTTTTTCGTTCTTATGCCTACGGCCTTCGTAATATATTCTTACGCATAAGAACTCAAAACACGGGTTATTCTACGATAAACCACAATTGGAAACTTATTATTTCTTAAATAAAAACAACACTGCCCATCTTTCTACTAATGTGCAAGACGTTGTGGTTCGGACAAATTATGTTCAACTTGACGCTTTGCGTATTTTTCCAAAAGATCGAAAGTCAGACGCTCTGTGTACGTGCCGGACGGACACTTTTTTTTAATTCGATAGTATATATCTCATTCGGTATATCGCATGTTACCGTAGAGGGATCGATCCTGATTTTCGTTGCGAATCATTTCCATATTAACGACAAAACAAGTAAATTCAGTGAAATTCAAAGATTTAACACTGACCAGTTATTGTGTATCTTTTCAACTGCGAGAAAAAATAGAGCGACTTTTTTCCATTTATGATCGTGATTAAGTTTCTGAGCAAAATATGATTCAAAGTGCCATGATTCCAGTTAAATTCCGTTAATTATGATAATTATTCGATATTGTATAAAATGTCAAACTCGCAGCCATTTGTGCTTACCATCACTGTATAGCTATCCTTTCACGTAACCAGTAACGTGTGTGCTCTTAGAGTGTAAAATTATGTAAAACCACCTATCGACCAGACTCTGGTTTTAACGTCAAACAGTCGTCATGAGCAGAAAACAAACTTAAGGTAATGTTTCCACTAACAAAGAAACAAGTAGACCTATAAATCCGGATGCAATCGTTCTCCTGCGTAATGCTTGAGTGAAATTTAAATCATGTTAGACTCTGCAGTATCTTTTTTTTTTTTCGAAAACCAATTAAAAAAAATAATAAAACGTCATTACAGATTCGAGATGTCATATTTATTTCAGTACAAATATACATAACCAAGGCAACAGAAACAGAGACGACAAGTTTATTTCGTTGATCCTTGAGAATGTGTTGCAGTTCATTTTCTGAATGACACAAATGTGAATATACAGATATCAAGTTTGTTTAGAGCTTTATTATTACCTTGGTTTAGTTG
The DNA here is from genome assembly GCF_021730395.1 of Mercenaria mercenaria. NCBI lineage: Eukaryota > Metazoa > Mollusca > Bivalvia > Venerida > Veneridae > Mercenaria > Mercenaria mercenaria. The sequence continues at coordinate 81,611,875 of NC_069365.1, read as the reverse complement.
CCACAGATTATCTAATTTTTTATTCTTCCATTGATTGAATTCTATGCAGGCCTTTATTCATATCCTTTAATTAAATTGTAGATTCAGAAAAAGTTGTGTCATATGAAAATCACCTTACGTCCGTTGCAGACACGGATATAAACCAAACTATTTGTAGCTATTTGTCTTTTCAAAATAACGATGACTTTCTTTGTGATGTGTATAAATGTCACATAAATCCAAACGTTTCGAAACATCACTTGTTTTAATCTTAACAAAGTTCACAAGACACTTTCAAGAAAGAATACGGTTTACTAAAAGCTCATAGGTGCTTGGCTGTGTAATATTAAATTGTTAGGGGTCGTTATATTATAGGTAAAATTGAAACTGAAACTGAATAATTTGATTAAACGCCTATTTGTATACAATGACATATTCAATGGCGTTGTAAGTAATAATAATGATAATAATAACAATATTAATAATGACAATAATAATAATAATAATAACATTATTTTAACAAATAGTCATGAGCGCACCCCTCCCCTTGAGGTCATTTCACCCTATTGCGAATACCAGTGCTTAAAGCATCACAGGGTACGCCCAGACGGACTGCACACAGAGGTTCAACCCCGCAACACGCGGACCGGTAAGAGAGCACTTTGACGTCAATAATGACATGAGAATGCAGTTTGACGTCCAATTTATTACCTCTTTGATAAATGAAAACCAGCATCATAAACCAATTTTATTCAATATACATGTGTACACTGATTTTTATGCGATTTTGTTTAACGTATTTTCCTATCATAATTGTCCTGTTTAGATGAGTATACTTATTATAGACCTTTCTCGCATCCCCTAGCGTCACAATTAGTTACACGACGAATGTAATATTGTTAAAATCTACAAGGTACTGCTCAAAATAAAGATTGGAGTGATCAATAAATAATTGTCGCAAGGCGTTCAATACAAAAATATATCAAGAAAGGTGGATATCTTGCGATCGGGGTTTTTAAAATTCTCTGAAAAGAAAACAAAAGTAATGACGCTTAAGAAAGTAACTGCTTGCGATCGGGATTTATCAAGTGTTCAAAAACAAATGTATAACGATTGTGAGGCCTAAGAAAGTAACTGACTACTACCTCTAAAACAAAAATAATGTGATGAATTAGAGTAATTGCAACTGCGATCAGGATTTTGCAAATAAAAAAAACAAAAATGATGAGGCGTAAGAATGTAACTGAATTGCGATCTTGATTTTACGATTTTACAAAAACTCTAAAACAAAAATAATGAGATGAACGAGAGTAATCGCAATTTTGATCAGGATAAATATTCTAAATGAAAAAACAAGAATAATCGATTAACGATTGAGATTTTATAAAGTATCCTAAAACAAACACAGAAGTTGGGGCGTCAGAAAATAACAAATGACACAAATTACTGTGGAAACATAACGGTTACTGATCTATTTTCTCTCCGTTTATAAGAATGTACGGCAAATTCTTTATGCCTTTCAATTAATTACCAAGCCGACTTGATATAAATTCATATTTATATGCAAATATTTGCCGTTACAGGCACGATATAGCTCAATGTCAGGTGATCATGTTCACAAATTGATTCTGTGTTATTTCGAAGAAAATATTTGCATACGTATCGGGCACATTACCATAATCTCAACGAGTAGTTAGCGCTCATTTTGATGCATTCAAAATGTGCAAGGAGAACAGGAAATTTTTTCTTGTTATTTTTCATCCATCATTTTCGGAACATTTTTAGAACATTTGTATTTGAAACGATAACTTTGGAATATCTTAAACATTAATTAACATGCATTTAATTACTTTTTCATATTGGAATCAAGATTACCTAGGAAACCGATGTCTGGCTGGAGTATTTATTTATTTATTTATTTTTGCTGAAATAACTTCCAGCGAATACGCCACAAACTGAGCTTTAATTTTAGATTTAAACCTTTCTCGATATTCTAACTTAATGAAATATATTTGATATTTTCTCACAGAAAAGCTTTATTTCACACGGAACTACACTTTGCACTTTCATACACGACTACGCAACTGGGTAATATATAGCATCTAGTGATTACTCGGTTAAATGTATTTCGATCTTACTTCGAAACAAACAGATATCTTCATCTACAGTTTTGAATAATAACGATATACGGTTCATTTTGTGACTGACTTCTGCAATGTTGAGTTGCCGTGTTGGCGGGGAGAAGACTCGGCAAGACGACATAAAGAGAACGACAAATACAGTGTTCTGTCATGTTATCGTGTCGACGGGACAAACCCACAACAACAATATGATAGATCGGCAAATAAAGGGTTCCAGAACAATATAATTATATTCTCGAAAAGAAATCTGTGAAATTACCGACCTTCATCCTTTATTTGTCTTTTTTTTTCTTGCAGAATAATTTGAGCTACCGTATTTTCGTCCGTTCGACCCGCCAACACAGCAGCATAACAAAACGACAAAGTTATAAAGAAAGTGTCGTTTTCTCGAGTTGGCGGGACGATGACACGGTAATACGACAGCTCGACAAAATACGAACATTATACCCCCCCCCCCCCCCCCCTCACCACCACCCCTCCCCCCCACCAAAAAAAATGAATAGACAAAACTATCTTTCCAGGTGGCTACATTCAAAATTGTCTCTATTTCGTACATTTATACATCATTATTTTTGTCGACCTATTGTTTTATATTGTTCCGGCTGCCGCGCTTAAGCATCAACGCGACTGTTTTTGTATTTGTCAAGTTGCATTTTGTCATGAATTTTACGAATATTTGCCATGGCAGAAGTTTTAAAAAATGAGATAAAGTTATAAAAAGTTATAATTCTACCTGTACATATGTCCAGAAATAGAGAAAACATGTTTTTCATAAAGTAAGAAAAACATTGACTTGTGTTGTAAATTTAGCAGCTAGTCTTATTAAATTGATTTATTAATTGATTCTACTGATGAGAAACTTTGGCCTCTGCTACTAGAGATGTCATTAACCTGTTACCCTCATAAATTGCTTGGGACTGCAGTGTGTATCATTTTGTATCATTTTATCAGGGTATGTTGTCACCATGTACCATTGTAAACATGTCTGGTTTGTTAGAGTTAGAGGTGGCTCGGTATTTGGGTTGGTACCATCAGTCAACGGTTATCCTCATAAATATTAGGGGTAATCTTTGTCTTTCATTACAACGATACACTCCAAATATGGGAGGGTACAAACTTTTGTGTAAAAACCAAAGACAGAACTTGGGAGAGGAATTCTTTACTTTTGGCTCGGACTTTGAATATTACAGATAATAGGATCTAGAAACAAGAAATGAAATATTTTACAGTTATAATTATAAGTGACTTTAGACCAGAGGAATGAGAGAATTATAATTTTGATGTCTATATTTCCGTCACTTAGACTGTATATCCATCACACATAGAAAACTGGAATTAAAGTGTTATTTCATCAATGGAGTAGAAACCCTCACCCCTGAACCAACGTTTTACAACACTTGGCAAAATGATAAAATTTCTTGCCATGGCATAGATAGTGTCAAGGAGAAATAAAACCACATGGCCGGATGTGATTGCTTATCTATATGTAAAATATATGCACTTTGAACGGTTGATTTTGTTCTTTTTTGTTTTCTTTGTCCGAAAATTGTGATGATAATAACTAACTAATGTTTATTGTGGTGAATGCAGGATATAATTAAATTTGGTTTAATGCAGTGCATGAAGGATAGAGTATATAATGGTTTAATGCGTTGAATGTAGGATAAGGTTTCTTTTGGTTAATTGTGGTAAGTTAAGGAGGTAGGTTACCTTCATTTTTGTATGTGCGCATGTCCAACCGGAAGCTAACGTGACGATTTACGACGACGTTTACGACAAACTAAATGTGTTTGTATATTCATTCTTCTGAAAACAAATCATGAACCTGTCTTCGATCTGATGCTTTATGGCTTAATAATGCAGAAATAATGAATAAATTGCCGCAGAAACGCTTCAAAACAATGTTGCTTTAAAATGACGTCATTGACGTCATGACGTTACGTGTCAGTTACCGCGCAAAATTAATAGCTTTTATCTTGAAAGTACGTAATTCTGTGCATTTACTTTATTTCAACTATTTTCAAATAACCATTATTTGCTGAAATATTTTTATGAGCCTATTGCTCTGAATAATAATCAATATTTTGCTTCTTTTGTGTAGTTATATTGAAATGTTATGAGGAATGTAAGAAAATGGACGATGGTAACCAATGTTATTTGGAATATAGTTGGGTGAAAGGTTACTTGTTACGGCCATTTTCAAATAAAAAATCTAGCAGTTTGATTTGTAATACCTATTTTTCAGGTTCCGTTGATAATTTGTTACTTATATACTTAAATTAAGATCTAAAATTGTTCAGATTTCAGCAGAAAATTGTGGTTTCTTGAATTAAATTGATGTTACCATGGAAACGAAGCCCGTGACCTATATATCTAAATGTGAAATTCAATAGCGTTGACACTGGTCTATTTAAGAATCACAGCTTCGGCTTTTTATTTTCATTTCAACAATATCCATGAGAATAATAACAGCATGCTGAACGATTTTTCCATGAAAAATGCTAGACGAGGCGTACTGCTGTAAGTATTCTAAGCAGTGAAATTTGTTTGAATAAATGCAAATAACACGAAAATATAACTTACGTTAGAAATAATATGTTTTAAAGCTACATTAACTAGAAAGATAATCTTATTCAATATATTTTTTATAAGAAATTACTACAAAAAGCAAGATATAAGCTTTTTAAACATCTCTGTTGCCATGGTTACTTTAAACTTTTAGAAAAATAGGGTACCATGTAAAGTGCTTGGTATTTTACTGATAATATTACCCAAATATTCCATGTTGGTCATTAACAGAATGGCACTGAAGCCGTCGAAAACCCGTATTTTTATACAAGGTTGTTTAAAAATGAGAGAAAATGCGTTACCATGGAAACACGAGCCCCGCGACATATGCATTTTAAGCTTATATTAGAAAGCTAACGTGCATACTAGTAAAATTATCAATTATGCAGACTTTTACGGATATCAATGAAACTAAAATACACTGAAAAGTGTTAAATATCCGTATTTTCCTTCTTCTTTCAATATGAAATAACTTTGGAGGGTCATGTTCTTCAAACCTGGATAAAAACTGAACTTGAAGAGACAGAGACAAACGAAATTGAGATTGTAGCAGTTAAAACTTCATATTACACGAAATACAAAACAATGCTGCGGTTCAATTAATTTGAATTTACCCTTATAACAAGGTAACCTACCTCCTTAAGGACATAGTGTCTTGTGGTGCATAGAAGATAACGTTTATTGCGGTACATGTACGATGTAGGGTACAGTTTACTGTGGTGCATGTTGAATATAGTTCATTGTGATGCATGGCGGGAATAATATATAAAAATTATTGTGGTGCATAACAGGATAAAGTGTGGAGAATACAATATATTATACAGTTTATTGTGATGCATGGAGAATACGATATATACAGTTTATTGTGGTGCATGTAGGATATAGTTTATAATGGTGCATGGCGGTTATAATATGAACTGTTTATTGTAGGGTATTATATGTAGGATATAGCTTATCGTGGTGTATTGCATATATGGTATATTAAGTTTATTGTGGTGAATGGAGTGTAGTTTATTGTGGTGCATTGCGAATGTGATATATACAGTTTATTGTGGTGCTTTTAGGACACAGTTTATTGCGACGCATTACGGATATAATATGTGAAGTTTATTGTGATATAGTAGAATATCTTGGAGCATAGCGGATATAATATATACAGTTTATTTGTGATGTATTAGGATAAAAGTAATCGTGGAGCAGAGCATGACGGATATAATATTAATAAATATATAAAGTTTATTGTGTTGCATGTATAATATGGATTGTTCAGAAGCATGGCATATACATACAGGTTGTTCTGAGGCATGGCATATACAATATATTCAGGTTACCGTGGTCCATGTAGAGTATAGTTTAAAGATGGTGTCATTCTTATCTTGTCTGTTGTCAATAAAAAAAGATACACTGATATATTTTCTGCCAAATAAATCTTCCTGTTGGCAAGGATAAGCTATGGGTAACACACATAATTCTTGTCCTTGTTTATTTTGACCATATATGTTCAAGCTAAATGAAACCTGAGAAACTTGACTTACATTTCACAGCAACCTATTTATATCGTTAACATCAGTTTACCTACACTTGCATAATACGTATGTGCAATTATGTATAACCTAAAAGTAACATTCATTAAATGAGCCGTGCCATGAGAAAACCAACATAGTGGGTTTGCGACCAGCATGGATCCAGACCAGCCTGCGCATCCGCGCAGTCTGGTCAGGCTCCATGCTGTTCGCTTTTAAAGCCTATTGGAATTGGAGAAACTGTTAGCGAACAGCATGGATCCTGACCAGACTGCGCGGATGCGCAGGCTGGTCTGGATCCATGCTGGTCGCATACCCACTATGTTGGTTTTCCCATGGCACGGCTCAAATATCTCATTGTAATAGTTAAAGACTTGATTCAAAGGGCTGATTTTGTTGAATAATTTCATTTCATTTGATAAAATAAATTCATTCACCATCGCTCATTCAAAGACATCAAAAGAACATAAACACATGAATAGAATGTAAATAGATTAATAGCAAACATGCATGAAGCTCACAGGGTCATAAAAGAAAACGGTGCGTTTGCATGCGTATAATAGCATTGTGCATGGTAACGAAGCTGCAAACTTTAAGCCGCCATAACCATAAAATCATCACAGGACTTATTCATGTTTTAAGGAAACATTAAAAGCAATAAACAATTATACGGTTGTCCTAATATCGTTCATGTTTGAAGTCTTTCGTCATTAAAGCGACAATATTTGATATGGCCTCCCGAATCTTAAGATAAAATGTTTTGTCGCCTACATAAAACATCCCCGCTGATTTGAGTTTTAATTCCTGGTTAAGGCAAACTAATCAATTTGTATGTTTGTCAATCGATTTTAATGGATTTGCCATCTCCACTTTCTCCTATATTTCCTGCAATCAAGTAATCAGACAAAGCTGTGTATGTCAGAATTATTAGCAGCATGATGTTGCTATTCTGTCATCTTAGGACCTGTATTAAAAAAAACTTGAAAGTAGACTTGTGATCACGTCATTCATGAAGGTCGGGCGCTCTTAATATATATAATTAGGACGGTGTTCCGTTTTGGACAATCATGATTTTTTATTTAAAACTAAGCCGCGATGCACAATGGTACGATGACGAAAAGGCGATGGCACGATGATGAAACAACGATGGTACGATGGTGAAAACGCGATGGCACGATGATGAAATCGCGATGGTGCGATGGTACGATGGTAAAATTTCGATGTAATATCGCGGTTTCATCATCGTACCATCGCGTTTTCACCATCGCACCATCGTGGCATCGCGTTTTCATCATCGTACCATCGCGTTTTCACCATCGTGCCATCGCGTTATCACCATCGTACCGTCGCGTTTTCACCATCGTGCCATCGCGTTATCACCATCGTACCATCGCGTTTTCACCATCGTGCCATCGCGTTTTCACCATCGTACCATCGCGGTTTCACCATCGTACCAACGCGTTTTCACCATTGTACCATCGCCTTCCGGTTAGAAATGCTTAGTTCCATGCATTTGTATTTTTGTCAACAATAGATGAATGTATCTCAATGTATTTTGTGAGAAGAAATTTACCATTTAGGTTCTGCTGTTTTGCAAAATGATTTACAAAATGTTCAGTGCTCAGTTCATTAAAACTGTGTGAAATCTTCAAGGCCACGTCCTTTGCATTTTATGTATGCATAAAAGTAAATAAAAAGCTGGTTGTAATAGTCACATGATATTATTCAAACTCAGCTTATTCTTGTTAGGATGTAGAAAGTACATAGTGCAATGTGAAAATGAGATTGTATCAAGCCTGTATTTTACTGACACATATACTGTACCACTGCGCATGACCACCGGAAGACGATGGTACGATGGTGAAAATGCGATGGTACGATGGTGAAAACGCGATGGTACGATGGTGATAATGCGATGGTACGAGGATAAAAACGCGATGGCACGATGGTGAAAACGCGATGGTACTATGATGAAAACGCAATGGTACGATGATACGATGGTGAAAACGCGATGGTACAATGATGAAAACGCGGTATTACATCGACATTTCACGATCGTACTATCGCATCATCGCGAATTCATCATCGTGCCATCGCGTTTTCACCATCGTGTACCATCGTTGTTTCATCATCGTGCCATCGCGCCATCGCGTTTTCGTCATCGTACCATCGTACATCGCGGTTTAGGATTCAATAAAAAGTCACAATTGTCCAAACGGAACACCGTAAATTAGAAATTGTCAAGACAGAGGAATAGTTAACATTATTCCTTTTAAAAGTGGCAAGTATGTGGTTTCATATATGATATTAAGATTTATCTTTGCGTACCTATAAATTCCAAGGATAACTGCCATTGTACAGCAGGGACCGTATAATAGTATTGTGATTTGTCTTTAAAGCTCTGTTTTACAGGTTGGCCAATCTCATCAGTATATAAACGGTAGGTCTAATTTTACCTCTATTTTGTCTTGCTATAAATATATTAAATGAACTAAACCAGAACTTACTCAATAATACAGTATAAATATCATATTTCACGCATATTTAGTACACACTTTTGTATAATCTGGTCCAAAATGTATCATTTAAGACAATTTCGACGAACACTCTGTGTGCTCAACTAAACTTTGCCGTCTTTTTTAGTGTTTTAATAGTGCTAAAATGTTATTAGTTATTGTTAAACAATACAGGGACATTTCCATCCCTATTAATTTCTTAGTGTGTATGTCAGTGCAAGTCTTCAAGACAATGCAAGGAGATTTACTACTTCAAGGGGAACACGAATGAGCTAGTTTGCGTGAAACAGAAACTATTCATAAAGAGGATATTTGTTTGTTTCAGTGTAAGATGTCTTTCATGAGTGAACACCAGATGCAGTATTTTCATAAATGACATAACCACGAGTGAAATTGTAAGATGTGGTGTTCACGAGTGAAAGATACTTTCAAATTGTATCTTATATGTAAAACAACCCTTTTTTCTTACTTAATTTAACCATTTTATAGTTTCTTAAAAGTGAAAAATGTATTTGGTGATTTTCACTGTGAAAATAACAAATATATATTTACTCTAATATTTCTATAAGTCACTTAAAAACGCAATAAATATTTACATTTGTATGAGCTTCAAATTTAGATCATGTCTCCATACAAAGGCATGGATATAGTGCTAGAGATTAATCAATGTCACAAATAATAATCCTACCTGCCATTTATCTGGGGCACCTATACGGCACCAGTTAAAGGCACAATGAACTAACCTTATTGTTAAAACATGGTGATAAATTATTTCATTAAAACGTTCAAAGAGTTTCCTTTTGTTTTTGTATAGGATTTGTGATATAGTATATATAACACTTTATGTAATTCATTTCTTTTTATTATGCCAGGAGTATGCGATTAAAGAAGAAGTCTGCGGCTGTGCTTTTCAAAAACCAATACAATAAAAACGTCATTATAGATAATGCCATTTCTGTTCTGTGCAAATTTCCGTAACCAAGGCAGCAAAACAAGGAGACAGTTTTATTTCCTTGATTCCAAAGAAGGTGTTGTTTTTTATTTATATTTAGTTTGGATATTTTCCCCGAATGACGTAAATGTAAGAGTATATTTCTTTGAGAGTTTGTATTGATGTTCTTTATTAAAAGGCTAGCTTTCTCTTTTAGTTCGGTTGCCTAAGAAATATCTATTTTCGTTTCTCCTCAAAGATACTAAAGAAAACGAAAAAGAGAATAGGTATATTATACTTATTAATAAGATTAAAAAGAAAGTAAGTGCAATGTCTTAATAAACATTAGTACAGTTGTGGTAGGGGTTCAGTGGTTTACGTTACGAATTGTATCAATACTGTGTGTCTACGAGTTTTAGGTCATTTGGCTAGTGTTTTTAGATAATTAATAAAGAATCTGGCAAGAATGCAGCACATAAATCTAAAGCTTACAGTAGTTGTTGATGTTTAAAATAATGTTTACTTCTTATATAGGTTATACAAAACAGTCTACAACATATGCTGCGACTACATGATACAAAAAGTTGGTAAAATGATAACTAAAATAATGCCATCGTATGAATATTCAAAAGTGATAGCTACTAGCGAAAACGGTTCCTGCCCAGTCTAGTTGTTAGAACGTAATTTGTAAGTAAAATTAAGTTTCAAATCAGCAAATAAGCGGAGTATTTATTTTATGTTATACATTTGAACAAGGTCAAAGATCGGAGAGAGATATCCATGTTCAAGGAAATCGAAACACAGGCACAGGTCTAATGTAAATAGTTTTCTTTAAAATCCCTTTTGGCATGCAAATAAACTGTTTATATGTTAAAGGTGGCGATGGCCAAAACATCCGGTCACAGTGTCAAATATAATGTCAATGTTAATACTACTTTGACCGAATTTTTGATATTTTTCTCATTGCTAAATTGATGTTAAAACAAAAAGATGTTAAACATGCTTTACATATAATATTTGGCTTTTATGAAAGCAGATCCAGTGTTGAAAAAAAAACGATACAGCGTAATTGTACTTTTTGTCTACATGTAACAGGCAAGACATATATTTGGAGGCGTGCACTAATGTTTTTCTTTAATCTGGTATTTAGTCTGGTATTATCATAACTATATGCCTTGTATTTTAAAAATTATTTTTTCGGGCTTTCTGTATTAGTAAGCATTTAGACGTAATGCAACGCCTTTAACAGGGAAACTTAATTCCGCACGTACATTTATTAAAATGTAGTATCAGTTATACCATAACTATTTCGCTTCCAAAGGAACTGCAGTTAGATTTTAATATCTATACAGTATGCAAGAATTCAATGTTTATGCTACCTTTCTTTCATATATATATATAACGAAGTTGGGCCTAACACGAGCTGCGTTTGTAACAATATTATCGTTTGCAATATAGATGGCTCTGCACAATTCACATATCAATTCTGATGATCAGTCAAACATGTTCAGTTTGTACATTCTTTGGGAAATTGGCATCTGGGATGTTTTCGTCGCCAACAGAGTTATGTGTACATGTGTCTTACAATAATACATTCAATTTCTTTCAAGTCTGTTCTTTCTGCGTGTTGTTATCATCATTACTGCTGACTCGTGAAATAATGATCGAGAAATAAAGCTTGCATCAGTCTCTTCCAAAGCGCCATTTAGAATACGCGCATTGACTGAAACATAATATCCGCTGAAAAATGATTAATGACAAGTCTGTGTATGTCCCATGGTATTTGATGTCTACAAACTTGAATACTGAAGAATCACGAGTGTTTAATGCAGCTTGTGTTCTTATGAATTACATTTCTGTCCTTACTTATATACAATTTCTGATTCATGAATTATCTTTACTCATTACGACTTATCTAGAATGTTATCTTCAGGTTCAATAGAACCTGATTTCTGACTAAAAGACAAAAATGATAGGTGTTCATGTGAAGCCATACGAACACGTCATGATGAAGCTTGTGGTAGTCATTGTACTTTGATTTAAAATAATAATTTCTGGCATAATCGTATCCAGAAAAACAAACTACGTCGTTAATAAATTATTTATGGCATTGTGTTCATAAATCAAACGTTATACGACATAATGCTTATAATGCATATATTTTTTTATTCCTTCCTCCATTAATGAAAGCATATATGTGCATATTTATGAGGCGGTCAATCACCAGCTTATATAGTATGACAAAGTTCTTCTTCATTCTCGAGACAGAGTAACATGCAATGTTTACATGGATAAAACAACTAAATTATATTAACTATAAGAAGATCCTTTGTTAGCATAGAAGACAAACAAGTAGACAAAGTATAATTGCAAACTCGGTTTTGTTGAGTAAGTGTATTGGACTTTTTATGACATTCAATCAAAGGAATTATTGTTTTTCAAATGCATTGAATAATTATTGTTTGTTAATCTTCAAAGATACATCCCGCTATGTGCACTTTATACAAATCAACTTGTTGTGCTAAGCCCTAATGCATTAAGTTTTTTTTTTTATGGCAAAAACACCTTTTAAAATTTAATTTGGTATAATACATTGACTTGACACATGTGCTATGAAGTTTAAACTGAACTACTCGTTTTGAGACATCTACAGAAAGTAAACAAATCAGCAAATTGTAAATAAATGAATGACACAGTTGGGTAATAAAACCAAATGTTGCGTTTGCCTGCGTACAATCGCTTTGTGTATGTTAACGAAGCGGCATGATTTAAGACGTCATTACCATAAAATTACTGCTAGACTTATCCATGTTTTATGGGCTAAGGAGACATTAATGGCCGTAAACCGTTATGTGGTTTCACCGAACAGGCATAAAGTGTTTGAAGCTCCTCTTCACTACAGCGACAAATCTGAAATGGGTTCAAGATGTTTCTTCTCTTAAATCGTTTTAAAAAATACTAAAATGTTACCTATATCATATCAACATTCGAGTAACAGGATTCATTTAATTTACATACTTGTTTACATAAGATAAGTAAATGTTCTAGTAAACCGCTAAGATCTGTGTGTATACGTAGGAAATATGTGATCATTGTTAAAGTTCGTAATTTCCCATCTGCAGAGTTTAAATATTACGTTACAATGTGATTACAGTTGCGCTTTTTTAAATATCTCAAAACAAATTACAGAGTAAAACTGTCCAGATTCTAAGACTTGGTACATGTTCTTATTGATACAACGCACGTTGCACAACATCATTGTAAATTGTGGTAAACATGTAAAGTACGGCATGTACATTCAAGTAAAATGCTGATATTGCTGTACAGAAGCCATTTTTATACTGAAAATCTAATTTATTCTGGTACACAGAATCCAGAACGCTGGAAATGATTATTGAATTTATTGATTATGAACACTACCACGTTTTGTCAAATAAATTTGACCAAAATTCATGGTCAGTAAAACATAAACTACAACTGTATATTGCTCAATCGGCAAGTGCTCTGCCAGCAGTGATTATCTTCGTTTCAAATGGATCGTGCCGCTTCTCTGGTTACAGAAAGCTGCTTATGCGATAGCCATGTTTTATGTCGGTTATTTTCAAATATACAACATAAATCAATGAACCATCTTTTGATTTCCATAAAAAGATGAAAGTTCTTTTACACTATAATATTGACTATCTTGCAGATCAAAAGCAATGAATGAAAGAATAAAATGACACTCTGTCTAGAACAAAAGGCGAATGCAAACAGCGATTTTATCTGATAAGCATACAAAGTTCATATTCGTTTCGACATAGTTTGTGCATTACAGCCTGTTTTAGAAAATTCTGTATTGTTAACAATGAATGTCTTTCTCTCAAGTAAAGGTAATTTATATGAGCAAAATTTCACAATTTTATACTGAAGCATATGTCAGTTTTCCATTAATATGAAAAATGCTAAATCGTTCATAAATAATCAAAACTTTTGAACTGAACGGTTCTGCTTCATGTAGATGAGCGGAAAGAAGCACATTTATACGAACTAATATCTTTCATTAGCTACATGTAGATTCCAGTGAACTTATTATCTTTCTTGGCTCACATTCTGCAAAGATATTGAGCACATGTATAGATCTTAAGGCTGGCTATACAAAAATATATTTAAATTATAGATTTATTTCCTATCTGTCACAGTAGCGATTGATTGTTTCCTGCAGATGATACCTTCAGCTCTAACAATTCACATGTTTTTATGCAGGCTTGCAAAGTTTAATAGAAACGTATATGAGCAGCGACATTTATACTGTCACACAGTGGCTAAATGTGTTTTTGCCTTTAAGTTGTCGGTTAAGATTTAAAGTAATTATGACAACGTCGTATTTCCCTCTCGAGTACTCTTATAAAATAAAGTGATAAAACGTTGTCTTGCTAGAACTAAATATTCGTGTGTGGTTTAATGAATTGATAAACAATTTTCTGACATCACTAGAGGACAATTTTCGCATGGGCCAAATAAAGATGTTCATTCAGAAGTGAAGACAAAAACACCATTAAGAGATTAAAAAGGGGAACCTTAAGCTATAATCACAAAGCTCAAACAATAATTATCTTTCCTTTACTAAGTGCAGATATACATATGGATTATGTGCTGTTTTTTAGCCATTCTGTTTATCCGTCTGTCACAAAAGTGTGTCAGAACTATTTTTCTGAAACTACTGGTAAGATTTAAACCAATAATTATTGTAGAAATGTTCATTACCAAAGCTAGCTTTGCATATCGTCGGCATTTTGTTTAAATGATTTTTTGCCGAGTCAAGTTCTCTTTAATTTCCGAGAACAATATCCTATACTACAAATAACATTTACATTGTGTACACTCCAGTAACATCATGTCTTCAACGAATAAAAAATGAAAATATTGATAGGCTTTTATTTAATTATAACAATAGGCCAAATCAGAGTGTTCAGCCTAGAATTGTGTACTATATTTAGGCAGTTCATTTTAACATTTTTGGTTGAACTTCTTCCAACATAAACTTTTTAGTGTGGAATAAATAGTATGTAAGGAAATGAAACACAGAAAACCAGTCCGGCACATTTTTAAGATATTGCATCGGGAATTCTGAAGTAATGTGTAATACATATTTTGTTCTACTACTGGTATAGTACAGCGCAGATGTTTGCTTTGAATATCAGAGAAGAAGATATTTTATGATTTCTAGATAGTACTTGCAGCCTACGTTTAATATTTAAATTTATTTAGCATCTTTTTTAAAAAGCGTTGAGGTGTCAAAATTCAGAACATAGGTGTCGAAATGCAGAACATAGAATTTCTAAAACCTGGATACATACATATTTTCTAAAACAAACACGTCGGCATTGGAGTTAAAATGGGGTTGTCTCAAAGTCGGGTTTAGATTTTTTCAATCAATTTGTTTAGGCATATAAACGACAATGTCTACTTTTAACAGTGAGCACAATGCCAGATTTTAAATTCTGCCTTACTGGAATATCATGCCGTAGACACGTGACAGAATACCAACCCCAGTCACATTATGTCATCGGGGTGACCAGTCCTAGAACTTTCCTCTTAATGTTGAACGCCAAGCGAGGAAACAGGTACTAGTACTGTTTTCAGTCCTTGGTAAGACGTGGCCAGGAAGCGACAACACGACTTTGTTTAAATTATATTAAAACATGGCAAGGAGATTACATGTCCCGCAAAATAACTTAGGAGTTCGCAGCCGTCAAATGAATTATTCTGCGAGCAAAGTAATCGCTTAAGTGTGCGTGAACTGAAAAGGATAACAACTTTCTGTTATATCATTTACAAAGACAACACAACTGAGACCACAAGATAATTTCCTTGATCTAAAATGGAAGTGTTTCACTTCATATTCTTAATGACACAAATGGGATATCAAGTTAGTTCAGGGTATTATCAGTATCTTACAGATGCAACTGAATAGTTAATGTTCGTTTTTTTTTTTCATTTAATTGGATTTTGTTCAGCCTTTTATTCGTATTATTTAATAACTGTATAGATTCTGAAATAGTTGTCAGAAGATCACGGGCAGAGATATACGCCAAACTCTTTGTAGATGGCAATCTTCGCATCATAACGATGGTCTCCTGTGTGCAGTATATAGAGGATATTTGTTTGTTTTGAGTGAATATGGAATATATGAGCCGCGCCATGGGAAAACCAACATAGTGGGTATGCGACCAGCATGGATCCAGACCAGCCTGCGCATCCGCGCAGTCTGGTCAGGATCCATGCTGTTCTCTTTTAAAGCCTATTGGAATTGGAGAAACTATTAGCGAACAGCATGGATCCTGACCAGACTGCGCGGATGCGCAGGCTGGTCTGGATCCATGCTGGTCGCATACCCACTATGTTGGTTTTCCCATGGCACGGCTCATATCTCACTGAGAAGTGAGAAAATTTCAAAAACTTGCATGAGCGCGTAGCGCGTGTGAAAATGTGAACATTTTCTCACTTTTAGGTGAGATATTCTATATTCACGAAAAACAAACAAATTTTCTTTTTAGTTTACGCTTAATTACTTTGAGATATGCATTTTGCACCAAATTCTAATCTCAGCGCGGGAAACAGACGTGCGTAAAAGAACATGACGTCAGACGTGTTGTGACGTTAGAAAGACGCACACGACATAAAGTTCCATTTTATTTTATTTCTTGCTGCATAACGTTATGGAATTCTCGTTAAGTAAAATCATTTGAATCGATCGAGAAGCATACTATAAAGAACAAAATGCGACAACAATTTGCATCCTGTTATAAGCAAATTATTTAACATTAATACACAAACCTATATCATTTACAGTGAGTGATATGCAGTGAGTGATATTATAAGGATCTTACATGCCTGCCTGTGTAAGACGGGGTTTTCCCTACCCGAGGGACAGTGTGGAATGGAAAACCGAGCGTTAGCGAGGTTTTTTATCCATGCTGTCCCGAGGGTAGGGAAAACAGCTGTCTTACACAGGCAGACATGTTAGATCATTTTTCTTGCCTATCATGTTCAAAATAGATCGTAGAGACAAATAGGTTTGGGTATTTTCTGACATTATTTATAAAGTTTATGACGTCACAATGGTATCAGTACTATGTGACGTCACCTTATTGCACGCTATTTTAGACAAGGTTTTTCCCTAGGGAAAGACAGGAATATCTATCCCCGGCGCGTGCTCGGATAAATGTATACTTTCCCCGCTAGGTAGGCAAGAAAGATTATATCTCACAGTATTTCATCAGTTAGCATAAAATAAATATAACTATCACTTGAAACATTTTCGTACATCTCATATTTTAATCTTAACAAAGGTCACAAGACTTTTTGCTAAAGCTCATAGGTTCTCAGCTGGGTAGGGGTTGTCACATGGGGTTGTCACATGACAGCTATCGTTCTGTTCAAGCATTCATGTGACTTAAATATGAATAAGTAATGTTAATGTGAATTATCACATAGCCAAATAAAAGCGGTCTGCTTTTGCTCACGAATTATAATTATATTACTGGTAAAAGGCTACCATATCGTCTTAGTTTGATCAAAATTGCATGAAATTTAACATAAAACGTTCACATAAAATGGCCGCCAATTTTAATTTGCCACGGACAATAATTGGCAAAAACGTCAAGTACTTCTACAAAAGCTTTGAACTTTTAAATAGTACTGAATGATAGCCCATATCATCCATATAGCAGCCAACAACTTTCATCATTCTAGTCTTATTCTTTTAATAAATATTGCTATTATAATATTCTGTTTCCCATGGGAAATGGCCGATTTCCTATGGGAACCGGTCATTTCCCATGGGAAAATGGCTTTCCCATGGGACGGTGTTTTCCCATGGGAAACATTTGGGAAATGTTTCCCATCGGAATTTCCCATGGGAAAACCTTATTTTTTTATTTTCATATAAACAATCAGAAAAACATCATGGCTGTTTTATAAAAATACTTTTATAGCACTGGCTAGTTTATTTGTTTGAAAAAAAAGATAATTTAGTTTTCCCATGGGAAAGAATTCCTTTGGGAATCCCATAGGAAATTGTTCCCTTGGGAAAAGTTACAGATCGCGTGGTTGTGAGATCGGTCCTCGGGCGAGGCGCCATCCGCACTATCTTCTCCATGACGATTTGATTATAGACATTGTGTCTAAAAGCGGAAGTGTTATAAATTTAATCCTTTTTAGGCTTGCTAAATAAAACAAATCGTTGACGCTTAAAGATATAAATTTTCTATTGGGGTAAAATACACTTTCACTTTCAAAAATGACCTTTTGGGCGAGTTCATATACTAAGATTGATCTGGTAGTCGGATCATCTCGGTTGATGATTCACTTTAGAAAATCTAACAAAGAATGCACAGTGCATAACGTGTAGGTTCGAACCCATGATGATTTTTTAGAGTATTAGCAATTATAATTCAATTAATACGTATCATATTATATTGTTTTGAATACTATATTCGAACCCATACCTACAACAAAGACATGGTGTTCGGCGTTCAGTCTAAATCACTGCAACAAGTTTAGTACATTAGATTGGTTAATGTTATTTTAAGTATAAAACATGTATTCAGATAACTATAGCACCCTTAATTACACAATTTGAATAAAATAATAAAATGAAAGGCTCTATGGGAAGAATTTTTATCACAGGCAAGATTTGTTATGCTGAAACATCAACATTTCTTCTTTCTTTGTAGGGATAACGCATGTTTTTCGTGTTGCAACATATGCAAAATCCCCAGGGGTTCTAAAGATGTTATTACACGAAATGGACATGAGTTAAAACTATTTAAGCATAAAGTGCATAAACGAATGCAGAATGAATATATAAACTCTATCTCAACGTAATTTAATTTCAATGAAATGCGCAGGGATATCTGTTGATTTTTTTCACGTTGACGTTATTTCCATTGAAATATAATTCCGTTATGGGCCGTAATACCTTAGCGCTTTACCACGGAACGTGCATATATTAGAATGTTTTATAACAGCACGTGAATCTCTCTGTTTACACATGTTTTATGCTAGAATATCTACGAGCGACCAAGTAAATCCGAATTAAAATGACGCTGACGTCAGAACTGTATTACACTAGTTTATTTAACAAATAATCAAGGCCTTCGAGTTGTTTATCGTCTGATTTACCACGGTTCAGAGTTCAGATGCGTAGGAATTGAACAACGAGGGCGTTAGCCCGAGTGGTTAAATACTGAAGCATCTGAACGATGAACCGTGGTAAATTAGACGATAAATAACAAGAAGGCCTTGATTGTTTTCATTCTGACATGCTCATTGATATATTTTAATAGATATTATACTGGACTTCGTTTACCTGAGGAGTAATGTATCGAACGTCATGTGGCAATATGACGTCACAATTGACGTCATAATGCTCTCTTACCGGTCCGCGCGTCAACCGTTGTTTATCGCAGAATATATAGAGCTTGATTTTCTTCTTTGTTTAACTGGAAAACAAATCGAACCATGTTAGAATTATGTTTTTATTTCATTTGTACGACGTCAAACCATCAATAAAAATGTATGTGTAATTACAAATGTGTAGGTACATACTTATATATTAATTTACTCGTGTACGTTCATATGTGCATGCATATTTGCAAATATACAAGCACTCAGAATAAAGCGTGCATGCATAAAATTAAACGCCCATTATGGAACATGTATATGCGCACGCGTATATATATACAAGCACATAGAATTTCGCATGCGCGCGTTAAATTATACGCGTGTGTAGATATAAATTTACGCGTACACTTATTAATGTATAAGTAAACGCGTATATCTAGTGCAGTTAGAATGTGCGTGCACGCTTAAAAATAATGTGTCCACCTGTCCACCCGTGCGTTAAAATGTTGGTGCACGTGAACATGGATATGTCTATATAATTTCTGGCAGCAGGAAATCTTTCGACTTGCTGTTAATTTCATTTTGGACAAGGAATCGACACTAAACGAAAGGGGTGTGGGAACGCTAAATGATACGACTTCGCTAAATGAAACAACTGACGTTAAACGATACAAAACTGACACTAAATGATACAATCAACGCTAAATGATACAAAATCGAGGCTCGCTAAAAGATACAAAACTAACGCTAAATGATACAACATTTTAGGCTCCCTAAAAGATACAAATCGTTTACGCTAAAAGATACAAATTTTGTATAGGGGTATATGGAGAATTTCTACATTTGTTGACGATTTCATAAAATTATTATCTCATTTTATAAAGACCTGTCACAGGAGAATTTAAATATAGTTTTATATGTTTCCCGCTAAATAAACATATACATGATCCCAACTGTATTTTTCTGGAGTACTCACGAGTAGCATCCGTGCACTCATTGTATTCATAAAACTAGTTACAAAAACTAGTGAAAACTGAAAGGAAGTTGAAGACATAGGCATATGAGCCAGAAATACAGGTCATATATATCATATTTTGTCAGTCCGTCTTGCGACAAGAGAGGACGACTGAATTAACAGACTGCCTATACATAACTTTAGTGTACAATCTAGATCGAAATCTGCTTTGCGTGCGCGCACATTTCAAAATACACGTGCAATTATATACAATGTAGAGGATATTACATGAGTGTCCTGTCACATGACTTTATTGCACGAGTTGAATAAAATGATAAGATGAGAAGCTCTGCCAAGCATTTTATGAGTTTAATAAATTCTATGCGGGAAGATTATTCTTATCACATGTAAGCATTTTTCTGCTTCCGAGGGATTCTGAAGATGTTATAAAACGAAATGAACATGCGCTAACGATATTCTGGCATAAAGCGCAAAATACTAGTATATTGTAAATGAATACACTACCTCAACGTCTTTAAATTTTAATAAATACGCAGGAATATCTGCGTTGTTTTTTCACGTTGACGATGCTTAAATTTATAAACAAAATAAACATATATCTTAAACATGCCACGGTAAGTACGCACACATAGAATGTGTGTTCTTGCCTACCTAGAGGGGACAGTATACATTTGTCCGGGCACGTGCCAGGGACAGATATTCCTGTCTTTCCCTAGGGAAAACTCTTGTCTGAAATAGCGCGCACTAGGGTGACGTCACATAGTACTGGCACTATTGTGATGTCACAAAACTATATAAATGAAAGCTATCAGAAAATATCTAAATCCACTTGTCTCCACGATCTATTTTGAACGTGATAGGCAAGAAAAATGATCTAACACGTTGCCTGTATAAGACAGCTGTTTCCCCAACCCTCGGGACAGCTTGGATAAAAAACCTCGCTAACGCTCGGTTTTCCATTCTACACTGTCCCTCGGGTACTGAAAACCCCGTCTAACACAGATGGGCATGTAAGATTCTTATATTCTTGCCTTCCTAGCAGGGAAAGTATACATTTGTTCGAGCACGTGCCAGGGATAGAGAGATTCTATTCATGTCTTTTCCTAGGGAAACACTTTGTCTAAAATAGCGTACACTTTGGTGAGGTCACATAGCACTGGCACTATTATGACGTCATTAGTTATAGATCTATTAATAATATCAGTTAACATGGAAGGCAAGAAAAACACACATATCTCCAGAATCACAACAAATGCAAACAGAAAACTAGGTTTCATCAAACGTAACATCAAAACGAAACATGAAAGCATCAAAACTCTAGCATACAAAACATTGGTCAGACCGCAGCTTAAATATGCCTCCTGTGCATGGTCACCACATACACAGGTCAACATTCACAAGCTGGAAATGGTCCAGCGACGCACAATGGGTCAAGAATGATTATTCCCGTTATTCCAGTGTAACACAAATGCAAAATACCCTTGACTGGCGCACGCTTGAGAACAGACGTCTAGACTCTAAGCTTGTCATGTTCTATAAGATATACCATGGCCTTGTAGCCATCTCCCTCCCCAATTACTTACAGGCCCCTACCAGGTTTACTAGGCACATGCATCCCTTAAGCCTTCGTCAGGTCCAAAGTCAATTCAGATTACTTGAAATATTCCTTTTCCCCCCACACTGCAGTCTTGTGGTATTGGTTACCACCAAATATTGCAACCATGCCTGACCTTAAGTCCTTCAAACAGGCAGTGGCCCAGCTCAGTTACTAAGTAAACTGCAATTGTTTTTATCCTTTTACTCTATCCTTTTTAACAATTTAACAGCATCCATCACTTTCACATTCTTACTATTGCTGAAAGAACTGTCTTTCAGTTTTTATTCTTTTATTCTGTACTAATCACCGACACGCACCCTGCCCATAATACTCGCGAGAGGTGTGAGGCAGTATAAAGAGATAGATAAATCATCTAACATATCTGCTGTTTTCGTACGATAGCTGTTTTCCCAACCTTCGGGACAGTGTGGAATGGAAAACCGAGCATTACCCCGTCTTATAAAGGCACGAATGTAAGATCCTGATATATATTCTACTGTGAATAAGGTTAGCGTTCGGTTTAAGCTAACTTTGTAGTGTGCATTTAATGCATGTGTACGTTCAATGAGTGAGTATTAATCTCTTCTAACAACACTCGGATAACACTTTCTTTCATAAGGTTAATGAACGTGACAGATGCGAGAGGCAAGTGATATTATTATACCTCAATTTTATCTACAATGGTATAATCCCATTACCAGAAAAAGAGATATTTTGACTATCAGAAACATTTTCAACATTTTTGACACGTGACCAAGCCGGAGTGACTGTCAGGTCATGTGACCACACTGATATTTTGAATGTCATATAAGGGCAAATAACTGCTTCAGGTTTTTAGTCAAATGATTGCCTCCCTTGTACACAATGTCATATAGTAATGACGTCACTATATTAAATGTGTACACAGGCGATTACCGCGCTTAAGATGAAACTGTTTAATTAAATGAATTAAACACATTTTTAAACAAAAATTATGTGCTTAATTTTGTTTGGTATAATAAAGTAAATATCATATGGCATCGTGTGTGACATTGATATTGTCAACCCTCGAAACAGAATGTCACCCGAGGCGAAACACTCGGCTTTCGCCTCGGGTGACATTCTGTCCTCGGGTATATAATGTCATTTAGATCTATAGAATGACATTCTGGAGCATATCAGTTGAAATAAGCCTGAAAGAGGTTTTATTATTATAACTTTTATTATATTAATTTAAATTTTAGGTAGTTAAATGTGTATATACATATATTATTTTAATTTTTCTATATTTTAAATCATAAGGCCAAATACTTTTTATCTACCAGTATATTTTAAATTATTTTGATTTTAAACATATACGTAATTTTAAGCCATAATCAGGCTCCTTTTAGACAATGATTTTAAAACTAGGAGACATATCCTTGCAATTACTTTACATTTCGGCAAGGATGGTCAACTGTTTTTACTAAATTATTTCTAAATATATTTTTATAATTCAATTTTATTAAAACTTTAGGCAAAATAACAATCAGGAATAAGAGTCTGTGTTTTCGTCTTTCGGCAAAGGCCGACTCTGATTTTATCAAATTTTATCGAATTTTAGCTAGCTTTTTAACCAACTTTTATCCAATTTTAACTCTTTTATTCAGATAAAAGATACAACAAAATTAAATAAATCTAGTAAACTAAATTAAAGTAATGGCCAGCAATGTATATATGTGGTAGGGACCTATGGTGGCATAAACAACGCCCGGACCGAGAAAGCATGTATTAGAAAGACGCCACCATAGGAAAATCCAGTAGTGACGATGAGCCGGAAACATACAGATGTCAACATACAATGGTAAACAAACAACAGGTAAACGGGTAAATTTTAAGTAAAAATTCTTACGCGTAATTTAGCTACCGGGTACACAGGATTCGCGTGTAAAACATTTATTAATTCATAGATTATCTTCAAATTTTCAAAATCGCTGAAGAATACATATAGCTATATGGCTAGAGCATGTTTAATAAAATAATTTAATTAATATAAGCAAAATCACTTAGAAACGGTCGGAATTTGATATAACCAACAGCAAAATTTCATACAGCGCGATCGTAAATATATTTTCTATACAACACGTAAAGTAATTAATATCGATATAATCATTAAATTTAGACCCTAGACTAGACAGTGCAAAAAACAGATCGGAAAAACATTAAAAAATGACAAAATGACAGCAATTTAAAAATATAGAATAAAACAGAATTGTTAAAGCACATTGAATGTTTAGCGCATATAGAGTAAGCATATTTATCGATATGACACAATTATGCAGTAGGCGTGGCGTGTAATCTATAAATAACCTGTGTACTGACAATTATCGGATGTATATAAATGATCTTTTTAAATGTGTTTTTAAAGTTTTAAAGTTTCTAAAGTTTTAATATTAATAAAATAAATCTTAAGAGTATAGATGTAGTTCATGGCCAGTGGCAGTTTTTCTCAGGCGTTTCAGGAGTGTAAGTAAGGTAATCGCGGCTCTTACCCTGGATGACAAAATTTAATAAATTTAAATATATATTTCATAATCTATTTATTATTTTGGAAATCTAGACAAATTTAGGGGGTATAACATTTAACAACATTACAATAACAAAAAATACTCCAGCCAAGACCCAGACATGTTCCAAAACTAACACCCGGGCCTTGAATTAAGGCCCCCTTTTAATTATATCATATGAATATAATTCTTTGGAATTGATCCAGGCGCCGACCTGTATCTGGCAACGGGTCTCAAAATTCAAATCTCGCTGGGCCTACGATTGATTAGTTAGACTAAATATTATTACCAAGTTAGGTGGACATTGGACAAAAGAACTGCCCAAGTAAGAGAGCGGAAACTGTCAACATTCGCAATTTTGAGTTATTCGAGTGGTATAGCTCCAGAGCTACTGAGATGATCCGACTAGTTATCGATCTTGGCCGAGATATATTGCAAATCAGCATCCTGACAAAGTTTGGTGGATACTGGATAAGAACTGCTCAAGTTAAAGAGCGGGCGTTCTCAATACTTGCAATTTTAAGCAATTAAAGGGGTGTACCTCCAGAACTACTAGACAATCCGGCTGATTATCGAACTTGCCCTGAGATGTGAACATTCGGACCAAGTTTAGTGGGTGAACACTGGATAAGAACTGCTCAAGTTAGATAGCGAACAACCTTTCGAGCAGCCCGCCCGCCGCCCGCCGCAGGTGTTCTCATAATACGTCGTATACAAATGAAGAAAACACCAAATTCCGCGATAAATATTTATAGAAAATCATTCGCATTTATATATGTAGATAAAAAATATGATACATGACATTGTATACCTTTTGCAGAGGAAGCTTCAGTTCAGAGTAAATGATATATTTCTAACCCATCTTGACACACAGAACCCACCATTTTCATGCGTTTTCCGGGGAGCACCCCAGAACACCACTCGCATGTATACACCAAAATAAAACGTATAAGGAAGAGAGAGAATATTAAACTCTATTTTAGCCCTTACCCCGGTGAATTTCTACAACGAACTTGTCCATCTTTCACTTTGGACAGTACAATTAACTGTTAAAGGCGGTGCTTACAAAAGGACACCGACTGAATGGCGAACAGTGCAGATCATGATCAGACTGCACGGATGTGCAAGTTGATCATGATTTACACTGGCCGCAAAGATAGACTCAAACGTGTCCAGCATTATTAGGGCTAGTACGAGTAGTAACTCCAGATCACAGCAGTGCGGTTTAGATGTAATTTTGCAGTAAGTAAATGTGAAAAGAAATATCGCCTGTAGAAGACACATGACCATACTCTATTTCCCATTCGACATACTCTATTTCCCATTTGATGCCAATTTAAACGATAATATCGAAGACTTTCATATCTGAAAAGGTATTATTCAGTTTAGAATATTCAGTTTCTTATAAAGTACTTTTCTGTAGAAAATTATACACATGACTTATTTTATATTTAATATTCCCACCGGAATTCATTCCCGTCGGAAATATTTCCCATGGGAAATATATCCCATAGGAAATATTTCCCATGGGAATAATCTAAAAGTCTTCCCATCGGAAATATTTCCCATAGGAAATGATTCCCATAGGAACGTCCTCCCATGGCCGAAATATGGGAACAGTTTCCCATGGGAAAATCTGTAAAATAATAAAATGACAAATAACTTTTTCCAAAGTCATGTTATGATGTGCCTGGTGTAGAATAAGTTTAAAAGATAATGATTTATCATTTTAAGAAACAAATATATGTCCCATGGGAAATTCCCATGGGAAATCCACTTTCCCATGGGAAAATTTATTACATGTTCTTCCCATGGGAAAGTTATTTTCCCATGGGAAAGTGGATTTCCCATGGGAAAAGACCGCATTCCTATAGGAAAATAGCATTTCCCATGGGAAAGTTAAGTTTTTAATGTTGAATGCTGCTTTGTTGGTGGCATAAAATCAAATTGAAAAGTATGGCGTGCATCAGAATTTGAAGTACTTTACTTTTGTGAAAGAATTTTTAAGATAGCGTGTACAGAAGTACTTGCTGTTTTTGCCACATATTGGCGTGGCAAATTAAAATTGGCGGCCATTATAACATAAAAATGTCACGCCATTGATCTGTAAAAGTTAAAAGTCTCGCACCGTTCACAAAACAAAAGCTTTAGAATAAAAATTGGTATAATATAATCATACATATAGCTAAACTAAAATATTTACACGAAAACACATTCTATGATTTTATATCCGTTGTTTATTATTTGTATTCCCTGAAGAAGGCATTTAGCCGAAACGTTGGAATATTAGTAAATTGTAAAAAAAAAAAATATCCACTACACTATTCAAACATCCAGCAAATACATTTAGAAAATTAGAATTGTTGTAAATTATTCATAATGAATATCTAGAGATGGGTTTAACCTCTTTACAATTCATTTGCAAACACACATCTATCTCTTAAAGAACTTTATTCCTATAAAATATTCATCCTTCACACATACATATATCATGTACCAAGAACTACTTTCAGTAAAGCAGGATCTGGTATGCAGTATAACTAATGTATCGACGCCACACAACACATAAAGTGACTGCTACAAAACCCATTCATGTTAGATAATGTGACAAGTTCGCTCAATAATTTCCCCATAAGGCTTTATAACGAATACATCTATACAAATTGTAACAGAACTACAGTCATGATTGGAATTAAGAAACAAAAACATTAACTTAATGGCCGATCAAAGGTCCTAAGATAGGTCAATGCTTGTCACTTATCTAGACAACGGGATTGGAATACAGATTAGATGTAATTTTCTAAGACTGTATTTTCATATTCATGAAGTCCATACTATCAACATTTCATGCAAATATAACATACAATGACCCTCAACCTGGTTCAACAAATCCTCTCTACATCGATTAACGGAACTTTCATGCAGAAATACAAAAAGTGGTATATTAATAATATATGATAATAAGCCAATTTTATTTATATACTGACTTTATGCGATTTTGTTTCACGTAATAATAATAGTATTTTCCTATGATAATAGTCTTGTTTAGATGGGTATGCTTATTATGGGCCCCTCTCGCATCCCTTAGCGTCACGATTAATTACACGACAAATGTGATATTGTTAAAATCAAGGTACTGCTCAAAATAAGATTTAGAGTGATCAGTGAATAATCATGGTACCTTAAGTAAACGCAAAACGTTCCATACAACAATGTATCAAAATAAGCGGAAAGCTTGCGATCGGGATTTTAAAAATTCTCTGAACAGAAAACAAAAGTAATGACACTTACGAAAGTAACTACTTTCGATCGAGATTTATCAAGTGCTAAAAAAAAAAAGATAACTATTATGAGGCCTAAGAAAGTAACTGATTACGGCCGGGATTTATCAAATACCCAAAGACAAAAATAATCAGGCGTATGAAAGTAACTGTTTGGATCGGGTTTTTACAAATGCCCTTGAACAAAGAAAAACATGTAGCAAAGGAATATAAGAATGCGATCAGGAGTTTACAAATACTCCAAAATAAACAATGTGAGTTTTACAAGTACTCAAAATCAAAAGAAAATAATGTGATGAACGAGAGTAATCGCAATTGCGATCAGGATTTTACAAATACTCTAAAACAAAAGCAAAAATAATGAAGCATTAAAAAGTAACTGGTTCCGATTGGGTTTGTAAAAATCTCTTAAACAGAATAGAAAACATAACGCGTAAAAATGTAACTGAATGCGATCATGATTTTACAAATACTCCAATACAAGCGATCAGTATTTTACAAAAACTCTAAAACAAAAATAATGAGATGAATGAGAGTAATCGCATTTTTGATCTGGATTTTGCAAAAACCCTAAAACAAAAACAAGAGTTATTGATTAACGATTGGGATTTAATAAATTACCCAAAAACAAAACCAAATAGAAAATAACAAATGACACAAATTACTGCGGTCACGATTTTACAAATACTCCAAAATAAACAATCTAGGTTTTACAAATACTCTAAAACAATATAATAATGAGATGAATGAGAGTAACCGCAATAAAAATTATTGCGATTTGGGTTTTACAAATACTCCAAATAAAAAACAAGAATTATCGATTAAAGATTGGGATTTTATAAAATATCCTAAAACAAAAAACTAATGTTGAGGCGTTAGAAAATAACAAATGACACAAATTACTGTGGAAACATAACGGTTACTGATCTTTCTTTCTCTCCGTTTAGAAGAATGTACGGCCAATGCTTTTTATGCCTTTCAATTAATTACCAAGCCGACTTGATATAAATTCATATTTATATGCAAATATTTGCCGTTACAGGCACGATATAGCTTAATGTCGGGTGATCATGTTCACAAATTGATTCTGTGTTATTTCGAAGAACATATTTGCATACGTATCGGGCACATTACCATAATCTCAACGAGTAGTTAACGCTCATCTTGAAGCATTCAAAATGTGTAAGGAGCACAGGAATTTTTGCATGTTATTTTTTAATAATTATTTTCGAAATATTGTTAGAACATTTGTATTTGAAACGAAAATTTTGGAATATCTTAAGCATTTATCAACATGCATTTAATACTTTTTCATATTGTAATAAACATATCCTAGGAAACCGATGCAAGATGTCCCAGGAAACCGATGACTGGCTGGAGTATTTATTTATTTATTTATTTATTTACTTTTGCTGAAATAACTTCCAGCGAATACGCCACAAACTGAGTTTTAAATGTTGAGTTCTGCTCAACCCGGGGCTAGAGAGCGTGGACGGTAGCATGCATTTCCACTACCGTCCATGAACAGGCTCAATCAAACCGAGCCTGCAACATTTTTGTTTTTGTCGTGTTGAGCGACCTGTGGAGTTTCCACTTTTTCTATTTTAATTCTAGATTTAAACCTTTCTTGATATTGTAACTTTTTTTAGTGAAATATTGAAATATTAGAGTGAAATATATTTGATATTTTCTTTCAGAAAAACGTTATTTCTCACAAAAAAACTTTATTTCACACGGAACTCTACACTTTGCTCTTACATACACGACTACGCAACTCGTAAATACATACCATCTAGTAATCAGGTATTTCGATTTTCCATCGAAACAAACAAATATCCTCTATTCATTTATAGTTTTCAATAATTACGATGTGCGGTTCATTTTGTGCCTGACTTTTCCTGTACGAAAATAGGACCTGTTTTACAGCTGTAAAACGTCTGTAAAAGACATGTTTTTTTAAATGACAGCTGTAAAAGACCTGTAAGTGGAGAATTACCAGAAATACAGTTGAAATTTACAGGTGTAAAACAATTATAGGTCTCAAAATACAGCTGTAAAAATTTTAATTGGAAGTTACGGCTGTAAAATGGTCACGTCGCAAAATTACAGCTGTAACTTTTTTGGAGGGAAACATGAGTATTGTCAGCCATCTTTGATGCATTTTTTGTGCGCGAGGGTGGGAGGGGGTGGGTGGAATATAACTGAAATTCACAGAAGAGACACCACATCATCTAAAATATTGGAATTTTAGCCATTATGGAGTAAAGACAAACGTTTAATTATCTAATACAGTTGTAAAAGGACATGTGTAAGCACATGCATTAACAGTTTACTCTTGACTTGAAACTGATAAGTTTAAAGGAAATAATTACAAGATTGTCATATGTTTTCATGACATAGAAACTTTTATAAACAAGATATGATGCATAGTTTCTACTTTGTATCCTGCTCTTTAAGTTTGCAATTGCTATACTAGAAATATATTTGATATTGTTCTTTATTTACTAGATCATTTATTTTGCCATTTGTGTAGTAATTGCTACCCTTTCTACAGAATTACAATACATTCTAAAACATTTTGTACTTCTACTTTCGTCCCTTAAAATAATGTTCCCTTTTTCAACACCTGTTATATTTCTATTGCTGTAACTTTTAGGCATATTTACAGCTGTAACTGTTTCATTTTTACAGCTGTAAGTTTTTTTTTACAGCTGTATCTCATTTGCATAATTCGACCTGTTTTACAGTCGTTTTACAGCTGTAAATTGAAATATACAGCTGTAAAATCAATGTTGTAATATAAAATCTACAGGTGTAAAATTGAAATAATCATGACTGTAATTTTGAACAAAAATACAGGTCTTTTACAGCTGTAAAATTTCGTACAGGTTGCTATGTTGAGTTGCCAAGTTGGCGGGGAAAAGACACGGCAGAATGATATAAAAAGAACAACAAATAAAGAGTGTGTTCTGTCATGTTACCGTGTCGACGGGGCAAAACCGCAACAACAATATGATAGATCGGCAAATTAAGGCTGCCAGAACAGTATTATTATACACACCGACACACGAGATGTCGAAACAAAAATCTGTGAAATTACCGACCTTTATCCTTTATTTGTCGGGGTTTTTTTTCGTGCAAAATCTATTGAGCTATCGTAATATCGTCCGTTAGACCCACCAACACGGCAGTATAACACACACGACAAATAAAGAAAGTGTTGTTCAGTCGAGTTTGCGGGACGATGACCCGGTAATACAACAGTTTGACAAATAGGAACACCAGATCGGCACTTTTATAACTTTCGCATTCCCGAAAAAATAAACAAAAATATCTATCAAGCTGGCTACCTTTAATTGTCGCTATCTCGTACATTTATACATCATTATTTTTGTCGACCTATTGTTTTGTCTTGTCCCCTCTCCCTCACCATTGTTTTTGTATTTGTCAAGTTGCACTTTGTCATGAATTTTAAGTCTATTTGCCATGACAATACCTTGGCAGATTTTAGCCAAGGTCCTGCCATAGCAACATTTTTCATAAATGAGATAAAGTTCTAAAAAGTTATAATTCTACCTGTACATATGTCAAGAAATAGATAAAAAAAATTTCAGAAAATAAGAAAAAATTGCCATTGCAAAATGATAAAATTTCTTGCCATGGCACAGAGAGTGTTAAGGAAAAATAAAACCACACGCCCGGATTTGATTGCTTATTTATATGTAAAATAAACGCATTTTGAACGGTTGGTTTTGTTCCCTTGTTTTCTTTGTCCGAAATGTTCATAATGATAACTGACTAATATTCCTGTTGATTTTTGTGAATGCTGGATGTAATTAAATTTGATTTATTGCAGTGCACGAAGGATAGAGTATATTATGGTTTAATGTGATGCATGTAGGATAAGGTTTCTTGTGGTTAATTGTGGTAAGTTAAGGACACAGTGTCTTATGGTTATTGTGGTGCATAGAAGATAGCGTTTATTGCGGTACATGTAGGGTACAGTTTATTGTGGTGCATTGTAGATATGGTATACAAAGTTTATTGTGGTGAATGGAGTGTACAGTTTATTGTGGTGAAATGCGGGTGTGATATGTAGTTTATTGACATAATTTATTGCGGTTCGCGACGGATATAGTTTGTAAAGTTTATTGTGTTGTAGTATGATATAGGTTATGTTGGAGCATGGTGATTATAATATATGCAACTTATTGTGGTGTAGTAGGATATACGTAATCGTGCAGCATGGTGGATATAATATATGAAGTTTATTGTCAGGCATGTAGAATATAGGCTATTGTGAAGCATGGCATATATAATATATTAAGTGTATTGTGATGCATGTAGAATATAGTCTGCTGTGAAGCATGCATATATAGTATATAAAGATTACCGTGGTTCATGTAGAGTATAGTTTGAAGATTAATTCTTATCCTGTCGGTTGTCAATGAAAAATATGCATTATAAATATTTTCTGCCAAATTAATCTTCTTAATGGCAAGAAAAGGTTATGAGTAACACGCATAATTCTTGTCCTTGTTATTTTTAACCTTAAATATCATTACTAAATGAAGCCTAAATTTCACGGCAACATATTTATATCGCTAACATCATTTTACGTACACTTGCACAATACGTATGTACAATTATGTATATCCAATTCTGCATAATATTAGATATCACACTGTAAACTGAATTTCAACGGTTAAAGGTTTTCTTCAAAGGGCTGATTCCGATGAGAAATTTCTTTCATTTGATAGATAAATTCAATTGCTTATATTGCGTACCCTAACACCATCGCTCATTCAAAGACATCAAAAGAACATAAACACATGAATAGAATGTCAATACATTAGTTATAGCAAACTTTCACGAAACTCACAGGGTCATAAACCAAATGGTGCGTTTGCATGCGTATAATAGCATTGTGCATGGTAACGAAGCTGCAAAATTTAAGCCGACATAACCATAAAATCATCACAAGACTTACTCATGTTTTAAGGAAACATTAATAGCCATAAACAATTATACGGTTGCTCCTAAAATCGTTTATTTTTGAAGTATTTCACCATAACAGTGACAATATTTGATATGGCTTCTTAAGATTTGGGATTAAATGTTTTGTCACCTACATAAAACATCCACGCTGATTTGAGTAATAATTCCAGTTTAAGGCAAACTAATCAATTTGTATGTCTGTCAATCGCTCTTAAAGGATTTGCCACCTGCACTATATCCTATATTTCCTGCAGTCAAGTAATCAAACAAAGCTGTGTATGTCAGATATATGAGCAGCATAAGGTCGCTATTCTGTCAATTTCAGATCTGTATTTAAAACAAAACTTGAAAGTAGACTTGGGGTCACGTCATTCATGAAGGTCGGACGCACTTAATGTATGCATTAGAAATTGTCAAAATAGCGGAATAGTCGACATAATTCCTTTTAAAAATGGCAACTAAAAGGTTTCATATATAATGTTAGATTTATCTTTGCATACCTATAAATTCTAGAATAAATGCCATTGCTTGAGGGACCCATGTCATAGAATTATGATTTTTCTTCAAAGTTAATTTTTCAGATTGGCCAGTCTCAACAGTATCAACGGTTTGTCTAATTTTACAAGTAAGTTTATCAGTTATTTTGTCTTGCTATATATCAAATGAAATAAACCAGAACTTACTCGAGTCAATACTATTGTACAAATGTCATGTTTCGCGCATATTAAGTACATACTGTAGTAGTTACTTTTGTATAATCTAGTCCAAAATGTATTATTAGGACAATTTCGAAGAACATATACTCATCTAAACTTTGCATTCTTTCTTTTCAGTGTTTTAATAGTGCAAAAATGTTATGTCATTGTTTTTTCATTTAATATATTTAGTTTGGATATTTTCTCCGAAAGACGTAAATGTAAGAGTATATTTCTTTGAGAATTTTTATTGATGTTCATTTAAAGACAAGTTTTCCTCTCTTTTTTTTGGTTCGGTTGCCTAAGAAGTATTTATTTATTTATTTATTTTGGTTTGGTTGCCTAAGAAGTATTTATTTTCGTTTCTCCTCAAAGCTAAATACTAAAGAAAACGAAAATGAGAATAAATATGTTTTATCCTACCCTCATATAAAATATAGCATAATATCGACCTGCCTAATAAACTTTGCTTTATCTAGTCAGTGTCAAGATATCACTTTTGCGGGAACTTTTGAAATCACTTATTTTATCAAAATTTTGCATTTTAATCATCACCATTGTATTGGAAATGTCTGAACTTAGAAAATGAGTGGTCAAATCAAAGGTTTTTATCCTGAAACAAAAACGTTATTGCTATTTTTCACTTTTACAGCACTTCAGCCGGAAATTTTGAAAACATTTTTTTTTTTTCGAAATTTCCTTTGAAACTGTTATCAGTGTATTGGAAATGTTCTAACTAAGAAAATAAGTGGTAAAATCAAAAGTTTTTATCCAGAAACAAAAAAGTTATTGCATTTTTTCAATTTTCCACAAACTGAATTACGCTAGCAAACGTCATATTATATGACGTAAAGTCTGCACGCTGTTGCTCTTTCCAGCGACTTTTTCCCCATTTTCTGAACAGGTAGGATAAATAGAATATTAGATTACTCTCTGAAAAAAATTGGAACGTGGAACGGGCCGTTTGCTGATGTTGATATAACTCGTGGCCCAATCCATTTGTATATGTTACTTTTGTGTTTATTCTATTGTACATGTGCCAAATAACAAATACAATAAAATATTATTAAACTAAACTGAAAAAAAAAAATTTATTAGGCTCGTCTACGAAAAAATATAAGGCTCGGCAGAGCCTCGCCTCATATATTTTCTTCAACTCGCCTAATAAATTTAGATTTATCAGACAGTAACCTAATATTCTCTATATATTTATTAGTAAGATAAAAGGAAAATAAGTGCTATGTCTTAATAAACATATATAACTGTGGCAGAGGTTAATTTGGTTTTCCTTACGAATTGTATCAATACTTAGTGTCTACCCGTTTTAGGTCATTTGGCTGGTGTTTTTTTTTTTTTTAAATAAGTAATAAAGAATCTGGCAAGAGTGCACCACATAAATCAAAAGCCTTCAGTAG
Organism: Mercenaria mercenaria; assembly: GCF_021730395.1. Classification (NCBI taxonomy): domain Eukaryota; kingdom Metazoa; phylum Mollusca; class Bivalvia; order Venerida; family Veneridae; genus Mercenaria; species Mercenaria mercenaria. Next base: position 81,577,340 of record NC_069365.1, on the reverse strand, counting down.
TCGTTGATATAAAATAAAGTTTACCTCTTATATAGGTTATATAAAAAAGATCAACAACATGTTCTGCCTCTAAACGATAAAAAAAAATTGGTAAATTATAACTAACATAAAACCATCGTATGAATAATCAAAAGTGATAGCTACTAGCGAAAAGGGTTCCTGCCCAGTCTAGTTTTTAGTAAGTAATTTGTCAGTAAAATTAAGTTTCAAATCAGCAAATAAACGGAATATTTATTTTATGTTATACGTACATTTGAACGAGGTCAAAGATCGAATACGTACATTTGAACGAGGTCAAAGATCGAATAGAGATATTCATGTTCAAAGAAATCAGTTTTACAACAACGAAACACAGGCCCAGGTCTAGTGTAAATTATTTTCTTCAAAATCCCTTTTCGCACGCAAATATACTGTTTATATGTTAAAGTTAGCGATGGCGAAATATTCAAGTCACAGTATCAAATGTGATATCAATGTTTATAATACTGTGACCGAATAATTGGCAATTGATTTTGTTTTATTTTTAAATTGATGTTAAAACAAAGTGATGCTAAACATATTTTACTTATAATACTAGTATTTGATTTTAATTTATGAAAACAAATCCGGGTTAGAAAAAACTGAAACAGCGTAATTGTACTTTTTGTCTACATGTAACAGACAAGACATATATTTGGAAGCGTGCACATTTAGTGTTTTTTTTAATCTGGTTTTCATCTTATCATAACTATATGTATACAGTATGCAAGAATTCAATGTTTATGCCACCTTTCGTTAATATGTATATGTAACGAAGTTGGGCCTAAAACGAGCTGTGTTTGTAACAATATTATCGCTTGCAATAGAGACTGGTCTGCACAAATCACTTATTAATTCTGATGACCAATCATAATAACAGTCAAGCATGTTCAGTTAGTTCGATCTTACGGAAAATTGGCATCAAGGATCTTTTGTCGCCAACAGAATTCTGTATGCATGTGTCTTACAACAAAACAATAAATGTCTTTCAAGTCTGTTGTTTCTGCGTGTTGTTATCATCATTACTGCTGACTGGTGAAATTTCAAAAAAGGAGAATTAAAGCTTGCATAAGTTATCCGTCTCTTCCAAAGCGTCATTTAGAATATCTTCACGCGCATACTATCATATTGAATGACTGAAACATAACACCCGCTGAAGAAACCTTTTAATGAAAATTGTGTGTATGTCCCATGGCACTTGATTTCTACATACTTGATACTGAAGATTCCAGAGTGTTTAATGCAGCTTGTGGTCTTAGGAATTACACTTCGGTCCTTACTTACATACTATTTCTGATTTATGAATTATCTTTACTGAGTTTGCACTTTCTACTCATTACGACTTATCTAAAATGTTATCTTCAGGTTCAATAGAACCTGATCTCTGACTATAAGACAAAAAAAAAAAGATAGGTGTTTAGGTGAAGCCATACGATCACTTAATGATGAAGCTTTGATTTAAAATATATTTTTTGGGGCACAATCGTTTCCAGAAAAACAAACTACATTGTTAATGAATTATTTATGGCATTGTGTTCATCAATCAAACTTTATACGAGATAATACTTACAAAGCATATATTTTTCATTCCTTCCTCCATTAATGAAAGCAGATATGTGCATATTTATGAGGCGGACAATCACCAGCTTATATAATATGTCAAAGTTCTTTTTCATTCTCGAGACAGAGTAGCATGCAATGTTAACATGCATAAAACAACTCTTGCTTTACTCGGCGATATATGACCATTTTGTGTCGATTCGCCGTAAAACCCAGCTCACTCACTCACTCTTGCTTTACAATTATATTAACTATAAGAAGATCCTTTGTTAGCATAGAAGACAAACAAGTAGACTAAGTATAATTGCAAACTCGGTTTGGTTGAGTAAGTGTATTGGTCTTTTTATGATATTCAATCAAAGGAATTATTGTTCTTCAAATTCATTGAGTTGGCATTGTTTTGTTAATCTTCAAAGATACGTCCCGCTATGTGCACTTTATATAAATAAACTTGTTGTGCTAAACCCTAATGCATTAAGTTTTTATGGCAAAGACACCTTTCAAAATTTAATTTGGTATAATACATTGAACCTGATACATGTGTTATCAAGTTTAAACTGAACTACTCGTTTTGTGACATCTACAGAAAGTAAACATATCAGCAAATTGTAAATAAATGAATTATACAGTTCGGTAATAAAACCAAATGTTGCGTTTGCCTGCGTACAATCGCTTTGTGTATGTTAACGAAGCGGCATGATTTAAGACGTCATTACCAAAAAATTACTGCTAGACTTATCCATGTTTTATGGGCTAAGGAGACATTAATGGCCGTAAACCGTTATGCGGTTTCACTAAAGAGGCATGAAATGTTTGAAGTCCCTCTTCACTAAAGCGAAACATTTGAAATGGCTTCTCTTGTATAAAATACAACGATTTTCTATAAATTAGCATAAGAATCCCATTTAGTTGCAAAAATATAGTTTCTGTAGATATTGGGAACGTACTATTCATTTGGGAAATGAATCAGATACTGCTTTAAACTTCTTTTATCGTTTTGTAAAATACTAAAATGGTACAGTGTAACTTCCGAAAACCGAACGACCTCCGGACCAGCCTAAAAGTTCGGTTTTTGGAAGTTTCCGGAATTCAGAAGTTTAAAAGTTTGTAGGCAAAGTGGACGTGGTGCACAAGAGTTATGTTTTCTTACACGTAGGATGAAGGAGATTTTTATCCTTTTTAATTTTACAATTTCATATTAACTAATTAATTAATTAGATAATTAATTAATTATTTACAAACATTAAGGATAATAAATACATAAATAACAAGTATAAAAAGAAGCAACAGAACTCTAATAATAGCATTTGCGCAAACATTTTCCACTTACATTTTACCATCTTTGGAGTCCCGAGTTCGTCAACATTGAATTTTAATTAATGTTGATAATGCATAGTTTAATAGATGTAACTAATCATTTAAAACATCTATCTTTCTTTTGTTCAAACATTAAGAAAGTTTTTAACACATAAGATATTTGATTCATCACGTTTTCATAAATTGAATGCAAATGAAAATAATCGCTAATTACTTCCTTACTTTTGCATCAAACGATCATTGTGATTATATAGCGTGTCAAAATAAACGCGCACCGCTAATAAATAAACAAAAGAACATGCTGACAGTGTTTCTGGATTATCAGGTGACACTTTTAATCCAGCAAATATTTTTGCTGTTCGGTTTTCAGAAGTCAATTTTAGTGTTAAAATATAAACGGTGCTTCAAAAATCGTCCGGTTTTCAGAATTCGGAAGTTCCGGTTTTCAGAGGTTAAAAGTATATAGAAATAAGAACAGAAAAAAACGGGACCTTGACTTTAGTGCGGTTTTCAAAGGTTTCCGGTTTTCAGAAGGTCCGGTTTTCGGAAGTTACACTGTATCAACCTTTTTAGAACATATATATCATACCAACGTTCCGAGTAACAGAATTCATTTCATTTACATACTTGTTAATATAAGACAAGTAAATGTTCTAGTAAACCGCTAAGATCTGTGTGTAGGAAATATGTGATCATTGTTAAAGTTCGTAATTTCCCATCTGCAGAGTTTAAATATTACGTTACAATGTGATTACAGTTGCGCTTTTTTAAATATCTCAAAACAAGTTACAGTGTAACATTATCCAGATTCTAAGACTTGGTACATGTTCTTATTGATACAACGCACGTTGCACAACATCATTATAAATTGTGGTAAACATATAAAGCACGGCATGTACATTCAAGTAAAATGCTGATATTGCTGTACAGAAGTCATTTTTATACTGAAAATTTAATTTATTCTGGTACACAAAATCCAGAACGTTGAAAATGATTATTGCATTTATTGATTATGAACACTACCACGTTTTGTCAAATAAATTTGACAAAAATGCATGGTCAATAAAATATAAACTACAACTGTATATTGTTCAATCGGCAAGTGTCCTACCAATAGTGATTATCTTCGTTTCAAATGGATCGTGCCGCTTCTCTGGTAACAGAAAGCTGCTTATGCGATAGCCATGTTTTATGTCAGTTATTTTCAAATATACAATATAAATCAATGAACCATCTTTTGATTTCCATAAAAAGATGAAAGTTCTTTTACATTATAATATTGACTATCATGCAGATCAAAAGCAATGAATGAAATAATAAATAGACATTCTGTCTGAACAAAAGGCGAATGCAAACAGCGCTTTTATCTGATAAGCATGCGAAATTCATATTCGTTTCGACATACTTTGTGCATTACAGCCTGTTTTCGAAAATTCTGTATTGAAAACAAAGATTGACTTTTTCTCGGGTAAAGGTAATTTATACGAGCAAAATTTCACAATTTTATACTGAAGCATTTATTAGTTTTTCATTAAATAAATCTAAATCGTTCGTAAATAGTCAAAGCTTTTGTACTGTACGGTTCTGCTTCATGTAGATGAGCGGAAAGAAGCACATTTATACCAACTGATCTTTTTTCATCAGCTGCATGTAAATTCTAGTGAACTTGTTTTCCTTTTTCCGCTCACATTCTGCAACGACACTGAATACATGCATATATAGCTCCTTAAGCTGGCTACAAATATATCTTATTGATTTGTTTCCTATCTGTTAAAATGTCGATTGATTGTTTTAATGACGTTTTCTGCAGATGATAGCTTCAGTGCAGACGAAGATCAGGCTGCACATCCGTGCAAATGGTCTGCACTGTTCGCTATTCAGTCAGTAAATTTTCATTGAACACACTTTCGAATAATAAATGGTATTGCCCAAATTGAATGATGAACCTGTCCATTTTAGAAATTTAGCAGGGTAAAGGTTAAGACTTAATTGCCATATGTGGTACATATCAATTATGGAAACTGGATACATGTTTCATTTAATAGAAACTAATATTAGCAGCGCCATTTATACTGTGACTAAATGTTGTCGTTTCAGATGTAAAGTAATTATGACAACTTCGTAATCTCTCTTGAATATTCTTTAAAATGATAAAGTGATAAAACGTTGTCTTGCTAGAACTAGATATTCGTGTGTGGTTTAAAAAATGATAAGTAATTTCCTGACATCACTAGAGGGCAATTTTTGCATGAACCAAATAAAGATGTTCATTCAGAAGTTAAGACAAAAACACCATTAAGAGATTAAAGGGGGATACCTTAGGCTATAAGGTTAAATGTTAACAACAAAGCTTCAACAATATTTATCTTTCCTTTACTGAATTTCCTCATATGTGCAGAGATATATATCGATTGTCTGCTGTTTTTAGCCATTCTGTTCGTCCGTCTGTCACAAAAGTTTATCAGGATTACTTCTCTGAAACGACTGGTTTGATTTATACCACACATTGTAGAAATGTTCATTACCATAGCTAGTTTTGCAGATCGTCGGCATTTTGCTTGAATGTTTTTTTTGCCGAGTTACGTTGTCTTTGATTTCCGACAGCTACACTACAAATAGTATTTAACATAATATCAAAACATGGCAAGGAGTTTATATGTCCCGCAAAATAATTTAGGATGTCCTGTTAGTACTGTATTTTTGACGATTTTATATAAACATGAAATTTCAAAACGTCAATACAAGAAAGGAGGTCACCATACAGAAAGAAAAACATGAGACAAAGGTTTTGTGTTCTATACACTAGTTTTTTAGATGTGTTTCTTATTCTAACAAACCATGTTTACAGAGACATCCTGCCTTACATTGATTTAGTATCATGTTAATATACTAAAGTAGAATTCTCCTGGCTCTAAAGTTACACTAATGGACGTCAATTTGTCAACAAAACTAACAAAGTTCTCGCTAAAATCCATCATCGGTATAAATTGTAATACGAGATCTAAATGATATTCATGGGAGGCTCAAATTCGCAAGCATTGACGTCAGGTGTACGGCGTTCAAAGTCATTCCTGCTCTAAATTTCTCTGTGATATTGTTATTAGAACTAGAGCAGTCATATTGAAAAATGGAAATAATAAACATATTGTCTGATGTTTAACATTCGGTTAACTTTCCTCATTGCTCTGTTTTGATTTAAAATGCGCGTGAAGGATGTAAATTATACTATGAACTCTCAATATCAGACACAATATAGCCGTATCTTAATATAAAGTGTCAATGAGTTTTATGATTATGCGTTTGATTAAAAAGCCAATATCTCGAACAATACCGGAAAGAGTGATTGAGCACACATGAGATAAGATTGTTTAATTGATTTCACTATTATTTTGTTTCCACACACGTTTTTAAATACAATGACTACGCATTTACTCAAACAGGGCGAGCATATTTGGAAACCTTTATATATTGTAAAATATAAGCTGTATTTGATACAAGAAGCCAGTACTTAACTCCAGTACATTTTGTTCTTTAGCAATTCTCAGTTGACAAATCAATGTCTGTAATAGACAAGTATACAATGAGGTGAGAATAAAGGCTCAAATGGCGAAGAACTCGGAAGAAAGAAAGCATTTTTTTTAAATATCTACTACGTAATTGTGGACATTTGTCCTTTTAATAATGATAATATACATTACTGCAAGTTTTGTCGTCGTGTCTGGTGGTTAAATATGTATATCAATGATATTAAACAACATAATAAGCCAACGGTCTTCTAAGAAACGAGAATCTTAAAAATATAGTCCTAATGCAGTAACGGTGGCTTCATGTGTCAGCACTGACATCATACATAAAGAAATATATTTGCCAGTACTTACTAAATCAGAAGTTGAGTACAAAAGACGATAGAGATATTGTCAATCATAAACATAAAGTTGGGAAGCAACAGGTTTTTTTTTATAGTTTCTACAAGGAAATCTAAATATGCTATATCATTATGGGTACATAGATTGAATCATATTTGCCTTGAAAACAGACGCTAATCTGAACTATGCAAGGAATAATTTATGACAGAAATAGACGGTACTCTTAAGAAAGCTTATCAATTTGAAACATCCGTTGAAAGGCTTTTCTTGGAGAAGCTAATTCGTTACAGCCTAATGTGCAAATAATGAGCAATAGATGGTTTAAGATGGTACATTTAATAAAAGAGCATGACTGTGATAAAACATATGATTCAAGGCGCAAGTCCGGCTTCATAAATCTAGAGTGAACGAACGCTGTACGACCATAATTTTAATGTTTTGACTGGCTTCCATTATGATGCACTGGCTAAGTTACAGAAAGAAGTTTCGAATTTGAATAAATGGGAAATTGCACGAGGAAGTGTGAATCAGGAGAGATTTGGTCTACGGATAGCATAAAGGGGAATTATTTAGATTTATAGATTTAGACAGTGCATGTAATGACTTCATGCATGTTGAAGAGGCATTCAAAATGAGATAAAGACTTATGCACGAGATGTCTTGATTATAATGGTTCGTGGAATGTCAGATCGCTCACTATACTACCAATGAAGTTGTTTCGGATGAATAATTTTCTCTTCTTTGAAATGCTGTTGAAATTGTAGAAGTACATACAGGACTTTCATTGCATATCAGAACTAGTGATTGTGCATCAACTAATAGAAGATCCATTCGTTTACGAGGCTGGGACACAGTTGCCCTTGCATACAGGGCTGAAAACATATCTGCAACGGAACGACGCTATATTTATTTTACATCAGATCATTTTAACAGATTAAGTCAACACGTAGCAAATTTACTGATATTTATTCACATACAAACACAGTACTATGGAAGAAACGGTAAAGACACTTCCTGGCTGGTTGTAGTTGACCTTTACAAAGAGAGATGTAAGGGACATGTATAGACTTGGCCCTAAGTTTTCCAAAGAAAATTCCCAACACATTTATCTAATTGTTTACTTTTACAAGTTAGCAACACAGGCATGTACTTCTTCTCTTGCTAACGCATTGAAATAGGTTGATCCTGAAAGATAAACAGACACGGTAGCTTTTATTAAGCATATGGAAGTCCTTCAACATGATGATACGCGAAATTGTACTGAAAGTAACCTCAAACGCGTAAAATGTTGAAACCATTCAATACTGTTGATGTCTCCATACAGATATACCAAAAGATGTATTTCTGAATTACTTCGAAATATGCCAGCGCGAAGTAAATAACATAAGGGTCATTTTCCGTTCTCAAATAATCGCGATGGTTCTTATACTTTGTATGTGAGTGTCCTTTATACAATGAATTACGTAAAGTATATATAGATAAGTAGTATCGTGTCAGACCAAGTTATTACAAATTTATTGAGCTTTTATCAACTGATAACGTAAACTCCATGAGAAAACTGGCTGCATATACCTATAAAGCCTTTGAAAAGAGAAGAAATCTGTAATTCATGTCCGTTATTGTTAAAATGAATCTTTCCGATATAGTCTATTATTGTCTAGAAGCAACAGTCTCTCCCGCTTATTTATTCGCTTATTTGCTTATATAAGCGTTTAAAAAATTGTATATACTGTTTTGTTTAGTTATAGGGATATATGTTTACAATTATCTGCATGTATATGAAATATTATATGTACATTGTATGTTCATGGGTCATAAATGGCTTACAACGAAATAAAGACCATATATATACGAGACAACTGAAGGCCTGAAAATAGCTTTGACCTCTGTTGTCAAATGTCCAAATTTCTTTCAAGCAAATCAGTTCTCATATTTTTTAACATTTCATGCAAAGGATGTGTTTTAAGGTCAGAAAATTGGAGTTATTTATACACGTAATATTTGTTTTAGGTTTTCAGTACACGAACATTGAATCTCCAAATTTATGTAACTATTTATGTATAGTGTAGCTGACGATCGTCAAATACATTAATCCCCGCCAACGCTGAATATCTTCTTAAAGATATTTCTTGTTTATTTTTCTAATACTTAAAGATAGATGAAATATCCTAACGAAATTCATGAAATTGGGCATTATAGTTAAGAAAGGGCAAGATATAAATGTGCAAAATTTGGTTGATGTTACTTACTGTTAATTGAAAAAAAAACCTATTCTACATTTTGTTTATTATTTCATTTCTAAATTGGTTTCAGAACATCGTAATAATCATGAACAGTTGTACTTGTTCAAGCAATTGTTTTAATCAAATCTGCAACACCACACTAAAATCTATCTTTGGGGTATTTTTATAAAGATACAGATGGAACTGATTAAGCTCTCCTTCTAAGGCATTTGAAGTACGAAAATGCGTTTATCCGGGAGATTAGATCTCATGCTTGCATTATTTGAAATGGGCATTTATTTGATTTCATGAATGATTGATTATGTATAAAATGTAATGTGACAGATTTCAGCATGGGCAATTTCTAATACTGATAGAGAAATAATCATGCAAGAATCAAACACACAATTGTAACGGCTGTACTGCTTTAATTTTCTGATTAATGCAAACTTAAAAATCATTTGGACGATAAAACTTAAACTTTGATTGGCAAATATCTGCCAATATACTTCATTTATGAAAATATGCTTTCAACATACCTTTTATGACGATACTCAATGCAAGTTAAGTACTACATTTGTAGGTCGATAAAGAACATGGCACAAACTGTTGATTGCATTATACTAATACAAGTTCGTTTGCTCAGAGTGTGGCAAAATCTGATTTGTTCTCTATTACTTTCATGTTCAGATATTACCGATCATTAAACAATACGACTATTCTAAAAATACATAATATTAAAATAGTTCCGGGTACTTCCGAGAATCTTTAGTTCTAATTCGTACATAGTTTCAGGATCCCTATTCCAGTATGACAAGCATTTGTTAATAATTATTGATCAACAATAAAATTTGTAAAAAGATCCTTTTAAAGCAAAGAATGCAACCAAGAATTGGTTTGATCGGGTCTGTTCATGAGAGGTAATGAATGGGCAACACCTTCACGCCCCCTAGCACCGGCTTAAGCGGAACTCTATTACACATATGTTGAATGGACCCTATGATTGCTGTTGTGATCGTTAATAAAATCTGTTAAAAGATCCTTTGGAAGTAAAGAATGCAACCAAGAAGAATAATAGAAGACTCGGTTTGATTTACTCCGTTCACGAGAGGTAATGAAATGTGCAACGCCTCTCACACCAACTAGCACTGGCTTGAACATATGTTGAATGAGCTCCATGATCCCAAAGGACCAGAAAATATAACAACACTGAATCCAAGTACGGGGAGACTTTTTACGGCACTTAATGATTGCGATTGTGATAGTTTATAAAATCTGATAAAAGATCCTTTGGAAGTAAAGAATGCAACCAAGAAGAATAATAGCAGACTCGGTTTGATTGAGTCTGTTCATGTGAGGTAATGAAATGTGCAAGGCTTCTCACGCCCACTAGCACCGGCTTAAGCGTAACTCTATTACATATATGTTGAATGGACTCCATGATCCCAAGGGCCAAAAAACTTTCTTATAGGTAAACAATATTTCTGCCAATTAATATATGTTAAGTGTTTCAACATTGTATTTACAACATTGCAAACTCTCTTTTTCATAGAAAGATGCTAAACTGTTCAAAGATATTTCGTTTAGTTACAAAGTCATTTGTATCATGAGCTCGAGAGTCACGTGGGAAATCAGTGATAAACAAAATGCCTTTAAGGTTGGACAAAATCTGATTTGTTCTCTACTTTCATGTTCAGATATTACCGATCATTCAACAATACGACTCTTCTAAAGCGTATCATTGACAGGAATAACGCAGGCAGATAGGGAGCTGAGTCTACTTGTTTATTGCTAAGCTTTGCAAAATTATGATTATGTAATGATCTAAAACTTAGAAAAGTTACCGAAACAGACAATATACGCAGACATTTTGATAAACTGTTTACCTATCTCTCATACGTATAAATTATAGTTCTGTCTAGCTGTCCAAAATATGAGCGTTCTATCAATGCATGATGGTTGTTTAATTCAAGAAAAGAGCTTAAAGTTGCATATAAAGCGTGATTCGGTTTATCAATATAATCTATTGGAATATATATCAAAATGTCTGTATAAGGCCAATCACTTACAAGATTTAACGTGCATTGCATAAAAAAAACAGATGAAATAATAAGTTTTCTGTGGAATCATTAACATTTGTTTGAGACTAAAGTTCGTGGTTAAGTCAATCCGCGAAATTAAATCCTAATTAACAAGCAAATCCACGTTCATTTAATCTTAACAGGGGGAAATCCATGAGTTTGTATATTTATGACGTAGCCATTTTGTGCATCATCACTAAGTCCACATAAATAGTTTGTCGCAATAGTTGTTTACGGGAAGTCTTCCATCTACGTAGTATGACAGAACAAAAACAAAATGAAATACGGATTTCATATGCATACAAGAAAAAGCAATTCAACAGTTGAATATGCAATGAGCTTGTCGTTCTCGACTTCGTGTCTACTTGTGCTTACACTGAACATGTTTCCCAAGTTGCAGTCAATATAAACTGGATACGTATTCCCGTATATTTGCGGATAAGTATGGCCTAAACAGACGCTCTTTTGTCTCTTGTTGAAAATAAGAAATAAAAACCTGTTTCCATTTCATTACCTTCTGAAGTTTTCTAGACAAAGGCTGATGTGCTTTGTTTTTAATCATTCTGTGTGAAACTCAGTAGGGTTAGTATCATTTCTATAATTTTCATAACTTCAACCCAAAGAATCTGCATTAAGAACATCAGGACGGTTTCCTTTTAGTTTCACTCTGTTGCAGAAATCTTCAGCACAGAAAGGATACAGCCTACTTGATGAAAAATAGAATATTTTACCATACTTGTTTGCTCATATAAAATTGTTTTATTCTAAAGAATTACAACAAACTATTTCCAGACTACGTTGTTTGCAGGAAATTCTTCGGAACTGTCTAAATATGACATCATGTACAAAATATTTTGAACGGAAACAAAATGAAACATTGCATATGAAAGCATTTCGTTAGCATTTCAGATAAATCATTTCAAAGTGTTTGTGTTTGCTATTTGTTTCAGACTGATTTCCTATTCATTCTATCATTTATTGCTTTTGGTTTTCAAGATGCCCCAAATACAGTCAATATATTTTGGAATATAAAAGAAGTTTCGTCTTGTTATGAGCATCCAATCTTGATTTATCGATCTGATTTATATATCTTGAAATGACAGACACGAAACATAACGTCACATAAACAACTCTTGGAACAGAATAAAGGTGGAAACCATTAGAACAAGAAACACACTAACCTGGTGGATGCTATCTTTTGGCAAGGATATAAAACTGTTTTATTCATTTGCTCATGTCTTTAAATAATAAATTGTTGTTCTTTGGGGAAAAATCAATTGAAAGGAGTGTTTTTTCTCTGATGTCTCAGCGTCTCATGGCTTAAAGTTTTTTAGAATGAGAGCCTGTATAATCATTTTACCAACAAACAAGTTTTAAACAAACAAGACAACGATTGTTCTCATGTACCATATATTTTCTACAATTATAATGTAACTGTAGCCATTGCAGTTGGATTTAAGAATAGAGACAGATATATATTTTGTTACTTTTGCTGTATTTTCAATTTGTCATACGCAATTTAGTGCGCAAACGTATATATCTGCTCTGTTTTGGAGGAGAAACAATGCCTGGTAATTAGTATATTATGACGCATACTCTCCTGTTATACCAGTTCATTTACCTTAACAAAATAAATATTTATTTCGTACTAAAGGACGGCAATTACAAATATAAGTATTGATAACTTTGTTTTCTTTTCCTAGATCATGAAGGCTTTTAAGTGTCATTTGCAAATTAAAACAAACAATAAACAAAAATAACAACAACAAAAATTAACAGAGCAAAATATACATTCGACAAACCAAGAGAGAGTGCATATAAAAACAACAACATTCCATTAAATATGTGCCAGACGGTTGTTATATCATTATTAGGATTTTCCTGCAAGTTTTACGCAATACCGAAATAACGCAGACGTCCTGTACAATTCTGTTTATTAAATGATGATTTATCATCTTAACTTAGATGGAACCGACCTACGTCATAACTTCGTCTATACAGTCCAAACAGAGAAATAGCTTATTCCAAAAGAAACAAGAAACAAACCAGCTGAAAACATTTTGTTTTATGTATTACCTACTCGAAGTCTAGGGGGAAAAGGGGGGTTCATGTCTAATCCTATCCTTTCGTAATTGTTAGTCCACTAGAGGGTTAACTAGGCTAAGTGGTCACATTATTGTTTTGCTCTAAATTGTACTCCATAAACCTGTTTAAACTTAAACAGGATTACAGTGTTAAAGTCTGATTGTAAGTGTCTAAAGCTATTCAGTTGTTTACTAGTTGTTTTTATATGTAATAAAGGTACTGAGTCAGACAAAACATTGCCAGTGACTAAAACAAAGCTATGGTTCATAAATTACGGGTCGATGAATTCTACATTACCATTTTAGTAGAATTACCACAATTAAGCAAAATGTTAACGGGCAAAAAACAACGGTTGACAATAATTATTTGAGAACGTTTTATCTACTTCAATCTGATATATAGAGGATATTTGTTTGTTTGCAGTGTGATATCGAACTATATATTCACCGATAAGTGAGATAATTGAATTTATATCACACTGCAAACAAACAAATTTTCTTTTTGTTTTATGCTAATTGGTGAAGATCAACGATTTTTTTGTTTATTACATGCTTACATGTTCAAATAAGACCAATACTTCATGATGATATTAGGATTTATTTAGGCTACCGTGTTACATATGATGCATGCGCTAAATTACCATGGACACTCAGACACATTGATATCGAATATTGGTGATTAGGTTCGTGCAATCAACACGATGCCATTTTAATTTATTGGTGGGTGCTAGAGTATTTATATATATATATATATATATATATATATATATATATATACAGTCAAACCCGGCTGCAGAACCTCCCTTGGGGACTGAAAAATGCCGGTATTTGTGAAAACATATATTTTCTCAAGACAGGTGACGTGTGACAATAGTAAGCAGGTTATATTTTTTGGAGGCTGTCTACAGTACGGGTCTGACTGCATAAGGGAGTTCATCGGTTCTAAGACAAAGGTGAATGTACCAAGTAATATAGCAAAAACAAAACAAAATTATGTGGGATAAGGCCGTGACTTTATTGTAAATTTTCAAATGAAATTTATGGCATATTGTAAAAATATAGCATGGTATATATGAAACTGATGAGAAAATATGAAAGACAAAGCTCCAGCTAAAATGCCTGGAAGCAACATAGCAGCGCGAAGGTGCAGAAAACTATGAAAATAGGCGCAGAACATACCAGACCTTAGCTAATAGGAAACTGTAGGTTCTAGTACTTCGCACTAATGAGAAACGAGGCAAAGATGCTCTCAGAGATCTCTATGACATGAAATGATATATCAACAAAAATACTCTTCCTAGTTAAGTAAATGAGAAATGAAACATAACACCAAGATGAAAATAAAATCTGATGTAAGTCAAGAAAGTCTTCAGCAAACAAACGCACAAAAATATTAAAATATTGAAAAAGTTGTTTCAATGTAATATATGAACAAACGGACCGATGCGAGGGAATGGTTATAGCAAACTATGCTACAATGATATAATCCATCCAAGCGATTGACTGAGCTAACCAGCAGACTGGAAACGTAAGAAAACAGGGGGGATTTACATGTCTGTTTCAACATAACCCATGTGTTAGAGGTTTGTAGCAAAGTGATCCGCAAATTATAAAAAATATGTACGGACCTACACGTACATATAACAAATGCAACTTCCGACTGATCACTAATAGTCGTATGGCCGATATGTTGAACAACCCTGTTTATATAAGACACAGTCAATCCATGGACCAGGTGAATGGCCGACCACATGGTACAAGGCCCCCTCTAACGGTTAAAGAGCGCCCGCCCAATAACACCAATAATAAGAGATGACCAACCGAGCACGAGGTTGCAGATACGAAAAGGTCACCCTAGACAAGTGAGCTTTTTTTTTGATACTGTCGTAGTATACAAGAATAAAATATTTTGTGGATCACTAAATATTGCTCACAACACGGACAAAAATTAAAATGAAATTAGAATTGACTTGAGCCAAACATTTTAATAAAGAAGACTTTCTTTACTGTACCCCGAATAAAGATTACAATTTGTAAGCGCCATTTAAGTCACGACAATAAAATAATTATAAATTGATGAAATCAGATCAATGCAAATAATGTATGTTTACTAATAAAATCAAGTTTATATACGCATACACGCCTTATTGCTTTCCTTTACTATATAACTAATACCAAACAAACAACTTAAACTGGTTTCAAAGATGGTGGTTAACTACTGTTCATATACCAATCAATATCCCAATAACACAATCCATCAATAGAACGCCTTCGAATTATATATAGACAGAAATATCATAATTCTTTCCAAATATGCATGTACTTAAGCAATCAATATGCCGAAAGAAACATAAAATGTACCGGACTATTTATGAACATGTGCAGTAAGACAGAATACAGAATGGACAATTCATATGTATTAAATATGACAAATACTTGTCATGTTATCTTAATCTTTACGCATTATTATTATTATAATTATTATTTTTTGTTTTAGTTTCATCTAAAAACTACAAAGAAAGACAGGTTAATCGTATGCTGCGAGCCGGCTGCCCCAACTCTAACTCTTTTCTATTTTTTATGATATTTTTATATAAGAGGGGGGAGGTAGGGAGAATCCGAGGCTCTGACCAGCGAAAAGGCTCCTTCCACCCCCTGCTTTCCGAGTATTTACTATCATCAATGTTTCTAGTAGATAAAATAAATGTGCCAAACAGAACAAAAACAACACGAAAAACTGGGTAATGTTCATGAGCGGTCATCGAATTATCAATCGATGTACAAAACGATGTCCTACAAAAATATTTCAATTATGTTTTTTTTTTTTTTGTTTTGTTTTTTTACAGAATAAATGACATTAAGACCATCTCCTCATATTTCTGCAAATACAATGCCAGAATTTGGCGAACCTGCATGCTATCGCTTTGTGTAGTAAACCCGCACTAATTCATGATATCTTCGTGCTTAAATTCAAACCAAATTTAACAAAAAACAACAAACAAAGTACCAAAAAGAAAAAGATAGTAACATTCGGAATGTTTATAAATGAATACATGCAGTTAAAAATCAAGCCGGTTTCATTCAACCGTATTGTTCCATGATGATTAAATGTACCAACAGAAGCATACTAGCAAAATTGAGTTTATACACACACACACTGTAAAGAGTTTATAATTCTCTAATATACCATAGATTACAGAAGCGGCGTGACATGTTTGGTGCAGCAGTACATTTTGTGACAGGGTTCAGCAGTATGATTCACCATTGTGACCCTGAAAGAGATTAAACTTGACGGCAGAAATATGTTAAAAAACAACAAGTTACTGTAATGGGAAGGGTGGGAGGGAAGTTTTGTAAACGATCTGTCCTCTACGGATTTCCGATAAAGAATGTACTTGTTACTGCACTAAATTTGCCCACGAAAATCCCGTGGAATTAAAACTTGTCAAACTAGAATTTGAACTGATACGACTATAAATACAAACACATGTGCGGATTAGCAGTGAGGCGTTATGTTAGACAAGACGATACCCACCAAAATTAAAACAATTTATTTCATAAGAGAACATAAATTTACTTACTCACTCTATGTCGTGAGTAAATCAATTATTCACTAATTTCATGTTCCTAACTACACAAACAACAAACAAAAATATAGGATACAGGTCTTAGTATTCAACAGCATTCCAATCGAGCTAAACAAAGAAGGTAATTGTAGTGTAATAAATTCAAAAGATTCTTTTAGAAATATCCAAAGTTTTCAGAACGCTAGCCAAAGTAAACGCAGCACATAACATAGACAAAGCATTCAAAAGGCAGTAAACGCAATAATGCACGACTAAAATGTACAGCCCATGCTTTCTCAGCACAGCCAAAGCAAAATACCACTTTTTACAGCAACAGCACGACCAAACAGGGTCAATTTTTCCGATACAGCGTACGCTTTAACAGCACTACCAAAGTAACACCCACCGCTTTCATAGCACAGCTGAAGTAAAATAGACACATAGCTTGTACTCAAAAAGTATACTTATCTTTCATTGCAGTTCTCACCAAGTTTTATATGAATTGCATATCCATCTTACTATCTACATTAAGCTACAACTTGCACACCATCTGAAAATATTAATTCACATATTCAACATTTCATTTGGAAAGAACTCGGCAAAAATAAATTACAGACAACATTTCAAAGTTTAGCAGAAACGGCTAATGGCTTCGCACCAAGGACTCGAAATATAAAAATACAACAACACCATGTCTTGTTATCAGGGCAGTTCTATCCAAATGCTGAAAGTTTCACTAAAACGATATACGTTAAACTATTCACATCTAAAAGTAACACTTACTGCAGAGTTTAATATAAACACTTGTTTGGCTAGTCAGCTCTTTTGCGTTATAACCATTCAAAACAGTAAACATTTTACAGTACAGTTAAAGCAAAACGGACATAACTTCCTTAGCAAACTGAGCTTGAACAGGTAACACTTAGCCGTACAAGCACAATGTAAAAAATCAGTGCTTTCGCGGATTCTTTTAAATTAAATTTGAAGCGACTCCCTATATTACAAGTGTATACTTATCTATTCATTGTTGTTCTTAGCTCGACAGAAATAAATATCCACCAAACAAGGTAACACTGATCACTACATCTGAAAAGAACATAATAAAATTAACGATTGATCTAGAAAGAAAAAATATATATCACAGCACAATTAAAGTTATTGAATATGTCAAAAATGAAAAGACAAAATCACTGTCGTTTTTAAAACAACTTCATTTATCAAAATATAATAATCATTCATTAATGCAGTACCCAATGCTGTAGCTAAAGACTTCACAAAACAAAAATAAAACGGTCAACAAAATGATACACGACAAAAATAAAACAGCCAACACTTCCATAGCACAGCCGACGTAAATTACAATACCTCACGTTTTCACAACACCCAATAATAAGAAAGTCAACGCAATTATGCACGACTAGAACAAAGCATCCCACACTTTCACAATACGGCCAAAGTAAAAGCGTCATGGCTAATGTTTTCACAACACTGACTATAAGGCAGTCAACGCAATAATGTACGATTAAAATAAACAGCCAACGCTTTCTCAGCACGGCCACAGTGAAAGGTTCCTTTTTCACCAAGAAACGCAAAAGCTTTACTTATCACGACCAAAGTAAAACGGTCACTATTTCTGCAATATAGCCAAATACTTATCTACCGTCGCAGTTCTCACATATTCTTAATTAAAACATCTGAACAGTATATCCAATCAAACAATCGCTTCTTTAAGCTAATAACTACAGTTTGAAAAACTTTTGAAATATATGTCAGCCAAACAATGTTAATGTTATCACATCTAAAAGAATTAATGGATTAATGATTATATTTGAAAAATTACAAGAACAAACCCCATCACAGCACGGTCGTATTTTAAAAACAACTGAATATATCAAAACCTAATAATCCGTCATTGAAAAGAGGCAGGAAACGTACTATGCACGAAATATATAGCTCATATTTTCGAAGTACGGCCAAAGTAAAAGCAACATAGCTAACTCAGTAATAAATTGTCTCAAAAATCCATAAAAGTACTCTGAAATGACTAGTGGTATAAACTTATAGGCATAAGATTTTCGCAAGATACTCTTATAAATAACCAAATATATTGTGCAGGAAGTATTAAACAGTTGCAACGCTTTTGAAATAATGCAGACAATTTACATTATTCTTGCATTTTTTCCAATATCTAACTTTTATTTTCACCCACTTCATCATTTTTCAGTGTCATATGCCAAACATGGCAGAAATGAACATATTGAAAATTTTCACCTACACTATGGCCGAGTAGCCTTAAAACCAAATTTATCTAAAACATACTTTTCATTGCAATTTTATTCTTGAAAACATATTCACCACGTGGTCTACAATTAAGCAAATCAAAGCTTCTGTGCTAAACACAACATCACACGATTCAAAATCAACATAACTGACGTTTAGGTGACTTCATGTTACAACTAAAATATAAAAACAAATACTAAATTTCCATCATAGTTTTAACCAGTTCTGGATGCTGAATTGCACATCAATAAACGATCTCTACGTTAAGCTGATCATCTCTAATAATTTTTCTTAAAATTCCATAACAAGAGGGTACTCTAAAGTGACTAGTGGCATAAGATTTTTGCAAGATACTCTTAAAGACCCACCACGACCTAGTGACCTACATTTTTCACCATGAAAATCATTCTTAAAATACAGCTATACTACAAGATTTTAGGTGGACAATTTAGGCCTTTCCTGAATAAAAGTGTTTTGACAACTTCATCTGCAAACTAATTCAGGAAATCTCTTTTCAGCATAGTTTCAAAAATATATATGAATAACTATCTTAAACTGTAGAAACAAAATGTGATCGAAATTTAACTATTAGTACACTGATTTATGTACATATTGCTACAGTAATTCAATAAAATGTTAAGACATTACACACACTGTCTTTGCCTAATATATGTCTCTGTCAATTTGAAACTAGATACTTGTTATTTCTCATTTTCTTCATGCAAAGCATGTATAATTACCATCATGAAAATACAAAAGAATACAGTTATTTGTGGTGCCTCTTTAAAAATAACCAAATATAGTGTGCCGAAGGAACAAACCGTTTCAACGCTTTTGAAGTAATGCAGCCAATTTACATTATTCTTGCATTTTTTTCCAATATCTAACTTTATTTTCACCCACTTCATCATTTTTTCAGTGTCATATATACATTCTATGCCAAACATGGCGGAAATTAACATTGACATTTTTTCACCTAAACTATGGGCAAGTAGCTTTAAAAACCATATTTATCTAAACATATACTTATCTTTTTACTGCAATTTCATTCTTGAAAACATATCTACCATGTGGTCTACATTTAAGCAAGTCAAAGCTTCTGTACTAATCACAACATCACACGATTCAAAATCAATCAGCATCTTTCTATTGTTGTTTTCTCTGACTATGCTAAAAGCTAATATCATCATCTGAAAAAAAGAATAATTAATATTTCTAATATTAAATCGAATTGTAAACGCTTTAAATACGATCGAGCTGTGATACTAAATCATTTACGCCCGATAAATTAAAGTACGAATACGTATGCTTCGCTTCGCTTCTACTTACTGATACAATATGCACACCTTTTATGTACTAGTTCATAAATCTCGTCCCAGAAGTATATACATGTAATATTTACTTTCTTTCAATAGCGGGTTTTTTCATCGTGAATTTATATTAAATAACATTAACAATAAAATAACACATTAAGCAAGAAAACATCAGTCTGCAAAGTCAAATAGAAAAACAAATAAAAGCATCTATACGTGTTATACAAACCTTGTCCACATGTACCATAAAACTAACTGAAAATATACAAAACAGATAACAAATTTTAATATGCACGTTTTCTTTACTTGAACATTCTGACCAGACGGAGTAATTTGTTGCACCATTTGCACGAAAACTTTGTGACCCGACACTACAAAACCTTCTCTGCGGTTATAAAAACCGAATCACAAAGGATTACGAAGTTCGCCACTTACAATTTTGCTATATAGGTAACATATCCGCCGCTTAAAATATTCAAATTGTTTACAGATAAACTGTTTCTTTCTACAGCCAACATTACCATAGTCCTATCAATAAGACCTGACATAACATATTTTAACATTTTGACGTCTATCGGTTATGTCAGGTCTTATCGGATCGCCATGTATAACATGTAGTGAGAAGCGAACACACTTCATGTCGCCTCTAATCTTCAAATTATGAACAACATAACCCAATCCGAAGTGAAAGAACACTACTTACACCGAAAATAATCCTTTTTTCAACTGCACATGTGAATAATTATAAAATAAAAGTTACTTTTCATATATAAATATCGAGTTGTTTCTTTCCACTGTATGTATTGCCGTGTATCTGTATTATGGTGTGCAACATTGCCGGTCTATTCCGAATGTTGTGTAAACACAGTTTATTTTGAGAATCAATTTTAGACATATATTTTCCCTCTGGATCAATTGGCAAATAGTTCACGTGGAAAATTGTTTTCGTCTAAGTCGATTCTAAATATATTATAACCTGCTGAATATGCTTGAAAAATGGCGGAATGTGTATTGAAAACTGTACACAATTGACATATATTGGATATGAGGGCTTTTAAAGGTAAATTTAAACGATATATTACTAGAATATGATAAATAACTGTAGGCTGGACTGTCTAAACCTGCGTATATCGTATATTTTTCGTGTGAGAAAATGCTACATTCTACTGATTAGGGCCCTTTTAGACGTTACAATGCAGATTGAAAATAAAATGTAAAATAATAAAATAATGAATGTTGAAGGTAAAATGAGCATGTACACGTCTAATATTTTGGACTAACATTACCACTAATTCAAGTACACAGTAGGCCGAAATTAAAACAAGATATTTTGTAAATCCGTATCAGCATATATCCCTTAGCGTTGATGAACCTTACCATGTCAATAATTTTGTAAAAGATATTCTAGCCAAAATCAAAACTTTAAGCAATATGAAATGTCTCATTTTGTGGAAACAGTATGTTGATAAATTCTAGGACATTCCCGTTACACGTGTCAAAATTTCAAACTGACAAAACACTACGGAACACAGAAAAGAGTAATAAATCTTTACCTTTCCGAAATTGCTACCTTTTCCGCTGAGTATTACATTGAGTGTTCATTTCCAGATGCAAATGATGTCCAAAAACTGAATATTCGTCTCAGAAGGGTTTGTCAAGTTTTCTTACGAGAATAAACAAAAAATCAAAATACTTGTTATGCTGTCAAATATTCAACCTCGAGTGAAAAATATCAGTTAACAATTACTTATATAGTGCACTGAAAACATGAGAAAATCGTGAATTGCAAGCAGAAAACGCGGTAAAATAACTACCGGGAACTGGAGACAAAAATAGTTAGCAGACGATGAAAAACGTGAATAATTTAATCTAATTTATTGGTGGGTGCTAGAGTATTTATATATATATATATAAACAGTCAAACCTGGCTGCAGAACCTCCCTTGGGGACTGAAAAATGCCGGTATTTGTGAAAACATATATTTTCTCAAGACAGGTGACGTGTGACAATAGTAAGCAGGTTATATTTTTTGGAGGCTGTCTACAGTACGGGTCTGACTGCATAAGGGAGGTCATCGGTTCTAAGACAAAGGTGAATGTACCAAGTAAGATATCAAAAACTAAACAAAATTATGTGGGATAAGGCCATGACTTTATTGTAAATTTTCAAATGAAAATTATGGCATATTGTAAATATATAGCATGGTATATATGAAACTGATGAGAAAGTATGAAAGACAAAGCTCCAGCTAAAATGCCTGGAAGCAACATAGCAGCGCGAAGGTGCAGAAAACTATGAAAATAAGCACAGAACATACCAGACCTAATAGGAAATTGTAGGTTCTAGTACTTCGCACTAATGAGGAACGAGGCAAAGATGCTCTTACCGATCTCTATGATATAAGATGATAACTATAGATTTCAACGAATGTAGTGCATTTTAGATTTTAGTACTAATAAGATTTACAATATGCCATACCGAAATGCACATTACGTGTATTGATGGCCACTCAACATTTTATGAAAATAAAATTCGCCAAAACGAGGTATGCAGTGAATACACGTTTACTCAATAGGTACAGCAGGTCATTGACAAACAGTTAAAGTCTAGAGCTAGAAATTACCTTTTGCTATGTACCTTAATTTTTAAGATGTATCAAAATCTATGAAATTCGCTGCATATTTTACATATTATATATCTTTAAATGTTACAATGTCATTCAGGTACATGTACATATTATCCAGTAGTTCGATTACTATAAGCCAGTGTCATCATGAACCATTTTGCAGAGGTTTCAGTCAAAATGTATTATCTATTTATTTTGAACGAATATCAGACGAACGGACGGACGGGCGGACGAATAGGAAACAAATAGCCATACGACTTTCAATTAGAAGAGTCTTATTGCCACTGACTTGTTACGTCATAAACAGAATATGCTTGAACAGTTTCCTGTGACGTCTTCTTTGCATTTATATTATTGAAATTATTATTCATATCGTTATTGTTATTATAATTATTATTATTATTATTAACATTATTCTCATAACTGATTCAATTCTGTTTTACACCTATTTTCGATATTTCTTGATTATTTCGATTTCCATATCAATGCATTTTTATAACTTATTCTTTTACATGCAGGCAGTTAAGTAATGCATACAACGGACCTAGATAAATCGGATCTAATAAAATTAACGAGGTACAGCAGTTACCTTTCAACACAAGGTGCCCCAATAGCTGCCGATCCCGACCATGCCACGCCGCTCCTATAGCTAAACTGTTTAAAGACATTAGGAGAATAACCGGTTGACGACATCAGTTTTCTGCAGCCCCTTATACCAGGGATTGACCGTGTTAATGCTGGTGTTACAGTTGCTGACGTTATGGATTATCCGCATCAAAGCGTACAGGCTAGAACTGCGTCTTAAAATAATGTGTATGCATTTCATTAGCGTGTAACAAAATTGATAACCCAAATCCATATTTTAGTCATTAAGAAATACATTTAATAGAGACTTACCCTAAGCCTTCTTTACACAAGGGAAACAATCTGTTTATATAGCCAAATTGTTTAGTGATCACCGTTTGTTAATCCTAATCATGCCCAGTTATATCAGTGCAAAGGAAAAGTAACTTATCCATGTTAAATGCAATGCATGATAACACAGTTATGCATTTAACAGTCTTGAAATTGATTTCTTCGATTTTCTCATATTTCTTGATATTTTTCCCATACTTTGACGCATATGTATGGGTAGTTGAGATTGTTCTCTTTCCAGCAGTAGCCTTTTTAACATATTTCACCTTGTGAAATTCTGTGGGTTTTGACTTTTAAAAAAAATCGTCTGTTTGTTGACAAAATTCACCACAGAAAATGTCCCACTTTCCCCAGGGCAATCAATTATTTGATCTTTACATAGTTTTGTATTCAGATTGCTAATCCATGTGGCAAGTATGCATGCCTTTTCCATTGTTAGAGGTAAAAAGTGCATAGTTGCATGAGGTTCTAGGTCAATAGCCACCTAAGCCTATCATAAAGTATTTGCGGAGTTGTCTCCATTTTTTCTAAATATTTTACCCGGGATCATTTTTTTCAGCTCAAATAACTCTTTTTCAGGACATGATATTTTAATAATTTTTTCAGTCCTTGTATTTTGATGCAGTTAACTACATAAATATCTAATATAGATATCTCCTACTTCAAGTTTGTATTTTTAGTTACAATACCTACATTTAAAGCTGAATATTGTTCAAAATATAACAATAATCTGTATTAATTTATATAAGTCCTTGTATATGATAATCTTTTGCAGAACGGAACCATGCAAAGTATTAGCAGATTCGGTACGATTAACTTGGTTCATGGGAAATCACTTGTGGCACTCCCAAGTATAGTGTGGCTTTTCCATTCAGCTCAGAATGTTTGTGTTTTTATTTCTATAGCACCGTTCTCCATAAGTTTCGTTGTTTTGCTGGATTTTATTCTTATGTAAAATGCTCTCAGAAACAGTAACCAGACTTAAGTATGAAAAGCACATCTTACCTTTAAGCTACTTCGAACATGTCTGCATTATATTGTTTAACAGTTCTGAAAGAGCTTTGTAATTTCTTTACAATTAATTAATAATATATCTATAAATCCGTGAATTATTTTATTTAAAGGGAGATAATTTTACCTGAAAGAAAAAAGAAGTTCGGTACTGTGAGTGATATAGAGAAAGACTTCTGAAAAGCATGCTTTCCTGCAATGAATACATATGCTTACAAGTACAAATGTATTTACTGCAAATGGATTTTCTAGGAAAACATCTATTTGCTGAAACGTTTTCCAGTATTTCTAGCAGAGTGTATAAGCAAAATATGTTTAATATTGTAAATTATAAGCTTAGTGTCCTCATTTTCACTGCAAAGTTTTTACATTCACATAATTGATACAAGGAAACTTTGTTAAACTTTGTTAAAAGCTAATGGCAATAAAGTTCAATAATAATAAATAACTGGAAAGTTATATTTTATGAAAGGGGAGAATATTTCGAGCGAAACTTAATGAAGCCTTTTCAAATTTCTTACTATAGTCGGAAAGGATTTTAAATATTGATGCCTCTTAGGGAAGTCGCATTACTTTTGCGGTTATTAATGTCTCCTTAGCTGGCAATGTTTCGCCGTAACTTTATGGTAATGAGGTCCTATATCATGTTTTATTGCTTACATTTTCATTGCTATTTTACGCACACAAACGCACCACTCGGTTTCATTTGACGTTACTTTCTATACAATTTGTTCTTTAAATTTCTTAAGACGAACGTGTAAGTTAATGTCAACTTCAGAATCCATATATCAAATTCAATAATTAAACTTTGAAATGTGTATTTGCCATTACAATTCAGTTTGAATGGCAATATACCTGTGTCGACTTGTATAAACTATAAGTATTCACACATAATGGCTTTTTGTTCAAATTTCGTTGAAGTACCAAAATATATAAACATTATAAAAACATGTATTTAATTTAACGAACTGTTAGACATTTTATGAGTCAAGTAAAGAGACATTTTTCTCCGGAAAAAAAGTTTACCATGTAGCTCTTCAAATATTGTTTTGATTGTTAAGTGCCTTACTTATACAAATAAACTTAAAACTCTTCGAAGCAAATAATTATTTTATTTCAATAGATTCGTGTCGAAAATGTCTATTAATCTTATAGAAATATCTGTGTTTGTAGAAAGGTTTACTATATTGTACTTTTTTACATAGTTCCACATGAAACTATTCCTAAAATATTATTTTACGTTTGCAAACTATTTGAATCACTTAAGAAATTGGGACATTCGTCAACGTAATTTTAAGGTCTTTTATTGTCTCGTAGATAAAAACAAAGAAGCGTGTATTACACTTATTTCATCTACTTCGCGCTGCCATTCTTCAAAGTAATTCAGAAATACATCTTTAAGGTATATCAGTATGGAGGTATCAACATTAGTGAATGGTTTCAACCTTTCACGGGTCTGAGGCTACTTTCAATACAATTACGCGTATCATCATGTCGAAGGACTTGTCCATATGCCAAATAAAAGCTACCGTCTCTGTTTATCTGTCACGATAAACCAATTTCAAAGCTTTAGCAAGAGACGAAGTACGTGCCTGTGCTGCCAAATTGATCTTCATGTAATTGGAAAGTGTAGGACACAGTCTATACAGTCCATTACATCTCTTTTTGTAAAGGTCAACTACATGCAGCAAGGAAATGTCTTTACCGTTTTACCAGAGGCTTTATCGTGTATACAGTACATTTGCTTCGTGTTGATTTAATCTGCTGAAAGGATTTAAATGTAAAATAAAAAAAAACGTTGTTCCGTATTAAATGCGTGTTCAGCCCGGTATGCAACGGCGTCTGTGTCTTGGCTTCATGAACGAATGAATCTTCTATTAGGTGATGCACCATCACTAGATCTAAAATGTATCTATGTCTACTATTTCAACAGCATTCCAAAGAGGGGAAAACAATTGATCTGACTTTGATGGTAACATATTGAGCGATCGGTGGACATTCCACGAATAATTATAACTAAAACATCTCTTTCGTTAGTATTTATCTCATTTTGAATGCCTCTTGAATATTCATGAAGTCATTACATGCACTGCATAAACCGTAAAGTCTTATTAATTCCCCTGTGTGCTTGTCATATACATGATCTCTCCAAATCCATACTTTGTCTTACAATATCCTACTTATTTCATTACCTTCATTTTAATTCGAAACTTAGCCAGTACATCACTATGGAAGCCAGTCAAGACGTGAGGATAGTCGTAAATGGTTCGATCACTCGGTAGATTTATGAAGCCGGACTTGTGCATTGAATCATTTGTTTTTATACTTATGCTGTATTGTTATATGTATTGCCGATTTATAATAAAATTTATCTTATTTTATCTTTTGCTCTTTTATTTTTACTTAGAAGCACAATTTAATAACCATAGTGTACTATCTCGTGCTCTTTATTTCCACGTTGGCTGAAACGCATTTGCTCCTCCGAGAAAAGCCTTTTAACAGATGTTTCCAATGGGTAAGCTGTTTGGGGGCACCGTTTGTTTCTGTCATAAATTATTCCTTGCATAGTTTAGACTACAGTTTGTTTCTAAGGCAAATACTATTCAAACTATATATCCATGATGATATAGCAAATAAGGATTTCCTTGTAAACAGTATAAAATGTCACTGATATTAAAGACAATCCAGGCTTAACCTGTATATTTGAACTATACACAAAAGGCGATAGCTGTACTACCAATCTTTAGTTCTCCAAGTTATTTCTAACGTTTACAACAATACATCAGATCGAGAGGTCCTAGGAATTGACAATATCCCTAAGATTTTTGGTAGTCAACTTCTGATCCAGTATGTTCTTGCGGTGAGAAAGGTTCTTCTGAAATGGAAAACAATAACAAATATTTTTCTTTATGGTAAATGGCAGTACTGACATAGAAGCCAATTAAAGTGTGATATTGATGACGTGTCCCTGCAAAGGGTTTTGTTTTGCGTTTTCGCATTGCGTTAGAGCGTCATCGAAGCGTATCTTCAGGTCTTCACATCGTATTGTCACACTGCCTTAATTACCAGTCTACAGGGCGATGGGGTGAAACAACACTGATTTAATTGGAAAACAGTAAAACTACAATGTGATAATGAGAAACGAAAGTGAACATGTTGTCTTCCTTCATTAACAATGAGCACAATATCTTCTACCAAATAACGGTATACACTACTAAACTGTAGATATTAAATTGCATTAAAAAGGGAAACTAATTGATTATTTTGATTTTGAAATATTTCAAATTGAATTATTAGCTCGGGTACAGTTAATCTTACTCTTGTTACCCCTATTTTCAATGAAGCAAAATATATGTCAGAATACTCTAGTACTGTAAATTTTAAACATATAAGTGTCCAGTCTTGAAACCATGTTCATGACATATATCATGAAGAATTACAACCAGCAGGTTGGACCTTATCAAGAAAAACATAGGTAAAGCTAACGGGCATTTCAATCTCATAGTACTGTATAACCACGAGTATGTAGATAATTATAAAACAACGAAGAAAGAATGTTTTATGTGTTACTCTACGACTGAGCGAAAGAATATGCGCTCTTAGAGATTGAATATTTATCACTAGAAATATCTCTATGAATAGATTCTTCCTGAAGTAAGGCTGACAAATATCTTCTCAAAATTAAAGAAAAATTTATATCTATTGGCGGTATTTTTTTGTATTTTTTGCGTCCTTGAAATATTTTTTGAATTTCTTTCTAATTATACAAAATTCATATATCAGCCTTCCAGAATTCGAAAGATATCTCCCTATCTATCTAATATCTATAAACGTATAAAAGAATAGATAAACCAGTTTTTAATTTTTGATACCTTAAGGCGTTGCAATGGCACATTTTGCGTAGGATAAGTTCTGTCAAGAGTTTGACAGGTTAAATTCTATCTATAGAATAATTTACGACATCTTTCTCTGACAGTTTGCTTTATTATTACTGAGATATTAACATCAATACTTCTAAGCTATTTTCTGCTACCTCCCCCTTAATTTATTACATCGAAGAAAATGCCAATGACACTTTTTGGACTTGATAAAAATTAAATCAACGAATAACCTCTGGTACTTTAAAAGTAAATATAATATTAGAGTCGATATAGAATGAGTCGGCAACATCAATAAAATTATGTCTTACATCTACACGAGTTAAACGTCCGCTGCACCAATCCTGTCCACTTCATTGAATTCAAAATGAATAGGGAATCCTTTAAAACCAGACAAAGTTTGTTTTTTATCCATGAAGTGCGTCACACATGTAGGCCGGAATTGGCCTAATCATCCGGGACGGTTTACAATCTGTGATGCTCTTCACAGATATTATTGTTTCGTGTTATTTTTTCTGTGCATCAGCGATAACGGTTCTCTGTGAACCACCGAGAATAGCTGACAAAGAACCACTTGACGTTGAAATGGTTTGACCATAAACTTGTAAAATGTTCACCTCCATAAAGGCACACAGTATTTGATTTACGAAAAGAAATATACTTAAATTTGCTGAATGAATTGATTGTTTCAGAAAGTAAGCCATTTGCATATCGAGAGCTTAGAGCGAAACTAATCTATCTGCTTCTCTTTCTATATACAGATAATGTTGTAAATATACAAAAGAAATTACGACTGCAAGATTCTTATCTACAAAATGAGAACAGTTCATGCCATCCCCTACGCCGATAAGCCAACTATTGGTATAAGTTCGTTAATATTTGTATTCAACCAAAATGCTATTTGTTGTTCATTTCGTGTTCCTAAAATAAATTTATTACTGTGCGTTACTTAAAACACCGTATTTACAATATTGGAAAATTATATTCGCAATATCAATAGACTGGACCTTATCAAAACGATTACATTTAGTACAAAGTCATTTATATAATGAGCACGAGAGTCACTTGTGGAAATAAGTAATAAATTAAAAGCCTTTAAGGTTGCTAGATAATGAGTCTGGATTTATGAACAGAGTCTGATTTGTTCTCTATTACTTTTGCGTTCAGATATTACCGTTCATTAAATAATACAAATATTCTCTTTGTTCAACCCAAGACCAAACTAACATTGTATATAAAAGTGCGATACAATCGAAATATATCAAAATAACAAATAAGAAAAAGATTGTTTCAATTTCACAAGCTCCTGGATTTTCTAGACAACGAATGATGAATTTGATGGTTATATAAGTATTTTGTAGGTAAAAGTTTTGAATTATTTCTTAAACATTAAGTTATTTTTAAATATTTAGTTATTTCCTGACTAATAAACTTGAGGAATTGACTTTAAAAACTTCAAGATTTTCATTTTCTCTGTACTTTGGAGAAAAATTCAGCACAAAAACATAGATTCATTCTACTTGATGAGAAACTCACCAATATTTAAACATATTCTTTTGCTCATTGTTGTTTGCATAAAGTCCTTCGGAACTGTTTAATGTATGACCTCATCTACAAAATGTTTCGGAATAGAAACAAACTCAGTATTACGTATTCCGTTAGCATATCAGAAGAATCCATTCGTTGTGTTTGGATTAGCTATTTGTTACAGACTTAGTTCTTATTTATTCTATGATTTATTGCTTTTTTGTCTGCAAGATGCCCCAACCACAGTCAATATATATTGGAACATAAAAGAAGTTTTGTCTTGTAACGGGCATCAAATCTTAATGTATCGATCTGAATTATATATATCTTGAAATGACAGACACGAATTCTTGCATAAAACCTTTGTTTTTTGCCGATTTCGGGCATGCACAAACAGAGAAAAAACGTGTACAAACAAGGAGATTCTCGTGAGCACGCGCTGTTGGTGAACGTTTTGAATATGCTGTTGCGGGTCCAACGTAAGCAAATTATGGATCCCGAATCAATTTTGGCCGAAGTCGAAAGGTCCGAGATTTATGAAATCTTTTCATCTGCATTTTTATTAAAAATATCATTTTTCAACCTAACTTTACTTTAACTTGTAACAAGCGCTACCTCTCTTGATACGCGACTGAATTGACGTTCCTTATTATTGTATTATTACGCGTATTAGATTCAAACTTTTTAGTGGTGTGTGACCTAGGAAGTTTTGAAATGTAAACAAACCTGAACTTTTCATTTTTTCGTCAATTCAGCAACCAGTTATAAAAAATTACAAGCTTTTAATCATCGTACACTGAAAATGGACATTTCAAGGATTTTATTGACGATTTTACCTTTGGTTTTACGTTTGTGCACACATTTTAATGTTGATCATCATAAACAGTACATGTATTCGGACAATCAAAAGTTCGGACAAACTTTTCCAGCGGTAAAGATTAACAGTTTCCTGCTTGACTTCATTGTAATTGGAGAACTCTGTTTTTATGAAGATATTGTCACTTCACACTACATTGTCGGCGAGAAGTCCAATAATAATTTTCACTGTTTTGAACATCATAACGTTTCGGACAATCAACATTTCGGACAGATTTTTTCCAACGTTCATATAAACAGTTTCCTGTTTGACAACATTACATTTGGTGAACTTTCTTTTTATGAACATTTTGTAACATCATACAAGTTAGCCGAAAAGAAGTCCAGACGTAATTTACAACATCTTGAACTTGATATTAGTGTCCATAGATCCAAGTGGCTCAGAGTGTGTTTGTTATTATGTGGTGACATTCATCCATGCCCAGGTCCAGTAAATTACAGTAATTTCAAAAAAAGAGGTCTTCATTTCGTCCACCTAAATGTTCGCAGCCTGCTGCCAAAAATTGATGAAGTCCGCATTATTGCACGAAATACCAATGCGACATGTCTGTTACTAACGGAAACTTGGCTAGATCAATCAGTCTTCGACTCGGAAGTTGCCATTAATGGTTATGTCATCCAACGTAAAGATCGAAATCGACACGGTGGAGGAGTTTGTATTTTTATTCGTAAAGACATTGCTTTCAACAACAGAGACAATTTGAATAATCAGGAGCTTGAAGGAACTTTTATTGATATTTTACTTCCAAAAACGAAACCGATTTTATGTGGTGTTTTATACAGACCTCCGAAGCAGTCTAACTTTTATGAGATTTTAGAATCAGTATTTTATCCAGTGTATCTCTGATTAAATCAGAAACAGTCATTTTAGGGGATTTTAATACAGACGTGTCAGCTAAAAACAAGTGTCCTCTAGTCAGAGTTTGAAATCTTTGTGTGATATGTTTAGTCTTAAACAAATAATCAATAATTTTACAAGAATTTCACTTTCATCTTCTACAACTATTGATTTGGTCTTGGTATCAATCCTAAAAATATTTCACAGAGTGGTGTAATTGACTGTTGTGTTAGTGACCATATGATGACATTTTGTACCAGGAAAGTTTCACGTGAATTTATTGGAAAACATAATACTGCTACTGTTCGTTCTCTAAAGCATTATAATAAAGAAAGTTTTCAACAGTCTCTTTTGGGTTCTGACTGGTCATCAGTTTTATATTGTGATAATGTAAACAGTGCTTGGGATAATTTTAAATCAATTTTTGTCTCTACTTTAGATACCATTGCTCCTCTAAAATCTGTTCGCATAAAACAAAGAACTGAAGAATGGGTTGACTCTGAAGTTCTAGAATGTATTAAGGCTAGGGATAAGGCTTTTTATAATTTCAAAAATGTCAAATCTGAAGAAAACTTTAATCTTTTCAAGTCCTCGAGAAACAAGGCTAATACTGTTATTATGAATACAAAAAAGAACTTCTTTAAATCTTCTCTTGAAAACAATAAAAATGACTCTAAGTCTTTATGGAAAAGCCTAAAAGATCTAGGTTTACCAAGTAAGAATAATCAGTGCTCAAGTAATATTGGTCTGACCATTGATGGTAACATTTGTTTTGATAACTTAAGGTGGCAGAAAAATTTAACTCATTTTACACCTCTGTTGCAGATAAACTTGTGAGCAAATTACCAAACTGTGTTAATAATTTTGGTATGAATTTTGTTTTTAATTTTTTTTCTTCGAAAGGTGTAAAGCCTGATAGTTTTTCATTTTCAGTTGTTTCTGAAAATAAGGTTTTGAAATACCTAAACAATCTTTGTCCAAATAAGGCGACAGGTTTAGACGGGATTCCCTCACGTTTTGTTAAAGACTCGGCCTCTATTATTGCTGGTCCACTTTCACATGTTATAAACTTG
Organism: Mercenaria mercenaria; assembly: GCF_021730395.1. Taxonomy (NCBI): domain Eukaryota; kingdom Metazoa; phylum Mollusca; class Bivalvia; order Venerida; family Veneridae; genus Mercenaria; species Mercenaria mercenaria. The sequence goes on along the minus strand of NC_069365.1, from coordinate 81,544,289 downwards.
TCAATTATACAAGGTACTGTCCCTGATGAACTTAAGTCTGCTCGTGTAGTGCCTTTGTACAAAAAGAATGATAAGACGGATGTTGGGAATTATCGTCCAGTTTCTATCCTTAGTATTGTATCTAAGATCTTTGAGCGAGTCATTTATGATCAGTTAGAACAGTACCTTGTGCAAAATAGTCTTTTGTATGAATATCAGTCAGGTTTTAGACATGGGTTTTCAACTGATACATGCCTTATTCACCTCACAGATTATATTCGTTTTCAGATGGATAAAGGTCATCTTGTGGGTATGGTTCTTTTAGATCTACAAAAGGCGTTTGATACCGTAAACCACTCAATTCTTTTAATGAAACTAAGAGCATTGGGTCTCACAGAGTCCTCTATCAGATGGTTTTCTTCGTATTTGTCTGATAGACGCCAATTGGTTGAAATATCATGTACTTTGTCTTCTTCTGCCAATATAACATGTGGTGTGCCCCAGGGATCTATATTAGGACCTCTGCTTTTTCTTATTTATGTGAATGACATGTCAGCTGTTGTAAAAAACAAGCTGCTTCTCTATGCTGATGACTCAGCAATTCTTGTGTCTGCCAAAAACAAGTGTGATATTGAAAATCTCTTAAGTCAGGATCTGAATATTGTCAGTCAATGGCTTGTATGTAATAAACTATCTCTTCACCTTGGTAAGACAGAATCTATTTTATTTGGGTCAGTACAAAGGTTAAAAAACATGGTAATCTTGATATAAATTGCAATGGTCAAACTATTGAATCCAAATCTTCAGTTAAATATCTTGGTGCAACCATTGATCAAAGTTTGTCATTTGAGTCAGTGGCTAGGTCTGTTATTAAGAAATCCAATGCTCGGTTAAAATGCTCGTAAAAGTGAATTCCTCACTTTGCACACAAAAAAGCTCTTAGTTACATCACTTGTACAATGTCATTTCGACTATGCCTCTTCTACTTGGTTTAATAGTTTAACACAGGAATTAAAACACAAGTTACAGGTCACACAAAATAAACTTATACGTTTTGTGTTGAATTTAAATCCCATGTCATACATTGGAATTGAGCATTTTTCACGTCTTAACTGGTTACCAGTTTCAAGTAGAGTTAATCAAATAACTCTCTGTCATGTTTATAAAATAAATTCTAATATTGCTCCTTCATATTTAAGTGAACACTTTACCCCTATCAATACTGTTCATGATTATCCCACAAGGTTCAGAGCAAAGGCAAATGCCTCCCTTGATGGTACAGGTTTTTCAATGTCAGATAGTAAGAGATATGCTCTCCCAGTGGTAAAAGGTTTTGGGAAAAAAACATTTGCTTATAATGGTTGTTGTTTATGGAACAGTCTGCCACAAAATGTTAGGGATGCCACAACCATGTATTCATTTAAACGTAAGGTTAAGGAACATTTTTTAAGCTTAATATGACTTTTAGTTAGATTGCATTATAAATAGATTTTTGCATTGTGTTTTTTTTTTACTAGTCAATCATTTTTTATACTAGTCAATCATTTTTAAGCATAGGATTTTTATACAAACTTATCTTCGGCATTTTTCTGTGATTATTTTTTTACTGTGATAAATTATTCTTCCTATGTCATACAATACTATATCTTAAGGACCACAATGGAAATAAGAGTTTATTTTAACTCTTTTTTTGTGTAATCCTTAACATATAATGTTGATTGACATGGCTATATTAATTCATACATGTTTGTTTATTGTTTGATTGTATGTTTTAATTATAAGTCGCCATGTAAATTGTACATTTTATGTTGAAATAAATCTATCTATCTATCTATCTATCTAAAGCAAGTTTACACGCCGCGATTTAATCCCTGAAAATGATAGGCAAACAATATTTACAAAAATACAATTTCGTTTTCCAAATTAATTTGAGTCGAGAAAGTTGACATGCTAACTTTAAATCTTACACTAAAACTTTTAAAAAATGTTTGTGTCTACTTTACACATCTATGCAGTCTACTGATGTAGTGATGGTGTGTAATGTAAAGCATAAACATGACGAAGCGTAAAGTTTGAAGAATTTTTCCATAGTTAATGAACATTTGATGAACAGAAGGTATTTATTATATATTTTTCAAATTATTTGTAGATCTCACCAACCATGTTTGAGTTTATAAATCCAATCTAAGTTGATTATATCGATGTTGGAAAAATTCAAATTTTTGTGTTTATCAAACTTTGATCGCGATGGGGTGGGGTGCAAAGCAAAATTTTCTAGTTATAGGCCTAGAGATTTCATTTTTAACGACATGAAGAATATAGGTATCGATACCAGTTTCTATTAAAGATAATATTTACATTTAAAAAGCGTAAGGGACAGACTATTAATTTAAACCAAGCAGAATTGTGTTCTGTCGGCACCTCACCTGCAAATTGTCTAAAGATAGGATGCCGTGTACAGTATGCCCTTTTCTCATAATTCCGAGCCTCTAAAGCTAAAGTTCCTACCGATATATCGGAAAAAGTGGAAGTCATGCTTATTTTACATATATTTAATATTAAAGAAATTACCACAACAAGAATGTCCGTTCGACATGTATAAAATATGCACTGTTTCTGTATGCCCTGGAAATGCATAAATAAAACATGTGTCCATAACAACCTGAAACGGCCGACTTCGATCGGCTAATGTCAGCTGAATAGTCTTGCTTTTTCGATATTTCCAGCACTTTAGTTGTGTTTTATGCAAGAATAGCGATAACACACGTTTGTTTCGTGAAACAACATCTGCAGAATCCCTCGGGCTATGTTGGTGCACTCGCCCTACGGGCTCGTGCACCAACCAATCCCTTGGGATTCTGCAGATGTTGTTACACAAAAAAACGTGCGTTAACCCTACAACATAACGTCACATATACAACTCTCCTAACAGAACGAGGGTGCAAACCATCAGAACCAAGAATCACACTGAACTGGCACATCCTATCTGTTGTCAAGGAATAAAATTGTTTACTATTGTAATTATACGTTTACAAACTCTTTGAATAACTTCTACATGTATAATTTGTGTTTTAGGTATTTTTTTTTTCCAAAATCTTAAAGATAATTTTCTGGAAAAAAACATACAAAACATTCAAATCTTCAAAGAAATAGTTAATCTGAAATTTACTTTGTGATTTTTACTGTTATTTGGAACGTATTTTAATATTCAAATGTTCAGGTGTTGTTTATGCATGCTAAAAATAAAATTTCAAACCTGCGTTCGATATGACTCTTTTCAAACGAAAATATAAATAATTTCAGTACTTTGAAAGAAAGGTTAGGTACGGTTGAAATTTGAAATGAAAAATTTATCTTGTTTTTGAGAAATGTGATAACCAAAGCTGTATAAATATGAATCTGCAAGAGGAAATATAAGTTAAGAGATATCTAGTCTCAAGCAAGCACAAAGGGGGATTGATTGGGTTTATAGATTTAGACAGAGCATGTAATAACTTCATGAATATTCAAGAGGCATTCAAAATAAGATAAAGACGAATGCAAGAGATGTTTTGATTATAATGGTTCGTGGAATGTCCACAGATCGCTCACTATGCTACTAATGAAGTTATTCCAGCTCAATTAGTTTCTGTCCTTTGGGATGCAGTTGATATTGTAGAAATAGATACAGAACTTTCAATGCTTTTCAGAACTGGTGATGGTACATCACCTAATAGATGATTCATTCGTTTACGAGGCAAAGACACAGAGTCAGTTTAAAAAGGATTTACAATGTATTTGACATTTATTTATTTTACATCAGATCCTTTCAACGTATTAAGTCAGCACGAAGCAATCTACTAATTATTTACACTCAAACACGATAAAACCTATTGAAAAATCGGCAAAGACATTTCCTGGCTACATGTTGTTCACTTTTACAAAGAGAAGTGCAATGAACTGAATAGACTGTGTCCAAAGCTTTCCAAATGCAACATTGATACGACTGCTTTCTATTACATGAAGATCAATTTGGCAGCACAGGCACGTAGTTCTTCTCTTGTTAACGCACTGGAATTGGTTTACGGTGACAGAACAACAGATACGGTACATTTAATAGGCATATGGACAAGTTCTTCGACATGATGAACATGAGGTTGCTTCAAGCGCATTGAAAAGTGGAAACCATTCACATACGTTGATGACCCGTGGCTGACATACCTAAAAGATATATTTCTGAATCACTTTGAAGAATGGAAACGGAAAGTAAATTAAAGGAAGGGTAATTTTCTCGTTCTCAAGGAAAAGCAATGCTTTTTATAAACGTAAAATAGAAGGACTGACAATAGCTGTAAACTCTGTCGTCCAACGCGATGAATTTGTTTATCAATAAGCAGGGCGATGCCATTTATATTGTCAAACAAAATTTAATCGGGATGCAATCGAGCAACATTTTTGATGCACATGTGGTAAGAGGGTGTTCAAATACCAGTTCTCCATTGCACAACAACATTGCAGAAATGAGAAAAAGTAGGTAGTAAAGGACTGGTTCCATTCTTAGGAAACACCAAGTGCCGTGTATTTGCCGAGTATAATTTCACTATGTATTTCACACTCTAAGTGACTGTAAAGTGATTACACACGAGATCAAAGGGATGATGTCAAGTACTTTTCCGACTCGTGCAGATTAATTTTAAAAGCGTACCAAAACTTTCAGTGGATTTTGTTTGAAATTTAGCTGAACAAAGCATAAAAAAGAAATAAACATATCAAATTATGCGATGTAATGACATTCAATGTTCTATTCCTTTATTTTCATCTCTGGTTTAATACCTTGAAGGAAAAAAATGTCCGCAATATGTACAGGTATTTGATCAAATCAAACAGATTCATAATTGCGCATCAATACTTGTTGATCATCAGCGGTTTACCTACGGCAATAGAAAAAATTCGGTTGCTGAATAGCGCGTTGCAAATTGCTGAATAGCGCGTTGCAAATTGCTGAATAGCGCGTTGCAAAGAACATAAATCAACCAAGTGGAGCTAATGGCCCACTTTATCATTTCTTTTAATGAGGTTTGCTGCTTGCAAGTTACAATGATAATTCTGATCTGAAACGTTACCTAACAAATCGTAAGTAATCAATAGAGAATGTGTTATGTTATGTTAGTATGGGTGGTGTCTTAGCCTTGCGCATAACTTGATTACTTAACAGTAAGTTATATATTGAATTTTTAGCTTAATTATGGAGTGAGTCTTAGGTGCCTCTTTGGGCATTATTTCAGGCATGGGCTGGTATCTGGGTAAAACCACCACAAAAAATGCATAATAGTTCCGTAAATTAAATATAACGTTTACATCTTTTGGTACTTAGCGGAAGCCGTAGCAAAACGCCAATATAAAAAGTTATGTAAATATTTGTAGTTCAGACAAGTCAACACAAATACATGAACAATGCAAATTGAATTTAATGGCAAAGAAACCTTTCAAATTTAAAACATTGAATTTCACTCATGGATTGTTAGGCTTAATAAACTCACACGTTCGTCTTAAGAAATTAAAAGAATGTAAACGTATTTATAGCAAATTGTATAGAAAATATTGGCAAATATGGGCAATAAAACCAAATGGTGCGTTTGCCTGCGTATAATAGCTTTGTAAATATAAGGATGATTTAGGACCTCATTACCATAACATTACGGCGGGACATTGCAGTCTTATATGAGCTAAGGAGACTTTAATAACCGCAAATTTATTTGAAATGATGATCCTTCATTGCCATTAACTTTTAACGAAATTTTCCTTACATGTTAAAGAAACGACATGATCAAATTTAATTGAATTAGATAAAACAATTTATTTCCTTAAAAACAGATAGGATCTCCCAGTTCAGTTTGTTAAGATTTCTTGCTTCTAATGGTTTGCCCCCTCGTTCTGTAAGGAGAGAGTTGTTTATGTGATCGTTTTGTTTCGTGTCTGTTATTTCAAGATATATAAATCGGATCAATAAACTATGATTTGATGCCCATAATAGGACAAAACGTCTTTTATGTTCCAATAAATATTGCCTGTAGCTGGGGCATCTTGAATCTTGCAGACCAAAAGCAATAAATGAAAGAATAAATAAGAACTCAGTCTGAAGCAAATAACAAATGCAAACACTACGAAATGATTCCTCTGATTTGCTTACGGAATGCGTAATACTGTGATCCACTTTGCTTCTGTTCCGAAATATATTGTAGATGACATGGATGAGGTCATATAGTAGACAGTTCCGAAGGACTTCATGTAAACAACGTAGACAGGAGTTCTTCTTTTGAATCTGACTATTTTATATGAGCAGAAGAATATGGTTACACACTGGTCAGTTTTTTCAACAAGTAGGATAAATCTATGTTTTTTTGTGCTGAACTTTTCTACAACGTACAGAGTAACTGAAAATAATCTATCAGAGGGTTCTAAACGTTAATTGCTCTAGTTATTGCTTTAGGAAGTTGTTTAAAATTTCTACCTACACTGAGTTCCAAATACAGTAATTAGCAGTCAGATTTATCATCCTTTATCTAGAAAACTTCAGAAGCTTATGTAACTGGAACAATTTGTTTCTTATTTCTTGTAATAAATGCTATTTCGAAGCAATTATTATTTGTAAATAAACAGGAATGTGTATAAAGTTCATATTGTCTGCAACTGAAAAAAAATGTTTGAGCGCAAACAGACACAATGTCGGGCATAAAAGGGCATTGCATATTCCATGAACACTTTTATCTTGTATACATATAAAATCCATATTTCATTTTCTTTTCGATCTGTTAAATTATGTAGATGTGACATCTCTTAAACAATAATGTGTGTGTGTTCGGGTTTAACGTCTTTTTCAACAATTTTTCAGTCATATAAACGACGGTGTCTACTTGTAGCAGTGAGCACAATGCCCAATTAAACAATAATGTAGTTTGTAACTCTGAAAGATTTCTGTAAAACAACGAAGGCGAGAAACATTTTATGCGAAGTCAGTGATGATGTAATCCATTAATGTTAGCAATATTTCAAAAATATATACTGCAATAAACAGGAAAAATCAACAACAACACGTGTAGCGTTTGTTCATAGATAATTATTAACTTCCACCGTTTCGGCGTTAAGCCTTCATCAGGGATGAATAACAATAAAAACAATGTAAATTGTCGGATTGTGTTTTTACATAATTTCCTATACTTATTTATATAAAAACAGAAATAGGAAAAAACAACTACATATCTATATATATATATAGATCAATACAAATAGTTAACTGGTCAATTAATATCAAATAAAACTAAAGAATTTAAACCATCTGGATAGAGCGTTTTCAGTTTATGTTTCCACAATGTTTCTTTGCAGAAACGATCAATGTTATTTCTTACAACAACAGTAGGCATAAAAGAAAAGTCCTTTAAGTTATGATCTCGTAAATTGAAATGTGATGCAATCATTGAGGAAAAAGTAGGGTCAGTAAAACTATTAATATCAAATCGGTGACTGTTCATGCGTTTTGATACAGGTTGCTTTTTATTTATATTTATAGATATTTTAAAAATATACTGCGAAATCATCTGATTTCGCGGGCATATAATTTTGCACAAAATGGCTACATCATGAGGATATAAATTCGTGGATAAAATGATTTGGAATATCCTTGTTTGTTAGGATTTATTTTCGTTGATTGACGCGACCGCGAAATCCGCAAAAATAGTCTCCAACGAATATTGAGGATTTCTCACTATGTTGATTATTTCATCTGTGTTTCTTCAAAGCACGTTAAAGTGAAGTGTAAGTGATTGACTTTATACAGGTATTTTGATATGTTCCTATAAATCATATTTTGAACCGTGCCATGGGAAAACCAACATAGTGGCTTTGCGACCAGCATGGATCCAGACCAGCCTGCGCATCCGCGCAGTCTGGTCAGGCTCCATGCTGTTCGCTTTTAAAGCCTATTGGAATTGGAGAAACTGTTAGCGAACAGCATGGATCCTGACCAGACTGCGCGGATGCGCAGGCTGGTCTGGATCCATGCTGGTCGCAAACCCACTATGTTGGTTTTGTCATGGCACGGCTCATTATTTTGAACCGAATCACGTTTTATATACAATGGTTAGTTTTATCTTGGGTTAAACAACCACGCATTGATAGGACGAACATATCTGGATGTTTGACATTAAGACTTACTGAATCCTGCGGATCTTACATATGATTAAAGCCAATAAAAACTTATCAGTCAAGCCAAAACCTGTGAAACGAAAGCTAGACAGACCTATAATTTATACGTATGTATGTGAGCAAACGGTCAACAGAGAGGATGGCCGGTTTTCAAACTGTTTAGATCATTTCAAAATCATATCGTTGGTTTTGCAAAGTTAAGCAATATTCATAATGACCCATCTTCCTGTTTGCGTTATCTCTGGCTATAATTCGCATCAGAATATTTCTATTGTTTAAATGAACGGTAATATCCGAACATGAAAGTAATAGAGAACAAATCAGACTGCGTCCATTAATCTAGACTCATTATCTATCAACCTTAAAGGCACTTTATTTATCACTTATTTCCCGCGTGACTCTAATGCTCATTATATAAATGACTTTGTAACTAAACATAATCGCTTTGAAAAGCCGCTCCGTTTCTATGAAAAAAAGAGTGATTTTGCAATGTTGTGAATACGTTGTTGTAACAATTAACAAATGATCCGTGCCATGAGAAAACCAACATAGTGCGTTTGCGACCAGCATGGATCCAGACCAGCCTGCGCATCCGCATTATGTTGGTTTTCTCATGGTGTGGCTCAAATGTTTATCTGCAGAAATATTGTTCTTATGTGCACGTTTTATTGATCAATTCACACTGGCTCGAAACTATATCATGCAACAGCTAAGTATTATCCAACTGGAAAAGCGACTTGAAATCCTGAGATTATATACGATTTAGAACTTTAGAAATTTTCTCAGAAATACTGAAAATAAAATAAAATAGTGGAAAACCGCAGGTCGCTCAACACGACATAAAGAAAATGTTGCAGGCTCGGTTTGATTGAGCCTGTCCATGGACGGCAGTGGAAATGCAAGCTACCATCCACGTCCCCTAGCCCCGGGTTGAGAAAAACTCAACATTTACACATGTTATAAGTACCAGAATACAATTTAGAGACATCCGCAGATTCATACGGCGGTGCACATGGAACCTTCAATGATGCAAAGAATGCAATTCCATGAAAAGCGGCGTATGGTCCCCAGATAAAATAATGGCAACCTCCTTTGTTATGGCTTAGACAATCATGTTTTTCATCTTTCTTCGCAGTTTTTAATCTCAACAATTTGATCCATTTTCTTTATCGACATAGTATTTACCCTGTGCTGTGTATAGTCATAAAAAGGTATGCTGTAAACAAATTTTCATGAATTAAAAATAATACTGCCAGATATTTGCCAATCAGGGTTTAAATTATATTTTTTCAAATGTTATTTACATTAATCAGAAAATTAAAGTAGTACGCACGTTACATTTGTGTGTTCAATTCTTGCATGATTATTTCCCTATCAGTATTAGAAATTGCCCATGCTGAAAACTGTCACATTACCTCCTATCCATAATCAATCATTCATGAAATCAAATAAATGCCCATTTCAAATGATGCAAGCATGTGATCTAATCTTCCGGATAAACGCATTTTCATACTTCTAGTGCCTTAGAAGGAGAGCTGAATCAGTTCTATATAAAAACACCCCAAACAGATTTTAGTACGGTGTTGTAGATTTGATTAAAAACAATTGCCTGAACTGGCACAGTTGTTCATGGTTATTACGATTTTCTGAATACAAAATTGAATGCAGAATAAGAGTGGAGACTCTCAGTACTAGCATATATACGGACCTGCATTTTTGTTTAGTGATGGCGTTTTTAAGACAGAAAAAGATATACTCAGTACATTTGAAACCGCAACCCATAGATCCTCTTTTTTCTCAATTCTTCAACGAAATAGTTTAATTGGAATTAATTTTGTGGTTTTTACTGTAGTTCGAAGCTTTATGTTTTTCATTTAGATTGTTTAAATGTGGTTTACACAAAGTTTAAAATGAAATGTCAAACCTGTGTTCGATATTAATTTTTTCAAATAAAAAATTCTAGACAATTTCAGTATTTTGAAAGAAATGTTAATTATCATTAAGGTTGAAATTTGAAATGAAAATTTTATCTAGTTTTTGAAAAATCTGAAAACTACGAGTAAAGATGTGCGCTTTTAAATGTACTGAGTGTACATAGGCAAATGGCGTACTTGCTGAAAACAAAAAATATATGCAACAAATTTAAATATTCAGAGATTCCAAAATTTCTTTCGGAAATCTGAAATCCTTGACCTTTTTGGTGGTGAACTGTACACAAGCTGAAGTTGCAAAGCAGTTCAACTTCAGCCGCGCTAAGCGGTTTATTGTCAGCTGTTCTGGTAAACATTGGCCATTCTAGGCGGTTAAATGTCAGCCGTTATTGGTGGTAAGGTGTCAGCTGTTTTGGTGGTTCGACTTGTCATTGCATGATTTAACAATTATTCACCTTTATTTCTGCAGTCTACATTTGGTTTTAAAGAATATTTTAATTCATTTCTAAGCCAAAGAAACGGACATTGAATACATGATAGGCTTGGTGCGTTAGGCATTTGTTGGTTGCAGAATTATGATCGTATATAAATTGTTAAAATCGATTCACACAACTATCGTATGTTATATTTATCCTACCAGAGGTGTATCAATTCAAGAAAGTGTCATTGGCATTTTCATTAATAGATCTATAATAAATCAAGAGGGTGGTAGTAGAAAATGGCTTGTCAGTATTTATTCTATATCTGAGTACTTAAAAAGCAATCTATCAGAGAACGATATATATTGTAAATTATCCTATACATAGAATTTAACCCATCAAACTCTCGACAGAACTTATCCTACGCAAAATGTACCATTACAATGCCTGAAGATATCTTAAATTCAAAAACTATTTAATCTATTTATTTCTTCTTTCTTCTCGTTTTATAAGTGTTTCAGGGCGGTGTTTTACTAATACTGAAACCCTGATATTTGAGTTTGATTAGGAAGAAAAACGTAAATAGACCCTGTAAATCAAACATAACTGACAATAGATATCATCTCTCCTTCAATTTAAATGAGATATATATGTCAAACTTACCATTGGAAGAAACTATACATAGGCATATTTCGAATGATAAATATTGAACGCCATATATTCTTTCGCTCTGTCACAGAGTAGACCCTGTTTAACAATTTGTCAAATAAAATTTAAAAAAAAAAAGACGCCTTCGATGAATGTTTTTCATCGTTGTTCCATAATTGATTGCATAGACTAAGTTACAGAATTATGTGATTAAAATGTCCTTTAGCCTGTTTTTTAAGAGATCTAACTTGCTGTTCATTTTACTCGGCAATATCATTCATGACATGTATAATGAATAAAAAGGCAGGATAAAAAGGGATGGCACTTATATGCTTATAATTTATGTTACAAAAATATTCTTTAAAACATTTCAAAAACAAAATATTCAATTATTTTCCACTTTTTAGTCAATTCTAATATTATTATTTCTTTATTTTATCATTATTATTATTATATCTGGATACAGGACGTGGTGTTCAGTGTTAATCAACGAAGCCAAAAATGTTCACATTTGTGTTGCAGATTCACTGTTTTCCCTATGAAAGCAGCACAATCATTTGTGTTCCTAATGCCATCGTTGCTTCATCCCTTCGCCCTGTAGATTGGTAAGGTCGATAGCGCGAAAATACAATGGTGCAACGGCGCTCTTATGCGACGCAAAAACGTGAAAACACTATGCGAAGACGCGATTATATTATTATCGCTCTTTCGCACTTAATTTTGTACATACTTATAGGTTATTAGCTTTGTATCACTTCTGCAGCGAAAATAATACGCGACTTAAGAAGCGGAATATTACATGTAGGCCTATTCCGCAAAAGAACGAGTGCATATTTCCCGCTGCACAAAGATGATAACCTTTTAATTACATACGTATCTAAACATTTAAATATTAGGTAAATATTATAAATTTTGGGCTAAATTGGACGTATCCGGTTTCATTATAACTTAACGGAAAATAGAAACAAATATGTAATTAATTTTAATATTGTTAATAAAATTCTTTATATTTTCACCAGCTAGAAGAAATGAGCTCGAATGTCTTACATCTAAATGCTAGAAAGTATATTCATGTGCAATGATTTAAAAGGATTTTTGCTAAATAAGTAATTATTTTTATTTTTATTTTAATGCACTGTTTTTATTCTTAAATATATATAGGTCATAATAACTTCAAAGCATACCTTTCCAAGTACAGCGTAAACCAGTCCTTTAAAAGAGTATGCATCCAAATATATATCGCATTAACAGATTAAAAGAATGGGACTCCGCCGAAGTACCGCGAAATAAGTTAACCTTAGAGCCAGATATTTCCATCTGCACATACAACCAGTATTCAACAAAAACTAGGTGAAATAGGACCAATGACTTTCCTACAACACTTTTTTCTTATTGTAGCACGATTATTAAAGCGCGGGAAATTGTGTAAGTAAACATGACCGTGACAATCCCAGCATTTTTGATCACTGTGATCTGCAATATAACGTTATGTTATTTCGTAAAATGATTCTTTGAAGTACAAAGAGGAACTGAGGAACTAATACTGCTCACAGATAAATTCATTCTATTTTACAACATTTTTACTGCATGACCAGCGTAGCAGCTATTGTTCCTGCTTATACAACTGTTAATCAATGTTAAGAGCTAGATACCTAGAAAATTGCCATACATGTATCTTGATATTCTAGAAAATTTGCCATACATGTACCTTGTTTTTCAAATGTGCCTTGTAATGATATGGCTGTACAAAGCTCATTATTATTGATACAAGATGATATGTTCACAAAGCTGGTATCTTAACATTCGAAAATTAAATTTTAAAAAAGGAATACAATTAAACAGCATTAAAACCTGTATTTTTTCCCGGGTTGCAGAAATTCTAATTTAATAATCAAAGTTCAGACCTTAGCTTTAGTATGTTTAACTCGACAGATAAAAAAGAAGTGTTTGTAACTTGTACGAAACTTTTATATTAAATGAACATGTCATATATCCTCCTCTATTACCATTAACGTAGATATGGGGGCCGCCGTGGCTGAGTGGTTAATGTCTCTGCCTTCAAATCACTTGCCCCTCATCGATATGGGTTCGAGCCTCACTCGGGGCGTTGAGTTCTTCATGTGGGGTAGGTAGCGAGCTGGCTTACGGAAGGTCGGTGGTTCTACCCAGGTGTTTGACCGTGGTGAAATAATGCACGGAGAGACACCTGGGGTCTTCCACCACCATCAAAGCTGGAAAGTCGCCATATGACCTATAATTGTGTCGGTGCGACGTTAACCACCGCCCCCCCCCCCCCCCTCCCCCACGCCACAAAAAAAAATAAAAATAACGTAGATATAGTACACTTTATATCAATTAATCTTCATATTTAAATGTAATTCAGTATATTGTTTTTACATGAGTAATTTGGAGAGAGAGAAAACCCCATATTTAAAGGATTCCCTGATGGTTTTGTAGAATGTTTCCAGTACATAACGATAAGCTTAATCCTGTTTTATTTGTTGAACTTTATCTCTTGTTTTTGATCACGCATTTTAGCCATATCTAAAAAAATCGTCTTTGAAACAAAAACACTATAATGTTTATTTTGAACCCTGAAGAAGGCTAATGTAGCCGAAACATTGGTGAAAAAATAAAGTGACTTGTACAAATTTTTTTGGTAATTTTGACTACTTTTAATACCTAGATCTATAAATAAACAAAAACACGACATTTCTAACGCTACATAAGCTTTTTGTCAATGGCTGCATAAATACCTGGCGGATGTGGGATTCGAACCCATCAGCCAAGTTGTTTTGTTAGGCAGTATGAAACTGCAACATAGCCGCATTTACCGTGTATTTTAGCTGTAGGATACATAGAGAAAATTTGTTTGTTTTGAGTGAATATGGAATATATCTCACTTCGAAGTGAGATGTATGCCATATTCACGAAAAACAAACAAATTTTCTTTTTATTTTATGCTTACGTTGAAATCTGCATTTTGCAACAAATTTTAATCTTAGCGCGGGAAACAGACGCGCGTAAACAGACATGACGTCAGACGTGCTGTGACGTTAAAACGACGCGCACAACATAAAGTTCCATTTTGTTTTATTATTTTTTTTTGCTGCATAATTTTATGAAATTCTCATTAAGTAAAATAATTTGAATCGAGAAATATACTATAATAAAGAACAAAGTGCGACTACAATTTTCATCATGTTTTTTTGGTAGTTTTGACTACTTTTAATACCTAGATCTATAAATAAACAAAAACACGACATTTCTAACGCTACATAAGCTTTTTGTCAATGGCTGCATAAATACCTGGTGGATGTGGGATTCGAACTGTTTTGTTTGGCAGAATGAAATTGCAACATAACCGCATTTACGGTGTTTAAGCTGTAGAATACATAGAGAAAATTTGTTTGTTTTGAGTGAATATGGAATATATCTCACTTCGAAGTGAGATATATTCCATATTCACGAAAAACAAACAAATTTTCTTTTTATTTTATGCTGAATTAAGTTGATATCTGCATTTTGCAACAAATTGTAATCTTAGCGCGGGAAACAGACGCGCGTAAACAGACATGACGTCAGACGTGTTGTGACGTTAGAAAGATGCGCACAACATAAAGTTCCATTTTGTTTTATTATTTTTTTGCTGCATAACTTTATGAAATTCTCATTAAGTAAAATAATTTGAATCGAGAAATATACTATAAAGAACAAAGTGCGACTACAATTTTCATCATGTTTTAAGCAAATAATTTAAAATTCATACACAATGTACAAGTAGATCGGCATTAACAGTGAGTGATATGCAGTAAGTGATATGGATTATATCTCACTGATAAAACACAGTATTTCATCAGTTAGCATAAAATAAATTTAAGTTATCATTTTGTAATTATAACCTTGCGTCACTCGGATCCTACTGGATCAAATACAGCGCGCTTTCCGAGTCCCTAAGCTGTCAATTTCCATTTTAAACATTATTTTAGGACAGCTTTTTCAAAACTTGTAAGGAGTAATCAGACCAATCAGACTTTAGCATTGTTTTAAGGTCAACTTTCGATACACATGCACTTATAGTCTCTTTCAATAAATGTAAAATCAATATGTAAATGCTGGTTTCCTTTTTGTGTGGGTTTTTATTTATTTATTTATTTTTTTTTTTTTTGAGGGGGGGGGGGGGGGGTGTTCTTTTTTTCTCTTTGTGTTTTCTGCTGTTTTCTTTTTGTTTCATGTGCACGATATGTTGTCAAGTGATCTGATTTGTAAAGTTGGAATTACTTTGTATACTCATATACCTTTATGTCGGGTGTTAGTTTAATAAAGTGCTTGTTCATTTCTGTTCTGTAAAATGAAATAATCTTAAAACTTACTCTAGAGTGTGTTTTTCATGTTTTCCATACATAACAAAAGTAATTTTAAGATGACGTCAATTTCTTTAGTATTGCCTTTTCGAAAATATCTTGGAAAGTAATTTGCCATGACAAAAATATGTTTAAGATTAGGGATAGAATGTTTGTTCATGTTATTATATCTGCAGGATCACGAGGGAGAGCACCAACATATCCCTATGGATTCTGCAGACAAATATACGTTTACCAAAATCTCGTTCTTTATTGCAATTCTTAACGCTTTTCTTACATAAAACGTGTAAAAAGCTGATTTTTATGTAAAAACTCCATGCATATTTCCATTAAACATACTATTTGGCGCCATACAGACGCTGAGAAAGAGTGCTACCGCATTTGATCTACCGTTTTATACAAATGACGTTTTAGCGTCGAATTAATATAACAGAACGGTGTTACAATTTAATTCGAACATAAAGTACCGATTATCATGCACTAAACACGTTATTCCGCAGGAGGGGTTACTTCCCGTTAAAACACGTTTACGTGTTGACGTAACCTACTATTTGACGCCATGCACCATGAAAATATGTTTCCCTGTTGCATCTTCTTGCTTATATTAAATACACTGTCATATTAGAACAAAATAATATATAGCAGAACCTTGTTGTAACATACCTCAACAATACGAATCAGTTATACGCTGTGAATATAAGTCTTCGTTGTTTTAATTATGCGTCATATGGTCATTATACCTCGCCATGGAACACGCATATATAAAATTAGTCTGTTAATAGGACGTGACCTTCTTGTTAACCTTAAAAACGACACTAAACAACATGTAATTTGACACTTGTGTGCATGATATAAATAAACAATGTGAGACGACTCAAAATTTCTATTACTAAATGATACCGAATTCTTCAGCTTTTCCGTGTACCGATAGTCATCTGACTAATATCCTTCCACTGTGGGGAATCACATGATCAAAATAATCTCTAAACCAAAATAAATTTATGAATAATATGGGATTAATTTGAAGCAAGTTTTGCTGTAAATCCTAAATATAGCCTATCATATGGCAGCATAGATGTATCCTAAAACTACATAAATTTCAATTACAATTACCGTCTGGTTATCTGGAACACTTCAAGAGACTGAGACTTCTTATTTTCCTTAGTGTTTGTAATTTCTAGAAATATACCATCATTGTTAACTACATAACTATTTAACACTTTTCATTTGTCATATGATAGGCCATGTCTAAATACCATATCTTATTATGTTAGGACATTTATTCATGTTCTTCAAAAAATAACTTTGGTTTAGAGATTATTTTGATCATGTGATACCCCACACTGTCCTTCGTCTGTCGCAATCTTACAGTAGTGTTATCCGCCATTGATTATTCAAATACTCACGTGATCTAATTTAAATATTAAATAGTCTGACCTAGTCAATGAAGAATATTCACTTTCATGTCAATAGCGGTTTAAATCTTTGTATGATAACATTGCATTAGTTTTATAAATTGCATGGGTGATTTTCAACAGAAATATCTTTAGTAATTACTTTTTTGTATCCATACGCTACCACTACCTAATTTTGCCGTTAACGTTAATGATTTCAGTTGTCGTTTGTATTTAAAACTTTAATTTTACTTTGAAAATATTTTCCGAGTATGTATCCAAAATGCTTCTTCGTTAAGATATGGACTCACATCTTTGATCCGTCAGACCTAAGTGTTTCACTATACATTCACAATTATATTAAGAAAAGCTTGTGATACACGATTCGCTTTTCATAAAAGAGCGTCAAGTCAGCGGTATTAATTTATTGATTTTTTCTCTGCGGCCATATCCGCAGTTTTTGATGTGACAAAACAGAGATGACCTCTTGTATAGAAAACATCGTATCACTCAATCAGTAAATATTAAAGATGTTTCTCACGTATACAAAGAATGATTATTGAAAGCTTTTGCGGCAACAAGCGCCTGCCATCCACGGATCAATATATGGAAAGCTAACTCGCGACTCTACATCGTTTCTACGGCATTTCCTAACGCGGAGGATCTGTATTCAGCAACAGATGGATATTCTCAAAGGAAGATATTCGTTTTAAGCTGCTCATGTTCCAGGAATTAAAGTTTTAAGGATGGTATTCGGATGATAAGGAAGTTGATTTAAAGTGTTTTTCCCATAAAAATAGTGTCGGAATTACAGAAGGATTTCACAAGATTTTCTCTTCTTATTAAACATAGTAAAAATCGGATATAAAGAGAACTGCCTGTTAAAAGCGGTAAGTTTTAATTTGTCTTGATTTATTATCATGGTTAAATACAGTATTATTTGAGCTCATCATTAGAGATTATATTTTATGATATAAAATTATTATCCTAATGCCACATTTAAGACAGTGATATAGGCATAGGTTAAAGAATATGATAATTGTGTTTGACGGAGATGAAAAAGTTAAGAATCTAACTGTATATGTCACTGAAAACCCGTATGATTAGGTGAATGAAATTAAAATAAGCATTTCATTTGTTCACGAAAGATGCTATTATTATTAAATGTGCATTCCATTCTGCTCATTCGTTGTTGATAATGCGATAATAGTAATTTCAATAAAACAACAACAAAAATGATAATAGTAGATATTTTGCTAACATTATTGTTGTTATTATTATTATTATCATCATCATTATTATCAATGATAATCCTGTTGAAATAATCCAAATTTGATATAATATTATTGTTAAAAATATAAATGGCAGTAAATACTATTATTAATTTTATTATCATTATTTTTATTTTTATCATTATAATTATAATTATCATTATCATTATCATTATCAATGATAATCCTTTTGAAATAATTCAAATATAAAATTGTTAATTAATTAATTTACTAACTTATTTATTTATTTATTAATTTATTTACTTATTTATTCATTCATTCATTTATCCATTTATCTAATAACATGTTTTAATGTCTTTGAAAGTGATATGAAACGATCTTTTTTATTGTTTCAATTACTAGGTTTTGAGTACAAAAACATTGTAGCTTGATTTGATTTTTAAAAGTAGATTAACGAACAAATGACTGAAAAAAGGGATGATTAACCTTTAAACTGTAATCAGGGTACATACACTTTGATCATATTGATCTCTTTTCGGAAAAAAAAATCAGAGAATAAAACAAAGAGGAAGGGAAGTATTTTCAAATGTTTTCTCCTTGTTCCAACGTATGCAAGCTATTTAAGACGGTTCAAGAATTTTCAAAATCCGCTTAAAAATGCATGAGAATTGTGACTATTTCAATATTTTATTAAAATGACAGCGATTTTGTTTCCCGGGCAACGAAAAATAAAATGACGAAAGTTTATTTCTTACATTCATTCTGACGGTATTTTCTTATTCCGAACAATTATTTTCCAACAAGAATGACAGAATTTTACATGAATTATGTTTATATAATAAAATATCGAAAATAGATAATTTGAAAAATTGTTTTCTAAACAGTGAAAATGACGTCATAAACCGTAGAATGTCTGCCTCCATGATTAAACACTTTCCGAAATTTCAAACTGCCATATTTTTTCAATACTGATTTAACAAACTCTTTTAACGTTATGTCTTACCGGTTGATGATTTTCATATAAATTCAATTTTTGTTTAGGCATTATTCCTCCATTTTTTGAGGAACTGTGATATCTAAAGGGTCAATTATACTCTTAAATGAACAGGACGAAGAGTGACCGAAATGCAACTATTCCGATTTAGAGAAGACATACACGTAGAATACATATAAAAGTGTGAACACAGTTTCACATTTAACCACCTTTTGACATTTTATAAAGTAACAAATAAAAACGAAAACCGAGTGATGGCTTATGACGTAAGTAGATTGTTCTCCGTAAAAAGCGCAGAGTGCCGAACTGTATACTACGAATACGTAAATCGCCGACTGTCCATTACGGGTCCATTACCTTACGTAATGTTCATGTTATAATACGACAAAATGGCGGCGTTCAAGTTAAATAATTCTTGTGTTTTTCTTGTTGCTTTGTTTTTGTTGATACTGTTGTCGTATGTAAACTTTTTCAGTGTAGAGAAACAGAAATTGTTTTGAGTCGATGTTTTTCGATTAGATTAAGCGTCTGTATTTTCTTGTATTGTCTGTTTTATAAATCCATAAGAAAATTTTTGTTAATGTCGTTTAGAAAATTTGGCTTTGGTGCAATAGAATTTATATTATAAAGGACTCCATGAGTGCTAATAGGAACTTCGTAATCATGTTACATAAATTATAGAGAATGATACTGCATGAATTTTATAGAGATTAACACTTCATAGACATTATAGAGATTGATACTGCATGAATTTTATAGAGATTAACACTTCATAAACGTTATAGAGATTGATACTTCATAAACGTTATAGAGAATGATACTTCATAGAATTTATAGAGATTATGCTTCAATTGCTTTATACATGATACCTCTAAACGCGCAGGCATAAACTATAAACATAAATGCATACAGTCTAGTCACGCAACCGCGTTGAAGATTAAATTATTTTTCAGCTTTTATATCGGCTTTATAGGGCCTTGAGAACAAATGAACGATATATCAGTATCGTGATAAACTTAAAGAGAAAGGCTATGCTAGTCTAATGTTAATTATGTCTGCTAGGATTTCTTAAATCATTTACAGAAGTGAAAGAATTTTCAAAATCGGCTTAAAAATGAGAAAGTTATGAGACCTAAATGGCGGCCATTTTGTTTCCGTGCCAACAAAACCAAAACGGCGGATTTATTAAATTTCTAGAAATATCTTTGAACTGTATTTACTTATTTCTTTAAAATAATTTCTCTTTCTTTTTCCAGCTATAATGAAAAAAAAAGTTCATGTTTCACATCTTACACTCAAGAAACATATGAAATTAATGAATTCACCAATGTGTAAATGATGTCATAAACGCACTAAAATGGCTGCCTTCATGATCAGCCATTTTCTTAAGCTTCAAACTGCTAAATATTTTGCAATAGTGGTCCGATTTTAGAAATTCTTTCAGCGTTATGAAAGGCTTGAGGACGGCTTTCACATTAAATTAACTTGTCAAACATTCATAGCCCTTTAATTTCTCTTTTAGAACTTAGGTCTTTCACTAAAACTCCTATTAAGATTAGTAGATGTAGATTACAGTAACCAGAATCGCATTTATAGAGATTTAAGTTACTGCGACCTTTTTTTGTCAGTCATGCCACTAAATGTCCATATTGTAAATGAAAGTTCACATTTGGTTAGAAGTATAGATTTTTCACCAAGTTTTGCTAATTGTATCTCGTAAACAGTGATGACAGCAACAAAGATAATAGCCGCTTTCATATCACCGCCAGGTAACACATCTATTATCGACCGTTGTCATAGTAACGGATTTAGACGACAACAATATTCCAATGCGCAGAGCGACGATTTCTGTGCTAATTACAGGTGGGGAGTATTGATCCATAAGAACGCTGATCTTCCTAATTGATCAAGATACCTTTTTTACTAAAACCTATTAATCAGCGCGTTGTCATCTGGTAATGGCTTTATCCAATTTGTACAGAAATTAAAAATATTTTTAATGGCGAAGCTCACCAAGTTAGACTAGTAATAACTAAATATAACATTACCTAAATCAGACATTTCATTTTTAATGCAATGTAGTTATCAAATTCTTCATTAAAACTGGCCTCGGCTGCCGAAAGAACTACGTTCAAAATTGTCAGTATTTCGGACACGCTTAAAGTTTGGATTGGTTGATGTTTCTATGACAATTCTAGGTATGTACAGACTAACTACATTCTCTGTTTTGTAGTTACATAAAATGAACAAAGCTTACTACGCTGCAATTCATATTTAGACAATATTAAATGTCGTCTTCGAAGAATTAAAAAAAAAATAGTTGTCGTGATGTAATATGAATCAAAAGAAAAGGTGTGGATCAGATAAAAAGATAAAATTGTGAGAACTAATTTAATCCACCATTTTGCATTTTTTGACGTGAATCGCCTTTTAGATACCTTCATTCTGTAAATTCACCAACTAACAGCTTGGTCAATTTCTTGGTGACCTTCATATGCCGCTTCAGTAGTTACTTCCAATGTAAATCCACGATATTGTTATTAATTGGAGATTTGTGTCTTTAGATTTCATGATTTATATTCATTTCTGTTGAGCATACAGACAATTTTCTAAAGCAAGTTCGCCTACGAGTAACGTCACCTCTTTAATGTGACAGTCACACTACACCGTATAGCGATAACGGACACCAAACGTATAGAAAAAAATGCGGCAGAAAGTTATCCGGTGACGAAAGTCATCCCCCGCTGCTGCTCGGTGCTCTCGCGATAGGTGCAATGGGCGCATAAAACGCACAACGACCGAAATATTAACGCACATATACAGGACGAATACCGTTCAGTTAACGGATATGACCGTACTAGTAACGGACTTGTACCGCGTAAAACGTAAGCGCAACGCATGAGAAACTGACAAAACAGTCCGGTAGTAGTCCGGCCGTAAATCAGGTCCACCGACAAGAACGGATGCAAACCGGACAAGTACAGAATAGGGAACGCACGAGTAATGAACAAAACGCAGTAGAATGCCGAAAATAAAGGCTGAACGCTTACCAAAGAAAGATGAAAAACAAATGCACATTCAAGTAAAGATATGGATATCATATGCATATATTGAATGACTTGCCAGTTAATAGTAAAACATATTGCCCGAGGGCCAAAGTTTTGAGTATTGACCAGGAAGCAGTTCAATAAGTGTTTCTTTTTTTTTTCTTTTTTTCTTTTTTTTTTTTGAGAGAGAGAATTGTGATAATGTTTAAATCTTCGGGTAGCATCTCATGTATAGACATTTGGCGCTTCAGGAGTGCTTTTTCATAAAGAATCGTTACTATAATGAGTTTATACTAAAGAGCTGACATTTATCCATTAGAATGGTAAAGGTATCATACAACCATACAAAGTAAACAATCTGTAAGAGAACGCAAAACATTAGATTCTTTTTATTTGTACTTTATGAAAGTAGATGAGCAGTACTTGCCATTAATGCATTTTATGCATGTTTAAAACAGTCAAATTATTTAACTTGCAGACTTAATAACATTTAGAATAGTCTAAGAACCTTTAAACAAGAGTTCTTAACTTTATCATTCAAAAGTACACTGTAAACCAATAAACCCGCAGTTTATCTTCTTCTTCTTGTTTTTTTTTAATTCTCAATGTAGGTAATTGCGTTACATTTTGTCTACATCCATGTAAATGGCATTTTTTGTGCGGGTTCTGATTTTTTTATGAGTAATGCATATGGACTTTTTAGTCCCCAACTGGTTGAAAACCAGTTTCGGGGACTATAGGAATGCGCTTTTCCGTCCGTCACTCCGTCATTCCGTCCGTCCTTCCGTCCGTCCGCAATTTCGTGTCCGGTCCATAACTCTGTCATCCATGAAGGGATTTTAATATTACTTGGCACAAATGTTCCCCATGATAAGACGACGTGTCATGCGCAAAATCTGGATCCTTAGCTTAAAGGTCAAGGTCACAATTTGAGGTCAAAGGTCAACGGGGCATTTTTCCTGCCCGGTCCATAACTCTGCCATCCATGAAAGGATTTTAATATTACTTGGCTTAAATTTACCTCATAATAAGACAATGTGTCATGCACAACTTTCGAACCCCTAGCTCAAAGGTCAAGGTCGCACTTGGCAGTCAAATGTTAACATGGCATGAACAGGGACTGTTTCGTGTCCGGTCAATAACTCTGTCATCTATAAAGGGATTTTAATATTACTTGGCACAAATGTTCCCCATGATAAGATGACGTGTCATGCGCAAAACCCGGACCCCTAGCTTAAAGGCCAAGGTCACAATTTGAGGTCAAAGGTCAACAGGGCTTTTTCCTGTCCGGTCCATAACTTTGCCATCCATGAAAGGATTTTAATATTACTTGGCACAAATGTACTTCATAATATTAAGGCAATGTGTCGTGCACAACTTTCAGACCCCTAGCTGAAAGGTCAAGGTCACATTTGGCAGTCAACTGTTGACATGGCATGAACAGGGTCTGTTTCCTGTCCATGAAGGTATTTTAATATAACTTGGCACAAATGTTCCCCATGATGAGATAACATGTCAGGCGTAAAACCCGGACCCTAGCTCAAAGGTCAAGGTCACAATTGGAGGTCAGATGTCAATAGGGTTTTTTTCCTGTCCGATCCAGATTTCTGACATCCATCAACGGAGCGTCGTCTAAATCTTGCAAGATCAGCTAACTAAATATACAGTCTTCTTGGGGAGCCGACAATATGGATTTCCGGTGGCCGCTCTGAATAGCCTTACAAACAAACAAGTTTATTTTGTTCTTATTAATCTTGAAGGAGTAGTGTCATCATTTATTATCATTTTCTCTTTTGTTTTGAGTTGTGAAAGTGAAACAAAATCTCAGATCAACGCTTCTAAATATATAAATAGTCAATTTGTAACAATGCCTCTGTCACGAACGGAATTCTTAACAATACAAAACTGGGATTAAAAATTGAAGGAACTTTTGTAAGGTGACTAATTTGAGCCGTGCCATGGGAAAACCAACATAATGGGTATGCGACCAGCATGGATCCAGACCAGCCTGCGCATCCGCGCAGTCTGGTCAGGCTCCATGCTGTTCGCTTTTAAAGCCTATTGGAATTGGAGAAACTATTAGCGAACAGCATGGATCCTGACCAGACTGCGCGGATGCGCAGGCTGGTCTGGATCCATGCTGGTCGCATACCCACTATGTTGGTTTTCCCATGGCACGGCTCATTTGTTTGTTTAAAGTTAGCATGTTACGACATGCAAATCTAGATAGCAAAAATAGAAATCTTTGAAAAAGACAAACTCGCACTTTTATAAGACACTGTAAACCTGTTTATTTGATTTTATACGGTATTAAAATTATGATAGAAAATTTGTACTTTTTAAAAATTTTGACCCGAAGATTCATTGAGCGCGTTGTTTTATCAGGGTTTAAATTTTTTTCCATGCGGAATAAGATTCTTCTTATTTTCTATAATAATATTTGCCATTTTCTGTTAAAAAGCAACAGCTCTCATTATTGGTGCATTTGGCATTCACGCACACACCTTTTTGCAATAGAAAACCAACATTTTTTTCTGGAGAAAAAATAACTAGTACAGTAAAATGGTGTAAAAATACTTCAGAAAATGGGAAAAGCATGAAACTGGTACATAACTACTTAGGGCAAAAAAAAAAATGACATGAGACCCACTCCGAAAAATCCAATATGGCCGAAAAATCCAAGATGCCGCCATATATGTATATATTTCAAAATACATAATATTATATATAAAATTCTATGACACTTACAGTCATCAGTATAATAAGCTAAAACCACCCGCCTGAATAAATTCAAAAATTATATAACAAAAAAAAAACCGCTCTTCCAACAAAAATGAAAAAGTTGTCTCCCTTGATAAAAATGTGCTATTAAGCAGAAAAATCATAATGCATTATATGAATCAAAAATAAGTATAAATGGTAAACTGCATATCAAGAATGTTTAAAAATGGCAACAGTCCTGTGCAGAAATTTACAACAGTTGCAAATTAATTAATTATAAATACATTCAAACTTCGGTAACTGGAACCCATCAGGACCGACTAAATTTATTCGAATTATCGGTAGTTTGAGTGATCGAAAAAATATATTATAAAGGAATTTGTCTGGGACCTGACGATAGATTAATGAAGAATGTGTTCGAATTATCAGAGTTTGAGCAAACGAAGTTTAGTCTGTAATGTAGTATTAGTGAATAAAAGACATGTGTTTCACTTGTTCATTAGTTTTCGTGACTCAGAATTTGTAAGTGTTGCTGTAATTCATTTCAATTTATTACACTAAGAGAATAATGACCTTAATAAGACTATATAATTCATAACCATGTTAGTGTGATAGACCATGTGAACATCCCTGGCCTGTCAGATCATCATGATTTCTGTGGGAAAAAGTCATTGCCGGTTGATCAGCGTAATCAAATTTACATTTGCATGTTCCTGTAATATTCTGTTTTTGTCAAATTGTAGCACATTGTGCCATAACAATGGTTTTATAGTTTAATGTCATAAGCATATAATGTACAGTCACTAATGCCCTGATCAGTCTCAGACAAGACCATGAAGCTCATACTTCTTCCTGAAAATTTTGACGCGGTGGGGACGGGGATCAAACTCGAAAAATGTGCAGTTCTAAGTTCATACTGCGCGCTTTTAACATCCTTGCCAGGTTCTCACGGCGTCTAACACGTCCACACTAATTTTCTTACCACGTGCTTCTTCACGTCCAGTGTGCTCTTACTACATTCTTAGTATGATCAGTCAGATTGCACCTCTCGTTACCATGCTTTAACCATATGCTTATTCACCTTTCACTGCATTCGTCGGCTACTTATAAATTACTACGCCATGGCGCCTCTTTTTTTCATTCCTTCTGCTAGTTATATTGTGTCCGCATCTACACTCAACAACCATAAATGACAATAAACGAAGATCCCCCACCCCACCCCAACGAAGAAAAAAGAGCAGTCTTATAGAGAGACTGCGGTGGAATAAACAAAAACAGTGTGAAGGATATACGGAGATCCAAACGTCCACTACAAGCTGCCAGTGCTGCTGAGTCCATGATTATGTGGCAATTCCTGATGATGTTCGATACCCATTGCTGATTAAAAAACGAAGTGATTGGGAATTGGATCCAGTATTCATACTCAATTTTCAGAATCTGAACCAATCATGGTGAAAACCTGCTGCAAACGCGACATAGATGTGTTAAGAACCGAAAGAACGTATCGAGGGTTCAACGCAATAAGGGCGTATCTACATATAATAATCATATGTAGATACGCCCTTATTGCGTTGAACCCTCGGTATTAGTAACCTTATGCGGTATACTACAACGTGGCATGCACGTAGCATTGTCATAGCACACAAGCGTAGATAAGTTGTAGTGAGAACTCCATTGACGTAGCAAAAACGCAATGATAACCCAGTGACAGCGCAGTGAGCACGCCATGCAGTCTTTCCCGTCCGCACCACGCTTGTACTATGTCCTACTAGGTTTTAGTTACATCATTACTACATCCTTATTAAGTTCTTCCTGCTTCCTGATTAGACCGCGTCCTCACTACATTTGTTTTGAACATGTCCAAAATTCGACCGCGTTATCTACACTCAAGGAGACCATAATTATCATGTTCTTATCGGAGTATACTGTATTTCTTCTACATTGTACAAGTTCTTACTGCGTGCTGCTAGTTTTTACGACGTAGTGGGAACGTGGCTGAGTGTAAACTGGGGTATAAATAAGAGGCAGAATCTATCATTTCTACAAAAAAAATGTGCTCTAATATCATTTCTGGACATTTTACTGAAATTAAAATTAAATTAAATATGAGTACTTGAGGATTTTTCTAATGAGCACAGGTACATTCAAAACACAATTTTAATACCAATTTAAATTACTAGTTTTAAGACAACAAATATTATCTATTTACCATTTGTACTTCCAGTTAAGCAGACCAATGTAAGATAACACTGTCTTGTCAAACAAAACTAACCAGTACAGCTCGCGCTTACGGTGAATCAAGCTTTGAAATGCATTTTCTAACATCTTCATACAAACAAAACTGTTCTTATTATATTTCTGGGGTTAAATGGAGGCTTTCGATACTCTTCTCTACAGCAAACATGTCAAATAGCTGATCAACCATCTGTTCACATATAGATTAGAGCTATAATGTGCATTCCTGCATCGTCAGCTACACATTTGAACATACTAAAAAAGGTTGCCCATTAGGTGGGGCACATATGGGGGTCAGGGTTTCATCACTTTCCGAAAATTCCAAGTCAAGATAAATAAGGCTGACCAAGAGACCTTGATATATTGGAACCTTTCCAATAGTCTTTGCCTCAAGTACCCAAGTCTAGTACCAATAGCTCCTCAAGTGCATTTGCAACCTCGATAAAGGCTGTCGAGGAAGACGTAATTTGTCAAACGTGCTGAAATGCTCTGCACTGCCTTATGCAATTTATCTTAAGTTGTCGACAATCTCGTGCTTGTGTGTACTGACAAGAGTATCTGACATGTACCTTATTTCAGATTTCAGCTCACTGTTCAGAGTAATATATTTCACAGAATAGTTACTAAGTGTTGTCCATAAAAGCAACTTTTATATTTTCAGCCTTATTCTTCTTTGTTACACAGTTCGCAATTTATTACGCAGACATTGTGACTGCGGGTGCATAATAAGGAACATTGTTTCATTTGATCCTACTAGCCCGTCGCTAAAAATCTATTCTTGCATTTCGAAGTCCCAAACTGAAAGGGGTAGTTGTCGTACTTGGTGTCATAGAAACTGCACTTTATATAGAAACTAAGTTAATGACCTTCACATTCTCCATATTACTTACCATCTATAAACAAGGTTTCATAAAGAAGTCTTTAGAATTTGTAATTTTGAAGTTATTGAAGAATCCGCCATTTGCAAATGATGGACCGACAAACAGACGGACAAAATGATATACAAAAGGAGAAAATAAGATAACAAGCATGTTTCCAATTTGTCCCTCTGTCTATGTAGAATTTCTCAAGAAACAATCTCTCCTTGTTTAAAAGAAATGCGGGATGACACTTTGTGTCATATTTGTGCACTATTTGTTGCCATAGCAACAACATTTGTTGCCATAGGAACAAATTTAAATGACATTGGCATTCTCTGCATTGCCATATATCGATCTACCACGTATCATGAAAAATTCTGCTGTAGTTTCAAAGTTATTACAGTATCCCACTCTGCATGATTGACGTATTGACATGCATACAGGGGCAACCCATAAGCCCCATCTGGCTAAATACTGGTAAGGGAATAACAACAATATTTCAATATGCTGCTGTGGAGGGAATACAAGTGAAATAATATAAATTACATATAGTAACACAAAATATTCATTAAAATATGAAAACTACACAATGATAATATTAAACTAAGTTTTAAAGGTTAGATTTTTGCTGTTGCCATGGAAACAGAAAGAAACTAACATTATTTGAATTGTTATTTTTGCATTTGATGCAAATTTAGGATTTATTTTATTATATACATTTATATTTAGTGCATTTTGGGGATGAATGTAAATATAATGACCTTCATTATAATCTTCTAAGGTAAATATTGAGTTTTGGCGGCCATTTTGGAAAATGGCCGCCATTATCGGCCATCTGACAGATATCAAATGGGTCCCATGAAAAAAATGTTTTTAATACTTTAATAAATAGCTGTGCCAATTTTGGTGCTTTTCCATTTTTGAAGTATTTTGGCATTTTCTGTTACGAATTGATCGCACTAAACCATGATCAGCGGAATATTATCACATATAGTCTCACACAAATGTGCCGGAGAATTGTCATTAAAGTATAACGTAACATTTTATATCGAGACAAAGTGAAATTCTAGTCCCCATCAGTCCTAATGAGACATGCAAGGACGCCTTTCTAACTTCTCATGAAGCATTACCTGTCAGTTACGATCCCCGTTTCAAAATCATGTTCGTACATCACATAATATTTTTTTTTATATATTTACAACCTTGAAACCATTGGTCAGACGTTGTCTTAAAAAGACACGTACGCGCGCGCGCACGAGCGTGTGCTCAGTCAATAACTAGAATGGGTCTTTTGTTATGGCAAATGCAAAAATGTTTAATTCCTTTCTCCTGTAATGGGACTGATTAAAAAAAGGAGCGACATGTAACTATGAATCTGTGATAATTTATTTTAAATCGAGCTGCACGTTAAAATCTCGCAAATGTCGAATTAAATCAGATTACAGTACTTTGTACAAACAAGTTACCTACATTTGCTTTAATCATTCTTTGAAGGAATAAACAAGTGTATGGCAATATACAAGCTTTAATTTAACAGAAGTTTCCTTATGGTCCTTATAACCTTAATCTGTATTATTTCATTACTTTTTTTTTCAGTTTTAGCGCCGTATATTTGACAACAGTATTTCATATACTTAAAGGCGAGCAGTTAACCTAACTAGTGTTCATGGGTTCTGTACCAGTACTAACCTGTACTCCGCAAGTAAATGTCAACTTCCACACATGGATCAGAGGTGAACGACAAATGATTTCAGACACAATATATTTTTTCAATCGTCTGGCACAACATACGCCTCGCATGGGGGATCGAACTCATGACCCCGCAATCCTTAGATCTACGCTCTCACTACTTATCTGGGTGGGCGAACGAGTCTTTAAATAATCATGCAATTTCACCTGGTATTTCCTCAGTGTACTCTTGTATATCTGTTCCTAAAGATCACCGATGACAAGCCTAGCGGTCAAATGAGGGTTTTGTTTGATTTTGTAATGAAGCCGCCTATCATTCTATTGATCTTGCCACAGCTGAGGGTTATTTTATATTACGATAACACGGAAATCACATGCTTACAAGTCATGAATAATATCAATATTATTATTCCTGACCGTTATTGTCTGAGCTGAGAGGAGATTTCAGAGCCTTGACAGAACGAAATTAATTGGTTTAGATGTGACCCTGTGGATAATGGTATTAAAGTTATCCGTCGTAATTAATACTGTGTTTTGAATTAGTTGTAAATGTTAACAAAAGAGTTGCTTGTTTGGACGAAAAGTAAATCGTTTAAAATGTACATATTTCGTTCAGTTTAAAGGCCCACAAGGCTTTAAATTTTAATATCAAACCGTAGACAAAATTTCAGAGAAAACAATTATCAGAAAAAGGATTTAACAAGAATTTTATATATTTTATGTCCATAATGGAAAATGTGTCAGCTACTTTTTAAACGAAGGCATTATGAGCCTTTAAGATATTGTTTGCATTTTACTATTGTATTTCCATATGTGAAATATGACAAAAGGAAAATCTGTTTAAACTATCCCTACCTATCAATATCTTTGTGACTTTCTGACCTATGAAATTATTCAGTTTGTATAAGTTAGATAATTATATGTTAACCAACACATTAGCGAAAGTTTTGTTTGGTCCTGCGGCAAAATTGTTATAAATTTTTAAGTTTTACTAAATTTATATACAAATTGGCAAAAAGTTTTAGTGGATTACCATATCAAAGCAGTATTTTGAGAATAACTTGAAAGCTACCTGAGATATTTGAAAACTTCAAAAAATCTCATATTAACCACCTGTAGAAATCCTTGGTATTCGAGTTACAGTTCTTGTTAACAAACGATATTTGGAATACTATTACTGTGGCGTCTGATATACAGCATAAACTCGCTTAGCAACTACTACAAGTTTAGGTGCCCGCTTTGCCGAGTGGTTAAGGTCGCTGACTTTAAATCATTTGCCCCTCATCGATGTGGGTTCGAGCTTCACTCGCGGGCGTTGAATTCTTCATGTTAGGAAGCAATCCATTTGGCTTACGGAAGGTATTTGGCTCTACCCAGGTGCTCGCCCGTGGTGAAATAATGCACAGAGAGGCACCTGGTGTCTTCCTCCATCAAAGCTGGGAAGTCGCCATATGACATATAATTGTATTGGTGCGACGCTAAACTCAACAAAAAATGTCTACAATTTTTATTGCAACATTTCAAAGTTATTTCCGTGTTTGTGGTGGTGCAATCGGTCAAAATTATTTGTCCAGGACAGATATCCGATAACAAATGCCTATTCCAGGGCATTCTCTCGGACAGAAACGTAATAACGAGATTCCCATGCCCACGCTCGGCGCTTAGATATACCAATTATTTTCTATCAGAAACACTTGTCTTAAAGAATTGGAAAATAAATAAATCTTAATCATTGAGTTACGGTTCAGGATTACTGCTGGCTTAATCAGTTGCAACGCGGAAAGGTCTGGTACTCACTGAAATCAAATCATCTTCCATTAAACCCTCCAGTCATATTGAAACGTTTGTTGAGATAAAACGTTCGTAACATTGCTTTCGCAATCGTTATAAACGTAATGGATTAGTAGAAGAGAACATGTCGGTTTATACATTCTTTTTGTTACATAGTTTCATAGTTTAATGAAGGTACTTCAGTAGTAAATAAATTTGCTATATGTTCTATCTTCTAAATGCCCTTTAAAGAAGAATTTCAAACCTTATGTTCTTAAATGACCTATAAACCGCTTAAAATACCAAGAAAGTAAGTATGGGTCATGTACCTTCTAAAGGATGTTCCTGAAAACCTCGTTAGATATATATATATTTCTATCGGAGTTCCCACGTAATCGATTTTAATTCATTAACGTTTATGATACAGTGCAGGACCCCTTTTGCCACTCTAGATATAAAAAAGTCTTTCCACAACTTGCAAATATGTAGTTGCTGTTTACTTAACTAAAATCAAACATTAACGAGAGTAATAGCATAAAACCCGATAAATTAACGATTTGTCATTTATTTCAATAGAATAGAATGCCAGCATTTTCTAGAATCATTTCATGACGTTACAATCTCCGAGAGTATAATCATAAACCGTATCAGCGAAAGTTGATAGAAAATTGCCATTACAGTTTTTGTCGAGAAGAGCTTCAACTTGCGTTAGATTTTGTAATCTCTCTCATTCAGTGGTGGCTATAGTGTCAGACTTTGAATAATATGTCCAGTTTCGTGACAACGTGAAAGTTTTCATATACGGAATCACATGACAACTCATATCCTTTAATATAAGGAAGCCCATTCTAAGGTCATCTTCTCAAATCAAATTCTTCTATATAAGGAAGTCGATTCTAAGATATTTTTTGCATTTTAGTTAACCTAACTGTATGAGCAAAGTTCATATGGAAAGCATCTTCGATTGTCTCATGGGATCGTTTGTTTACGACACAACGAATGAATTACAATTAATGTGAAACAGTATTGAAATATATTGACGTTTTTCAATTCGGCGTTTAGAATACATTGGATTTCGTAGGTTACAAAATCTTATGAAAGCCAAATCGAACAGCTTGTATTTTTGCTTATTTTTTGTACTTTGTCATTAATTTTTTATAACTTTCAATGTTTGATTTTTATTTCGTTTCCATTCGGGAATATATCAAGTTATCAACTTTACAAGATATAGAACGAATCGTTCACATAAAGAAAGGAAACATGAAAGACCTCATGTATTCCCAGCTGGGCATAACGCGCATTGTACAGTAGTACTAAATTAAAGAGATATAACACTGATAACACAGGATAGGAAAACTCATTCACAATCACAGCTTACGGAACTACACACACGTAATGTTGATCATCTCCACTATTTGAAAATGTAACAACGTTGTTTAGAAATTTTGAAACATTAACTAACTCTAGATCTTCACTGCAAAACAATATAATTAAGAATACAATTATACCAGATGAAACAGTACTATCAACAGACGATATGCTTAATGATTTATCTCATTAAGTGATTCTGGCAATTGACGTTTTATATTATCTGCGACGACTACATAACTTCCCAATTAAAGTCAAGTTAATACAAAACAAGAACTGCGTCATAACTTAATAGATCCATCTCTTATTGCGTTTTGATGGCTGCTTGAGACATGGAAACGTTAACAGATCGCTTACATCACGCTAAATATTGAAACACAAGTGTTGACCTGGAATCTAAGCTTGAAATAAAGACTATGATGATTGTTAACTAGCATGCAACTCCACCATTTGACGATTGTTTTGTTAACGTCAGCAGTCTAGGAAAATGTATCATGAGTCAAGATTACATTCGACCTCATCTTTGACAACTGGCTACTAACAGCAATAGCGCGCTGTTTTCATAGTCCATATATTTGCACAATATGTTGTTTTTATTAATCTCCCAACCGGCCGCGGTTCAAGAGAAGTCACTTATGCCAAAGAATTCTGATTCAAGTGACACGCCTCATTATTATAATTTGGCGGTTATTTACGCACTATAAACCAATTAACGTTAATAATTCTCGTCGCAACTCGTGCAAAATGCATGTTCATTTTCATTTTTCTCTCTTACTCATTGGTTATTCTAAGATAGTTTAAGATTTACTTTTTCCACTATTTTCCATGGTACAGATGGCCATTCAATAAGCCTCTTTAACTGATGCTAGGTAAATACTATTTCATGATGCTGTATAGCTTTTAACACTTTTTATTGGTATGAACATATTATATAAATTATATAGTACATTTGATCTTTCTTTTTCTTTCTTGCCTGACGATCATGCAGCTTAATTAAATTTCACCATGGCTACAATAACCACATAGAATTACAAGGTTATTCTAGTATATTAAGCACTTGTCAGAATAATGAAGCAGTGACATAGTATTTTTAGATTTCTTCTTCATTTTCGCCGACGCAGGTTTAGTACTAAATTAGACGACATTTAATTTACTATCGTGTATTTTCGTCTATGAGTTATATATTTAGATGGCTAAATGTTGCAAAGCAAAAAAAGTAATATTTTTGTAAAGAAAATCAGTCATAATATAAACTGATATTGTAACAAAAGATCAGACCACTTTAAAACTCAACTTTGAAAGGAATTTATGCTATGAAAGTCATAACTGCACCGAGCGTATAACAATGATTTAAGAGCATATCCTTTGAGGAATGGTATCTCTAATTTATCTTTCTTCATGTATTTACAGCTGGTTTCGTCATACATTTCTGATAAATGCACTCAAACATCTATTTCTCTACCGATCATCTTTCTTAGTAGATGTACAGCCGATTTACACTTGTTGTACCATAATGATTTGTGTAAGTTCAGTAAATTAATGATTTGAACTTCTGATTCTCATTTGATACACTGTACTTGCCAACCTTCTAAGACTTTTTTTCTAGGATTAGACTTAGATTAATTTCTGCTAGCTCCTTTTTTTGTTCGGTAAGTATAAAGTCCAATAGTCAGCAATTAAAAAAAAGAAAAACTGAAAAAAATAGATAAAATACTTAATCCTGAAATGTGATATGTGTAACAATCCGATGACCCCGCCTACTCCCGGACCATGGATTACTAAACTCTGGTCTACTCTCGGACAGTAATTTGATAATTAGGTCGTCGCCATAACAACTCTAACTTCTACCACATTTGCTAGCCAGATGGCTATGCAAGAATTCTTTTAGAATGATACCTTATATCTTTCCAGGTAATAACACACTAAATAGTTGTTGTTCTTTATTCTATATAAAATTGACCTAATTCCAATGACCGCAGCACACACCAGGACCCATTTTAAATGTCTGTAACCTACATTTTCTTGAAGAATATTGTCAGTACTAACTAAAAATCAAAAGAAAAGTGGGGGTCATTTTGATGCAAGAAAAATAATTTCAGTCAAACACACAAACTGCAAAATCAGCTAAAAATGAGACCCCAAATTATACTGGTGGTGTATGATCTAAGTTTCCATGCACAATTTTGTAATGTTGTTATTTCATTATAAAAATGCTACCTACATGTCAAGCATAGATCTGTCATGTGATTTTAGCAAACAATTGCAAAGAAAATAAGGAAGATAGCTCTACATAGCAAAACAACTGAGGACTATTTGTATCCGCCATTATGCGACTACCATTTTTTTCGCGCCATTTTTCTTTTTAGTGTCTGTATGCCTCCATTGATCTTTCTCCAAATTGTGTAAATTTGATATTACGACAACAAGTAAATCAGATGCTAATTAGTCTTGGGATAAGTTCTGACTATAATTGTCTGAGGCGATGTATAACGGAATAGTTATTGTAAATGTGACATTTTGTGTCCTTGAAAATATCACTCATGTTATAAAATAGCCAATTATGATTAGTCGTGTTCGTTTTTTAAAATGTTTCTTTTTCTTTTAATTGTTTGAACTTTTAATCTTTGTTATAGCTTTTCGTGTCTATATATCAAAGAAAAATTTTAATTTAACCACTCACATATGAATATGAAGAGTTTAATGACTTCATGTTCTTTCTTCGGACACAATATTTTATCTTTAAAGAAATCTAAAATCATACAGGCAAAATGTTGATCTTGTATATTTTGAATTTTTTAAAATACTGTTGCAACAAAAAACATGAAATTGTACATTACAGACTTGCATATAAATATATATCTGTAAAATGAATTGCGTCAAAAAGACATAGAAAGAGCCATACACACGCAATGATCTAACCAACAGACAGGGATACGTTTTTTCTGAATCTGCCTAATTCACCATTTAAAGTCACGCAAATACGAAACGAAATGTGCGTCATAGCTTAGAATACTTGCCAAGAGTTGCGTTTGAGTGCGTTGTTATGGCTATTTTAGACAAAGAGATGATAACAGTTAGCTTAATCACGATATGTTTTCAACCATAAGTGTTGCCTGAAGAATTCCTTATGATTATTGTAAACTAGCATGCAAATGTACCATGAGCTTATTATTTTATCAAGAGAAACAATATCGTTGATCACGTGATTATTAATCAAGTACATCGCTGTTTATTTGTTTCGCCAAACGTGTGTACTGTCTCATAGATAAGACAATTGAGCTGTGCCATGGGAAAACCAACATAGTGGGTGTGCGACCAGCATGGATCCAGACCAGCCTGCGCATCCGCGCAGTCTGGTCAGGCTCCATGCTGTTCGCTTTTAAAGCCTATTGGAATTGGAGAAACTGTTAGCGAACAGCATGGATCCTGACCAGACTGCGCGGATGCGCAGGCTGGTCTGGATCCATGCTGGTCGCACACCCACTATGTTGGTTTTCCCATGGCACGGCTCAATTATACTTTCAAATTATCATTTCAGTACAACTGATTATTTTTTTCTTTTCTTTAAAAGAGGAATTTTCAAATGCTGTATTTGGAACATACGGTACTTCAGACATTCGAAACAGGAATTCTTGTTATTGATCTTAAACTTTAGCCTGCTGGCGGGCGGCAAGTTATTCTGCCTTTGCGACCAGTGCAGACCAATATCAGCCCGCATATCCGTACAGTCTGATCATGGTCTGCACTGTTCGCCATTCAGTCAGTTTGTTTTTGTTAAACACCCCTTTTAACAGTTAATGGTACTGTACAAATTGAAAGATAG
The DNA here is from genome assembly GCF_021730395.1 of Mercenaria mercenaria. NCBI lineage: Eukaryota > Metazoa > Mollusca > Bivalvia > Venerida > Veneridae > Mercenaria > Mercenaria mercenaria. Next base: position 81,507,634 of record NC_069365.1, on the reverse strand, counting down.
ACAAGTTCATTATAGAAATATAGCAGGGTAAGGGTTAAGGGATCGACCTGTTTCGTATCATTGCCCTCATCAGTCGAAATAATGTTATATCTAGCTTATTATGTATTGCTCTTATATTAGCAAATCTAGGTGAGTTCTCTACCATACCCAAACAGCTACATACTGTATGCAGTTCTAGCAACATTTGTAAAATTGACAATTAAGGAAACAAATTTATGATCGATTACTTGTAGTTAATGGGAATATCACAGCATGGCATCTTTGAGTGGTATTTCATTCTAAACGTTTCATTTGCCACACTACTGCAAGTGCGTTTTGTTATTTCAAAAAGAAAAAAACAACAACATATAATTGTTATAGTCTTTAATGCAAACTTGTCCACATAGAAAAAAATAATTACGGTATGACATTTTGTTTTAAAAACACTTTATCCTAAATATTAAATAACTAAACATGTAAAGATAATGTCCAACTATTTGAAAAAGTAACCTGCATTATACTTAAATCCATTTTTGATTTACAATTTTAACAGCAAATCAAACGGCTTTGAATCTGTAAAGGGATTTGTGATGATGAACATGCACATGCTCCAATATAGTTTCTATGGTATTGTCTGGCATGCCACAGACGAAGTGAACTTTCCCCAAACCACCAGTCAATGCTTTTGTTTTACAGACTCGATTAAAACGCAGTCTGTTGAACATAAAGATACTGGTATTGTATATATGTATTTAAATCTTCATCATATTCAAAAAAAAAAAAAAAAAGAAAAGAAATATGGTAAATGCAAAAGTTTTAAATTTACTTTGGGATATATATATATGCAAAATATTCCAACAAATTTATGCAAATTGTTGATCTTGTCTAGCTTTAAAGATGCTGCTGCAGCGCTCTTGTTCATTTTAAACACGAACCTGTACTTTTGTGATATTCATGGAAAATATACCTCGATTCATTAGACCATATGACTATTTTCACATTTAGTACGGAAAAGATTAACAGCGTTTTTATTTTATTTTTTTTTTTTCAAAATTGTTATACAGTTTTGTATGTTTCCATAACATAGCTATCAAGACACAAGACTTTTCTTTTAATGAAGTTATCCCTGTACTGGACACTCGAAGATTGTTCGTTATTATCTTTCCTAGACAGATATCTGGTAACAAGTGACCATTCGTTTGCCTCCTCTGAAACAGAAATCTGATAAAGAAGCCGCTGTGGTTTTGCGAATTAATGTCTATAAGAAGCACCAGTCTGAAGATTTCAGAAATAAAACATCTGATTTCAGACACAATAAGTGTTGCAGCTCTGTCTAAATCACTTGCATCTATACATAATTGAAAATTGAGCCGCACCATGAGAAAACCAAGATACTGCTTTTGCGACAAGCATGGGTCCAGACCAGCCTGCGCATCCGCGCAGTCTGGTCAGGATCCATGTTGTTCGCTTTCAAAGCCTATTGCAATTAGAGAAACCGTTAGTGAACAACATGCTGACCAGACTGCGCGGATGCGCAGGCTGGTCTGGATCCATACTGGTCGCAAATGCACTGTGTTGGTTTTCTCATGGTGCGGCTCATAGCTGTGCCTGTTTCAGAAGCTATGAGAAGATTAGATAAGCCATCTTATGACGAAGTGTGAACACAGAATGGTATTTGTTAACAACTATCGTAAAATATTATGCAGAACACTCGCCATTTTAAGGGAGAACTTTCTATAAACGTAAAATTCATAGGGAAACTGGCGCCAAATATACAACATACACATTTTATTTTAAAATTGAAATGGCTTTGTAAAATTACAAATCCTTTGCCATGTATTATTCACAGTTGTCTGCAAAGAGATGATTAGAAGTCTAAATGTCTGCTCGCGTGACGGAATAAATTGATTGATGGAAACCAGTCTATTAACAGCACACATATATGCTTTCTCATTTCTCAAAGATATCAAGTCTTGAAGTTTTTTTTTATTATTTTGACGGTGATGAACGTCAAAAGGAAGACATGTCAAAATGAAAGAATATTTTCAGGACACATTTCACAACGTGCAGTCTACGTCAGTAAAAACTTTCTGCTTATCTACTACAGGTTATATTTGTTTTATTTTTATCCTTCGTCTTAAACTGTTCTTAAGTTGTCTATGCTAAATTTCTGAAATGGACTGGTCATCATTCAATCTTGGAAGTACCACTTATTATTCAAAGGGGTGTTCACCTAAAATTAATGACTAAATAGCGAACAGTGCAGACCATGATCAGCCTGCACGGATCTTGGTCTGCACTGGTTGCAAGGGCAAAATCACTTGCCGCCAGCAAAGTTGTCTATGCTCTTGTATGGTTCAGCAAGTCATAACTTAATTTACAAACACAAAGAGCTTAATTGTGTATGATGTCTAAACAATCAAATATCATGAGGACTTTTTCTCAAATATTGATCATTGATCTTGTTAGACAAACAAACCAGATATTAGATTACTGAAGATGAAAACGTTGTAATTCCGCGACTGTTAATAACTGTTATATGTAAGGGTGTTACTTTAAGCTGTGACACTTGAATAACATAGTGACACTTGAATAACACTTGAATTTCCCTGAGCAATCTGCTTTAAGCGATCTTATATCTGTTTTGTTCCTAGCCAGCCCTTCAGTTCCATTAGCAATTGATCGACATTAAAACGATGTAATAGACATATTATTAATGCGTCGCAGGAAGAAGCTCAGTAACAGTTCATGAAGAAAAAATGGTCTAGATAAATTTACAAAGTTGGGCTTAAAGGGATTTCACGTTTGAAATAATGATTGGGTGTTTCCTACAAGTATGATTTAACTTAAGTAAATATACAGGGTAACATTACAGTAGTGCGGTGTCGGTCTAAATACAAACAAAAAGGCAATTAACATCAAAACTGCTTTATGCGCAAAAAAAGGAAAGCGTTTTAGTTAGTAATCATAGTGGATACGCTTTATAATTCTTTTATCATTAAGCGAACACTGTGTCATAACGTTATACTTTGTCTACAGACTTAATACTTGGCATAGATGGACGTTCCGGTTTCGTTTTGCTACTTTATTTATGGAAATATTAATAGATTGCTAATACTGTTGTTGAATTTAAGACTGAAGAAATGACTTTGATAATTGTTAGTTAACTTGCTCTATTATGTTTATATTTACCAGAAAGTTTGAAATGTACAATTTTTATCTCATCCACTCAAATAACTAGACAAGCCTTTTACTGACATCGATCTCACCTATATATGAGCCGTGCCATGAAAAAACCAACATAGTGGGTTTGCGACCAGCATGGATCCAGACCAGCCTGCGCATCCGCACAGTCTGGTCAGGATCCATGCTGTTCGCTTTCAAAGCCTATTTCAATTAGAGAACCTGTTAGCGAACAGCATGGATCCTGACCAGACTGCGCGGATGTGCAGGCTGGTCTGGATCCATGCTGGTCGCAAACCCACTATGTTGGTTTTCTCATGGCGTGGCTCATATATAGTAACATGATGCTGTTTGCAGCACCTTTAGAAACTCCTTGACATATTATTGTCACTGATTTTAACCCTTGCCCTGCTAAATTTCTATAATGAACTTGTCCATCTTTCAATTTGGACAGTACCATTTACCGTTAAAAGGATGAGCAGACTGATCAAGATTTACACTGGTTGCAAAGGCAGAATAAATCGTGTCCAGCATGATAAGGGTTTTTAGGTCTAAACTTGTTCCGTATCAAATTGACAAAATCCAGACTTATCATTGACAAGCTCTTTGGAAAGGGAAAGAGGATAATTAAGTCATTATGCTACAACAATCGGAAAACAGCTGTTTTGGAAATATTGACAAATAAACAAAAACACAAGCTGTGAACAAAATTGATTTATTAATGCAAATAGCACTTCTTCGAACATTTCTTTAAATTAATAGATATTGTGTTGTCTTGATAAAATCAGTCGGATTTTACTCGATATTATTTTCTAAATTTTCTCTCAGTCTTTTCTTTTAGTTTCAAACGCTAGAGTTGGTTGCTTTACTGTAGTTGTTCAGAAAAAAAGCTACTATAAACAGATTTGTTGACTAAATCAAATCAAGTATTAATTTAGGAAATCGAGTTAATTAAAAACCTGCGGCTTTGAATATGTAGTAATGAATAGCTGTTTCAAATTTATTATTGTGTTAAACTCAGGACGTGATAGTTTCTTGTCGTAGTGAGAGTACCTTTAATTATTTCTTGTCCTAGAAGACAGAAGTCTTTGAGCATTCTTTAATCTCCGCAGTTTGAAAAACTGATATGTAAATTCCCTGTACCTCAACTTGACACTGAAGGGCTGACACAAAAAAATCTGAAGTACCAGTCGAAAACTTTCAGAAATAAGTCTCAGCTCTAGTCACAATTAAATGTTGCAGCTTTGTCTTAAAAATATGCATAGACTACAATATCATGACACAGTGTTTATAACAAAATGATAATTGATTCAGAATTGCGCTGTTCGCGATGTCTGGAATACCAATCATTTCCTATCTAACTCATCTATTCCTTTGTATTTTTTAGGTAATTTCAGCAAGTCAGAACATCACTATATTTTTGTTTCGTTACAGCCCTACAGAGCTTCATGCTTTGTACAATTCTGGTAGCATTTGTAAAACTGATAAGAAAACAATCAAAGAAAAGACATTTATTGTATTGATCACCTGTAGTTAATAGCAATATCAGCGCGTGTTGCCTTTCATTTGTATTTCATTCTACACGTTTCATTTACTACTGTATTGGCAATACATTGTATTGTTTTCAAAAGAAATGGAATGAATACAATTAATGTTACAGTAATTATAGTGTTAAAATATCGATGTTGAGAAAATGAGCTTTGGCTAACGTTTAACTTTGTTTTTGATTACATAGATAATGACATTTTAATAGGTATACACAAGTGGAAAATATGAAATTAGTGTTGGTTTGATAATTGTTCCTTGTCCTGCTTCGTCATGCCTGTAATTGTTTCTTTCTTAGAACCGCCACAGAGAACGCACGTTAACTATTCCATGGGTTTTTGATTGATATATTTTGTGTTTTAAAGTGTGCTTCTTTGGTTACTATTTAGATGTGGAAATGATTCTGGCGGGGAGCGTTTTATTTACATTGTCTTGTAAGAAAATGTTTTAAGTCTAATAAAATAAATTCAGATGTACTATTTCATTTGAAATTCAAACAATGTTTCACTTGCTTTGCATTCATATATTGTATACTTCAAGTAAATACCACATGTTACGGTTGCTATTTTAGTTCACCCTCTATAAGCACATGTATTTATTTCACTGTCTGATTTTGTTCACCGTCCTTAGTCACACATAAATATACTCTATACTGATGATATGTAACGAGAAACATTATATTGTTTAAGTTACTGGAAATAAAGAATATGTTCTGTTCTGTTCTGTTCTGTATAGATAAGAGCAAGGTGGGATAATTGTTTGTGTGTCCAGTACTATATCTAACACCTGTACTTCCTTAATGTAGTCCGCTTTAAGGTATAGGTTTTGCTGTCTGAACTAACAATCGAGTCAACTGCAACAAAAACATAATAGACAAATTTTTAATTGAAGGAGTTCCATAACAGCTCAAGAATATAATAAATTCAGTGTTAGGCTGACAGAAAGTAAAAAAATAAATGTGAAAAAACTGTAATTTTTCATACACTAGTATGTAACATAAAGGGAACTAGTCGTTTATAATGATCAAAGCAACTGTTGTGATTTTAGGTTGCCGTATAGCTAACAAGACTCTTCCAACTTGACATGGGAATTTCTTATAATGAAGTTATTTTGCGATAGTGACGGTACAATCACTCATAGTTACTTGTCCGGGACAGAGGACAGAAATCCAATAACAGATGACCATCCTCTGGCCTCCTCTCTAAACAGAAATCTGATTAAGAAGTCGCCATAACTATTACTTGCCTCTGTAGGTCTGCAAAAAAATTTTCTACTAGAGATTTGCCGTTGATAAATGTTAAGCGTTGCAGCCCTGTCGTAACCATTTGCAATATAATTTTTACAAAGTCATTACCAAAGGATTTTTATGAGGGTACCTAGATCTGCAATGTGTTATCCGGCTGTCATGATAAATGTTAAGCGTTGCAGCCCTGTCGTAACCATTTGCAATATAATTTTTACAAAGTCATTACCAAAGGATTTTTATGAGAGTACCTAGATCTGCAATGTGTTATCCGGCTGTCATGATAAATGTTAAGCGTTGCAGCCCTGTCGTAACCATTTGCAATATAATTTTTACAAAGTCATTACCAAAGGATTTTTATGAGAGTACCTAGATCTGCAATGTGTTATCCGGCTGTCATGATAAATGTTAAGCGTTGCAGCCCTGTCGTAACCATTTGCAATATAATTTTTACAAAGTCATTACCAAAGGATTTTTATGAGAGTACCTAGATCTGCAATGTGTTATCCGGCTGTCATGATAAATGTTAAGCGTTGCAGCCCTGTCGTAACCATTTGCAATATAATTTTTACAAAGTCATTACCAAAGGATTTTTATGAGAGTACCTAGATCTGCAATGTGTTATCCGGCTGTCATGATAAATGTTAAGCGTTGCAGCCCTGTCGTAACCATTTGCAATATAATTTTTACAAAGTCATTACCAAAGGACTTTTATGAGAGTACCTAGATCTGCAATGTGTTATCCGGCTGTCATGGAGTTTGCCTGGCCTGGATCCCGTTAGGCGCTTGCTCGGGTGTGATCCGGTCTGGAATAATGCACGGGAGCCGGACTCATTCTTCTAGATCAAGGTACTGCTTTAGCGACCCTTTATCATATACACAGTAGACTGAACTTTTAGACAAATAAGGGTGAAATCTCATTTGATACGATAAACCTCTTGACGCACTGAACGTCGAAATACCATCATTATGTCATTTATGACATCATATTCGACGTCAAAACTAATGCTATTAGTCACATCACTGAATTTTTTGCATATCCGATGGGAGTTGAATACAGGGTTGAATATTCATTAGTGAAATATAGGCTGTATTTCAGACAGAAAATTCGTAGGTATATAATTAATCTCAAAGTTTAAATTAAAGTATAATTAGACCCATCAGTGAACTGAAAAACTATGTACATGTATGTATAGAGAGTGTATGTAGATCTATAGACCAATAATAAAAATTATATTCCTTAAATACGCATTATTCTAATTATTACGCATCCAAACTCCTGCCCATATTTTATTAACTGATAAAATATAGGAACAGATTTATTATTTCTTAAACAAAAGGTAGACAGATATCATATCTACTGTGTATCTAGATGTTCTGGAATAAACATCATTTCCTATCTAACTTATCCGTTTTCTTACATTTGAAGATAGTTTCAGCAAATCACAGTAAAATGGTGTTTTTGTTTAGTTACAAGCCCTAAGAGCTTCATGCTTGATGCCATTCCATCAACAGTTGTGGAAATTGATTTCAGAACAATCAAAGAAAACAAATTTATGTTTGATCATATATAGTTAATGGGAATATCACGGCATGATACCTTTCACTGGTATTTCGTTTTACACGTTTCATTTACCACAATATTGCCAATATATTATATTATTTATAAATGAAAGAGAAAACATCAGTCTGATTAATGTCGCTCTAAATTTTATATATCATCGGAGGAAATAAATTGATCAAACATTTTTCGTTTTAATACACGTCGTCATATACCTGATTAAAGATAACATGATATGGAATATAATTACGAAAGGTTAACTTTAGTCGTATATATACTTAAGCCATATCATACTTGACACGACTGATTCTGCCTTTGCGATCAGTGTAGCTCATGATCAGCCTGCCTGCACATCCGTGCAGTCTGATCATGAGCTTCACTGTTCACCATTCATTCAGTATCTTTTGGTAAGCACCCCTTTTAACAGTTAATGGCACTATCCAAATTGAAAGATGGACACGTCCATTATATACATTTAGTAGAGTAAGGGTTAAAACATTCTAATACAATGCAATTATGCATATTTTTTAATCATGCAATTTTTAACATTTCGAAAGAGAATAGTAAATATATATATATATATACAGTATTTTCATTGTGGTGTGTAAATATACATGTATGTCATGCCGCCACAGAAATCTACTTCTTAATAAATATTAAGTTTCGTGATGTTTAACATATCTTTTTAAATGCTTGGTTTTCAATTTCCTCCTAAAAGCATTTACTTTCATCATTACATTTTATGCATATTTGTTATACAGCTACAAAGCGGTTTGCAATATGAATAATTTACTACAAATTGAGTTTTATCAAATTGAATATGAAAATTTTGCGCTAGTATATCTGAATTATCACTGATCGGTCTACATATTTGAGCCGCGCCATGAGAAAACCAACATAGTGCGTTTGCATCCGCGCAGTCTGGTCAGGATCCATACTGTTCGCTTTCAAAGCCTATTGCAATTAGAGAAACCATTAGCGAACCGCATGGATCCTGACTAGACTGCAGGTCTGGATCCATGTTGGTCGCAAATGCACTCACTATGTTGGTTTTCTTATGGTGCGGCTCATATTTCATTAAGCAATAGTATGCCCCTGCTCATACGGTGACACTATTCGTTGTGGCGATAGTCTTTGTACATATAACCTATAATCAAAGTAACTATTTCATGTAGTTCTCCATAAGTTCTGCCAGACTTGCTTATTATATTACAAAGCACTTGGGCTTTGAAGTTTCTTTTGATAATCTAAAATGTTATGGAATTTCAACATTTCCCATGACAGGTACTTCACGATATTTTATATGAAGCAGACGCATAGCTTAAATTTATCATTCAATAGAATTTGGAAGTCTTAAATTTATTGCACTAAATTATCTATTTTCGGAAGTAATTTGGACAATATATTTATACCAAATACCAAGTATCTGACAGATGTTTGGAAAGAGAGAATCTTACATGTATTTATGTTTAGTAATTGACATTATTCTAGGAACTGCTAAATATTTTAACAGGTTATTAAGCAAAGGTCAATAAACTTTTAGTACGGTTATATTATCTAGGTAAGACAAATGTAAGAGTAAAGGATATTGAACACTAAAATGTTTTGACAGATAAATTTAGCATCAATTTAATGTTTTCCGCCATAACTTATATTTTGAATCGAAATTAAATAGCAGTTTGCTTAACAGTCGGTAAAAAAAAATCAGAAATATATAGTATACACATAACATCTCGTATTTACCTTTAAAACAAAAGGTTTCAAAATAAAACACATTCGTAAACAAAACACAGATTCGAACTTCAAACATAAATCCCCCCAATCAAACGAGACTTACCTGAAGTTGATGTTTGGTTGGGATTCTATGTAGTCATACAGCTACTCGAAGGGATCATATGAGATGCGCGCCAACCGTGACCGTGATTATTCAGTATTAAAAGCTTTAGATCAAAAATTTTGGTCTAAACAGCAAAGTTTCAAACCTTTTATACATGGCTGTACTCATAAAAGCTTAGAGCGTAAACTTAGGGAGGGATACATATGCTTTCAGGGTGGGCATATGATCCCTTCGAGTAGCTGTATGACTACATAGAATCCCAACCAAACATCAACTTCAGGTAAGTCTCGTTTGATTGGGGGGATTCTATTACGTCATACGCTACTCTCGTGCTCATATGAGACTTCAAAGCAAAAGGACAAAATTTTTGGTCTCAAATGATTAATAGAAAATTGAACACAGCACATACCTGCTGAAATTGGAATTAACAGGACAACACAGCATCTGCAAATGTTGCCTCTTCCTGCTGAATGTCTTTATGGTAGAACTGTGCAAAAGTCTGTGAATTTGTCCATCCTGCCACACTTAATATATCATGTATAGGAATATGGCAGTTCTTGGCTTTCGATGTTGAAGCTGACCTGACACTATGAGCTTTGAATAAAGATATGTCTATGCCAGATAAACTCATAATAGTTTTTAACCATCTGCTTATGGTATTTGAGGTAACAGCTGCATGTGGTTTCAAATAACTTATAAACAGTAACTGTTCATTATTCCTTAATGGTTCAGTCCGTTTAATGTACTCACTTAATGTATTTACAACACATAAACTTGCATCCGGATAACTTTTTAACATAACATATGGTACACGCCTTCCTGGCTTTGACTGTTTTAAAGAACCTTTAAACTGTAACACATAAAACTCAGAACCTTTCCTTAGGTTTTCTAACGTCAACAGCTGTAATGACTGAGCTCTAGAAGCTTGAGTAAGAGCAATTAACATCGCTAATTTTAAAGTTAATAATTTCAAAGACAATTTTTCAAGTGGCATCAGAGTTTTTAAATAAGTAATTGTCTTGCTTACATGCCACGTCTCCTTGTATCTTGCTTTAGGTGGACGAATGTTATATGTTCCCTTACAAAATCTAGTGACAACTGGATGTTTGCCAACAATGAAGCCATCAAGAACGATTCCTAGAGCTGATAATGCACTCCTTGCAATATTAATACTTTCATAAGACAGTCCTGAATCAAACAATCTTGTTAAGAAGTCTATAACATTATTCACAGTAACTTGAACTGAATTAACTTGTTTTTCACTACAGAACTGAAACCATCTCTTAATGTAAACTGAGTACTGCTTTTGTGTTGAAGGTTTCCACGAGGACATGATAATGTCTGCAGCTCTCTCTGAAATGTTTCTATCTTGGAAAGATTGCCTGATAACCGAGAAGCAACTAGATTTAGTTTGCCTACCAGTGGATGTACTTTGTCTGTGTATGGAATCTGAAGTACCTTGGATGTCACTGGTATTATGTACGGAATGTCTATCAACAGTTCTAGGAGGTCGTTCCACCAATTCTGTGTGGGCCAAAGTGGCACTATCATAATACAGTCTCCTTGGTCTTGTCTCAGCTTCTGTAGAGCTCGTGCCACCAAACTGAAAGGACAGAAAATGTACATAAACATTTTAGACCAGTCTAAGGAGAAAGCATCCACAAAAAATGCTTCAGCATCAGGTTTCCATGAAACATACTTTGGCAACTGACAATTTAACCTTGATGCAAACATATCTACTTCTGGTTTGCCCCAGATACTTGTAACATTGTCAAAGATTTGCTCATTGAGCTTCCATTCGACATTATCATTGAAATTTCTTGATCCATGATCAGAAATATTGTCTTTTCCAGGAATATGTGTAGAAGATAACCATACTGATCTCCCCATACACCAAACCCACAGTTTGTGCACTAAATCATTGCATTCTAAAGACCTACAACCACCCATGTTCCTAATGTAGGACACTGCACATGTGTTATCTAACTGTACTTGCACATGTATATTTTTCTTATGCATGCAGAATGCTTTGACTGACAAACTGGCTGCCAATAGTTCTAAATAATTGATATGATGCCCTGCTTCTGCAGTAGTCCATCTACCACCTATTTCCTGATTCTCACATATTCCTGCCCATCCAAAGGACGATGCATCAGTCACAATCACTAAATCTGCATTACCATGATCTATAACTCTTTCCTGGGAAGACAGATTGTCTATCCACCATTTCAATTCAGTTCTCATTTCATCTGTGACATACATTTTCGAAGAAAAATCACCTTTCGAGTTTTTCAATGCTTGAATTTTTTCTTTTTCTATTTTTCGGTAGAACAGGTGGCCAAATTCAACAGCAGAAAAGCTTGAAACCATAAGGCCAAGAACTCTTGCTACATTTTGAATAGACACTTTTGATTTCCGATGTAATTGTTTGCATTCTTCTAAAAGTGTGAAAACTTTTTTCTGTGGAAGAGTAACGACCATTTTTTCGGAGTCTATGTCGTTACCAAGAAAGGTGATTTTTCTTGTAGGAATCAAAACTGATTTCTTTTTGTTTATCATGAAACCAACATCTGACATCAAGCTCACCGTGTCTTTGACATTTTGCTCACATTCTAAAAATGTGTTACCAGACAAAAAAGAATCATCTATATACCCTGAATTTTTGTATCCACGTACACGAAGTGACGCATATATTGGTTTCATAAGCTTTGTAAATAATCTAGGGGCAAAAGAAATACCATTTGGTAAAGCTTGGTATTGATATAAAATACCACGATGCTCAAATCTCAACTTCACTTGATCTTCTTCCGCAATGAATACAGAATAATATGCATCTTGAAGATCTACAGATGCCATGAAGCAATCTGGAGAAACTAAACGTAAAATAGATTCAAACGTATCCATTTTAAAATGATGATACGGTATGTATTGGTTCAGTTTTTTCAAATTCAATATCATTCTGTATTCACCAGGATTTGCTTTTGGTACAAGGAAAATTGGAGAAATAAACTCGTTAGGATGATGAGATACTTTTTTGATAACTTTCATGTTCAGTAACTTTTTAATCTCTGTATCTACAATCAGTGACTCTTTTTCACTGAATTTTGTGACAAAACATCTTGTTTGTATAGGATTTACAGAATCCAAAAATTCAATACGACAGTGTCTAACAATGTCTAAAATATTTTTATCCCGAGTAATTTCTCTCCAATTTTCCTCATGAAATCTGAGTCCACCAGCCTCAAATTGCTGACTAACCTGTTTTACTTCTTCTGCCCCTCCTTGGAGTTTTTTGTGTAGTTGGAACTGGGTATAGCAGCCGTTTCAGCAGGCCTGTAACCACGACCCCTATATCCACGTCTGAATCCTCCACGACCTCCCCTTCGATACGGAAAACTTCTGTATCCTCTACCACGTGGAGTACGCCCAACTTTACCGATTCTACTCATATCTTGAATGTCCTTAACATTCTTGTTTATATCCGTTTCATTCCCATAGAGGAACTCTGTATAGGGTAAGCTGGGTGACGTCAGTGGAAAGTATTTAGGGTCAAAATCATTCTTGTGGGATTCTTTCCGTCTGTTATTAATAAGTTTGTTAGAATGGCCCAGCAGCGCCAAGGCATTACTTCCCAACTCAAATGCTTGTGAATCGGTGTCTCCCTGTTTGTGCAACAACTTTACAATGTTAATTGATGCTTTGACAACACAATTTTGAATCAACTGCATTTTTGCATCCTCAGTTTGGGTATGTGCCTTTAGCAATCTCCACATACCCGGATTAACTCTGGTTTTTGTCAAAGCTTCACAGTTCTGTGGTCTGTGTACTTCTTTGAGGATTTCTTGAATTGTTTCCTCTGGAACACCGTTTCTAAAAGATCTATTGACAAAGTCTGCAAGATCTTCGTTTACATTCGTGTCCACTTTGTCTGCAAGCAGAAACTTGTCAGAAAGACCCTGAAATAATGTCTTCGGTTTCTTGAATGGGGGTTCAACCGGGTGTGGATCAATCTGGACATCTTCATTTCCGACTGAATGATCATTATCAGAATAATTAGGGGGGTAATTCTCGTCGCCCTCATCATCATAATCATATGAATCATCATAGCATCCCTGGTTACTGTCAAAGGAGTCCTGGTTACTGTCATTGCCCTGATACAACGTATCAACTCTTTCAGACAATATTTTCAAGTCCTGACCTTGCTTATTTATGTTAGAGTTCATTTCCTGTAATATTTTCAGAACTTCTTTATTCAAGTCCTTCTCGCACGTGATAGGAGCCTTTGACTTTGCTGATGACTTTACAGGCTGTTTTTCTGACTTTTTTCCAGTTTCTTTCCTCCCCGAGGAACCTTCTGGCTGAATTGCATCGGCATCTGGCTTCTGCGAAGCACCTGTTTCTTTAGCTTGCATTATTTGGGGTGAATTTTTGGCCGAATTTTTATTTTGCAGCATACTTTCCGCCATGTTGAACAGCTGATTACAGGAAGAATAATCTCCAACCCAAACAATTAGGTTGGAAAATTTCCATAAACGGAAGTTTATAAATAACTGAAATACAATTATTCAGTAGGATTTAAGCAACCACGTTGCTTATAAATTTTTTATTTCAAAAAAATACAACCTCGTTGTATTTATCAAAGAAATTAAACCAGTACACTTTGTTTAGAGACTATAAAGTTTATCAAGACACCTTGATAAAAGTTTACTGCACGGTCACAGTATTAATCTACAGCACCTGTAGACGGAGATTCGTCTGCTCTCGACGAAATCTCAAAGCGCACTGAATAATCACGGTCACGGTTGGCGCGCATCTCATATGAGCACGAGAGTAGCGTATGACGTAATAGAATCATTTGTTAAAAAGTAGTGCTAAGTTTTAATGTTTCGTAAAAACTTCAATTGTTTAGCCAGAGTAAAATTGCCAGGACAAGTCTTCAGAACCGTTTCGTATATTATTACATAAGTATCTCCAATACAATAGGACCTTTTACGATTTCTGGTACGTTACGACGGTATTTTCAATTTTACTGATATCTTTTACTTAACACAAATAAGAGTAGATGCGTACGTATAAAAAGCTTATTACTTTTACATCAAAAATAATATTGTGCACCTACAGTCGGGCAGTATTTTTGCTTCAGAGCTCGTGCATATTTCTCGGTACAACGCTAATAATTCATCGTAGTATTTGTAAGTAAGTTACGTGAATATGAAAAAAAAACAAAAAAAAACTTACGTAGTGATAGTTGGCTTGGGCATGCTGTTATATAAACTATAGTATGACGTTTGCTGCTTTATCGTGATATTGTCTGACCTGTCAGATGAAGAGAATTCTTCGCAACAACCAAATCAATGATCTTGTTATACAAACAAAACAGATACAAATGTATAAGTTTGCTATTTCCGAGGCTGTTTATAAATGTTAAAAGTTATGTAAAGCTGTGCCTCAATGGTAAAGAAACGTACAGATTGCTGCTGTAGGATTGAAAACTTCGATAGGGATTTCGATGCCTGGTGATCTCCATGTTTTTCGGCGAATGCCGTACTAAGAACGAGTTCGTGACCTGGCCCGACCCATGCAACATGACTTAAGTTTGCAAAGCAGACTACTTGATAGCGCATTATAGATAATTTGTCAAAATGAAAGATTTATGCAACACTCTGCCTGATTGGAAGAGGGTGTTTATTTCTTTCACTCTTCTGATTGTGCAACGCTGAGTGAAATGTCAGACAAAGCGTTTATCCTTAATGACGCTGTTTACAGTTTTAAAGCTACGCTTCACTCAGTATTTAGCAAAAATATTGATCTGAAAATGATACGTTAGTTTAATAAATATAATAGAAATCTGTTCAAATACCAACATATATCAGTTTACGGAAAGAGCTGAATACTGTCTGCGTATCACATGAATAAGGGTGTGATTAACGATCGATTAAAGTCTTCTAGGTAGAGAAGTGTATTCCAGACCACTGCGTAGAATAAACGAACACAAAAGTGCACACATACGAAACCTTTGTGAAAAAAATAAAAGAGAACCATTTAACTTGTTAAAGTGTGGTTTTTAGTTTTACTACTTGCAAAATGTTAGATAGATGACAGAATAACACAAATGATATGAAAACCTCATAAACTTCTTGTCTTACTACAATTCATTTTTTTAAGAAATTTCTTGTTTTAGTATCATTTGAAAGAGTTGTATCTGCTAAACAAGAATTAGTAAATAAGATGACCATAAATAATATGCAAGAATCATAACAGTCATGTTTTTGACTGAGAAATAATCAATCTTACACTGTAATAACGGAATTTCTGTTGAAGTATCATTGAAGACTATAAAGTAAATAATAAAAACTTTATAACATATTTTTGTCATGTAATTTATATTTTCTTTTTCAGTAGACAATATACTTTCAAATAGTACCAAAATTATATGAGCTTACCAGGCATCAATATTTGATAGATTTTGATAACAATGTTTTAATATGAGGAGGTCGTCAAGCTGGCTGACGGAAGCTCAGTTGTTCTAGCCAGTTGCCCGTTGTCGCCTGAAATAATTCCCGAAGGGGGCACATGTATTCACCTACCATCGGAAGCTGGAAAGTCGCCACATGACCTATAACAAAGTCGTTATGACCTTAAATTCTCTGCTTTGACAACAAACAAATAAAACAAAAACAAATGAATGTTTGCGCTTCCTTGAGTGTAGTGGGATGTACTGGCAATGGATTCAGTTCTTTGGTATTTAAAGGCCAATAATGACACTATAGCCACAGGGCAGACAAATGCAGTAATATCCTTTGTTGAGATAAGAAACAGTTCATTCTTTATTTTGGGTGAAGGTTATACAATATCAGGAGTGTAACTTTATTTTTTGTTTGTTTATATTTCGCATCGACTCAATTATAAGTCATATGGCGACTTTCCAGCTTTGATGGTGGTGGAAGACCCCAGGTGCCCCTCCATGCATTACTAGTATTTCATGCGGACACCTGGGTAGAACCACCGACCTTCCATATGCCAGCTGGGTTGCTTCCTCACATGAAGAATTCAACGCCCCGAGTGAGGCTTGAACCCATATTGATGAGGGGCAAGTGATTTGAAATCAGAGACCTTAAGCACTCGGCCACGGAGGCCCCATCAGAAGTGTGACTAACATATAACAAACTTTATCAAATTACTGCGGAGTTTGGTTTTGAGATCCATTTTGATTACTTCTTTCTTAAAGATTTTTATGTTCTTTCTGTTGTTGCCTTCTCTTGATGTTCAGTAACGATCTGATCTTTATTTGTTAAATTATGTATTTTGTTTCCTTAGATATCTAAGCAAAATAGGAATTTTATTAGGATTTACGAGATTTTGTCCGTCTCACATCTTTCATCCGTTCTTCGATCCTTTTCGATTTATCTTGCCTTTCTTTTTCTTATTTCAGTAACTTAGCACTGTGCCTTTTAAGATGGAATTGATCAGTGATTTATTTTGTTTGCTACTCATGCCGTTGTCATAGCAATAATAACCTAATGGAATTCGAGAGCTGTCCTGATTGCTTGTTCAAACTAGATAAAAATATCAGCTTTTGTATCAACCTAGTGTCAAAATTCGACAAAATCCCGTTAAGAATTGTGAGCTCCGTGCTATGGATTCAGAGAAATTGTTCTCTTTGCGTCAAGAGGTCATCTGTTTAGCACATGCCTGTTGTGTTTGGCAAGTCTTTGACCAAATTGATACAGAAGAAGAGTAATGTCATAAAACAGTTGCAGTATTACGTCCACGCTTATTTTTCGGCACAGTTTACACGACCATATTGTAAGCTTAACTCAGTTATCTAAGTACTACATTATTATGTAAAGATTAACTATAAAACTGACAGGATATGAATCATATAATTAATTAATTTAATCATATTTATTGTTTCTAACTTGTGTTACATAATTCCGGACAACAGCCAAATAAAGAAAGGAAAATGTTTTTTTAATTATGTTTATATTCAAATAAAACGTTTCTTGCAACATAAATCACTTTGATTCTACTCTAACCTGACGTCGAATAGGAACGTTGAGTAAATGCAATACAAAGTATTTCCAAACTATATTCGATGCATTTTTATCATTAGCTTATTTATAGTCACCATCGGTAACCTGTATAGACGATGTTAGTAATTTTATTGGGAGAATAGTGCAAGGTACAGAGAACGCCCAAGTTTCGGAAACTTCCCTGGCTCTTTAACGTGCCCCATACATTTCCCGAATGTTAGTAACTGGAGGATAAAGCAGTTTTGCTCAGTATATTTATGGAACACGCTTCTTCTGAGTAATGCTCTGTCTATCTAAAACAAAGTCAGTATAGCAGTATGTTATTCTGTAGAATGCGTTCATTTTCAACGAATTTGCAAGATCAATACAATATCGGATTCAGCTGTTTACGAGGCTGTTTGGTAACTATCAGTGCCAAGATTAGTAAATATCTAAAATCTTTGTTTTTTTTTAATAAAACCTGAATTGTAATTTACCTCAAGAAAACCTTTTAAACTTCATAGCGCGTAATTATATATTTTTTGCGAAAATTTGTTTGTTTTGAAAATCCGTGTGTTATTAAATTAATAATACCGTAGTCACATCATACTCAGATTCGTGTTTACATTATATTTATTTCCTATTATTTATGTTACATGCTGTGACATGGTAAATTTCGCCCAAATTTCAATAATATTCAGTTTACTGTAGGAGCATATTCATTTGCGGAATTCTAATATTTGCGCATTTTTGGGGTTCGGGAACGCGCGAAATTGGTGAATGCAGGAAATATAAGTACATGTATCGTAAACATTTACGTGATTTACTCAAATGAAAAATACAGATATTTCTGGATATTGTCGTGTGGAATATGTTAATCATACACTGATAATGTATGTTCGGCGCCTCCGTGGTTGAGTGGTTAAGGTCTTCGGGGTGTTGAATTCTTCATTGTGAGGAAGATATCCAGCTGGCTTACGGAAGGTCGGTGGCTCTACCCAGGTGCCCGCTCGTGATGAAATAATGCAGGAAGGGGCACCCGGGGTCTTCCTTCACCGTAAAAGCTAGAAATGACCTATGATTGTGTTGGTGCAACGTTTCACCCAACAAAACAAAAAAGAACTTATTGCTGTATCGGAATTCACAATCTTTTACAGAGTTGTATTTCGAAAAAAAAGAGTTAATTGAGCGTTAAATAAATAAAAAAGACCAAAGGAAATGTATATATCGGAAATAAAAAAAATATATGGTCTTTAAAGCCAGGGGTCTCTATTCGGATATACTCATTAGTTTAGGTGTGGTAATACTTTTGAAATTGAAAGCCTTATCTGTCCATCTGTGATTTTATCTTTTGGAATATTACTGTTTCCTCCAATGACGTAACGCACATGCAAATTCATCTCAAACTGTGCTGCTTGAAAGAGAAAAATAACAAACCCCTCTAAAATTTTGCTGTTATGTAGGACACTTCACTCGATAGCTTAATTGTTGCAAACTGTCGTGCAGACATTTCAAGAGAAATTGATTTACTAACTTTCGTAACAGTTGATGTAACTACATGTTTTAAAGAAACGTTGATGGAAGTGTGGAGCTATGTAATATGGCACAATTATTACCATTATTATCATCATCATCATCGTCACCATTATCCAGCAAGATGAAGGCGTAAAGTATATTTATAAAATAATCCAAATCATGCCAAAGAAATATTAAAATATTGCTGATAAATGTTATAGAACGTAAGAATTCGAACTAAAAGGTACGTTTGAGTTATGGTTAACAGAAACCATTAAAGTTTTAACGTAAAATGAGGAAACTATTTATTAGTTTAATGCAGCAAGCGTATTGAAATGCAGAAACTAAAAGTAACTCAGAAGAAACGATTTTTTTAGATTACTTGCCCTATATTTAAATAAAATATAGATCACATGATATTACCGATTTTGTTATACCGAATAAGCCAGACAAATCTGATTACAGAAAATAGTTATATAGAAATTTTCTTGAAAAATTTACCAGAAGAACATGCAGTGACATTTTGTTATGTAACTTGATTCAGTTTCATGTATTTGAAGTTTCAATGGTAATATTTTTACGGAAACATTTTATGTGTTAATACTGTTATTTCTCTACATAATCTACGACACTGTTGCATGAGTTTGGCTTTATGAATAATTCTTGTCTATAAGTGAATTTTGTTTCCAACTTTAATGTAAAGTAGGTTATATGAATTTCCTTTGATCTCTGTCCAACCCCGCCTACTCAGTATGTAAACTTTTCAGTTTCATCTTTTTTTAGTGTTTTCTATTTTGGTTACCTAGCAACATGTCAGTGGTGATGATATGGTCAGTGATGTAACTGTATATCTTGAAAATTTATTTGCTGCTCGTGTCGTTGTCATAGCGATATTAAGCTAATGGATCTCAAGTGATGTGCAGATGGCTTGTTCAGACTAGAAAAAAACAGTATCAGATTTCTTTAAGAGAGCTACCAAATACAATTGAGAATCAGATTTCATATAGATATGATTAAAATAGAATTACGGATTTTTGAGAAACGCGCGTCTTTCGTGGAATGAAACTGAGTTTGTATACAAGTATCATCGGCCTGTTTTATCGTCTAGTATTTTAAAATAAATTTGTTCCTAATCTTGATATTTTAAGCGTAAATTTCAAATTCAGATAAAATTCACAGGACACCAATTTGTAATGCCAATGGAATTTTTAAATGCAGATTGGCCTTACACATTCAAATATTATTATGTCTCCCCCAGGAGACATATTGTTTTTGCCCTGTCCGTCCGTCCGTCCGTCCGTACGTACGTACGTCACACTTCATTTCCGAGCAATAACTGGAGAACCATTTGACCTAGAACCTTCAAACTTCATAGGGTTGTAGGGCTGCTAGAGTAGACGACCTCTATTGTTTTTGGGGTCACTCCATCAAAGGTCAAGGTCACAGGGGCCTGAACATTGAAAACCATTTCCGATCAATAACTAGAGAACCACTTGACCCAGAACGTTGAAACTTCATAGGATGATTGGTCATGAAGAGTAGATGACCCCTATTGATTTTGGGGTCACTCTGTCAAAGGTCAAGGTCACATGGGCCTGAACATTGAAAACCATTTCCGATCAATAACTAGAGAACCACTTGACCCAGAATGTTGAAACTTCATAGGATGATTGGTCATGAAGAGTAGATGACCCCTATTGATTTTGGGGTCACTTCGTCAAAGGTCAAGGTCACAGGGGCCTAAACATTGAAAACCATTTCTAATCAATAACTAGAGAACCACCTGACCCAGAATGTTGAAACTTGATAGGATAATTGGTCATAAAGAGTAGATGATCTTTATTGATTATAGGATCACTCCGTCAAAGGTCAAGGTCACAGGGGCCTGAACATTGAAAACCATTTCTGATCAATAACTAGAGAACCACTTGACCCAGAATGTTGAAACTTCATAGGATGATTGTACATGCAAAGTAGATGACCCCTATCGATTTTGGGGTCACTCCATTAAAGGTCAAGGTCACAGAGGCCCGAACATTGAAAACCATTTCCGGTCAGTAACTTGAGAACCACTTGACCCAGAATGTTGAAACTTAATAGGATGATTGGTCATAAAGGGTAGATGACCACTAACGATTTTGGGGTCACTCTGTGAAAGGTCAAGGTCACAGGGGCCCGCACATTGAAAACCATTTCCGGTCAGTAACTTGAGAACCATTTGACCCAGAATGATGAAACTTCATAGGATGATTGGTCATGAAGAGTAGATGACCCCTATTGATTTTGGGGTCACTCTGTCAAAGGTCAAGGTCACATGGGCCTGAACATTGAAAACCATTTCCGATCAATAACTAGAGAACCACTTGACCCAGAATGTTGAAACTTCATAGGATGATTGGTCATGAAGAGTAGATGACCCCTATTGATTTTGGGGTCACTTCGTCAAAGGTCAAGGTCACAGGGGCCTAAACATTGAAAACCATTTCTAATCAATAACTAGAGAACCACCTGACCCAGAATGTTGAAACTTGATAGGATAATTGGTCATAAAGAGTAGATGATCTTTATTGATTATGGGATCACTCCGTCAAAGGTCAAGGTCACAGGGGCCTGAACATTGAAAACCATTTCTGATCAATAACTAGAGAACCACTTGACCCAGAATGTTGAAACTTCATAGGATGATTGTACATGCAAAGTAGATGAACCCTATCGATTTTGGGGTCACTCCATTAAAGGTCAAGGTCACAGAGGCCCGAACATTGAAAACCATTTCCGGTCAGTAACTTGAGAACCACTTGACCCAGAATGATGAAACTTAATAGGATGATTGGTCATAAAGGGTAGATGACCCCTAACGATTTTGGGGTCACTCTGTGAAAGGTCAAGGTCACAGGGGCCCGCACATTGAAAACCATTTCCGGTCAGTAACTTGAGAACCATTTGACCCAGAATGATGAAACTTCGTAGGCTGATTGGTCATGCAGAGTAGATGAACCCTAACGATTTTAGGGTCACTCTGTGAAAGGTCAAGGCCACAGGGGCCTGAACATGGAAAACCATTTCCAATCAATAACTTGAGAACCTCTCGACCCAGAATGTTGAAACTTCATAGGATGATTGTTCATGCAGAGTAAATGACCCTTATTGTTTTTGGGGTCACTCCGTTAAAGGTCAAGGTCACAGGGGCCTGAACATTGATAACCAGTTCCGATCAATAACTTGAGAACCACTTGACCCAGAATGTTGAAACTTCATAGGATGATTGAACATGCAGAGTAGATGACCCCTATTGATTTTGGGGTCAGGCTATTAAAGGTCAAGGTCACAGTGGCTTGCTCATGTAAAATCATTTTTTGGAAATAACTTGAGAACCACTTGACCTACAATGTTGAAACTTAACAGGATGATTGGACATGCAGAGTAAATGACCCCTATTGATTTTGAGGTCACTTGATCAAAGGTCAGGGTCACAGGAGCCTGAACAGTGACTTGAGAACCACTAGGCCATTAGTGTTGAAATTTAGGGGGATGACTGGACATGCCAAGTAGATGATCCCTATTGCAGCCAACATTCAGTGTCTCTTTGACTTTCGCTCCTGACCCCTATTGACTTCTTGCCTATAGGACTTTGCTTTGGGGGAGACATGCGCTTTTTTACAAAAGCATTTTCTAGTTTTATAATCAAAATAACAAAAAAAAAAAAATAAAATAAAAACTTATATAAATCTCCGGTCCATAGTGCTGTTTGCCGGTCTTTAATTAAAAAACTTTGCGGGTTTAAAGTCAAAACATGAAGAAGATGAAAAAGTATTTCTGATGTCATGTAAAAAAAACCTTCGGACATTTTTTTTTATTGTTAATGATCGGCAGGCCATTCAGTCCTTGTATACAGTATAATATATTCCTTCTTAGTTGGGATTAAGATATACATTGTAACTCAACACAAAAAAATTTAGTTGGATTAATATTGCTTCATGTATATTCAAAATTATAGATGTCTGTCTAAGTTATTTTGTCGTTGACAAGATGTATTACTACGTGCATAAAACCATTTAAATATGTCGAAAGATTTAATTCAACCTTAATAGTCATTAACCCGCAAAAGATAAAGACCTTAGCAGAAACTATGAGTTTTCATCCATCTTTTAATTACACGTAATGCGTTTTCTGGAGCAGTTAAATAGCATTTTCTCCTTTGATTTCAAGTTAACCAAAAACTGACTGAAATCCATTAGAGGTTTTGCAATTTCTTTGCCTGCTTTCTCAACTTAATAGTAGTCTTAATAAGATACCTGGATAAACTTTATTGCTTGAAAAGGTCATTTAAAATTGATTTATTAAAAACCAATATCACAAAAGTTTTACTGTGCACATCTTTCACATATTAAATGTAGACAATCCTCATCAAATGTAATTAAGTTGGCTAAATGTGAAAAATATATGTATATTTGAAGCTGTATTCACAATTAAATGCCTCATTAAAGTAACAGATATTGGTTAAAGGTAGCAGTAGCAAAGTGTCAGTGTATTATTCTTAACCTATTAGTAATCTAACCTAACTTAACTGTTTATAAGTTCAGACATGTGTGTTTGTGTTTCCATTGATTCAGTGTAATAGTATTTTTTTTTCGTTTTTGTTTTCTAATTTTACACAATGAGTCTTAAATACTTTAACACGAAGTCTATACCAACACTTGCCGCGATGATACACTATAGCATATTTACCAAGTCTTCTTGTGTGTTTGTATCTGTCTAGGAAAAGTGACGTTTTCTTCAAATACGTCAGTCGTTCGTGCATATTTTCGAAGACTAAAATAAACGTTCTCTTTAAAAGAAATAAAAGGGAAAACAAATTACAAACACGCGTGACATAGGATTGTTGTTAAATGTTAATAAATTTGTAAAATAAATATCGAAGATATAACTTTTCATTTTTCAATAACTGGGTGTTTTTTTTTCGAACGCAAATACACTGCATTTAATGTTTTAACTATTATCATTATTTGTTTATATTAATTTATTACTATTATCATTATCATTTTTAATTTATTATTATTTATTGGTACAGTGTATCGTTACTATAATTGTAATCTTGCATTATTATATTTTTATTATGATTAATAATTTATTATTGTTGTTGTCATTACTATGAACGTTACGATTATGATAATTATACAAAAAAAAACACCATTTCTGTGATCAATTTGATTGTTTTTTGTTTCAAGTTGCTTCTGCAGTTGCATTACTTAACGCATTTTAAAATCTAGCCACGCCCGAACGACAAAACTTTGAAACATTCTTTGAATATATTCCATAAAGAATTCCTTTGTAACACAATATTTGAAACCATTATGTATGAATGAAATAAGCTAAAATGTTAAACCAAAGACAAAAAAAAAATAATCTGAAATACAAAATCGCTCACGTTCAATACATTCAACTAAAACTTACCAGAAGAGACAAGCCATTGTGTAAGAAGAGTAATTTATATCCGAAAATGCCAGAAAAATGAACATTCTATCATTTAAATTGCCTTTCTGGCTTTCGTCAAACAAAATCAAAGGAAGCATAATATCCGTCAATTTACATAAAACATTCATAGAACATGATGAATTGCTTTGTGTATCAAAACTTCTAACAATATTATTTATTCACTTGTTTTAGCAGAAGAGACATAATAAAAGTTACACTTGAGTTTTTTTCTAACACGTTATAAATGTTCATTATATTTTTAAATGATTTGTTATGGGTTAAGGTACATTCATATAAACGGAGCTATGAGGGCATCCGTGGCCTAGTGGTTAAGGTCGCTGACTTCAAATCACTTGCCCCTGATTGATGTGGGTTCGAGCCTCACTCGGTGCGTTGAATTCTTCATGTGAGGAAACCATTCAGCTGGCTTACGGAAGGTCGCTGGTTCTACCAAGGTGCCCGCTCGTGATGAAATAATGCACGGTGTGGGGGGGGGGGGGGGGGGGGGGTGCACCTGGGGATTTCCTTCACCATCAAAGCTGGAAAGTCACCATATAATATATAATTGTGTCTGTGCGACGTTAAACCCAACGAAATAAATAAATAAATAAATGGAACTATTGTATTTGCTTGTCTTGCAGTTGTAATGTCAATATAGAATCCAGTGTGTTTGAAAGCTGGCTAGATCTCTGGTTAAAGGAGGAATTATATCTGGCTATTTGCGCAGAGTGTTTATTGATTTGTTCTCATAAAGCTCTTCATTTTTGACAAAGTGTTGACAACATGACTGTTTACGAGGTACAAAAACTAATAAATTTAGCAAAATTATCGTGACAATTTTGTTCAGGCAATAAAATCCTGATTCTGCTCAGATGAATGCCGTGTCCTTTTTCAATACACCAAAGGATGTTTGCCAACGTAATCATCTCGAAATAAAAAACCCATCAAGGTAAAATATGCATAGTATTCCAGATTAGCTTGGAATATTTGTATCTCTTGTCTATATATTCAAATTTCTTAATATTGTTGTTAGGACAAATAGTTTTCACTTGAAGGTAAAATGAAAATCGAAGAATTCATCAGTTTTTTATGTAATGCCGCAAAACAACTTGTCTGAACATTTTTGATAGTTGTAAGTACTTTGTTTCTATGTAGAGCAAATTTGTTGTTTAGTACTTCCTTAACACATTTTGATGACTTTGGATTCATTTTGTTTTTGGTTGCAATAAAACACTAAAACATGCGCATGCAGGTAACAATTTTATCAACTTATTCAGTAGAATTCATCAAATGTTAATTTTGATTAAAACATTTTCCATGGTCCAAAATTGTACAATGAATCAAAAATTAGGGACATGCTGCACCATGCAATACTGTCGCATAAATTTTTGGAAAGATTTAATTAGTCCATAATTCTTATCTATTTTACAAACAATACAAAATACGGGGAGGGGGGGGGGGGGGGGGGGATAGGTTCTCGATGCGTTACCCAGGACGTATCAATAAAATATAATTTCTAAAAAATACCGGTCATAAACTATTACAAACACTGCAGCTACCATTTATGTTTTGAAATTACTGACGATTTGGAAGCTGGTTCCTTGAAAGTCTCAAACATTCATTTCAAAATTTATAGCTACCAATAGTTTTTTTCTACAAATCCGTCACATCTAATACCAGATTTGTGAACATAAATACAATTCATGGAGCTAAAAGAGAGCAACTTGAGTTGCAAATATTTGCAAATTCAGTAATCTTAGCGGTTCGATTTCCTCATGAATATTCGTAATGTGGCTTATCCCTTACATCAACTGGTTTCATTTCAAACATTTGTATTTTATTCAAGCAAGTAGGATTTCATTCAGTGTTTTTATTCTCAGTATAACTTGTACCCCTGTCTGCTATATCAATATAAAATAATACAAATTTTAACCAAAATATGTAGATCAATTAATGTAACTTTGTACAGCATTTAAAACTATACAGGAGGGACAAAATAGAACAAGCGCTTGATTAACCTCTATCTGTACATACTGATACACGGGCGTGTGCAAATCAGTTGGCACTTTATTATCAACTCGAATCAAGTGACTATACCATTTTGTCAAACTAAAGTTCTCAGTGAAACGAATTGTTCAAAAAATAAAGTCTGCAATTAAGTCTTGTAGGAATAAAATCGATGATACATGATCACATTTGTTTTATTCGCAATGAAAGATAAAAGGTAAGGGTAAATTTCTCGGAAGCACAGAGCACCACAAACACAGCCACAGAAATTTTATCTTTGCTGTACACGAATATAAAAGTTCTCAAATTTTTGCACTAATGTGTGACTTTTCTACTAGGAAAAATTGTTTACGTTTATGGTTACATTTTTATGACATTTCTGATCTTGGAAGTATATTTCTTACTGACAATTAAATAAAGTATTTAGTGCTACTTTATGATACTTGTTAGTTCAGTGCAATTCCTCTATGATCGTTTTGTGACTGAAACTACGACTTCACTGGCATTAACTTGTTTTAATGGAAGTTTCTGATCGATTTCTTTGTCAGTTTAAACTGGCTGTTTTGCTTAATCCGAACATCAGCAAAAATGTTCTCGGTAAATCACATAAATATTTGGTTCCAGTAGGGAAATATAATTGCTTAATGAGAGCAAAGTGCTTTGAACTATTTAAACATCACGCAATGGCCCTGACAAGAAACTTGAAAACGGCTATATTTGCCGTATGAATCGACTGTTTTATTTCTTTGTCTTTTAGAATAGCTCCATTTTTTCCAAGTTACGTCATTCGTATGCAAATTGTCTGAGAGAATGTTTTGAGCACTACTTCAGAGAAAAAAAAGAGAAAATAGATCACATAAAAAGTGTCACAAAGGACACAGTAAATGAAACTTTACTGCTTTTAACTATCTTGCAGCACTTAAAGAGGATCTCCGTCTTCTTCCATCACAAAATACGTCGCAGATTTCTAAAGACATGCAATAATTATTGGCTTAAAACAAAACAAGATCAAAGAGAAATTTCCAAATTTAACGTAAACAGTCACCACATAAAGAAACCCTACATCAATACATGAACAATAAGACAATCATAGTCATGTAATTGAATAAAGGAGAATAAGTTCGGGGAAGTTAAGCTGTTTCTATAATGACTGAATTCAGTTACAATAAATTTCACCAAAACCATCATCAACATCAGTATCATTGTCGTCGTCGTTGTCTTTATTGTTAATATGTTAATATTTGTACTATTATAATAATAAGCTATAAAATTGTCACTATTATCGTCACTCACGATTTTCTAATGAATTAAATACTGAAAGATAACGTTACATAAATACGTAATACGCTTAGTATATTTCATAATGAATATACTGACAATATTTCACGCAAAATATTATTTGGGCTTTGGGACTAATTAAAAAACAACAACAAATGAATGCAAAAATAATTCATAGAAATTATATATCAACTCAGCCGGTCTCGTCTATTACCTTGAACACGGCTAGCCGTAAAATGTCTCCCTGTACCTTTAGTCAGAACTGTAATATTTCGATCAGTACGGCATTTATGTTATGTTAGCGTACCGTTTAATTTTTCAGCTTGAACATTGTGGCATGGTTGGTTCAAGTATTCCAGCCTTTATGTATTGTTTAACCACCCATTGGATATCGTGCCTGCTTTTTAAGTTTATCTGTTGGATTTTTCTGAAATATAATGGCTCCATAACCTCAGATCAACTTTATAAATTCCAGCAGTTTGTTTTTGTTCTGCCAATTGTTTTCTCGTTTTCCATTATTTCAACTGGAGACAATAGCTTTTCTTGGAATTACACTAATATATATGCATCATCGAAGCTTCCGTGTGCACCGCCGCATGAACACATATGTGAGTGTTTCTTGATTATTTTGGTACTTGTAACATGTGTAAATGTTGATTTATGCCAAACCCGAGACTAGAGAGAGTGAACGATAGCTTGTATTTCCACTACCGCCCATGAGCAGGCTCAACCAAACCGAGCTTGAACCATTTTTATCTATGTCGTGTTTGGCAAGCTGTGGTTTTCCACTTGTTTTCTATTTCATCGATTTGCTAATGACTTACATTTGACGTTTGTGGTACAAGCTAAAGATATTCGACAAGTATCAGGCCAATAACGGAAAACAAATACGGAAATAATGTTGTTAGGCAAACTGGATTAGCATTTGATCCCATTTGTCATGAGAGCGTTCTGAGTTTCTCAGAATGTTTCTCACAAGAGCTGTACATTCTTATCATTTTTATGTATGTTTGTCTTGCATCTTAAATGTTCGCTCCATGCAAAGGTTTAACTACACATTTTATCAGAATATTATTACAAATTTGTCTGGAACAATATCATGACAAAACAAGAGCTGTCGGAGGACAGCAACGCTCGACTATTCAACAGCCTTGTCGCTTGAATGAAGACGGAAGTCGAAAAAGGGGCATAATTTAGTAAAAAAGTAAAATTGGGTTATGGAACCTGCATAGTGCTTATCAGCTCATGACAGTGGACAAGTGTATGAAGTTTCAATCCATTCCCATTAGTGGGTACTGAGATACCAGCTTACATATAAGAATTTAACCCAAAACTCCTAAGTTGAAAAGGGGCATAATTTTGTAAAATGCGAAGTTGAGTTATTGACCCTTTGCACTGCATGTCATATCATGACAGTGAACTAGTGTGTGAAGTTTCAATCCTTTCCCATTAGTGAGTACTGAGATACCAGATTACATACAAAAACTTAACCAAAAATTTCTATGTTGAAAAAGGGGCATAATTTTGTAAAAAAGCAAAATAAAGTTATGGGACCTGCTTTGTGCATGTTAGATCATGACAGTGAACAAGTGTGTGAAGTTTCAATCCATTCCCATTAGTGAGTACTGAGATACCAGATTACATACAAAAACTTAACCAAAAATTTCTATGTTGAAAAAGGGGCATAATTTTGTAAAAAAGCAAAATAAAGTTATGGGACCTGCTTTGTGCATGTTAGATCATGACAGTGAACAAGTGTGTGAAGTTTCAATCCATTCCCATTAGTGAGTACTGAGATACCAGCTTACATACAAAACCTTAACCAAAAAATTCTAAGTCGAAAAAGGGGCATAATTTTGTAAAAAAGCAAAATAGAGTTATGAAACCTGTGCCATGTAAGTCAGTTTATCACAGTAAATAAGTGTGTGAAGTTTCAATCCATTCCCACAAGTGGTTACTGAGATACCAGCTTACATACAAAACCTTAACCAAAAATTTCTAAGTCAAAAAAGGGGCATAATTTTGTAAAAAAGCAAAACAGAGTTATGGAACCTGTGCAATGTAGGTCAGTTTATCACAGTGAATAAGTGTGTGAAGTTTCAATCCATTCCCACAAGTGGTTGCTGAGATACCAGCTTACATACAAAAACTTAACCAAATCGGGACGCGGACGCCGACGCGGACGCGGACGCCGACGCATGGGTGAGTCCAATAGCTCTACTATTCTATGAATAGTCGAGCTAAAAACTCTGTATTTTTAAGTTGCCATAAACATTTAGGCCAGTTCGTTCTCGCTTTAGTCACAAGCAAAATATGGATTAACTGAAAACAACTTTTATTGAAGTGGTGGATGTTTTTACTTGTTCTCTGCTTTCACTGCCATCTGTTATGTTGAATATTTTCATATGACCGTATACTTCAAAAAAAAAAACAAAAAAAAAAAAAAACAAACAAACAAATACAGCGGCCAACTCGTGTCTCATTTAATGCCAGGATTGGAACTTGTGGGTTTCTTAATCCAGTAAGTTTTGAAAATTTACCACAGATACTAAAGAAAAATAAAAAATACAAACAAATATAAAAATTATAACATGGCTATATTTCTCGATTAATTTGGAAAACACCTTTTGTTTTCCTTTTTTGGAAATTCCACTTCATATAAAAGTGGTATTAATTCTTTTGATTTTAACCGTAGTTGCTCAGTCCCCACTTCCCGAATAATTTCTATCTAATCTATACCGCTAGATCCGTCTAATAACCATTCTCGATAAGAATTCCGCATCCAGAAGCACATTACAAGGAATTATGTCCTCGTTCTTATGTCAATGCTGAGTTAATAGGACTGAAGAACAAAGACTGATGGCCAGTTAAATTAGTGAAACCATATCAAATATCTTAATGCATGCCACTCAAGGAAGAACAAGTGTTATCCGTGTGGAAATGCTCAGATAATACTCTTACCATTAGTTAACAACAATGGAATGACAACGTGTGCAACTTCAGGGAAATTTTGTCGGGTCTGTTTGTATACAGATATCACTGAGATCATTGATTAGGCTGAACGAAACCTTCTAATCCTTGACAAGTCTCTGACAATCAGACAGGATAGAAGATCATTGCCCATCATTTCAGTTCAATATTTGCCCGTCTCGAGCAGATTAATTTGTTTTGTGCTTTGGTGTTGGAAAGTAATATCAGGATTAAGCTGTAAAAAAAACAATTTTTTGAAATAAAAAAAACCAAAACACTGTTAATTACAAAATTGAACAATGATTGTTGGTAGTCATATATTAACCTTAATATGGTATTTTTCTTATAAGATAAAGCTTGCATTTGTATTCACTTATTATTACAATGTACAAGGATTTCAGTTCCTGAATACAAGTGGCACAAAACATTAATTTTCTGTACACAAATGTATAAACGTCTTGAAACACTGCACGTCTTCGGGAATGAACTGCTAGACATTCATCCAATGTGTACACGAGAACTCACCGTCTTTCAGTGGCAGTCATCAAACACTGCAAGTTGGCTAATGGAGGCCAAACAATCCAATAAAACATAAAGAATAGAATATTTTGCTTTAACATATTGATGAAACGGCGCTCGGAAATGTGATTACTATTTTCTAGGGGGACTCTCTATTATAATTCATTTTAGTTAATCTGCAACAAATGATGCATAACACTCTGTATCCCCAAAAAGCATTAATAATTATAAATTACTCAGAGAAACAATGCTGTGTAATACTAGTCGTTCAACCTTGTGTGTGTGTTTTTCGTTCATTTATCTATACATTTATTACCATTTACGTGGATTAAAATTGAAGTGACGTCATGATTATAGTCTGTGTCATGTTCTTATTTTTATTCAATTTGGTGATGTTTTCCTTTTGCTATTTTTGTTACTGCATGGATTGAATTTCATGTTCACGTAATAACAATAATTTTGCATAAACAACACAAGGTTTATTTGAACATGCGTTAGACTGACTTACAGCTAAATACGTTTTCCTCGCCTAGTTATTATAATTTAACGCTCCATGCAAAAGATTAATCATGCATTTTGTAACGACAATATTTCAAAACATTTGGGAACAAATCTTGGCAAAAGACATTTGTACTTTTTAAGCCGCAATGTATATTCAGAGCAGTGTTTTAGGTCTATCTGTAAGTCTGGCTTTAGTCAAGAACAAAATTATGTTGTATAGGTAAACAACTTTAATAAAATTGGCCAAATGTCTTTTGGTTTGTTTTCAACCATATCATGAATAGATTATTGATGAAACACGCATTTATTTTTATCTAGATTATTCTGACATGAACGTATTCTTCAATAAATAAAACAGCGGTCTCTATCCCCTCAGCCATTGTACATATCTGGGGTGCATGGATGAAAATTGGGGGTCTCCTAGTGCAGTGAAATTGGCGGAAATGTGAGATACCTACAGTTCGTCATTGTGCCTTAAAAAACAACAACAAAAAAAATAAACAAATAAGATTATATTTCCTGATTAATAATAACTTTGAAATGCACCTTTTGTTTTCCTCTGTAGAAAATTCCATTTCCTATACTGAATATGTCAATTCATTTTATTCTAAACGCGCGTGTTCAATTCCCGTTTCTTGAATAACTTCTATTCGGTGTGTAACCATAACAAACGAATTCTACTTACAAAAGCACATTTTAAAGAATTATGTCCGCTATTGACGTCGTTCTTATGTCAATACTGAGTTAATAGGACTGAATGACAAAGATTGATTGTTATTTATATTTTATTAGTAACACGATATCAAATCTCTTAATGCAAGACAAGTAGTTACCGTGCGGAAATGCTCGGATAATACTCTTACCATTAGTTAACAACAATGGAATGACAACGTGTGCAACTTCAGGGAAATTTTATCGTGTCTGTTTGTATACAGATATCACTGAGATCATCGATTAGGCTGAACAAACCCTCTTAATCCTTGGCAAGGACAGATGAATATTGCCCATCACAGTAGTTCAATATTGGCGCTTCTCAACCAGATTATTTGTGTTTCGCTTTTTGAAAATATTTTCAACTGCTGACAGTACATTAAACAGGAACTAATCACATTTCAGCGGAGACATTTAAATGATTTCTTGAAAAACTATATATTTGTTAATTACAAATGTGTTGAATATACAGGAAAAAACAACAAGCAGCTTGATGTTATCAATACATTTTTCTTAATTAATTGGTATTTTTCTTATCAGTTAAAACTGGCATTTGTATTCATCTACATATATTAATACAACGTACATGGATTTCCTTCCCCTGACGCATTTAACAAAACACATCAATATTCTATACACAAAGGTTACAACGTCTTCAAAACATTGCATGACTTTGGGAAGTAAATGCAATACTCCGATCCTGTGTCTAAACAATACAACTCACTGTCTTTCTTTGGCAATTATCAAAGACCGTAAGATAACATACTGAGGCAAAACAATCCAATAAAACATAATGAGTAGAATATTTTGCTTTTAACATATCGGTAAAACAACTCTCGGAAATGTGATTAACTTCTGCTAGGAGGTTCTGTATTTAAGGTTAATTTGCTATCACTTAGGAATAACAAATGTTGCAAAAAATAAAATGGATTTACCCTATATAATATGACCAAAAGTCCCCCAAAAACATTATTGATTATAAATGCAGTGTAATACCAATCGTTCCAACCAATGTGTGTTTTTATCGATGTATCTATTCCCATTTACGTGTGTTAAAATTGAAGTGACGTACAGATTATAGTCTTTGTGATGTTCACATTTGTCTCTGTTCTTTTAGGCTCTGTTTTGTTACTGCATGCATTTAATTTTATCTTGATTCAATAACAATATTTTTTTATAAACAAATAATAATAATCCTTGTGTTTCGTAGAACATACGCTTGACTGACTTACAGCTAAATATGTTTTTCTTATTGAATAATATTATCTTTATCATTATTACTATTATAACTAATATTATGATTAATATGCATTGACATTCCATCCAAAAGTTTAAACATTGCATTTTATAACAGCATTATTTCAAAACAGTCTGGAACAATATCATGGAAAAAGAACTTCGTACTTTTTAAGCCGCCATGTATATTCAGACCAGTGTTTTTAGCTGAAGCTCTAATTTCAGCATTAGTCAAGGACATAAGTATGTAGTAGAGGTAAACAGCTTTTATAGAAGTGGCCAATGTCTTTTGTTTGCTTTCTATCATATGAGCCACGCCATGAGAAAACCAACATAGTGGGTGTGCGACCAGCATGGATCCAGACCAGCCTGCGCATCCGCGCAGTCTGGTCAGGATCCATGCTGTTCGCTAACAGTTTCTCTAATTCCAATAGGCTTTAAAAGCGAACAGCATGGATCCTGACCAGACGGCGCGATGCGCAGGCTGGTCTGGATCCATGCTGGTCGCAAACCAAATATGTTGGTTTTCTCATGGCATGGCTCATATCATGACAAGCTTATTCATGAAAAACGCATAACATTTATCATTATTTTGACATGAACGAAAACAGAGGCCTCTTTGCACAACTGGTTAAGGTCGCTGACTTAGAACCATCTGGCTCTTACCTATTGAGCCCCTGTCTAAATTTCAGCCTGGATGAAACTTGGGGGTTTCCAAGTCCAGTAAAAATTGTGAAAAATTGGCATATCTACATTACGTCGGTTTGACTTTAACTAAACAAAAATACAAAATACAAAAAAGTAAATAAAACTATATTTCCTGATGATACTTTGAAATACACTTTTTTGTTTTCCTCTGATGAAGTTTCCATTTCATATACTGATTTTTATCTGCTTTCTTGAATAAATTCTATTCAATGTGTAAATCCTCGAGATTCATCTAGTTAATTCAGGAAAAGAATTCTAGTTACGAAAGCATATTATAAGAAATTATGTCCAACATTGACGTCGTTCTAATGTTAATACTGAGTTAAGCTCTGAAGGACAAAGATTGCTTGCCATTTAAAGTAATAAAACAAATATACATGTATAATGCAAGCTACTCAAGTAAATTTTCTGCATTATTTCAAAAGCATTGCTACCATCTGTGCAATATTCTTGGTTATTGCAAAAATCCCATGTCATTGGTTATTGCAAAAATTCCATGTCAATAAGTTTGTTCCACTGGTTATTTTCAGAGTACTCACTTCTTAGGGATTTTTGAGAGAAATTATTTATCGCCTTAAATGTGTAGGTTAGTCCCTTTAATTAGATTAATTTGTTTCTATTTAGTTAGTTGTAAAATAAACAGAAAATTAACCACGTTTAAACATAGATATTAAGATTTAAAAACGACATGCAATTAACAAATAAAACAAAACAGTGAAAAAATAACAAGCTACTCGACGGCCTTTAAATAGGCAAAACTCACTGTCGTCCACTGGCACTTATTAAAGACCGTAAAATGGCTAACGGAGGTGAAACAATCCAATACAACATAATTAGAATATTTTGTTTTAACATATCAACGAAAAGGCCTTTGAAGTGTGACTACGTTTATTTCCAAGGAGACGCGGTATTCTAGGTTTTTGTGTTAACCCTCACGTGATTCTGATCATGGTCTGCACTGTTTGCTATTCAGTCAGTCTCTTTTTGGTAAGCACCCTTTTTATGGTAACTGTCCAAATTGAAAGATAGACAAGTTCATTATATAAATTTAGCAGGGCATGAGTTAATCTGCTAACACTTAAGAATAACAAATGATGGAAGAATGAAATGGATTTGCCCTTTATAGTACAAGATACCCAAAATATCCACATATTGAAGTCTTTGTAATGTTTTTATTATTACTATTATTATTAAATTAAGCACTATATTGCCTTTATGCTATTTTTATTACAACAAGAGTTTAATTTTATATTGACGTAGTAACGATAACTTGTTAATTAATGTTATCATTATGATCATCATCATTATTATAATTAGTAGTAGTATTGTTAAAATAATTATATTTAGTAAACATTGAGTCTTTTCGCTTAAGTTTTTTTTTTTAAACTGAATATGAAATTGCCAAAACGTTTCATTATGTCATGTAATTGGTTCGCTGCAAAGTTAAGTATAAGCTAAAGCGTATAATATATTCTTCCAGTTTTATTCCTTTGGATTTTGATTAATAAACTGAGTTGGATGACAAATCTAAAAGTGCAGCATTACCATTTGTCATTCAGAACGTTGCTATGAAACAATCACTAAGATGCTACAGTTTTGTTGTCTGGTCTTTACATCATATATCATAATCATTCATTCACTCACGTATTTTGACTGGATCGTTCCTCGATTAATCCTGCTCCTGGGGTTTATGTTATGATATCATAATTGATAACTGGTTCTTCAAAGCACTAAGCAACATCAGAAATCATTTTATTACATTCGAATTTTCAAACGATGATAGCTTTTATAGACATATGACGTTAGTAGGCTGCCCACTAAGCTTAACAGAGAGAACACAGACCTAAGGGTCGAGGGGACGCGAGTTCTTGCCCGAGGCTAGGCGTATGTTCATTATAAAGATTGATGAATGACATAGTGTCTAAAATAGTTTTTCCTCCACCTTGAATTCATGTGAGGAGGTTGGCAGGTACTTGCGGAGAACAGGTCTGTACCTACAGAATTAAGGAACACTTGTCATGCTAACTGCCTGCCTTTACATAACTGAAATACTGCTGGAAAATGTTGCTAAATCCAAATAACAAAAACAAATATGACTTCCAGGTTCTGCTGAAAGATAATCCTTATATTTTATGAATTTGATTTGTTTACAAAAATCAGTAGCCAACGCTTGATCAGATTGCTCAATATGTGACATAAACCGAAAAAGAGATACCTTAACGGCAAGACCCTTCTGGCGAATGGAAATATGTAACTTAACATCTGTTAGTAACTTCTTTATTTGACAATTTTGGCTCCCTTACATAAAAATTTACTTGATTTGTTATTTTTCATAAAATTGAATTTCACTTTTACCTAAAAATTGTGTTATTGGCCGGGTTTTCGAAGAAAAATCCGGCTTGTATATTAGGTCTGTCCGGGCGAATGGATGGATGGGCGGGTGAATGGAACTGCTCAATATCTAGACAAGGATTTCACCTAGGACCTTGAAACTTCATAGGTATGTTGGTCTTGATGTGTACATGACCCTTATAGATTTTGGGTCACTGGGTCAAAGGTCAAGGTCACAGAGACCTGAACATTGAAAATGGTTTCCGCTCAATATCTGACAAGTATTTCACCTAGGACATTGAAACTTCATAGGTATGTTGGTCTTGATGTGTACATGACTCCTGTTGATTTCGAGGTCAATGTCACAGGGATATAAACATTGAGTATGGTGTTTTTCTTACCTTTATTTTTTTACACCAGTTTATTTCTTTAATTTCATTTTCTACCTGTTTATTTCTTTTTTTTCCTTTTTCCTTCATTGTACTTATTAATTTGGGGCTTATTTGTTGTATGCCTTTATTAGAACATTAACTCATTATAACCTAATTCAGAAAACCCGGCCAAAACGCCGTCAGGCGATAGCTGCTTGTACCACAGAATAGATATCGTGCTACCAAGCTATTTGTGTTAATTTTAATCTTGAACATCTTACCATTGTTTTACAGGTTTTAAAAACAGTTACTGTATAACGTTTTATGTTAATATACAGTAACTGTTTTTAAAACCTGTTTCAAGGCATTTGCATTTTGAGAGAGTTTTATATTAGTTTTAGTTCTGATGCGAAACACAAGATACAATTGTGTAGGCGAGGGCAGATTTAACTGCAACAGTGTTGTATTAAAACGAGAGTACATTCCATCGTAAATGTCAGAAAAATGAATTACTGTCTCACTGGAATTGCATTTTGTGTCTTTGACGAAACCAGAAGCGAATCTAGTAAATTTGAAATTCGAAACAGAATCCATTAGACAACATAAAAATGATGTAAATCTCCATTGTATTTGTAGGCGTATACATTACGATTACGATTGTTTGCAGTTCAATAGAAATTATTGGTAGTATGGAAAAGACATTTAAATGCATTACATTAAGAATTATGTCTCCCACCACACAGTGGTGTGGGAGACATATTGATTTACTCCAGTCTGTGTGTGTGTGTGTCTGTGTGTCTGTCTGTGTGTCTGTCTGTCTGTCACAAAGCTTGTCCGCACTCTGAGTCGAACATTTCTCATCCGATCTTCACCAAACTTCAACAAAATGTGTCTGCTAATAAGTGCTCAGCCAAGTTCGATAATTAGCCAAATCGGCCTAGGCACTTCGGAATTATGGCCCTTGAATTACCAAAAAACACTCAGATTTCTTGCGCAGTTTTGCCTCCAAACCGGCGCCTATACTACTTTTAAAAGTAGTAGTATAGGCGTCCTTTTGGTGTCAAGAAAGCGCATGCACATGCGGATTAAGTAAACAGTATATAAAGACTGACTTACTATTGAGATGATTAGGCAGATGTGGGAGACATGCGCTTTTCTCAAAAGCATCTCTAGTTCTATTTTGACCTTACACGTTTCCTTGATTATATACTGATTTCATATTCCCATATGTTATTACAATGTGCTTTCATTTTCTGTTTTGGTCCCTTTTGTGTCCTTCTGACAATCTCTAAATCTTTCGGAGCATTAACATTTCATTTACTTGCCCGTCTTAAGAGAAAACTATAAGTAATAGCGCATTCAAAGCACGTAGTTCCCGCATTCCTAAACCATACAGCAGTAAAAAGCACAGCAAGCTTACACATAAAGAAATACTGTGGTATACCATCTTGGAATGTTCAATTGCGAAAATATCATTTGGGAGTACAAAAGGTGACAAGAATAAGAGCGCAAAGTGGGAATTCAAGAATGGAATTGCACGTTAAAAGTTTATGTGTTAGTAATCTAAGTATTTAAATTTGTTTTAAATACGTATAAAGGAAAGAAAATTATATAAGCGGAAATGTAAGCATCGCTTTGAACTTAACAAAGCCAGAATGTCCAGTTGAGGGACTGTAAAAAACCGGTTTCACGGATTTAGTTTAAACAAAATGTGTTCATCTTTCACATGACGGTGATAGAAGAAATAAAATGTAATGAGTAATTTCGATTCATCTAATGGCATGCTTGCGTGAACATACTACTTCTGATGTAATATATACATTGTCTACTTTTTCTAGAGATTGTTTCACAATACAATAATTCCAGTGTCACTGTTTTGGAGAGCTTGAATCATTTACAAACCCCTGGGGGACTAAACAGTAAGTGTCTGAGTTATCTATGTCTAGCCAATAACAACTAATGTCTTTCGCTACAATATATCAAAATACAGACTGTATTTTTGGCCTAAGAGACAGAACAAAGCCAATAAAGAAAAAACAAACATACAGTAAATAACACGCCACGTCTTACATAACAGCAGCTCTCGGAATTTCCAATAGTGCTTTTTTTCTAGGGGACTCGCTTTTGTAGCTTTTGTGGTTAGTAAACTAGTACAGGGTAATAAATAATACCACTGAAAAGAAATGAAGTTGCCCTATGAAGTACAAGGAAACTAAAAAATATTGTCATTCGTTAAAGCCTATTATAGAATCGGACGGGAATGCCGAGCTCCCGGGCTCGAGTCCTGGTTTGACTGAACATCTTTTGCGCCTGGCCATTCATCGCTCAAAATTATAAAATATATATTCAATGCCTTGGTCAAAATGTTTTTTTTTTCTAGGTTTTGTACAATTCGAAAATGTAATATGTTTTTTTTCTTCATTCGTTAGATATGACGATTAACAAGGATATAAGAGCGTGGATTTAAATCCATGAAATTAAAGAAAATACTTTTGAAGCACAGAACATGCCTAGTTCGTGTCTATTTAAGAGAGGTGATGAAAAGTGCAACACCGATTACCCCTTAACGACTGTTTTAGAAATACTCTGTTATATGAAAATATGATATGGACTCTATGACTCCATATGACCAATATAGCGAAAACTCTATAAATGGTTTGATGACAATAGATAAACGTCAGTGTCATAATAATGAAAATGGTCATGCAGACGAAAATGATGTAAATTGAATACCTTTGTATACAATACTTACAAAAATGGTACATTTATTTGACGTATAAACGTACAGTCACTGTGTTATCCGCACCATGAGAAAACCAAAATACTAGTAGTGCTTTTGCGACCAGCGCCTGTGCATCCACGCAGTCTGGTCATGATTCATGCTGTTCGTTAACGGTTACTCAAATTGCAATAGGCTTTGGAAGCGAACAGCATGGATCCTGACCAAACTGCGTGAATGCGCAGGCTGGTCTGGATCCATGCTGGTCGCAAATGCACTATGTTGGTTATCTCATGGCGCGGCTCATTTATCGTGACGCGATAAAACTAAATTATAATAGTTCATCTATAGCGGACGTCATTTGTCGAGAAGGTTAATCCAATCCTAACAAAATCTTAAGAAAGAATAAAACGCTTCTAAGACGAATAGAACGCTCCTTACTGAGTGGAATAGAACGCTTCCAGGTAGAATTATAGCAGACTAGATTTGAAGTCTGGGATACTTATGTTTTATTAGAGATCTAGTGAGACTCTTTTAATATTACACGTTACTGAAGTAGTTTGTCTTCCACATATCACTATGAACGAAATATTTTTCTGACCTGTCCTTGATGTTGTTTTTTTTTACTTGACTGCTGTTCTTATGTTAACATTTCTCATGTTAGTGCATGATGGGGTACCGCAACTGATTACAGAATTCCCAGAAGGATCAACAGCATTGAGAAATCATTTTTAATAACATTAGATTTCTTAAACGATGCAAGACTGGCAGCGACTCCTGATGTCACATTATTTTGATTAGATAAGCCCCATTTGGGATTTCATGCTATGATTGTATTACAATTACTCGTTCTCTAAAAGTTCACGTACATTAGCATCTGAGAAACATTTTTTTTCTAAATTACAATTGTGTCTTAAAATGAATTTGGAACATTGTGTAATGATGATACAAAAAGGCAATGTTCACGCACTGTTAGAGTAGAGCTACCGTCATTGTGATATTTTAAGAGTATTCCTGTTCGTTTGATTATTTAT
Organism: Mercenaria mercenaria; assembly: GCF_021730395.1. NCBI lineage: Eukaryota > Metazoa > Mollusca > Bivalvia > Venerida > Veneridae > Mercenaria > Mercenaria mercenaria. Next base: position 81,466,899 of record NC_069365.1, on the reverse strand, counting down.
TGACACTGATGATTTTATTTGTACAGGAAGTTTCCTAGTATGATTCAAGCGACTGTTTTGATGAGCAAGCACCATGCTTAGAACTAAGCTATTTGCATAAACGGTTAACGTTTATACGGTTTATAGTAAATGAAAACATACACCCCTTCGAAATTCTTCAAATGAAGTTGTCAAAAATCGTGTTAAATGGTCACTTTTTCCCCTTCCCGCAGGTCGGTTTTTAAAATACAACTTATACTGTAATATAAAATGAATGCATGCATGCGGGATCTGATACTCAAATCAGAGTAATTCCATGAAATTGAATTTCTTTTTTTATATAAAGAATGCCTTTATGACACAAGTCAAGGACAAACAAAGGAGAAAGAAGTTTTTCAGTGCAAACATTGTCCACCTTGCGATAAAACTGTCACAAAACTGACGAATGAGTGGCCTTGTATATCTAGCAATTGTTATTATTCTGATAGTGTCGGGCAATTGTTCATCCGAATCTAGATGCATTTGTACGGAAATAGATTCCTTAAAGCAAAACATTTGTATACGTTTTCATTTTCTTTATGTTGTCAAGATCTTTTCTCTTTGTACATCCATTCCAGTTAGCTTGTTTTTGGTACTGCGTTCAGAAAATCATTTTTCTATGATGACATTCTAAGTTCTGGACGGAGCTATTTTATCTAAAGAGCTGACTGGACAGATAAGATAGGAGAATTGATATCAGAGCGCTAAAAGTGAAGAAAATCCAGGAAGCACAAGTGTTCTCCCATTTGTCACGATTTTAAGTAATACACTTAAGTGTCAGAGAAATCTGTGTACAAGAATCATTGATTAGTTTAAGCGAATCCTCTTAATCTTTGACAAGTCTGACAATTCAAGATTTTATCAGAGATAGAAAAGGAAATGAATGTCATAACACAGCTTCAGCATAATATGTGTACGTGCCTATCATCAGAATTTATTTTAGAGCCTTTGCAGTATTGTTAAACTTGACGATTAATGGTACACTTTATACACTTCGGAATCGAAATAGACACTAACCACTTTTACGAATTTAGTAAAATTCATTATATTTATAGGGAATCGATCCTACCGATTTTCGTCGCTGCTTCGCGATGAACATCGGGATCGATCCCTTTACGGTAATATGCGATATTCCGAATGAGATATATACTATCGAATTAAAAATATGAGTCCTTCCGGCACGTGCACAGAACGTCTGACTTCGAATTTTTTGGAAGAATACGCGTTTTCCTTGTGCCTAATAAAACTTGTCCGAACCGCAACGTCTTGCACATCAGTACAAATATGGGCAGTGTTGTTTTTCTTTAAATTGTTAGTGAATCGGATCCCTCTACGGTAACATGTGTTTTACCGAATGAAATATTTACTACCTATTTAAAAAATGTGTCCTTCAGTGCTGTCAATAGACAGTTCTTTTCAATCGTATGGGATGAGCTGAAGTCTGATCGATTCCCGACTGAGGCAGTGCCTTATGTCATATCACCATAGTTAACAATGATAAGATTAACGATCCGTCACAATACTTATGCAGACAATATAGCAAAATATTGTTGAATTGATAGTAAATGTATACGTAATTAACAGTTTTGTGGATAAAAGTTGGTTATGTCCGTCATAATATCTACAAAATCGAGTAATTTTCTCTAAACTTAATGTAATTTCTGATAAATATGTGACCAATGCTGATCCACTCTAAGCAATTTATAGGACACGATCGAATTTGGTATGAACTAAAATGTGGAAATGCTGTTGCCAAACATACGCTCAAAAAGAATGGTTCTAAATAACTTTTCTTACTGAAATAATATGTTACACGTACACTGAACTTGTAAAGGAGCGATATTTTTAGCTCACCTGTCACAAAGTGACAATGTGAGCTTTTGTGATCGCGCAGCGTCCGTCCGTCCATGCGTCCGTAAACCTTTGCTTGTGACCACTCTAGAGGTCACATTTTATGGGATCTTCATGAAAGTTGGTCATAATGTTTATCTTGATGATTCCTAGGTCAAGTTCAAAACTGGGTCAACTGCGGTCAAAAACTAGGTCAGTAGGTCTAAAAAAAGAAAAACATTGTGACCTCTCTAGAGGCCATACTTTTCAATGGATCTTCATGAAAATTGGTCAGAATGTTCATCTTGATGATATCTAGGTCAAGTTAGAAACTGGGTTACGTGCCTTAAAAACTAGGTCAGTAGGTTAAATAATAAAAAAAAACCTTGTGACCTCTCTAGAGGCCATATTTTTCTGGGATCTATATGAAAATTGGTCAGAATGTTTATCTTGATGATATCTAGGTCAAGTTTGAAACTGGGTCAACTGCGGTCAAAAACTAGGACAGTAGGTCTAAAAATAGAAAAACTTTGTGACCTCTCTAGAGGCCATACTTTTCAATAGATCTTCATGAAAATTGGTCAGAATGTTCATCTTGATGATATCTAGGTCAAGTTTGAAACTGGGTTACGTGCCTTAAAAACTAGGTCAGTAGGTTAAATAATAAAAAAAACCTTGTGACCTCTCTAGAGGCCATATTTTTCTGGGATCTATATGAAAATTGGTCAGAATGTTTATCTTGATGATATCTAGGTCAAGTTTGAAACTGGGTCAACTGCGGTCAAAAACTAGGACACTAGGTCTAAAAATAGAAAAACCTTGTGACCTCTCTAGAGGCCATACTTTTCAATGGATCTTCATGAAAATTGGTCAGAATGTTCATCTTGATGATATCTAGGTAAAGTTTGAAACTAGGTTACGTGCCGTCAAAAACTAGGTCAGTAGGTCAGGTAATAAAAGAACCTTGTGACCTCTCTAGAGGCCATATTTTTCATGGGATCTGTGAAAGTTGGTCTGAATGTTTATCTTGATGATATCTAAGTCAAGTTTGAAACTGGGTCAACTGCGGTCAAAAACTAGGTCAGTAGGTCTAAAAATAGAAAAACATTTTGACCTCTCTAGAGGCCATATTTTTCAATGGATCTTCATGAAAATTGGTCTGAATGTTCATCTTGATGGTATCTAGACAAAGTTAGAAAGTGGGTCACGTGCGGTCAAAAACTAGGTCAGTAGGTATAAAAATAGAAAAACCTTGTGACTTCTCTAGAGGCCATATTTTTCAATGGATCTTCATGAAAATTGGTGAGAATGTTCATCTTAATGATATCTAGGTCAAGTTCAGAACTGGGTCACGTGCCTTCAAGAACTAGGTCATTTGGTTAAATAATAGAAAAACCTTGTGACCTCTCTAGAGGCCATATTTTTCAATGGATTTTCATGAAAATTGGTCAGAATTTTTATCTTGATGATATCTAGGTCAAATTCAAAACTGGGTCACATGAGCTCAAAAACTAGGTCATTATGTCAAATAATAGAAAGAACGACGTCATACTCAGTTCAAAACTGGGTCATGTGGGGACAGGTGAGCGATTCAGGACCATCATGGTCCTCTTGTTAAATAAACTCATTTAGTTACTAATAGACAGAAAAAAGCCGTTATATGCGAGTTCGTTCGAACAAGCATTGTGGTATTTATGTTTTTCATCTAAATGCGTTTTAGAATTATATATAGAATACTCCATCGTTCAAACTCCTCAGTGGTGTTTCACCACTGACAAGTTCCAAGGCATGGTTCTGCTGTACTCTTTTATTCGTTTGTTTTGTTTTGTATATGTATTCTTTTGTGTAAATGGTACTTAATTGAACATTTATACACGTACTGATATAGTGTTTCGTTATAAGCAGGTAGCGTTCTTTGAACATGGCTATTCCCGTATGATTTACTCCGTGTTGTCCTCGAGCTCTTTATCTCATAGTTAAGTCTTACAGCCAACGAATAAGGAAACTTCTATATCTATGATCAACAATCCATAAACCCAGTGGTTTCAATAGTAACAATATTATCCGCATTGAAAGGTAGCGACATCTGTATTTATACGTTTTCACTACGGTGTCCTTAGGTAAAGCAACTAAAATGATTTAAAGTTGACTCTTTGTCAGATGACTGGTCAGTGTACCCAGTTCTTAATATTTGATATCTAAGAAATGACGAAGAAAATTGGACGTCTTTTGGGGATTTTTCTATTTATATCCTGTATCAAAAGTCCTAAAAAGTAAATAAATTCAATAAAGTGGAGAGAATGTCTGTAAGCTTTAACCCTATTTAAAACTATCCCAGGTTTTATTGGTGTAAGGTCATACAGAAAAATAAATTAAATTAAGCTGCCTATATTTATTATTGTGTTATAGTAAATACGGAATTGAAGACCGCACATGTAGTTGGATTCAGTGTTGTTATATTGTCTGGTCCTTTTGGATCATGGAGTCCATTCAATGGGTGTTTAATAGAGTTCCTCTTAGGCCGGTACAAGTGGGCGTGACAGCTGTTGCACATTTCATTACCTCTCATGAACAGACTCATTCAAACTGAGTCTGCTATTATTCTTCGTGGTTGCACTCTGTTCTTCCAAAGGTTTATACACTATCACATCAGTAATCTTTAAGTGCCATGTGGCGGCTGTAAAAGTATCTCCGTACTTGGATTCAGTGTTGTTATATTGTCTGGTCCATTTTGATCATGGAGTCCATTCAATGCGTGTGTAATAGTGTTTCGCTTAAGACGGTGCTCGGGGGCGTGAGAGGTGTTGCACATTTCATTACCTCTCATGAACAGACTCATTCAAACCGAGTCTGCTATTATTCTTCTTGGTTGCATTCTATGCTTCAAAAGGATCTTTTTATAAATTTTATTTCATGAGAGAATAAAGCTTAGCCTCAAGGGAATTCCCTGAAAATAACACAAAGGTAACTTTATGCTGTCAGTAATACTATTTAGTACTATTCTTAACTCTTACCCTGCTAAATTTCTTTAATAAACTTGTCCATTTCTTTTAAACTTGGACAGTACCATTAACTGTGAAAAGGGGTGCTTACCAAATGAATACTGACTAAATAGCGGACGGTGCAGATTATGATCTTCACTGGACGCAAAGGTCCATCATGCTAAGGGTTAATATGGCTAGCCTCTTAACAGCCCATTTTAAATCAGCTTGTTTTTATTTTCTTAAAACAAAATATGTATTGTCATCGCTATTTTTGGAATATGACTTAACTTCTATGAAATGTATTAAATCTCTAGATATATTCACGCACGTATCTCCTTCACGTGCAAAGTTATGTGAAAGACTGCTATGTATTTTATAGCAAGAATTTTAAAGGCAAAATGCCACATTGATCCATGCGTTGCTATCAGAACAAAGCAATGCCAATATACTTATTGATATACAAGTACTTTCGAATAAAAGATTAGCCCCATGTTGTTCTGGGACGATCCGTGTATGAAAACAATTGGAACCGCTGTCTTACCATATAAGGCTTGCATGATCGTAAGTAGTGTCTAATAAGGTCTGGTTAATTTGTTTTGTTGTATCTCAGTGATTTAAGAAGGTATTAAAGTTTTGATTCCATACCGCATATTTTTATTTCGATGTAAATGAGCTGTGAAATAATAATTTGTATTCCTGTTTGGCGCCATTAAACCTATACTGTGTTGGTGCGCCGTAAAACCTAAATCAAATCAAATCGAATCGAATTGAAGGTTAAGACTAAATATAGCTCTCGTTGTCAATAGTGTTGTATGACTGACAATATTGTCAGTTACATAAGTATTGTCAGTAATTGGCTTAAACTATACCTCTTTGGTGTAATTATTTCATCTATGTTCTACATACATGTCGTTTAAAATTGTCAGTATGAGAGGATTCTGAAAATGTTCACTTTATATGTAAAACAGTTGCTTTAATTCTCTACAGGGAATTTTGCTATGGCACTTATTGACATTATTTTTCCATCGAGTGAATATGCATCGATTTTGCCCCAGACAATGTTTGCTGTGAAAATACTTATAAATGAGTCTCCATAGTTGTCAATGATAAATCATGACATGGTTTAATCGAGCGTCTGTGTGGGCTCATCCCCTCATATTAAATAGCCCGCAAGGTGATTGTCTCTTTTGTTTATGTGTTTGCATTTTTTTCATGAATTATTTTATATTTGTCTAGGCTTTTAACATTTCCGTAATGTTTTATATATATTTAAACAAGAATGAAACATATATAGTATCAGCATGTGAAAGTGATGTTGACGTATTGAAGGTGGCCTAATTTTTGTTACTGTATTATGCCAGATTAATTGATTTCTGTTCTTTTATTTGTATGCCATTTAAAGGTATATGGGTTTTTTTTTCAGCCTAAATTTTAATAATACATTGCTTTGATAACCTATTCTTTCACTTAAATGAGTAGGAACTAAACGATTGTTCTTATATTACATAACCATTTTGTCAAGTGAGCAGTATATATCATTATCCACAGAAAAATAATATTAACTAGAAATGAGTGGCCATATCACTGTTTTATGTTATTCTTTTATTATTAAAAGTCCTTAAAACGAATAAGAAAATGTCACGAATGTTGCCTTTGAAACCGACCACCTCTTTGTAAAATGAATTTGTAACACAATTAGAAAAAAAGCAAGAAAATATCAAAAGACAGAATTTAAAGGCAATTTACATTTAATGTACCATAATAATTCAATTGAAAATACAGTACATGAAAGAAAAGCACTAAATGTCAGCCCTAATGAAATTAATATTTTACTGGAAATCTTCTCTGTGGCGTCTCCAAGCTTTGATTTCAGGGGTTAATATTCTGAAGACATATGATGAATGATATTTTAAGAAGGAAATAGATACGCCATATGTAGAATGAAACAGATCTAACGTGTCAATTAACCTTTTGATTGAGTAAGCAGCAATAGCGTAGAAAGATATGGACGACATTCCATCATTCTTACTAGAAATGGTAGGGGGTGCGTTGGGGTGATGGTGGGGACGTGTATGATAAAAACTTTTAAATTAATCATAATCTGGTAAAGAGAGATCCCATGCCCGTCTAAAGCATTGTTACGAGAATCAGTATTCCAATTTAACCTTCTACAGAACAAAGGCTTCATTAGTAAAAAATAACATTAACCTTTAGCCTGCTGGCGGCAAGTGATTCTGCCTTTGCGACCAGAGTAGACATTCGTGCAGTCTGATCATGGTCTGCATTGTTCGCCATTCAGTCAGTATCTTTTTTGGTAAGCACCCCTTTTAACAGATAATGGTACTGTCCAAATTGGAAGATGGACAAGTTCATTATATAAAGTTAGCAGGGTAAGTGTTAAAAGGTGCAAATATTACTTCTTATTTTCGTGTTACGATGCTAAAACAGATTTAAGATTCTTTAGAACGACACACAACATCCGAGAAACATTTGATATGATTAGATTAATCAAAAGATTAAACATTGTATGGAATGATGACGTCAATATTCTACGGAGAAGATATCCGCAAGACCGTTAAAGAAATGACATCTTTATAAAAGGCAATATTGCTCGCTTTGAAAGATCATTGACAGCTCTGACGCTATAGGAAATATAATGCCATAAAAGATCTCAAGGATTGAATGCTATTTTTCCTGGTATTATCTAATTCAAAATAATCATAAAAATAAAAACAGAGGCAATAATCCAAAAGGGTTTGCCACGTTCAAAAAAATGCACACTTCATCAAAACAAAACCATTCAACAACTTGTGTATGGATGTGGTAAATAAATTTATTTAGATTCATTCATTTTATTGGGCGTAAAGTCAGCCGACACTTGTTTAGGCGACATGCCAATTTTCTAGTTTCACCGATGGAGGAAGACCTCAGGCGCCCCTCCTGACATTATTCATTAAACGGCCTGAAATCGTGGTAAAACCACAGACCTTCAGCAAGCCAACTGGATGACTCTTTCAATTAACGACCCGAGTTCGAACACAAAAAGGTTAGGGGCAAATGATTCGAAGTTATTTGCCTTGACCACTTTGCCGCGGATGCCCACTATTCACAAATTTTGTGTTCGCACTTGTAATGGACAAATTAAGACTCTTAGTGAATTATGAAATAAGTTTATGAAAGTCTTTCCATGTTTTAGTACAGGCGTGGTTTGATTTAAAATTAATCTACAAGTATGTTCACGAGTATTAAATTGAAAATTAATGACCAAAATATTAGGAACTTCTTTGATCACACGAATGTTAAATATACTGAAAGAGATTATACCACACACATGAGTTAAATTGAACTTTCAGAGATTATGAAATTTGATATGATTTGTGCTTGAATATCTGGCAAGCATTTCGTTACAAAAAAAATGGCAGATAAGCAAACGTAAAACATTTTGTTGAATGTACGTCATTTTTGAGATAGTATATGATACTCATTAGCATAGGAACAAATGGATTACAAATGAGTAATGAGTAAGTTATTTTTATAAGTGATATTGAAACTAACCACTTATTACAATAACTTACTATATCGTTTTAATGGAATTAAAATTTAGGGATAAAAAATCATTTTTGACCTCAACAAATAACGCTTCTTTCAATTTGTAAAGAAAAATAAACAACTTCAAAACAAAAGTCTATAAAGTTATATAACTGACTGAGCTGTTTGATTCAGATAAATTAATCTAATAGTATGTTCTTAATTGTAATTTCTTATAAGCGCTTTTTTCAGCAGTATTTCATTTATGTAACGGTGGACAGTTAAATGAACCAGTGTTCCTAGAATTTAAACCAGTACATTCCTATTCTTCTTAAGTAATGAAATATGAATCAGTTTTAAACAACGAATGATTTCAGACACAATGTCCCTCGCCTCGGGAATCGAACTTGCGACTCTGCGATCCTTAGATCTGCGCTCTCCCCTTTGAGTTAACCGGGCGAGCAGTTTCGGTTACTTTCTATTTATACTGATACTTTCTATTTATACTGATACATAAAATAGATTTTATTTTTACATTTTTATCCATTATTCTTCACCAAGATCTATTACTTTCAATTAAACTTACCATTCAAAGTCTAGACCGTCACTGTACTTGACAAAACTAAATACATTTTTTTCGCTTTAAAAATATTATATATATTTCAGAAATCACACATTTAATAGCATAGCATGTATGTACGGGTGGACGGATAGCTCAGTGGTTTGCACACTGGCCTTCCAATCCTGAGGTCGGGGGTTCGATCCCCGGCAGCTACTCGGGAATTTTTAGTAACGCTTTTCAGTGTTTCCCACCCAACTAGAGGTGTACTGGTCAGGAACACAGGCAACCCTTGCGTGTATCAGTGCTATACACTGGGCACGTTAAAGAACCAGGCTGTCTATTCGCAACGAGCTAGGCTAAGTAAGTCGGACAAGCCTGTACCTGATTTCTAATCTCTCTGTCATGGGGGCTTTGTCTCACTCTTTCCCTCTGGTCAGATCGCTCTGTGTCTGTACTGGTAGAGGATGAATTGTGCGCCCTGTGTGGCTGCATTTGAACTATGTAAACCGCCTTTGAACGTGAAATTGATCATGAAAAGGGCTCTATATAAATCTGGTATAATAATAATAATAATGTATACCGTCATGACAAGCCATACCAACAAGCTGATGTGTACGTGTATTTACACTTTTTTCACACATTTATCAACCCAATATGTATGTACAGCACTATGGCAAGCCGTTTTGCAGATTCATTCAGGGACAGGTCTGAGAGTTGGTTGTGTTCTTTTTATAGAGAGATATATTTCTATGTAATAGGGATACCAGTATACATGTACGATGATAATGACCTACAAATCAGTTTCAGTTTACTAAAAGATATTTCTCTTTAAAGTTGAGGATCAGTGCTTTTTAAGAAACTATATATACTAGGAGTGTTACTTCTTTATAATTTTGTTGAAAGATATTTTTTTTACACTTTAAAAAGGCAGACTATAAAACTTACGAGCTTTACTGGTTATAATATAAGAACAAAGTACGGGTACATGTAACGTAATCATTTTATCTTAAAGTTTGTCCACTATTCAGACAAATATAACGTCCGGGCAAAAACTGACTTTTTTTTATAACATAATCATTTTATCTTAAAGTTTGTCCTCTGTTCAGACAAACGTAACACGTCCGAGCAAAAATTTACTTTTCTATCAGAACTACATCATATGTTTTGATGTCTATTCATCACAACATATTTCATTAAAAATAATTAGTTGACAGTGAATACTCAACTATTTATAACAAATCGTTCTACCTGAAATACTTGTCAGTTTTCCGTTTAAGGTAGATATTAAACGTCATTTTCCTTTTTGTCCAGATTTTTCCTTTAATATAACACAACAGAGAGTATTGACCCACGTTGCAAAAACAACAATGTTGTGCAACAGCCAATATAGATTTCCGACACTTTGTGCGACTCTGAACAATACCTCGACAAGTTGTGAAACTATCTAAGTATGCGTCATTTTAGAAAGAGACGTAAAAATATGTGGAATTATGATAAAACACTGATATCAGACAATGGAGTATTTTATATCGAAAACAAATGTGCTAAACTACAAAATGTCGCAACAAGCATAGGAACATATTGTTCATAGTGTATTAAATAGTGTGGAAATTATATATTGGAAAGCTCTTTATTTACGTTACCCTTTCACAGGAGTTAACTGCTTGTTCTCTTAACCATTCTTTGAAGAATTACACAGGGATTAAAATAGAAGATCATATACTGAGAAAAAAGGATATACTAATGTTAATGTCGGTCGATTCTAAATACTTATGGCAATATAGAATAGAAAAGTGTTTATTTCACATGAAGTAAAAAGTGTTCATGGTGATTCTGAAACGATTGTGAAATGGCTGTTGCTATGTGTGGCATGACACATTTTATTAACAAATACTTTGTAGAGTGACCACACAGATGGGTTAGTGTTAATGAATGCGTGTGCATTGAGAACAAAATGTTGTAATGAGAGGAACTGTTTCATATCATTTTCTATCTATCTTTTCCCAGATGATTTCCTGAGAACTGTGTAATGGCTGCTTCAACAAGTCGCGCCAGGGAAGACGGTATAACGGCAGTACAGAGTAAAGCCGCTGACGACGATGTAGTCGAAAATGGAGGAATAAGTCCGCCGCTCTCTGTAAAGACAGACGATGATGCTTGCTCAGAAATAATTCGTATTGAACAAGAAGCTAAAGATGATAATGATAATACTGCAGTAGGACGGATTGTTAAAACAGTACAGGTTGGTGTTTCTTTTTTGTTTTACTTCCTACACATGCATGTGCTCAGTAGATAAAAAGGTAGATTAACGTTTCTAAATGTTTTACAAATACATTCTAACCAACGTATAAGACACTTTTGAAGAGTGAATACTAGCGGCCATAAAGGTAAATAGTTTCCTTCCCAATAGATAAACTCCTTAGGTAAAACTTCCACGGAGCAATGACCTCTGTACAACAAATAGTTTCAGTTTTGTAAACAGAGGAGTAGTTGAGTTAGCTATATGTATATTTAGCATGATAACTTAAAAGCTGCGCAGATATTCTATGTAGGCGACATGTAACGTTTTAGCCCGAATCTATTGAAGCCATTTCAGGTAGTGTTACTGTACTCAAGAAACATTAACGCCTCTAAAAGAAACCGTATAATGGTTAATAGCTATTAATGTCTCCTTACATCATAAGACATGAATGTCTTGTGGCAATTTTATGGTAATGGCGACTTAACTTTTGCCGCTTCGTTACCATACAAAAGGCGATTGTACGCATGCAAATGCACCATTTGGTTTTATGACCGTACATGTTTGCCATTGATCTATTTACAATATATTAATGTGTTTACTTTCTTAAGATGTCTTAAGACGAAAGATTTTGTTAAAGTAAGCATAATAATTTATGTATCAAATTCTATAGAATTCTTTCCAGGGGATCATCCCTTTGAAGCATGACTTCATACGTTTAAAGCCAATCGTCAGGAACATACATTTATATTAATTTTGATATTCAGATTTGACAATTTTTAGATATTACAACTAAAATATATATTCCGAAGTTGTGCATAAATGTTATTAAAGTTTTGAAACCTTAAAATCTGGAAAGCATAATTCTTTTCAAAGCATTTTCCGATCGTTGTTTGCTGAAATAGATTTCTTTATACGAAGAAACTGTGGAAAAAAATAAAGAACAAAATTATTTAAATCTTAATTTTGCAACTACAAATGAATCCTTGAAAAGAAGTAATTTAATTTATTAGAGCATCTCTATATATATCAAAGAAGGCATTCCATTAATAAAGGACTTTGTAAAACTTATTGTCTAATTATTTTCAATCCTGTATTATACTCATCAACTGTTTTATTACATCGTGACATTTTTGTATAACACAGAAATTGAGGGGGAAATAACCACGGGAGTTCATTCCTTTTACATTGATGCCGCATAACTGAATATGACCTAAATGGACGTGATTCCCTACTGATCACTTACCAACCTTTTAAATTAAGGTTTAGGTCGGCCTATAACTTGCGAGCTACATTAGCGAAGATGTTAAGCATAGACATTAAAGCTTTTATTTATCTCCAACTGATTGTTTGAGTGTGTCTTGACGTAATACTTTCTGCTTAATTGTATAGCAGTTTGTCCTTGCGAACTACTTCAAATCTTTGATTTTATTTCACAATTTACGTTAGATAACCTTTCCCATTTTCCACTTAATTTAGGATCATATAATTGATTTTACCAAAATTCACTCGCGAAATTTGAACACATGCTGATTTCTAAAGAAATGTTACAATAATTATGTACTTCTACGGTACTAGTAAACTTACTTCATGGCGTAATAATATCAACAATATTTCATTTACATCAGTTAAAGAGAATTCCTATAGTTTCTTTCCTTTCATAGAATTTTTTTTAAATTCACATATATGATAGGAAAATTTGTGCTGAAAACAATGAACAAATAAAAACAGGCTTGTTTTGGTGAAAAAATGTTTTGAACACACCCACTGTTGCTTAAACTGCCAGCGATTTTTCAACATTTTCATAATTTTCTGTTTTTTTATAAATACCAACCAAAATATACATCCAGGCAGCACAATACGGTTTTTTCTTGTTACAGATTTTATTATATACTTATTTGATATCATAGTCATATTTACAATACTCTATCCTTACAATAATGGGTACAAATGAAAAAAAATATTGTTTCATATTTACTTTTTGAACTTTTTTCAATGAAAAATACCCATAGTGAAGAATATTTTTTTTAAATTTTGAAAAAACTCTTTCATAGAATTTTTAACTTTTCTTCTTGTATATAGATAATTGTATTGTGAGCATAAAAATGGCTAAAAATGTATGGGTCACCAGGCTAAATTTTATGTTAAGACCGCTAGAATACAACACCTGTTTGGACGAAAATGGCGCGAACCTGGCCAAACTGATTACATGTATGTCTGCTAAAAGTTAAAAAAAAGTTTAAAAAATTCTTAATTCTTTCTATAATTGAATACTAAATAATCTGAAAGGTGATATTGTCTTATCAGTACTAAGTCAAATATCTTACATTATATGAACAACACTCTCTTTGTACTAAAATGCGATGTGAAAACACAACCACAAAAATAGCAAGATACCTGTCAGGCATGATACTTGTCAATACAACATAAACCAGTATCAACATCTGATTACTGATATAACTTATCAAAAATGTTATTTCATTCAAAATTCCTCATATTTAAGATTGTCTGTAACATGTTTCAACAAATGTTGACTTCAGTTCAGTTTTCCATAGAAAGTGTCGGCTGCGCAGAAAGATGCGCATAAAAAACTGTAGGAATTCCCTTTAATACAATAAGACATTGGATTCGCAAACATTCTTGTAATTTGTTTAAATGCAAAAATCATATATGCATTACTCATTGGTTATTGTTTCAATGTTACAATACTGCAGATGACGTTGCTGGATAGAAAGTGGTAACATTTCGCGAAAACCTATAACTAAACAAACGCGAAATCTAAAGAAATGACAACAAAGTTACTATGGATTTTCAATTTATTATTGTGACTACATGTTACATGAATATAGCTCTGTCGCGGTAATATTTCATGATCATTTCTGCATCAGTGCTAAAGAGACGCGTTTGTTGTTGGCAGGCAGACACAACTTCCGAAATTTCAAATTAACTTAAAACTTTCCAAATGCATTCAATCCATTAATTTAGGCTCCTGATCCGGGAGGACAGTAACCCAGACTTTGTGATTCCATCACTAAATCATTTGATATATTGCATACCACTTCTTCTGCAAGACGCTTTAAAGTCACACCACACGTCAACCAAATTCTATTAGATATCAAGCATTGTAAACCAGCAGTAGTTATGTTGTTGTCTGATTAGGAAACTAGTCAGGTCTATGACGATATATGACTGCTTTCCAGGATTAAATAGTGGCGGAAGAACACAGGGGTCCTGCAAAACATGTTTTAGACATAGAAAGATACCTTGACAGAAGGGGGGGGGGGGGGGGGGGGCGCATGTGACACAAAGTCAATGACATTATTTATTCTTCCTTTGTGGGCCGGTTACTTCCGTCCATGTACATGCATAACGGAGGCCAGTTTAAAGCTATTTTACATTATGTCTCGAATTACTTCGTAAAAATATTCTATGCGTGTTTTACAGATCACAAGAAATTTCTTATAAATAGAAAACAATTCAAAACTCACTGCTTCAATTATTGTTGAAATACTGTTACTTAGAAATGAATGTACTTAAGATGAAAACTCTGACTAGCTTGGAATAAATTGGGAGGCCTGTCCCTTTACATTTATTTATATGTGTCAAAACTGCCCAATGCATTCACATTAGAAATAATAGTTTACCTTTACTCTTTTCTTTTGTTATCCTGAACGTGTACTGTTAGTTTACATTTTTATTTTACTTATTGATAAGTGTATTTTAATCGAAAATTGTCATATAGTACTGTAACATTCTATCTTCGTTTTGCAACCATTATCGACTTAGATAGTATATTCTAATTATGGTCTATTAGTTCACATTCATTGGTGAATTAACTGATAGTTACGAAATCATAACGCATGTCATTTCTATATGTACATGTAGGTTAATTATATTTTTGTTTACTTTGAAATATCACAAAAGCAAGTGATATCTAAGTCAAAGTAACATGATAAAATTACAATTTAAATATACAAAAAAAAAGAACAAAAAAACAAACAAACAAAAAACCAAAAAAAACCCAAGCCCATTGTTTGACACAAAAGTCGAGCAAAGCCAAATTTTGTTGTTGTCACTGATTTGAAATCTGGGACCTATTTCACAAAAGTTCACAAATTTCATCCGAAGTTTTCTCTTTATTATGTACTTTATTTAAAACACTTTTATTTCATAGAATATAACTTGTTTCATTTTTAAAATACATAAAATACATGTATGTCATATATTCAATTTAAATGAAGATTTTTACGGTGTTCTATCGAATATAAACAGTAATAGTTCCGATTAATATTTTAGCATTTAGCATTCTGATGATGCTTAAAGAAAGAAAGATTGATTAAAATGTTATTTTATTTAATTTTATTTACAGAATTTACCAATTTTACAAATTACACCTAAATGTTTCTGCTAATCACTATGTGCAGTTTCACAGACAATCAATCTTTCTAATTTCAAATGATAACACTTAGGCCTGTATATTAATGTCACAAATATGAAAGTGTCATTTTACACAAAAAGCCATGTATATTTCAATAAGATATTAGACTGCGAAATAAAAAGGAAATGGATAAGTTCTTGTTTCATTCACGAAGTATAAATGTTTCGATTAAAGATCTGTGCGTTGTACACATTTTGTTGCAATTACTTTTGTTCTGCTTTAACACTAAATTGTTCTGAAGATAGACTTTGAGTTGTCCGCATTTCTAGTGAGAATCTTGCGAAATTGCCATTTATCTTTTTCGCACCAAAGCTACATTCGATCATACAATGACAGGCGAGCCATAAATATACACTTAACGCCGCCAGGAAGAGCACTCTTTAAACTTAATTTCATCATATACACCATAAGTTTATTCACAAAGCACCCAGAATATTGTTTGATAATGAGTTCAACATGTTACTGAATTGCGCTCTGGAAAGCTGTGTAATACCACAAGTTTGACATTTCCAGAATATAAAATGAAGTTGAGGTGCTTTGATATGTGTCTTCTGGTCAGTTTTGTCGTCTGGCTCTTAACTGTGTTTCCTTGTTGATCTGTATTTTAAAAAGTCATTGAGTGTATGCATGTTGCGTTTTTAAATTGAAAATTTTTCATAAAAAGCAGATCATATATTTCGATATCATTGTGTGAGTGGCGGTTATAAATGTTATTGAAAATTTCCCCTAATTCTTAGACATGTTTGGAATTAAGGATGATAGGATTGCGTACAGTTAACCTGACAGTGTATAAATTCTCTAGTTAATGTGTTTCAAGGCGGCGTTCTGCCGTATTCCATTGATGTATGATTGTTTTGGTCTTGTCTATTTCTGTTACATTTTTTCCATGTGTTTCAAGTGACTGTACGTGGCCTATTCATCCATACATATATAGTTGTTTGGGTTGATTTAGAGAGGATACTATCTCTGCACGTAGGTTTTCCTCTTCGTTTTGCTTTAGAAGAACGTCTAGTGGTTACGGTATCTGCCACGCAACCCGGGAGTCTTTGGTTTAAGTCCCACTGTGGTCACGACCACGCCTTCTCATATGACACCAGTACTGTTTTTTTTTCAAGGAAGCGGACTCGAGAGTGGTTCAAATAAGCTTGAAGTTTTCGTCACAGTCGAGTTAAAATAAATTAGTATAAACTAAATAACAAGCTAGACTCACTTTATTTTTAGACTGTTTAGTGTATAACATGGTGATAAGATATCAATTCATGTCGATAAAAATGGCAGTATTAAATAGTGTGTTGTTATTCCAAACACAGAAAAAAGTGAAACAGCATGTCTTCAAACCAAAATTATGTGAAAAAACTAGAACAACTCTAGCTTCGTGTGCAAATTCTAAATACAGGCAAGAGGAAGACGGCTGTTTTGCGTCAAGCCAAACCGCTGTATGAATTTAGTCATAATTGAATAGCGAGGATTGTGATTCTACCCTCGTACCAGATCAGATTGTCTGTTGTCATAACAACAAAAAAAAAAAACAAAGCAAAGTCCAATGTCATTAAAATATGTTTCTCTGACAAAAACAATTCTCTTTAGAAAATCCTGCAGACGATAATCCCTTAAATTTTGCGAATTATAGTCATTTAGTCTCACAGTGCGCTATTAAAGTCAGACCGCTTCCAGATTTACTTGATGCAATGTTCAAATTCAGAGTGTTTGGGTATATATAAACAAGATGAATTTGATTTAGAGATATCTTTTACAATATTTCATAGAAAAAAAAGGTTTTATACGTTCGCGTTAGTGCGTGAGTATAGGATATGGTTCACTTAAACCTTATATGGCCTAAACAATTTGAGAAAAATTCAAATTGGTGATAATTGAAAAAAAAAATATGTTGTTTGCTTCCAGAAAGCTTATCTTTATAATAAATTTAGCTTTTTAAAAAAAGATTTATTATTTTGTTCCAACAATGTCACTGAATATTGCTGAAATCACCTTTTTTTTTTTGGAGAAAATTGACATTTTACTATATTTCGATCATACATTGATGATTTTAGTGGAGAGCACAGCCTGGGACAATAAAAATATTTTTACAACAGGTCATGCTTCTTTCACAGAATGTATTGTCATGTCTTTTTGCTGGTCGACAGCTGTGTTTATATTCGTTTAAAAAAAATGGTCAAAAGCTGAAGGTTTCCCATACCCTTAATATAAAAACGTATTTTGATTTACTCGGCAATGAATAAGTTGTAAAATATTGCCATTCCCATCCATCAGAGCTTCGTCAAAATCCGGGGACGAGCTCGACTAAAGAGCCATGATTAACTTCCGGTATGCGAGAACAATTCTTTTTGATAAATTAATACTTATTTAATTCATTTAGAGACTTCCAGTTTTTTCGCCAATTTTTTTTTTGGCATAAGCAAACCTTGATTTTATACTTATATGAGAAATATGTACATATACATTTCATAGCACTGTATGTATTTTCAAAATTATGATAGAAACGGTGTAACGTTGAATTTTAAGGTTACTGAAAAATATCTTTGTATAGACTATAAATCAGATTCTGAATTGAGTTCAAGGTGTATTTGTGGATACAAATCATTATGTACTTTTACCAATAAACATCTGTCGTATAATGACATATAATTTTAAGTTTAACTAGTCTACACATTCAGTCAGCATTTTTTTTCTCTCACTTCACTGTGTTTATGCCAGAAGGTGCCTTTTTGCGAATCAATAAGCAGATAATTTAGTTGATAAATAGAGGGGTTTCTCATAGCGTATTACAGTTTTACTTTTTAAAAAAATATTCAAACTATAAATAGGTTTCAAATCACTTATTTACCTTCTAAAGAATAATGGTATTGCTTTTACTTCGCTACGCTCCATTACTGCAAATTTTAATTTCATTAAAAGGCCAATCAATTACTAAGTAAAAGCTGACGATGCCATAAATGCTATGGTCTCTCAAAACAGCGGCTATGCTGTACTCAATTCAATTTGCGCTTTTGTAAAAAACGTCTTATTAACATTAACAAATTTTCAAAGAATACCCTACAGTGGTCTCGTCTGTTGTAATATATATTAAATTATCACTTATCATTTTCTGTATCATCAGAAGGCAATGACCCGCGAACAGAGATATTTATGCGTTACATCAAAAGATACTTGCATTCAATGGGAATAAATTATTCAAGCTTCATTATGTACAAATAGAGGGATTTTCACATTGGTTCAATCATAGCATCATAGTTTAGTTTTGGAAGTATTTTTTTTAATTATTTCTGACTGCCAATTAACGAATTTATAATTGATTAAAGATTTGATTTAGTTTTTCGACGAGGAAGCGGAACACTGAATGTATACATCATGTTAATAAATGTGGTAATTTTCAAAGAGATAAACGGCGCATTTACATTAAAGACATTAGTTTTGGTATATTAAAAAAGAAACACAGTGGTATACATGCGTTTCTTTCCCGCCCTGTGCAGGTGTGCTTAAAACTGTGATATTTACTGTTAGGAATTCAATCTGACTAAAGTACTTGATCTGCTAAACGAAGATCTGAGAATGACCCATACACATTCGTCTTCTGTATATTTTGGATTTCCAATATTGCTATTTTTATTTGAACCAATCAGACGACTTGTTCGAATGTCAAAGAGTAAGAAAAATCTGCAGTCAGTCCAGGGCTCGAACCCGGGACCCCTCGATTACACAGCAAGTGTCTACCGCCTGAGCTAACCGGCTATCTGACATCTTACGACATAAGAATTGTAGATATCAAAAACCAAGGCTTTTTTAAGCTTGCAGAATGTTGTAAGTTAGCTTTTGATTGGCCAGCGGAAGGGTCGTCAGAACGAGGCTATCAATAGCTCGTGTTCAGATCCTAAGCGTAGCGTAATAGGAGATGTACTTTAGTCAGATTGATTAGGAATTAACCCGGGTTATTTGAGGCCCACTTTTTCAGTTTTGTCTTTACAATAAACCTTGATTTTCTATGCAGTTGAATAATCACAACACAATACTCTGGTGCGCTTTAATGTTATTGTAGCAGACGGGCCTCAAATTGTTAACGACTTTAATAAAGATTTATTGTTGTGTCATTTTATGAAAGGTCACGAGGTTTCCGTGTTTTGACCTAGGCCAAGTAATTTTGTGTTTTTGCTTCTCTGCCTCGTTTTATCGATTCGTCAATATATGTATTTAGATACAATTCAAACATTATTTTCGCGGATCAGTTAAGGCAGAATTCTAACAGTAAATGAGCAACACCCACCTTTAATCTCCTGTATCAGTTGTAACTGTGTTAATTCAGAACTTAGAAAAAGAAGAAATAGCTTGCATCTGAACCAAACAATATTTTACATGTGAAAATATGAACCTGTAATCCCGGGGAATCCCACGTTTCGACTAATCGGCACAGACATAACATGACCTGTGATTTTTACTGGCTTTCCCGCACGTTCTTTCCATTATAGACGATAAGGCGAGTTTTCATTGGTCCAAGGAGACATGCTTAAGGTAGTTCTGCACGTTAGGATCAAAAATTTTTCTACAATGTAGAATTTGATTAAACTCTGATTTTTCAAAACTGCGGAATGTACTAAGAAAATTCAGCAAATAAAAAAGATAGGGTCGTGTGCATGATTTTTTGCTAGACTGATTTGAAAAAATTCGACCTCACGCAATTTTTCATAATGGGAGTCTATGGGAAAAACGCAACTTTCATAACTTTTCGCGAATAGAATTTTTTCTACAATGTAGATTTTAATGAAACTTCTCACAGTCGTAAATAAACGCATGGCCTATAATATCGTTAAATAAAATGTATAGGTCCATGAGTTAATTTTTGAGATATTTGTCTATCATTAAAGTGAACCGTCTATTTTAAGACATTATTTTGAATTATTTAACGTGTAAGATGTTTTAATATCTTATTTTAACTTTAGAAAGATAGAAACAGTGCCATTTTAATACATTTATTCACTGGTTGTCCTTAATTCATAAACTGATTTTCGTTTCCGTACGTCGAATCCAGGCATTATTCTACGTTTTCGGGATAAATGACGTTACGCCATCACTTCCGGTATATCAAACGTGCAGAACTACCTTAATTTGCATACAAGTATTCAGTGAAAACAAACGGCGGCGCCGAAAATTTTTATTTAAAATTCCTCCCTTTCTTATGGGTATAGGGCTACATGTATAAAGGGTTCAATAATTCGACGTGGTTTATTAAGTTATGAAAGTTCTGTCAGTCAGTATATAGAAGTAAGGGTAAAAACATGTAATTTGTGTCTTAAAAAGCAACCGTATTAATTTTATCAATGCTAAACTGCTTTAATTTCTATTAAGAATTTCAGTAAAAGTGAACAATAATACTTTTGTTTAGCAATTGACCTTGTCGTTTAGACACGCCAGATGTTGATTACAAACCGTTGTCAAGATATATGACAAACGTCTACGTATCTTAGTGCCTTAAGACTTACATCAAGTTAATGTGTTTGTGACTTAAGTTTACCACTGTCTACAGTGCTAGAATGTATCAGTTATAAAGCCTAAAAGGGAGAATTATTGAGACATGTTGTCACATTATATACCGCGGAACGATTCTTTAGAGTCATTTTATGAGTTGTCTGACTTCGACGTCTTTTATATTTTAGCAAAGTTAATTCTTGTCTGATTCATGTGTGCATGGTACTGGAAATGTGACCGCGGGTGATTCTTTTGTAATAATGTTTTGTGAGAAATTAGATATGTGTTTAAACAAGGTATTATAAATAAAAATCTTCTCAAGACAGGCATTCTAAACCATGTAAACACTTTATTGCGATTAGAATATTATCGTATAGCTAGTATTTCTGATATTTCTCACTGAACAGATACTGTAAAATTGACCTTTATTTAGTCAACATATGACAGAAAAGTATTGCTTTTTAACATGTAAGATCAAAGTATCTTTCGCACATGAGCACCATAACTTAATTTTCACTCGTGGCTACGCTACTCATGAAAATATTGCATCTGGTGTTCACTTTGTGAAAAATATTCTAGTTTTACACTGAAGCAAACAAATATCCTCTATACGATTACCTTATACAATATTCTACATATAACATAATTATATGATATATGTCTTACCCTTGATTCATGATCGTAAAAGAAGACTTACAGAGTTTGACCACTTGGCTTTGCTGTTTCTCTGCGCTTGACGCAGGCATAAAAGTTTTGATTTCATACCTCATATTTTTTCATCGATGTAAGATTTTCAGTCTTGTTTGGCGCCATATAACCCATATTACGTCGGTGCGCCGTAAAACCTAAAACAAAACCCTATTGATTACAGTACGTAATCACAGTGCTATTATTGTATTATAAGTCTATCAAGAAAATGCACTTTTTAACCTTTTTTTACTACTCAAGTGTATTCAGACAGAAACGATCAAATTGTCTTTGGTATTTGAGCCTAAAAAGGAAACTTGTCTTTAAAAATATATCCGATAAAGCTCTTCGAGAAACTCAATACTACTTTTACGTCATTCTAAGAAACTATGTGAACTAAATATAAATCATAAATAAATTTTCTTTGGAATCACGGAAATAAACCTGTCGTCTTTGTTTTGCTGTTTACTGCCTTAATTACGTAAATTTGAAGGGAACTATATTTGGAATTACATATAATGACGTTTTGTTTTTTCTTATTTTTTGGGTTTTGAAATCCACTGTTGTAGATGTGGTTTGATTTTCCTGTAAGTCTTGCATACGTTCTAACATGATATAGGGGAACGACCTACGCCTATATATTATTTTCATATAAACATTGCAATCTTTTCGAGTACAAACAGAATCATTATTTCATATCATAGCATCTTTATTGTTGTTCCCTACAGCTGCGTAGGAATATGTTGCGAGTTTTAAGAGCTAAATTTAATGGACAAGTAATGGCAATTTTCTTATGATATAAAATTCGGAAGTGTAGCTGAACGCGCTCGTGACTTTCCTGTAATTTCCGGAGAATGCCGAAATCACTTACGGAGAATACGAATTTGGCCGATTATTACTACGGGTCCACTTCCTCAAAAAGCAGATTCTGGCCTATTTGTGGCAAGGCAGTATTCTAAGATTTTTGTCCCTACCAACTGTTTATACTTCAAACTTTATGTTTCAGGCCATAACTGGTAACGATTAAGGTAATTTAAATGAGAGATTTATTCATTCATTTTAACTGGAAATGTGAAAATTAAGAGATTGTTTTACAGATAATACATAATACAGAACTGTGTCATACAAAACTCTTGGACTTCAGAATAGCAAACAGACAGTAATCAAAATATCTTACATGTCACATTTTACACTTTTGCGCATTCATACTTGATTTAGATTCTTTTCACTCAAGTAAATGAAAATTGCAGTACATCTCCCAGTTTCATTTTGAGGGTGACAAATTCTTTCAAGAAATTTACAGAACAGTACCTTCTACCTCTTCAAGTGCGAAACTAGTTTGTCTATATTAAGCAGAAAAAATATTGAAGATGATGTTTATATATAATTGTGTTGACAATATAGCAGATATTTATCTTATCCAAGACTTGCGTTACTTGCAGTTCATCAGATGTCTACATATCTAAAGACAGTCCTGTTGCTTTATAGCAGCTAGCGAAACAAACCTGTGCTGTGAAATATTGCGTATATATCACCCTCTTTGATATGTTCTGTTAGCACTGTGTTCACTGTCTACACGCCAAATAGACTACAGCAGAGTCCCTGTCTTAATGTACTCTTTCACAGACAAAGAACAATATTGATAAATGGACCATGGCGCATACGTTTGAGTGTTATTTCTCTGACTGAAAGCCGTGATATATTTCATCAAAATTTTGGCAGAAAAATGTAAACAATCCCTCTCAAATAATACTTCTTTATCATCAGACAAACTGTCCTTTTTTTGGCTGAACACAAAGGTACACAAATGAAAGGACAACATTCATATTATTTTATTTTTGAATTTTATAATTCAAGTTTCTGTTAAATACAAAATACACTTTGCTACATAGTATTCTGCAATACATAATCCAGGGAACACTTAAATGTGTAACTGGTGTTTGTCCGCAGAATAAGTCAAAAATGCAAAGTGCTAGTGTGTTACAGACAAACATCTCTCATCCGTTTCTACTCCATGCAATACTTAGTTTAGAATCCAGTACATAGTATACTCAATACTGTAATTAGTTTACTCCATACATTCATTAATTTACTTCATACAAAAATAATTTAACAACAAGATTGCTTTTTTTTTCAGGTTATCAAAGCATGGGCTTCCGGTCGCCTTCGGGGAACCCGTCCCCTTCCGCAACGCCCAGATTCGTTCCTGGAGCGGGTCGCTATGGGTGGAGCTAATGAATCCAGATCACATACCCCTGAAAGACGAACGAGAAAAATATCAGACATTAAGTAAGAATACTTATAAAATGGTATCTATACAAATCATTAAGTTAAACGGACGGCACTTATGACTTTCTTATTTATAGATTATACATAATTTCAATTATTTTAGCCTAGTCGGTATAATCCAGATTGCATAGTCAATACTTGATTTATGGCGTCTCTGCCAACTTGGCACAATTTAAATAAGAAATAGAAAAAATCTCATTAATACAGTCTGGCAAGATATTACGCAATCTAATATCTTTTCTATTCAAATAAGATGTCAATACAAATTATCGGAAGATCTAAGCAACCATGCTGCGAATATATGTTGTCTTAGCTTAAATAAAGCACAGGGACTTTTTTTTATCTTATATAAGTCGATATCCCACATTCTTGTTCAATGTATTTCTAGGAATTTCAGACTCAAATTGTATATAAATGATGAATCGTGCTATTATAAGTATCTAATACAGACAACGTTAAGAGAAGAACTACTGATTTATTCAATGGAGATACAGAGAACTGTCATTTTTCCTCTCTCTTTTGTATCTTACAACTCAAATTTGCTGGGGTGGGGGAGTCTATGGAAGCCCTGGAGGGACAATTGATTTCCGTACTTCCCACTTCCCACTTCTGACTTCTAACTTTTGCACTTCTCACTACCAACTTCTTGGCTTCCTACTTCCTACTTCTAACTTCCGCACTTCTGACTTCTAACTTCCACACTTCTGACTTCCAACTTCCTGACTTTCGACTTCTGATTTCCAACTTCCACACTTCTTTCTTCCGACTTCTTGACTTCTTACTTCCTTCTTCTAACTTCCGCACTTCTGACTTCTAACTTCCGAACTTCTAACTTCCAACTTCCTGACTTTCGACTTCCGATTTCCAACTTCCACACTTCTTACTTCCCCCTTCTAACACCCGCACTTCTGACTTCTAACATCCTGACTTTCGACTTCTGATTTCCAACTTCCACACTTCTTACTTCCGACTTCTTGACTTCTTACTTCTAACTTCCGCACTTCTAACTTCCAACTGCGTGACTTTCGACTTCTGATTTCCAACTTCCACACTTCTTACTTCCAACTTTTTGACTTCTTACTTCCCTCTTCTAACTTCTGCACTTCTGACTTCCAACTTCCGGACTTTCGACTTCTGATTTCCAACTTCCACACTTCTTACTTCCGACTTCTTGACTTCTTACTTCCCTCTTCTAACTTCCACACTTCTGACTTCTAACTTCCTGACTTCCGACTTCCAACTTTCGCACTTCTGACTTCCAACTTTCCCCCTTTGGAAGTAGGAAGTAAGAAGTGTGGAAGTGGGAAGTCGGAAGTAAGAAGTCAGGAAGTTGGAAGTCAGAAGTGCGGAAGTTAGAAGTCAGAAGTGCAGAAGTAAGAAGAAAAAAGTAAGAAGTCAAGAATTCGGAAGTAAGAAGTGTGGAAGTTGGAAATCAGAAGTCGAAAGTCAGGAAGTTGGAAGTCAGAAGTGTGGAAGTTAGAAGTCAGAAGTGCAGAAGTTAGAAGTAGGAAGTCAAGAAGTTGGAAGTGCAAAAGTTAGAAGTGGGAAGTACGGAAATCAATTGTCCCTCCAGGGCTTCCATAGGAGTCCGCACACTAAGAGATATATAAACTTAAAGAACTTTTTTTGTGTGAATTGTATATTCGGGTTAACTGGAAATTCACCTTTTTGCATTATATGAGAGTAAATGTACAATTTCTGAAAACGCTGCTTGTCTTGAATACAAGTTTCTAAAACACATTCCGCCTCCTTTTTATAAAGAGTCGCTGTATCAAGTTACCAATAATGAGAGCGGCTAATTATGTTAGTCAGTGCACTAATTTGCATTGCAGATTAAGCCCCGCCCCTTTACTTAGCCTTAAATTAATTGGAACAGCATTTGTAGTATCAATTATCATCGACACAGTTCTAGTGGATCTATGACACAATATTTAATAGACGTTATTTAATTTATTCTAGCCTGTTTCTTGTCTTAAAGCTTAATGTATTTCAGACAAAAAATAAAAGTGTGAATTAGATCATATTGTTGCGTGTACTTTAGCAACAAAATTACAGCACAATCTAATAAAAGTCAATGACTCCTATATTTGTTCAATGCGTTGCAAAATGAAAGATATTTGTTAACGTTTTCCTTCTTACAAACAGAAATGTAAAAGCGAAGAGTAATATCTGATGCCACAATTACTCCCTTAAGACTTGTCAAAATAAATGAACACAGCGCACAATTTACGACAAAATATTCTGTGGAACAGTTTATTTGGAAAGTAATGGAAATAAGCATAGTTAACAGTAAATTGTTTTCGTTAATGTTTCGACGGATCTAATAAACACACCATCTATATGGAAATGTAATGTTTCTTCAGAATATTTGACAATGATAAGACACGTCAAGGAGAAATACATGCAAATCGAACGCGAACGCACTTTTATTAGAATTCTAGTGCTTCGCGGTCATTTGTTTTTTTTTTTAAAATATCAAAATATGTAAACAGACCGCTTTTTAACCCTTAGTCTGCTGGCGGCGAGTGATTTTGCCTTTCCGACCAGTGCAGACCAAGATCATGGTCTGCACTGTTCGCTGTTCAGTCAGTACATTTTCAGTAAACACTCCTTTGAATAATAAGTGGTTCTGTCCAAAATTGAATTACAGACCAGTCCATTTTATAAATATAGCAGGGTAAGGGTACAGTCAAGATAAAGCGTATAAATACCCAACACAATGTCATGTTCTAACTAACGTAAAAAACATTAGCAAGAAATAAGTAGCACCTTGACAGTGTTTAAAGCACGTGCGTCTTCCACTGCCGTAGGTCATATAATGTGTAAGTGTGAGCAAATTATTTGAAAAATGCTTTATAAAACTTCTTATTACTAGTCTAGTGGTCAAATCACAATCTAGCTAAAACTAAATCATAGTATGCAAACGCATGATTGTCCGACGCATGATTAGTTCTCTAAAAATCGCAATGCAAAGACGGTGTCTTTTTATAGAACTGAATCGATTTCTTTTTGTCCAGAATGAAAGTGAAACCCGTGCATGTCTGTTTTCCTAGTCAATAAATCATTTGGTTACCCATTATTTTAGTAACTTTTGCTTAACACCCTTTCGAATATTAAATGGTATTGCCCAAATGGAATGACTGACCAGATCAATTTCAGAAATTTAGCAGGGTAAGGGTTAAATTAATTTCTGTATTTTTCTTTTTCAGATACTGGAAGGGTTTTGTCGTTGACCCGTCAGACACATTCTATTACCGATGGTTATTTTTTGTGTCATGCGCAGTCATGTACAATGTGTTGTTTATTATCTCGCGCAGTGTATTTGGTGAACTTCAAGATAGTTACCTCCCGTTGTGGCTTACCTTGGATTACCTTAGTGATATAATGTATATCATGGACATGTTTGTGTCTTCAAGAACAGGTTTGTACAATCTCTTTTTAATAATCATAACAATAGAAGAAAAGAGTTTTGATAAAATACTTATGTTTCCTGAAATACATAAATAATGATAACATTTTGCTTCTTTTTTAGAAGATTTTTATATTGATCGTAAATTTTACAGAGATAAATAATAGTTCCATACGATGTATCAAAAAGTTGTTACATGTACGTAGTCAGTAAATATATACATATATATATCTTACTTATACCTTCTTTACCCTATTTCATATGCTTAAATATTATTTAATATGGAACATTTATTGTTGACCTTGTATTTGATTGTATAATGTTTTATGGACGAGGAGCATAATGCTCAAGTCTAAAATCAAATTTCTGTTCTGTTCTATTCTGTGTACTGCAAACTCCTTTACCGCTTCGTTTTACAGCTTAACTTAAAATTTAACTTAAAATTTAATGTTTATTTAAATCAGTTATATTTTATGGACAATGTTCGTTTTTTATGTATGATTGGTAGACTCTTTCAATTTATAAGCGCTAATGATAGGGGAAAAAACTGCATCGGAAACTGTATCTCAACAAAAGTTCATTGTGACTTTCAAGAGTGATCATCATATCACAAAATTAATCTAAAAAAATAAATTACACTAGTGTAAATTAATTTTCATGTTCATTTGTGAAGTACTCTTACCTAGAAGTTAAATTAAGTTTTCTTTATTTGTACGAATTAATTTTCCTTTTTGTATAATAATTAAAGGATATGGCCCCAAAATGTTAGGCGGACACTGTAAAATTAGTTAAGTGTGCCAAGCACATGTAGAACCGACATATCGATGTTCTATTATTATCTATTTTTTATTGTGATCATCATCATTTTGTCGTGCTTTCCGACAATAATCAAAAAGAATTATTCTTTCTACCCTGACAATATTCAGAATGTATTTTGAGACAGTTTTTATGGAAGACATTTTGACACATGGCGTAAATCTAGTCTCCTATGACGATTTCATTTGTGACAAATCTTAAGGGTGTTTCCTAAATTGTGAATCCAACGAAACGTTTGAAAAGCACAGTCTGAGGGGAAAAGTTACGACATTAGATAAGAGATGGTCTCAAAATTTCTAAAAGAGAAATGCAAAGTTTGGGGTTTTATACTGAAATTTATTGTTGTTTCACTTTTACTATTTTATTCTGCTAACGTAAAAGCCATGTTAATTTTTTTATTGGGGATTTGGAGATTTTATACTGAAATTTATTGTTGTTCCACGTTTGCTATTTTATTCTGCTAACATAAAAGCCATGGGAATTTTTTTTTACAAAACATTGGAGTAGTATAGGCATTGGTTTGGGGGTAAACAAACGGGCGC
The DNA here is from genome assembly GCF_021730395.1 of Mercenaria mercenaria. Classification (NCBI taxonomy): domain Eukaryota; kingdom Metazoa; phylum Mollusca; class Bivalvia; order Venerida; family Veneridae; genus Mercenaria; species Mercenaria mercenaria. Next base: position 81,438,079 of record NC_069365.1, on the reverse strand, counting down.
CATCTTGGATGACCTAGTTACTATAATTAGTAACTCATTTGCATATAAGAATTCATAATAAGTGCGCGTGTGCGGCGGCCATTTTGAATTCTAATGACGTATTTATGAAAATGCTTAGGAATGTCTTGTATACTTATCTAGGGCGTGTTCGCGCACATCGAGGGTCAGCCCTACAGGTCACAATAGCCTAAATAGTTTTCCCTATATATTCTGTATAAAACTGACTTTTTTTCAAAGAGCTAGCAAACATAGCTAGACCCATTTCAGAGAACAAATCCTTTCCTCATTTTAAAGAGTTATGATAAAACTGATATAAAATGAAGAGAAAAGTAGGGGTCATGTATCTTCTAAGAGAGATTTCTCTGGTCACATTACTGTAAACTGACATCAAAATCACACTTCTGCGACCCGGAAGTACTACTCATACTAAAATTGAGCTTGACTTCACCGAATACAACCTGCTCTCCCATGTTTCCTACCAAAATGTCAACAATACATCCACAGTGAAATCTAAACAAAAATTAGCCTCAATTTAGACCTCTGTTAAGCGAAAAATTAGTATTCAAATACTTGACAGCCATTACGCGACTAGACCAGATGGCTCACACGCTGGTTCCTTTTAGTTTAGTTAGGCCCGGAGATAACACGAAAACAAAGCTATACGCATGCGTTATAAAGAACCTCTAGTATAAAAATCATTCGAAAGAAAATGTATAATATAATTACGTACTGCTGACCAGTCATTAAAACTATACGAGAATACCTATTTATAAAATGAAATTAAAAGACAAACTATTACGCACTCAACGGATGTAAACCCGTCGATATCCCACGCTAAAATGAACCAACACTTTTAGAATACAGATTAATACCGTCGTTTCTAAACATAAAATAGCCAATCAGAAGGCAGGGAAACGAACCAATAAAACATCTCCAATTAAGTCGTTTTGACCAATGAAAACGTCGAAATTTTAACCAATCGACGCTCAATATTATTAACGAATGACATCGCGAATTCAGAAAGCGAATCGTATATAAGAGAGTGCACAGCCGTCATCCATTGGAATTCATACGGGTGACATGGAAAACTTTACCGTTAACACTTTCACCGGCGCAGACGAATTTTGCGGGGATACAGGCGTTCTCTTCTGCAAATGACAACGGTAAGTCTGAATACTGATCAGAGAATAAACTATTTTGACAGGCTTAAATCCGTACTATAACGTACAAATACGATGATTTTACATAGCGCGATTTATGAGCGCATTAATATAACGATTACAATTTCTTTAATAAACCCGATACGAAATACAATAGAAATAATTAACTAAATTATTCACAACTTACCAGTCCGGATAAATTCGCCTAATGAATCAATGGTTGAATAGAAATATCGTTTCACTACCAATAGCCGATCGGAATGCATTATTTTGACAAGCGGTAACGTTTTTAGCTCACCTGAGCAATGCTCAGGTGAGTTTTTCTGATCGCTCGGTGTCCGGCGTCCGTCGTCCGTCGTCTGTCGTCTGTCGTCCGTCGTCTGTCAACATTTAGCTTGTGTATGCGATAGAGGCTGTATTTTTCAATTAATCTTCATGAATATTGGTCAGAATGATAACCTTGATGAAATCTAGGCCGAGTTCGAAAATGGGTCATCTCGGGTCAAAAACTAGGTCACTAGGTCAAATCAAAGAAAAACCTTGTGTATGCGATAGAGGCTGTATTTTTCATTTAATCTTCATGAATATTGGTCAGAATGATAACCTTGATGAAATCTAGGCCGAGTTTAAAAATGGGTCATCTCGGGTCAAAAACTAGGTCACTATGTCAAATCAAAGAAAAACCTTGTGTATGCGATAGAGGCGGTATTTTTCAATTAATCTTCATGAATATTGGTCAGAATGATAACCTTGATGAAATCTAGGCCGAGTTCGAAAATGGATCATCTCGGGTCAAAAACTAGGTCACTAGGTCAAATCAAAGAAAAACCTTGTGTATGCGATAGAGGCTGTATTTTTCAATTCTTCTTCATGAATATTGGTCAGAATGATAACCTTGATGAAATCTAGGCCGAGTTCGAAAATGGGTCATCTCGAATCAAAAACTAGGTCACTAGGTCAAATCAAAGAAAAACCTTGTGTATAAGATAGAGGCTGTATTTTTCAATTGATCTTCATGAATTTTGGTCAGAATGATTGCCTTGATGAAATCTAGGCCGAGTTCGAAAATGGGTCATCTCGGGTCAAAAACTAGGTCACTAGGTCAAATAAAAGAAAAACCTTGTGTATGCGATAGAGGCGGTATTTTTCAGTTGATCTTCATGAATTTTGGTCTGAATGATTACCTTGATGAAATCTAGGCCGAGTTCGAAAATGGGTCATCTGGGTCAAAAACTAGGTCACTAGGTCATATCACGTAAAAACCTTGTGTATGCGATAGAGGCTGTATTTTTCAATTGATCTTCATGAATTTTGGTCAGAATGATTACCTTGATGAAATTTAGACCAATTTCGAAAATAGGTCATCTGGGGTCAAAAACTAGGTCACTAGGTCAAATCAAAGAAAAACCTTGTGTATGCAGTAGAGGCTGTATTTTTCAACTGATCTTCATGAAATTTAGCCAGAATGATTACCTTGATAAAATCTAGGCCGTGTTCGAAAATGGGTCATCTCGGGTCAAAAACTAGGTCACTAGGTCAAATCGAAGAAAAACATTGTGTATGCAATAGAGGATGTATTTTTCAATTGATCTGTATGAAATTTGGTCAGAATGATTGTCTTGATGAAATCTAGGTCGATTTTGAATATGGGTTATCTGAGTCAAAAACTAGGTCACTAGGTCAAATTAAAGAAAAATCTTGTGTATGCGATAGAGACTGTTTTTTTTTCAATAGATTTTTATGAAATTTGGTCAGGTTGATTGCCTTAATGAAATCTAGGTCGAATTTGAATATGGGTCATCTGAGGTCAAAAACTAGGTCACTTGGTCAAATCAAAGAAAAAACTTCTGTATGTGATAGAGGCTGTATTTTTCAGTTGATCTTCATGAATTTTGGTCAGAATGATTGCCTTGATAAAATCTAGGTTGAGTTTGAACATGGGTCATCTAGGGTCAAAAACTAGGTCATATCTAAGAAAATGCTTGTTTTATCGCAAGAGACCAATTTTTTGGTCCAATCTTAATGAAAATTGGTCAGAATATTTGTTTCCTTGAAATCACTAGGTCAAACATGTTTTACACTGTTATGGAGTGTTTCTTAGGTGAGCGACCTAGGGCCATCTTGGCCCTCTTGTTCCAATACAGGTTGAGACACGTATCGCTTTACGTCTACTCCACGCTACACATATATCGATTTTAAACAGCGCTGTTAACGCTTTATACATAATTATAGAAATGATTATAGCAAAATGTCTTTAATAAACCCGATACGAAAAATGAAACAGAAATACCTAATTTAATCGTTCATACAACTTACCTGTCCGGATAAATTCGCCTAATGAATCAAATCTTTAGATGGTTGAATAGAAATATCGTTTCACTACCAACAGCCAATCGGAATGCAGTATTTTGACAAGCGGTAGCGTTTTTCCAATACACCTGACAGGTTAAGACCCGTATCGCTTTGCGTCTACTCCGCGCTACACATATATCGATTTTAAACAGCGCCGTTAACGCTTCATACATAATTATAGAAATGATTATAGCAAAATGTCTTTAATAAACCCGATACGAAAAATGAAATAGAAATACCTAATTTAATCGTTCATACAGCATAAACCGTGATGTGCGCTTTACTAGATCCTCTAATCGAATGATATTTACCTGTAGAACTCCAGTATATAACACATCACTACCATCAGGCAATCGGAATGCAGTATTTTGACAAGCGGTAACGTTTTCCCAATACACCTGACAGGTTGAGACACGTATCGCTTTGCGTCTACTCCGCGCTACATATTTATTGATTTTAAACAACGCGTTAACGCTTTATACATAAGTATAGAATTGATTATAGCAAAATGACTTTAATAAACCCGATACGAAAAATGAAATAGAAATACCTAATTTAATCGTTCATACAGCATAAACCGTGATGTGCGCTCTACCTGAGATCCTCGAATCGAATGATATTTACCTGTAGAACCCCAGTATATAACACTTCGCTACCTACAACCAATCAGGAAGCAGAATTTTGACAAGCGATAGCGCGGATCGACTTTGTTTTACAATACTGAGGGAAAGTTTAATATTTATCCTTTAAATGAGAATCATTGAAAATAAGTGCCTCTTGTCTGGTTTTTACCGGTTTAATCCAGTATTACTATTTTAACTGACCGGTCAGAACTGAGATAAATGACGTTCTTACTAAAAATACAAGCCTCCTTTTGAAATCGAGGCTTTGTGGCGAGTATATAATAGCGCTTTCATCAGACAAAATTATTCAGAAGTCAAATCATGGAAAATAGCTCGGGAGTATTCGAGAACATGATGAATTCCTTCGCTGCGGACCTAAAGGAAGTGTGTCCAGTACATCACAAAGTATGGCTTTACGAAGCGCATTACAGTAAAGTACATTTTGGGTTTTCGGAAGACATTTGGGTAGAATTATTGACAAGCTATATAAGAAACAGGACGAATTTGAATGTAGACTTCTCCATCATCCACACTGGTGATCCGTATACGGACATGGAGATTAATTTGCCTGACGGACATTATTTGGTAGACATAGAGTTTGCTTTACGCGACTTTCTGGAAGCGAAGGGATATCTGTATGTTCAGTACAAGGACATAACAAAAACGAGAATAGAGTTCGATATGAATTACTCTACATGGGTATATATGCTCCGACAATACATGAGCAAATATCATCCGAAAATAGAACTCAAGTGGTGCGAACATAGCTTGCAACCAAATTCCTATTGCCCCTGTAACATCAGTACGGAACCCGAAGGACCCGGAAATATCTACATAGATGTACTAACTATGCTCTGTGATCATCATGCAAACAGAAATTGGTAGAAAAGAGCATTTTAAAGCGTTGAACTTGTTGCTGAATTGTATTGATCAATTACACGAAATTTGTATGAAAGACAAGCTAAAGAGGCAGTTTTAAATAGTGTAAATGATGGATGTGTTACCATCGGATCTCTGTAGAAAACTATTTTCTGGCTGTGTAGAAAGACCGTATATACCGTTATGTTACATGTTGGACTATGAGCCGTATAGAATGGCTCTTAGTAAAATAACGAACCAAACTTTTCCAAACCTATGCATTAAACAGTGGTTAAAGCAAAATAGCATATCTTTAAAAGACACTTTGATCGACGTTTTCATCAGATGAATTTCAATATTGGGGCGGTCAGTGACTGGATGACTTATATTCCTGAGAACGAGGAAATAGCGCTTTATGTTAACGATGTGATACGATGGGGTGGCTAAGAATTTCAATACGATTGGTTTCCAGTCCGAGAAAAGAATAATAAACATGATTTTATTTTACTGTAGATATCATTGATGCAGTTCTTCATTTAGAATTGCGAGAGGCGCTTATTAAAAAGCATAATATCGATTTGTGAAACGAAATAAAATACAATAAACGAATATGTCGTTTTATTTGTGTACACCTACTGACGCTTAATCTTTTCCGTCAACTCAAATTCGAATGTATAGGTTATGAATAACAAAAACATATTGTTCTTTCAATCTTTTATTGCAAAAGCTTGTAACACATATACAGACTACATGTATCAACTAAAATAAGACACAACAAATTCATCATTCGACTTCTTGCGATACGCATCAAACGGTTTTAATATGTCCTTCATTTTTCGTCCGGAACATCGGTTCATAATGTAATATACGCAATACAGCCCGCATATGTTTGAATCCGTATCCTGTATTTGACTAAAATTCATCCAATAACGCTTCTGTAACGCTTGCTCAAAATGAACTTTGTAGTGCTCCGGTCTATTACCTAGTGAATCGAAAAATTCGTCGGGCCCTCTTTTTGGAAAATAAAAGACCACCCAATGTTTTCCTGATCCTTGGCTCGTGTCTGTATTCGAAATGACGTATTGTCCTCTACGTATTTGAAGTTGGTCCGCGGCGCATATTGTCACAGGGTACTCTTTTAACATTTCCTCGAGTTCGTAGTTATTCATTTTAAAACGTATAGGTGTTCCAATCTATAGTATCTTGGGTCATGCTTTCGCGATATTTCTTACGTCTTGGGCTGTCTAAATCACGACTCAAATGTGTGTCCATTTTATCCCTATGTCGCTTCAGATCACTATGCTTTCGTGACTGTCTTATTTCCGACCTAGCAATATCAACCGCTTGGGCTACGGGTGTCACAAGTTTTACTACGGGGAGATCGTCCGCTTTTTGTTCTTGTGCTTCTCTTTCTCGTTCCTCTTTTAATTCGGCCATTTGTCTTCGATATGCACCGCTTCCTACAAAGTAACGGCCCATATGATCAGGCCGTACGTATCCGTCCCTCAGGTCTTTGAAATGTTGTATCCATTTTTCAGGGTCCGGTTTATCCGGGACCCATTTTTCTTGTTTATAATCGTACACTTCTATGGAACCCATTTTGACACGGTGAAAGTTAAAGCACGCCAATCCTTCTTACAACGTTCATTCATCATCATCCGATTCTTGATCGTCATCAGCTTCTTTATTATCCTCCGTTGAATATTCTTCTTTGCTTTCATGATCGGGCCACAACTCAACAAAAAGGTCTTTTCTAAGGGCAATGGCTTGTCGAATAGATTCTTTGACAGTCATGTCGTGCTGACTTCTTAGTTTCTTAGCCGACTGTAGAATCTGCTGCTGAGTAGGGTCGTTTTGTAGCTCATAAAAGTCGATTAGAAATCGGGCATAATTTTGTCTCAGTCTCTTTCTTAGTTCTGGCAGCACGTCATTAGCGGTGTGACGGTAAGCTTCTTCAAAAGAGAGCCCTTGTTCCGTATAGTTGTTAACTTTAGCTCTGAATTGTTCTTTAATAGATTGTCTGAGAGGATCCTGAAAACGCTTATGCCATATCTCACGGCGTGATCGCTCTTCTATAATCTCAACTTTTCTACGTTTACCGGGAGGTCCCTTGATCAAAGCTCGTTTCTTTACAAAGCTTGTGACATTATTTCTATTTTCTGTTTCATCATCACTATCATCATCATGGTCATCATAACCCTCCTCCTCATCTTCATCCTTGTCATCATTTTTGTCCGATAAGTATCCTTCTCCATTGAAATAGTCTTCTTGTTTATATTCATCATCCGTTCGTTTTCTCTTTTCTGGATTGTTCGCCTCGAAAATGTTATCGCGTAAACGGTGTTGTTCTGGGGTGCTCGATTTTAAGTCTATTACCAAATAACCGTGCGGTCTTGATGTCGCTCGTTCAAACCGTTTCATAAAGATGTTACTAGACGAAGGGTAAATTCTTCTCGCCAATGTAGCAATTTGTTGTCTGTCGATAGGATTATTAAACAGCACCAGATACTGCGTATTCAAAGCGATATCTCTACAAGCTTTACCTTGAGGGAACAAATTTTGGGTGAGATATACGACAGATATGTTCCTGTGGTGACTGCCCTTGGTAAAGAGATCAGCAATTCTTTGATCGCATTTAGCTTCAGTCATCAAGTCGTCAAAGACCAGCAGGTTCCTTTGATTGATATTTATATATTGGGAATCGTTTAGGTAGTCTGGAATACCGTGTACAAATTCGATCCCGGGAACTTCGCGCCGAAGTTCATCATACAATGGTTGCCATTGTCCAAAACACCATATGATACGCTGAGGCTGAGGTCTTACAAGACTTGATGATAACAGTTTTCTTGTCCATTCAGTTTTTCCGCTACCACTAGGTCCTGAAACCACCATAGAAAATGGATGTTGAAATGTCATCTCTCTTGAAGTGCTCAGTATTTGTAATGATGGTGAATAATTCCCAGTGTGGTCATCACTCCAATGCTTATTACGTTGATGTCTCAGCATGGCGTCGCGCCTAGAGAATGACTGGTGACATAGAGGACACTTATTCATTTGTGAAGCAGATGTAAAAATATTTTTCATACAACAAGACACTGCTTTGTGTTCTTACAAATTTTAAATGTCATTCTTACGCTTTTAAGACATATTTTGCTGTCAGAATTATTGTCAGTAATGGTACTGGTGTGGTACTAGTTGTGGTGGTGAAGGTGGTGGTGGTGGTGGTTGAGGTGTGGTGGTGGTGGAATGGTGGTGGTGGTGTGGTGGTGGTGAAGGTGGTGGTGGTTGTGTGGTGGTGGTGGAGGTGGTGGTGGTTTAGGTGGTGTGGTGGTGGTGGTGGAGGTGGTAGAAGTGGTGGAAGTGGTAGTGGTGGTGTAAGTGGTAGTGGTGTTGGTGTGGTACTGATGGTGGTTGTGTGGTGGTGGTGGTGGTGGTGGAGGAAGTGGTAGTGGTGGTGTGGTGGTGGTGATGGTTGTGGTGGTGGAGGAGGTGGTGGTGGTAGTGGTGGTGGTGGTGGAGGTGGAGGCGGTGGTGGTGTGGTGGTGGTAGAAGTGATGGAAGTGGTGGTGGTGGTCGAAGTGGTAGTGCTGGTGGAGGAGAATGTTGTGTGGTACTGGTGGTGGTGGTGGTGGTGGTGGTGGTGGAGGTGGAGGTGGAGGTGGAGGTGGGTGGTGATGGTGGTGGTGGAGGTGGAGGTGGTGGTGGTGATGGAGATGGTGGTAGTGGTGGTGGTGGTGTGGTGGTGGTGGTGGTGGTGGTGGATGTGGTGGTGGTGGTGGTGGTGGAGGTGGAGGAAGTGATGGTGGAGGAAGTGCAGTGATTGTTGTTATTTTTATAGTATTTCTAGTGTTTATGTCAATATTCTGAATGTTTTGTGCTTCAATTATGACTGCGTCGATTTTAGGAAGACGTTGTATGATCGATTTCCGCTGCTTAAGGTAAAGTTGTATTCCGATGATACTTGAAGTGTGATCTATGAAACGTCTCAATATGCGCCAGGATTTCACTATCTCTGTTGCAGACAGTAATTTAAACGTTTTGTTGTATCTCGAACTGTTTCATATAGTGGCAGGCAGTCTGGTTTTAATTCACTTTAATTTCATAATCTACGTATGTAGCTGAATTCGTTGTCGCAAAGGCTAAAGCGAAAGGCAAGGAGAATATAACGATAAGTATATTCGTGCATATGATGATTGCTTTTTGTCGTTTGATGATGACATTTGACTGGCGAGAGTTTTCCATACTGTAAGCTTTGACTAACTAAAGCGTGTTCTAATATACACGTTTCGAAGGGCCTCGTTTCCAAAGCAAGGCTTATGTAAAAAGGGAGTGATTTCATTGTGGTATGAATTCTAAAGTAAGAATGATTTATCTGACTCGAGCGCGTTCTGAATTCGAAAAGTCATTCGTCAATAATATTGAGCGTCGATTGGTTAAAATTTCGAGGTTTTCATCGGCCAAAACGACTTTATTGGAGATGTTTTATTGGTTCGTTTTTCCTGCCTTCTGACTGGCTATTTTATGTTTAGAAACGAAGGTATTAATCCGTATTCTAAAAGTGTTGGTTCATTTTAGCGTGGGATATCGACGAGTTTACATCCGTTGAGTAGGTAATATTTTGTCTTATAATTTCATTTTATAAATAGTTATTCTCATATAGATTTTAATGATTGGTCAAGTTGTAGACATTATTATACATTTTCTTTCGAATGTTTTTTTTTATACGAGGATTCTTTTTTTTTTTTTACGCACGGGTATAGCTTTCGTTTTCGTGTTATCTCCCCGTGTAGGGCCGACCCTCAATGTGCGCGAACACGCCCTAGATAAGTATACAAGACATTCCTAAGCATTTTCATAAATACGTCATTAGAATTCAAAATGGCCGCCACACACGCGCACTTATTATGAATTCTTATATGCAAATGAGTTACTAATTATAGTAACTAGGTCATCCAAGATGGCGCCCGTTTGTTTACCCCCAAACCAATGCCTATACTACTCATCGGCACAAAACCATTATCTGATAAAAGTATATGAAAATAATACTACTTGTATCTGGGAATTTAAAGTTTTGAATTGTTTGCCTAAATAAGATTTTCTAAGAGAAAAAGAAGAGCAGCATAGAAATAGTGCTTTCCAGAAATCTAAGTGGACAATGAATTAGACATGCTCCGAGACTTTTATTAAAACAAGTAATGTGATTGTGGAGATATAAATACATTTCATGATGCTTTCCGAAGTCATTATTTATTTTTAGAAAACATTTCGCAGAGTCTCTGTTACATAACACTAAAAAGATTTTAGGCAAATTTAAAATTTGTGTTTAATTACTTCGACGCAGTAATACAAAACATTCTAAGAAGCTATAGATATTCTCTTTGACTGAAGGATTGTTTAAACTCTGGGGTATATAGAAATTTGTATAATGTGACCTGAGTTATAAAAGTAAGTCAGTTTGCGAATAAAGTTAAATTTCCAGAACATTATGGTGTACCGCTGGTTACAATTGGAAGTTTCAATTAAATTTACTTGGAACAAAATGTTACCGAAGTTCGAAAACCGACGTTAAGGTTTTGTGATCAGCAATGATCCAGATTAGTGCGTTCATGTTGTTCTTTTATCCCCACATCCAGACTGTTCGTTTATCCCGACATCCAGACTGTTCGTTTATCCCCACATCCATACTGTTTGTTTATCCCCATATCCATACGGTTCGTTTATCGCCACATCCAGACTGTTTTTTTATCCCCATATCCATACGGTTCGTTTATCCCCACATACAGACTGTTTGTTTATCCCCACATCCAGACTGTTCTTTTTATCCCCACTTCCATACGGTTTGTTTATCCCCATATCCAGACTGTTCTTTTTATCCCCACATCCATACGGTTCGTTTATCCCCACATCCAGACTGTTCGTTTATCCCCACATCCATACGGTTCGTTTATCGCCACATTCAGACTGTTTGTTTATCACCATATCCATACGGTTCGTTTATCCCCACATCCAGACTGTTCGTTTATCCCCACATCCAGACTGTTCTTTTTATCCCCACATCCATACTGTTCGTTTATCCCCACATCCATACAGTTCGTTTATCCCCACATCCATACTGTTTGTTTAGCCCCACATCCATACAGTTCGTTTATCGCCACATCCAGACTGTTCGTTTATCGCCACATCCATACGGTTCGTTTATCGCCACATCCATACGGTTCGTTTATCCCCACATCCAGACTGTTCGTTTATCCCCACATCCATACGGTTCGTTTATCGCCACATCCAGACTGTTCGTTTATCCCCACATCCATACGGTTCGTTTATCGCCACATCCATATGGTTCGTTTATCGCCACATCCAGACTGTTCGTTTATCCCCACATCCATACGGTTCGTTTATCCCCACATCCAGACTGTTCTTTTTATCCCCACATCCATATGGTTAATTTATCGCCACATTCAGACTGTTCGTTTATCCCCACATCCATACGGTTCGTTTATCCCCACATCCATACGGTTCGTTTATCGCCACATTCAGACTGTTCGTTTATCCCCACATCCAGACTGTTCAGACTGTTTGTTTATCCCTATATCCATGCGGTTCGTTTATCGCCACATTCAGACTGTTTGTTTATCCCCATATCCATACGGTTCGTTTATCCCCACATCCAGACTGTTCGTTTATCCCTACATCCAGACTGTTCTTTTTATCCCCACATCCATACGGTTCGTTTATCCCCACATCCAGACTGTTCTTTTTATTGCCACATCCATACAGTTTGTTTATCCCCACATCCATACGGTTCGTTTATCGCCACATCCAGACTGTTCGTTTATCGCCACATCCAGACTGTTCGTTTATCGCCACATCCAGACTGTTCGTTTATCCCTACATCCATACGGTTCTTTTTATCCCCACATCCATACGGTTCGTTTATCGCCACATCCAGACTGTTCGTTTATCGCCACATCCATACGGTTCGTTTATCGCCACATCCATACGGTTCCTTTATCGCCACATCCAGACTGTTCGTTTATCCCTACATCCATACGGTTCGTTTATCCCCACATCCAGACTGTTCTTTTTATCCCCACATCCATACGGTTCGTTTATCGCCACATTCAGACTGTTCGTTTATCCCCACATCCATACGGTTCGTTTATCGCCACATTCATACGGTTCGTGTATCGCCACATTCAGACTGTTTGTTTATCCCCACATCCATACGGTTTGTTTATCCCCACATCCAGACTGTTCGTTTATCCCCACATCCATACGGTTCGTTTATCGCCACATCCATACTGTTTGTTTATCACCACATCCATACGGTTCGTTTATCCCCACATCCAGACTGTTCGTTTATCGCCACATTCAGACTGTTCTTTTTATCCCCACATCCATACGGTTCGTTTATCCCCACATCCAGACTGTTTGTTTATCCCCGAATCCATACGGTTCATTTATCGCCACATTCAGACTGTTCGTTTATCCCCACATCCATATGGTTCGTTTATCCCCACATCCAGACTGTTCGTTTATCCCCACATCCATAAGGTTCGTTTATCCCCACATCCAGACTGTTTTTTTATCCCCACATCCAGACTGTTCGTTTATCCCCACATCCAGACTGTTTGTTTATCCCCACATCCATACTGTTCGTTTATCACCACATCCATACGGTTCGTTAATCCCCACATCCATACTGTTGGTACATCAATTTCAGCACTTCTATGCAGCTGATAAGCGAATAGTATGGTTCCAGATCAGAGTGCCCGAATGCGCAAGCTTATCAGGATTCATACTGGTCGCTTAGCCGGCTTAACTAAAATTGTCTTTGTCATTCCTTTCAATACTTACTTCAATTTCCATGCTGTCCGAGGCGGAATTCCGTCTAAAACTGCCATGTAAACCCCAAAAGCAAGTGCCTTTTATTTCTAATTTTTTTTAATATATACGCATACAATGACGCGTTTCGCGTGGAGTCATTTAAAATATGCCCTGCTAGTCAAAGGGTATGATAATATTATGCGAAAAATAATTTGTACATGAAAGAAAATTGATACATAAAACGGGTTAGTAAACAATTAAGTTTTAATACTTGAAACAGCAAACAGTATTACCAGTCGATTTGATTTATAGATTTCAATATAATGATATACCAGCGCACATATTCATTTCATTTAACTGTTTTTTTAAAAATAAGAATGTTACAGTTCTGATACATAACGATATTGATTTAATACTTGTTCAAATGTGACAGTTAGCTTCTGTTACGCCTTTTTGTTACCCTTTGAAAATATTTCAATGTAAGTATAACATATATTTTAATGTCGTAATGTTTCGTATTTAAAGATACGTCATACTCAATAGTACGATCTAAGACAATTGCGTGCGCACGTACAGATGCTCGCGCACATACAGATGAGTAGAAGGACGTAAAAAGATATTCTGTTGTGAAACATGTCGAGTTGATTGATAGAATTTATTGACTTCCAGTCCAAATTAAGGAAGACCTGTTTCCTCTTCCTAGCCAAAGATTGATGCTGGCTGCACTGCCGCCGCCTAAATTGATGTGTTTACAGAAACAGCAGAAGCGCTAATGGCTTATATTGGCGTCATGTGTGTTTTTGTCGCTTTATTGTCTAGAAAAACAGATTACTTAGCGTTGATAGCCTGCCTCGGAAAACTACAATTCCATATACCACTGACTATTGTTAAAAAATAGATACAAAATAAAAGTTGCGCTTTAGTGTACTTGTAGCACAAAAGCTCAGTTATATCAACCAGCATAGGATGCAGTTACCTCAAACATTAAAAATCTCTCATGTTGACAGATACATATAAAACATTAAACATTTCATATTGAAACTCAGTTTGAGTAATCACTCGAGAAATACGTATGGTATTTCCCGTCTGCCTGGAACGACTTGGAAGACGTGATTACAGACTGGCCTGACAAAATAGGCTGTGACTAAAAACAGATCTGGTGCACCTGTGATATATTACAGACTCCGGTATATACCGGATTCAAGCAATTTGAATGAAAAGTACCTTAAATGTATATATTTTGTAACCATGGTGATACTAATCCTAACCTTTAGTCAGTATATTATACATATTATACATTAAATGCGTGCGGACATGCAAAAATTTCCGTATTTTTACCGTGCGCTCCAATTGATAATCATTTCCGGGCATGCGCAGAATGGCTGCATCAGATCTGTAATGAGAAACATCGGACAAAATATATGTATGAAATAAAATAGAGACAGTATGATTATGTAATTTGAAGAGAAAATTATCTTTTATCTATTTCAGGCTATTTAGAAGAGGGCCTGCTTGTGACAAATCCACAGAAATTGAGAAAGAACTACATTAAGAGCACAAATTTTAAAATGGATATTATCAGTATACTTCCAACAGACATCTTATATATCGTTACTGGATTTAATATACCAGAACTTCGATTTAATCGAATTTTCAAATTTGGAAGATTATTCGAATTTTTTGACCGGACGGCAACACGAACAAGCTTTACAAATTTGTTTAGAATAATGAACCTTGTGCTGTATATATTAATTATTATTCACTGGAACGCATGTGTTTACTTTGCAATATCACACGCAATAGGTTTCGGAACCGACAAATGGGTTTATCCAAATTCTTCGCTGCCAGAAAATAGACCTTTGACCAGGAAGTATATATACAGCTTCTACTGGTCAACGTTGACCTTGACAACCATTGGTGAAACACCGAAACCAGAAAGAGACATTGAATACCTCTTTGTTGTTGTAGATTTTCTCATTGGAGTGCTCATATTTGCTACCATTGTCGGTAATGTTGGTTCAATGATAACCAATATGAACGCTACTAGGGCCGAGTTCCAGCAGAAAATGGATGGTGTAAAACAATATATGGACTTCAGAAAAGTTTCCAAGGAACTAGAACAGAGAGTTATAAAGTGGTTTGATTATTTGTGGATTAATAAACAATCGTTGAATGAAGAGGAGGTATTGTCCGCTTTACCGGATAAACTCAAAGCGGAGATAGCAATACATGTTCATTTAGAAACGTTGAAAAGAGTGGCCTTATTTCAAGACTGTGAGCCGGGCTTACTAGTAGAATTGGTGCTGAAATTAAAGTTGCAGGTGTTTAGTCCAATGGATTACATATGCCGTAAGGGTGATATTGGCAAGGAAATGTATATTGTGAAACGCGGACAACTTGGTGTTGTTTCTGACGATGGAAAAACTACGTTTGCTACTCTGAGTGAAGGGAGTGTGTTTGGTGAAATAAGTATTTTGAATATTGCGGGCAATAAGAACGGCAACAGGCGCACAGCAAATATTAGAAGTGTTGGTTACTCAGACCTATTCTGTCTTTCGAAAGACGATCTTTGGGAGGTTTTGAATCAATACCCTGAGGCAAAGAAAATTCTAATAGACAAGGGTAAGAAAATTCTTAGAAAAGATAACCTGCTTGACGAGGATCTCATGGAAAAAATGGAACAGCAAGAGGAAACGACGGAGCAAAAGCTCGAACGGATTGAAAACAGTTTAGATACATTGCAGACAAGATTTGCAAGGCTTTTGGCTGATTTTAATTCAACTCAACAGAAACTGAAACAACGAATTACGCGAGTTGAGAAAACACTTCCCAAAGATGCTGATGCTGTATCCAACACATCTTATTTAGACACGTGAGAAGTCCGCACGCATGCGTAATGACGGAATTTAGAACCGAACTGGGCACAGCAATTGTGAGGCCTAATTAATGACAAAAGAAGATGATTGTGTTGGAAGAGAAGTTGAGCTCATAAGCTTTGAATGTTTTGGAATATTGCTGAAATGTAAAGCGGGTTTTTGCATGATCATACATAGCATACAAACATATTCCCATTCTACTGTGACAGATTTATTCGAAAGCAATACATACTGTTAATCGTTCAGGAGAAATAGGAGCGCTTATGCATGGAAGATGTTGAGGAAGGCTTGGTAAAAGCATTGAATATACTTTTAATTATTCTAAAGGAAGTATAACCAGGCCTGTACTTCGAAGAAGTGATTGAAATTACACACGCATATAAGAACGTCAATGTTTTGCTAGTGTATTGGATATACATTACAATCTGGTGCAGTATCAAATCAAATTGAATGAAAAATTATGGCTAAACAACCTATTTTCAATAGGTACTGGGCATTTTGTCAAAAGATGCAAAAGTATGTTATAAGGTATATTTTTTTCCACTGAAGTTCTATAAAAAATAAATGGTGGGAATGCGGTGCGTTTGCATTTAACTTGTGTTGGAATGGGATTTTTATACAGAGAAGTGTATAGGGTAATCGAAGTGAACTGAACAGAGAATTGTGTATACTGTCTTAAGTAATCGAAAGTGGTGAAATTTGTCAAAATGCATAAAATAGTGTTTGATAAAGTAGTTGCGCCATTGAACTCGGATTAAAGAATTGCACAAATTGGAAAATTTGACTGTTTCCAGGGCCTCTTATAGAAATTATGTTTAACAGCTTATTCGATAAATAAAATGGCTCAACTTTAGCTTCTGCAAAACTAACACAATCTGAACTTTACTCATAGATAAAATTTAGCATGAATAGAGGGGTGATTGATTGCAGGCAGATATCTGGTCAATACCAGACACATATAGACGACAATGTGCTTTATCTGAAGAAATGTGAAGAGAGTCCATCTTGAGAATTATTTTGAAACGTTGTATTTTGTTTGATTCGTAGTGTAACTGATTATGTTACTAATTATCTGCTGGCGGAAACAT
Source organism: Mercenaria mercenaria (assembly GCF_021730395.1). Classification (NCBI taxonomy): domain Eukaryota; kingdom Metazoa; phylum Mollusca; class Bivalvia; order Venerida; family Veneridae; genus Mercenaria; species Mercenaria mercenaria. The sequence continues at coordinate 81,421,295 of NC_069365.1, read as the reverse complement.
ATAAACTGCTCATTTTCGTATCCAAAAAGCAAAATACCTTCACAAAACAGATGCATTAATTAAAACCTACTTCGCGTAAAGTTTCAGCTTATTCGGTTCTTGGTTAGAGGTAATGGATCTGTAATGACGTTCGGCAATTTCCGTGCGATGACGTAGTTTCTGCACCCTACTTCGGTATTCTTCGGCTATTAATGTAGCTCAGACAAACACATTACTTTCCGTACCAGCCGGAATATGCCGAAATAGCATTCGGAGAATACGTAATCAAACGAACTTTGCCGAATTTCTACGAGCCCACTACCTTAAATTCGCATATATTGCTATGTTTGATATTCGACTACATTCCAAAACTTCGCATGTACGTCGGAGTAAAAGTAATCATTAATAAGAAACTTGCTCTTAAAGGTAAGGACCGATTATGATAATCACTCATGTCCGTGATGTTATGTATTTTCACAATGCTGTTTCGGCATCCTTCGGTTGTTACAGTTGCTCAAACGAGCACATAGTTATCATGTATAACCGACGAATGCTGAAATCGAATGCAGAGATTACTTAATGGAAAAAATGGTTGATTGTAACCAGACAGGAGTATTTTTCACGGCTTAAAAGAACTGTGTACCATCAAGTTCCTTCATTATGATTAGATACTCCAACCCAATTCAGTTTGCAAAGTTCATGCAGTGCACACCATTCCATTTAAATTTATTTTTTAGAAAACTTATTTTTAATGCGCTTTATATACTTTTCAGACTTTGCATCAGTATTTTCCATAAAATATTATACGGCAATATATCCACTAAAGGCTAATGAATTTCATAACACAGTTCCATCAGGCCTCGAGCTGGAAGGTAAAACCCTCCCCCACCCCTCTAGGGATTTTTGTAGACCCCATTATTTTTAAGGCCCTTGTCTGTAGAGCATATTTCTTAATTCTACCATCTGGCAAGTGGGTTCTATAATGAATTACAGCATGTACTCTACGTTACCTGTCATTTGTTTTATAAAAATACTCGTATCAGTTATTTCAATAGGTTTAATTGTCAGAAAATATCAGTCATGTCTAAAATATAGTATTTTCAGATACATGTATTTAAGAACTTAACGTTCAACAGTTTTAAGAACAAGTGTGGTACCATTATTATATACGTTACTAAAATTCACGATATAATCTTTTCATTTCTCAGTCAATAGATTGTTTATGTAATCCTTATAATGATGTTTAGACTTAGATAATGCCAGTATCTCATCAAGTTCGAACACGTTTGATATAAAAATGCATGTAGAACAGAACTGACATTGTAACCTACATTACTATACGTTACTGTAAGTTCATCGTTAGACTGCCAAACCAATGAATATGCCTTCTTAGCTACAGCCAAGTCACATGTCACAGTGACTGTAGTATATTTATTGCCACCTTCATTACTGGCATCCACAGACATTTGAAAGATATGCTGGACTGTATCATTATCATTCAAAGGTGCACACTCTCTGAAAATCTTTCATATCTTTGTTATTTATTTATTTATTTATTTATTTATTTATTTCATTTTATTTCTTTTTATTTTCCTCTCAATGAAATTTGTTTCATTTTACATGAAAAGGATTTATTTGTTAATCTTGATTGTAAATTCAGTTTGAAGAAAATTATTATTATATATTTGATTTAATTAGTAAATTTCGTTAAATAGATTTATATTTTGTTATATATTTATTTATTTTATCATATATAATATATATGATACATATTCATGAAATTTGTACATGTTACATATCTGTTTGATCTAAATATTTTATCATATCCCAATTATTGACTTTTTTTTAAAATATCATGAATTTGAAACTCTAATAGTCAAAAATATATTATTTTTATCTTCTTGACTATACATTACAGCTTACTCTCTCGTAATAAGTAGAAACATTTTACTCCTGATGTATGTCAAACTCTTATCTGTTATAACCACAACTTCTATTTATAACATGGACACCTCAAAAGAAATATAAATTCACATTTAGTTTTATTTTCTATTTTAGTTACGATGTTTGGCAACGTACATATGATAACTTAAAGCACATACCTCCTATAAGTTACACTTTTACCTACAAAATATAAATATGTATATTCTGTCTTCATATATTGACATATTGTGTAGCTAGTAAACTATTTATGGCTAACTGTAGTGCCAGTCAATATTTTCTAAAAAAATGTTACTGGTAACGTATAAAGTAGGCTGTAACGTAAAAAGAACCCTACTATCAGACGGCAGAATTTCTGGAATGATAGCTCAAATTATGTACTTTAAGAAAATCATAGCGTAGAAATATCCATAGATTGGGGAGGGGGGTTATTGTTAGCTTAATGCCTATATAGTTCAACTTTAAATTTTACTAAAGTTTTTTTCTGGTGTCAGGAAACGAAATTCTTAGATCTCGGGCAATAATTTCCACTATTAACCGACAAGCCATTCAGTACGTGAATAACAATTAGAGTATCATCCATAAATACAGTAACAGAAAAAAGTACATCAAATCATAATAGTGTTTTATTATTAGCTCACACATAATTATAATAGTGTTTTATTATTAGCTCACACATTGATATCCTTACCGTTTCTTCAAATACAGTAGTAAATTTATTTGCCAAAAGTAATTAGACTACTGAAAAAAACTTCACAAACAGGACAGTGTTATGCGCTTCTTGAATGGCTTGCCGAGGGACGAAAAGCAATTAGCTTTAACCTTTAGCCTGCTGGCGGCAAATGATTTTGCCTTTGCGACCAGTGCAGACCAAGATGGTCTGCACTGTTCGCTATTCAGTCAGTAAATTTTCAGTGAACTGTTCGCTATTCAGTCAGTAAATTTTCAGTGAATACGCCTTTAAATGATAAGTGATGCTTCTAAAATTGAATGATGGGCCAGTCTATTTTAGAAATTTAGCAGGGTAAGGGTTAACTACTGATCAGCCAGCTATTCAATAAGTATCTTATAACATGACATCTATAATGCATTTTCATATTATTTGTCGCCATGTTTTGACTATAGCTTGCGATTTATATCAGGAGTCATACAAAAGTACACAACACTACCTCGCTCAAAGTAAATGTGTAACACCATTGATAATATACTCTTTTTTCAGAGGATTGTGGTGTTTCTTGTTATAAATCCAAGTCTGGTGTGAAGAACAGTATGTTTACATTTACAAATGTTTCAAAAATGCATTTGTCTAAATTTTCAAACTTTAATCATTTTGAGCAGTGTGTGTTGCCAATATGTACATATTGCATTTAACTGCTAATGAACTAGATCTGGATTTTTACATTTAACTAAAATAACTTTTTAAATGAAATACGTTAATTTGGCTCATCATATCTGTTTCGTCTTTATGATCAATTGTACATGTTGTACTTAGAATTACATTGAAGCAATTGAATATACACAATATTTGACTTTTTTTAATGGAATGCTTAGGCACTGATTAATATATAATGATTAGTTGCGTGATTCAGTACATGCTATAAATCGGTAAAAATGAAATAAATGAAAAAATAAGAAAATAAAAAATAATCAAATAGGAACTATTTTCAATCAAGATCGTGATATATACCGAAAATGGTTATGTTTCTTTGATATTTTGCATAATCAAGCACACGTCACAAGCAAGCTTTAAGTTACTAGGCAAGAAAGGTTACTACTTTGAATTCCTTTTACGAGACAAAAAATGCTATTTCATGTCAATGTTGAAGGTGCACCCGCTTGATATTAATAAAATGATTTGTAATTATGTATTTATTTATAAAAAGCGCTGGCGCTTTTAATGACAGATTTGTTCTGAGTGTGTAAAAAGCTGTATAATGTCAAAGTATTGTTTGTCCGTGATACATCCATCAATGTTTGACCTGTGAAGTTGATGTAGAATAATCTCATTTGGGAAATAGATTTTAGTTTTGCTTGCTTTGTTGGCAAATAAAACACGGTTTTGAGTTCAGATGCGTTGTAATCTAATCACAAAGGCCGAAGGCCTTATTGATTAATTACGACGCATCCATCCGAACGAAAAACAAACTTGTTTTATTTACCAACAAAACACGCAAAACTAAAATCTATTTCCATTCTAACACGTTCGAATTACACCAGGAAGGGATATTAATCTGGAATCCTTTTTTAGGCGGAATAGCCAAAAGTAAGTCATTTTGCGAAACGTATTTTAATCGACAAGACAGTACACGGTAAAATCCTTCTTTGTTTATATAAAAGAAAATCTTAAAAGTGTTAAAATTAATGTTGACTCCTAAATGAGTAAATAGTTTAAACTATATTGTTCTCATAGCATGTAGACACGTGTATGGTTGAAACTGATTCCTTTGGTTATTTAAGCTATCATGCACTTATCTCGATCTCATATCTAAAATGATTGTGGGATGTCCTTGGAGATCCGAGTCCAAAGTTATTTAAAACAGAAAACAAGGATCATCAAAACGCATTACTTTTCGGAAGTGTCAGATCTTAACAAGCTGTCACAAAGCGTTATATTACAAATAGACTCATCTCATATATCTAGCACCTGAGCTGCTGCTTCTCGCGATATCGCCAGACTATACCAGTGACAACTAGCGTTATTTGATTAGTTGGAAAATTGAATTACCTGATGTTTGTAACACACAAAAATAATAAGAATAGTATCTATTAGCTTTCGTTTGTTTTCACAGGTACAAGATAAGCATACAGTACAAAAATTATTCTAAAAACTATCCGTCGAGTAATCAGGTAATGGCTAGTTTTAATATTTTTGTATTCAGAAGTAAACAGCAGTATGTAAAAAGAGTTGTCGTTCTTTTAAATTTTTAATCTTTTCAAATGGTTTCTTACAGTTTTAATTTATCAAATACGTGGCACATTTGATACAAGATATATGCAAGTCGTCTAGTCTGAACAAACAACCAGTCTAGTATGAACAAACAACCAGTCTAGTATGAACAAACAACCAGTCTAGTATTCGGTAGAGGGTCCTTCATTTAAAACAGGTCAGTTGAAATTTCAGAGCGTCTTGTTATTTTTTGACTGTCTGGTTAAAAGCAAACAAATTGTTAAGTTTGATATGAGCCGCACCATGAGGATGCGCAGGCAGGTCTGGATCCATGCTGGTCGCAAATGCACTATGTTGGTTTTTTCATGTCGCGGCTCAAATGTATCATTTGAAGTTCATGAGAGCAGCTCTCATTTCTGACAATGCAGTTATTTTACGTGAGGTGCGAATATTGGGTCTTGCTTAACTTTTGTAGAAGATTTTACGAATGCGATCTAGCCGGCATACTTTGGGATCATGGAGTCGATTTAAGTTTACTTTATACTAGAATTCGGCTTAATAATGTCCGTGTGAGGGGTGTTGCACATCTAATAACCCATTAGGACTTTCTTACAAATTCATTGAGAACCCTGAACAGAATACACGCTTAAACTTGGCGACCAAGTTTTACAAAAAATCCTCGGTGCAAACATTAGCTTTTCCCGCAACGAAGATCAAAATAGTGCCGTTTATCGCAAAGTAAAATACGCGGTGATTGCTAATACTAGTACCTAACAGCGCATGCGCGATATTTTTCTTCCTGTTTTAACTGAAATTTAATAGTTTGAGTAATATCTACATATCATGGCTTTTATTTCATTTGTCTTTTATTTCCAGACATAATTCGTATGTTAGGTAGTTACGGTAACAGAAACGTTTTAGGAATATTCATGATTATTACACATCAAGAATCACCTTCATTTTCGACATAGCTATATTTATGAATTTACGTTAGATTTACAAGTGCGTATCATTTTTATGTCTATTACTTTTAAAAAATGCGATACTGTTGTTACATAAAAATGCAGTCAATAAAGAATGATAAAACCAATCTGTATTTTTTTGTTTAGTTTCATCACACAAATAGTCATTCTGTATCGTTATAGGCCTGGTACTAACACAGGCGCGCATGCACACAAATACACTATATTCATATATTAATGTTGTAGACCCTTTTATGAGTAAAAACCTGACATTAATTAGCACACGGTCTTTGCTCACATTTAGTATTATTCCGCTGGACCCAGAGAAAGCAGAAACCTGAAAATGCTTATAATTAAAAAATTTAGCTAGAATCACCAAACCTGGCACAATTTTTAAATAGAACATGACCTTTGCTCACTTTAATATTATCCCCCCTTGACCTAGTTAAAGCAGAGTTTTTCCCTTGCTTTTGTAAAACATAAGGATTTTTGAATGTATCCAAGAAACCTTTATACGGATCTTCATGAAACTTAACAAAACTTTAAATCGCTATAAGGCGGTAAAACGCGTGCATATATTGCAAGGAACACTTCAATAAACAGAGTTATTGTCCTTTAATTGTTTTACAATCAATAAACTCCCACATAACAAAGTAGTCCATTGGTGGGTCTTCATGAAATTTAGCACAACTATAGATCACTATAGGGCAGTGTCGCATACACATCTTTCATCAGGAGCGCTTTCAATTAACGCATACTTATTGCCTTTGAATCGTTTCAAAACTAATAAATTCCCTAAAAACAAAATTACCCATTGGTGACTCTTCATGAAACGTAATACAAATATAGGTCTCTGTAGGGCAGAGTAACTGTTTTCCCCTTTGTTTGGTAAACAAGGCACCAACAAACAATGGCACAGTCCTATTATACATAACGTGTGTATATCTGGAAAGTAAGTAGCTTTCAAAATATAGCACCCCTCGCCCCCGCCCTCCATTCATAAAAACAACATATTCGGTGAGGGATATAAATTCACTGTATTTGCTTGTTATAATTCCAATTATTCTTTATGCTTTGACAAAATACAACACCCTGTAAACATACAACTGAAAGCAGCTGAATACAAAGATTTTTGTCTGCAAAAAATGTGTGCGCAGTTGGCTTTATTCTAATACATTGTGGTCCAATTGTGAAAAATGTTCTATGACTTCAATCATTCTCGATACGTTCTTCTTGATAGTGTCTATCCCCATTAAGGTGTATAACAGAAGATACTTAAGTCTCCCTTTAAATTTCAGCACCAAGCAGGGGAGCTACTGGCTTTGTCTTTTTGGGAGCGATTCTATGACCTCCTGAATTCGAGGTTGACGCTCTCCTGCTATAGGCTTTTTGTTTGTTTGTAAGCTTATTTATCGTCGTTGCTGGTAACTCATATGGGCGACTCCTCGTGAAGACTATTAGTAATGTTAGCCGGAAAATAGTGCAGTATATAGAAGATGCTCTTATTATAGAAACTTCCCTGGTTCTTCAGTGTGCCAGGTTTAAAGCTGCCATACCTGGGACGCCTATCCCAGTGTCAGCATTTTTTAGTTTGAGGAGCGGGCCATTACACTCATGACCCATGGTTTCGTAATCAGAAAGTGTTACCACTGGAACAGTACGTCCGCTCTTACTGCTAGTGAGAATTCCGAAATATTTAGGATGAGAAGTAAAAGTCTGAAGTGGGTTACAAGGGCGGCTATGGTATTTATTTTGATATATGTCTGAGACTGCATGTTTAAAAGGGATACACATTCGGAATAATACCTGATATTTTTATCTATCCATCCAGGGTAATATGCAAGATGCCAAATAAAACTATACTATCAAGTAAATAATTGTATCCTTCATGTACGAGCAGTGAACGTTTAGCTCATGATTGTTTGGAATAATCATATATTTTAAGATGCTATTTCCTTCTGTCAGTAAGCGTCTACACAATTTAACGAACCGCAACTTTTCGTACATAGTAAACAAAGCAATGACCTGTGGGTTTAGGTTTTGCCATATCAAATGGAAAGAATTTTATTTTATATACCTTTTACGTCTGTGACAGCTAGCTGGATGTTGTTGGAAGGTGAATCGCATCTTTTGAATGAAAACAAGTGAGTAGAGTGACAAACACCAGTTATTCTTTTTTAGAGTGTCATAGACATAGTATATAGCGAACATATTGCTATTTAAGGGGCCATGTAGTTACATTTATTATAGACAGACGATCTGACAACGATGAGGACTAATTCTGACATCAAATCTATGACAGATCAAACTCTGCAGAAATACTACAGGATATAACTTCTTGACATTACCTTAAAGATAATAAATATGCAAATTTCAAATACAAACGCACTTGATGCCCTCCATTCAAAATATTTCTCATGGTGCGCCGGTTTAATACAGTGTATCAGAAAATCAGTATCTCAAGTACTCAGTGTTTTTTTCTTATTTCCGCGGAAATGGTTTCGGGCCAATCAGGAGGGTGAATTACGAATTGGCATTGTGTGTAATTAGCATCTTGCATAAATATGATACATTTTCTAGAAGAAAATCACTTAAAGTTACATTGTCCATAAACATGCTTTTTCAAATTTAATTGAGGTTAGTTGAACGCAGATCAATCCCGGATTTAGGCAGTGCCTATTTCACATTGTTTTACTGACATTCTTAATAGTTCGATTGGTTCTAACTGTTACTACACAAAAGCAAAAGTTTCATCATTTTACTAGCCTGACCTTTTTTCAGTCTCTACCACTTAAAAAATATATACAGATATACAGTAAAGGATTAAAAGCACAAGTAAATGGCCATTCAATTTAAAAATATTAAGGTAAAAATAACAAGACATACAACAAAAACAGTTGACAAAAAATTAGTAGGTTATTGAAAAGTGGGTGAAGTGCAGGTAGATGTGTGAATAGGGTGTGTGGGTGGGGGTGGGGGGTGGAGGGGGTTGTGATGTCTGAATGAGTGGATCTGGTGAGGGAGTGTTGCCTCACAGTATACGTGATATGTGAATAAATACTTTATTTGAGTGAACGAGTGACTACGATATTTTATTCAGTCAGTTACATCGCATTAACAATTTAAATAATTAAACATAATACAAAGAAGAATATGTATGCACCTACATGAAAGACTGGATGACAAATAACTGTAATTTACAGCGAAGGCAAAATCTACTAGTAAATCGTGTCTTTGGTAAGAATTCCAACAAATGTTAATCATAGACCACCCAGTGTAATCTATATTAAAGTGATTGTCTTGTCTTTATCAAGTATTAAATCATCTTATCAACATACCCATATAAACGTAAGGAAAACTTTATTAATCTGAAAATGTCACCTTACTTTATGTCTATATTCTAACAACATCACAACACCACTACAGTACACAGTATCACTTAAATTATGTGATGCAAACTGACATACGGATTACTTTCACAATGATATACTTCGCACATATATCACACTGCTATGTACATATTCACATATAATACTGAGCAACAACTGTTAATAAGTCTAACCAGATATAACTTTAGAAAGTGACTAGAATACTCAACTGAAAAATGAATGATCGTAATTAGAAAATCATGTATTAACCCCACAAGGGCTGAGGTTGTCGAGGCTGATTCAAATAGCAATTGTTTTTCAGTAACAGTAAAAGGTAACAGATATACTTATTTACACAGATAAAACAGTCTTCTTTATGATATTGTAAAGCAGGTTTTGGCTTATACTCTTACTAGTTAAAATATCAGAAGTCAAAAGGTTTTTTTTTCTTTTTGTCAGCATTACTCTTGTCAATAAAATTTGGTCAGAAGCTATGGCCTTACTAAAAGGGTATCTTTGATATCATTGTACATACTACGTTCAAGTAAAATATGTCTCTCATTTCCAATTACATTGATGTTGTTGTTGACATAACAAAACGGACAGATCGTTCTTTCTATAGATAAATTTTAATATCTCCCTAACTCAATTCGGAGCGGGGCAATTTCGCATCTTAATTTACACAGTGCTGATCTGTGAGAATTTGGTAATATCATAGTACATTACTTCTCGACACGAAACTCTTTTTTAATTGTACAGTATGTTCGAAGTTTATTTCTTCCTCTACCGGAGTTCATTGGACAGCATTAAAATTAACATCCCACTCCATTGTTACATAACTTATAGACATAGCTTCCACAGTATGCTTGAAAATGTTATATTTGGACATTGGTGCAGTAAATCAGAATACTGTGCGAACCCATAATGATTTAGATGTTTTCTAATAAAGTATAACCAGTGTTGGCCCAGAGTGCTATACGCTTATTCATTCGTGACGAGTTAGCAGTGGAAAACCGGGCTCTGTAGTTAGTCACCCTCTTCCATTAGCATATAGTTTTCCGGAACCCATCCCATATCATCTAGGGGTTTATTGACCCACTCCAAGAAAGAACCTCATAGCTCTGTTATGGACTGCAACAATTATGTCCCCATACCACTACCCGGTAGCCAATGACAGGCCAGCGAAATGAATCATACAGCTTGGTTAACATATTATACGGAACTCCGCCAGGTAGTTTGATTTTAGCAATGAGAAAGCCTAATGCACGACTAGCACTCTGAATCAACATCTTAAATGTAACATTGAAGTCAAAATGTTCATCGCGTATTAACCCAATATACTTATAACTGTAACATTATCTCTACAAATAAATCAGAATCAGATCTAGGAACAACCTCCGAACAGAAATTAACAATATTGTGTTTTCTAATATTTATAAACATATCGTTCGAATCTTTCACACCAGTCATTCAGGTTATATAACAATATTAAATTTTGTAAATTCTCTACACTATCAGCAAAAAGAACAATATCATCTGCATAGAGTAAAATACAAACTTTATCCTCGTCTAACTGAATACCTATATTTAATGATTTTAGACATACATCAAGATCATTAATGAATAATTTAAATGATATTGGGGATAATATGCATCCCTAATTGCATGTGGACAGTTTTAGAGTAGAGGCTTCAATGTACAAACTATAGTTTAATAAATTACTTCAGACATCACATTTCATCTCAAGAAAATAATGAAACATACTGAACATTTACGATAAAGAAATTGAAAAACAACAACAACAACAACAACAACAAAAACAACAACAAATAAGCAAATAGCATCACAATGAAATATCCATAAATTAATTCTATTTATATAATACGTATAAAAGTTCATAACTTTCATCTTAAGTTCTCTCCTAAGTATGAACTTTTAACACACATAAAGTTCATAAAATGCAGCTTGTGTCATTTGAAAAATGTGTCTATAATTCAATTTTATGAAAGATCTACCTAAGTTTTCTTTGGCTCAGATTCTAGGAATAGCAAAACACTTAAAAATGAATCTACTTCAAATAATCTTCGTGAAACACCTAACGCCTAAGTTTTAATTGTGTCCGAAGTAGGATTCTTGAAACCTGTCCCAGATGTCAAATATATGAAAACATTACCAAAGAGAAACCTGACCTAGTGTATAAATAAATGGGAAACAAATATATCTCGGATGTAATCTGACCGCTGGTCGACCTCACATGAATCAAGAAATAGCACTTACACAGATTAAATAGCCAGCCTGAATATGCAGAAAGCGATGTTACCATGGACTGGACTACTTTATCATTGATTTAACTAACATAGCCTGAGTGCAGTGATGTAACCACATGCTTCATTTCCGTCACGAAATTTATGAACTAAAACTTTTCTAAAGCGCCCCAAAAATGATATGAAGTTTTCCACGGTAGTATAAGACTACCTTAAAGCGACCGAATTCTTATATCTATAAGTTGATTTAAAATATATTTGGAAATTTGAAAGTATCACAATTCAAACACACACTGGTCTACTAATCCCCAATGATAACGTGATTCCCGCCGAAACGCGAGGACGAGTCTAATTCATGATAACTGATGAAATAACCATTCATAATGCTTGCACATTACTTGACACGCAATTATTAGTAGTTCTATCATTTCAAATAAGTATATAAGTATATGGCAACATAGCTCAGTTGGGTAAAATGCAGACAATAATTGGGTGTAAGCAGATCGTTTTGTGGGTTCGAATCCTCACAAGGGTTGTTTTTTTTTCAGATTTTTTTTTGTTTTCCCTATTCCTTTTCTTCCGTACTTTTGATTCTTTCTTTGATGATTTGTTGTCGAGCACGCTTGCGGTGAGCTCGGTATAGTCGCCACTTTCGGTGTATGTGCGTGCGTGCGTCTGTCCGTCCAATTTTGTCCGGAGATTAACTTTGACATGCATGGAACAATCTTGTTTATATTTCGCATTAATGTTTAACTCAATGAGAAGGCATGGCATGCGCAAATCCCATGTTCCTAACTCAAAGGTCAAACTGAAGTTTGTCCGGAGTATTTCTCCTTCATGCATGGTAGGATTTTGATGTAACTTGGCATGAATGTTCACCATTATAAGACGGAGTGTCATGCGTAAGAAGCAGGTCCAAGGTCAAGGTCGCACTTATAGGTGAAAGGTGCTGGTGGGCTCGACATTCTGCCCGTGGGCATACTTGTATTTGTATAATTTATATGTCTTTATATAACACACTAGTATGTTCATTATTTGCATGGCTAGTGCATGCATTTAATCAATATCATCTTTGTTATGTAAAAACTATTCTGATATGCCTTTAGATACCTCTCTGTCATATTGTCACAGAGCTCATGAAGGAATCTTAATTTTTATGCAAAAGTAAAATAAAAATTAAAAAAAAATAAATGTCAGTGCTGAGTTTCGAACCCACACGGCAAAAGATCTGTTGAACATTGACTGTATGCTTTACCACTGAGCTAATTCGTAACTCCTACAAAACTTTGAAGTATTTAGATTGTAACATGTTAGGAAAATGTTGAATTCCCTAGGTTACATTTTAATCTATTTATAGTCATGTTTGTAAATATCAAGTTATCGTTGGGGCATAGTATCCATGTACATCTTAAAGACGCACCACAAAATAACTGTATTCTTTTGTATTTCCATGATGGTAATAATACATGATTTGCATGAAGAAAATGAGAAATAACAAGTATCTAGATAAGTTAAAACTTGACATTGACATATATAAGGCCAAGACAATTTGTTTAATGTCTTAGTATATTATTAAATTAATGTAGTAGAATGCACAGTACTTGATGTATTAAGGTATTTTAGACCACACTTTGTTTCTACAGTGTATGATTATTGTTATAAGTTATTGTTCTATGTTTATAAAACTACACAGAGAAGAGAATGACTGAATAAGTTTGCAGATGAAGTTGTGAAAACACATTGATTCAAAGAAGGCCTAAATTGTCCACCTATCATCTTGTAGAATATCTGTATTTAATTTATCAGAATGATTTGCACGAAGTTCATGTGGGAGGAAAAAGTAGGTCACTAGGTCGTAGTGGGTCCTTAAGAAAATGATTAGGCCTTAATTTACTTCTTGATGACATGTTTACACTATTTCCTCTTTGTCTCCAGAATCACCTCTGTCTAATTAATATATGAAAATTCTTTTGGGAACAAACGGAAGCAAATCAAATAGTGCCTGCAGTAGGATTTAATTAGCTACGAGTTCATTTACTGACTTAAAGAAAATAACGGTTTCCCAATACATATACATCTCAAATGACCTATATATTGTGGTAAACTTTATCTTGTAAACCTCATTAACACCGGAATCGATACCGCACAGGGATTTAATTATATTCCCGACTAAGCTGTTATGTTCTTTGATATAAGCCTGGCCTTTAATTAAAAAGATGATATCTTTGGACGTTTTAAGTTATGAGATATACATTCCTGATCTGTCTTAAATACAGGGCATATGGGTATAGGCAACTTGAAGACAAAATAGGTTAATTACTTTTCAACAACTAAGTTCGTACGTTATTTTTCAAGCATACGTTTCATGTTATGCCGCCAAACTCTGGGTATTCATGTATACCGTAAGATAATTAGCACATGCTCCTCAGACATGAATGCATATGGACAAAATATTTTCTGGAAAATATTACTATTTGATAACTTTGGCCTAAAAAATTCATAAGATGAAGATGTATTAAAATATTGTATTTTACCAATGTTTCATTTACCGTGAACTACTTTAAAATATTGATTACGGCTTTTATTTTTTCCTGCCAGTACAGTAAACCGATATGTAATTAAAATATAATTGCCATGTAAATTTCGATGGGGAATTTTGAATAACAGTGAAATCAGGTTTCAAGACACATACGTGTACGCCTACTCGTAGAACACCAGTATTAATTGTAGTAGGTGTTCGTAGGTATATTTATATGAATGTGTCTGGTATGGAACAGAATTAGGACAAAAACTGCATTGTGCTTTCGTACATTCAATCTTACGATTTACATATATGCATTTATGATTCTCATGTTCACATGCTTCCTTCTGACATCCCATTTTGAATTGTGACATGACCATTTGTCCATCTTATGTTTGTGTGTTTGTTTCGGATATTCATACATGCTTAATTCTGAGAAATGATCTGTGCTTGCAACATTTTTTTAAAATATTCGTGTTACTTTCGGACATGCTGTAATCTGACATACTATACATTCATCATTCATCTTATTTACTAGTGGTTACTTGCATTGTGCCTTCTTGAGAGCGTCAATGGTGTATACTAATTGATGAAAAGAACAAAAGTGGTTCCTTAAATTATAAATAAATGTTTAAATGCAGGGAGGTTTGATGCTTACATATAAATTTAGCTGTGTGTTATGATGCGTTGTGACAACATATATTGATACATTCTCAAATTCTTGTTCAAGTGGAGATAACCCCCTTGTACTAAAATACGGAAACACACGAACTGTACCGAGAGTGTTAAGGCTACACGTCCGGTAACCGGACAAACAACATATATTCTTATCTGAATCCAAGTGAAATAAGCATTGTTTTCGAAACACTCTACCTTTACTATTGTGTAGTCAGCAGATATTTATAGCGCGCGCTTTAAATAGCCTACACAACAAAATTATGTCAACATGAACTCGGGAATTGAATTAATTGTCTCCCCATATAATCGGACAAGCGTATACATATATTTTTGATAGCCTTAAATTGAGATGTAAGGTAGTGCTATATCTGTATCGGTTAAACTTTAAAGCAAAAATCCAGGAATCGTCCCAAGTTACCGCACACAGATACATCAGTAGGAATAAGAATTAATCACTAGCTCATGTATCTAAATTTCGGTAAAATATAATGACCTGGGCGTATTTTGGTAAATTATTTAAATCCAATTATTGCAAAACCTTTTCATTTCGTGCGTAAAAAAAATCATGGTTTTGCTCAAAACAACTATTTTGTTGGGAAATGAAATAGTAGATTTCCACTTGCCAAGATAAAACAATAGGAACTTGTTTGCTGAGATTTAATTTCGTTGTATTAAAGGTCATTTCACACATACACCGGCCCGGTTGTTTTTCCTTTCGGTATCGGCTAGAGTTTTCACTGCTTGGATATTATTAATAAAAAGACTCCAAAGTAGACGGCGGAGCATGAAATTGGTATTGTGATCCACAAAGGGAGAATTCCGCGATGGCAGAGGAAAACAAGATAATAAGGATGAAAAACGAATGGCGATTGATGTTCCCCAAAGTATGATTATTGCATATTAAAAGTACAAAATTCACCGACTAAGCACATACCTTGTTTTAGTAGTGAAGCTTCCAAAGAAATTTCTTGGCACTCCAGTAAACATTTGCTGAGTGAAACTTCCCATGCAGTTCCGCTTAATATCAGCCTGGGGTTGGTGAGGAAATCTCTGGACAAGAATGGCGCTATAGTTTACTAATGTTGAATAATCAAAGGGCAATAACTCTGTGTAAAATCATCCGACCGGTACATGAGACAATACAAATTTCCGGTTCCGAGTATATGTGAAAAGGCATTTCAGTTGGTTCCTCAAGAATGTGTATGATCTGAGTCTGAGTCTTTTTAAAAACATGACAAAATGTGTGTGCGCGTGTACGTGTGCGTGCTTTGAGGTGGGTTGAAGAATTTCATGGTTAAAGTATTACTACAGACCAATCATTTGCAATATTGTAAAGTTCTAAAACAAATTTATATGTATAGAGAGAAATGTATGTAGACACAAGTATTCGCATTAAACGAGTAAATTTCACGCCGCTAAATTATATATATACATAGTCCATTAATCATCAAGATACATCTGTTTCGAAAACCAGCAAATAGAGGCAAATTACAATATATTTACATGTTTACGTATTTTTAACAATTTTTTTCGTCTAAGAACATCTGACAGGAATGCCATTACTTTTTTTGGGGTTACAATTGTGGTAGGAAATATGTTGAAGCTACGTAGAACCCATGTAAGTAAAAATCAAAAGTTCACTTGGTCATTACCAGATGTTTCATCTTTATGATCATTTTCTGTACAACTGAATAAAATAAATACATTTTTTTCAGCAAACCAACAGGAATCATATTTGAAAACTAATCAGAAACCGAAAACAAAAAAAGAAAACGGTTAAAAAATGTGCCGCCAGCTGGGCTTGAACTTAATTAGGACTAAAATGTTACTCAGCCAACGCTGTATCACCCGCAGCACAGAACTTTTTTAAGTTCAATACTCTTATATGAAATAATTAACAATTAAAAGGGAGATTTTCAATGGATAGTAAACGTAGCTGCCTGTCAAAAAGTCGCTTTTTAATGCTGCTTTTAGAAACGAATGGTATCTCAATTGGCTTAATGCAATAAATAAGATGCGTACATGTTTGATGATACACAGGCCTTTTCGAACTTGATTACCGGACGCCTAGACAAATCAAACAGGTTAGGTCCGGTCACCGGACACATAGCCAAAATGCGCAGTGTCGTATTTTTTCCTTGGCTTAGCGGAAGCTACCGAGCACGAAGATAAGAGCGCCCTCTGGTATCATAATGAGAGATGTACATTATGGTAACTTCACTATGCTTAGTGCTATGCTGCATTCTGCATAGTGAAAAGTGCGATTGTGTGTGTCTTAAACTTTGATAGCTGTTCATGCGTACCAGTAAGCACATTCAACCTGTCCAGGAGCGACTTCTGTCCATATCATCAGCATAGAGACAACATTAACACATGGGGAAGGTATGTTTAGGTTAACCACAAGCTAATATACCGAGTGATGCATGTCACATTGCATCATGCCCGAAAGCAAGATAATGTCATAGACTAACGAAGTAACCATGTTATTAAAATGAAACTATTATGCATGTATGAATGTCAGAAAGGAACACGTAAACATAAAATGCACAAATGGTCATGTAACAATGCAGAATGGGATGTCCGAAGGAAGAATCACGAATGAATATATGTAAATCGCAAGATTGGATTTACGAAAGCTCAATGCAGGTTTTGCCCTAATTCTGTTCCATAGTCTGGTTAAATAAAATGGCAGAAAACTTAAGCTGAAATTTCCTCATCTATGATAAAAATAAAGTTGTGTTGTAAATGCATACACCAGCTGATGTGCTGTAAATACATACACCTGCTAATGTGCCGTAAATACTTGCAACAGCTGATATGCCGTAAATACTTGAAACAGCTGAGGTGCTGTAAATACTTGCAACAGATGAGGTGCTGTAAATACTTGCAATAGCTGATGTGCTGTAAATACATACAACTGCTAATGTGCTGTAAATACTTGCAACAGCTGATGTGCTGTAAATACATACAACAACTGATGTGCTGTAGGTATATACAACAGCTGAGGTGCTGTAAATACTTGCAACAGCTGATGTGCTGTAAATACTTGCAACAGCTGATGTGTTGTAAATACTTTCAACAGCTGATATGCTGTAAATACTTGCAACAGCTGATATGCTGTAAATACATACAACATCTCATGTGCTGTAGGTATATACAACAGCTGATGTGCTGTAAACACATACAACATCTGGTGTGCTGTAAATACATACAATATCTCATGTACTGTAGATACATACAACAGCTGATGTGCTGTAAATACTTGCAACAGCTGATATGCTGTAAATACATACAACATCTCATGTGCTGTAGGTAAATACAACAGCTGATGTGCTGTAAATACATACAACATCTCATGTACTGTAGATATATACAACAGATGATGTGCTGTAAATACATACAACAGCTGATGTGCTGTAAATACATACAACAGTTGAAGTGCGTATAACGTACATCAGCTGAAGTAAATAATACGTATATCAGCTGACGTGCTGAAAGTACACAAAGCAGCTGACGTGCTGTCATTCGTAGAGCAGATGACGGGCTGTAATAATTTAACCAGCATTTTTCTGTGAAGAACATAATACAAAATACAGAATACAAAACAAATAAGGATGATTGTGATGAAAAGTCCGTGCTGCGGCGATAGAATTCGAAATGTACCACCGTTTTCTGTATTTCGAGTGAACATACGTCAAATTATAATTCAAGGTATCACGCATATTCAGATATTATCAATAAATCTTTTATTTCATGTAGCAATATTTCGTAAGTTTCGTCGTCATTCTACCTCGAATTTGTAAAATGGTGAATTTTTTACATAAGTTTGTTTGTCTTGACGTGCTGTATGACTCCATATCAAGAACACATAAATTGTGACGTCATCAGGGAAAATTGTGACGTCATCAGAGAAGATTGTGTAATACTACTACTAGGTTGTTTTGTCTCCTGATATCGATATAAATTATGTTGCTTTATATCCAGGTTTTAGGTCACTACATCAATAAAAAAATAATGATTCGTCAACACTTCTTTACAGAAGGCAGCGATCTTAATTAAGAAACATTTTACATTCATCTTAATACATGCAGTTTGTCTATTTATTCCGCTAGAGTGGTAATCTACACCTTTAAAATATTGTCTACATTTACCTAAGTACAGAAAAGTAACCTTGCAGAAAAAAGAAAATACACGGTTATAGAAATCTTACATAATGACGATCTACTAAATCACAACAAATAGGTATTTAATCGCTTTCGATAGGATAGGTAGGAAATGAGTATGTAATTTCCATACACTTTCTTTTTATTGTTGTGATTAACTAACTGAGGTTCCCAAGTAGTAAACAAGGGTTAATTATCTAATGATGCAAATCAATCAAACCGCATAAAATTCGATCGATGTTGCGTCATTAAAGACGAAATTAGACTCTGTAGTTACTAAATTAGATTGTTTGTAGTATTTCCATTGCTGCATTGAACATTGAAATTTCTTCATTTCAGCTAAGATGTTCCCATCGAACATAACTGTAATTCGTAAACGTAATGACAGCTGTCAAATATAACACTACTGTAAATGCAGTGTAATATGAGGTCCTCTTGTGACATCTATTGTGTCAAGGTATAAGCTGATCATTCATACATATATGTTATTCAACATTTTATCATTCAAAAACGTATAGGCGTTCATTGTTTCATACGAGAACCTCATTATTGCAGCTTCTTCCGGGTCGTGAAAATGCATGACATTTCACCAAAACGAAAGCTATTCGAAGCATATCTTAACTTTTTAAACTGTATGTCAATGACAAACGAATGAAATGCATCGAGTGCTTACCTAAACCAGATGCAGAATATGCAATTATTCAGAAATCTCGCAAGTATTTACTTTGACAAACTAACGCATTTTGTTTGACTATCGGCGCCACATTCACTTGTAAATATTGTCGTCGTACTTCCTGTTATTGGTAGTTTATATTGTGACTTATAAATGGTAGGAGCCCTTTTTACTCAGCGTAAGATTAAGAACATTATAGTAAGCCCGATGGAAGACTATTTTTTGCTCATCTGGAGTGGCGGATGGTTACACAGAAAGGGAAATTTCGCAGAGTTTCAGATTGATTGAAAATGGCCATTTCGGTGGAATCCGAGATTCTGATTGGATGGACGGTTAAATCACCGCTTTCAGCCTTGGAATCGAAGTATTATGGCGCAGAATATATAAAACTGCATGCGCACCCGGAACCCCAGCTTTTCACTTTCTATTTTCGGCCAGGACCTCCCAAAATTACAGTCGTCCAATTTCTTTAATAAATCTTTATAAATTTAACAATACTAACATAATATTATAACTAACATTTCCCTGGAGGATCAGAGAACCATACAGGAGCCGACCAGCAGCATTGTAAATAAAACTTTAGATAAAATGCGGATATCACACAGACTTTACCAGAACATTTGAGTAGATCTATTAGATCAGATTAACATTTACATTAACACAATAACAGCTTATTTATTTCTCACTTATTAAATTCCGCTCGACCCTCAGTAAGTAGGCCTATACGGAAATTGTCGTCTGCCGTCGTAGCCGAACGGACGTTAGGAACAGGACCGAGTACCAGCAGTTTTTCCCGCTACATTAAATTTTCGCGAGGGTTTAATTTTCGCTATATTCGCGAGACCCTACATGTCGCGAAAATTAATCCTCGCGTAAATATTCACAAGTAGTATAATTCAAATTCAAGACTGATACCATTTTTACAATTTCGCAAATATTACATTACATAACCTCGCGAACATACTCAAAATTTCGAATTTCAAATTCGCGAAATTTTGACCTCGCGAAAATATGTGCTTTTACAGTATTTTCTTTCTAATATTACTGTTTTTTCTCCTCTTCTAGCAAGGTCTACAGATATTTATTCAAATTGATAAACTCAGGATTATAGTACTGAGAATCCTGTCAGTCTGAATAATTTTGAAACCCATTTTAATTAATGTTTCAAGCGAGGCATAAAAGTTTCGTTGAAATATAAAGTAAAAATATTATTCGTGTTTAGTCATATTTATTCATTTGGATTTACTTAACCTTTAGCCTGCTGGCGGCAAGTGATTCTGCTTTTGCGACCAGTACAGACCAAGATCAACCTGCACATCCATGGTCTGCACTGGTCGCTATTCAGTCAATAAATTTTCAGTGAACAACCCTTCAAATAATAAATGGTACTGCCCAAATTGAATGGTAGATCAATCAATTTTAGAAATTTAGCAGGGTAAAGGTTAAAATTTCAGACATTATCAGCTTTATTTTAGCAATTGGGTCGTCTTGATTCAACTGTTTAAACGGTCGAATGTCAATGAATAGGTAATACAGAAAAAATTAATTAAGTTTCAATTGTTTAAATGTTTTAGAAGGATTTTATTGTATGTTTTACCAACAAAGGCATCGTGTACATTACTTTCAATAAAAAAAACGTATCCTTTTTCAAAGACCCTGTTTAATTTCCTCTTTCTTTTATGTAATCAGCAATATTTTAGAATTCAATTTAATCTTTACTCCAATTCAAAGAACTACTATAGGCCATTTCTGAAATTATCTGTAGAATGTTGTAAATACTGGGATTAAATTAGGATTCTGTGTAGGTTGGGGGTCTAATTGTTTACTTATTAGCAAGTGATAAGAGATAGATTAACTGTGGTTATTAATCTGACATGGTTGTAAACCCATTGTAATGGCATTCTCTGTGCAGTGTAGTGAGAATGTTTACCTGTGTCAGATCACGTGATAGGGCTTATTGATACGGAGTATAGGGATAAGTTCTTTATACATTTTTTTCCTATTTTCCTAAAAAGCTATCTTTGGAAATAATAAAAATCTTATGCAATTTTCAGCTCCTAATTCCTTTATGTAAGCCTTTCATTAACTGCCTAATTTTTCTTTTATGTACAATA
The DNA here is from genome assembly GCF_021730395.1 of Mercenaria mercenaria. Taxonomy (NCBI): domain Eukaryota; kingdom Metazoa; phylum Mollusca; class Bivalvia; order Venerida; family Veneridae; genus Mercenaria; species Mercenaria mercenaria. The sequence goes on along the minus strand of NC_069365.1, from coordinate 81,399,745 downwards.
TCATGTTTTCATTGTCACATTTTAATAACTTCTCCTACCAGCTGCAGAATCCTAAAGCGTATCAAATATAGTCGCCGGTTTCTACCAGCGACTAATAACATGGTTTCAAACCACCTGCAAAAGCGCATGTAATAATTGTTAAATGATGTAACAGCATTTTAAGTAATTTTTTAAGTAAAGGCAGAGTTTGATATCCCTCGTTTTTTATAGTTAATTAAATGTCTGTCATTTTCTCAAAGCCAGGTAGAATATGGAATATGACAGAAAAATTAAGAATAAAGCCTGAAAACTGTTACCTTTAAGTGGTACTTTCATTAGCTTTACAAACATATTTTCTCTATTAAAACAAAAGCAAAATGACATTACTACTTACAAGATTAATTTGGATTGTTTAAGAATGGTAAGGGTCCACTAAACCAGAGTTATGAAGTGTTTTTTTTTTCAGTCACATTGTTCGCATTTTTTGGTCGAATTCTGAAAACTGAAACTGAAACTGAATAATTTGATTAAACGCCTATTTTATACAATGATATATTTAATGGCGTTTTACATAATAATAACAATAATAATAATAATTGTTATTGTAACAATATTAATAATGACAATAATAATAATAGCAGCCTTATTGTAATAATCATGACCGCACCCCTCCCCTTGAGGTCATTTTACCCCTATTGCCAATACCAGTGCTTAAAGCATCTGGTGGGGCCTCCGTGGCCGAGTGGTTAAGGTCGCTGACTTCAAATCACTTGCCCCTCATCGATGTGGGTTCAAGCCTCACTCGGGGCTTTGAATACTTCATGTGAGGAAGCCATCCAGCTGGCTTACGGAAGGTCGGTGGTTCTACCCAGGTGCCCGCTCGTGATGAAATAATGCACAGAGGGGCACCTGGGGTCTTCCTCCACCATCAAAGCTGGAAAGTCGCCATATGACCTATCATGTGTCGGCGCGACGTTAAATCCAACCAAAAAAAAAAAAAAAGAAAAAAAAAAAGCATCTGGTACGCCCAGACGAGCTGCATATAGAGGTTCAAACTCCACGGTTAATGGTGCGATCATATACTATTTAATAAAGCAATACTACACATTACCCTATCCATAGAGCCTTACTGACAAGTGTGTTTATTAAACAAACCTTGGAGATATAAATGTTGAAATGTAAAACCTTTTACAAAAATTTAAGAACTATCACCTGCTGTTTTCGCATGATAAACAGTTATCGAAAATTTAAAACAATGCCGCGCAATCTCTGAAATACAGTGTCTTAAGATTTTTTTTGAATGTGTCAAGTGATTTACATTTGCGTAGTTCCAACGGCAGTTCATTCCAAAGTTTTGGACCAATAGTACCGAAACTACCAAACACAATAAATTCAGTTTTGGAAGTGTTCATTTTCAGTTTGTTTCTATTCATCCAGTCATTGATTAAAACTGCGCACCTTTCAAGGTCTCCGATCGCTTGTGATTCTACGGAAACAGATGTAGGACAAACTTTTATTTGCTATATGATCATCAGCAAAACCGTAGACTGATATGGACTTTTGATCGACATCAAAAACAGTTCCAGCATAGGTGAGATACAGCCAAGGACGAAGGCAACTGCCCTGGGGTACACTGCATTCAAGATGGCGGTCTGATGAATATACATTGTTGATATTAATCCTACAAGAACGAAGCCTTAAGTAGGAGTCTACCCATTGAAGAGCTGTATCACAGACGCCATATTGTGCTTTTAGGACATCTAGAAGAATGTCGTGGTCGACAGTTCCTAATGCCGCACTTAAGTCAATCGCAATAAGGGCCGTGACTTCCTTTTTCTCCATACCCCTTAGAAGATCATTGACTAACCGAAGTAGCGCAGATTCAAAGGAATGGTATTTCCTGTATGCAGACTGGTTCTTAGGCAAAAGACTGTTTTGATTTACATGTTTGTTTAATCTGTAAAGAACAGCTTTCTCAATAAGTTTTTATAAAAATGATAAATTACTCACTGAATTATTCTAATGAATACATATAAGCCAAATAATACATTTAAATAAAATTGTACAAATATATTTTTAATAATGTCACATAACTTGTATATGACTTTGAGGAGGATACGCCAAGAAAGCTATTGCTTTAGATAAATCAGAAAGTATATGATATGGATTTATGTGAAACATGTGAAAAGTAATAGTAAAAAAAAGCACCATTTTTTTGCACATAGCCTTGAATTTTATTAAATGAAATACTTGTTTTTCATGCATTTTTGACAACTGTAGCAGGTACCATATAAACCCAAGTACCTGCAAGTGCCAGTAAAAATATCATTCGTGACCTGAAGGTAAAATAAACAGTTTATTCAATATTCAATCATGATACTACACGTCACATAATATATTTCATGTAGGTCAACATGACCCATGATCAAAACGTGACAATTAATACAAATTCTGAAAAGGATTACCGATGGCGGAAATATGCTTAAATAATTCATTAAAAATCACTCTTTTATTGTGATTAAAAGAGTGATTTTTAATGAATTATTATATCTACTTCCCTATGGAAGATCTTTGAATGAATATGCTTAAATAGTTTAAGTACAGGCATAAAAAAAGTTGTGACAGGAGACTATGTATTTTAGTTCCAGTACGGTAGAAGTACAGTCAGAAAGAAAAAATATATAATTTAAATACTGTCAGTGTATTTATATTTACTGTTTATTAAACAATTACACATAAGATTTTCTGTTTTCAAAGGCGCTTTATATGAAAGTAGCTAAGTTTCTTATGACTTTTATGTTTTCAGATGTTGATAATTCGATTGCTTTGTGCATGCTCGGTCTTTTATAAAAATATGGCTTCATATATTTCTTTCTTAAATCATTAAACAAAACACATTCTAGCGAAAAATGGTCTTTGTCTTCTAGTTTGTTATAGATCAGACATATTCTATTTTTAAATGGTGTATCATTCCACATTCCCGTTTTTGTATGAGACTCTAAATCTAGTAAGTGCAATCCTTTATTTCTTAATTTCTTTACTTGATTGAAATATTTTTGATAATTAAGGAGGTAGGCTACCTTCATATTTGTATGTGCGCATGTCCAACCGGAAGCTAACGTGACGATTTACGACGACGTTTACGACAAACTAAAATTGTTTGTATATTCATTCTTCTGAAAACAAATCATGGACCTGTCTTCGATCTGATGCTTTATTGTTTAATAATGCAGAAATAATGAATAAATTGCCGCAGAAACGCTTCAAAACAATGTTGCCTTAAAATGACGTCATTGACGTCATGACGTTACGTGTCAGTTACCGCGCAAAATTAATAGCTTTTACCTTGAAAGTACGTAATTCTGTGCATTTTCTTTATTTTACCTATTTTCAAATAACCATTATTTGCAGAAATATTTTTTATGAGTCTTTTGCTCTGAATAATAATCAATATTTTGCTTCTTTTATGTAGTTATATTGAAATGTTATGCGGAATGTAAGAAAATGGATGATGATAAGCAATGTTATTTGGAATATAGTTGGGTGAAAGGTTACTTGTTACGGCCATTTTCAAATAGAAAATCTAACAGTTTGATTTGTAATACCTATTTTTCAGGTTCCGTTGATAATTTGTTACTTATGTACTAAAACTAAGATCTAAAATTGTTCAAATTTCAGTAGAAAATTGTGGTTTCTTGAATTGAATTGATGTTACCATGGAAACGAAGCCTGTGACCGATGTATCTAAATGTAAAATTTAAAAGCGTTGACACTGGTCTATTTAAGAAACACAGCTTCGGCTTTTTATTTTCATTTCAACAATATCCATGAGAATAATTGCAGCATGCTGAACGATTTTTCCATGAAAAATTCCAGACGAGGGGTACTGCTGTACTAAGCTGTGAAATTTGTTTGAATAAATGCAAATAACACGAAAATATAACTTACGTTAGAAATAATATGTTTTAAAGCTACATCAACTAGAAAGATAATCTTATTCAATACTTTTTATAAGAAATTACGACAAAAAGCGAGGTATAAGCTATTTTAAACATCTCTGTTGCCATGGTGACTTTAAACTTTAAGAAAAATAGGGTACCATGTAAAGTGCTTGGTATTTTGCTAATAATATTACCCAAATATTCCATGTTGGTCATTAACAGAATGGCACTGAAGCCATCGAAAACCCCTATTTTTATACATAGTTGTTTAAAAATGAGAGAGAATGCGTTACCATGGAAACACGAGCCCCGCGACATATACATTTTAAGCTTATATTAGAAAGCTAACGTGCATATTAGTAAAATTATCAATTATGCAGACTTCTACGGATATCAATGAAATTAAAATACACTGAAAAGTGTTAAATATCCGTATTTTCCTTCTTCTTTCAATATGAAATACCTTTTGAGGGTCATGTTCTTCAAACCTGGATAAAAAATGAACTTGAAGGGACAGAGACAAACGAAATTGAAATTGTAGCAGTTAAAACTTCATATTACACGAAATACAAAAGAATGCTGCGGTTCAACTAATTTGAATTTACCCTTGTAACAAGGTAACCTACCTCCTTAAAAGTTAAAAAGGATCTATAAAATAATGCTCTGCTTGATCCTGTTAGTCCACTTTCGCAACTGTATGTTTTGTATTCTTTGTTAAAAATTGATAGAAAGATACACATGTAGTTACATCCGAGTTACACTTCGTAAAAGCCCATACTTGAAATGGTCTTATTTGGATGAACATCAAGATTTCTTAACATTAGTTTGTATACAATTGAAATATAATTCTTTCAGGTGTGTTTACAACTTTTAGCTAATATTTTATAATTTTGAATAATCGTAATGATTGAAATTTCAACCTGCCAAGTTCTCCGTAAATGAAGTCGTTCTGTGTAGTAGTTTTAACCCCCAAAAGAGACTATAAGTTTAGGGTTTGAAAACAGGTGGAAATAGTAGGTAGGAGAACTTTAAAATACTTTCTGTTGTTTGTTTACGACTTAGATCGGTGTCTCTTTTACTTAAAATATTCTGAGTCTATGTTTATGAATCCTCATTTGCCAATGAGAATATTTCAGCTTATATCGAATCTAAATGATTTGTGTTGCCATGTGTCGGAATATCTCATATGGTAATTTCTCAAGAGTATTGAAAAGGAGTAGGAGATTTCTTTGAAAATATTTTGCTGGTAAGTTTTGATTTAGATAACCATCAAGTATGCTTAAGAGAGTCTTTGAAATAAATTTACATAATGTCTTTATCTAATGATAATTTTAATGGAACGACACATACATATTTTTGAAATAAGGTCGTACCTGGAGTCAGTTATGTTATATTATCTGGGCCCTTGGGATCACGGAGAACATTCAAACTTACTTTATTGGAATTCCGCTTATTATTATTATAAGCCGGTGCTAGGAGCGAGTGGCGTGTTGCTTTTCATTACCTCTCATGAACAGACTTAGTAAACCCGAGTCTGCTTTTACGTTACTTGACAACATTATATCCTTCCAAATGATCTTTTTACAGATTTTGTTTATCTTCTTGGTGCGTAGCTATTCTTATTACACATGCCTATGCTTTTGGCAGGATTAAAGGTAATTTTGACGAAGCCTGGGAGCACATCGGTAATTTTTGGCTTTGCCTGGGATAGTTTTCTGTTTCATGTTTGACAATATACATGTTTCACTCATATGAAAATGTATTTTACAGTCTTAAAAACAACATATTGACTGAAAATTCAATACGAAAAAGCTCCCTGAATTCGGTATTTTTGATAAAAATGGAAGCAATACATGGATCCAACGGCTCGGACTTTATTCGACAACAAAATGCTGTGCACCCATAAAAACAGAAGCAACAAAAAGACTTAACTTGTGCAAAATTAATAGGATATAGTTGTTTTAAATTATGGCAACCACGACAAAATGATGCAATTATTATAAATTACTTTGTTTGGTTGTTAGATAGTAAAACACTGGCTTTCAAAGGGATTTCAGCAGAAAAACCGCCGACAGATCTCTTTGAAACCATGTTCCTGTGTCAGTTCTCCAAGTAACCGACAGTTTCACAATATGAACCAGAAACGGAGGACAATTGGCTTGAGATGTATATAAAGGAAAAAAACAGTGATTGTAACGTATATACCTTAACTTTGAAAAGTCCCTTACCATTACCTTAAAAATAAAAACTGAAGCTTTAAACGTTCGCCAAAAGTAATATATTTTACACAAGCTGACCGTACACTGTTTTCGAAAGTTTTCCGACATTCCTAGGAATGGCATTTCAATTTTGTTAAAGTACACTACTTTGTCGATTTCACTTAACATCTTTTGATTTAGTTTGTTTTTTGTGCAAAGGCTGCATTTTGTTCCGGGAATTAGATTCCTCCTCAAACCTAATGGATTTTAAATTAAATTTTTGCATTCACATTGCATTTTATAAACACTAATCAATATTAATTTTCTTGCTTTTAAAATGCTCTTGAGTCGATGCCGGTGTGGGACTGAAATAGCAGTGTTTTTCCTGTAAGAATTATCACCATTATCGTCTTATGTTATAAAAGAAAAGCATAAAATAGGAGAAATAGATTGTAATGTTAGCAGAGGTTGATATTTTCCAAACATTACAGTTGATATTTCGAAATCAGTCATGGTGTTAACACAATTTTCCTAAAAAGGTGATAGTCGAGTGTAAATAAAAAATAACGAGGTAGTCATCAGTGGAAGTTTTCCCAATACCATTTTACTATGTACTTACTTTCCTTGATTATATTTTTTTCCACTTTTCTTTATAGAATATAATACCCGGATTCATTTGCTTGTACAAAGTGGACAACACGAGTACATTATATCATTGTACTAAGGCTGGAGATCCATGTAGTCCCAAAGAGCACATGCTTTGCTTACCGGAAAGATCGAGAGACAAACAAAATACAGTACTATAAGCAAACGTGTGTTATTTTCCAAAATGTACTTTTTTCAAACATAGCAATGTCATTGTTTTGCAACTGTGCTTCATCTCTACAAAAGCCATTTGCCAGCGGGGAATAAAAAAGCCGTCTGTATCTCCCTGCAGATCGGCACGGGCTTCTCGGAATACAGTTTGCCGTAGGAAAGTGGCGGTCCGTAAGTTAAAAAAGGAGTGTCACGGATGTTGAAGTATTTCATAGCATCTTGGGAGGTAATGCATCTTTGCTTTCTTGTGTGGATCTCTTTTTAGGATGCGGGTGCAAATACACATTTGAGCCGCACCATGAGAAAACCAACATACTGCGTTTGCGACCAGCATGGATCCAGACCAGCCTGCGCATCCGCGCAGTCTAGTCAGGATCCATGTTGTTAGCTAACAGTTTCTCTAATTCCAATAGGCTTTGAAAGCGAACAACAGGGATCCTGACCGGACTGCGCGCATTTTAGCCTCTAGTTCAGTGTAGACGTTTGTAGCGGTCGTACTGACCCAATATGAACAATCGGCTAGTAGTATCAACCTATTTAACCTTACCGGATCTATTGTTTAACGGTTAACAGTTGTTGTTTAAAGTTTTTTTCTATATTTAGCTCTATGTGCCCTTAAAAGTCGGCTCATTGCCACCATTTAAACACGGTTTTAAGAAGCCCTTATACTGGTGCTACAGACTAACTTTGGTGAAGATCCACCAAGCCGTTCATGAGAGGATGTCGTTTAAAGGTATTTCTTTATTAAGCTTTAACGGCCATTAAAAAGAGCCACGTGGCCTATGTGAACAAATGAGGGAGCAGATCATATAACGATACTACAGGATAAGTTTGATCAAGATCCGCAGCTGTCTAAAGGTAACTCTATTTTTAGCTCCAGTGGTTCTTAAAAGGGTCAAACCACCTCTTTTTAGCAAATTGGGAGTAGTTTAAGATTGAGGAAGATCCATCAAGCGGCTCATGAGGAGAAGTCATTTAAAGGTATATCTAGTTTTAGCTCTTTTGGCCCCTGAAAGGGACAACGCTCCACTATTGAACAAATGTGAAACAGGACCTTACAATAATTTTACAAATCAGCTCTAAAGAGGATTCATCAGGCAGTTTATTGAAAGTATTTCTAGTATTATCTATAGAGGCCCCATTTGAACAAATTTGGATGAGGACCTTTTAATGATGCTACAGATCAAGTCTGGTAAAGATCCATCCAGCGGTTCATGATAAAAAGTTGTTTAAAGACATTTCTATTTTTAGCTCAGTGACAAATTTCCATCATTTAAACATATTTGGAAGAGGACCCAATAATGGTGCTACAAATCAAGTCTGATGAAAATCCATCCAGCAGTTCATGAGAAGAAGTTGTTTAAAGATAATTCTATTTTAGCGATAGCTTAAAGAGGCTAAGGGCCCACAATTGAAAAAACTGTGGGAAGACTTTGATGCGATGCTACAGATTAGGTTTTACAGATTTTATTGATGAAAATTTATCCAGCTATTAATGAAGTAATTTAAAGGTTTTACTATTTTAGCCCTTACAATAGCCTGAAAGGGGCAAAGCCCAATTATTTGAAAAGTATTGATGAAGGACATTGCCAGGATGTAAATGACTTAGTTTGGTGTAATCCTGACCAGCAGTTTCAGGAAGGTGCCTTTAGAAGAAAAGTGTTGACGAACAGACGGACGAAATGGCGCCCTAAGACTGTCGGTGAGTGGACACAATGTCCTACCGGAGAACTTTATCCTCAGTTGAGCTTTAGATAAAACGTTTACACGGAGCTGACAATATCAAAAAAACGTTTTTCATCATTATATATCAAAAAAGCTTAATAGAAACCTTTAATTTTCAGGTTCGATTATCTCAAACTTTTGAAAATGATGTCATCGTGGAATATGGTCCCTAGGTTTCGCAATTATAAGAATACAAGTTGTTAATTAGGTATTCTCCTCTCCTATCATTAAATGCATTTAACTGATATTTGGTGGTACATAAGCAAACTATTTGAGCAGCACCATGAGAAAACCAACATAGTGCATTTGCAACCAGCCTGGATACAGACCAGCCTGCGCATCCGCGCAGTCTGGTCAGGATACATGCTGTTCGCTTTCAAAGCCTATTGCAATAGCGAACAGCATGGATCCTGACCAGACTGCGCGGATGCGCAGGCTGGTCTGTATCCATGCTGGTTGCTAATGCACTATGTTGGATTTCTCATGGCGCGGCTCATATTAATAATAGCTGAAGAAGTACGTTGACGTACATCTCACAATCGGGACAAAGCAGAAAAGAGCACTGTTGTTTATGATATATAATTCTGGGCTTCTACAACTAGACATTTTAATATTTGAAATTCCTTTTTAATAATACATCCAATTGTAAAAATATTTTAAACCTTTGTTACTACCACGCGTCTACTTTGTACTAGTGCACCAGACCTACATTAAAGTAAAAATTTACTGAGCATTGAAATGAATTTGCAAAAAAAAAGTTATCGCAGTGTACGTTGTGGATATGAGGCCTAATTTCTCTTCGAAGTATTATGTGCAAGACGTTGTGAGGTCCCATAGGCAACGTCTTACTAATACAACAAATTTAAATGCTAAAAATAATTTAAACGTAATGTATATCTCCCGGAAGCTAAAAACACAGTAAACACGGCCAGATGCATGCGCAGCAAAATAGGCCTGCAACAAACAGAAACCGTAGTGTAAAGATGTAGCAGACGGGTTGCTTCAAAAATCCAACAATAGGTATATTTTAGTTATATTTACGATGCAAAACTGGGTGTAGGTTAGACAAATGGGTTGGGTGTTAAGGCAAGTGGAAATAAAAAGATCAAGAATGTGTAATCAAAAGGGAGAGCCAAGCTCCAAAAATGAAGTCTCCCTAGACGGTGAACTTTAGACCTCAACAAGACCACCAAATGCACTCTCTCAAAATTACACACGCACACATAGAGCAGAAACACAGTGGGGCAGTGCCTTTGAAGGCCACCTTTGAGGAGCTTTATCGTTTATGGTGCGCACTTAACCTCTGTGTTAAACCGCACCATGTTCCAAATTCATAGGACAGTGTAAATATATGTTTTCCCTGCCCTGTGAATCTCTTACACTTGTAATAGCAACAGAACGCATAGTATATAAACACAAAAATGCTCTTGTAAATTTTATTCAAAAAGCGAACCATAAGTACCTAAAGTACAAAAAAAAAAGAAACAAATGCACTCAATGATTTGCAGAATACAGTGCATCTACAGATATAACCTTAAGAACCCGATGAAACAGGCCAGAAAACAGATATCAAAACAGCTCAGATCCAGTGACGTTTAAAAACTGTCGGTTACAGACGCATCCGCATGTTCTGTTAGACAATTCATTATTTTGTGATATTTAGTTATACAATTTTGTGAATAAAATGTCTTCAAATACATGCGCACCTGTACAAGTTGTCTGACTTGTGGTGTTAAATCATTAAAGATGGAATAAGACTGCGGAATTAGTTTGTCAAGCTGACATTGCTAGCATGAAGTATGTATACGTAAGCGAGAATGGGTGAAGTAGTTTCATAGCTGCAAAACCAGACACCAAAGAAGTAACTTTCTTCAAACTTAAAAAGATATATATCAGGGTTCTTCGTGGCCCAGTGGTTTAGATCGCTGAGTACAAATCACTTTCATGAAGGAATCATTAAGATAAATTTGTTCCGCTTAGCTTCATAGGAAGAACGGCGACCTACGGAGTGAGTTCGATCCTCGGGCGGGCCGTATGTTCTCCGTGGCGATTTGATAAAAGACAATGTGTCTGAAATCATTCGTCCTCCAGAGTGGGGAAGTTGGCAATTACTTGCGGAGAACAGGTTTGTACTGGTACAGAATCCAGAACACTGGTTAGGTTAACTGCCCGCTGTTCCATAACTGAAATACTATTGATAAACGGCGTTAAACCCAACATAGTAGAGATCAATTTTGTCACTTCATAATAACTCTTATATTATTTTTTTAACTTTAGACAAGTTGTCAACTTCACTCTTATAGAAAATATTGAGCTTTACTATTTGACTGTAGCATGTATTTTGTTGAACAATGGTGAAACTAAATTGTTAAGGGGAGCAGTGGACTAGTAGATAAGGTATCGGCCGCTCAATCCAGGGCTGGTGGGTTCGAGCACCACTGGGACCAGGACTACTCATATGACACCAGTAGTGGTTTTTCCCAGAAGCAGACCCGAGAGTGGTTCAGATAAGCTTGAAGCTATCATCACAATCGAGCTGAAGCAAATTAGTATAAACAAACTAAATGTTTAACGTTGTTTTTTTTTTACATCATATAACACAAGTTTCACATTTCGTTTACAACACTTTTATTGACTCATAAAAATAAATAAAAGAAAGACATAGGTTTTCTGTGATTGCTTACTCATGTTTACATGTTAAGTAAGCATAATAGGTACAGAAACATTCTTTTAAAATAGTAAGATTACAATCCATCTCACTTCTCAGAAATAACGTTTTTCATGTTGTATGGCTGATGCAAGTTAAACCTTGAGAAGTCATTTGTGCATCGAAATTGCCATAAGATAGTCAAGAATAGTACATGAAATTGAAATTAAAATAGTTCTTTACAACTTCTCTCTTTGAAGATGACTGGGGAATTTGCCACCTATTGAATAACAAAATTATTTTATTTGGCCTTTTTGTTGCATATTTTTCTTGTTCGCAATATTGTCAGGTAACTGCATGTAACATTATGACTTTATTCAGAAAACCATGACAGTTTTCTGCTGTTTGCCTTTTTTTTCTAATGTGTACAATAGAACTTATATTCCAAAGATATCTGAAATTAAAAAAAAAACAACAACAACAAAAACAACAACAAAAAAACAACAACAAAAAACACACGAATCTCCCTATACTCCGTATAGTGTTTTAATACAATATATTGTTGTCTGTATGGCAATTCTTTAGAGTCGCATGTGGTAGGACGTAAATGGTGTCTTTCGATGGTTTAAGTTAAAAGGTTCTTGCACTTGTGCTACGCAGTCCTAAGAATGAATAATTATACAGTCTTGGCTATCATACGTTTGGTCGAAGGTGTACTGTTTTTACAAAAAAAAAACGCTGGAAAAGTGGACTTGAGCAGGACCTTAGCTATTTATCCCCGTATAAAGCGTTTAATAACGTTTACATGGCGTCAGACACAGACTTAGGGTCAATTGTCGGGCGGAGAAAAATAGCGTGGTCACAGAATGCACGCATGCAATGTTTCCAAAGTGAAAGAAAAACCCACATACTTGGCAATATATCCGCCCTAGGGTGATGATTTGTCAACAAAATCCGTCATATTTACCAGATAAACACAATTTTCTCACTTAAACCACCGAAAGACACTATTTACATCCTACCTCCTGGAGTCGGGAAACTAACTTCAAAGATATACACTTTTCCAGTTTGAATTTAACTTAACTACAGTACAAAAATTCTCGCAAAATGATTCGAATATTACTGAACTGTTAACTTACATTACATTTTCAAAGAATCCAGCATTATAAAATAAGAAACCCTTGACAAGACAACTACGGTCAAACATATCACGACATAATAATGTACACAAAAAACCCGGGTTTAGTCTGTAAATACCTCAAATGAAATTTAGCAACCTTTTTCCACAAACTGTATATTTAATTTCTGGTATATCTTTGAACAATGTTGGTGCATTCTAAGGGCAAAGTCGAACTGAAATAGTGATGATGTAGTTTCAGACCATTAATTTTGTTCAAAATGAAGTGCTAATTTGAAAAATATTGATTACACTTAAATATGCCTGGAAAAGGGTTTGAATAATTTCATGAATTAAATAAAAAGCCATTCCCATGTTCTTTCGTCAATTTATAAAAAAAAACTATGCCACCCTTTTGACACAAACATTTTCAGTGTAATCATCAAAGAGGTGACATTAATCTAGATATGCCAAAACCGACACACATATAGAAAAATAAACGACTACTCAATACACCATGAATCAGATCATAAATGAGCCAACCAAATTCACTGAAACATGTCTCACTCTTTTATCGATCACTTTTTGGTATCTTCTGCATGTATGGGGTTACGTATCAGGAGTAGAAGAGCCATTCGTTGGCCAAAATATTATATTAATTGTTCAAAACATGACTGAAAAAGTATAAGCGAAATATATAGAAATTCGATCAGTGTGGGGGGAGGTGTTATGGCAACATGAGGCGAGAAGTAGCCTCTGTTAGCTGATGATGATATAGATACAAACGTGGGAAATATTAATGATTCATATCAAAAGGACATTCCTAAGAAAATGGTAAAAATGAAAATAATCGGACCCTCCATGGACGCATAACGACATAAAATAACATATAAGGAAGAGAAAGAGTGCATATGAAATGGCCTAACGTACTCAAAGTGAAAATCACTTGAACAGGATCAGTTACATACAGATAAGAAACAAAACTACACAATAATTACGAAACGCAAAAGGTCAACGTTCGCAAAAACTATTACAAAATGAAAGCGTTACAACCTCCGACAATTGAAAGATACTAAAACAATTCATATCATCATCAGAGAAAACATCTGTTCCAACAGTAAATGATACTTGTATTTCAGTAACAGCAGATACAGATAAAGCAAATCTACTTATTTTTTTTTTGTATCAAACATTTTTATACGATAATAACAAAAATAGCAAACCACACATTTAAACTGATACAACTCATCCAAAATGACTTTATCAACAACACAGCGGAAGAAGAAGTAATAAAATCACTTAAATCACTCTCAGTAGGTAAAGTTGTAGGGCTTGATAATGTCAATAACAGGATCCTGCAGGAAATCTCAAAGGAGCTAGCAAGAACTCTCTGTTAGCTTTTTTCCATAACCATTATCACTGGTCGAATGCCATTCCAATAGAAATTAGCACATGTGAAAAACGGTGTTTACCATTGAAATATATTTCGATCGTAAAACAATCACATTTTCCTTTTTTTGTTTGATTTCTATTGGTTTTATTTTTTATCGAATAATACCGACTTTACCTACACAAATTTTCGTGCAATACGTCATCTCGTCACAGTACCGTAACATCATGATATTAATGTTGAAAAGATGTTACATAAGATCTAAGAATTTTTTTAATTCTTTATATTTCATTAAGGGTGAGTGTTTTTCTTTATGATCGTGTCTTGTTACTGAAGTATATTTGAAAAGAATTGCCCATTATTTATTCGCATTATAGTGTAGTTTTAAAATAAAGATGATATGTTTACTACTTTTAAACAGTTAAAATGTTCATTGTTATATGCCAGTATTATCAATAAACACTCTCTATATAACACGGAACAGCTTCCAGATATCTCATAAAAGGCGTATGCCAAAGTCTGTTATCGTGACCCATAACTTTTATTGCATATCTTTGTTTCTTAGATGATTGTCAATCAATATCCAAAGTTTGAAGAAATTCTGTTACTGAGAAAAGTTTCGCCCATCTCATATAAAGAGACTCTAGCGTACGGCTTTGAACTTGTCAAAGTTCCAAAGTTCAAATACTGTAATTTAAAATGCCATAACTTATTTTTTTCTTAACGTAGCATCATTTATTATTTCATTTTTGGTTGTATTAATGCCCTTTTGTTAAGATTTAATGATTGTATTTTTTTTTGCTTTCATGAATTGTTATTATACAGCAATGCGTAAAAACAGCACATAAAACATACTGCATGAAAAGTGTTAGTTAAAAATGGGTTTGTCCAAAATCACTTATAACATCAACTCAAGACAAGCCTCTTCAGACAATATGGATTTTGCTTATTATCAATAATAAGTGTACTTGAAGAAACAGTTCACAATCAGAAAATTAACTAACTATTAATAAAAAAGTTTCGTTTGAGGACATTTCAATACATGATATTCATATAATAACAGACAAACTAGCACATTGACATACAGAAGCAACGAGGAAATAGGCATCAGGTCTCTACTAATTCGAAAATTTTTCAGTTTTCCAGTTGTTATGCCAATTCAGTTTGCTCTGAACTGATATCGGTGAACCGAGACAGGATCGCCTTCAGTGTCCGATCTGCTCACATAGATCTGCCTTTTTTCAATAAAGCGCAAAGGTTTGAACGTTTCTGTTGTTTCTACTGTAACATCTTTGTCGTCAAATAGTATCTGAAATACATTCACAAACACAAATAGACATGTTGCAATGCCCATACATTGTATTTGATTCATGAATTATATGTATAATACAGATGTCTGCAGTTTGTTCCTTATTGCATTAACTATTAATTAAAAGAATTTGTTCGAAAATGTAGAAGGAATGAAACTGTGCATCAGTATTATCTTACTAAAAATCTATTTAAATCAATTATAATTATAACATTCAATTACGCTTTTTATTTGTTTTAAAACATATTGTGATAAAAACGTGCGCAAGCCCCTTTAAAGTACTAAAGGACAAGCCAGAGACAAAATTATCAAAAAATTTAGAAATATTCAAATACGACGCACCTGCAAGAAAAGTATCGGAACATTACAGTATTAGGAACATACACACACATAGTATGCTAGACAAAAGGTATCGTTTAAGATACCTGTTTTACTACGAGCTGCATAAAACACTTCACTGTGTTAATAAACAAGTTGCTAGATATTTATATAATAAAATCTTTTTTCATTTCTCAAACTTACCTTAACTGCATCAGACTGGGATTGAAATGAAATTTTATACATTTCTTTTGAAGTTTCAGGCGTCAAAAAGTATTTTCCAAGCGGCTGGGGTCGGAATATGCCATCCGTGTAGATGACATTTTCGGTAACATGGATAACTTGCCCTCTTCTCCTAAAGGAAAAAATGTAGAAGTTCATTAAAAAGAATACTGTTCCGTCTATCTTATCCGTATCGACATTTTTCCCTTAGATGTCTCTCTAAATTTTTAGTTTATTGGAATAATAGTATTTTACTGCAACTATTACAATAACGTGAATGGTAATAATACATAAGTATACATATATATAGTGCAAATGGGTCGGGCTACACGTTTTAATAACATTAGCGACAGCCCTCCCCAAAAACTCACATATATATCTGTTCCGGTACTTTTCATGCAATTATTGTATCTATATAATGGTAGATCTATTACAGCGTAGAAAAATGTATAACTTCGTAGTGACACACAAAAATACAAGATAAATTCATTCTGAAAATGAGAGAAGGAAAAGCACAAAAAAAAAAAAAAAAAAAAAAAAATTACAGACTCTACCATTCATATTATACATTATTTGAAAACAAATATCATGGTAAAATTTACACAATGTATAACTTTTGTGTTTATTTATAGGAATTGGTTTTGATATTATCAATAAATAATTTTCCATTGTAAATTTTTCGACATCAATAAAACCAAATAAAATCATAACTAAATAACTTACATGTTCTTATATTGTTATGAAAAAAGGTTTTGCAATTTTAAGGAAAAAAGTGTGGTTTTTTCTACAATTTCATGAACTAAAATTTTACGAAGGTAACCACAAAACACATTGTTTTGCCACACAACTGACATTTTTAAATAAACCTCTAAAATATAGTAAGGCCCTATATTACTGCTAATCCTGAAAACTGCTAGAATGATATCTTACTGTGACAGCAGCAAAATTACCTTTAAAATACTTAGAATTCTAAAGATTCTTGATCAAAGATGTTATGCGTGGAAAATTCTTTATTCTTTAGTTCTAACTGAAAACAGTACAGGAAGTATTTACAGAATTAAAGGAATGCATTTAACAAAATCAAAAGTAGTAAATTAATTCCGCCATTTTGTTATATATTGTCATGGAAAAATTACTATCATTCCATTAAGATATTGAAATGCTTATTACTTCCTTATGTCTAAGACAAATCTGAAAGTAAATTTACTGCACTGAATAATGTCTTTTTTCTGAGGACTTTTCAGAAGCCATTACATTGAAACAGCATTACCTTCTTGTAAAGTTCTGATTTTGCATGTCTCATTCGCAGCGAAATGTGTTATATTAACTTTCAAAATGGAACACCTTACCTTCATTAGCTTGATAGGAAACGTCCAAAGAAATTATGGAAGACGTTTCGTATAAATATCCGGTTATACACCAGTTTTTACTCTTTTTCTTAGAGCGTAGATAGAATTAGTAACCCCGGATACTGTATTATACATGTACCCGTAATTGTAAGATTTTGTTATTGAATAGCGGCTTTGGTTTGGTAAAAGTAGGAAAGCTGGTAATATTAAAAAAGACATTATCTGATAAAAAGTTAAGAAATGTACATGTATATCAAAAGCAGACAATGCTTTCTGTCTGAAAGGCTACTTACATGAAAACGCTCACCATGTGAGTTAACGAATATTTTCAAAAACAGGGAGTAATATTTTTACGATGTTAGTCAACTTAACATAAGTGAACTTATATAAATAACTAAATTAATGTTGAATAATCAAGAAGCTAATCCGGTCGAAACATAAAGATATCATGCACGTCTCTATTTGAGAGTGAAAGTTTCGATGAATTGTTGCTGAATTCCTGCTAAAGGTTGTTGAGAAATTACCCTTACAAGGACATATCTATAGTTACTAATCTTGAAAAATCAAAAGTCAAAGCAGACTGAATTCCAACGAATCACAGCTGAAACTATTTCAGACAAGTATTGCGGGGCGGAAGGTGGGACGGACAATGCTTCCACTTTCTGAGAGAATAAGAACAAAGAAGCATGCATTTCATCTTTCATTTGATACAAGTTTGTAAAAAATTTTAAATGGAATGACTTGAGCTTTTTTGTCTGTCTTGCTTTGCTACATTTTAGAATTAAAGACAGTCTCTCCTTATGAGAAATTGGTAACTTAGCTAAGTATAGAAAGACGTGTAGTATAACAGCGAAATTTTTAAAGAAAAGTAATTGCTAAATGTCGAAATGACCGGTTTATAATGCAATTGTATTTGCATACCGAATTTATTACTCAATAGTTATAATTGTTATATAATGTTCAACTGGCCGTCGGTTTACCTCATCGTCAATGTGTTGCTTCTGTTTGTGAAACCCTCATGCGTCTCAGTCAGAACAATTTCTACACTGCAAATTTAAACGAATCATGATGACATACTTTCAAACACTTCACTTTCGTAATACAATCACGTAACAGAACAAAAAGTAATTTTAAAAAAAGAATATTGCAATATTATGCTGCTTATTTCGGCTTTTCACATTCTAAGTAACTGACTTCTTCAAGTAATCATTGCATTGCCAGTCCATAGGTAAACAGATGACATAGAGCAAAACCTAATTTTTTAAATGTATGTTAAAGCCCTTGAAGTTCGGTACCATTCGTAGGATACAGAAAACGAAGAAAATGATTTAAAGGAGTTTAAAAGTTGTATTAATGCTCAAATATATTTAAATCAACGATCAGAAATTATAATTGTTTTGCGCTAAAAAAGGAGAAAATGTTGCTCAACTAATGAAAAAAGCCATGAAGTATCAGCATAGATATTTAACAAAACAATTTTGAACAAGAGATATATTATACATCTAAGACACACAGTTTCGCACAAGTCTATATGGCTCAATAATTATGTAAATATAATGTCTACATTCTTTGTAATTAGTCAAATGTAAAAACTTACATTTTACTCGCATCCGTTATAACCAGATCCAATTGTGCACCGGTATGCAACACACCAGGAATCGCCCATAGTACTGGTTCACTTTTAACAACCTTACGCTGGAGAAATATTGATTTCCGATTACTTATAATTCATTTTCTTCAAAAATCAAGTGTAGAATTAAGGTTAGGATGTTTTAACATTTTGAAATATTATCCACTGTTACATGTAATTTAAGTGTACCTACGTCTTTATACATCGGGCAATGAAATATATCCTAGTACATGTATATAAAACAACATTGTCATTGACTAACTGACAAACTAGGTTGGATACACACACATGCGCGCGCGCACGCACGCACGCACATACGCGCACACACACATTTGTCAGCTAGTCAAAGACAAAGTTGTTATTGAGATAAGATATATTTCGAAGACGAAGGTACATTCTAAAAACCGTATTTCCGTATCTTGACAATGTGCTAGAGTAAATAACAACAATAGAAAAGAATTATGGTCAAAAATGATTCTTCTAACCCTTAACAATAATAACTGAACATTCATCTTACGTGTTTTGACCCAGTCTTGTTACAAAGTAGATTTTTTTAAGTTCCATATAAGCTGGTGCCAGGGAAATGAGAAATGTATTCACTTTTCATTACCTCTCGCGGATAGATTTAGTCAAACTGAATCTGCCATAAATTTAATTGGTTGCGTTATTACTTCAAAATGATCTTAATTAATGTAACAGTATAAGTAATTTCAATAGACCATTGTGAGTTTTTAGACAGCTGATGTGTTATTTTCAGTTCCTAAGATCATTCTGATATTGATTACTAATGCATATCAATGATAACTATATGTACCAGTTCAAAATGATAGTCGGGATACAGGTAACATAAAGATAGCTTGGACACAAATATGTAAGTAAAATCAAACCATAAAGCAGGTGTATATCATACCTGTACTAGCAGTGTCATGGATAATTGTGGCAAATAACACGGAAGACTAAATAAGGTTGACAGTGTATTACACTATTTAACCAACATTCCTGGTGTTGGTTGCGGGTTCGGAACGCTGTAATAACTTAAATTCCTAAAATGTTCGGGATCACGGATGTTATGCAGCACAACATTTAATGCTGTAACGTATACCTGTACCAAGATTGTTTTGGTAGTAAATTTCATATTGTTCGAAAAAGATAAATATGATTTCAGTCAACAAGGTTTTGCCTTAATTGTACAAATAACGAAGTATGAATGCTTGAAAAAAAATTCAACTGTACTATAATTATGATAACCACCTGAGTTTTGCATGATGCTTGATATTTAAAATGGTTGCACGGTCAAAAACGTTTTGGTATGCAACTTTGCAATTATCTTTATATGTATATATTTCTTACATTTTCTGTTTATGTGCCGTGAAAACAAATATCATACAAACGGCTAAAGTATTTCATGTCGCAAGGCAAAACATTTGATTACAAACAGTACCGCCGGTTCAAAGTTGTCCTGCACGAACTCCTTCTTGAAGTATGCATATCCACTCTCATATGTTTGATTCATTCCCCAGGCATGTGGTAAGCCATAGCATTCACCTGTCAGCTGAGATACACGACCACCAACATATTCGTTCTAGGAAAAGACATGGATATATGTCTAGAAATCACAACAATTCATACGTTACAGTCTTGTTGAAATAATAATTTGAAACACAGAATGACGTATTTTAAACTATAAGACAATATCATAGATTCTCGAAGATTGTTCGATTTGACGGTTGCGATTTGATGTCATGTTCGTAAGCAAAAGACCCTTGATGTCTTACCTTGCTTATGTAATATGTGCACACTTCTTGCGTCACTAGCAGGACAATTATCAAATATAAGACAGATGGTTTCTAGTTTTCCACTATGCATATAATAACGGCAAACAGAATTTGTTTCCACCTATGGTATACATATTCCAACTTTAGTCCAAACGTCTTTTAGTGAATGTAAAACATACATTATTTACTAACTGACAATTATAATTATCAACGTAATAGTATCTGCCAAAAAGAAACTCTAAAACATGAAATGAAAAGTTCCCAAAAAAAGCAAGTTTGTCTTTGTACCTTCATCAGAACGGCATCGGCGCACTTTCTTATCCCCGAATGATTCTGCATCACTTGAATGTGTCCATGTTTTGTGTCATAGCCAGATACTGTATATGCCAATCTGCTTGAAACGAAAATTGCTACAAACACCCCGCCCACTGTTATAGTCATGATGAACCATGGTACTGTATATACAGTGATTTTATTCTACGAAGATAAGGGAATAATTGCTTTCTGCGTATTCTTCCATGTTTACTCTACGCAAAACTGCAAAAATATGGCCCTGTATATTTCTGATCACAAAAATTAAACGGATAGTAAATAAATATTTTTACAATAACGTTTGATTTAAACTATTTGATCCCAAGTGAATTGAAGTTCAATAACGGACAATGGTACTAAATAATAATAGCATTCAATTTACGCATGCGCATTTTGTGATATAACAACAATAAAGGTTCAAGCATTATGTATGGATAGTCAAAGTCTAACCATTAACCCTTCGCAACACTTTACCTTTTAATGAATTCAATTGAGAATACTGTGTTATTTTAACTGACCTTTTTGAATGCCAATCGAAACTTATTTAGTAATGTTAATTATAACGTTAACCGGATCCAAAAAAATTCCGTAGTTGGCTATATGGTGTTTTGTGGGCAATTGTTTTATCTCTTTTTTTTTTTCTTTGATGTTTTATAGAAATTACAAAGAATCTTTAATGACAATTGTTATCTTTACACAGTTACGTTTAATTTAGCGATTATGTGTTCATACGGCTATCTGCATTTTTTCTTCCGTTGCCGATCTCTCAAAGGAAATACGACATCTTGCATCTAAACAACGCATATTTCTTTGTTTATTAAAACGCCTATAGAAATTATAAACACGAAAATTTTTTACATTTTCTAAAAGCAGAATATTTTCTCATAAATCAAAATTTACTGTTAGGATCTCGTTTGTATTCGAACTTGACGTCCAGAAAGAATTTTAATTAAAAAATAAACTTTTCACTGATATTATCAGAATAAATTGGCTTTGGACAAAATTAAATCAGTAGTGTGCTAGTATTTAATCCAATTTGATCATCCAAACACTGCATATTAGATAATTTATACATTATTGTGAAATAATATATATTATCGGATTCGTAAAACCAATAATTGTTTTACATATCATACCGATTTTAAAACTATTCTCGAGCCCAAAACCGTGCAATTAATTTCAATGAACGGTACAAATTGTGTACTAAATAATACATAAGCAATTTCTAATTTACACATGCGTCTGTTGGTGAATTATAAACAGACAATAAAGAGTTTCAAGCATTATGTAAGGATACGTGGGCAAATTAGTAAAACCATTACCCGTCCGCACACACTTTACAGCTTGTTCAATGGCATCATCTTCATTGAAATACTGATTTAAAATTTTAACGACACATTTTTTCCCGCTGAATTCCAAGTTCGAAACTTATTTCTAGCATATTGTCTACAATTATCAACGCTTAACTGGGATCATTCAAAAAAAAAAAATTCACAGTAGTGTAGGGGACGATATATCTGAGTGTTTTATGTGAGGCCGTCAAATGTTTTATCGTGCTTTTTTCTTTTTCTTTGTTGTTTTTTAAGTAAGAAAAGTAAAAGAAATCTTCTTGAACAGATTTGTGAAAATATCTTTGTTACTAGATCTACGTATTATTTATGCGAAATAAAAATGTAGCAGATACAGGCCTATCTGATTTTGTTTTCTTTTCGTAGCCATACATCTCAAACTGTGGAAATACAGACAATCTCTGGAAATCATTAAACAAGCTATTTATTTGTGTAAAACGCCTTTTTATTAGAATTATTACTGATAAATACGAACGTTCAATTTTATGATAATTTCTAAAAGTCTTAGAACTCTTTTCTTCATTAATAATTCAAAAGTTTCTGTCTGTGATTTCTCGGGTTCTGTATTGCTCAGAAATCTTGACGTTCCAGGAAAGATATTTTAATTAAAAAATAATAAATCTGTTCCCATATTTTATCAGTTAATAAAATATGGGCAGGAGTTTGGATGCGTAATAATTAAATCACGAGTGCGTAGCACGAGTGATTTAATCATTCGCATCCAAACGACTGCCCATGTTTTAGTAATTGATAAAATTATTGGAACATATTTATTATTTCGATTCTAACAACGCAAATAATTCGCATTTTACAGTACTACATTTTCAGCGTAATACGTCATTCGGGCCATATGCTGTTACAATTTACCCCCTATGGTTAGAACGAGTTGCATAGCCAATGGAACGTATAGATATTTGTTTCTTTTTATCAGAATTTTGAGAAGTATTTATAATTTAGTAATCTAACTCGCAAACTAATTATGAAGAGAATCATCAATTTGAAATTAGGCGAGTTGACCCTGTGTTACAAGTTACGAGCTTAACTTTATATGACGTCACATCATTATGACGTCATACTTTATGTCATACATTTATGACGTCACCGCTGAATCTTAATTAAGCTAATTGAATTCGCTCGTAGAGATCGAAACGTGTTTTACGGTCCTACAAATAAGTCAGTATGACTTCTTATCATATTTATGTTTTTGAAATGCTGTTTTCAACCGTTTGGCCCTGAAATAATTTGTATGTAATGGAACTGAAGTAGAATCTCTTATGCCACAATCATAGGGGGTGAAATGTAATAGCCAACCATATTTTATCGTAGATTCATGTATAGGCGATTTCGCTATATGTTTATATAGCAATTGCTGCAGATCGTGTTAGAATGTCAGCCATGAAATGTACTATCATATTTATTCTAGGCTGTAATTACGTTTGTCCTGACATGTAATGCGACTGTTTTCAAATAGTAATAATTTACTATTATTTCAAGACCTCGACTGGACCAATAGAGCGTTTCTAAGATACGTAGACTGTGTTATGCCATACTAGTTTAAACAGTTTAGAAAGTTACGTAACGTAAATGAAATAGAGTTCTACACATTCTTGAAAGCAGCCAACTTCTCTAATCCTAACGAGAGGAGAGTTTCATATAATTATGAAAAGCTTTTATTTTTAATCATGGCTTAAATCTATTTTCTGATACACCAAATGACGCAGTATTGTGTCAATTAGACCTTTTGACGATGTTTACCGGTCTATCATGTCCCTAATAAAGAGTTTAGTGTGATTATATAGAACAATATAATGAAAATTAGAATTTTGTACAAAGATGTTTGTAATGTTTTTCTTTAAGGAATCTTTAAGTTATTTTTGATAAAGCCATTTCACCTTTCATTTACGTATATTCAAGTAAAAAAGTTTTCTTCTCCTGTCGAAATTGATCTAGAATCATACACGCCATGCGCTTCTACGTTATCATACATAATACATAGAGTAGCTTTTCTCAAGACCTGCTAATGAATAATTTAAAACCTATTTCCACGTTCCAGCATTCTACATGACTGTTCTTTTAACATGCTCGTCAAACGTTTAAGAGCTAGTTTTCGTAACCAGAAACTATTTTAAATGCACGTGAAATGGATGTCCCTACACGTGGTGTAAATACTCGGATCAACTACCAGATATGATTTGGAACCACATCCAAATGTACCGAAACCATACAACCGGGTACATTAAAGATGAACATTAACGACAACAATAAGCATAATAATTGATCTCAGAGTTAAGAAATTATAAACATTTTCATAATTTACATTGAAAATATTGGTTAAATGTTAAAGTGATGTCTGTATATACAATGCAGCCATGATAGGGTCCAGTGGAAATATACTTGGAATGCTCAATAGCTTGTTATATAAGTAAAATTGTTAACTGTGCCGCGCCATGAGAAAACCAACATAGTGCGTTTGCGACCAGCATGGATCCAGACCAACCTGCGCATCCGCGCACTCTGGTCAGGATCCATGCTGTTCGCTTTCAAAGCCTATTGCAATTAGAGAAACCGTTAGCGAACAGCATGGATCCTGACAAGACTGCGCGGATGCGCAGGTTGGTCTTGATCAATACTAGTCGCAAAACGCACTATGTTGGTTTTCTCATGGTGCGGCTCATTTAAGATTCATAAGGGAATTCATTAAATTATTTCAGGGTTTGTTGACATAGCATATGTAAAATTCTTCTTCCAGCTATGATGTAAGTAAATGTATAAAAAGAAAGCTTGTAAGGGGATTCATAGAACTTTAAAACTGTTCTGTAGAGTTTTCATAATAACACATGATAGTGATAATAACAGACTCCTATTCCAGCTACATATTTCAAATTCAAATTTAAACCTTTTAACCTTGTAAAGGAAATGATAAGTAATATAAATTGTCTCGAATTCATCATGATAATAGTCTTATATAATCAGACAAAAAAAAAAGACAAATATAACTAAACAAATTAATGAGAAATTTCGGAGTTGACTTAAAGTAAAACGTGTTAAATAAAAATCTACCTTAAAATTTTATTCAATTTATGTTCAAATGATCAAATTAAGATAATCAATCTATGTCATTATTTCGCTGATTGTTTTGAAACCAAGTTTATTTTTTATAAAATGTTAATACCATGTTTGTAAAACAAATAATAATATAAAAAAGAATGAAAATAAATATATATTACTCTTACCCTGTTAGAATTGTATATCTTCTACCTGCTCCAGATCACTCCAGCTGGATCAATATCTGTTCAAAGCAAACATGAGACATACGTAATATAATATTCGTTTTATGTTAATAAGAAAACGCATATTGTATGTCTTCAGATAACTTAAACAAGTCGGGCCCATAGTAGTTGTCATATTTGCCTCCCCAAGAATCTGTAAAGGCTGATTTTGCTGGAAACAGCTACAACTGAAATAAAACACCCAACACTGAATTCGACCAAGAATCAAATTCCGATGGTGGCGTGATAGTCCGACACGGTTTTCTTCCGACACAAAAGAACGAATCTACAACTTATACAACCGAAGTGCTCTAAATATGGAAACATACATATTAAAGGACATCGTCATGCTACCAGTGCTAGATGCAACAGATGTTTCAAGGTTTGTGCAGCGTTTGTCAAATTGAAACTACGGAGAAGGAAAAATCACACAGTGCAAGACTGCGTAACATGGAAAGGATGTCTAATTTCATTCATACAAAAAACATTTCAGTGTAGTTTCCATTCTACTCAGTGGACAATGAATATTTTGAGCAAAACACAACAGATTCATCGGCTTGTGTACAGAGGGATCTCCTCAAATCAGAAATTACCATTTTGAAATTACAAAACAAAAATTTAGAAAACAAATAATCAAATTTTTCGAGAACAAAAATGTAACACTACAAGATGAACTAACACATGCATTGAATGTACTGGAATTAAAATGTGAAGAAATTGATGAGCAAGATGACAAAATCAGTTTAATGGCAGAAGACTTATTGAAATTCCAAGAATAAAACAAAATGATTAAACAAGAAAAATCTTAGGTTTCTAAACAACAACAAACAACTCAACTTGAACTTCTCAAAATCCAAAGAATTACTCAAAGCAAAATTAAAGGAAACTGAGGAAATTTGGCACCGCTTCGAAAATCAGAATCAGAAAATTTAACATGTAGAAGACGTATTGAAACATTATCAAATGAAAAACAGGAACTTCCTCAACTGAGTGTTTCATGACAAGATCACACTTAGTCTAATACACAGCTAAAAGGAACTGTACTTGAGATATTTGAATTTCACATAGCTCTGCTCATTCACTTAAAACAAAGGAAGAAAAGTGACATTCAGTCTCTCATCAAAAATGTGTTCAATTTAGAAAAATGAAATCAAGACTTTAAAGCAAAAATAGAATCTCATTGGAATAACCGTTACCAGCAGAAACGAAATCAGCATCAACAACTCACAGAAAAACCATGGGGTCTGTATGCATGGAGAAGAAGCCACCAGAGAAAAATAAGATACTGTGATGGACAATAGTCTGTGAAAAACAAAACTGTAGTGATATTTAGTGAAACCTATATTTGGATGATATTATGTACTTATAAATTTTTTATTAGTAAAATCACATAATTTATAGAAACGACACTTAGTGTAGCGTAGCCGCTCCTTAAGTCCTCTGAATAAATAACTTAAGACAATGTTTTTGTATCTAACTAATTTATTTTCCGTAACCACTAGTATAACTTCTAACTGACACAGCCAATAACTTAGTTTAACATAATGTGGCCTTCCGCCTTTCAACTTATCGTGCTCGGGCCGCTCTGCCTCTCGCTCTGACACTGTACAACTTTGTTTCGTATTTATACAGATCAGTAGCATATCTCATTTACATAAGCAAAAATAATGAATTCAGATAAAAAGCAAAAGCAATAAACAATAAAAATATTTCTACTAAAATAAACATAAGTTGTCACTCAAAGTTACACCTGATGTCGATCAATATACCGCATTTTAACACTTCATGACCCGGCTAAATTGTTTAATGGGCATTTTATATGCACTTCGTGTGTAGTAGTGACATGTTTTTCTAACCTGTGTTTCTGATGACACTAATATGACCTGGACCAATGTTTTAAGGGCATTTTATGTGCGTTTCGTGAGAAAAACAACATGTTTTGATGTAGTGGCGAGTTTATTAATTAACCTAGATTTCTCCTTGTTTCGTCTCGCCTTTACTTTCTTATAAAATATATTATTTAAACGTAACGAATTTATAAAATATGCTCTCCGAACAGAAAGAAATTATCTTAATTTCTTTACATCTCCCATGGCAACGAAGACTTTAAGTTCATTTGAATGAAATTAAATTCTTAACTTGACTGTATACAGGGGATTGGTTGCCTTAGTTGGGAATTAATAACCCTTAGAATAATTAACTGAGCGCTATGGTCGCTAATTGCAATTAGTTACTCAGCTGTACTTGACACATCCTTGCTTTCAGACTTTAGACAGGACAAAGTGCAATTATCTACTCAGGTTTTCGCGACTTTTCCTCATCTCATAGTATGACACTTCCTTATATCGGGTATAAATCATGTAGAATGCAGATTCAAATCATTCTACCCGGCTTCTCTTAACAGTAACCTAGTAAGCAAAAGTAAGCAAGGATTAAAAGGACATAGAATGCAGGGAATAGAAGGTAAATGACTTACTTTGTCATATTTTGCATATTTGACAAGTTTATGTTTCTGCGGTACATCGTCGACAACAACCCAATATACTATTTCTACTGATTTTATTATTAAATGACATAAAGAAATGATGACGCAATGGTGATAACAACACTAACGATAACAAATTTTTAAAAAAATTTTTTTTTTTTTTTTTTTTTTTTTTTTTTTGAATGAATTGTTCTGAAAGAATATAGAGTTGAAAGAAAAGATGACAATAAAAACACAAAACAAAAATGTAACATTTCAAGATAATACCATTATACCTTATAAAAACACTGACGATAACAAATTTTTTCAAAAATTTCTGTTCTTTCTTTCTTTTTTTTTTTTATTTTTTTTGCATAATTCTTTTTTTCTGAGAAGCTTATTACTGAAATGTATTGTATGAAATGATATGATATATTATGAAAACAACATGAGAAACGAATATTATAACCAAAGAAAAAAACAACGTAAAAACATTCTAATATGATGAAACACTTAAAACTGTTTTAATAATTCTTTTTTCTGAGAAGCTTATTACTGAAATGTATTGTATGAAATGATATGATATATTATGAAAACAACATGAGAAACGAATATTATAACCAAAGAAAAAAAACAACGTAAAAACATTCTAATATGATGAAACACTTAAAACTGTCCTCTTAATAATTTGATTAGTACTGTTTATATTCCCCTTTAAGTCCCCGATTCGGCTGTCTTAATCAAGGTCGGCGTCGGAACCATTCTGGAAATCACTGTCGTCGTCCTGGTTTGAGTCTGGATCAAGCGATTGACTGTCGTCACCCTGGTTCGTTCCTGGAGTCGGTGGCCGATTCTGTTCCACTTCTTCCATTATGCGTCGGAACACGTCCTCGTGCAGTTGCGGGCTTTCAAGTATAGCCCGCACCTTCTGCGGATTGCAGGCCTCTACATACTCTATTAAGCGGAAGTGCGAATTTGTGTCGTCCAGTACTTCCGCCAGTCCGTGGAGTGTGATGTAAAATAGTCGGTAATCTGCCTGGACCGTCCATTTGACGTGTGCCACCGCACTGTTATAGTTCTCGAGTAAGTGGAAGAGATTTAGCTCCCCATTACCATAGGGTGCCACCCTTGTCCGCGCCCATCTGTCGTTCAGCCTCCTTTCTATAAAACTAATGCACATGGATGTCATCCATGACGTCAGCCATTTTCGGATAGTGCTGGCTAATATGATCTGCGCACAAGACATGTCGATGCTGAATTAATATGATGTAATGAAACTAGTGTTGTGTACTCTGTTGTAGAACAAGCTGTTTAGTGGAGATACGATTTTTCGGAGAGACCTTTATACCGGAGTTGTACCAATTGATTGACAGTGACCGGCTGACAGTGACTTGTTTATGTTCTTTAATGTATACAGCACTCGTCAAGATAATGAAGATTCTTTTTCCAAGGTATGTTTTGTTGACTTTGATGTGTCTGTCGATAATGACCACGATATATCGTTCATTGTCCATTAATTGTTGATTGCGTCATCGCAATGCGATCTATTGTTCGTTTACCCGACTGTAAGTGGCGGTATCCAAAAGTGGGTACAGGCTTTGTAAAAGTCCGGCCTCCATACTGGTGGCTGCCGCATGTTCCGTAGGTGCTGTCGGTCGTTCGGCTTTGTAACTAGGTGGACTATCACGTTTACTTCTGTCCACACCCTTTTTAGCCAACCAGGAATGCATCTTAACACCCTTAAACTGACAGTAACAGAATATAGCGATACCCACTGAGAATGCCGCACCCAGACCTATTAGGACATAATAGATATTTGGCCAGTCAGTTTCTAGCGGGGGGCCTTGTTTTAGCCCCTGCAACGTATCAATGAAACTTTGCATCGGAATTTGTTTGACCTGGGAGAGTTTCCTTGGGATTTTGATGGTAGTTAAATTCGGGAAAGCCGCACTGAATGGTTTCCAGATGTTTTTAACTGATACGTTATAATTGTCATAAATATGATCTATAGTGCTGGGATTAACAAACATGGAATCTTTCTTATAGTACGGCGTGAGCGTCAAGAAAGAATTGTACGCTTGGCAATTTAAGTTCAATTTGACTAACCCCACTGGTGGGTTAACAATGACAGAATCTCTTTGCCTGTTTTCAGTGTCGCAAATTATGGTAAACTTTAATGTTTTTTCTGTAGAAATTAACCAGTTTCCGTCAAAAATGTAAGTGGCCAGTGGCAGAATTGTGTTCGGCATGACCACACTTTGACAGTATTTAATGACCTTTTGTTCGTTTTGCGTGAACAATGCAATTATGCATAATTTTGACAGGCTTACTTGATAAACGGGAGAGGTGATCGTGCAAGATTTAGAAATCTTGTTTTGACATGCCTGTGCATTGTTGTCAGATAGTAAAGCGTAACGAGTTCGCTCCGCATTTATCAATAGCGCATTAGTCTCCAAGCTGTATTTAGCCGCCATGTTTGTGGTGACGTCAGCTGTTTTATCCTCAGCATTATGTTTGGGTAATGAAGTCGGAACGGGGAGATTTATGATTTTGAACATGTCATATTTACCATTCAAGTCTAATAATGGCAGTGATACAACCACTAGAATTTGCGTATGATCAATAACCGTACTGCATTTGAGAAATTTATAAAAATTCCAGAGATTTCTAATTGGGTCGTCCGGCAAGTTTAGATGCCGGGGTAACTGTGACTTTATCTCAACTAATAATTGCCTTAAGTGAAATGGCGTAATTAGTGTGGGTGATAATTTCTCTAGTCCTAACATTGCCAATTGTAACTTAAAGTCTTGCAAGTGAAATTTCGCTTGTTGCATTAATAATTTAAGTTCTTGTACTAACGCATCTATTTTTAAATACGCGTGCGTAAATTTTTCTAAAGTTCTAATACGCTTCTCAAGCATGGCCGCGACACTATTAATCTTTTGATCCATCATAGTAAGTGTATCTGTTAACTGGCCAATGCTTTGCCTGTTTTCTGAAATTTGCATCCTTGATGTGTTAAGAATAGACAGACTGTGCTCCATGACGTGGATTATTTTTAACTGGTTTTGCTTTAGTTTGTGCAGGTTGCTCTTGATGTTCTTAAGATTACCGTCTGTCACAACGCCAAAAAGTGAGTGCATAATGTCGCCGAAAAAGTTGAACAAAGCTCGTTTAGATCGGCCTTGAACATATTGTAAATCGGCAAAACTCTTTATAATTGCGTAATGTGTTTCGTTCACACTTGTTAGTTCGGCTCTTAAGCTGATGAAATTATTTAGAAAACCCATAGTATTGGGGGCTTGCTGCTGTTCTTTATAAAGCGTAATTAGCGTGTCAGCAATTTGTGATGTTTGGTTGATGTCCGAACTTAACCTTTCTATGAATGATTGATAGGGCATCGTGTCTAGAACAAACGTTATGAGCCATTCGGATTTTGATGTCGAGACTTCGTTTATTTTGTGAAACAAAACATTATGATGCATAAGGACGCATTCCCTTAGGCTAAAAAGGTGTAACAACACTATTAGCGTAGACAGCCGCATGATCTAAAAATGTGAATGAGAGGGGACAATTGGGTATTGTAATTAGGAATGTCTAGCAACTGATATTTCATATATTCAAATTTGTACTCATCTATGGACTTATACAACTCCTTTTTTTTTTTTTTTTTTTTTTTTTAGAATGAATTGTTCTGAAAGAAAAAAAAGAAAGAAAGAACAGAAATTTTTGAAAAAATTTGTTATCGTCAGTGTTTTTATAAGGTATAATGGTATTATCTTGAAATGTTACATTTTTGTTTTGTGTTTTTATTGTCATCTTTTCTTTCAAATAATCGAAAGCCCTTTGGCATTCTTCCGTCCAGCGGAACTTGGCATACTTTTTTGTTAACTCGATTATTGGTCTGGCAATTTCTGATAGATTAGGGATAAATCTCCTATAATAACTAAAAGACCCCATTAGACCACGGCATTCGCGAATATTTGATGGAATTGGTAACTGCTTAATAGCTTCTACCTTGAGAGGGTCAGGTTTTATGCCTTCGCTGCTTACGAGAAATCCAAGATAGTTAATTTCCTCAAGCATAAAGTGACATTTTTTAAGCTTAAGTTTAAGCTGGTGTTGCCTTAGGCGCTCAAAGACTAGTTCTATGTGTTTGAAGTGTTCTTCTAATGTTTCTGAAAATATTAAAATGTCATCAAGGTAATTTAAAGCATAATGCCCAAGGCCTTCTAATACTATTGCCATGAGTTCCGAAAACACGTTAGGTGCCCCTTTAAGTCCAAATGGGACGACTGAAAATTGGAACTGTCCCATGTGGCAGACAAATGACGTTTTGTGTTGATCTTTTTCATCCATGCGGATCTGGTAGTACCCCGATTTCAAATCTAGCGAAGTAAAGTATTTGGCTTTTCCTAATAAGCTTAGTAAGTCATCGATTAACGGTAAGGGATAAGCCATAGATCGTGTAATCTTGTTTAATTTCCTGTAATCCACGCAGAAACGAAAGCTTTTATCTTTCTTTTGGACAATAACGCATGGAAACGCCCAATCTGATCGACTCCTGGTTATTATGCCTGCTTGTAGCATTTCTTGAACAGACTCCTCTACGATTTTTCTATTGTTTAATGGTGTACGATATGGTTTTAGCCGTATTGGTGCATGCGTACCAGTGTCAATTTGCATTTTTACTGTAGATGTTTGACTAAGTTCTGAGTCCTTAGATGCGAATAGATCTCTGTTTTCTTTAATCAAAGACTTAACGCGTTCTATATGTGCCTCAGGCGCGACGACATCGTTGTAGAAATTCTCGTTATTTCGTCCATCAGTTATGTCGTTATTTTGTGTTATTGAGTTGACTGTCTTTATTTCGTCTTCTTCAACCTGCTCAACACGACCTATTACTCTGCCTTCTTTTATAGTTATGTGTTTTGCAGTGTTATTTGAAATCATTACTGGAAATCTTCGCGTTTTCTCTAGCGTGACAACGCTATCAGTGAGACAGATACCTGGTTCTTCAGCCAAAACACCAGAATCTATTCCCCGCACTAAATAGTGTCGAGAAACGGGTAAGCTTGGGCGTGTTTTTACTTTTCCCAAACAAACAACCGCGGTATGCGGTTTTACGGTAACACACTGATTTATTCTAACTAGCGAAGCAATATGAATATCTTGTTCCATAGGGATATATGTGTTTCTAAGTCTTATGCATCCTAAATCAAAATATAGCCTAACCCCGTTTTTGGTTAAAAAATCCTTGCCCAAAATTACCATACGGTTCATATTTGTTACTACAAAAAATTCATGTTTCAATTTGATTTTGCCGATTTTAAAGGGTAGTTCGATAATTCCTTTTACATGTAAACTATTTCCGTTAACAGATTGTAAATTAACTTTTTTTTGTTTTAGCTCCGGCTTTTTCTGTAATTTTTTATAAGCACTGAAGCTTAAGATTGATGCTTCAGCCCCACTATCTAATAAAGTTCTATATTTTCTGTTTTCTATTTTTATTAAGCATGAATTAGGACTTCCTGCTACTGAAATTTTATAAGTTGACACGTTTTTCTTCTTATCATAGGCTCTCTTCCGATAAGAAGTTACCAGTCTTTTTGCATGTATTCGCGCCTGCCGCGCTTATTTGGTTGTCTACATTCGCGCCAAAAGTGACCTAGTTCGCCACAATTAAAGCATTTTTTGTTAGCTTTATAGTCTCTTTGCTCACTGCTAACTGCATTTATTTGTTTCAAGCGGCAGTCCCGCGCAATATGACCGCGTCTATCGCAATTTCGGCAACGTTTAGCTGGTCTAAGATGGTCAATTTCCATTGCCATTGGTCCATCTGAGGCCCTATAGTAATCGGATGTATCCGAACTACTCCTACCCGTTCTTAAATTAAAGCGACTCCTTAAATTCTGTTCCTTCATAGCGCATGTGACCGCTGCAGCAAAAGTTGCTGGAGCATCTCGCATAACCTTCAACTTCAGGTAATCGTACCGCAGCCCATCTACGAAAAAGCCTATGATTTGTCTTTCAATTGCTGCAATATCGTTAATGTTATTGTCTACAAATGCTTCTTGAGCTAAGTTAAGCAACCTTTCAGCAAATACTTGTACTGGTTCATGTTCATTCTGTTGGACATTTCTTAAGAGAACGAATGCGTGCTGGGGATCTGTTATTTCTGCGAAACGTGTTGATAATTCTGCTTTTAACTGTGCCCATGTGTGATCATTATGATCTGCCATATAGCGATGTATAAAGTCACTGACTGCGCCGCGAGCGCTTTGGTAAGCTACTAGTTTAACCTTGTCATCCTCTAATGACGTTAATAGAGCATACTTTTCTATTGATTTTAACCAAGCCCTAAATTGTTTGGGGTCACCCTCAAATGGTATTACAATTTGTGCAATCCCCTGAGTTCCAACATGAGCCGAAACTTTTGCTAATTGTACTGATAAATTCTGAAATATTGCCCCAACATCTGCTTCCTGATTAGCCATTTTGGAGTGTAATACAGATATCAAAGTAATGTCCACCTACCTCGTTCTTGTGATCGGTGTAGTTTCCTGTAGTGTAGTACTTCCTGTTGTGTTTCCGCGACAATGTTTCCGTGTTTGTTCGATCCTTGGTCGTACGGCGCCAAATCAACAGTGTAGCGTAGCCGCTCCTTAAGTCCTCTGAATAAATAACTTAAGACACTGTTTTTGTATCTAACTAATTTATTTTCCGTAACCACTAGTATAACTTCTAACTGACAGAGCCAATAACTTAGTTTAACATAATGTGGCCTTCCGCCTTTCAACTTATCGTGCTCGGGCCGCTCTGCCTCTCGCTCTGACACTGTACAACTTTGTTTCGTATTTATACAGATCAGTAGCATATCTCATTTACATAAGCAAAAATAATGAATTCAGATAAAAAGCAAAAGCAATAAACAATAAAAATATTTCTACTAAAATAAACATAAGTTGTCACTCAAAGTTACACCTGATGTCGATCAATATACCGCATTTTAACACTTCATGACCCGGCTAAATTGTTTAATGGGCATTTTATATGCACTTCGTGTGTAGTAGTGACATGTTTTTCTAACCTGTGTTTCTGATGACACTAATATGACCTGGACCAATGTTTTAAGGGCAAAATGTGCGTTTCGTGAGAAAAAACAACATGTTTTGATGTAGTGGCGCGTTTATTAATTAACCTAGATTTCTCCTTGTTTCGTCTCGCCTTTACTTTCTTATAAAATATATTATTTAAACGTAACGAATTTATAAAATATGCTCTCCGAACAGAAAGAAATTATCTTAATTTCTTTACATTAGCAACATTTCAACTTTATTTGTGAATTATAGAAGTATATGATATTTTCATGTGATGTACAAAATATTTGGTATTAAGGAATGATACTTAAAGGCTTATATGTTTGTAATATAACTGGAATCTTGTATTCCTTTTAAAAGACCAATAATGTTTGTTATCATGTGTATGGTGCCAAATGTAAATGATAAATTAAGTTGATATGTACGTGGACTGACAGCTAAAACAGAAAAATAGGTGTTCAACCTTCCATTTAATAGGAATAAAATAAATTTGAAGGGAGGGAAAGTGTTATGCTGTAATTTTTTGTGTCTTTACATTTAAATGTTATATTGTTAAGAATCACTGAAATTAATGACATTTATATTATTGAAATTTTTCCTTGAATAATAGTTTAAATAACAATTGTCACTTATTTTATTAAGAACTTCTTGAGACATGTTTTTAAAATTGTCGAAACTATTGCAGCTGAAAAAGTGCAAAAAGGTTTCTTCGTAACAAAGATTTCCAGTCAACACCCATCAAGGATTAAAAGGCTTTATTGTGATAAAATGTTGTATGCAGACTATATTGTCCAAGCATTTTTATTGTGTTTAGGCTTGACAAGAAGTTATGAAGTAACACTTGTATAGGTTTGAAGCCCTTGAAGATTAATGATGTTAAAAGGGATGCTGATATTTCATTGGTTAATATAAATTTGCATATTTATTTCTGAAGTCATTTTATTGGTCAAGAAAAAATGCTTGTATATTACATTATAGTCTGTTTTAGAGAGAAAAAGAAGACTTAGGTCTCCAAGATGTTCACATCATGGTTTTCCTTTAGAATTAATAGCCTGTGTTTAAAATATTTGCTTGGTTTACCAACATTGGAATTATTTAATTGTTATTACTTCTGTTTGACTGTTTTATTTTGTACGTTGTGGACATGTGAGCTTTCTCACATGAAATAATACAGAAACAAGAAATATAAACAGTGTTAGTTGTATTTCTGTGCTACAGTATTTATGCCGGAATTCCGAATGCATAACAATAACCTTTTGTGAATATTATCAACATTAAGGAATTCATGCTTCATTTCGTACAAGGGCCTTCCTTGTGTCCTTGGACCGATGATGAACTGACAGCAAAAAATCAAAAGGTGTCCTTCAATCATAAGTAAATAAACTATATGTCAGTACGATGTAGTTTTGCAATTCAATAAACACTTATGATAATTATATATGTATATATGGAACTGAAACCTAAGAGTAGCCTTTATAAGAATTCTATTTCCCTTGGAAAGAACACTGGTTTAAGATCTAGAGACTGGTTATTTATAGGAACTCATTTCTTCGTTTTCAAATTCAAAATAACTGAATAAAACAATTTGCTATTACTGAAGCCTTTGCAGTAAAAAGAGCCTCACAACTACGTTACAAAATTATTCTAGAATGCCCTTTTCTATTATTGTATTATGTGTACCCCCAGGACTGGAAAACTCACTGAAACAGTTTACTAAATTCAAATTGAATAACGATATAGTTACAGGGGAAAATACAATATGTTTATGGTTTATAAAGAGAAAATAGATAAAGTATCTTTCCTGCAACTGCGATGAATGTTTAAAATTTGAATATTTATCGTTATATATTTTTCTAATCGAGGTCATTTAAGGAAAGTAGTTTTATTATTATGATAACACACTACTGTATAATTAAGCCAGTATTTGCTAGGACATACATAAGCTAATGATTAATTTGACAGAGATACATATTTTTCAAATCAGGTCAAGCAAAAAAAAACCCAAACAAATGACCTTGTCTTCTTTATTGGCCGATTTTTTGTTTGTTTTGGGTTTAACGCCGTTTTTTAACAGTATTTCATTTTCATTGGCCGAATGAGCTTAGTACATCTTTATGTTTTAAAAATCGTTGTTTAATCAAAAGATGCATTGTAGAAAATAATATTGATTCGAATATGAAGAACTGCATCAAAATCATCATGTATAAAACGTCATAATAAGTTGGTTAGAGATCAAGAGATGATTACAACCGCCCCGGTAGCCTAGTGGTAGAGCGCCCGCTTCGAGTGCGGGAGATACCAAAGACGTAAAATATGGTACTAGTAGCGTTCTCACTTGGCTCTCAGCATTAAGATAGTACCAGGACTGGTCAGCCCGGTGCCAGTATAATGTGAATGACCAGTGGGTGGGATATCATGTTACGTGTTTACGGTTTGATATTCCAGTGAGGCAGCACTATAAAGTTGGACATTGTGCTCACTGCTACAAATAGACACCGTCGTTTATATGACTGAAAAGGTGTTGAAAAAGACATTAAATCTGAACACACACACACAGACACAAAAAATGATTACTGTTTCCTTGGTAAATATACCCTTAATTGTTGAAATATAATTGGTAATACCTTATAAATTAATGGCTATATATCATTGGTAGTACAAACAATTATAATTTAACTACGCATTCTATTTGTTTAATATGATTATAGATCATTTTCTCTTAAATATTCGTGGTGAAAAGGATTTTATTTTACGAACCTGCTGATGAAAATGCCTTTGCTCTGTATACAGTCTATATGAACATTAGGTAATGAAAATATTTTTATTGCATATTCAAAATTTAGTCCAATAAGTTTGAATATTCCACAATCAATGATGATCCGCATGTAGTTTTACTGTCATCTGTTCTCCGTTATGGTCATTTGCGGCGAGTATATGGTAACGATTTGAAATTTAATACAAAAGATAGTAGGTAAGGGTAGATTTCTCGGAAGCATAGAGCACCAAAAACACAGCCTCAGAGCTACGCATTTGCAAAGTAGGCCCACAATAAAAAGAAGCTGTAATGGAAAAACATTAAAGACGGGTTGCTTCAAAAATCTAACAAGTACATATAAATTTATGCCGAATATACATAGAGGGGGAGGAAGTGGTAAATGGTAAAATGGGGTGGGGGAGGAAGTTGAAGAGGAAAGTAGAACAAGGATATATATATAAAAGGAATGCTACGTCCCTTAATCACAGTTACACTATAACGTAAACCACAATAGCGCAGACATTCATGTTTCAAAGATAAACACACAACAACACCCAATTAACTAACATAGAAAAACAGACAAGTATGATACAAGAACACAGTAGGGCACCGCTTTAGACTCACAAGCACACAAACGCACCCCTATAAGCAGAAAAAAACAATCGTGTACCGCCTTAGGATTCCGGCAGCCAACATAAAGGGTAGCCACCAAACTAACTCAAAGTAAAGGGGAGGGGATGCAAAAAGGAGTGCAAGTGCAAAGGGAAAGGAGGGGTCGATAGGGGGAGTGAGGAGAAGGAAAAACGCTTACAACAAACAAGACATTTTATGCAACAGACACAAAACAGACGGAAAACGAGTTGAAAATAGGGGCACCGCCTTGGAACGGTCAGTAACCTATAAAAAGGAAACTCGGGGTTTAAACGCGTTCAGAGCATGCCAACCTCGCACCCACCCTATTTTCAACAAGTTAGACAACACAATGTAAATAAACTTGAAATATTACATCTTAAGAAAGGATCAAGTATATATTCTAAGGATTTTTGAAAACTGCTATTATTCTTATTAGCAAATAATATTTTAGATGGAAGTTTTTCGGCGACGCCGTCTAAATTTGTTTTCGTTACCTATGCCACGTGACTTCAGTTTGCAAATCAAACTACTTGATAACGCATTATAGATAATTTATCAAAATGGAAAATTTATGCAACACTCTGCCTGATTGGACGAGAGTGTCAATTTCTTTCACTCTGTTGATTGTGCTACGCTGAGTGAAATGTAGACAAAGCGTTTATCCTAAACGACGCTGTTCACAGTTTTAAAGCTAACTTTGGCTCAGTATATTTAGCAAGAATATTGATATATCTCAAAATGATAAGTAAGTTTAATAAATATGATAAAAACCTGTTCAAATACCAACATATATCAAATTAAAGAAAGAGCTGAATACGGTCTGCGTATCACATGAATAAGGGTGTGAGTCTTTTATATAGAGAAGTGCTTTTAAAAAGATTTTCCTTGTTACAATTGTCGTCTGTATATGTAAAGGTTTCTTGCTTTTGTGACTTATTCAGATTGCATATTAAAATGAGTACTTGTTTGCTTTGATATATTTGTTATAAATTATTTAACTGATTTAGTATATATGAATATTTTTCTTTAGTATGGTATGCAAATATTGAACTTAGTTGAAATCTGTTTTATTATATATATGCTATATTACGACTGAATCTCATTACACTGAAAAGAATGTACGCTGCATACAGTTTATCTATGTGATATGACTACGGTCAAACTTTGCTTATGAAACAGAAATAATGAAATAATTACAATTGTATGTTTTGCTTGACCTTCACTTTTTTATAGGTGTGACATCATTGTCCAAAGATTCATGAACAGCGAATATGCATTTGTTAAAGCGGGATCAGTTGGCCTATTTTAGAAATAAATAAAAATAATAAATAAATAAATCCTTGAATTGATTTTTTCTCATGTATTCTAATCAAACTTGATTTGTAGCATCTCTATTAGGCCCGCAGCCAACTTTGTTCAGCTGGGACATTTAACCCCTTTTAGGGACTGCTAGAGCTAAAACTAGAAATGCCTTTATACAGCGTCTCATGAACAGCTTGGTGGATCTTTGTCATACTTGGTCTGAAGCATCATTATAAGGTCCTCTTCTAAATTTATTTATATAGGAACTTGGGCCCTATTAGGGATCACTACAGCTAAAAGTAGATATGCCTTTCTTCGCATTAACCACTAAAATGTAATGGATTTTTATCAAACTCGATGTGTAACAATATCGTAAGGTCTCCTGCTATTTTGTTACAAATGGGGATAGGGACCAATTTAGCTAAAAATATAAACACGTTTAATGACCTCATCTCATGAACCGCTTCATGAATCTTCATCAAACTACTGCTGTAATTATTCGTCTAAGGATAAACGAAACAAAATTGCAACCCTACGAAACCTTTGCGAAAAATTAAAAGAGAACCGTTTAAATTGTTAAAGTGCGGTGTTTAGTTTTGCAATTTGAAAAATGTTAGATGAAAGATGAATGTTAGATGAAAAATTCATAAACTTCTTTCCTTATTACAATTCGCCGACCATCATTTTTAAAGATATTTCTTGTTAGTTTTAGATTAGCTAGCATAGGCACCAAAACATACAAAAATTATCATCATGATTCATAGCTAAAGAGTCATGTTTGAATTGCTGTAGGGAAGTTAACAAAATCCAGTTAAAGTTTCTTAATTAAAGATTGATTCTTGTAATTTGAGAGTTAATTAGACACTATAGATTTAATGGCTCAATTACATTTGTTTCTATCAGTTTTATTTGCTACTGAACTTTGAATATGCTTTTTGTTTTTGGAAAAGCAGAATATCAACATATTCCAAGCAGTATAAATAATTTAAATTCTAGGCTAAGGATATAACTGTATGTATATGTTACCCCATCTACATTATAACATTACCTTTTCTGAGTAGATAAACAGAATACACTTGAATACAGTATTTCCTTAGAGAAAGGACAAAGTTGTACAGTTTTATAAAAAGAATAAGGCATCGTTTGTTCCCAGTGCCGCGGAGTGAGGAGCATGTAGCATCAATGTATATGCACCATACAACCTACATTTCTCCCGTATCGTCAAAACTGAATAGTTGGTTAATCAAAAATAAAATCAGAATAATTTCAATTTTCTGCACTTTGGTATTTTACATCACATTGCTTTGACATTATATTCTTTTTTACCCCTAGTGAAGCATGTTTTTTGTTTGTTTTGTTTTTTTGTATTGTATGATTTACTTGATTAATCGTTACTATTAATTTTTACTTTGTACTTGTTTAAGTTACTTCTTAAAAGGAACAAAGTAAATTGGCACATACATTCCTTGAAATTGTAAATACTTAAACAAAGGTACACACATGTTATGCACACTTAACCATTCAGAATATAACCTTGAAAGCTTGGTTGTTATACCATTGTCACAGTACAGGACTTATAATAAAAAGGGGAGAAAATGTGTAGGCAGCTGGGTAGCTCAGTCGGTAGAGCATAGTAACGGTATTCTGAGGCCACGGGTTCTAGTCCCGGCCCGGCTGCACATTTTTCTCCCCCTGTGACATTATGCGCCTAACGTGGGGCCGTGAGACGGCATTACCCTTGTTAGTCCCGACGCCTGTAATTGCTTGTATATAAAAAGAACCCGCTGACATTCGAGGACGAATTTCAGAAACGGTGGGGAAATATGTCACGGTATAGGGCTTATAATCAAAAGTGAAGAAAATGTGCAGGCAGCCGGGTAGCTCAGTCGGGTAGAGCACCGGAACGGTATTCTGAGGCCCCGGGTTCGAGTCCCGATCCGGCTGCATTTTTCTTACCCTGTGACATTTTGTCTACCTGACGGGAATTCGAACCCCGGTCTCACGCGTGACAGGCGAATACTTCCTATTCTGCAAGAAAGAATTGTGAGAGTATACTGTGTTTACTTATTTCCAAAATCATTTTCTAATTTCTTCTCTATCTTTTCTACAGATGCATAAGGGCCAAGGTGAAGTATGATTCTCTTAGCTTGCCCTTTAAGGGATTTCCTTATAGCCTGCATTACTACTAACTCTGAATAGATTGCTTTCACGCATTCTACCTCTAGCTTCCATTCTTCAAAGGTAGCTTCATTACGAGGCACTGGCTCTATCCCCGAAAACGATGTTAAGTTCAGTTTCAAGTTCAGATTGTCTAAGCTTTTGTTTTCGCTACATCTCCGTCTATCAGGCTCTTCAGTACGGTCTGTACCATCCGCAGTATCTGTATCTCTATTTGTATCTATTCTTACTGACGTACTCTTTATGTCAGTCCTTTCTGGTGTATGATCAAGCATTTCTCGCCCTGCATTTTTTTTTCTATTGCCAGTTCCTTTTCTCTAATCTCTCTCTCTCTCTCTTTGATACCACTTTTCTAACTGATCTATCCTGTCGTACATTTTCTTCTATGTCTCCTTCATATATGAATTAAATTCCTGCTCCTTTCTATGTAATACCCGTTCCTTTCTCTAACTTGTCCATCTTTTCAAATAGTGTTTGTTCCATTTCGGTCAGGTTCTTTTCTCTCTTAATCATCTCATTTTCTCTTTTCATTGCATTCACTTCTCTTTCACGGAGTTTCTTCTCTTCTTCTATTAAAAGTGTTTGTCTTTTATCAAGAGCTATTTCTTTTCTTTCCTTTTCCTTTACACTGTGTGTGTTCTCATCGCCGTTTGATTGATCAATTGTGAGCACCGAAACACTTAAGTCCCGTATTCTCTTTTTAAATTCATTAAATGAATCATCGAGAAGTCCAATACGTTATCATATTTCTCGACAGATTCATTCTCTGTTGTACATAATTTATATGGGTCCGCTTTTCTTTCTCTTCCTTCTCTTTTTTCTTTTCCATTTACTCTCAGTTTGAGTCATACTACTACCGACTGATTCTCCTATAGGTGTATCCGCTATATATGGCATGCTATGATCAGGGTATATCAGAGTATATCCCTTGCGCCCGCATGCTATCATCTGTTACATTCCTGTACCCACTTCTATCCCCAAAGTCACTGAATCTTGATCTAAAAACTTCATCAAAAGTCCTCTCTTGTAATGCTTCCCTTTCTTTAAATCTATTCTCTGTCAATTCCTTAATTTCTTTCTCCCTATTTCTCCTTTTAAGTCGATCTTCCCGTTCACTAATTCCTCCTGTAGCCATTTTGCAAATAAGTTTATTGTAAGTATATTCAGGTTGATTCAATTTCAATTAAACAACACTAAATAATGACACAAATATACAATATCACATGTGTCTGTTCATAGCATCAATTCAGTATGTATTGCTATTTGACTTCAATACCCAAAAGTTCAACCGGTAATTATAGATATACTGTTCACCTGGTAATTTTAGCATAGGTTGTATTTAGCGATTAAATGGTAAGCAGCCTCGTTCGCGGCTTTAAGAATTCGCAAAACGTGCAGGTGTGTGTTTTAGGAATTGATGCAATTTGTGTATGTAAGGGGGATTCGGTTATACGATGTATTGAGCGCCAATTTTATCGGTTGTTATAAAATCAATACATTATTAAATTTGAAATGTTAGCGAAACAAATCATGTGTTATCCAACAATCGTTAGTTGTTCGTTGAAACAAATGCGTGTGTGTACCGTAAAGCGTAAAGAATTCTATCTTTGTTAAAACACATTAGAATTTAGAGGAATGACATGATGCCAGATTTAATTTGCTATACAAATATCATGTAGGATGAGGTTAAGACATTTTCTTTTGTAACTTTACGACATCGGATAGTTTTTTGTCTTTTCTATTTAAAACATCCACTGTACAAGCTGTTCTCCTAGCCCGCGAATATGCCCTTGAGATTTCAAAATCTTTGACACCTTCAATCTACTTGGGCTGTAAAAGATTCATGTTGTCATGCGTCGGAATATCTCAATAAATAGTTTATCAACAAAATAGCTATGGCAGAATGTTTTGGATTTCGTTGGAAATATCATGCTTTTACGTTTTGGATTACGAGTGGCAGTTTGCATGCTTTAAACCGTTTTTTAAAGTATGCTTAAAATTTACATTGTCTATCTCTAATGATGTTTTACACGAAACTATACACATACCATTTTTTTTAAATAATACAGGACCGCTGAATCTATATGACTAAACAGTTAGATGACTACGCTCTTGACTAAATTGAAGCTATTTTGACTGATAATCATGATGCTACCCAATTACAGCACACATTAATATTTTGCGATACTCGAAGTAATATAGTACATGTATGCGTATTTGATTTCGCTGGACAAGTTTTTGCTTTGGTCGATTTTGGTGTTATCGATATTTCAATGAGATTGTGGATTCTCGGAGACTTAAGCATTATTCATCTGTTAACGCAATTGAAAATCTAATCTTAGCTCGACCCTTTAGAGCCAGTCTGGCTTAAGAAGGTAGGTTACCTTGGTATTAGTAAGTGCGCATGTCCAACCGGAAGCTAACGTGACGATTTACGACGACGTTTACGACAAACTAAATGTGTTTGTATATCCATTCTTCTGGAAATAAATCTTGAACCTGCCTCCGATCTTATGTTTAATGGTTTAATAATGCAGAAATAATGAATGAATTGCCGCAGAAACGCTTCAAAACATTGTTG
The DNA here is from genome assembly GCF_021730395.1 of Mercenaria mercenaria. Lineage (NCBI taxonomy): Eukaryota > Metazoa > Mollusca > Bivalvia > Venerida > Veneridae > Mercenaria > Mercenaria mercenaria. Next base: position 81,355,386 of record NC_069365.1, on the reverse strand, counting down.
CCTTAAAATAACGTCATTGACGTCATGACGTTACGTGTCAGCTACCGCGCAAAATTAATAGCTTTTATTTTGAAAGTACGTTATTCTGTGCTTTTTCTTTATTTGAACTATTTTAACAGCCATTATTTGCTGAAATAATTTTTATTAGTCTTTTGCTCTGAAAAATGATCAATATTTTGCTTCTTTTATGTAATTATATTGAAATGTTATGCGGAATGTAAGAAAATGGATGATGGTAACTGATGTGATTGGGAATATGGAATATAGTTGGCTGAAAGGTAACTTATTACGGTCATTTACAAATAAAAATTGGGCAGTTTGATTTGTTATACCTATTTCCCAGTTTCCGTTGATAATTTGTTACTTAAATACTAAAACTAAGCTCTAAAATTGTTCAAATTTCAGTATAACATTGTGGTGTATTGAATTAAATTGATGTTACCATGGAAACGAAGCCCGTGGCCTATATGTCTAATTGTAAAATTCAAAAGCGTTGACACTGGTCTATTTAAGGAACACAGCTTCGGCTTTTTATTTTCATTTCAACAATATCCATGAGAATAATAGAAGCATGCAGAACGATTTTTCAATAAAAATGTCAGACAACGGGCACTGCTGTAAGTATTTTAAGCTGTGAAATTTGTTAAATTAACTGCATTTCATACGAAAATATTACTAACGTTAGAAATAAGATGTTTTAAAGCTACATTAACAAGAAAGATAATTTTATATAATATTTCTTTATAAGAAATTACGATAAAAAGCAACATATAAGCTAATTTAAACATCTCTGTTGCCATGGTTACTCTAAACTTTAAGAAAAACATAGTACTATGTAAAGTTCTTGGTATTTTGCTAATCATATTACCAAAATATTCCATGTTGGTCAATAACAGAATGGCACTGAAGCCGTCGAAAAACCCGTTTTCATACATAATTGTTGAAAAATGAGAGAAAATGAGTTACCATGGAAACACGAGCCCCGCGACATATACATTTTAAGCTTTTATTAGAAAGCTAATGCGCATACTAGTAAAACTATTAATTATGCAGACTTCTACGGATAACAATGAAACCAAAATACACTGAAAAGTGTTAAATATCCGTATTTTCCTTCTTCTTTCTATATAAAATACCTTAAGAGGGCCATGTACTTCAAACCTGGATAAAAATTGTACTTGAAGGGACAGAGATAAACGGAACTGAGATTGTAGCAGTTAAAACATTAAATTATACGAAATACAAAAAATCACTGCGGTTCAACTAATTTGAATTTACCCTGGTAACAAGGTAACCTACCTCCTTAACTGTTATTAACGTTTTTTTTTTTGTTTCACACTGACCTGGAGAGTTCCTCCAACAAAACACATTTCCCCTCGGTTCAACCTAATAATTGGTAAATCCTTCCTTATTCATTTATATATCGAAATAAACAGCACGCCTACGGAATGTGCGTCCTTATGCTTTCAGAAGAAACCTTGCTTTTGTCATGAATCCTTCTCATTTTCCCATGAAAGTCGAAATTTAAGTGCTCTGTCTGTTGTAAACAGACATATAGGGGTTCTTTGAATGAACTCGCTGTATAAATGTTACGGCTGTTTTGCGAAAAACGCGGTGTAACTGAAATACAAATATATCAAAAACTTTCCTGCAATGCCTAGGCGAAAAGTATGTGTATGAAAAGGAATTGCTGTAGAAAATTTTCGGATGCATTATACAACGAACGTTTTTTTCATTGAACGAATATTTTATTATGTCTTTCACTAGGTGCAATCTTTCGCCAAATATCAAAAAATATCCACATTAGATTAGCGTTAAACATTTCTGTAAGAAATCGTTTATGTTTGTTTGGTTATTTTCAGAGCCTATGTAGGTTGTGGGGTTTTAAACTGCTACAAACCTGCTGATTTTTCGTCACACAGACATCCTAGAAGTTATTTCGATCGTTTATTGTAAGATTTAATTTGAAAATAAAAAAAAATCTATGTAATCTATCGTGTTCAGATGCACCGCGAAATGCAACTATGAAGATTGTAACCAGTAGGATATTAGCAGATCTGATAAGGCATTGATTTTGGATTTTTCAAATAACGTGTGGCTTTCTGAAGAGGAAGATATAGCGTGATAAAAGGGGAAATCCAAATCATTTGATTTTCATGATAACAGGCACAGTACCATTTTGCAAGAACTGCCAAATGATGTCCTTATGAATTTGGCACCTAATGAGTAATTAACGCAGTTAGTGTTACATAATTATCTGTCCATAAGAGGTGCGCAAGTTCGGGGTAACAGGGAGGAAATTGTAGTAGAAGAATATATATACACCGGCTTTTTTATACCCCAAGGGGAAAATATGACCTTCTTGAAAGGAATATATAAAATTTCAGCGGAAAATATAACTGTTTCGGCTAGGGGAAACAGCTTGTATTTGGCTGTAAAATAGCCAAAGGAATCTGCTGATTCAAAGTCCACACACTTGAAAAGTGGCATTTTCTCATCTCTCGGCATGTGCCACAAGTTGTCAGTGACGAACGCTTGATATTTTTCTTTTTTTTTTATTATGTGTAAAATGTAAAACAATTGTGATCTGCGGAGATGGTATGTCTTTTGTCTGAACATTTTGAATATTATTTTGGGTAGAGTTTGAAGAATACGTGCTGTCTGCATGAGCACGATGGAAAGACATGTCGGCTGGAGTCCAGATTACTGTTGTGGGAAGCTGCTTTTTTAAATAAACATCTTTGAATGAGCACAAATTATCACAGCTTAATTGCTATAACGTATGAAATCACTAACTGGCAGTGTAATTACATATTTGATAAAATGAAGGTATACTTGTGTTATTAGAAATATTTGTAACTGGTAGATTTATAATATTTATATATTAACAATAATATTTCGTGAACAGAACAAATCGTTAATGTTTTCAAGACTATGCTAAAGTTTCTTTTAATGGCCGCTTCACATTCAGGGATAATAACCTCTGAATACCGTGATTATGTAAAGTCGCGGGCTTAAAATCAAGGAGTGTCACAGGAAAGTTACCTATAGGTCGGACCTGATCATCTTGACTCATTCACAAGGACAAAAAATGTTTAACCCTTAACACTTAGAATTTCTATATTGAACATCTTTCAGTTTTGACAGTACCATTAGCTGTTAAAAGGAGTGCTTACCAAAAAAAAAATACTGACTGAATGGCGAACACTGCAGACCATGATCAGACTGCACGAATGTGCAGGCTTACCTTGGTCTGCAATGGTCGCAAAGGCAGAATCACTTGCTGGCAGCAGGCTAAGGGTTAACAATGCACATAGCTAAGTGTTCTGTAGCAAAGCAACAGTAATAAAGCTGATGGGTACTCTATGAACGAATTTACACAATACTCTTGTCATATTATGATTTACTTTTAGTTTTATTCTTAGTGACTCACACTGTAACGTCCTTCCACAATGAATTCTGTGATTTTGTATAATTATATAGATAATAACGTTTTTTATGTTATTCTGTAAAATGTACAAACGTATTTGTAAGGATTTTCCAAAATAGTTTTACACCCTATATGTCATGTTCTGAATTATTTAATGTTCTAATAAGTTGCCTTGTGACTTTCTGTAAATTTACCAGCTCTCAGCACGAGCATTATTGGTAGTTCATAGTTCCACAGTTGTTTGTTACACCCATGTACTTAGCAGCCAGATTTTTTATACAATTTTGATTTACATTCCAAACGTTACATTTCTTAACCAGCCGTTATTTTACCTATGAAGTTTAGGTGCACGAATATCTCTGATGAACTTCAAGATAATTTACGGTAATAATGATTTCATCAACAAATTCAGGGAACAAAAGACACAAATTTCATTTAGAAGCAATACTAACATTATGTTCTGGTTCATGTGTGGCAAAAAAAAAAAAAAAAGAAATGAATAAATATTTTCATTTTATATGCATTTTACGCGCAATACAGAAGCAAAACAGTAAGGTGTTTGGGACATGTGACTTTCTTCTCACTATTCTGTACATATTGCTGCTTATAATATTCTGTTCAATAGAATGGAGACCAAAAGATGAATAAACTAACTGCTCTTAGACTGTTTCATTCTTGTAAAAAAAAACTATGAACATGTATGTTTGTTTTAGGTTAAACGATATTTCTAAACAGTATTTTAGTTAAATAATAGATGGCAGTTAATCTAACCAACGTTCCTGGATTCTGTATTAGTACAAACCTGTTTTCTGTAAGTAACTGCTAGGTTACCCACATGAATCAGAGTTAGAGGACAAATTATGTCAGAGAGTGTCTTTTATCAAATCGTCACAGAGAACATGCGCCTCGCCCGAGGATCGAACTCACGAACCCGTGATCCGTAGATCTGCACTCTCCTATTGAGCGAAGTGAGCGAGCACTGGACATGAATAAGACATAAAATCAGCATATGCGAACAAATTTAGGATTGATTTTTTTTACAACACGGCACTACAGGTCGTTTTTTATGACAGAAGAAATATTCGTGCCAGACATTCAACAACTGCCAAAAAGCCTATACTGTTGCACGCAAATAGAACTATAAACGATTTGTAGGAAAGTCGTTTGGAAGCATAGAATGTTACCACAATGTCTGGGTTTAATGGAGGTTGTTAACGAGAAACGTTAAGTTATAACTTGAGATTGAATTGTTGCTTGTTGTTCTCTGCTATTTACATTTATTCGTTTGTTTCCAGACGTAATTCATTATCAAAAGAACGCTGTTTATAAAGATTATTCAGCAAATATTATCCCGCAAATAAGACGTTCACATGATAGAACATGATTACCCTGACACAATAAAACACAGTTTCGTTACATGTAGCAGATATAGTACTAGAGACAAATCAAAGAGTCAAATAATAATCCTACCTTGCATTTGCCTATACGCCTGTATTACACAAGTTAAAAGGATCAATGAAACTTAATGATCTGTAAAAAGATCGTGTGTATGCATAAAATGCAACCATGCAAAAAAATATCAGACTCGGCTTGACTGAGTCTGTTCTTGAGAGGAAGTGGAAAGTGCAAAATTTATTGTTAAGCATTGGAAGTCGTCCTACGTCCGCACCTGGAAAAGTTGCAATAAGTTATTTCAAGTCTGTTATATTTACCTCCCCAGCATTCTGTCGATGCCGACTTTGCTGGAAACAGTAACAGTTGAAATAAAACTCCCTGCTCCGAAGTTGGGATATGAACCGCGACAGAGAATCGAATTCCGATTGCTGGCGTGGCAGTCCAACACGGTTACCTTTGTATTGCGCCATTGACTCGATTAAAGTATATTCAGTATTTATTTCTGTTTGAAACTCAATTACTCTTCACAATAGATGTCAAAAGTAATGTGACTTTGATATTATAAAATGTTCTATAAAATTAAAAAAAAATACAGTTCTTGCCTAAAGATGTTTTCAAATGTATGCAATTCAAATAACAATATTTCGCATAGCAGTTTGACCCTACTGGTTTGAGATAATTAAAGAGATTGAAATATTTATTTACATATTATGGCATATATTAACAACGGCTAAGAATTTGAAACAGATGTTTTGGACATGTGATTCAGCAAAACTCCTTTCTTCTCAGTATTCTGTATATCCTGTGCTGAAGCTTCGACTTTCTTTTATGGAGACAAAAGCTCTATCTTACACACATTGCACTTAAGATATGTTTCCTTGCTGTAATAAAAACTTGATTTTCGCAAGAAACAAACATAAAATCTAAGGGATATAATGAAATAAGAACACATCTTTTGACAATCAGACTGTACAATTAATATTTTATGATGGAAGCAATATTTGAGACAGTCCCTTCAAAGAAAGCCTGCACTGTTTCGCGCAAATGAAATCTAAAAAGATCTATAGGAAGTGAACATACTGCTTCGGTGTAATTGAGTCTGTTCACGACATACAATAATTCATAACGTATTATATAAAGCTAGAATTGTTGCGTGACGTTCTCCGCTATTTACATTTATTCGTTTGTTTCCAGACGTTGTTCATTTTTACAAGAATGCTTGTTGCATAGATTACTCAGCAAATGTTATCCCGCATAAAATTAATACACCATAGAATATTTCAGTTAATAAAACGATGTAAAATCGTATTGACATCGACTAGGGTATATTGTGTTACTGGACTTAGGCAGGTAAAAGTTACGTGTTAAGCATAGGTTTTCCCCACCTGGAATAGACGAAACAATTTATTTCTAGTCGATCCCACGGCAGTTATCATATTTACCTCCGCAACATTCAGTCTATACTGTTAGAATAGGTAAAACAAACAAATCATCCACATGCTGAACACTACCTGAAATATCAACCGCGACAGGGTTCAAACATAGATTGCTTAATTATATATGTATATATGGAACTGAAACCTAAGAGCATCCTTTATAAGAATTCTATTTCCTTTGAAAAGAACACTGTTTTAAAATCTGGAGACTGGTTATTTATAGGAACTCATTTCTTCGTAATCAAATTCAAAACAATTGAATAAAACAATTTGCTATTACTGGAAGCCTTTCCAGTAAAAAGAGCGTCACAACTACGTTACAAAATTATTTTAGAGTGTCCTTTTCTATGACTGTATTATGTGTACCCTCAGGACTGGAACACTCACTGAAACAGTTTACTAAATTCAAATTAATTGACGATATAGTCTGTTACTGAGGAAATAATATTGTACTACATTAAAATCATGTATAAAATATCGTAATAAGTTGGTTAGAAATCAACCGCCTCGGTAGCCTAGTGGTAGAGCGCCCAGTGAGGCAGCACTAAAAAGGTGGGCATTGTGCTCACTGCTACAAATAGGCGACAGAAAAAGTGATGAGAAAAGACGTTAAACCACACACACAACACACACACACACACACACAAAAGTTGATTATTGTTCTTGGGATATGACCCTTATGCTAAATGTATTGATTATGGTTGATTCATTGTAGGACCGATATTACCCCTACTGGTTAAAAACCAGTTTCGGGGACTATAGGAATGCGCTTTTCCGTCATTCTGTCATTCCGTCCGTCAGCAATTTCGTGTCCGGTCCATAACTCTTTTATCCATGAAGGGATTTTAAAATTACTTGGCACAAATGTTCCCCATGATGAGACGACGTGTCATGCGCAAAACCCGGACCCTTAGCTTAAAGGTCAAGGTCACAATTGGAAGTCAAAGGTCAACAGGGCCTTTTCCTGTCCAGTCCATAACTCTCCCATCCATGAAGGGATTTTAATATCACTTGGCACAATTGTACCTCATAATAAGACGATGTGTCATGCATAACTTTCAGAACCCTATCTCAAAGGTAAAGGTCACACTTAGCAGTCAAATGTTAACATGGCATAAACAGGGTCTGTTTCCTGTCCGGTCCATAACTCTTGTCATTCATTAAGGGATTTCAATATTACTTGGCACAGATGTTCCCCATGATGAGGCGACATGTCATGCGCAAAATCTGGACCCCTAGCTCAAAGGTCAAGGTCACAATTGGAGGCCAAAGGTCAATAGGGTGTTTTTCCTGTCCAGTCCAGAACTCTGTCATCCATCAAGGGATTACAATATTACTTGGTACAAATGCTCCCCATGATGAGATGACATGTCATGCGAAACACCCAGAACCCTAGCTTAAAGGTCAAGGTCACACTTGGAGATCAAATGTTAATAGGGTTTTTTTCCTGTTCGGTCTATAACTTTGTCATGCAAAACAGGATTTAAATATCAGTTGGCACTAACATTCCCCTGGATGGGACAACGTGTTGTGAGCAAAGCTCCGGCCCCAGGTCTAAGCTCAAGGTCATACTTTGAGGTCAAAGGTCAAATAATTCAAGAATGATTTTGTCTGGAGCATTTCTTCTTTATGCATAGAGAGATTTTAATGTAAGTTGGCACAAATGTTCACCATCGTAAGACAAATTGTTATGCGCCAGAATCAGGTCCCTAGGTCTAAGGTCAAGGTTACACTTAGGGGTCAAAGGTCAAATTCAAGAATGAGTTTGTCCGGAGCATTTCTTCTTCATGCATGGAGGGATTTTTTTGATGTAACTTTGCACAAATGTTCACCACCATGAGGCACACTTTTCTTAGAATTACGTCCCTTTGTTGTTACTATAAATAGATTATATTGTAACGTTTTTATTACTGGCCTTAGGGAAAAATCAAGACCACTTTTCTGTGGTACAACATGCATGGTGCATCCAATTTTTAGGTGTATTTTGATCTATCTCTACCTGGTAAAGAGTTTCTTGTGGACTTATATATTTTTTTTTATTTTTTTAGGGTTAATTTCACCTTGTTGTTACTATAAATACCTTTTATGATAACGTTTTGTATAATTGGCCAAAAAAATTTCAAAATGAAAACAACTGTACGTTTTTATATATGCAAATTTTAATCCAAGTGCTTTGTTATATTATATTGTATATATAGTACAATATTGTTTATACATCATTGACAGATATCAGTTCATTGTGTAAAACTGCAGTAGAGACAATTAGATGCCTTCCAGTAGGGGACTTTGTATTGCATGGTAATATTTCATTCACTTGTTATAATTACACTACGCATTCTATTTTGTTAAATATGATTTTAGACCAATTTCTCTTAAATATTGGTGGTGAAAAAGGATTTTATTTTACGAATCTGCTGATGAAAACGCCTTTGCTCTATACGTTTTCTATATGAGCCGTGCCATGAGAAAACCAACATAGTGGGTTTGCGACCAGCATGGATCCAGACCAGCCTGCGCATCCGTGCAGTCTGGTCAGGCTCCATGCTGTTCGCTTTAAAAGCCTACTGCAATTAGAGAAACCGTTAGCGAACAGCATGGATCCTGACCAGACTGCGCGGATGCGCAGGCTGGTCTGGATCCATGCTGGTCGCAAACCCACTATGTTGGTTTTCCCATGGCACGGCTCATATTAACATTAGGTGAAAATAATATTTTTGGCATATCCAAAATTTAGTCTAATAAGTCTGAATGTTTCACTATTCATGTTGGTCCGCATGTAATTTTACCGTCATCTGTTCTTCGTTTTTGGTCGTTTGCTGCGGGTATGTGGTAACGAGTTGAATTTTAACACACAAAAAAACTGCAAATATTACATCTTAATATGTAAATAGAAAAATACAAGTCTGTTTTTTAAAGATTTGTGAAAACTGCTATTATCCATACTAGCACCTATGTTTTAGATAGAAGTTTTTAGTTTTAGATTAGCTAGCATAGACACCAAAACTTACAAAAATATTATCATGATTCAAAGCTAAATATTTCATATTTGAATTGCTCTAGGGAAGTCAACAATTTCTTCGTTAAAGATTAATTCTCGTTATTTGAGAGTTAATTAGACACAATAACTTTAATGGCTTAATTGCAATTTTTCTATCAGTTTTATTTGCTACTGAACTTTGAATTGGCTTTTGTTTTGAAAAAGTAGAATATTAAAATATTCCAAGTAGTATAATAAATAATTTGAATTCTACGCTAAGGATATATACATATATATGTTAACCCATCTACCTTATAACAACATTTTCTGTGGCTAGAAAGAAAACATTTGAATATAGTAATTCCTTAGAGATAAGACAAAGTTTTACAGTTTTACAGAAGGAATAAAGCATCATTTGTTGTCAGTGCCTCGGAGTGAGAAACATGTAGCATCAAGGTACATGCACCATACAGTCGACCTTTCGTGATACCCACATCGTCAATATTGAACATACAGTCGGTTAATCAAAAAGAAAAAAAGAAAACATTCTGCACTTTTTTACACCACATTGTTTTGACATTATTTACTTTTTTAACGCTAGTGAAGCATGTTTTTTTTGTATGGTTGATTTACTTGATTTGTCGTTGCTATTAAATTTTACTTTGTACTTGTTTATGTTATTTCTTTCAAAGAACACAATACAAAGGCATATACATTCATCGAAATTTTAAGCAGTTAAACAAAGGTTTACACATGCTATACACAAGTTATATCCGCAGCACCAGGAAAACATGTTTTACCTTATCCACATCATGCATTCTTTTATCAAATATTTCCCGCTTGGATTCAAAAATCCACTTCGTAACAGCGACTAATGCTTCCTTTACCATTTAGAATATTATATTGACAATTTGGTCGTTATACCATGGTAATTATAAATATATTGTTCACCGGGTAATTTTGGCATAGGTTGTATTTAGCGATTTCATGGTAAGCAGCCTCGTTCGCGGTTTTAAGAATTCGCAAAAAGTGCATGTTTGTATTTTAGGATATGATGCATATTAAATTTGGAATTCGCGATAAGCAGTATTTGCGAATTCATCGAAAATTAAACAATCGCAAATATTACCAAATTTATAGCATATTGTTTGATCTTAGAAGAATGATTAGAGTATGTAAGATGGGTAGTTATAAAATCAATACATTTGAAGTGTTAGCGAAAAAAAGCAAGTGATGTCCAACAATCGTTAGTCGCTTGTTAAAAAAAATGCGTGTGGGTATGGTAAAGAATTCTATCTTTGTTATACATGTAATAAATTAGAATTTAGAGGAATGACATGTTGCCAGATTTAATTTGCTATATAGATATCATGTAGAATAAGGTTAAGATATTTTCTGTAACTTTACGACATCGAATAGTTTTTTTTCTGTTCTATTTAAAACACCCACTGTATAAGCTGTTCTCCTAGTTCTCGAATATGCCCTCGAGATTTCGCAATATTTGACAGTTTCAATCTACTTTGGCTGTAAAAGATTCATGTTGTCATGCGTCGGAATATCTCAAGAAATAATTTATCAACAAAATAGCTATTGATAAAATTATTCAGCAGAAAGTTTGGGATTTCGTTGACAATATCATGCTTGTAAGTTTTGGATTAAGAGTGTCAGTTTTAATGTTTTAAACCGTTTTTAAAGAATTCTTTAAATTAACAGTGTCTGTCTCTAACTTTACACATACCATTTTTTTAAATAATGTGGGACGGCTGAATCTGTATGACTAAACATTTAGATGACTACACATGCCTACGCTCATGTGTTTTGACTGGTAATTATGACGCTGCCCAAATACAGTATTCGATACTGTGAATTCTCGGGGCAAGTTTTCGCTTTTGTCGATTTTTTATGCTATCGATATTAAAATGAGATTGTGGATTCTCGGAAACACAAGCATTCTTTATCTGTTAACGCAATGAAAAATCTCAAATTTGCCAAGAATCTCGACGCTTTGAGCCAGTCTGTCTTACTGTAATTGACGTTTGATGTGTTATATTTTTTTTCAAAAAACCTACTCACAGTTCATATACAATACGGATAATCGTGTGACCTGGAGAGTTCCTCCAGCGAAAACATTTCTCCTCGATTGGCAAATCCTTTATCGAAGTAACCAGTACGTCTACGCAATGTGCAGTTCCTTGTGCTTCCAGAATATACCTTGCTGTTGTCATGAATCCTTCTCGGTTTTTTTTCCTGAAAGTCGAAAAAGTGCTCTGTCTGTTGTAAACCGATAGGATTCTTTGAACGAACTCGCTGTATGTTTCAGCTGTTTGCGGAGAAAGCGGTGTAACTGACTTACAAAATGTTTAAACAATACTTTCCTACGTTGAATCAAAACATATCTGCATTACATGCTAGGCCTTGGCGAATATTATCAGCATGGACAGGAACTGCTGTGGAAACTTCTCGGATGCATACAACGAACGTTTTCTCCAGCGTTCTTCTTCATGCCAGCTTTCGCCACATATTACAAAATAATCACATTAGGTTGACGTTAAACATTTCCGCAAGAAATCGGTTATGCTTGTTTGGTTATTTTCAGAGCCTATGGCGGTTGCAGTGTTTTATACTGGTAAAAATATGCTACTTGTCCGTCAATGGTACACAGACATTCTAGTAAATTCGATCGTTTTTGAATGCTCCGTTTATTTTAAGATTAAATTTGAAAATAATTAAAGCAACCCATACAATGTCTTTATAATAATAAAATACCAACCATTGCTAGGGGTTTTGAGAGGTGTTGAAAATTTTGTTTAGATGCGTTCTACGTTTCCAAAGGATATTTCTACATTTCTACATTTCATCAACGCTAAAGAATAATTGAATATTTCATTCTGTTATCATAAAGACTGGTTTAAAATTTGTTATTTGGCATGACAAACCTGTTCCGATGAGAAAGGTTACTGACTGATTGGCGGAATGTAGAACAATGCCCTTGTCGTGATTACAGTAGCAGCATTGAAGCTCATGCATTGACAATCGGAAAGCAAGAAACTCTACACGAGCCTCTCACAAAATCTGTTTTGCTTGTCAAGAGAGAAGGTAGCACACATCACTGTCGTTTATTTTATCATGATAGTGGTCCATGATGAAAATTTTATAATTGTATGTGCTCTACAATTCATCTGAACTTCGCCAATAAAGCGGTACTGCAGAATATTTCTCTTCAACATTCGACTTTTATATGTTTTTCTAAAAAGATTTATTTTTTTTTTCTTCTGTTTTTGTAGCGACATGACAAATGAACTCAACACACTAAATTAAAATCACAATCTAAGCTTAACGTAGAATATGTTGCATTCCTTCATATGAAACAAATTTTGATCATAGAACGTCTTTTAAGATAACTTTGCTTGTTTTGTTGGGTTTTACGTTGCATCGACACAATGATAGGTCATATGGCAACTTTATGTTATATTGAACAGAACTTTTCAGGTACAACGAAATTATGTCAGAAGTAGAAGATACTAGGCCGAATGACCTTTAGTATCTTTGAATGCTATTTCAGACATTTCCAAATTAAATTTGTCTTGTATGCATGAATTAACACAATTTATCATCCAGTAATTGAAACATCAGTTAAGTAAATTTGTTTAATTCCGATCATTTCTATTACGAGTTCTTTGGCAAACTGGAAAGGAAAAATGTTCTGGCCGTATAGCAAACTTATTCTTCTGAACAAATTCGTTTTAGAATTGCGCGGCTGGCATGAACCCGCTTTATTTGTTTTACTCTTTCAATGTGGGCAAAAACAATTGACAAAAATATAAAACTGAAGAAGCATCATTCAAACGAAACCCTTCAGCAATGTATGTGAGGATATGTACATGACAAAACAAATACTGTTCGTTAATATCGTACGTATTATTGTAACGTAGCGTGGCCATTTAATACAACAAAACACAACCTTTTAATCAGTTTTATTTAACATAGCAACAGTCTTTTTATTAACTTAAACATAACATTTTCACGTAGATATTATCAAGTGACCTTATCAATCTAGCATTTCTCCCTATCTCTCTCTATCTCTCCTAGATAATTATGTTTCAACATATATACATTTGTATTTAACTAGCAGTCTAGCCGCTATGAAAAATTATGCAATTCGTCGTGCCTTTTTCCTTAAACATAATTACTTTGATTGAGGAAGTAAAATGATATAAAAGACCAAGCATACCTGTTTAACCCTTGGGCTATATGTTTTGTGACAGGTTTGACAATTCAGCTAATTTGCAGAAAATACAATATTTCTAATCTGTTACATTACATTATACTAGTACTATTAAAAAGAAGACAAATTCATATCGATTTGACGACTTGCTAATAATTAGAATAATAGATCTAATATTAAAATTTTAAGAAACATTATAATAATAATTAATCATTATAACCAGGATATATAAATACTTATATAATGTAGAATACGTTTTATATGTTCTAAATGTGTATATACGGGTACGTTTCAATGTTTTACTACATAAGTTAATGTCTCGTAATTTTCGTATACCCATTTACCGCCTTGATTATGATAACAGTGGAGACCATTTATAGTTTTGCCAAGAGAAATGTTCTCTTTTAGTGATTACATTACATATAAAAGAGTTAAAATTTGATTTCCTCTTTTTGCAAAAATTTGTTGTTGTTTTTTTCTGATAAACCTTGATATATTTCTTGAAAAAAAAAAAGATTATTTTTCTCGATAATCAAACTAAGTTATATCTTCTAAACATGATCTTATTCAACGACCAACGCACTAGGTTCCGATGACGTCAGTATCAGTCAAAAGAAATACGAGTAAGAATTACTCTCCAACGTATTTAATTGTCATATTTTTCATATAAAAATTAAAGATCAATAAATCACGCCCTATATTGGTAGTTTAAAAAGAATATTAAACTTTTGTGAGAAATCTAGCCATGCACACATCGTAACAATTCAGAACTAATGGGCTAAGGGTCTCAAGTGGTTTTCAGACTGCTTTTTGTTTAAGTTCTTTTGATGGACATTTCACCATTTTAACGAATGGGAATATCCTCTTGCTCTTGAGACATAGCAATAAGATTTTTGATAATCCAAGTCACAGCAATTTCTTACATGGCGCCTCATCGGAACAAAGGTTTAGTAATTTAGAACAAAAAGCAGACCTTTTACATTCTCATACATGGGCATTGAATAGCAGTATAATAAATGAGCCGTGTCATGAATAAACCAACATAGTGGCTTTGCGACCAGCATGGATCCAGACCAGCCTGCGCATCCGCGCAGTCTGGTCAGCATCCATGCTGTTCGCTTTTAAAGCTTATTGCAATTAGAGAAACCGTTAGTGAACAGGATGGATCCTGACCAGACTGCGCGGATGCGCAGGCTGGTCTGAATCAATGCTGGTTGCAAAGCCACTGTATTGGTTTTCTCATGGCGCGGCTCAAATAAAGCTAAAGGCATCAATAACATTCCTATTAAGAATGCAAAAATGTAAATACAATGTTTCTCGTGTCGTTAAAAGCTGATGTATGAAAGGCCATTAAACGTAACATTTAATGCTTATGGCGTTTCATAAAAGAATAAAGATAATTTGAGACAAATAAAATTGCAAATATTTTCATTTCTTTGTTATATAATAGCACTTTAGTGTGCACAAAAAGGTCCATTTACAAGACCATCATTAAATAACAAAATCAGATAAGATAAATATCAGCTCCGTGGACAGACAATTCCAAAGATTATATTTATTCGGCTATGAAGGCATGCTATATTCCGACAGCTTGAAGAAAATTATAACGTCAAATAGATAATAACAAGATGAGCAGTTGTTAGGTCAAAAACCAGTTCAAACTTTCTACAGTATCCGGTATTTTTTTAGACACTTGGAACATTGTTCTCATACTCAAAACGCGACATTTTACGGCGCTTCTAAGTAATATCGCTTCAAAAAGACAACGGGGAAACCCCATCAATACTGTCTGGCAAGACCACATCGCTTGATTTAATAAGTCTTTTAAATGCCAGTACAAATGAAATCGTCTAAACAAACTAACTTTCAGGGCTCAGTTCTCTAACATGAAAAATATCAGAGCCTGCTTTATCTAATACAAGTAATTTGTATACTTGTTTGTGCAATGTGTTTTGCCAATTCGGACTCAAATTCTGTTCCAGACGAATAACATTTTGTCTAGTAATTGAATAAAACACCAGTATATCTATCATAAGACGAAGTATATATACATCATTTCATTTATAAGTTTATAGCGCAATTGTTTCTTGTTGTGACTGTGACCATTCATTCTCACTCACTTGTCCCTGTCGCTGTGTGTGTTCCAGTACGACTAGGATACATAAACCTACCCTGTGAGGAATCTATCCAGATCTGATAGATTGTGGAAAGTCGGTGGTTCTTCTCTGGTGCTCACATGTGTCTTTATTGTGTCCGGAATAATCATGGAATTTTCCTCTACCGTAAAAGCTACAAGGTCTTCATATGACATGTATGGTCTAGATGTGTCTTAGAAACAGTTGTCTCATAAATGTCGTTTACAAAAGTGTTTCCCTATGTCTTAATACATCATAGTTGCTGCTTTTTACCAGGAAAATGACTACATGAATTGATAGAAGAAGAACTTGCTTATCGGTTAATATAAGATTAACTAGATACGGACTAGAATTTTACTTTTTCTCATTCACATGAAAATCCTACATATAACGATAATGCTTTGCAACTGACATTTCAGTTCAGTACTATGGAAGACGTGTCTTGTGAGGTTTTGTTGGTACACACAATGGAATCTAACACTTTTAATATTTAAAATCTTCAAAACGGTAGCTTTTGTTCGTTAAATTAAGCTACTGGTTGACATGGCGCTATGCTTGCCTTGCAAAAATATCAATAAGATAAGTCAATGTTTCTTCCAGATTCAAATATCCCTCTGCAGAAAAATAGACATTTCGTCAAAATATTCAATGCAGAAGAGCTTGAGGAAATGTTCAGACATATACATCATATGTTTTGATAGTACAAGACATTTTAAAAAAATAACACATCACTACATGTATCATGTAGATTTTACCTAACTGGAAACAGACATTTCCTAATTAAGTTCGTTTCATGAATGAAATGGAACCGGCTACCTAAATTCAAGTCAATACATAAATCTAATTATCATCTCAAGATACGTAAAGGAAGTGTTGTAAATGAATAAATGTAAAAAATGGCGGATATAACTAAATGGTATTTGCATGCGTACATTTTGTTTGAGAGTGACTGGGGATAACGTCACACCTTCATGCACCTTTTGGTGGATGACGTCTCTTTGAAACGCGGGACTCCTGGGTAGAGACCTATACACAACAAGCGAGGTTGCGAGCCCAAAGCTGTGAGGGTTCAGTGAGTCTAAGTCAGAGATCTCAGCCACTTGGCAACGGATGCCTCTGAATGTATACAATGGCTTTGTGAATGTTAACACATCGGCATGATAACTGATGTTTTTATCATGACGTTTCTATGGGACATCCATATTTTGTCGATAAAAGAGACATTAATAACCGTTAACAGTTAAGTACTTCATATGACTAGAGTCAAAATTTGAAATGGCTTCATTACGTTTGGGTTTCTTTGATTACATAAATTGTATTGATTTATTACATACAGTTTTAAATTTTAAACTAATAAAGATTTAATTTATAGTAATGTAACTTTTGTGATTTACTACAAGTATATATTCGTTGAATCGATTCTGTGCGGATGAGTTTCGAAGTTACTGTTTAAATAATTTTATTTCTAACACCATACGGGCATTATTTAGAATTTTACAAGATAATAGATTCATTTCTTATTAATAAGAGGAACGTATAATTCATTTTATTCAAATAGCTACTAACATGAATCCATCTGCTGACGGGATTTAGGCAGTGAATTCTGTGTGTTTGAAACACTTAATACATGTAGATTGGCATTTTCTTGACGTATAGCTGTTGCTGACCATTATGTCTAGTCATTTCTTTAACCTATCGCTTTTATTTATATAGTCTGTTAACCGATGATTTAAGCGGCGAAATTTCATAGAAACCGCAGACAGTCGTTCACCCTTGGTTAAGTTTTGAATAGTCTGAATAGCACAGTATAAAAGAACTATAAATTCTTGAATGAATAATGTTGATACATATTCACATAATTATTCTGAATCAATAAAAATTTCGAGAAATAGTTCAAAATACTTTCCCTGTATTTGAGCACATATTTAGTTTAGCTAACCTCCCATATGACCAATAATTATGTAATGATAAAGCATTAACCATTCGATCTCCGTTGAAATAGAACAGTTCAGTTACAAAACAAAATGTTACCAGCTGCTTTTGCTCATCCAGTGTAGTTACGTTTTGTTACTTCATACTTAACAATTGAGCCGCGCCATGAGAAAACCAACATAGTGGGTTTGCGACCAGCATGGATCCAGACCAGCCTGCGCATCCGCGCAGTCTGGTCAGGATCCATGCTGTTCGCTAACAGTATTTCTAATTCCAATAGGCTTTGAAAGCGACCAGCATGGATCCTGACCAGACTGCGCGGATGCGCAGGCTGGTCTGGATCCATGCTGGTCGCAAACCCACTATGTTGGTTTTCTCATGGCGCGGCTCAATTATGTAACGATAGAGCATTAACCGCTGATACAGTATAGTTCAAGTTACCAACAACGGATTTTGGTTTGACTAGATTTAAGCTTTCTTATGTTGAGAAACATATTAAGTGATTGATTTATACCGTGTCTGTTGTTATAAGATACATTAATCAGACGAATAAATCATCATTGAATGTCCATAATAAGGCGGAATGTCTATTATTTTTCAATAGTGGGAAAGGTTTGAAGATACAAAGCTGTAAATGATAGAATATAAAGACACACTGTCTGGCATAAATGGCCAATGCATAATCACTAAAATGATTTAATTGATATGAATAGGAAAGCCTTTTATCATTTTGATTTCGTTTTGTTATAGAAGAATTTGTAAGCTGACGGATTTCCAGTAAATAACATAGTCAGCTTGCTTAAACTTTACAGTCAGTGAGAGAAATGAATTAATCAGTATTGATATGATCATCAATAAGACATTGTGTAATTATCAATTTAACATATCCTATACTCACAGTACAGACTGTAATCTTGTTGCTTGAAACCATCATCTGTTTATGTTTAAGTCTATCGTTGATTATCACCAGCCATAATATGCACAATGAACAGTAATTGGACAAAATAACAAAACACTAAAGCTCATTGATACAGGTTATATACTGGTTGTTTGCAGAGACTCTAGAAACCAATGTTCACACTTTTATCTGCAGTCATCTGTTTTCACCGCATCCCTTCTGTGTTGAATTTTTATTGTTTCTTCTTATTCCTGGACTTAATCCTTTTTCATGCATGTAGGCTTATTAATTCTGCATCATTTTGCTGAGCAATTTAGCATGAATCCTTCTTTTTATGATGTTGTAGCCTTTAAACTTTTTAAGCATCAATTTCACATGTATTAAATGTCAACAGGAAGCTGAGCTGTACCGATGCATTTTGGGTTTGTTTACTTGTTGTCAAGACAATCAAAGTACTTGTAACAAATATGTATCATCTGCAAAAAGCCTCTGTAAACCATTCTAAGGTACTGGAACTTCATAATTTAAGTTGTTTTGTTGAGAAAATCATATTTTCTCAGTTCTTCTTCTAGTTAAATATTTTTAAGTAAGTTCTAAGTGATTTTACCATTTATGGTTGATGGCTATGGTTGGCACCAACCATTTTTGTCTGCAACCACCGACCCAAGTGGTGGATTTAACTGTTTTTAACCATTTCAACCACTTTCTGGGTTGTGGTTGAGCCTTTAGTACAAAAGGGTCCAAATTTTGACCATCGGGGTCACTTAGGTTCAGAATAATAAGCAGGTAGGCCAAATTTTGCTTATAGTGTCTTAAGAGATTTTCTCTTATCTATAACAGTATATAAAAATTCAGATATTTCAGTGGAGTAACATTATTGTAAGCAATTTTTATTGGATATTTGGAGTAATTTTACATACCAGCAAATCTTAATCATTTATGGGAACATTATTTATACATATTTTTAGCATAACTTTTTGGCTATTTTAGTACAATTCTCGAATATGTCATGTTACCAATGCACATGCACTCATCTTTGAAGAAATATGGAAAGCCGGAACTGCCTTAATTATAATGCATAATTACATTGCTATTTTATAAGTTTTAACTGTTGAATTAAATACACCTTATGGTCGTTTGAGTCTCATATGTATGTGAACAATATAACATTTTCTGATGTCATTCTGAGGAATATTGCAAGTACATACATGAATAAACTCAATTAACTGTTTATGCGGTGTTATTAGTTATTTGCCTGATAAGTTAGAACTTTAGTTAGTTGACCGACTAAACCCTTCACACGTAAACTTATCAACAGCTCAAGGCCACATCCAGCTACAAACTACTACGCTACCAAAGGAGCCATCAAGTAATGGCAAACACCCCCAGCTAGCTCGTAACATTTTTATGGTGGCAGCGGTGGGATCTGATAATCTAACTCTGTCAGATCCAGTGTTCGAACCAACGCCTAGAGAAGCTTTTCATACACCAAACAACATGAATGATATAAATCCAGTTGATAGTGAGGGTATCATTAGTTTTCACGGTCATGAACCTGCAGCCGATTTAGACAGACTTGGTGAGTTTGAGACAGATGATGAGCTTTCAGATGCAGGTTCTGTATTAAGCGATAGGTCACAAAGAGGTCTAAATGAGAAGAATGAAAATGTCATCAGTCAGGTGTCAGACATGATAAGCGGTGTAACGAGTGTTCTGAAGGATGTAGTCAAACGGCTTCAAGAGTTGAAACAACCTTTGACAAAGCAAGCCTCAAGTTTAAACAGTGCTGACCATGATAGTGGAAATTTAAGTAGTTTCCCAAGAAATCCATACAGAGTCGACTACCGAAAGGGTACCATTAGGTTCTCAGATACATCAAGTTATCCGGCCAGCCAATGAGGAGTATAGATATGATACCAGGCAATGCTACAGCAATATTGATTTTGCTCAGCCTACACCACTTTCTCAACCGTACCCAGTTCATAGGTCAGAGATCACTAATTTACTAGCACCACATCATAACTTGACTCATGTCCCTTATGGTCCCCATGATAACAGTCAGACACAAAATTCCCTTTTCACTAGGTATGAACCATATGATTTACCTGAATACAATAGAAACACAAATCAGGCAGATCCTTCCCTACACAATATATACCAGAATAGTAGAGGTGGTTTCCCAAACGTCTCGTACGAAAACAGCAAAAGGTCACGTGATATGAATCACGTAAAAATACCGTCATTCACTGGGAAAGAGGAGTGATTAGTATGGGTAACACGGTTTGAGGCGATAGCTCGTAGAATGAGATGGAGAGACAATGAGATGCTGGACCAGCTCTTGCCACGAATTGAAGGTCAGGCCGCACAGTTTGTCTTCTCGCAGCTAAACCCCTCAGTACTGCATAGCTACAAGAATCTTAAGAGTGAACTTGATAATCGCTACCGTGTCATTGAGACTCCAAAGTTATTCACTTCACGTTTTAGCAAAAGATCGCAGAAAGTGGGAGAAAGAGCTGAAGAGTTTGCTGCAGAGCTGAAAGTTCTCTATGACAAAGCGCATGGGTACCGCGACAGAAAAACTAGAGATGAGGACTTGGTACGAAGGTTTCTTGATGGCCTCAGAGATAACGACATCCGGTTTGAAGTAGAGTATAACAAAGAGCCAGAGACAGTTGACGAAGCAGTGTTTCATGTTGTCAATTTTATTCAAACTAGAAATATCAGAGCTCATAGAAAAAAAAGAAAATCTCAGACGAGCAAGTGAATTTAACGAACATGACGAAACAGCCAGTCCAGAAGAACACATAAACTCACATTCTAATAAAATCCAAAGTGTCACACATTACCAACAGAGAACCGAAAAGGGAAAAAGCTCCTACAGAGAGAAGCCAAATGAAACAAAGGAAGACACAAGTAACACAGATAAGCAGCAGAAGATTCTGGAAGCGATCCTGGACAGAGTTGAAAAACTAGAGAACAGATATAAAGGCAAGCAAGAAAGAAATAGCCAAAGAGGTGGGCGTGAATGTTTTAATTGCCATAAACTTGGTCACTTTGCACGAAACTGCCCAGATCGAACCGAAAACCAGAATAACAAGACAGAGTCGCAAGACGGTTACCAGCAGGCCAAACGTCAGAATCCTTTAAGGATGTACGAGCGTTTTTTTCAGGATATCCGCCATTTTGAAAAATGTTTCTCCGAATAGTGCTTTCTAACAAATGTTTTGCCAAAACTTAATGATAGATAATTAAAATATGGCTAATAATGTACCATTTAAGCAAATAGATTCTACTTTTTGCGAAAAAAAAATTTTCACCCTAATTTTTGGCTGGTATTTGTCTAAAATTGACGTAAGATTTACAATGGGGTAGGGGTAGGTAATGTCAAATATCTATTAAAGTAGATGAGGTTTGGTTTTGAAATTTTCCTGACTGATACATATAATAATGAGCTATAATTGAAATAAAAGTTTTCAAGATAGCACATTATATTATCTAGAAAATATATATTAAAACAAAAAGAACTAAAGATATCAAAATTCACCAATTTTTAGCAGTTTTTCTTAATAAATCTCTTAGATGCACGGTGACCCCAAATTTTTTTCTTTCCATTTAAGAAGCATTTTTGTGGGTCATTAAAGCTGCAAAATATTTTGAAAATCTTAACGTCAGAATTTTTCTTATAGATCTAAATACGTTTTTTCCATTGACAATAAAGTGGGTGGGGTAAATATGTCAATATGTGAAAATGAAAGAGAATTGTTAGTGACATTTATGCTTATATAAAACTGGCATCACCTTGTATTTATATTAACCTGTAACACCCGAAATCCTTATAACATTAAGTGGGATATTATATGTTTTATGAATTACCACCATTTTTCTAATTTTACAAAATTTCAGAAATGCTTAAGCAGTGGGTGAAGAAAATGCCCTATAAAATTAAAACGAGTTCGGTGACCTATGTTTTTTCTTCTCTTGTTTGTCTTGGAAACAAATGTTCTTCAAGCTCAAAGAGTATGAAAAAATTCTTTACATTAGAAAAAATTCGCTCCTACATCCTTAAACTTAAGGGGACCGACTGTTGCGGCCAAAGGGAGGTCCAATTAGAAGCTGGATGTTCCGGCCAGTTTAATGTAACAGACAAGGTTGAACAGGAGCAAGAAGATGTGACTGTTAGAGAGAAGGCCAGGGTAAAGTAGTTCAGGGGAATGAGTGATGGGATGTACGTCAAAGGTTTTGTAGAAGACGTGCCTATAGTAATCACTGCTGATACCGGTGCTTCAAAGACAGTTATATCTTTAAAGGTTTTCAAAAGTATAAACCAAGGGAGACAACCAGCCCTAGAAAAATCATCTTGTTTGATAAGAGCAGGAGGCACACCAATTCAGGAGTGTGTCAAGGCAAAATTCACTTTGAAGCTTGGACCTTTAGAGATAACTAGTGAGGCGATCATTGCTGATATAGAAGATGAGGCGCTTCTGGGGTATGATGTTTTAAAGGGTTGCGAGCATGGAGCGGCTGATATTTTGCTAAGCAAAAATAAAATAGTGCTTGACGGTGTGGAAATCCCATGTTTCCAGGTGGGCAAGAATGATAAAACTAGGAGGGTAGTTGTTGCTGATGATGTGAACATACCAGGGCAATCAGAGATGATCATTGATGTGTATGTCAGTAGAAAGAAGAAGATGATTTTGACCATGAAGCTGAATACCTGGTAGAACCTTCAGAACATCTGGCAGAGCGATACAAATTGGCGATAGCTTCTACACTCGTCAACATAAATCAAGCGACCACGTGCAAGGTGAGGGTGTTAAATCATTTCTGTGAATAAGTCTCCCTGAAACAAGATGCTGAAATAGGAAAAGCTGAGAAGATAGAATGGATAGTAAATGTCATAGCAGAGCAAGAGAATACCAGCGAGACTGAAAACCAAGCACAGGTGAGAAGGGTCGAAACAAGGTCAAATAAACATGATGGAGATATGCAGTTGCCTTTTGAGCCATCAACTGAAGAAAAGGTCCCAAGACATCTTCATGATCTTTTCTCCAAGACCGTTCAAGGTAGATCTGAAAAGGAAAAGCAGGTCATAGCAGGACTCTTTGTAAAGTACAGCAGCACCTTCTCAACTGACGAATGGGACATTGGGCTGACGAGCCTGATAGAGCATTCTATAGATACAGGTGATGCAAAGCCCATAAAACAAAGGCCAAGAAGAGTGCCTCTTGCTTTCGATAACGAAGAGAAACATGCTATAGAAGATCTACTTAAAAAGGGGGTTATCCAAACAAGAGGACCATGATAGTCCTGAATCGCTCACCTCTTCCCACATGACCCAGTTTTGAGTATGACGTCGTTTTATCTATTATTTGACATAGTGACCTAGTTTTTGAGCTCATGTGACCCAGTTTTGAACTTGACCTAGATATTATCAAGATAAAATTCTGACCAATTTTCATGAAGATCCATTGAAAAATACGGTCTCTAGAGAGGTCACAAGGTTTTTCTATTATTTGACCCATTGACCTAGTTTTCGAAGATACGTGACCCTGTTTTGAACTTTACCTAGATATCATCAAGCTGAACATTCTCACTAATTTTCATGAAGATCTCATGAAAAATATGGCCTCTAGACAGGTCACAAGGTTTTTCAATTTTTACACCTACTGGCCTAGTTTTTGATCGCACGTGACCCATGAAAAATATGGCCTCTAGAGAGGTCACAAGGTTTTTCATTATTTGACCTACTGACTTACCTTTTGAAGGCACGTGACCCACTTTCAAACGTGACCTAGATATCATCAAAATGAACATTCTGACCAATTGATATGGAGATTCATTCATAAGTATGGCCCCTAGAGAGGTTAAAATGTTTTTCTATTTTTAGACCTACTGACCTAATTTTTGACCGCACATGACCCTGTTTCAAACTTGACCTAGATATCATTAAGATGAACATTCAGACCAATTTTGATACAGATCCCATGAAAAATATGGCCTCTAGAGAGGTCACAAGGTTTTTCTATTATTTGACCTACTAACCTAGTTTTTGACGGCACGTAACCCACTTTCAAACTTGGCCTAGATATCATCAAGGTGAACATTCTGACTAATTTTCATGAAGATCTCATGAAATATATGGCCTCTAGAGAGGTCACAAGGTTTTTCTATTTCTAGACCTACTGACCTAGTTTTTGACCGCACGTGACCAAGTTTCGAAGCTGACCTAAATATCATCAAGTTGAACATTCATTCCAAATTTCATACAGATCCCATAAAAAATATGGCCTTTAGAGAGGTCACAAAGTTTTTCTATTATTTGACCAACTGACCTAGTTTTTGATGGCACGTAACCCAGTTTCGTACTTATCCTAGATATCATCAAGGTGAACATTCTGACTAATTTTCATGAAGATCTTATGAAATATATTGCCTCTAGAGAGGTCACAAGGTTTTTCTATTTTTATACCTACTGACCTAGTTTTTGACGGCACGTGACCCAGTTTCAAACTTGACCTAGATATCATCAAGATAAACATTCTGACCAACTTTCATAAAGATCCCACAAAAAATGTGACCTCTAGCGTGGTCACAAGCAAAAGTTTACGGACGGACGGACGCACGGACGGACGGACGACGGACACCGCGCAATCACAAAAGCTCACCTTGTCACTTTGTGACAGGTGAGCTAAAAAGCACGTCACCTTGGGCAAGTCCCATAGTACTAGTCCGCAAGAAGTCGGGGCGTTCAGGCCATGTGTGGACTACCGCAAGGTCAACGTTCTAATAAAACAAGATGGTTTCCCTTTACCGAGAATACAGGACTGCTTGGATGCTGTATTCGGGTCTAGCCTTTTCAGTAGTTTCGATCTAACTAGCGGGTATTTTCAGATACCGCTGAAGAAAGAAGATGTTCCAAAAAGTGCCTTTGTATGCAAGTATGGATTATTCGAAATGACGAGGATGCCATCTGGATTGTCAAATTCCGCAAGCACCTTTCAACGTACAATGGAGTTGGCACTTCCAGGGTTGCAGTGGGTGACATGCCTGGTCTACATCGACGATATCATCGTATATGGGGATAGCTTCGATGAACACTTGCGTAATGTCGATGAGGTGCTTGGGCGGATCAAGGCAGCTGGAATGAAGCTCAAACCCGACAAGTGTCAGCTTTTGCAAACAGAGGTTGTATTCCTCGGTCATGTGGTGTCAGGCAAAGGCGTAAGCCCAGATCCTACAAATATTTCCAAGATTGTGCAGTGGCCAAGACCTAAAAATGCAAAACAAGTTAAGCAATTCTATGCAACCGGATCCTACTACCGAAGGTATGTGAAGGATTACGCCAAGATTGCCCGACCCCTACTTGCGCTAACCAAGAAAGACGCTTCATTTTATTGGGATGAAGCATGCGAATCGGCCTTCGTTCAGATAAAGCAAGCCCTTATTTGTCCAGAAGTAATGGGATACCCACTAAACGACAGAGGCAAGTTCTTCTTGGATGTTGACGCATCTGAATTTGGCCTGGACGCCGTGCTCCATCAAATGCAAGAGGGTCGAGAACGAGTGATAGCGTATGCCAGCAGAGCAATGAATAAGGCAGAATGCTATTACTGTGTCACAGAACAAGAGCTACTAGCAATCGTCTTCTTTGTGCAGTACTTTAGGCAGTACCTATTAGGTCGTAAATTCACTGTCAGAAGCGATCATAAAGCGTTGACATGGTTATTCAGTTTGCAAGAACCTAAAGGCAAAATCGCAAGGTGGATCGAAATACTAGCGCCTTTCAACTTTGCAATACAGTGCAGGCCAGGCAAACAACAAGGCCACTGTGATGCGCTTCCACGTTGCGAAAACCCACGAGATTGCACGTGCAGTAGCGTAGACATGACAGAGCCCCTTAAATGTGGTCCCTGTCGTAAATGTCGGAAAAGGACAGAAGATATGCATGGTGCGATACTTTGCGCCGCTCCACTTGCCAATGATACTGAAAACTCTAACACCCAGTCTGCTATACGTAGTACATGCCAAGAAGCGGGGAAAAGCACCGACAATAGTGCACAACCAAAGCGATGCAATAACTGGTTAGGTCTTTGTCTACCCGAATCAATGGTCACAGCACAACGGAAGTATGCAGACATCAGGCTAATCGTCGATGCCTTAACTGAAAGCAAGGAGCCAACAAGTATGACATGTTAGGTAAGAGCCCTGCCGCACGACATTACTAGGTAATATGGGAAACACTGTTACTCACAGAATGAGTCTTATATAAGGCTTTCAAAAAGTCAGATGGCACCGACGAGTATATGCAGCTGATCCTACCGCGAGAATATCAGAAGATGGCAATATCCTTGGCGCATGATTCATTGACCGGAGGGCATTTGGGTGTAAAAAAGACCAAGGCCAAGATCCAAACCCATTATTATTGGTTTGAGATGAAAGATGATATCAAACTGTTTATAAGGGGATGCGTCATCTGTGCTTCAGACCGGAAACCACAAAAAGCTCCAAGGGCCCCGCTTGGACATCTTTCAGCTGGAGCACCTTGGGATCTGCTAGCAGTTGACTATGTTGGCCCATTTCCTATGACGCCTAGGAATAACAAGTACATTTTGGTCTTGACCGATCATTTCTCGAAGTATGTTGAGGTCCTTGCAGTTCCTAACCAGTCTGCGGAAGAATGTGCAGCCAGAATCCTTAATGATGTGATTGCCAGGTGGAGAACACATCTAGCGGAGTATAATGTTGGAGATATTGTATGGTGTCTTCATGAGACTAGGAGGGTTGGAGTTACTCCAAAGCTCGAGAAAGCATATGATGGACCATTCGTGATAACTGAAAAACGGTCAAAAATCAACTTTGTTATACAGTTAGACAACAAGGGTACCACCAGAGTTGTGCATCACAACAAACTCAAAAAGTATGAGGGATCCTGTCCCCCAAAATGGGTCACACAGATCATAAATAAACATAAACAACAGTAGGATGAAGTATCAAAGTGTTTTAGTTGTAAACAATTTCCATGTGACTGTGTGATAACCTGTTTTTTATTCTTATGTATTAATCTGACTGTACAAATTTATGTGTAACTACATGTATTTTAGTGTGAATAAACAATTCAACAAAACTGAAGTTATTAGTTTTGTGTGACAAATAAAGTGTCATATTTCGGTAACTAAGAATAACTGTAGAGCTAAAGTGCTGTTTTCCGGTCTTACAGTAACAGTATAAACTTTATTGTGACTATCCAAGTCGTGTGTAAATTTAGTGCTGCAAAAAACAGTTTGTATAAACAATGGGAATATAAGAGTGTAATAAGCACAACAGATATAAAACGGCAGCTTTCAAAGCAATATAGTGTAAATAAAGTTGTATAGACTGTAAAAAAAAAGTAAACACGAAAACGTTTAAAAAATGTTTACCACAGTGAGAACTAGGTTGTAAACGATATGTAACTTGGGAGTTTATCATCCTTCGTGGCGCCGAGATGAACCGTTGGAGTTACATGACATTGTCGTCCCTTGCAAACGGAGCGTGCGATGCAAAGGAATATACAGCGTGGCGTAATTGGAAAATACCGTTAACCGACTTAAAATTCTCAGAAGTGCTGTTGCAAGATATTTAAGGTGATTTTTTGTGTGTATTTTCAGGCACACAACATGTCATTGTCCCAGTTCCGAAGCAGGGGTAGAGCCTACCAGTGCCGCAAATGTGCCAAGACAGACAAGAAGGGTCGTTTGATGGGGCACATCTTGAAACACCATGTGCCATTCGATAGGGTGCCTTTCTCCTGCTCACTCTGCCTCTTCCGCTGCCAAGAAAAGCAATCTTTAGTTGACAACCTAAAGAAGTATTCAAGACATCGTGAGGAAGAAGCCAGATGCGGTGTTCCAGACTGTGCAAAAATCTTGAAGAAATCTTCTAACCCATATAATGTCGAGGAAGACATGATACAGTTGACTAGGGAGGAGTCGCTCAGGTGGCATACACGGAACTCTCAACCGGAGAACCCAATGGACGATAGTGATGGCCTATTTGAAGAGGAGGATGAAGAAACCATAGTCTCAGATGGGCGAGCTCTGCCAAGATGATTTGTTGATCCAGCCGCTCCTCTTATATCTAAGCCCCAGAGCATAGGCTACCAGCCACATACCATACTGTCGACACAACCCAACTTCACTTCAGCCTTGGGGCAGTATCAAGTAGCACCGGCCCAGCGGTCGCATTTCACCATAGCCCCAACAGAGTACCAGGCTCCACCCATTCAGCAGCCAGCATTTGCGCCAGCCTCGGCACAGCACCAGATGACACCCATTCGGCAAACCGTTTCATCAGCCTCAGCACAGCACCAGATGGCACCTTTTCAGCAGCCAGCATTCACATCCACCTTGGCACAGCACCAGGACCAAGTAACACTCACTAAGCAGCCAACCTTAGCCTCACTGCAGCATCAGGGAACCTCATCATCCACACAGCCCCTTGCTGCTGGTGTGACTCGTAGTCAAATTCCCTGCACCTCAACCTATACTATACCTGCGTATGGTCTGGACCTACCAACAGCAAATGCAAGTCCAAGTAACCAGCAAGTTGATACTATAAAGTTCAACGATCTTCTAAACTCAAGCATTCTGGATAAGCTTACAACAGCACAATCATCTCCTAATCAAAAAACATCAATCAGCACACCATGTCTCGACGAAAATGTCACTAACATTCTCCCAAGACTGATGATTCCTGAAACTGAACAGAATGACCCATTACTACAGGATGTAGAAACAAATAATCACGATAACCAGCCACCCACAAAGAAACAAAAATCTGATAACTCTCCTTCAAATACACCAGAACCAGAAACTCAACCACAGCATGGAAACTGGGTGCAGGATATTGTAAAGGCGATACAGGAGGACACCACACTGATAGCCAATGCAGTCCAGGCTAACGCCCTTGCAGTAAGAGGCAACGCGAGGGCCATGGAGGAGCTTGGAAGAATGGACGGAAGCTGCACTTCATGGAGAAGGCAATCTCACAAACAAAGAGCGGCGACAAGGAGAACAAAGCCAAGGAGAACAAAGCTCCACAGAAAAAGACACTGAAAAGCGTGGTCGTTAATAAGCGACACTGAACATTTAAGTCACTAAACTTTTCCGAATATCTTATTTTAGAGTGACAACCACGTTGCAACTTAACTTTCGTGTTTGAAATGTTTGATTTAGTTAGAGACTGTTGACAGAAAAATGCGTTCCTTAAATTTAATGTTTAAAGACATTGCCGAAATGTGTTTTACTGTTAAAAGAAAAATAACATTTGAAGTTTAACGCGTGTTCATTAAATTAACTAGAAATATTTCAACGTTTAAAGACATTGCCGAACTGTGTTTTACTGTGTAAAGAAAATTTACATATGATGTTTAATGAGTGCTCATGACTACAGAAGCGTTATATGTGCTTTAGTTCAATTTAGTGATTAGTATGGCAACAGGAGTTTAGCCATAAAAAACTGGGGGATATTGATATGATCATAAATAAGACATTGTGTAATTATCAATTTAACATATCCTATACTCACAGTACAGACTGTAATCTTGTTGCTTGAAACCATCATCTGTTTATGTTATAGTCTATCGTTGATTATCACCAGCCATAAAATGCACAATGAACAGTATTTGGACAAAATAACAAAACACTAAAGCTCATTGATACAGGTTATATACTGGTTGTTTGCAGAGACTCTAGAAACCAATGTTTACACTTTTATTTGCAGTCATCTGTTTTCACCGCATCACTTCTGTGTTGAATTTTTACTATTTCTTCTTATTCCTGGACTTAATCCTTTTTCATGCATGTAGGCTTATTAATTCTGCATCATTTTGCTGAGTAATTTAGCATGAATCCTTCTTTTTATGATGATGTAGCCTTTAAACTTTTTAAGCATCAATTTCACATGTATTAAATGTCAACAGGAAGCTGAGCTGTACTGATGCATTTTGGGTTTGTTTACTTGTTGTCAAGACAATCAAAGTACTTGTAACAAATATGTATCATCTGCAAAAAGCCTCTGTAAACCATTCTAAGGTACTGGAACTTCATAATTTAAGTTGTTTTGTTGAGAAAATCATATTTTCTCAGTTCTTCTTCTAGTTAAATATTTTTAATTAAGTTCTAAGTAATTTTACCATTTATGGTTGATGGCTACGGTTGGCACCAACCATTTTTGTCTGCAACCACCAACCCAAGTGGTGGATTTAGCTGTTTTTAACCATTTCAACCACTTTCTGGGTTGAGGTTGAGCCTTTAGTATAAAAGGGTCCAAATTTTGACCATCGGTGTCACTTAGGTTCAGAATAATAAGCAGATAGGCCAGATTTTGCTTATAGTGTCTTAAGAGATTTTCTCTGATCCGTAACAGTATATAAAAATTCAGACATTTCAGTGGAGTAACATTATTGTAAGCAATTTTTATTGGATATTTGGAGTAATTTTACATACCAGCAAATCTGAATCATTTATGGGAACATTATACATATTTTTTAGCATAACTTTTTGGCTATTTTAGTACAATTCTCGAATATGTCATGTTACTGAGTGCACATGCACTCATCTTTGAAGAAATATGGAAAGCCGGAACTGCTTTAATTATAATGCATAATTACATTGCTATTTTATGAGTTTTAATAAAAGCACCAAGTGTATGATGTGACCAGGCGCCTAAACAACATTAGCACTTTTTTATTTCATCCTCCTAGCTGCATTTAGCGTTTTTTTTTCTATAAACAAAAGCCAGCACTGTACTTTACGTAGCACAAAGGCAGCCACTCAGGACGCCAAATTCATCCTCTTCTTGTACAGACACAGAGTGATTTGACTAGAGCGACAGAGTTAGACAAAGCCACCAGAACGGAGAGAACTCCTTTTAGATAAGGCTTGTCCAGCTAACTTAGCCTATCTCTTTGCGAATAGACAGTCTGATTCTTTAACGTGTGCGGTGTATAGCACCGATGCACGCGAAGCCGTCTTTCCTTTGAAGAACCAGTAGTGGCTCTTAGGTCGAGGACACTTAAGAGCATGTCAGAAATTTCCAGTGCCTGGACTACTTACAAAAGACAAGCGGTTCACACGTTTGAGAATTTTAATCCAAATCCATCTTTTTTATCCGAAAGGAGCATTTGTTGTTTTTTTTAACTTCTATAGGTGCAAGTTTATGTCCCCTATTTCTTATAGAATGAAATTATATACCAATACATACGTTTTTATGTTACATTGAACAAAACTTTTCATGTTACAATGCAATTATGTCAGAAGTAAAGGAAACTGGGCCGATCTAGAATGACATTTAGTCTCTTTGACTGCTACTTCAGACATTTCCAAATTAAATTTGTCTTGTTTGCATGAATTAACACAATTCGTCATACTGTAATTGAAACATCAATTGTGTAAATTTGTTTAATTCCGATCATTTCTATTAAGGATTCTATGGCAAACTATTCTGGTCGTATGGCAAACTTATTCTGAAGATCAAATTTGTTTTAGTTTTGAACAGCTGACATGAATCTGATCTGTTTAACTCTTTCAGTATGCCATATTGGGCAAAAATCAATGACCCAGATTATAAAAGGAGCATTACGTTTCAAGTATGCAGCCTCCTTACACCTTAACCGCACAGCTGTGTATGTAAGGATATGTCTATGACTGAAACACGCCTTTACCGTTGCAGTTACTGTAGTTAATTGCAACTATTGCATAAGGTACTAAGTATAGTACCAAATATGCACCTTATTTAAACGTGAGCAGAGTGAGGCCGATATCAATGTTCGTGTGAACTGGTGTGCCTGATATCGATATCTAGCATACTTCCGGCGACATCATGCGCACTTCCGGCTGCGTAAACATTTATACCTTACACTTCTACTGGCAGGATGTCAAGCATGTACAAACTTACATTTATTTTTAGAATGCATGCTATATTAACATAATTTCGCTAGCTTCCTCTTCTAGCGTGGTTGAATAAGGTTGATACAAGAAACCGCGGCCCTAGAATGCATGAATTAATAAGAAATGTTTAAAAGGAAATGACATCAGCGTCATATCTCTAGCTTGTCCGTTAATATTCTAGACGTTTGCAACCTTCTTTTCAGACTCAAAACGCGACTTTTACGGCCCTACTTAGTTCACATAGGCAATTGGGATAACACATCACAACTATCTGGCGAGACGACATCGCTTGAATCAATGTATTTTAAATGTCAATACAGACAAAGTAATCTAAACAAACTTTCAAGGCTCATTTCTCTCAAAAGAAAAATATCACAGAGGCTGCTTGATCTAATTCAAGTAATTTGCACAATTGTTTTTGCAATGTGTTATGCCAATTTGTCACCAAATTGTGTTTAAGATGAATCATATTTTGTCTATTAACTGAATGGCACACTAGCACTTTTATCTTTCAGAAGACGAACTATTTACTGTTTTAGCTAATATGTAAATGGGACATGTTTTTTTCTTGTGGTCACTGCGTCCGCTTAGTTAAGGCCTTTGATACCTGTTGCTGTGGGTTCTGGTCCCGTTTAGGATGTACAAATCTTTTATCTGAGGAATCTGTCAATTAGATTGTGAGAACCGATGGTTCTAATCAGGTGTTCGCATGTACCAGAGTGAAACATGAGGTCAACCTCCACTATAACACATGAGAGGTCTTCGTATGGCAGGTATGGTGTGGATGTGTCTAATGAAAGTCGTTTACAAAGGCCTTTCCCAATTGTTAACATAATATCATTGGTGTTGTTCTACCAAGCAACAAGGATAATTTTCAAATTATTATTTTACAAACTAAAAAGGCTTGTCTTACGTAGTTGAACCTGTCGGGCACACAAGTATTCAAACATGAGCAATATATTTTTCTAGTGTGTTTGTTTCCTAACAGAAGTTCTTTGACCATATTGAAATGTTGGTATGTTTCGAAAAATGATTTTGACGCCATCTGATGTACATGTTCTAATTGATATAAGTTTCATCGGTCTGAATAAAAATTTGTCTGAAAAATATTTGATCCTGTCCTATTAAAAGCGCCCAAATAAGTATTTTAATTATTAACTGTATATATTAGGAGAGTTTTAGTACAACATAATTATAGACTTGGTAAATACTTTGAGTGTTTTTCAGAGTGACAAAACGTTTACAAAAGTATCGTAATTCATATAATATCATATGACATAAGAAAATATCAGACATAAACATTTTCATATTGAAAGCTAAGGTGAATGCAAAGTCACCATTTTTAGAAAATATAGTGAGGAAAGTTGAAGACGTGTTAACAAACAGTTTAATGATTGATTTATACTACGTCTGTTTTTGTAAGATACATTAATCAGACCAATAAATCATCATTGAATATCCATGATAAGGCAGAATGTCTATTATGTTCCAATACAGGGAAAGGCTTGAAGATCGAAAGCTGTAAATGATAGAATATAAAGACACACTGTCTGATATAAATGGCAAATGCGTATTCACTAAGAAGCTTTAATTGATATGCATAGGAAACCCATTTATCATTTTGATTTCATTTAGTCATTTCTGCCTTTTTTACACTGACGGATTTCCTGTAAATAACACATTCAGTCAGGGGAATTGCATGTTTAACCTTTACATCCAGGGAGATGAAAACAATCTAAAAGCATAATGAATTATTCCTATATGAGATATTTTTTCCATTTTTAGACTATGACCCTGCATTCAAATGCCTAATTGTCCGTTAAGCATGGTTTGATTTTGTTAGTTCATACATTCATGAAATGTGCAGTTTTGCCTAGGAAACTCGTAGGGTTGGCTGATCATATTATGAATAACCATTTAAAGAGACATATTATGGTGACGCCATTTGATAAAATGTTACAATGTAAGCTGGACCAATTTCAGTCACAGACACTTGGGGTCAGGAACCCCAACCCACCCCACTGCTCTCTACCCATGCCAACGGTTAGCGAATATTTTGTAGCATTTTAACGCGTATTGCACATAGTTGACGATCATAAAGCGCATTTTTTTTTTACAATTTCAGCGTGTTTTAAAAAACCATTTTACACAATCAATACTTTTTTTATAAATAAGAAGACTTACAACTGTGTAATGATAACTAGGAAACAATAGCCGATTAAACTTTTTAATTAACACCTACCTATGAATGCCTGGTATCAATCGAGGGGATACCAACAAGTTCTGACAACTGACATTCGAATTCCGACGAGAAATCAATAACTATTATAAATCGATCAAATTCAATTTGATGGAACACTTTCCTGTAAAATTGATCCCTGCTATGTCCTGCGCATATCGAAATCGGGTACCAATATTGGACTTTTACCAAAGGAAGCGATGATGCAGTATAAATATAGTCGTAAGCGTATCGGTTAATGAGACCCACGATATAAGGGGACAAGTGTTCCCAGTGTCAGTTTCAAAGTTGCAAGTCTTATTATTTTAGAAGCATTGATGGTAAAAACGGATTTTTTAAAACACGCTGAAGTTGTTAAAAGATGCGTTTTATGTTCGTCACGTATGTGCAGTACGTGTTAAATTGCTACAAAATATTCGCTAACCTTTGGCAGGGGCGGAGGAGAGTGGGGTGGGTGGGGGTACTGACCCAAGTGCCTGTGATTTCAATGATAAATGTTATTTTTTTGCCGTTGCCAAATTACATATATTAAATATGTTGTTCAAGTTTTTTCAATGTCATCAAATACAATTATGAAATATAAACAGTAGTCTAACCCTTATCAGGCTTCTGCCTTTGCGAGAGCAGAAACTGATCAGCCTGCACATCTGTGCAGTCTGATCATGATCTGCACTATTGACCATTCAGTCAGTATCAGTTATTGGTTCTGTCCAAATATAAAAAAGTCAAGTTCATTATAGAAATATAGCAGGGCAAGTGTTAAATCTTTTCATATAAAATAAAACTCTTCGGCAATATAGTCATTATAAATGCAGATAGCTTTCCGAAGGGTATATTTGCTTTAGAAATATTAAAAAGGGCCAGGGATATAATTACGTTTCTCATGTAATTTTAGTATTTCTTTACAGACTTTATGTATAAACAATCGAGATAATTTTACATGTATTTAAATACCTAAGATTTCTTCAATGTACACGGGCAGTTATTGATATAAAGTAATTTGAGTGTGTTCGGGTTAAGTGTCTTTTCTCAACATTTTTTTCAGTAGTATAAACGAGGATGTCTTCTTATAGCAGTGAGCAAACAATGCCTGGCTTTGTAGTGCTACGTTACTGGAATATCCCACCGTAGACACGTAACGTGATATACCGCCAAGTCGCGTTATACTGACACCGGGCTGACCAGTCCTGGTATTTCCCTCTTGATGATGAGTGAGGAAACTACGTGTACCATTGTTTCCACGTGTTTGGTATACTGCTGCCAGGTAGCGAACCCACGACCTCCCGC
Source organism: Mercenaria mercenaria (assembly GCF_021730395.1). Taxonomy (NCBI): domain Eukaryota; kingdom Metazoa; phylum Mollusca; class Bivalvia; order Venerida; family Veneridae; genus Mercenaria; species Mercenaria mercenaria. The sequence continues at coordinate 81,319,504 of NC_069365.1, read as the reverse complement.
ACTCGAAGCAGACGCTCTACCATGAGGCTACCAAAGTGGGCGATAGAGTAATATTACTAATCAAAATTTTTACTTATCTCCAGCTTATGGTGTTTATTTTCAATCTGATGAAGCTTCGAATTTGAATGCTTTTGAGGAAAGTCTGTATGTGTTTAATAAGATCATTATGGAACGGGCATATAAGCGTTGATACAGCAAGATCTTGCATAAGAGGTGAAAAATGCCACCAGGTATGTTTGTTTATTACCTTTTGGGCTATAACTGTTGTATGTTTCCCATTATCATGAAAACAAAGTCAAGCAAAAGGGAGCAGTTTTATACTGATGAGAATGTCTATGACAGGTAGATTAAAAGCCTGCTACTCGCACTTGTTTTGAAAATCACTTTTTGTCATTGAGAAAAATTGACTTACTGCTATATTGAACTGATAGGAATTTTGAACGGCGTTAAAAATACTCATAAAGTGCCTCTTATAGTAATAATTTAAGCACATTTTGTGTGCAGTATGCGGTAAGAGAGTTAAAGTAAACTTTTTAACTCGACACGCCAGGTGTCTCCTATAGAAACACTTCGGAAAGCTTTTTCATACAAATTTAATAGTTTGTAATGGCTAAAATAGCTTTTTCGTACAAATTCAGTAGTTAAGTACGGCTTTTAGCAGAACGAAAATTTGATAAATAATACGTCGAATACTCTGCTCCACCCTCATCAAAATACTTTCTGAAATTCTGTACAGGCAATCCATTGTAGTGAAAGTCCAACGAATTTGACCACTGGAAAATCAGCTCGGTGTCATATGGTTCATAACGTGTATTTGGGTCATGAAATTGTAGAAGTGATGTTACATCTATATGGTAGAAAGTTTGGTATTCAACTCGCTTTATCATCATCAAGTTAGTATCGTAGTTGGTATAGAGGTTATCTCTGAGTAGCGACAGTACAACAAGAGTGTAGGTTTGAACCATACATAAGCTGTATCTTTTTTGCTATTCTTTTTAAAACACAGAACTGTGTGAGAATGTTTGCATCCAATAAACGTGAAAATATGATTTATATGGATTTGAGTGTCAAATATTGAATCATTTCTGATATCTGATCAAGTTTCAAGCCGAATAAAGAAATAATTCTGCTTTTTCGAGTTTTGTCAAGAACATTCGTCCGTTTGTTGGTTTTGTTGTTGTTGTTGTGGTTGTTTTGTTTTTTATATTTTAATACTTTTTATCAATTTTGGGTTTGTGTTCTAAATATATTAAAAGTTATCGCAGTTATTTTTCAATTCTCTATCAATTTAATAATAATATTTAAAACGTATTGTTCTAAACAGGTGAGAACATTCATAAATATCCTCTTCGTAATATGAAGTATATTGCAAAATGTATATCAAGTGGACAAAGTGTAGTGTTACTTTTTAGCTTATAATCAGATTCGCATTTTCTGAAATAACTGTTGCCATTCATGATTTTCCATTTTACTTCTTTCAATTATATATTTTATTGTTATTTCAGGATTCGCCTGACAGAAATCATTTGTACTTCCACTGTTTTGTGACTTTTGAATATTGTTTGGGTTAAGATGGAGGTCAGGTAAGCACCAGATATAAGGTTAAACTCCATAACGTGTATGACCTTCACATATGTCTTCATACTTTGTTGACTTACCTGTTCTTCCCTTGTTGTCTAATTCTTGTACTTGTTTACGTATTTTGCATACAGTTGAACCTACCATAACCATCTCCTGTGGTAAGAAACCACTTACATTAAGCAGCCAGTCTGCTCAATTTCTAAATCGACACTTTTATCTAATTTTAAATCGTCTCAAGCAGCCATTTGTCTTAATCAGTCTAAATGAGTCATCTTCTTGGCTGAATAGTGAATACTGAAGACAATTCGACTGTATGCATTGATAATTTACACGTCCATAGTTACACTTCTGTATAATTTTGTGTTTGGAGTTTGCGTTATTGACCGTGACTATATCATCTATGTCCTTGATCGTAGTTTTTAAATATTCATGCAGTAAACTCTAAAAACGTTTGAAAATATATAATTCTTTCAGATATAATGTTTCTACAGCATAACTATCAATAGCAAGGAAACAATTAAAAATAGTGTTTGTGCATTTGACCCTTCGACGTTGTAAACTTCCCACTAGACTAACAGTTACATAATGATAACAAAATCGTATAGTCCAGAAGCAAAACAAAATGCTACCGATAGCATTTCTTGATTATGATGGATTAAGCCTTTCCTCTTGTTTATTTCATGATGCATCTTAGGTCTGATATGTTCAGACGCTACATCATCATTAATATGGTCCTTAATAGATAATGTCTCTTATAAAGCAATACTGGGAAAACCTCGAGGATCTAACGCTGTATATGAAAGAAAATAAAGACACACTGTCTGGCACAACAGGCCAATGCATATTCAATTAAACTTTTTTTCTCTTTATTTGCATACGAAACCTATTTCTCATTTTGTCTTTGTTCTGTCATTTCTATATATTTCTACTCTAATTGATTTTCTGTAAATTACGCAGTCAGGAGAAATTGCCTGTATTTTCGTCGGTGATTTAGTTTGTAGTAGCCATCATTCAGAGAAAATATTTTAACATCTGTATTCGTGTTTTTTAACTGGTCATGTAATACCTACAAACAAACAATTGTTTGCCAGATTCTTAGCGTGAATTACTATGCCTCAAAATAAACGGCGTTTACTGTAAATCTTTATGCAACGATGTGTATGTATCTAAAGTATTTTCACAACTTCTACAAAAAGGCACCAGTCTGTCATTTTCGACGGTCGAAATTGTATGTTTTCCATTACCTAAAATAGAACGGCGTATAATAAACATTTCGTTACGCAAACAAAGTTATATATACATTTTATATAACACAATATACGTGTTTATAGTTCATTATGAATTGCCTGAAATATAGTCAGAATAGCAAAACGTTGGTAGCCCTGGACTTTACAAAGATTAATCGAATGTGACAAAAGAAAAATCGCAATTTGGTATGCAAAAAGCATTGTTCAGTAGATAATCTAATGGCGTTAGCATAAAATGTACTCAAGCGACACAAATATGCACCATTATGCCATGAGACATTCTAAATACTTACTCGAAAGGAATATTTTTCTTCTAGCAGAACTAAAAAATTAATAACGCTGAATAGAATTAATTAATCTTTATTTCAAGACTGATTTAAGATTAATTGAGTCAACAGCATATTATCAAGTTTGATTACATCGTAAGTCATAACATAGTAATTTATTTGTACGAAACTAGCCGTATCTGCCGCTAATACTCATTTAATATTTCGACCATGGGTACAGACTTCATTGCCTGCAAACTCGCTTTTAAGACTGAATGAAGTCATACAATTTTATCTATCCATTTATTCAAGACGTATTTTCCATATGTTTTCGTTTCATCCCCATTGTGTATATATACATTGCTTCAGGGTTACCTTCAAAAGGGCTGCGTTTTTGGAACATGGTTTTCTCTCCTGGAATTTAAACCGTTTGTTTCATATTCTTATAAACCGTGTATGCATTTGTCATACATTGATTAAAAACTATTATTACATGACTGTATTCTATTGTTTCTCTGATTGGCTGAAAACGAAAAGTAATGAGTACATATCATATCAGCTTATCTTGGGTTATAAATAGTACGATAATAAAAATAGATCGAAGTAGGTGCTTGGAAAACCAATATCAACCTGTTGGTCTAAAAATAGACGGCAATATTTCCAATTTCAAAATTCAATTGAATTAAAGATACAATTGTAATAACAAGACTGACTATACATCTATTCATGTAATAAAACAATTATTGCATTTTTCCTTCGGCTCGGTGAATATAACTTTTTTCGGGTTGATAAATCCTGATATCAACCTATAAAAAAGTCGATAATTGTATAAAATGAAATTAGCCTGTTTTTATTATGTAGGATATCACCACATCAAAGGCCTTGCTTTGATTTATATTTATAAAGTACCCACATTTTTTCAATTTTAATCAATTTTAGAAACAGTGGTTGGTGAACATGCCCTATAAAATAAAAGCAAGTGTGGTCTCCTGTACCTTTTCTGCTCGTATTTGTCTTAGAAACTAATGTTCTTCAAGCTCGCAGCGTATGCAAAAATTCTTAACTGTAGAAAAAATTCATGCATCCTTAAATCAATTATCGTATACCTTAACAGTTTGTTATTCTATGTGTTGGTAACGTTACAAAACATTTTCATTACCTCTAAAAAATTAATAAGCCGTTTATACTTCTACCAACTTGAAGATATAGTTTCACTCTGGGTGGTATTTGCCTTAGAATGATGTATTTTTCAACATTAGAAATAATATGAACGATCAGTTCAAAATCTTAACTGAATCTCGTCTTCAAATATTAAATTATTTAATTAGATATCACTTTAATGGCATGCGAAGAAGCCACTATATTGATACATTTGGCTAGCCCTCTTCAAAAAAATATAATTAGTCTAAGCTTAAAGGAGGTGTCTAAAGTAGTATGATATTTAGTGCTCAGCTGCTTATTTCCCCATATTTGGATTTTTGTCTATTAAAATGGGGCCAGTTTTGTCCATGATTAACGAACTGCTTTTATAAAATTAAACTCAGAACGAAGACTACTGTACCCGTTACATTGTCCCATTATCACAGTAAAGTCAAAGTCTGAAAGTGTAAAGTGGTATTTGCATAAGGTAAGTACAGGCATTAAAATGCGCAACATGCATATATATATACAAGTCTTTAGCTGTCAAAGATACAGAAATGTGCATACGTTAATGTACGTATGTACCAGATGTTACATCAGACTGTATTGAATTCTGTCTATGACCATCCTAACCATATTTTGTTATTCTATCAGAAGTTTTACGTGTGTGAGTAACACATGGTATGTATTTATACCTCAACAGAATAAGAACTGAATTTTGAGGGAAATTACATTTGTCTTTTTTTTCCTACAAAAGATGGTTTTGTTATGGTGTCGTTCAAAAGTTGCTAAGTTAAACTATTAATCTAATTATTGCACAAAGAAACCATTTTATATACATTTCGGGCATTGTATACACTACGTGAAGCAATACCAAAAGAATAATTTGGATTTTTTTTATATTATTTTGGAGATGTTATCATTGGTATAATAAAATGCAATTATTACAATATTACGCATTGATTTGATTTCGCTTTGCTTGTTATGCAGCATTAGTTGTATGATCGAATAAATTTCTTGAAAATAACTGAAAATTGAATCATCAAAGTTTGTTGGGATATTACATTTCTCAGTAAAGATGAGAAAGCAAATTGCAGATATGATTATCAAACAAATTGAAAATGGTACAAAGCTCTGTAAATGCTTATATAAAGAATGAAAAGTTACATATATGTCTTCAAACTTGATACTGTCATAATGATAACTTTAATATCTGCTTGGCTTTGCTTTCACTCACGTTAAGAATTGTTTTTTTTTTCCTTGTTTTTATTTCCATTACAGTTTCTTCATGGTTTTGCTATTACATGTATTGTACGATGAGATCCATCATAGACAGTAATGTGAATACTAAAATAATAAACACATGCAGAGAACATATTGCTAAATCATGAGTAACGGTCAAATTCCAGATATAGCTCGACAATGACAAACCACTTATTTTGTTAACCCTTCCATGCTGGACACAACTGATTCTGCCTTTGCGACAAGTATAGATCATGTTCTGCACTGGTCGCCATTCAGCCAGTATCTTTTAGGCAAACACTCCTTTTAACATTTAATGGTACTATCCAAATTGAAATTTGGACAAGCTCATTATAGAAATTTAGCAGGGTAAGGGTTGAATCAGGAAATCATGACAGTACATGATGTATGGATGATTCGTTTATAATCGTTATCACGCATGCAAAAAAGAGATGTTTAATGATATCTTATGATACAGGAAGAAATCTTATGACTATCAATATAAAATCGATCATCCATGCTAATTAGGCAGGCTGGTTATAGTCTGACTTGACCTCAAATGTTGTTAATTTTCTACAGTAAGCAAAAACATAGCTTCTGTATATCGATTCCGCAAAATTTAATGTAAGTTTGCAATTAAACCTCATACAGTTTTATCTTGTTTATACATTTTTTCTAATATCATACCTTCTTCCAATAATTATATATACTATTAGGATTTTAAAAGTACAGACGTAAAACAAAATCAAAGGACAGACTGTTTCTGTTTATTTCTAATGTATTTAGCATTACACTGTAAACAAAGTTTATTTCATGGCATATTACGTGTCTGCTGTGTGTAGATAATAAATCACCATTAACTTGCATAATAACGTGGAACGTCTTTTTATTCCAATGATGGGAAAACCTTGAACGTCAAATGCTTTATTAGAAATGATAATGAAGACACATAGTCTATCACAAAAGGTCAATGCATATTCAATAGCATATTTTATTAGATATAGATATGAAACCCATTTCTCATTTTGTTTTCGTTTTGTCGTTTATGAAACGTTTTATGTTAACAGAATTGCTCTAATTAACCCTTACCCTGCTAAATTTCTATAATGAATTTGTCCATCTTTCAATTCGGACAGTTCCATTAACTGTTAAAAGGGGTCCTTGCCAAAAGGATACTGACTGAATAGTGAACAGTGCAGACCACGGATGTGCAGGCTGATCTTGGTCTGCACTGGTCGCAAAGGCAGAATCACTTGCCGCCAGCAGGTTAAGGGTTAAGGCAATGGTTTTTCCGCCACATCGCCGACAGTTTTTATCACGCTTCGCTGGGTTTCTTTGATCTTCATTCGGAAATTGACGTTGAGGACGTTGACGGCGTTGGCGACGTCTTCTAGGATTTATTTTAGATATATCTTCGCGTTTTTCTTCCATAGCACGTGCTTGGTCATTTGCGATTTCAGAAGTCCTACACATTATTATTAATTCCTGCAGTGATTTTTCTTCTTCCAAACATCGTCTTCGAAGTTTTTCCGATTGTAATCCTTGAATAAACTGAGTTTTCATCTGAGATTCTTTATCCTTGAATTCACAATCATTTGCTTTTTGCCGCAAACGTGTAACAAATGAGTCTATAGTATCTTGATTTTGTCTGAGATTGCCAAATTCGTATCGGAGGAACTCTGTATTCTTCTGCGGTTTAAAATATTTGTCCAGTTCGGATTTCGTTTGAGCGTAGTTATCATCTGCATGTCCAAGATCTAATGTCTTGTAAATTTCGAACACTTCATCTCCTGAATAGTGCAAAAGTAACGCTTTCTTTCGTTTGTTCTTGTCAATTCCGAGTCCATTAAATAAGTTTTCTAGCTTTTCTATGTATGTCTCCCATCGGACACCCACATTGCTAGAATTTTCTTTGACGTGAAATGGTGGAAACGGCGTAAGTCCCGTCATTATGTAAACAAGTGTCTTACACAGATTTTACATTAAGATTAATCCGAATTCCACTTTTTTTTAATTAAATCACATTTTCATCTCGTCGCCATTGTAATGCTTCAATGCTCTTTGCACAGGCTCATAGCCAATGTCTTAATATGCCATTTATTCATTAAAACTCATAGAGCAACACTATATTGTTTTTACACTTTTATTACTACGAGAGCTAGGCAACTACTACTTAAGTATCAAAGAGGCTAAACAGCATGCAGGCAGTGTAACATGATATAGCACCTACGTCACAAGTATATGTAAACACTACAAACCCTTCTATTATAGAGGATTTAGGCATTTGAACAAAACCAAAGTAATATAGGGCACATGTACATAAAAGTTAAACAATAGTTCAACCATCAATAAATTTCAACATAATGAGTAAACTATAAATACTTTATATTTTAAATGTCAATAGCTAAATTACAAACAATAAATCGTTGTGGAATTTACTGCACAATTTTCGTGCCAAAAGATCCGAGATTATGCTGTCTTGCTTCTTAAATGATAACGGATAAACACCTTTTCTATATACAGCCAAAGCTACATGTAGGTAGCCCTTGGTAGACCTTTCCAACTGATAATGATTATAATCGGAAATCTTTGCATATGTTCGGGTTCAAAACGAGACAGGCGTGTAGATGAGTGTCGTGCTTGCTGATAATGCTAGACTTAATAAAAACGAAATTCATCAGCATGTTTGCCTTCACTGCCCACAATAAAAATTAATATGGTTCTTCTTTTGTTAAATTTATCCCTATCGAGAATCGAAAAACGGTCTTCAAGCTTTGCTTAATCTTGTGATAGGGACGGGAGGGGGATTATGCATATTTCATGATTCTCCTGAACAAATAGGTCAGACAAATTCTGTTTGCAATTTAAATCATATAGTTTTCCTTGGCATTTAAGACAGTGAAATACTATTGGTGTATATTCTCCTGAAATGCTTTGTCAAAATTTGTATTTTTATGAAATCGAGTTATCACGTTTATATAGGCATAAAACAAAGATTCTATTGTGACTGAACCGTACAAGTGGCATTTTATTGAAGATCATTCAAAGAGATATTGTATTAACAGTCCATGGAATATGCCCAGGGAAAGCAAAAATACTATAAAATTTATTTATACTTAGGTTCTTACTGAGGGCATATGATTGCTAGCAATTAGCTTGAATATAAAGTCAGCATCAGTGCAACTATACTAATTAATCTTATGTTATCATTATTTGTACAGGCTACATGCCTTTCTTTCTGTGTATGTATCAATAACCACAATCAGCGAAATGGAAAAGAGTAGATTTTATATAAAAAAACACACGGCCAAAACTTTTTTTTATATTCAAACAATTTTGAGATTGAAAGATTATTTTAAAATTATTGCAAAGTGACAAGATATTTATATAATATTTTGCTATATAAGCAGATTTTCTGTTACCTTGATTTTATACATAAGGTTTATTATTCTGTAGTTTTAACACAACGCACTTTTCAGTTAACAAAATTCTGCAATGCATTTGACTATTCTTGTTTATGTTGCCTTGTTTATTATTTTGTATTTCAAATTTCAAATATTTTATTAAAGTCTCTTTCACATTACATGTACATTATAATTTACAATTATCGAAATATCACAAGAACATGTATGTGACCAATCATAAATGATTTATATGAGACTATACACATGGCAGTTTGTACATTATGACAATAAAACAATACTATACAATAAAAACCTTATCACCGTTAAAACCAATGATATACCATTTGTATTCTAAGAAGAGGTTGCAAATGAATACAGTATTCTCGTAATGTATTCAACGAGTGGCATGATTAACTGTACATTATTTAAAATGCACACTCTGTATTGAGTTTGTAAATATCCATCCTAAAGTACATCATAAGGTATATCATTTTAAAACCTTTAAAGGCCTAGATTTTGGCAGTGGGCCAAGGGATTTCAGTCTTCACCAGCACAGTTGGGGGCTTATGACCATCACAGTATGGTTCCAATAAACAAAGGTCATTGTTTATTGGAAAGTCAGTCTACCTTTCAGTGTATCAGTTAGTGAGAAGGGGAAACAATGTAATTTATTTTAAATTAATGAATAATTAATAACATTTAAAGTTATACTAGTTTTTTTTTGGCATTTCTATGTAAAGAAAAATATTGTTGATCAAACTAAATAATAAAATAATCAGAAACTTATTTTCACAATAATAAAATAATGAAAAACTTTCTTAAAGAAATATGCAAGTTTTTATTTTTTCAAATTCTGTCTGGAGAATTGAGATATTTCAGAAAAATGTGACATTCACTCATCTAAAGCTGGCAGAATACTGCAGATAACATTTGTCTACAATTGAAAACAGTATGTGCATTTCAAAGTTACAATGCAAAGCAAAGCATGAAAAAAGTCTCTTTTTGGCAACAGACTGAAATTGAAAATTGAGTATAGATGGAACACATTAATTTTATATTAATTTTTTGTCAGCACAAAGAACTAATGAAGTTTTCACTATACTTGTGTTTTATTATCATTATTATTTTCAATATTATTACTGTATCTTTTATCATCCTAAATGTAATGTAATAATAATGATAATAATAATAATAACAATAACTATGATAATAATAATAATAATAATTATTATTATTGTTATAATTATTATAACATTAAGGTAATAGTTATTATCATTTATATAGCACTTATATAGTAGTGAATCTAGGCCTTTAACTGGAGAAAAATTAGAATATATTGTAATTCTCTTACATAGCTGTTTTCAGGATGTAGTAAAATATATGTTAAAAGATCTATTTACCTGAAAATTTTGTGTAAATCATACGTAAACACATATAAACAACACCATTTATACCCTGCTTTCTTTAACTGATATCATTACATTCTTTCAGCAAATATATATATGTGAATAACGAAATAACTTTACAATTATTTAAGCACTTTAAATTTGAAATGCCCTTGTTCACTATTATATTCTGTTAGTGTGTGTATCAGTGAAATAATGTTTTCAGTTAACAAAAAGGGGAGCGGTGGTCTAGTGGATAAGGTGTCGGCCGCTCTATTAAGGGGTCGTGGGTTCCAGTCCCACTGGGGTCACGACCATGACTTGACATGCCCTTGTTCACTATTGTATTCTGTTAGCGTATCAGTGAAATAATGTTTTCAGTTAACAAAAAGGGGAGCGGTGGTCTAGTGGATAAGGTGTCGGCCGCTCAATCCAGGGGTCGTGGGTTTGAGCCCCACTGGGGTCACGACCATGATTTCTCATATGACACCAGTACTGGTTTTTGCAGAAAGCGGAATCGAGAGTGTTTCCAATAAGCTTGAAGCTTTCATCACACTCGAGCTAAAACAAATTAGTATAAACTAAATAATGTTGAATATTTATGAAAGGTGACATATAGGTCCGGGTCATGCTTACTATCATGCTGATTTCTCTCTGCCACAGAGCGAGATGCATGTAATTATAACAATCTATGAATGATGCATGCCCTTGAGGTTACCTGGCTCAAAAAGAACGATATTTCGGGCAAATTCCGAGCGGTGTTAAATACTTTTCGACTGTAACAGTGTCTCTCTTTTAGTCTATGTCTTTATTTGTTACTTTACATGTTATCAAAGAGTAACTTTTAACATTAATAATTCTCTAGCATTCTTCAAACCTAATTGGGGCAAAACCAATTGATTCAAATTTGATCAAACACATGTAATTTTCAGCTGTTTCTAAATGAAATATTATACAATAAAACATTAATATTAATATGGGACTAATATTCGAAGATTTCATAGTCGTGTCAAATCAAAACGAATGAATGAAGAAAAAAAAACTCAATTCAATTTATCTTCTAGAAGTGAAATCTACAAATTCATATCGCCGCAAATTGGTCTTTTGCACAAAGCCACGGAATTTCACTCCATGAAATTCAATGATTTTGCTGATTTTTGCAGTGGCTGGAAGCAGCATAGGAGGTGAAAAACATTCATTTTCACTAGGCCTTTGTTCACACTTTTGTACACGCTGTGCTTTACAAGAAATCCATTTTCGAAATCCATTTACAGAGCACATTGGCATCGTAGATCAATTTGTATGATAAACGTTTTTGCAAAATAGCTGTGTTAGGTTCAACGTCATGGTGTGAAACCCCAACGAAATCTCCAAACATTCCCCGGAAAGGAATTTGAGCATATTCAAAAATATTTCATGTAACTGGGTAATATAACAATAATTACCGAAGAAAGTTTAGGAGAGGACAATTACAATAATAACTTAAAGAAAATCAAGTCAAGTTAAACATTCAATTGAAACACATGTATCAATCTGATTTACATGCCCTAACACTTCTGTCTATTTTAAGGCCCAGTTACTGACGTAATGCGTTTCTTTAAAAGGGGAAACATGTCTTTGAAGACCATATAACTGATATTTAATGTAGGCAGTATTAAGCCTCCCAGTTGTATAAATTAGCCCCCAAGTCGCATTTTATGACGGCGATGGATCTTTATGTCTTCTTTGACATGGTGAGATCATTTCTATTATTGTAAAGTTAATTCTAGTTAAGTAGAACTTGATATCTTATCATGCTTGAAAACATTTCCCACCAATTATGCTTTGTGAAAAAAGGAAACACACCTAGAAACAGAAGTATGTTATGGAAACCCTTTGCCTCACACTATTTCTTCCAAATGATGACTTTGCATACATCAAAACATTTAACTGAATGAGTGCCTGCGCAAGATATTGCTAAAATCATATATGTAAACAAACGTTTCCTCATTATGCTTAGGACCAAAGATCAAAATGGATCAACCCAGAAAGAAATTCAGTTTGATTCAACACTGTTATACGATATATATGGAAAGAAAGAAAGAACTAGATATGCGATTTTCATAGGATAAGTATGTTAAAAAATATTATTTTTTTTGTTTTGTTGGCTTTAACGTCGCACCGACACAATTTAGGTCATATGGCGACTTTTCAGCTTTGACGGTGGAGGAAGACCCCAGATGCCCATCCATGCATTATTTCATTACGAACGGGCACCTGGGTAGAACCACCGACCTTCCGTAAGCCAGCTGGGTGGCTTCCTCACATGAAGAATTAAACGCCCCGAGAGAGTCTCGAATCCACATGGATGAGGGGCAAGTGATTCGAAGTCAGCGACCAGTCGGCCACGGAGGCCCTAAAATGAATTAAGCATGATTTGAACTTTTTACACAGTATCAAGGTAGGACTGCATGCATGTTACAAAGAAAGACCTGGGTCTGGCAAATAAAATCATTAAATATGCTAAGGAATAATGGCAAGTATTTTGCAACAATACATTTTCTTTAGATTAACTTTGATTACTTTAATTGTAAAATACGGTTGATACTAATTATCTTGAACTCGTTATATCAAAATTCTGTCTATTTCGAAGATTTTTTCAAGTCCAGACTCGAAAACACGCGCACAAAGTAAATTGAAAATCGAATTGCGGTTATATCGAACTAAAACTAATAACGAGTTTCAACTGTAGTTCCAAATAATGTGAAAAAATTTGCCCCAAATTCGGGGTTCTCTTTAAACATAAACATATGCTTAAGAATCGGCCATACATACTTTTATATTTCATTTGAACAAACCATAAAGAATATATAAATATGTTCCATACTTTCATCAATATGGCAACATTTATGTCGGCAAAATATTAATCATATATATGTATCTATAACGCAAAATTAAATAAATATCATATTTTAATAAACAGAAGTGGCCTACAGAAATATTAGAATATCAACACAAAACATGTTGATCATCAAGTATTATATTTTTGCCTTCGCTTTCAAAAATGTAAATATGAACATTTAAAAACTGGGGTCCATAACTTTTTAAAATTGCACTAGACACAAAAAATTAAATGTAGAAATAAATTGTTTTCAAAATAGCCTCGGAGAGCAGGTGACACAGTGTAACCTAAATATAATTACACAAATTAGGTTCTTTGTTTACTTGTTGTAGTATCTTCCCTGTTGTGTAAAGCTGTTTTCGATTGGTCCTTTCCAGGCATACAGACACTAAATTTTAGGAAAATGGCGCATAAAATGTTAGTCGCATAATAACATATTCAAATATCTACAGAACACACGAATCTGCTCCAGTTTTTATTGGTACCTTTGATTTATATAAAAGACAATATAAAGACTATCGGATTGAACATTTTGTATAAATATAATGACAAGCTATTGATTCAGTTCGCGATTGCGTTTTCGAGATTCAACTATATATTTTCACAAAGGTCAAATTGATAAAGAGTACTTCTTTTATTTGACAAGCTAAACAAAAATCAGGGTGCCTTTCAGAATCGTTTTAGGATAGTAGACAAGTACTGAACAAATTATGTATGAAAGATTCATCACACTACAGTGATGTGTGCAAAAAAAAATTAAACACTCACGTAATTTGTTGCATCGTAACAATAAAGCTTAAAACATGTCTTGCCTGTCTAAAGGAAATTATTAAGAGCTAAAACAAACGAATATTTCAAGAGGTGCCCCAATCAATATTATATGACAGAACAACAGCAAAATAAAAGCAAAATATTATATGCATGCGAGTTGATCATTTCGTTGAATATGCAACGACTTTTTACCAGACTGGTTGCCCTTTAGATTTTCAAGGTTTTTTCAGTTGCTATCAATATGCATCATTAATGGACATTTATTTCATCCCCACTATGAACATTAAATAAACAATGGCATGAATACAGATGCTCTCACTACAAGTAAGAAACACAAAGAACTGGAATCATTTTTAAAAGTTATTGAATGATTTTGTATCAAGTTTTGGTTTGAAGGGCTGATGAAGTATTGTTTTAGCTGCACGTGGATATTAATTACAAAGCTGTAAGTCAAATATACACTATTCATATGAAGTAGTTCAAGATAAATTTATCTATGTAAAACAACTTCCAGAATTTTGTCTCATTTAAGTAACACATTGATGTTGAGCTCTTTTACAGTTGGATGCAACGCTTTCCCAATTAAAAGTAGTTCCGTAAGCCAAACGAGACTAAGCTTCTTATATAATTGAGCCGCGCCATGAGAAAACCAACATAATGGCTTTGCGACCAGCATGGATCCAGACCAGCTTGCGCATCCGCGCAGTCTGGTCAGGATCCATGCTGGTCGCAAAGCCACTATATTGGTTTTTCTCATGGCGTGTCTCAGTTGTGTTTTGTCTCGTTTCTCCTGTTGCTCAGTCGTCTACAAAGACATTAAGTACTTGTGTGTGTGTTTTTCTTTCTATGTATATTTAAATGAGCACTTTTGTATATAGATATTTAGATTGTATATATATGTATCGTATCGTATAATAAAACATGTACCCGAATATCAATTTGACATTAAGATCATAAGTAAATGTATTACTTTATCTGATAGTGATGTGTATGACCTCTTTGGATGAGCCATGCGGTAACGCAATGAAAATATGTGTCCATATTCTTTAGAATATAAGCATGGAATACCAAAATTTTGTATTTTTTTCTATGATAGCGTAAGGATAATGGATTTAGAAACCTTGCATTTCTCTATTTTATCGTCATAACGTTTTAAAATCTTCCATTGTTCATCATAGGCCACGTTACCAGTTGTTGAAAAGTCCAAAGAATTAACAAAAATTAAAAAATGAAACAGTTGAAAACCACAGGTCGCCCAACACGACATAAACGAAAATGTTGCAGGCTCGGTTTGACTGAGCCTGTTCACGGACGGTAGCGGAAGTGCAAGCTACCGTCCACGCCCTCTAGCCCTTCAACATTTACACATGTATAAGTACCAGAATGTAATTAAGAGACATCCGCAGATGTATTCATACGGCGGTGCACATGGAACCCTCAATGATGCACAATGTGCGATTCCATGAAAAGCGGCGTATAACAACTTACATCACCAATCTATCTATAAAGCAGATTCACTCCAAAATAGTTTAGATCACATGACGACTGTTCCAGCTTTTGGTTGTGGAGGAAGACCTAAGGTGCCCCTCCGGGCATTATCTCACCACAGGTGGGTCAACTGGATAGAACCATCTATCTCCTGTAAGCCAGCTGGTTGGCTTACATGAAGAAACCTACAACGGTTACTCCAGCGAGGTTTCGATGGGCAAGTGATTCGGAGTCAGTGACTTTCATTTTCCGTCCACGGAGGTCCTTAAATAACTATTTTAAGGCATTTTGCTTCAAAATAATAATGATACATACCAATGGTTTATGTTTAAGAGCTGACATGGATATTTCTTTTTGCGATTAAATATTTGCATTTAGTAAGGTAAATGTCTTGTCATAGTTCGCAGGTTTTATCGAATTGGCCATTTTATAACAAAACTCAAAAGCTGTAAATGTTTCTTATTTCCCAAAGGTCAGTTAAAAGCGAGGTACTTAAAAAGTAGAATGTATTCTTATCGTAGAATATACAGGTCTGAAGGATTACTGCGTAAAATCAGAAATGACAGAGCGAAAACAAATAAAATATCAGTTTCATTTGCATATCAAATAAAACATGTTGTAGAAAATGTATTGAGCTTTTGTAGCAGACTGTATGCCTTTATATCATGTCTTATACCGCCTGTGATCTTCAATGTTTTGCTAGTCTTGAAATATATGAGACGATTTAGTGATGATTTGTTATCTAAACATAGCAGTCCCGAGAAACATCACCGAGAAAAAGATTGCTCAACCGATAAGAACAGATACAAGCAAAGCTAGATAATCAAAGGCTAGCGAAGTATTCAGATCTAAGCATTACGTAAGTTATAGTCCACTGAGAAGATAGTTAAATGAATTGATCAAGTTATTTGAAAGGAGCGGAATTACAAACTGTAATATTGATAAAACATTGCCCTTTCATAGAATTATTAGTTTCCCCTGACTGCCTTAACCCTTAACCTGCTGGCGGCAAGTGATTCTGCCTTTGCGACCAGTGCAGACCAAGATCAGCCTGCACATCCGTGGTCTGCACTGTTCACTATTCAGTCAGTATCCTTTTGGCAAGGACCCCTTTTAACAGTTAATGGAACTGTCCGAATTGAAAGATGGACAAATTCATTATAGAAATTTAGCAGGGTAAGGGTTAATTAGAGCAATTCTGTTAACATAAAACGTTTCATAAACGACAAAACGAAAACAAAATGAGAAATGGGTTTCATATCTATATCTAATAAAATATGCTATTGAATATGCATTGACCTTTTGTGATAGACTATGTGTCTTCATTATCATTTCTAATAAAGCATTTGACGTTCAAGGTTTTCCCATCATTGGAATAAAAAGACGTTCCACGTTATTATGCAAGTTAATGGTGATTTATTATCTACACACAGCAGACACGTAATATGCCATGAAATAAACTTTGTTTACAGTGTAATGCTAAATACATTAGAAATAAACAGAAACAGTCTGTCCTTTGATTTTGTTTTACGTCTGTACTTTTAAAATCCTAATAGTATATATAATTATTGGAAGAAGGTATGATATTAGAAAAAATGTATAAACAAGATAAAACTGTATGAGGTTTAATTGCAAACTTACATTAAATTTTGCGGAATCGATATACAGAAGCTATGTTTTTGCTTACTGTAGAAAATTAACAACATTTGAGGTCAAGTCAGACTATAACCAGCCTGCCTAATTAGCATGGATGATCGATTTTATATTGATAGTCATAAGATTTCTTCCTGTATCATAAGATATCATTAAACATCTCTTTTTTGCATGCGTGATAACGATTATAAACGAATCATCCATACATCATGTACTGTCATGATTTCCTGATTCAACCCTTACCCTGCTAAATTTCTATAATGAGCTTGTCCAAATTTCAATTTGGATAGTACCATTAAATGTTAAAAGGAGTGTTTGCCTAAAAGATACTGGCTGAATGGCGACCAGTGCAGAACATGATCTATACTGGTCGCAAAGGCAGAATCAGTTGTGTCCAGCATGGAAGGGTTAACAAAATAAGTGGTTTGTCATTGTCAAGCTATATCTGGAATTTGACCGTTACTCATGATTTAGCAATATGTTCTCTGCATGTGTTTATTATTTTAGTATTCACATTACTGTCTATGATGGATCTCATCGTACAATACATGTAATAGCAAAACCATGAAGAAACTGTAATGGAAATAAAAACAAGGAAAAAAAAACAATTCTTAACGTGAGTGAAAGCAAAGCCAAGCAGATATTAAAGTTATCATTATGACAGTATCAAGTTTGAAGACATATATGTAACTTTTCATTCTTTATATAAGCATTTACAGAGCTTTGTACCATTTTCAATTTGTTTGATAATCATATCTGCAATTTGCTTTCTCATCTTTACTGAGAAATGTAATATCCCAACAAACTTTGATCGATTCAATTTTCAGTTATTTTCAAGAAATTTATTCGATTATTCTGTATGCAGAAGATGAAAAAAGTCATGATCAGTTCCTGGAATCATTGTTTCAGAGACTGAGAAACAAAAACTTAACTCTGAATAAAAAGAAATGTATCTTCAAAGTGAATCAAATCAAATTCTATGGATACATATTCTCCGATCAGGGAATATCTCCAGACCCTGAAAAGGTCACAGCTATTAAGAAAGCAGCCAGTCCAACGACAGTAGCAGAACTACGAAGTTTTCTTGGCATGACGAATTATGTGTCGCGATTTATTCACGACTATTCTACGCTGACTGAGCCATTACGCAAAATGACTCAGAAAGGAATTAAGTGGCAGTGGACAGAAACAGAAGAAAGTGCGTTTGTGAAATTAAAAGATGCATTAACTAGTGACACTGTAATGTCATATTATGATCCGAGCAAAGAACTTGAACTTACAGTCGACGCTAGTGGTGTAGGGGTTGCCAGTATCTTGAGCCAGGAAAATAAGATAATTGCGTACTCAAGTAAAGCACTCACTCCAGTACAACAACGATATAGCCAGTCAGAACGAGAATGCTACGCTCTAGTGATTTCTATTGAACATTTCAAGATGTACTTATTTGGAAAACAGTTCAAATTGATCAGTGATGCAAAATGTCTTGAATCAATCTTCAACAACCCAAAAGCTAACCAGCCACTGAGATTTGAAAGATGGAGACTTAGACTAGTTGGCTATGATTTTCGCGTCCAATATAAAAAAGGAAGTGAGAACCCCGCAGATTTTCTCAGCCGTCATCCATTAGAAAACACTGAAAGTGAAGACACTATTCAATATATCCTTGCTGAGGAATATGTACGATTTGTGGCTGAATGCGCCGTGCCCAAAGCTATGAAACTGGATGACATAGCGTCCGCAACAACTGATGACAAACTATTACAAACAGTAATACAGTCAGTGAATTCAAATAAATGGGATAAAGAGCTGCGAAAGAAAAACAAAACTTATGACTGTTTCTTTAGAGTTCGTGAAGAATTATCAGTGGTCCAAATCGAACACCATACAATTCTGTTACGTGGCACGCGACTAGTCATACCAGAAACAATGCATCAGAAGGTCATTGACATCGCCCATGAGTCACATAGTGGATTAGTAAAAACAAAACAATTGTTACGGGAAAAAGTTTGGTTCCCTCTCATTGATCAAAAATGTGAAAACACTGTGAAATCATGTATGACATGTATGGCCGTTGATCCGCGAAACCCAACAGAACCAATGAAGTTGTGCACGTTGCCAAAACGAATTTGGGATGAAATTAGTGTCGATTTTTATGGACCTATACCGAATTTAAATGTGTATCTTATGGTCGTGATTGACGACTATAGCAGATATCCGTTTGTAGAAATATTGCCCAATATTTCAGCAGCAACTGTCATCCCAAGACTAAGAAATATATTCTCTATGTTCGGAATACCCTCAGTTACCCGTTCCGATAATGGTCCACCATTCCAAGGACAAGAATTCGCAAACTTCGCAGCAGAAATGGGATTTAAACACAGACGAATCACCCCATTACATCCTGAAGCAAATGGAAATGTAGAAAGGTTCATGAAAACACTGACAAAAACTGTTCTTGCCTCACACATTCAAGGACGAAACTTGAAGAAAGAACTGAACACGTTTCTATTGAACTATAGAGCTGTACCACACACGAGTACAGGACTTGCGCCCAGTACACTTATGTTTGGAAGGAGTATTCAAACTAAGTTACCGGAATTTAAACCTAAGCGGTCGGATAGATACGTAAGGAAGCGTGATGAAAATTTGCGCACAAAGAATAAACTGTATGCTGACAAGAGGAAGAAAGCACGACCTGTGCATATGAAAGTTGGTGATTCGGTGCTTCTGAAACAAAAGAAAGAAAATAAATTATCTGCACCATTCAGTTACAAGCCTGGAGTTATTGTGAACAAAAAGGGACCAATGATAACTGTAAAACAAGGAGACAAATGTGTTACTCGAGATGTTTCTCATTTCAAACCAATTTGGAAAATACCGCCAATGGCACCGGAAGTTCCAGCCAAACCACCCGAAACCGTTGTACCACCTCGACCGAAGAGGAATATTTCAAAGCCAATTCGTTACCGGGATTGATATTAATGGAGTGAAGTGTACTTAACTATACATAAACATGACCTCTCATTGGAATTTGATTCATAAAAAAAAAAAACAAAAAAAAAAACTGGGCTTTATTCTAATAAATTACGATCTAAATGCCAGGCGTATATGCTATTAACAGTTAGACCACACCGTTGGATGTTATTTGAAAATAATTGGCTTGAATTGAAAATAAACAGACGCATGTTGTTGTAAATAACTGTTTCAATTATCCGATAAGCGCGTATTTCAAGTTGAACTTTACATTATGTTGATAAACCACAATTACCTTTGGACCATTTGTAGGACATGAAAACGTGAGAACATTTTGAAACATTTATGAACTTTGCCGGAACACTACACTGTAAACTTGCAAAATTTGTGAGAACTTATTTTACCAGTGCATAATTAACATTTTGAAATTTTAAGTTATGACAAATGTTTTAATACTAAATTTTACATTTATTAAAGAATAGATGGAACATTAGAAATTTTGATTAATTAGAAACTTCAATTGATTAGAAAAACTAATTTTGTAAATTGAATTTTAACATGATTTGAACTGATTGATTATTATAAAGAAATTGATTTTCAATTTATTAAAGAATAGATGGAATGTAGTGTTTACATATACTTGTGACGTAGGTGCTATATCATGTTACACTGCCTGCATGCTGTTTAGCCTCTTTGATACTTAAGTAGTAGTTGCCTAGCTCTCGTAGTAATAAAAGTGTAAAAACAATATAGTGTTGCTCTGTGAGTTTTAATGAATAAATGGCATATTAAGACATTGGCTATGAGCCTGTGCAAAGAGCATTGAAGCATTACAGGGTTCACCTCCCAAATCCAATAAGGTAGCAGGGTACACTTAGATTCGAAAATTTTGGCACGGACAGTCTTACATGTCGCGAGTCGCAATATTGCACTTCCCTTATGAGCAGAATCAGGGTGGCCATTTTATAAATTGCGTGCATGTTTTGTGTTTTTAATTAATGGCAAGATCAGGATTATCATACAAGAATAAAGAAAGTTATCAAAACGAAAGTTTTACACCATCCATGAAAAATAGCATGCCAAAATCATCAATTTTGCACTTTTTGAACAGCCTGCAATGATCACGCTGCAAGAACAATTCCCAATTTGATTGCATTTCTCAATTTAATAGTCCTTACTGAACTTCAGGATATAGACGGAATGGGGGCCCATCCAGCTCGTTTTTTTCACAAAACAGCGAAACTGATCCTAAGTATCAATCAACAACCACAGAACCCTTCCGTGATTTGAATTTTCCGCGGAAAGGTGCCTCATTGATTCATACAAAGCTACCAGCAGTTAGTTTTACAACTGACATCAGAATTTTACATCTGTCGGCTGTATAAATTTTCTAAAGAATTAACAATCATTATCTCTCACCTTAATTTACAGACATCCAAAATCACGAAGTTCTAATTATAACAAATATTGACAGGGGCCAAAATTCGAAGTGTACCCTGCTACCTAAACATCTATAGCCATATCTGCAGCTTCTCAGCGAGTATGTAATAGCTGTAAATTGTAGGGTATCTAGCTCTGCACAGGGTCTCCACTAGACCATGCATGTATGTGAAATGGTGTTGAAAGAAATTATATTTCACCAGTGAATGCATAATAGTAATGATTAATAATATATTAAGTCAATAATAGTAGTAGTAATAATGAATACAAAAAATTAAAAAAATAAATTAATAATAAAACACAGGTATTGAATTTTCAGTTACGTTGCATAAAATGTGTTGCCAGTTTTTCTTTCAGATAATTCGATATATTTGCACATAGAATGTTGAAATGTTCTTTTCAGAAAGCAGTTAAATATAAATTCAGACGTGTTCACGAATATCACATTTTTTCATAAAGATCGCATTTAAATTTGTGGGCATTTGAAACACTGATATAATTTTTTTTTCACATTTTAAATAAAACATAAACAAAACAGAACCTGAAAGTTAAAGACATGCTTTTATTTCCTGAAACCTGTAGCATTTGTAATAATTCTAAATAAGTTTCTTAGAAACAATTTTTCTTACTCTGGAAAAAGGTGTCAAAAATATATTAGTTATTGATATGATATCAGACATTTATCGAATAAAGATTTGATAATAAAATAAAACCGTTTATTTAAGATTACTTATTTAAACAGTAGACTGACTCAAAAAATTCACATTGAACTCTGTTTATTGGAACCATACTGAAAAAGTCATTAGCCCCCAATTATGCAAATAAAGACAGTAATCGGTTATCTACGCAGCTAAGTAAATTTCGTACAAAAGTAATAACAGTCTGTTACCTTTATTTTAACATTGACAAGAAGTTTACAGTTGTTTATCCAGACTGTGTGGATGACTTTGTAGTTTCGTATTCTGCACTAACTATATTTTTACATTATTCCTATAAACAATCGGTATCTAACTAGTTGTATTGGTTGATAATTGATAACATAAATGTAGCGAACAAATCATACTTTGATTATCAATCCGGATTTATTATCTGTAAAAATAATAATAATACCTTTAAAGGCCTAGATTCACTACTATATAAGTGTACCACCCCCCAAATCCAATATACAACTCCCATCTTATCTGCTGCTTATCAGCGATTATGTAACAGTAACTGATTAGAGGGCAATTAGCACAGCAGGGACCCCAACTAGACCATGAAGATGTGTACAGTGGAGTTGAAAGAAATTAATTTTTCTTCAGTGAATGTGGAATGATAATAATAATTCTTATTATTTTGACATTATATAGATGATAATAACTATTACTTTAATGTCAGAGTAATGATTATAATAATAATAAAAATAATCATAATTAAAATTATTATTGTTACTATTGTTGTTGTTGTTATTATTATTATTATTATTATTATTATTATTATATTACATATAGGATGATAAAAGATACAGTAATAATACTGAAAATAATAATGATCATAAAACACAAGTATAGTGAAAACGTCTTTGTGCTGACAAACAATATAATATAAAATTAATGTGTTCCATCTATACACAATTTTCATTTTCAGTATGTTGTCAAAAGTAACTTTTCATGCTTTGCTTTGTAACTTTGAAATTCACATTCTGTTTTCAATTTTACAAATGTTATTTACAGTATTCTGCAAGCTTTAAATGAGTGAAAGTTACATTTTTCTGAAATATCACAATTATCCAGACATAATTTGAAAAAATAAAACTTGCATATTTCTTTAAGTAAGTTTCTCATTATTTCATTATTGTGAAAATAAGTTTCTGATTATTTTGTTATTATGTTTGATCAACAATATTTTTCGTTACATAGAAATGCAAAAAAAAAACTGTGAAGACAGAAATCCCTTGGCCCACTGCCAAAATCTAGGCCTTTAAAGGCCTAGATTCACTACTATATAAGTGTCCCCCACCCCCAAATCCAATATACAACTCTCATCTTATCTGCTGCTTATCAGCGATTATGTAACAGTAACTGATTAGAGGGCAATTAGCACAGCAGGGACCCCAACTAGACCATGAAGATGTGTGGAGTGGAGTTGAAAGAAATTAATTTTTCTTCAGCGAATGTGGAATGATAATAATAATAATTATTATTTTGATATTATATAGATGATAATAGCTATTACTTTAATGTTATAGTAATAATAATAATAATAATAATAATCATAATAATAATAATTATTATTATTATCATAATTTATATTATTATTATTATTATTATTATTATTACATTACATATAGGATGATAAAAATACAGTAACAGTATTGAAAATAATAATGATAATAAAACACAAGCATAGTGAAAATTTCATGAGTTCTTTGTGCTGACCAAAAAGTAATATAAAATTATTGTGTTCCATCTATACTCCATTTCCATTTTCAGTTTGTTGCCAAAAGTGACTTTTTTCACGCTTTGCTTTGTAACTTTGAAATGCACATACTGTTTTCAATTTTAGACAAATGTTATCTACAGTATTCTGCCAGCTTTAGATGAGTGAAAGTCACATTTTTCTGAAATATCACAATTCTCCAGACAGAATTTGAAAAAATAAAAACTTGCACATTTCTTTAAGAAAGTTTCTCATTATTTTATTATTGTGAAAATAAGTTTCTGATTATTTTATTATTGTGTTTGATCAACAATATTTTTCTTTACATAGAAATGTCAAAAAAAAATCCCTAGTCTAACTTTAAATGTTATTAATTATTCATTAATTTAAAATAAATTACATGTACATGGTTTCTCCTTCTCACTAATTGATACACTTGAAAGGTAGACTGACTCTCCAATAAACAATAACCCTTGTTTATTGGAACCATACTGTGATGGTCATTAGCCCCCAACTGTGCTGGTGAAGACAGAAATCCCTTGGCCCACTGCCAAAATCTAGGCCTTTAAGTCACATGATACGTCGCTTATTTCCCTCGTGTATCTCATGCTCATTATGTAAATGACTTTTTAATACAGCTCCACGCATTTAGGTGAGAAAATGATTTAACAATATGTTTGATACTACACATTAGAGCCGCACCATGAGAAAACTCACATAGTGCATTTGCGAACAGCATAGATCCTGGCCAGACTGCGCCAACCGTCTTTTTAAATTTATTTTATCGAACAAGCTATCTTTTGCTTGCTATTTCGCTATTGTAGTATTCGCCAGCGATTATTAACTTTGTGATTATGCAGTTTACTTTCGAATATAAATCTTGTTCTAGAGGTTTACATCATCTAAATTACTTTTTATAATAGACGAATTAATAATATCTGTCATGTGTTTACGAATCGGATAGAAATATCCGTCCCGAGGGCACCTGCGCATTGGGCGGTAATGAGGCTTGCGGAATTATCACAGTATTATTTTTTCTTGCATATCGTATACATGTTAGCATTTTATTCTGGCAGATTATTTTTCTTGAATACAGTATTTTACAAGTAACAGGTAGAAATACTTATATAGCACTCTTTCTTATAGTAGAGAATGAACACAAAGCGCGGGAAATTAACGTCCGAAAGCAGAAGTGACGTCATCATGTTTTGCGTTACGCACAATAACAAAGTTCTACTTCAGTTTTATCATTTGTAGCGTAACGTTATGTTCTAACGGTAAACTAACGTATTTTGAATCGAGAAATATACTATAAGGAACGGAGAGAAACTATCAAGGTACCTGCTTTTTTCGTATTTTACATAAACAATATATTATCAGTGCATGAACCACCAGTTGTCATTAACAGCACGAGAGTCATCTGGCATGGGGGTGCCAGATGGGTTTTGCCGGCATGGGTAAAATCACTGGAAACGCCAGTCCAGTATGCAAGAAACGCCAGTCCGGTGTGCAAGAAATAGTCCTAATGCTTTCTTTTAACTTGCTAGCGTTACCTTCCCAGTGTACTGACATTTATGTATAATAAACAAACTTGATAATTCAGAAGCAAAATAAAATGCTACAATGTACCCATTACTTCTTGCTATGGTTAGATAATGGGCGAATCCAAAACGGTCAATCAATAATGTTTACATAAAACAGACTTGGGACTGTCAAATACGATTTACCCGGTTTATACAATAGACCACGTATGTTTTGTTTGTGATACCGCTTGTGAGCACTTAACCTTGGTATGAATAGAATAAAAATAGATCTGGGGAGGAGTTGACAAAAACTGGAACTGTCCATAGTCTGGAAAATGCGAAACGTCCGTAATGATCAAATACTAGGAAATCGTTGAATATAGGACATAAAATATGATTGGACTTGATATGTAGATGAAACTCATTTCTCCTTTTGTTTTCGTTATGTCATTTCTGCATTTGTATGCTGTCTGATTATCAGCTTATAACACAGTCATGGGATACATCCTCCAAACACTTTTAACTCTATGAGAAGGAAATATATTTTCAATAATAAAATTGTATAAGCCGTCAATAAGATTGAAATATAAGATTAAAAATTTGTTTACAGCTATGACATTAATATCAAATGCATGTGGGGGCGGGATTTTCGGTGTTAAGATTTTTTTTTCAAAAAGGATATTGTTCACTGTTATCAGTAACACAACGAAAGGGTATATTTTATAATCATTTCATAGCAAAGTTTAATTACTAGTGTTACTAGTATGGAATAGACGTGCTGGCCAGTCGAAATTGTATGCTTCCCATTATCTAAAATGGAATTAAAAGTTACATCCTGATTATATTTTACAAATACTAATATAAACATGTGTGCTATACTCTGTAATGCATATTAAATAGAAAAAGCTTCTGTTTAGTAATGCTGTCTACAATGATATACTAACTGTAAAGGAGGGGCCTCCGTGGCCGAGTGGTTAAAGCCGCTGACTTAGAATCACTTGCCCCTCACCGATGTGGATTCGAGCCTCACTCGAGACGTTGAATTCTTTATGTAAGGAAGCCATCCAGCTGGCTTACGGAAGGTCGGTGGTTCTACCCAGGTGCCCGTTCGTGATAAATAATGCATGGAGGGGTACCTGGGGTCTTCATCCACCATCAAAGCTGGAAAGTTGTCATATGACCTACAGTTGTGTGGGTGCGGGGTTAAACCCAACAAAACAAAAAGTAGATGTAAACGCAAAATCGTTGCTATATATGATCAATACAGTATTCACCTGCATGAATTGACGTTGCTCGTTCGACACAAGTTATATTATGAGATGTTGAGGTATCCTAAATATTTGAATAAGAATTCAACTTCATCACCTTTTTCTCTTACGTCACCGATCGAATATGTGGGGTGGGTTTTTTCCGTCGCTTATTTGAATGATTCGACGTAAATAATACTTAAAAGTAAGTGTGGACTCTCTTGAAGCATCGAACACAGCAAACAAAGCCAAAACCACACATTGCAAAGTAAGATAACCACATATAGAAACTGTAGTGAAATGATATAGTACACGGGCTGCTTCGAATATCCATAAACACTATATATAAAAACTAGGTTGAAGTGAAAAGGGAAGTGGGGTGGAAGATAAAAAGGTGGGAGAATAAAAAAGAATTGGGTGGAGGTGGTGGGAAGATACACAATAAACATGCAATAACTAACTAAACGAAAGAGACAAAAGCAAGATGAAAAAAGGGACACCTCATTGGAACAGTCAGTAATTATCAAAGCTGTATTTCCCCGGTTTAAGTGTTTGCTAAACGTATCGTCTGCTTACCTCAAATTTGCATTTGACCTTTAGATTTCATGGCGGGACCTCACGGAAATACTGCGCATGCGCATCGCGCCACTTCCGTCTTCCCCTGACATGTAAACATGCTTCGGTAGTGCAGACGAGCTGAAATGTAACTTAGCTGTTTTGTTGAAAATCAAGTGTCCATTTGATCGTAAACAGATTAGCAAGGTTAAAGACCGAAATAAATCGTCTACAGGACTGTCCGGTTTGGTGGTCGTCCGGATTTGGTGGTCGCCAGCCAATATCCAATTTAAAAAAATATAAAAAAATAAGCATTTTGTTTAAATCATGTTATTCATAAACTACATCCCTTTTGCATAATCGGTGTTTAAAGCCAAGTTTTAGGAATATTCAAGGTTGTTTTTTCCGGACGATCTGTGGTAAAATTACTGAAAACCTTCCGTAGGTTCTGATAAAGGTAAACCTCTTAATGAGTAATATAAGGCTCATTATAATTAAATTCCTCTAATTCGATGCAATCTCTTTCAAAATGAATAAGTTGTTATATGTTGTTCGACGGACACCTCAATCCAGGCTGGGGAAACTGACAATTTTAAAGTTGGAGTCGTCTCTTTTATATAATATTTTTGTTTCTAAACTATCATAAAACTATCATAAAAAATGTTTGATTAAATACTAAAAAGGCTGTGCTGTTAAATAAAAAAATCAACAGAGGGCTAATGTGTTACAGAATATACACTTAATTTTCTTGTGTTTACAGTTCTGCTTATCTCATACAACACAAGGAGGTACACTTCGATATATGTTTTTGAAAACATTGATTTATTACTGGTCTAAATAGCTCATTATACTCAGGACTTTATTTTTAAAAAAACTACTGAATATCTTGACTTCCATCTTAAAACAAACCATTAATTCATAGACTCTTTCTTGCTACAGTTATTTGCTGATGTGTGTAATAAATCTCTGATGTTTAGGTATATCAATGACGAAACGCAGCTGCATCTCTTATGACTTCAATATAATTGGGATGCTTGGATATTACATCTTGGGTTTTCCTGTATAATCAAAATAATACACAAATATTATTTTCCAGAGATTTGCCTAACCTGGAAGAATGTGTGATATTTGTTCATCTTTATCATCATGTCATGGCCAATACAATACACTAGTGAAACGCTATTTATTCACTAGTATTGCTAATGGAAATATGAAGATAAAAAAAAATCCAACTGAAAAAGCCATATTCAAATAAAGAAGCCGTCCACACAGCACCCCATATAGAAAAAGGGCATGTGTGAAACATTTCTCAGACTAGATCTACCAAATTTTGTTGTTTTTTCTTGTTTCTAAATGTCTTTCTTATTGCTCTGTTAAGAAAATCTTGTTTATTTGATAACTGGATTTCGGTTCTGCTGCTTTAAGATATATAAGTCCGATCAATAAATCTTCATTTGTTATCTACAATAAGACGAAAGTTCTTTTATATTCCCGTATATATTGACCATAATGGAGAAGATTTGGCAGATCACAAGCAATAAATGATAGCGTGAGTAGGCATTCTGTCTAGAACAAAAGGACACTGCAAACACAGCAAAACATTTTGTGTGACATGAAAACGTATTCGATATACTAGTATTGTTCCTTCTGTTTTTGTTCCTACGTGTTGTGTAAGTGTATTGGGTTCTTGTTTAGACAATTCTGTATCGTTTACGCTTAAGGAATTTAGACAAACAATATGTTCAGGAAACTAATTATACAAAACTATTGAAATATTGGGTAAGTTCACATCGAAGCTCTAGGGCAAAGTAGAGACCGACTCTATTCTCTATAACCCACTTGAACGGTATAAGTTAGTACACCAATCGTACCTTCCTGTTGAAGAGCTGAACTCTGCAAACTCCACGGCGAGGTAGGGTTTACTGGTTCCTTGCTTTTCATCAAAGCGCTCAATGTCCAGAGGAAAAAAAGGTTTTACATATTTCCAGGGCCCAATTTTTGACTGGTCGTTTATTTTACTGGTAGGAGTAAGTATCATTTACACAACAGCCTACCCTTCCCTATAGCACCGATGTGAACTTACCCATAAATTGCAAATGAACAATACCAGTTTTTTATCAAAATATTCAATTTATTTGTGCTGAACTGTTCTACAACATACAAATGTATAGTGATATTGAAATAATTACCGAAGCAGCCACCGTGAAGTTTGTTTGCTTAGCTGTAGTCTTACAGTGAGCACCTCGGTCATTTTCCAAGAAATGACTGAGTCCTTCAAGGTACTCTCGACCTGACTATACACACTTTTCCAGGCGCAAGAGCCACTAAAATGCATTTTGGAAGCGCTCTTTAGGTATACTGTTTATACACTGATATGGACCGCTTCCAACTGCGCTGCGCATTTCAAAGCGGCGCACCCTTAAGCATGATTTAACGTAGGGGTTCAACTAAAAGTCACAAGGGGAGAGATAAGGGCTATACGGTGGATGTGGTAAAACCTCAATATAATTCTCCTTGAGGTATTCCTGAACTACGGCCGGGGCGTTGTCATGTAGCAGCTTGATACCACGCGTCCCTATCCTTGGGCGCTTTGCTGTGTGTGGTCTAGAACAGCAAAGAGGGCATTTTCTTTGTAAAATGTACCAGTAAGACAACTGTGTTCAGGGACTCGAGCCACAATTCCATCGGAGTCAAATAACAGGGCATACACAACCCGCCGAGCTATTATGGGCCTCTCGTTATTTTTACCTACCCACATTTTATTAATCCCCCGCCACAAGTGGTGGGGGTTATAGGAATGGTCTCCGTCCGTCCTTCCGTCCTTCCGACCTCCGTCCTTCCGTCCTTCCGTCCTCCGTCCTTCCGTAACATTTTGTGTCCGCTCTGTATCTCCTAAACCCCTTGAAGGATTTTCATGAAACTTGGGTCAAATGATCACCTCACCAAGACAATGTGCAGAAACCATGAGTCAGCCATGTCGGTTCAAGGTCAAGGTCACAACTCAAGGTCAAAAGTTTGAACCCTCTATTTCGTGTCCGCTCTGTATCTCCTAAACCCCTTGAAGGATAATCTTGAAACTTGAATCAAATGATCACCTCATCAAGACGATGTGCAGAACCCATAAGTCGGCCATGCCGGCTCAAGGTCAAGGTCACAACTCTAGGTCAAAGGTTTGAGGTTACCATTTCGTGTCCGCTCTGTTTCTCTTAAACCTCTTGAAGGATAATTTTGAAACTTGGAATAAATGATCACCTCATCAAGACAATGTGTAGACCTTATAAGTCGGCCATGTCGGCTCAAGGTCAAGGTCACAACTCAATATCAAATGTTTGAGCCTTCCATTTTGTGTCCGCTCTGTATCTCCTAAACCCCTTGAAGGATTTTCATCAAACTTGGGTCAAATGATCACCTCGTCAAGACAATGTGCAGAATTGATGAGTCAGCCATGCCGGCGCAAGGTCAAAGTCACAACTTAGAGTCAAAGGTTTGAGCCTTCCATTTTGTGTTCATTCTGTATCTCCTAAACCCCTTAAACTTTGGTCAAATGATCACCTCATCAAGAACTCATGAGTCAGCAATGTCAACTCAAGGTCAAGGTCACAACGCAAGGTCAAAGGTTTGATCTCTGTATCTCCTAAACCCCTTTTAGGATTTTCATGAAACTTGGGTCAAATGATCACCTGATCTAGACGATGTGCAGAATTCATGGGTCAGCCATGTCAGTTCAAGGTCAAGGTCACAGCTCAAGGTCAAAGGTTTACCCTTTCACTATCCACACCAGTGGCGGGGGGATTTAGCTGTCTTTCAAACTGCCTTGTTATTTTCTTTATTGCTGCTAAAAAAAATACAGCCACGTCTCATCACTTGTAACAAATCCTTTGATAGGCCTACCTTATTTGTTTTTACATTTGGCGAGCAGGGTGGAAGCTTTTTCTACCCTCTCCCTCTTTTGCTCAGGGGGTCAATAAATGCGATATCCAGCGTGCATAAACTTTACGCAGGTTTAGCCTTTCTTTTAAAATCAGAAAAACCGCTGACGAATTAAGGCCCGACATTTCCTCTATCTGCTCAAATGTCCATCTTGCATCTTTCTCGATTATTACTTTCAAAGCATCAATGTGTTTGTCAGACACAGCAGTCAGAGGGTGCCCAGGACGGACCTTATCTTTGGTGCTGGTTCTCCCCTTTTTAAAGAGAGAAACGCATCAGACAATAGTACGGTATGGCAGCTCACTGTCCCAGTACACTTTGTCTAAGTCGGCTTTAATTTCTGATGCGCCGATGCCAAGCAGTCCGCGTATCTTACAATACGCCCTCTGCCACACGCGACCATTGCAGCTAGATTCATCCATTTTGTATTTCAACTGCTAATTAAATGCGCTTTTGCACGTGATTTTAGTATCATTTCCGGTCAGTTGGACAGAAAAATCAATACTCTTTCCATTGCAAATGGTGAAAATACTGGACTGTTGCCACTACTTTTCAAATGCTCCTCGTATATGCAGTTTCCAGAAGACATACTATTTTGTAACAATTACCCTCTGAGAAACGATATAAAAGTCTACGCCACTATCTACCTTTCATAAACAAACTGTGTTTAGAATAGTTCAGGAGTTTTACAAAATGATACCAACTATTTTCATTTCATGAGAAGAATAAGATGTGCTTTTGCAGGCAATGACACTTGTATTGATTTTTTGGAGTATGGAAATTTAATGTATATAAATCAGATCAATAAAATTTTGAGCCGCACCATGAGAAAACCAACAAAGTGCATTTGTGACCAGCATGCATCCACGCAGTCTGTTCGGGATCCACGCTTTGAAAGCGAACAGCATGGATCCTGACCAGACTGCGCGGATGCGCAGGCTGGTCTGGAACCATGCTGGTCGCAAATGCACTATGTTGGTTTTCTCATGGTGCGGTTCATTAATCAACATCTAATATCCTATATAAAACGAGACATCTTTGTATTCCGATGAATGTCGAATACAACCGTGAAACTTTAACATAACTGAAACAATAAATGATAAAAAAAAACAAAGGCATCCAGTCTAATACAAAATGTGACTGTATAATCAACGACTTGATTTCTTTGATATGCATATGAAAACCATATTTCATACGGATTTTTTTCTGTCATATGTAAATGAGGCAACCCCGTCTTAAATAGTTCTGTATTCAATTCATTTAAAGTATTTCTCGAAAACAACCTCGGCAACAAACAACCTTCTGGGAAAAAAAATCATTATCCTGTCTCTGATCTGATGCTTAATTGTTTTATAATGCTGAAATAATTAGTATATTACCGCAGAAATGCTACAAAACTTTCATGTCATAAGGTTATGGACCTGTATGAATATCGGCAATTTCCGTGCGATTACGTATTCTCCGTAACGCACTTCGGCATTCTCCGTCTCGTTCCTTGATGCCGAAGCATCATCGGGAGATTACGTAATATCACGTAAATTGCCGAAGCTCATTACGGGTCCATTGCCTTAAAATGACGTAGTTGACGTCATGATGTTACGTGTCAGTAACCATGCAAATTTAATAGCTTTTATCTTGAAAGTACTTAATTCTGGCCATTGTTTTAATTTGAATTATTTTTAAAGGCACTGACCTCAAGATTTTGGCTAAAAAATTAGCTTTCTTTCAAATTGAAGTTTGGTCATATTATGAACATTATTTTTGTTATTAAACTATTTTAAAAATGCCAAATCAAGAAAAAAGATGACCGCGTCGGGAATCTAACTCGAAAGTTTTCCGCGCTATAGAGGATTTAGTGTTCAATGCGTGTTGAAAATAGATATTTATCATCGAGGCAATTTACCTTGAGTAAGCCGTTACAAGCGCTTTTCTATTTTCATCGTAAAAAGTAGTAAATACAACTAATTTGCATGCGTTTCCGTAACATAATTATAGTCTGTCAGTAATAAAGTTTCAAAGCATTCTTAAGAAATACAGCATTAATTTCCAGATATCTAAAAAAGTCTGGATTTTTTTCTTCTTCGAACGATCTGTAGGCCTGCATTAGTTGCCGAAATATTTTTTAGTCTTTCGCTCTGAAAGTTATATTGAAATATTTTGCGGAATGTAAGAAAATGGATAATGGTTACTGATGTTATTGGTAATATAGTTCGGTGAAAGGTTATTATTATTTCCATTTTCAAATTAACATTGGGCAGTATGATTTGTAATACCTATTGTTACGTTTCCATTGAAAATTTGGTACTTATATACTAAAAATATGCTCTAAAATTTTTCAAATTTCAGCAGAAAATAGTGATTTCTTGAATTAAATTAATGCTACCATGGAAACGAATCCCGTAACCTATATATCTAAATGTAAAATTTTAAGGCGTTGACACTAGTATGTTCAAAGTATCAGCTTTTTTATCTGTATTTCAACAATATCCATGAGAATAATTATTGCCAACGCAATGATTTTTCCATAAAAATGGCAGATGAGGGTACTGCTGTTACAGGTATTTTAAGCTTTGAAATTTGTTTATATTAATGCAAATAACATGAACATATCACTTACTTTAGCAATAAAATGTTTGAAGTTACATTAAACGAGAAAGATAATTTTATTTAATATCTTTTTGAGAAATTATGATAAAAAGCAAGATATAAGATATTTTAAACATCTCTGTTGCCATGGTTACTTTAAACGTTACGATTAAAAGGGTAATACAACCATGTATAGTGTTCTGTATTCTGCTAATAATTTTACCCTAATATTCCATGTAGGTCAACAACAGAATGGCATTGAAGCCGTCGGAAAAACTCGTTATCATACATAGTTGTTTAAAAACGTGAAAAAATGCGTTACCATGGAAACACGGGCTCCACGACATATATATTTTGAGCTTATTTTAGAAAGCTAATGCGCATACTAATATAATTTTGAACTACGCAGACTTCTACGGAGAACAGTGAAACTAGACTAGCTCCTAGACGATATTATATCTTTTAATTTTATTTTTAAAGTTGTGCATGTAGCCAGTCTATATCCTATGTCCAATATCATGATAATGTTGCAGTCAGTTCTCTACGAAAATGTCTAGAATAAACTTGCGTTTGTCACTATCACAAAAATAAGAGAAAAATTACAGTAGTTAAAAGTTTGTGACATATTCTATATTATCAGTCTAGTGGCTAGTCTACAGTAAAACCGAAATACACTGAAAAATGTTAAATATCCGCATTTTCATTTTTTTTTTTTCAATATAAATAATTTTTGGAGGGTCGTATACTTAAAACCATGATGAAAATTTTACTTGAAGGGACAGAGATAAATGAAGTTGAGATTAAAGCAGATAAAACATTAAATTACACGAAATACAATCAATAAATTGCTACGGTTCAACTAATTTGAATTTACTGTGATAACACGGTATACTACCTCCTTACTACCCCCTACCCCCAAATATTGGCTTTTGACTGTCGCTGTTTGTTCGGGAAAAATGGGCATGCGCAGAGGAATTGACAATTTGCGCATGTGTATTAAACACGTTGTGAAGGTGCTGTTGTTTTCACTTTATTTCACTGCAAAAATTGCTGGTTATACATCATTCTATTGTCCAAAACTTCACTGAAAACATGCAATAACTAATATTTCATGCAGTCACACTTGAATATCATGCCATCATTGTCGGTTTTGCCATT
Organism: Mercenaria mercenaria; assembly: GCF_021730395.1. Classification (NCBI taxonomy): domain Eukaryota; kingdom Metazoa; phylum Mollusca; class Bivalvia; order Venerida; family Veneridae; genus Mercenaria; species Mercenaria mercenaria. Next base: position 81,284,616 of record NC_069365.1, on the reverse strand, counting down.
TTCTTTATTTTGTTACTGTTTATGTTGTTGTTGTCAGATGCCCTAAAAAGGCCTTGAACTTGAACAAAAAATAGCAGAAAATAATATTCCCGTAAAAAGATATGCGTACATAGCAAAACGTTTTCGACTCAAGAAGTATCAGTAGTTGTGACGAAATACAAACAGGCAAAAAATCAGTTCACAAGAAGAAGAGATCAAACAAATAAATCAAAGCCTTGAGACGTCTGGTGGTGACGGGTTTTGGTAAATTTATTTTCTGTTTCATAGCAACTGCTGTGATCCCGAAATGCCCAATGCCTTTCATTAATAGCTAGGATAAAGCAGAGAGCATCTGAATTTACATTTTGACTATTAAAAATGTCATGTCACCTGTACATAATGTAACTTTATGAAACAAGAAAGTATCGGTAAAACCGATGGATGCTCCCTGAAATATTCATTATTACATATCAAAAGAACAGAAGTGGAATTCACTGACGATGATTGCGCTATAGTTTACTAATGTTGAATAATCAAAGGGCAATAAATCAATGAAAATCATCGACGAAACATGAAGATATTATGCGCATCTCCTATTGGAAGTGAAGTTTCAATGAATTCAGCCAGTGGTTGCTGGAGAATACTCCGGACAAAAATTGAACTTTTAGTATACTATATTCAATTCTAAAAGGGCGGTAATTCAGTGCAAAATCTTCCGATCAGAATAAAATGACAATATGCGTGACATGTGTGATTTCCGTAAAGTTTTGATGAATTCTCTTGATAGCCAACCAGAGGTTGCTACAAAAACTGTCCCATAGTATACTAATGTTAAAAAATCAAAGGGCAATAACTTGGTGAAAAATTATCCAACCAGAACCCGAAGACAATATACAGTACACATTTCCTCTGAAAAGTGAAGCTTCCTATGAAGTTTTGCTGATAAATACTAATACTCTGTACAAGAATTGTACTATAGTATAGTATTTTTGAAAATTCAAAGGGCAATAAGTCTGTGAAAAATAATCCGACCTGAACGTGAAGACAATATGCGTATTTCCACTTGATGATGAACCATCCTAAGAAATATGGCTACTCTCAAACCAGTGGTTGCTGAGAAATACTCCGGACAAGAATTGTACTATAGTACTACTTTTTAATAATTAAAAAGCAACAACTCTGTGAAAAACCATCCGACAGAAACACGAAAAAAATGTGCGCATCTCCTCTTAATTGTGGAGCTAAATTTCAACTAGTGGTTGTTGAGAAATACTCCAGACAAGAATTGCCGGACGGACGGAGGGACGAACTTCAACTTCAACTCCAATGGGGGTACTTGACAAAATCCACATCGTAGACATCTACGCCAAGGGTGACTGTACAGCCGGTATAGAGCGCAGTGTTTCGGCAAATTATAAAACTATATATAATCTACAGCAGTTGACGTTAGCTGTCCATGACTAATGCTATCTGATAGTAAATTATCTGATAGTATGCTAAAGCACTACACCTTTAAGATAGTCTCTATGACTAACATATATTTACACTATACAACCAATGTCCAGGTTAGAAATTTGCAGATGGTACAAGCTGGACGTTCGTCTTGAATGCTTCCAGGCTTGCAGAGGTCACGCAGGATTCCGGGAGTAAATTCCAGCAAGTAACTGTCCTTGGAAAAAACGAATTTTGGTAAACATTGATCCTAGTTTGGTATGGAATATATTTCAAACAATGACTCCCTCTAGTAGATCTTACTGACGCAGGTACTGGTTGGTAAGTTACTGGTATGGCGATAAGTCCGTTCACAATCTTGTACATTAGTATGCAATCTGCTCATAGTCTGCGTTGTTGTAATGTAGGCCATTGGAGTTTATTTATAAGTTCAGACATACTTGTTGGATTTAATCGGCTGTATGGTTGGTTCAGTACCCAGCGTGCTGCGTTTCGTTGCACTTGTTCAATTTGTTTTATCTGAATAATTTGCTGAGGATTCCAGATGGGAGATGCGTATTCAAGCTTCTGTCTTACTAAGCTGGTATATGCCTTGTCTTTCACTTTAGCAGGGCAGTACTTCAGATTATGTTTTAAGAACCCTAGAACACAAGATGACTTTTTACTGATGGAATCTATATGGGTATTAAATTTCATAGTGTCACTTAACTCTACTCCGAGGTACGGATGGTTGTGTACAATATCAAGCGTCTCTCCTTTCATTTTATAGTCAAAATGTTTCTTACGTTTAGATGTTGCAAATTGCATGATGGCGCACTTCTTTACATTGAACTCCATTTGCCATTCAACACTCCAATGTTCTAGTTTGTTAAGGTCTTCTTGCAGTAACAGCTACACTGTTAATTAAACGGTATATGACACAATCATCAGCGAACAGACGAATGGTAGATGCTATATTTTCAGCTATATCGTTAATATAAATTAAGAACAACACCGGTCCGAGTACCGTACCCTGAGGAACTCCCGATGTTACCGCTGCACTCTTTAAAGTTGCATAGTCAATCACAACCTGTTGTTTCCTGTCAGCTAAAAATTGATCAGTCCACTGGCGGGTGCTACCTTGAATTCCATAGTAATCCAATTTATGTGAAAGTCTGCCGTGGGAGACTTTATCAAAAGCCTTTGCGAAGTCTAAAATTGCCATGTCAACTTGTTTACCACTGTTCATGAGTTTAGAAATATTATCTGTTGTCATTGTTAATTGCGACTCGCACGATCGGAAGCCATGTTGGTTCTCATGAATAATATTTTGTAAATCTAGATGGTCCATCATTTGTGAAATAACAATGTACTCGAGCATTTTTTAGATAACCGCAGTAAGTGAAACCGGACGATAATTTTCCGGCTTTGATCTATCTCCCTTCTTGAAAATCGGCACTATATTAGCTTGTTTCCAGTCCTGGGGAATTTCACCAGTGTTTATAGATTGTTGGAAAATTGCTGTTAGAACTGGTATTATTTCATTGGCGCATTGCTTCAGGATCTTTATCGGAATTCTATCAGGTCCGCTTGCCTTCTTTTCATTCAGCCTTTCAATGCTTTTCTTAACACCATTCTCTGTAATAATGATATTTTTCATTGGATGGTATGGAGATGGTCCTTTGTTTGGAAAATTTGTAAAATCTTCTTTTGTGAATACCGAGGTAAATTGATCGTTCAAAAGATCTGTCTTACTTTCAGCACTGTCTGCGATCACTCCGTTTGCTTTCAATGTTCCTAAGCTCATATTGTCTTGCTTTCTAGCCTTTGTGTACTTCCAAAATTGTTTCGATGTTTTATCTTGTTCTGGTTCTAATAGACTATTTAAATATTTATAGTAGTTACGATGGAGCTTATTCCTAACTTTGACTCGGAAAGATTTAAATTCCGCATTGTTTATACTGTTATTATGCCTACAAGCTCGTTTGTAGATACGCTTCTTTTTTCGTATCATACGATTTGTGTCATTACTGAGCCAGGGTGTATCCTGTTTTTTCTTTAGAGTTTTAGTGGGTATGGCGACTTTTGTATTTGAAAGTAATGAGTTTTTAAATTCCAGCTAATTTGCATTCACACTTGAGCTCAGATATTCACTAGTTATGAAACTGTTTTTGAATTCACCAGTCAAATTACGGAGTTTTTCCCAATCTGCTCTTTTATAGTTAAATACTGTTCTAGCTAGTTTCTTATTCACTTTCGGGCGAAGGTTCGTTACAACGGATAAGATATCAGGGTCACTTAGACCCAGTGGTGAAGCATTTAGATACCAGGTTGGGGTATGATGTTATAAACAAATCTAGAGTTCTTTTTTGTGTAATAGGAAGTGTGTTAATCTGTTCAAGGTAGTGCGAATTCAGAATGGTACACAGTTTGTCACAACGAGTTTTATCTTTAGCGCCAGAGATTGTGTTACCACATTCCCAATTGATGTCGCCGAGATTGAAATCTCCGCCTAAAAATAGTCTGCAGTTTTTGTGTATTTTATCTTGTTCGATTTTACAAAGAGATTTCTCAAGTTCATTAAGTATGTCAATCTTAGACTTTGGTTCGCGATAGAAAGCACCGACTAACAATGACTCTTTTTTGGGAGTCGTGATTTTAATCCATTTAATTTCACAATCTGTATCTAAATCTGGACACTCTTCACAGTCGTAACCCGGCTTCACCATGACCATAACACGTTTCTTATTCAATAGTTCCTTACGGTCTTTCCTGAAGATCACATAGTTATAGTCACAAGGTATGTTATACGGTAAAATTTCTGCGTTCAAAGTACGCGGATCAAGATGCGTTTCATTACCAAGAATAACTTCAGGTTCAAAGCTACATAATATATGGTTGAGCAGTTCCACCTTTTTATTTCCAACACTCTGAAAGTTTATAATAGAGAACTTAAAATTATTACTAAGTTTTTCCGGGGATGCATTACTACTGGTAACTATAAACATAACAAATGCATTCAAATCAGAAACAAAACTTCACTTGTAATATTAGCATTCCCCACCTTTCCTTTATAAATATCTCGGGCATTATCCGGTTTTAGCCCCCCGTGGATTTTAAGTTTTTCCAACGCCGTATTTTGGTTTTGTCCCCCTTTTCCGTGATCTGGATCACCCAGACGCTTGCCTGAAACAGCCAATGAAAATGGTAATAATAACCACTTGTTTATTTATTGACGCATGCAAATATCAGAAGTCACATGACCTGATGTGAAGTCGATAATTTGAATAAATAAATGCAGTTGAACTTTCAACTGTTATGACACCACAAACTAACTTTTTAAAATTGTAATTTTGTATTTAATGATATATACAACTGTTGATGTATGTAGTATTGACGTACATGAGTGTAAGCATATACGAAAAAAATCAATGAGCACGAATTTCTCGCTGTGTATGTACCGCACACTGTCTTCAATTTTACCTTAAAAGGAATATGCATTGCTTCTTATATAGCAACAACCAATGGTATGTTTCACTGGCTAACAGGTTTGAGGTATTTGAAGGTTAATCTTATAAGATCCTAACCTTCATTCCGTATATTCATACTCTGGTTTTAGTCCCTTTACATGTTGTTTCAATGAAACTGAAACTGTTTTATTTGATTAAACGCCTATTTTTACGAAAAACATATTCAATGGCGTTTTACAAATACATAAAAATACGACAAAAAATTAAGATATTTAATGACATATAACATAAATGAGCATAAATATCATTGTGAATAAACTATTTAGTAAGGATTAAAAAAAAAAGATCAGACATCAGATAAGATTAATAAAATATTAGAACATTAAGATAAGGTAAGACAGCTGTTTGTTATCAAGTAAGAATTTGAACGTATTTACACAATAAAATCATCCAGTTCACGTTAGTTCAATCTCTTAAAAAAATACAGTCACAGTTTCTAAAAGAGTGCATAGTAATTTCCAAAATAATGAGTTTTCAACTTCTTTTTGAAAACATCTATTGTGTCTGAGTTCCTTATTTCGAGAGGCAATTCATTCCAGAGTTAAGGTCCAACAGTACCACAACTTCTGTCGCTGAACGTTTTGCGCTTGTTGAAAGGAACAACGAAACACCCAGTAACGGAATTTGAAGAACGCAAGTTCCTTGTCTGTGTTTGTTTTACGAGAAGTTCAGAAAGATATTCTGGAGAGTTTCCAACTGAACAATTATACATGTAGGTGAGCATTTTGAATGTGATTCTGGCTTTGATTGGTAGCCAGTGAAGGTCATACAGCGCTTGCTTGGAACTGTCATATTTTCTTCGATTTAGGACAAGTTTTGCACACATGTTCTGAATTCGTTGCATTTTGTTTACTTCGCTTTGAGCAATACCATATAGAATGACATTACAGTAATCTAAATGGGATATCACCAATGACAGTACAAGAGTTTCGGTAGCCTCTTTGGTAAGATATTTCCGGATACATTTTATTCTGAAGTAGTTGAGCATTGCTGTTCTACACTTTCGTTTTACATGCTCTTTTAGATTCAAGTTTTCATCCAGGAATGCACCTAGATATCGAATAAAGCTCACTGATTTCACTTCATCACCTACAATACATACCTTGTCAGTTGAACACTTAGAGAGTTGTTGCCTACTACCAAACATGATGAACTCGGTTTTGGAAGTGTTCATTTTCAGCTTATTTTCATTCATCCAGTTGTTGATTGTTTTAGCACATTGTTCAAGTTCTCGTATTGCCTGGGATTCTACTGTTGGAGATGATGGTTTAAAGCGTTTATTAGCAGTGTGGTCATCCGCAAAGCCGTAAACTGAAATCGACGGCGGAACAACATCAAACAGTGTCCCCGCATATGTCAAATATAGCCAAGGTCCTAAGCAGCTCCCTTGTGGAACGCTACAATTTAATTGGCGTGGAGATGACATGGTTGAATTGACACTTACACGACATCTTCTGGGGCGCAGATAGGAATCAACCCAGCTCAATGCTGTTCCACGAACGCCATACTGCTTGTTTAACACATCAACAAGAATGTCATGATCTACAGTATCAAAAGCGGCACTGAGATCGATGGCAATTAGCGCCGTTACTTCTTTCTTCTCCATAGCATCCAGTAAATCATTTACAAGACGTAACAGTGCTGATTCGCAAGAATGGTTTTTCCTGTAAGCAGATTGGTTTTTTGGTAGAAGATTGTGTTTGTTTACATGATCATTGAGCCTGAACAGAGCTGCTTTTTCAATTAATTTTGACAGAAACGATAGATTACTAACAGGCCTGTAGTTTGCGAATTCAAGTTCCAGTCCCATTTTCTTCAACAAAGGTCTTACAATTGCCTGTTTCCAGTTTGTTGGAAAGATGCCGTCGCGCAACGACAAATTAACTAATTTAGTAATAACAGGCAACAGCTCATCCAAGTATGATTTTAGCACTTTTGTTGGTAGAATATCAAGTTCACATGATTTTGTCTGTAATTGGTTTATAATTTTTCTAACTTCTTCCTCGCTCAGATCTTTAAAACTGTCAAAACAAGGAATATCTTTTTCGCATGGTTGAAACTTATCGAAATGTTTCAACGATTCTCGAAATTTTTCGATTTTATTCATGAAATGATCTGCAAATTTCTCAGCCAGTGTACTGTCATGTTGTTTCAATATTAAACGCCGATCATTTATAGTCCCCGCGAACAATTTCATACATATCTTTTCCGTTGACAAATACTCCCCGTGGACTATATTATCATTATCAGAATCATTTTTATATTAATGCTATGCTACCGAAGGGGAAGCTTTCCCCGGGAAGAGGGTTTTCTTCGGGGGGCCTACAATGCTTAAGCAAATGGGGCTTTGCAATGTTTAGGGGTAAGTGTCTTAAAAGCGTTTACAGAATGAATTGTATATTAATTGGAAAGTAATTGTCACCTGGCACTATTCCATACATAAGTTTTCCATAGACTTATAGTCCCAGCGGATTATAAGTTAATGGTAAAATGCGTGGAAATTAAGTGTTTGGGGCAGAATGAATGCGAAGTACATTTAACAATCATATTCATTCCGTAAATGTCGGTAGGTATATATGACCTTTTGTAAATATGTGGATGATAAATTTAAGTCTCTTTGGTCACTCAGGTATACCTTGTAATAGTGATTTTCCATTGCACATATTTCACGTGATAAATTTCGCACATGGCCAGTGGTCATTCTGCGCTAGGTTTTTATAGTGTCGAAATGGAGAAAAGACGGACATACTCTACAGGTGGCAACTGCAGAAAAAGCGCGAGGTGAATTTAGGGAACATTTGGTTTGAAGATTTTCATAATCCTTCGGAATTTTAAGCCAGGACGATCACTTTGTTAATGAATGGATGATGAAAAATGGATTGTTGGCTCGTAGGTTGCTATGTACGAGATTATGTAAGTCGGGTGAAAATATATATTCGAATGCAATAATGGCAGATTGTTCAGGGACGATGAAAGCCAACCAACATGCGAGGAAGGCATCTGGTGCCACCCTAAGGTGCGACGAAAATAGAAACCACAAAAGAATTAGGACCAAAAGCTTCTTTGAGGGTTCAGAGCTGACCAATCAGGACATTATGGTGTTCGTGAAGTGTTATATAGACATGAATGCATTATATTTGTGTAGTCATTCAGCGGGAGTGAATTATAAAATCACTGGGGTCGACTGGGCAAGTTTTGTGAGAGAATTATTCAAAGAGCACTACCATTGATTTATACGAAACAAATATAAAAAGCGTTATAGAAATTGACGAGTCACTCTTTGGACGAAGAGTGAGATCCTAGAAAAGAATTACGGATTTGGGCATTTGGCATGGTTGAAAGATTAACGAATACTCCTATCGTGTATCCAGTATCTGATAAAAGACTCTTCATCTGCTCATACAGCGCACCGTTCAGCCAGGCTCCACTATATACAGCGATGGTCGGAGCGCATACTGCTCCCTGTATGACTTGGGCTACACACACTTTACGATGTTTCACAAATATGTTTTCAAAAAGCAGTATAAAAATGTTGCCACTGGATAGTTAGTGTACACACTAGACGAGCCGGCTAGGTATTTAATACGACGCTTTTGTTTGAATCTTGGGCAGGACTTAAAGACGTTGCACCAGCTATGTCTGATGCAGACTCCACAGACCCGGAATCGGATGAAGTATATACGCATACAGACAGTGCTCCTGTTTTTAGAGCTACAACACCTGTCTCATTCTGATGTCATTACTATATCGACAGATGAAGATGTCCCGATTCTTAAACCAGATATCATGACCCTACTGTTCGAGTTATTTTCAGGTTCCGGTATTTCTGGCGACGGCGGAACCTACCCTGTTAAAGGGCATAGTTAAAAAAACAAAACATGTTTATGAAATGCAACAGCCTATTCCATTGCCTTCTCTCTGTAGCACAAACCCTAAGGTACAGAGCACAAACCGTGAAGACGCAACAAAATGTTCTACTAAACCAAAATGTGCGCCGCATCGCATGAAGACTGATAAAGTGTGCCATCCCCCTGGATTTGTTGAATTAAAAGAAAGAGGGTAAATTCAGATCTTCTGCATGTCAGCTTAAAAAAATCAAGCCAATATGGCAGGGGTAATTTTATAGATTGGTCATCGTCTGTTGATGACTTCATGTGGAGTTTAAACATTCTGTCTGAAATTTGCATGTACATAGCCAATTCTCACTGCAAAAAGCAGTATTTGTACTCACAGGAAGTGTGATTTAACAGAGTTAAATTATTTACAGTATTTCAAAAGACATGAACATTACTGTTAGAAAATTAGACAAGAACGATCTGCTGTTAGTGTTATTTTTTACAAGAGGAGGATTGTGGGTGAGTATATTTATATACTTATTTTCATTGGATTTTATAAATCAAGCGTGGGGGGACTAAAGCCGGATAATGCCATATCTCGCCAACTACAGTTACACGTTATCTGAAAATAAAACCAAACAGGTTTCAAGACCTTGTCAGCTTAGGATCCAGAAATTGTATATGTGAAGCAGACAGGACAAACTTCTCTGTGGTGAATCAACTGCTCTGTGGTTATAGTATTTTGAAAAATCACTGGCCAAAGATTGACAAAAACTCTTCAAAAATTGTGATCAATGCCACACTCTAGAAAACGTTGAACATCATGTCTTCAAATGTCCAAGTTCGAGTATGCAGAGAGAAACGCTTGAAAGAATAGTGGATGACATTCTCTGTATGAATATAATTCAATGAACATTGGAATTAACAAAAATGCCGTCTCTTGGATTAATCCTTTTCTAAAATATCGTACTCAAACAGTGGTTGTAGAGGGCTCACATTCAGATTCATCACCAGTCATTTCTGGGGTACCCTAAGGTCCTGTCCTCGGTCCCCGTCATTTTTCTATGTTATATAAACGATCTTCCCGATTCAGTTAAAAGTAGAGTCCGGTTCTTTGCTAATGACACTAGTATATCTGAAAATTAACTCCTCTACAGATACTTTGAAACTCAAACTTAGAACAACTGGAATCTCAGTGGTCAATGAAATTCAACATCCTGAAAAATATGAGGTCATCACAATTTCCAAAAAGAAATATACTGTCCTGGTGTCCTATCTAATAATGTCAACTCCTCTTTCGAGTTTTATAGACATGGGGTGCGCGTCGACTTATTAGTTACGGTGAAAGAGTTGTAAAAGACTGATGGGTCCAACATCAGCTAAGGTGAGAATAGGCTGAAAGAATGTTAGCATGGTAAGTGTGATTAGCAAGAACAAGCATTAAAAGATAAAGATAAAAATATTGCTCTCTGGTCTAGTACTGGGTGGTTGCCACAGCAACTTTGAAAACAACAAGGTCAGGAATGGTAACTATATGGCTAGGCAGGTTATTCAACAATACAACTGGGTCTGGAAAGAATGAAAATTTGTGGTAATTAATCAGAGGTGACCTGTACTTGTCTGAAACTATACGGATGCATCTGTCTAGAAAATCTAGATGGTACTTGAATGTAACTCGGGAGATTGATGGCAACAAGATGATGGTAGATTTTGTAAAACATTACAAGGCGAGAATCCAATCTTCTATGTTCTAGAGAGCACCAACCCAGTCTTCCTTGCATTTCAGTAACACTTGGGACAGGTGAGAAATCACCTGTTACCAATCGAAGTGCACGACGCTGAACCATTTCTATTTTATGTGTTTGCTTGGGTGTACGGGTGCAAGATGGTAGATGCATATTCCAATTGTGGACGGACAAGAGTTTTGTATGCTAATGTTTTGACGTTTTTGTTGGTTGTTGTGATGTTTCGTGTTATGAAGCCAAGAGTTTTATTAGCATTTAAAGATATTCTAGTGATATGTGTATTCTAACTTAAATCTGCTGTTATGTCAACACCAAGATATTTTGAACTGGGAACTGATTCTAAAATATATCCATGGAGTAAAAAAAATGGTTTTGATGACAGTCTTTTTTGTGTGACGCGTAGTACCTGGCATTTAGAAGGATTAAACTCCATGTCCCACTCATTTTCCCATTTTTCTAGCTTGTTAAGATCTTCCTGGATGATTTTGCTGTCATTAGGGGAATTTATAGTACGGTAGACCACAGTATCATCGGCAAAGAGTCGGACTTGAGATTTGATTGAAGACGGGATACCATTAATATAAATAAGGAAGTACAGAGGTACAAGGACGGCACCTTGTGGAACACCAGATGTCACAGGTACTTCTTTGGAATGGGCGCCCTCCAAGACTACAGATTTACTTCTGTTAAGTAGAAATGCCTCAGACCACTTGAGGATTTGTGGAGAAACACCATAATCTTGAAGTTTTAGAAGAAGTTTAAAGTGATTGACCTTATCAAACGCCTAACTGAAATCTAGCAGAATCAAGTCAGTTTGCTTACGATTGGAAATGTTGTTAATCAGCTCATCTGTTAGCTCAATCAGTTGTGTCTCACAAGATCTCTTGTCACGAAAGCCATGTTGGAGGTCGTAAAGAATGTTATGTTTAGAAAGATGAGCAGAGACATTGGAGGCAACTATGTGTTCTAGTGTTTTACACAGTATGCAAGTTAGTGATATAGGCCGATAATTTACCGGGTCACTTTCCATATAAATTACATGAAACTGAGCTTAAATCTACAAAAAATGTAAAATGCAGACTTTAGATGAAAAAAACAACATGGTACTGATGATAAACTCGGACAGATGATAAAGTCGACCACCTACGAATTATTCGATTGCAATCGGTGATTTATATGATTGAACACCCCGTGTAATAGCAATTATTTACATGTACAACACCAACTGATGTAAACAAAAGCAATATTGGTAATTATTCTGTATAAATAAATGACTTACATTTATCTGTTTGAAAAATATTTATCCAAAATTACTGGGGAAGAGGATGTTTTTTTGCACATGCTTACTGTCAACACTTGAAGCCTGACATTGGGTCAATTTTCATTACTCGATCCGGAATGACTGTTGCAGCATTTCTTGGAAAGTTATAATAGTTTTAAAAGCATATGATCCGGCGCCTTTATTGTAAAACTTGGTCTCGAACATTACATTATTATGTATCGAACATTTCATTGAAAATGGTAACGTTTTTCGTTTATATTTCAGGTGAATATGGTAAAGTCACGATCAGAAATATGTAAAGATTACAGAAAAAGGCTTAAAGAACAGAATAATGAGGCATATCTAAGAAAGGAACGAGAGAGGCGTCGAAAGAACTATGTCCCTTCTGGTGTATTAAGCTCATCTGAACGAGCTGTAAGACGGCATAAAGTACGTGAGGCCGTAAAACGATGTCGCGAGAGGAAAAAGGTGATAGCACAAGAAAGAGATAGGGCTGATCAACGTGAATCATTAAGCACAAGTGGGTATGAAAGTGCAGGTGGGTCTGCGGAAAATAGCGAGAGGTTTGTTGTTGCGATGCGGTTTTCAAATAGAGCAGTCGGACCAAGGAATCGAGTCACAAAGGAGTTAAAACGCGCCAACCAACAACTGAAAGAACTGAAAATGGCTAACCTAAACCTAATGAGAAAGTTAAAAACTGAACAGCGGAAACGACAAAGAATCGTCAAAAGACTTCATGGTTCACCCCAAACCCCAAGAACCAGTACGGAAAAGCTGATGAATCGAGCTGGACTTTCTAATATTCAGAAGAATAAAGTCAGAAAAGAAATCATATTTGGTCATGTAGTAGCTGCTGAGCTGAAAGAGAAGGCAAAGGTTTGCAATAAGTCAACAATAAAGAACATTCACCGGCTTACTGCGGGTAAAATAGTCAAGAAATATACATGTCGTTTCGCACTTGGCAAAAATATTGGACTGAACAAAAACACTGTAACCAAGTACTCAGCTAATGGTGTACGAGTAAACAAAGAAAGCCTGAAGAAAACAAGAAAGTTGGAACAAGAAATAACCCAATTCCTCGAGCGCGATGATAACAGCCGAATGCAGCCTGGGGAAAAGGACACAATAAAACATGCTGGAGAAGTCAAACAAGCAAGGGTTCTTACAGATTATCTTCAAAATCTGTATGAAAAATTTCTAGCTGAAAATCCAAGGAGCAACATATCGTTTGCAACATTTTGTAGAATCAGACCTAAACACATACAATTTTCCGCATTCGTTTCAAGAAGTAGTTGTTTGTGCACTAAACACCAGAATATGGCACTAACGGCCAAAACACTGCGACGAGAAGGGGTCTCAACATCAGTCAACCCAGAGGTATTTTTAAAAGAGAACCACGATAGCAGGAAGTACTAGACAAAATATCAAAGACAATTGCTGTACCTCAATGGAAGAGTTGAAATTGAGGAAAGAGGGAAAAAGAAACATGTAATGAGGATAACCAACACTGATATGAAAAGGGATGAATTAGCTGATCACATTGATAAACAAAAGAATGATTTTGGTGAGCATGTTGACAGAGTCAAAACCCAGTATGCCCAAATAAGGACACTTAAGCAAAACCTACCTGTAGACCACGCGATAATTCAGATGGATTTCACCGAAAACTATGCCTGTAGATGTTCGGAGGAAATTCAATCAGCATATTTCAACCAAACTGGTGTGACACTACACCCTGTAGTGTTGTACTTCAAAGAAGACAACGAACTAAAGCACAAAAGCATCGTAATTGTGTCAGATACTCTTTCACATAATGCACAGACTGTTGTTACATTCATGGACAAAATTGTTCCAGAAGTAAAGAAGTTCGTTCCTATCGTGAAGGTGTGTCATTATTGGACTGATAGTCCTACGTCTCAATACAGGAATAAACTGATATTTGACACAGTGGACAATCATGAGAACATATACAACTGCGCAGCTGTGTGGAATTATATCGAGGCGGGCCACGGGAAGGGCCCGTGCGACGGGTTGGGCGGCACGGTTAAAAGAATGGCCGATACAGCCATTAAAACAGGACTAGCCATGATTCAAGACGCAAAAGATATCGATTTCTTTACGTGGGCAAGTGAGGCATCTACGTTTGAAAATGTATCATTTATATTTGTTGGAGATCAAGTCATAACAGAGAAGGTCCGTGACATGTCACACATATTTGAAGATCTTCGACCGGTCAAAGGAACAATGAAACTCCATGCAGTTGTTGGAAATGGACAATCTAGCGTCTTAGTGAAAGAAACAAGCTGTTACTGTCAGTTTTGCTTGTCAGGTGAACGCTGCAACACATGGAGACAAGAACGTACACGTAAACGGAATACAGAAGTTGGAAACCAAACTGAACCCGAAAAACATTTGGACACACATATTGCAACACATACACATATTACCATTGATGATTACGTTGCAGCAGTGTATGAGACCGGGTGGTATGTTTGGAAGGTGGTGGATATCGATGACGAAGATGACGAGGTTGAAATATCCTTTATGGTGAAGAAAAAGGAATTATATCAGTGGCCGAGGCAAGCTGACAAGATATGGATTGCAATGAGGGATATTTTGTGTGTTATTCAAACACCTATAGGAACTGGAAAAACAAAGCGAATGTACAAACTAGTAGATACTGATGAGGAGAAATGTGAGCAGTTATATGCAAATAGAAGTTAGATCTTATAAAGGTCAGGTTAATTGATTATATGACCAACAAAACAACATAGATGGTTTTGTAATGTTCGATACATCAGAACATAATTAACAAATTATACTGTATATACATACTTATCAAATACAATTATGCAGAAACAACTAACTATCATCATATATGAATGCAACGAAACATGTTTAGACATTATGTATTTACAAACAGAAGTTTATCTATTCATTTGTAGAATTAAGTAATGTCCGATACCCCAAAATTTTTATAAATGTTTAGCTTGTATTCATATTGATAGCTTTATGATTGAAATTGTTATTATTGTTGATTTGTTTGTTCGATGTTGTTGGCAAAAATGTTTCTTTTTAAAGTTTATAATGGAGTAGAAAACATAAAATATGTGTTAATTAGTGTAATAGTGTGTATATTTGCATTATCCAAGAGAATTCATGCGTAAAATGTTTACCAATAATGTTGCAAAACATATGTTAAACAAATTGATGATATCATAATAACCAAATTTATGTGTTTGAATGGATATATAGTAATTATTAAATGGAATAACCGGTATATTGTCTGTTACATAATCCATGTAATGTCCGATACAATTAGATCTAATATCAAAACGTATCAATACAGTATAGGATATGAACTTTCAAGTATTCAAATGTTATTATATTCAATTATAAACCATATACTATCTGTTTAAGAGGTTATTTTAAAAATAATGTCACATTCATCTAAATTATATACATTGAAACAAGGTAACTTTCAAATGTACACAATATTTTTATCAAGCACATTATATACACCTTCTTTGGATATTTCTAAATGATTATATAAATGTTTATTGTAAGATATCTTGTTCCACAACAGGCGTTGCTATACCTTTCGTTATTACAGTCGTTTATAGCCTACAATTATATGCTTCAATTACAGTATAAGGTATTTTTGTCAATACGTGTACATGTAGCGTACATTACTGGACGCAAAATAGGCAATCTCATGCTGTATTTTCAATGTGTCATAATTTTTTTGTTTTCTAAATGTTGTTCGAAAGTTTTTCACAATGTTTTATTCAATGTTCGATCAGTTAGTTCCATATAAATTGAATATATTTGGAACAATTCCATTTTGTTGTTTTTAGGTATGGCCGTTTTCCCAATTCTCGTGAGAATGAGTGTCCAACGTTCGTACAGTCCCAATTTTACATACCCCTTTCAGGGCCTCACTTCATGTGAGTTTGCTTACTAAATATAAATTTAAATTATGTCAATTGTTCAGCAAATGTTACGCTTTATTTTGAAACCAACCATTGATAACAATTCGCACAAATAAAAAAAGTTACAGGTAAGAACCTCATTTTCTGTCCGAGTTTATCATCAGCACCGGTAGCATTTCCATGTGCGAAAAGGAGTTCATCAGATCACGGTTTTATAATGTGACATAGATTTTTCATTCAACATCGATTTTATTGCTTTTAAATGTGTGATTTAATCATATTGTGTTAAAATGCATATTGTATTCAGTATGTAGAAAAATATAACTCCTTTTCGCATAGCATCTCTAAATGCTAAAAGGAATTTAACATCGAATTTTATTTTTTTTTTCCCCAATAATGTGGGTGATTTAATCATATTATTTATACTTTGTTGAAAAAAAAAACATCAGTATATTCCGTTATTAAAATAATATAACTCCTTTTCGCATACAAAACTCCTTTTCGCAGAATGTCCTTTTCGCACTTCAGGTGTACCGCTACCGTGTGATGACAAAGACGGGGTACAAAAGGGAACAGAATACTTTGCAGACAAGAACTGCAGACACTATACACAAAGAAGGATTTTGCAGACAACATAGGTAAAGAAGGATATTGGATTTTGCAGACACTATATGTAAAGAACAAAAGGTGTGAATGTCTATATGGATGGTTGAGTGAACTGATAATGTTTTAATTATGTCGCGGATTTTGTACTATATTTTAAGACCAAGATTTAAATGAGACTTATGGTTTATAAAATATTCAAAATATTATTTACAATTAATAATTAATAATAATAATAAATGGTAATAATGATAGAAATTTAGTATTAATAATATAATCATTATTTGTTCTTATTATTAATGTTTTTTATTATTAATTGTATTATTTGAAATAACATTTCAAATATAATCTATAACCATAATTCTCATTTAAATCTTATTATTAATAACAGATAAATATTAAAATAGTATAAAGTCATATAAGAGAGTTACTAACACTTTGACATATTCAAGTAACACAAGAAAAGTGAATATATTTCTGGTTTCTTTTACTCTGACAACATCTTTTTAAAACATTTATTCTTTATTCTTACCTGTCTGCAAAATTCAACTGATTATCATTACATTATTATGTCTATGCTTTATTTCTTCTTGTCTGCAAAATTCAACATTATATATACATGTACATTATTATATCAGTCTATGCTCTATTTCTATTGTCTGCAAAATTCAAGTGTATGCTCTATTTCTACTTGTCTGCAAAATTCAACTGAAATCTGTCTGCAAAATGCAGTTACTGTTGATTGTACAGTATTCCATAACTTTAGTCTTAAGTCTTACTTGTCTGCAAAATTCAACTGCAGTCTGTTTGCAAAATACAGTTAATGTTGCGGTTTTATTATTATATCAATTTATTCTTTATTTCTACTTGTCTGCAAAATTCAACTGATATATGGTAGAAATACATAGGTTTATTCTTTATTCTTACTTGCCTGTAAAATTCAACTGGTATATGATAGAACTGTATAGGTGTATTCTTTATTCTTACTTGTCTGCAAAATTCAACTGATATATGATAGAAATGCATAGGTTTATTCTTACTTGTCTGCAAAATTCAACTGATTTATGATAGAAATGCATAGGTTTATTCTTTATTCTTACTTGTCTGCAAAATTCAACTGATGTATGATAGAAATATATAGGTTTATTCTTTATTCCTACTTGTCTGCAAAATTCAACTGATATATGATATAAATGCATAGGTTTATTCTTACTTGTCTGCAAAATTCAACTGATATATGATAGAAATACATAGGTTTATTCTTTATTCTTACTTGTCTGCAAAATTCAACTGATGTATGATAGAAATACATAGGTTTATTCTTTATTCTTACTTGTCTGCAAAATTCAACTGATATATGATAGAAATGCATAGGTTTATTCTTACTTGTCTGCAAAATTCAACTGATTTATGATAGAAATACATAGGTTTATTCTTTATTCTTACTTGTCTGCAAAATTCAACTGATACATGATAGAAATGCATAGGTTTATTCTTACTTGTCTGCAACATTCAACTGATGTATGATAGAAATACATAGGTTTATTCTTTATCCTTACTTGTCTGCAAAATTTAACTGCAGTCTGTCTGCAAAATGCAGTTGATGTTGCTGTTTTATTATATTATATCAATTTAATCATTATTTCTACTTGTCCGCAAAATTAAACAGACATCTGTCTGCAAAATACAGTAACTGTTATATTACTATATCATATCAGTTTTTGCATTATTTCTGCTTCTCTTCAAAATTCTTAAATTTTAATTAAAATTAAAAGTCATTGATAAAATAGGACCTCCATATATGCATATTGATCACTATCTGACCTTATCAGACAGGACTTGTTTATTCCTGGGGCAATAAAGTAATTAAGAGATTAGCTTATTTATGGTGGGTGCAACTAATTTAATCATAGATGTTCCAGTAAGTTGCATACATGTCTCTTCTGTATATTTGAATAGCCTGGGGCAAACATTTTTAATCCTTTTATCTCCTATTGTTACTTGCAGATAAGAGTTTTTAACTGTCTCAATCAAATGTGTCTTGTTTGACTGATTTTGCAGACAATATAGAATAAACAGTAAAAACTTTTTATGTAATAGTGTACATTATATAAGTTGAATTTTGCAAACAAGTAAAAATATAAAGAATAAATTGATATAATAGTTAAACCGCAACAATAACTGCATTTTGCAGACAGACAACAGTTGAATTTTGCAAAAGTAACAATAAAGAATATATATATATAAAGTTATGGAATACTGTACATATATCAACAGTAACTGCATTTTGCAGAAGATTTCAGTTGAATTTTGCAGACAAGTAGAAATAAAACATAAACTGAAATAAAAATGTACATATATCAGTTGAATTTTTGCAGACAAGTAGAAGTACAGCATGAACTTAAATAAAACTGTACATATATCAGTTGAATTTTGCAGACAAGTAGAAATAAAACATAAACTGAAACATAACTGGACATATATCAGTTGAATTTTTGCAGACAAGTAGAAATACAGCATGAACTTAAATAAAACTGTACATATATCAGTTGAATTTTGCAGACAAGAAAGAATAAAGAAAAAACTTATGTAATACAGTATTTATATCAACAGTAACTAAATTTTGCAAACAGATTTCAGTTGAATTTTGCAGACAAGTAGAAATTAAGCATACACTTGAATTTGAATTTTAATAATGTACATGATACATCAGTTAAATTTTGCACACAAGTAAGACTAAAGATTAAACCTATGTAATTCTGTCATTGAATCTGTTCAATTTTGAAGACAAGTAGAAATAAAGAAAATATGATATAATATAATAAAACCGCAACATTAACTGCATTTTGCAGACAGACTACAGAAACTGTTAGATTTTGCAGACAAGTAATAATAATAAAAAAAAATGGAATGCTGTACATAAATCAACAGTAACTGCATTTTGCAAAGAGATTTCAGTTGAATTTTGCAGACATGTAGAAATAAATAAACGATGGTATAATATAATAAAACCACAGCATTTTGCAGACAAAAGTAAGAACAAAGAATAAACATTTGGAATACTGTACATATATCAACAGTAACTGCATTTTGCAGACAGATTTCAGTTATATTTTGCAGACAAGTAGAAATAAGCATAGACTGATAAAATAATGTACAAGATATATCAGTAGAATTTTGCAGACAGGTAAGAATAAAGAATAATTGTGTTAAAAGATGATATCAAAGTAAAAGAAATCAGAAACATTCACTTTGCTTGTCTTATTTGAATACGTCAAAGTGTTAGTAACTCCTTTATTTGCCCTTATACTGTTTTCATATTTATCTTTTATTAATGATAAGATTTAAATGAGAATTATAGTTATAGAATTTTCAAAATGTTATTTTAAATAATACAGTTAATAATAAAAACCATTATTAATAAGAACAAATAATGATTATGATAATAATAATTATTACTGATATTAGATTTCTATCATTATTACCATCTTTTATTATTATTAATAATTGTAAATGATATTTTGAATATTTTATGAACCATAATTCTCATTTAAATCTTAGTCTTAAAATATAGTACAAAATCAGTGACATAATAAAAACATTATCAGTTCACTCAACCATCCCTTTATACATCTACACCTTTTGTTCTTTACATATAGTGTCTGCAAAATCCAATATCCTTCTTTACCTATGTTGTCTGCAAAATCCTTCTTTGTGTATAGTGTCTGCAGTACTTGTCTGCAAAGTATACCGTCCCGTACAAAAGTCGTCAGCGTAACAATAAAAGCGGAAAAAGAAATCAACTAACTGTACACAATTTTTATTCTGTTTTGAGTATTTATGATGATTGATGCAGAAGACATACGTCTTTTCATAGATGGGTTGACACTTGATGTTAATGTTTTTAACTTTGAACAGCTTGTTACATTTCCTGCCGCTTTCAGTGACCTTGGTAAAGTTAATAAAGTTAGTGATGCTAAGTCTGTGGAACTGGAACGCCCATGTGGAAAGTTAAAGGACTTCATCAAAAGAATATCTGACGATTTTAGTAAAGATGAACAACTACATGTAGGCATAGGAAATAGAGATCAATATAATTGCACCTTTACTAATCCTACCAGGTGTTCTGTATTACAAAAGTGGATCTGTTGTGACATTTTGATACAAGCAAAACTGTATTATCTGCACTATTATTTACCTACTGGTACTTCGTTTTATTATTGGCTTGTTAAAAGTTAATTTTTTACCATATGTAAGTTGACAGAATCATAGGAACCATGTCTTGACGGGTAAATCAAACACAAATGAATAAATCTTTAATGATTTTGTTGTGCAAAAAAGTATGATATTGTGTCTTTCATTTTCCACTCAATTGTGTAATTGCAAGGGAAGTAAACTAATAGATCTCTACTTATAAGTACTAGCCCAAGGCAAGAGTTGTCATTCTTTGTGGATCACAACTTTAAATTAAAGAATAAAACTTCTGTTATTGATATTAACAAAACTATCATAAACTTCACATTTGTGAAATCATTTTTGGTTATTTCAAGGACTTGGAAATTAATTTCTAGACTTTATTTAATGTAATTCTATCACTGAAAATTTTAAGGCCTATCTCTACTACATGTAAGCACCACTTTCTTTATCAGTTCTAGAGATAGCTGTTTATGAACTAGGCTGGTTCATTAATCATTTGAACACAATACAAACTAGTTCTTGCTACAGTAGCGGTTCTCATATCGGGTAGTCTAAATAATG
Source organism: Mercenaria mercenaria (assembly GCF_021730395.1). NCBI lineage: Eukaryota > Metazoa > Mollusca > Bivalvia > Venerida > Veneridae > Mercenaria > Mercenaria mercenaria. The sequence continues at coordinate 81,263,520 of NC_069365.1, read as the reverse complement.
AGACCTCGGGCAGACCGATTTTATATTTTGATATTTTACGTTGTCTACCTAGAGGTCTCAACCAGAAACAATCAAAACTGTGGTGGAAACTGGGCAATTGAAATTACGATTTAGATCTATCAGTAGTCACGATTTTTCTTTAGCCCTAACTGCTTACCTGTTGTTTTAAATCATAAATAGTAAATAAAAAACATAAGAACAGGACATATTTATCAAGAATTTCTGTTGTAAACAATTTAAACCTCTAACGTTTCAATCGTCTTCATGTAATGGCGGTTGGAGGCGTGACCATTGAAAACGCTTCGTGTAGTAATGTGTTTACCGGTGAACGGCCATTTTCCAATATGTAGTACACTCATGTTAAACCTTGGCAATTTTTTAACTGCCATTGTTTGAATTTTTCTCAAGAAATCTCGGTAATATATACATCATTGAAAAGGAAAAATTACAGGCTTTCTGTGTATGTATTTCTTTTTTTTATCCGTTGCATTATTATAACATAATTCCCGCCCAACGGATTCCATTAGGTGTTACTTACGCAAAGAAGAGGACAGTGCTACCACATTCTTTACCTTTTCTGGTTTGTACTCGGAGGCGGATATCGACAAGTCAAAACAATATAACAATATTCAACTCTCGAGTACAATTATTTGGACTACATATCGGGGGGCCTGGGTAGCTCAATTGGTAGAGCTTTGGCACGGTAACGTGAAGATCTGAAGTTTGATTCCCGGTCGAGGCTGCACATTTTTCCCGAGACTTACATTTGGGGGCTCGTCCGGGATGCTGACCCTTGGAGCCCATGTGGGGGGAAGCAGTTTGGCTGGGGTGTGCATCTGAATTCATCTGAGTTAAAAGTCTGCGGCCATCAATGGCCAGGAGTGCCAATGTCTCGCAATAACAGGGAAGGTGTGTAGTGGTTCTTGTATCAGGTGGCCTCGGTTGGCACAGTAAGCTAAAGCTCCAAGGTTCGATTCCCGGTCGAGGCTGCACATTTTTAGCTCGACTTTTCGAAGAAAAAGTAGAGCTGTTGCACTCACCCCAGTGTCAGCGTCGCCATCGCCGTTGGTTAAAGTTTTTGATAAGTCAAATATCGCTGTTACTATCAAAGCTATTGACTTGAAACTTAAAATACTTATTTACTGCCAAAGTCTACACCAGGAGAAACAATACCCATAACTCTGATTTGAATTTTGACAGAATTATGCCCCTTTTTAACTTAGAATTTTTGGTTAAAGATTTTGATATTTAAAGTCAACTATGTGTGTTACTAGCAAAGCTATTGACTTGAAACTTAAAATACTTACTTACTATCAAAGTCTACACCAGGAGAAACAATCCCCATAACTCTGATTTGAATTTTGACAGAATAATGCCCCTTTTTAACTTAGAATTTTTATGCCTCCAGCATCTACTGATACTGGACTCCAGGAGGCATATAGTGATTGTCCTGTCTGTTCGTCCGTCCGTCCATACGCGGTTAACCAAATGGGACCATTTCGTCTAGCATCAATACCTCTTACTAGAATGACTTGATACTAATGCAGATGTTACCTGTGACCGTTCCTCATCTTCAGACATCACCTGACCTCAGTTTGACCTTGACCTCATTTTGGACTTAGGTTGCTTTATATGGGCCATCTCTTGGTTAACCAAATGGGACCGTTTCGTCTAGCATCAATACCCCTTACAAGAATTAATTGATACTAATACATATGTAAACTGTGACCATTCCTCATCTTCAAACATCACCTGACCTCAGTTTGGCCTTGACCTCATTTTGGACTTAGGTTGCTTTATATGGGCCATCTCTTGGTTAACCAAATGGGACCGTTTCATCTAGCATCAATACCCCTTACAAGAATTAATTGATACTAATACGTATGTAAACTGTGACCATTCCTCATCTTCAAACATCACCTGGCCTCAGTTTGACCTTGACCTTGACCTCATTTTAGACTTAGGTGCAAAATCTATCGACAAGGATGCCACTGGGGACATCAAGCCTTTATTGAACGCAGCTCCTTGTTTATAAATGAGAAGGTTTTGGTGGGGATATTGTAGTTCCCGGGTAGCACTTTTAAATAGGTTTCGAATCATGTGCATGATATTTACACAATATATTAAATAAAAAAACTTACGCCCTGATTTATAATTTTTGTTTACCTTTCCACTTTCACTTTCAAACAACAAAGTGACGTAGCGCGATCGCGTGATTGGGCACACTGGTACTGTGATTTATCTTCCATTATTTCGGTCCTTCTTTAGAAGCTTAATGGTAAGATTGCCTGTCACAAATAATATGAAATAAGGCAAAGCCTTAAAGCGAGCTCAATAAAATAAGGTTTTGCTAAAAAAAGTATATATTACAAAGATACTACAGGCCTTTTTTTCATCAATTTGGGAATGCCACCGACACCGGTGGAATTGGGAAAATGTCCTCGGAAATTATCTTAATTGGGACAATTTGCAAATTGCCAAAATCTACATAAATGTGTTTTTGTGTGAAATGTTAATGAATTGCATTTCAGTAATTGTTCAACAGTATTATAATTTACCTAAATATACATACAAATTAGCAAAACTATCTTAAAACAGCAAAACCCTTAAAAGGTATAATCATTTGGGAATTTTAAATTCAACTTTGGGAAAAAAACATACTTTTTGGCATTGGGATTACCTCCTTTTACCGGAGGTAGATTTATAGGGAAAAAAAGCCCTGTACTATTACTATTCACTACTCAAAAAAAAGTGAAAATTAGCCTGGGTGATGTGGATTCAAAAACTAGGTCACTCGCTCAAATCAAAGGAAAAGCTTGTTAATACTGTAGAGGCCACATTTATGACCCTATCTTCATGAAACTTTGTTAGAATGTTTATTTTGATGATCCCTAGGTCAAGTTTGAATCTGGGTCATGTGGGGTCAAAAAGTAGGTCACATGCTCAAATCACATGAAAAGCTTGTTAGCCTGTAGAGGCCACATTTATGATACTTTCTTCATGAAACTTGGTATGAATGTTTATCTTGATGATCTCTATGCCATGCTCTGAATCTGGGTCATGTGGGGTCCAAAACTAGGTCACCTGGTCAAATCCAAGGAAAAGTCTATTAAGGTGAGCAATCCAGGGTCATCATGACCCTCTTGTTATCTCCCTTATGTATAAAAGTTTGTCCTGAGAATAACTTGAAAATGATTGACTTTATACTTAACACATTTATTAAGGTCTTTGAGAGGTAGTGCAGTAACTAAGAACCATAGCTAAATATAATTGTATTTAACCCTGTTTTAGAATTGCCTCCTTTTTGGATATTTGCTTTGCAGAGCATCCATTGGTGTTACCCATTGCCTTGTTGGGTCAGTATGTCAATGGTCACAGTTATCTTGACACTGAAAAATGGTTTCCGCTCAATAACTAGGGAATGCTATGGCCTACAGTGGTCAGACTTTGTAGGATGATTGTCTGTTGTCACTGTTTTGTATTGGGGATCAGTAGATCAAAGATCATGGCTACAAGAAAGATTGTGTCTACATTGGTCAAACTTGATAGGATGATCGCTTGTGGTCAGTATATTTAAAAAGTAACAGATTATTATTAGATTTCTGTGAAACTTTGACAAAATGTTGTGATAATGAAGTTTCATTTATCATGCAAGGCTTTCTTACTCGTATTATGGTGATTGAAAGTTCTTGAATGTGTTTTTCTTATAGAAAAGCGAAGGAGCAAAAAGAAAATCAGTGTCATCAGGTGATGGCCACATTGCAAAGCAAAGGAAAGGAAATCAGGAGAGAAAGTTTGTTAAGGATAATGAACCTGAACAGGAGGTACGTAATGACTTGCCTTAATTTATTGGCAGTGGCTAGGTAGCCGGTTCCGACTACCTAGACCACAGGTCTACGTTGCCAGCTCTATATATACATACCGTATATGAACATGTAAGTCAAGGTAGCCGGCTTTAATAAATAGTATCATAAAGGATCATTAAATTGGTTAAATAAATTACATTTCTTGTGATTTATTTACTATTTGTGATTTACATGTTTATTTCGCCACATTTACGCACTCTTAACATGCTTATCATATCAGACAAGATTTTGTTATGTTATCAACAAATGACCAGAGAGTCGTTACCCATGCGTGTTTAAATGGCATGTTTATAAATTTTTAAGATAAAGTTTTTAAAGAATTTTTAGCTGGACTATACGAAGTATATGGAGAGCTTTCCTACTCCCGGCATCGGCATCCTCCCATGTCCCCACCTTGGTTGAATTTTTTTACACTTTCTTTTTTTCTCATCTCTGTAATTACTTGATGGATTTGTTTCAAACTTAAAATAGTTATTCCTCATCATCACCCTCATCATATGACACAAGGTCCATAACTCTGGTACCAATATTTAATGAATTATCCCCCACTTTTACTTAGAATTTCAGGTTAAAGTTCTGATGCACTTTCATTCTGTCTCACTTATTACTAAATGGATTTGATTCCGACTTGATATAGTTGTTCAACATCATCACTCACATCATATTACACAAGAGCCATAACTCTTGCACCAATAATTGATGGATTATCTCCCCTTTTTACTTAGAATTTCAGGTTAAAGTTTTGGTGCACTTTCACTCTATCTCAGTTATTACTAAATGGATTTTATTCAAACTTAAAATAGTTGTTTCACCTTATCACCCACATCATATGACACAAGATGCATAACTCTGGCACCAATCTTTCATGAATTATGCCCCTTTTACTTAGAATTTCAGGTTAATATTGATGCATTTTCATTCTACCTTAATTATTACTAAATGGATTTGATTCAAACTGAAAGTATTTGTTCCACATCATCACCCACATCATATGACACAAGGTGTATAACTCTTGCACCAATATTTTATGAATTATTTCCCCTTTTTGCTTAGAATTATACTTATTTAGTGTTTTGATACACTTTATCTCTCTTATAACTTAATATTTTTGACACAGACTCGAGCTATTGTGCAATATCTTCATCCACATTGGAGTCATTAAACACTCCAGTGACAGCTCCAGCTTCCTCAGATGTGCCCAGTTTCACCAGCCAGCATCGAAATAGTCGAGCGCGCTGTCTCCTGTGACAGCTCTTGTTGTTGTTATATATTGAAAAACATATTTGATAGATGATGTCAACTGTCTGCGATCCATTAGATTTAGGTCTGTCATGTTACGAGTACTTCAGTTTTAATCATCTTTCACATTTAGCTCATATGTTCAAACAAACAATTAGAACCAATCAAAATTATTGACTAATAAACAAATTGGCGGTATGTTCAGTAGAGCCGTATCATTTAATGTTTTTTGATGTTCTTTGTTTTGCCCTTTTGTTTTTTTACTGTTTGTTTTGTTTTGTTTTAAGAATGAATCACGGTATCTCAAATATGCATCAAGTTCTTTTTAACATGAAAAAATGTCGGCCGATATGATATGAGTGCGTAAATACGGCGAAATAAACAGGTAAATCACAAATAGTAAATAATGAAGTACAAGAAATGTAATTTATTTAACTAACATAATGATCCTTTATAATACTGTTTGTTAAAGCCGGCTACCTTGACTTACAAGATACAAGAAGATTTATTTAACGTCGGATAAGTACAAACATATAACACTAGCTTAGAGCTATTTTCTGACAAGTAAATAGTTACTTACATTTTCATATATACGATATGTATATATAGAGCCGCCTACCTAGACTGTTAGGCTGGGTAGCCAGAACTGGCTACATAGACTCTTGGTCTAGGTAGCCGGAACCGGCTACCTAGCCACAGACTGATTTATTAGTGTAGCTGAGTGGTTAAGGTTGCGGACTTCAAATCACTGAACACTCATCATTGTTAGGATTGAATCCAGCAGGGGCTGAATTGTAAGTTCACCTGAACCAAAGTTTCATGATGAGCTGTTGTGATCAACTTTCATCCCGTGTCTGTCTGTCCATGGTCCATCAACAATTGGCTGTTTACCACAATAGAGGCAGCATATTTAGCTCAACAGGTCACATTTTGCTCAAGGTGACCTATTGACCATCCACACCTTTCTTCAAAAGACCTCCTACTAAATCATTGGGCAAATTTAAATTTGGTGTAAAAAAAAAATTGTTTGTTTCCGGTATCCCAACCTACCCAAAATTTTTGGCCTGACCCTAAATGTTTTTATGGCCTTGGAGAATATTGTTATCAACTTTCTAACAAAAAGTTGCAAAAATTCACTTTTTATGCTTTTAAACGTGGTCAGTGATGTTAGAAACCAACTTACTGATGCTCATAACCCCCTTATTGTACCCCCCGACAACAAAGTTGTAAGGGGCGGTATACTGGTTTCAGGTTGTCTGTCTGACCGTCTGTCTGTCTGTCCATCTGGCCATCTGTCCTTAGACGCAATCTTGTGCGCACCATCTCTCCTTATCCCCTTGACAGAATTTAATGAAACTTCACACAAGTGATCAGTACCAACAATAGTTGTGCATGGGGCATGTTAGGTTCTTTTAGAAAAAAAATTTGCAGAGTTATGGGACTTTGTTTTTTTGTTACTATACTATTTACATAGACACAATCTTGTGCGCACCATCTCTCCTCATCCCCTTGACACAATTTAATGAAACTTCACACAAGTGGTCAGTACCAACAGTAGTTGTGCATGGGGCATGTTAGGTTCTTTCAGTGACAAAAATTGCAGAGTTATGGGACTTTGTTTCTTGTTAACATACTATGTACATACAGTCTGCATATGCAGTCTTGTGCGTGCCTAATCTACCAAACCCTTACACACAATTTAATGAAACTTCACACAAGTGATCAGTACCAACCCTAGTTGTGCATGCTGCATGTTACATTCTTTTAGATAAATATTCTGCATAGTTATGGGACTTTGTTTTTTGTTACTATACTGTATACATACAGTCTATATACATACAGTCCACATAATTATGCAATCTTGTGTGCATCAGATTGCAATGTACTGTGTCAGTGCATGCGGGGGGTACATTCATCACCTTTAGTGATAGCTCTAGTTTGTATATATTTTTTGACATAAAATTAATTTCCGAAAAGTCTCACTTAATAAAAACAATCCCCCCACCCCCCTGCAAAAAAATTTTTTTTCCGACCTACCTACCCTATTTTTTTTTAGCATGTTACCGCAAAAACAAAGAATTTTTTTTAGGCCTTGGTCCCACAGGAATGTTCCTTGTGGTCCCCCTTCAAAGAATTTCATTCAAACATTTAAAAAATCTTTTTGTCAAAAACTTCCCACCCGATTTTGATATAATTTCACACAAATGATCCATGGTGACCCTCTCCAAAATTTTTTGAGTCGGCTAAACGCTGTCAAGCGTTTGACGAGTCCTTCCTATCACACAATTTCTCATTCTTAAATGGCCTCACAACACAGCGAAGTGATGTAGTTCCATTGGATTGTCTCTAATTTCAAAGAGTTCATTGATCGAATGAAGTTCATTTATGTCAATCCTATTTGCTATGACCAATATACGATGTAATCTGTGATATTTATGACTTGTAATTGTGCAATACTCGAATAAAGCCACGTATTTTCTTCCGCGGTAACTCATTAAGCATAAACACGCATAACGATTCTACGGGATTTGGTAATACATTTGCGCATATGATTATGGTGACGAATTTTATGCCCTTTTGTCAAAAAATAGCAAATATGATGTTCACAAATTCAAATAAAAACTGCATATTAACTTATTAGCCAAATTATCCATTTGTTACCCTGTCCGTTTCAAAAAATAATCTTTAAAATCATTGCGCAAATAACAAATTTATTGTGCTGTGCATTTTATGAATTGCGCAAACTTACAAAGCTTGCGTAACATCCAGCGAAAGACAAAATATAGTTCCAGAACATACTGCTAGTATTTTATTGAGTGGGTACCTCTGAAAGCATTGGAATGTCTCTTATCAAAGAGTTTACCACATCGATGAAATTAAATTATGACAGCTTCATTTTAAATGACCCGAATAAGATATGTGCAGTATTTTAATTCTTCCGCGAGACTTCGCGGATGAATCCTAACTACATTCTGGACACTTCTCGGTGAACACACGTGACCTGTTTATTACAATGCTTCTACGACTTTGCGTGGGTTGAATTTTGCAGTCAGTAAACGGATAAATTATCGGAAGAAGAAGCTCTTACTGGTTTGTTTAGTTACTACTGATATTAAAAATGATATTAATTCTTATTTTTCGAGAAATAAACAAATCGGCGAAACATTCAATTGTATTTTCTTGTAGTTTTTGAAATCGAAAGTAGATCGTCTATGTTTGGCTGCTTTGACGAAACGAAACAACTTTTTTATGAAAAGATTTAAATAGGAGGTAATTTAACCGTAAACTTCAATGTCAGATACTGCCAATTGCTGCTAAATGTCTTCGTATCATCACAATTTGTAAAATATATTGTTGAAACTGGAGAAAAGTGTAATCGTATCCGGATATAATATTTTGGGTAAATATCAAGCTGTGTTATGAAATTTTAACATTCAAGTAACATACATGATAGATATTATTGTAACAGAAATGATTCTAGAATTTATTTTTATTACACCTACATATAATCTATGTCAGACTTGTATTCTAGTCCTGAGGCATGATCTGAAAGTAAAAAGATGAGGTGACAGTCATACTTTGGATATTGTAATACTAGAAAGAATCTAGATCGTAACCTTTCTGGAATTTTGACTGGTTTGGATAATTTGCTTACGATTCAGGTTCGCAAAAAAATGAAACCGTCACCCATTCTGCTTTTCATGATGACACATGGGTTGATTTTTGCAGTCAGTAAGCGGATAAATTATCCCGGAAAGAGCTCTTACTGATTTGTTTAATTACTACTGATTTTAAAAATGATTTTATTTCTTATTTTTCCAGAAATAAACAAATCGGCAAAACATTAAATTGTATTTTCTTGTAGTTTTTGAAATCGAAAGTAGATCGTCTATGTTAGAGTGCTTTGACGAAACGAAACAATTTTTTTATGAAATGATTTAAATAATTTCACCGTAACCTTCAATGTCAGATACTGCCAATTGCTGCTAAACTGTCTTCATATCATCACAATTTGTAAAACATATTGTTGAAACTGGAGATTTTGGCGGTATAAAAGAAAGTGTAATCATATCTGGATATAATATTTTGGGTAAATATCGAGCTGTGTTATGAAATTTAAACATTAAAGTAACAGACATGATAGATATTATTGTAACAGAAATGATTCTAGAATTTATTTTTTTAATACATACATAGAATCAATATCAGACTTATATTCTAGTGCTGAGGCATGACCTGAAAGTAAAAATATGAAGTGACAGTCATCCATACTTTGAATATTGTAATACTAAAAAGAATCTAGGTAATATTTAGAAATTGAAACATAAAATTTTCAGTTAGAAATCGCACCAAAGGCTGTATCAAGGGTCTACATTTTCAAAATTTCCTTGTGGTTATACCCCAAACCCTACTTGCAGGAGGGGGGTATCCTCCCACACCCTCCCCCCATATTGCCACTTTACAGTTTGATACATTTTACCCTTTTACCACCTGCCACAATGCCCATTTCAAAATCTGACTGCAGTTCAAAGCGGGAAGGAACACCCCTCCGCACACCCACCCTGCTACGGACCACGTAAAAATGGCTCAAACATTTTTTCAGCCCAGTCTGGGCCTGTCTGTCTACATGAATCAAAACAGATAATTGAAAGTACATAGACTTGGGGACTACTGACATGGTTTTGAAGGGGTTAACAGGTCTGAAATAGAATAAATGATGGTTTTAACTAAAAAAAAAAGCTGCATTTATTAATATTGGTTATCTTTTCCGAAATTGGTAGCTAGTCCGAGTAACTTCTCTTAGTTTCGAATGCGCAGTTTTCCCGTCAGTGTAAACATTCATGACACTATATATTGACACTCAGAAACATTTACATATCTTTAAAGGCAAAAGTAATTATACTTTAAATTCACATCTCTTATAATATATGATTGAACAATACCTAGCGTGTGACACGGTTATTGCCAGGCCCCTTATCTGTAAAATATCTGAACAGTGCTTTCGTCCATCCGTTACAAATTGTATGTGGCAATCCGCGCTATAAAATTTTAATATATAAATTTTCATAATTATTCAAATTTTATCATGTGCGAATATATACCAGCCGATAATTGCCTGTTTTGGTAATGCCGGAGGCAAATGTTTACTGGAAAAATATTCATAGTCATGGGCAGTATCTTAGTGTCACCTGTCAAATTGTAGTTTGTACAGAGCTCCAGATAAGCTGCGTATTTGCGTATTTACGCAATTAAAATTGCAGAAAACCCAATTGAATTCATACAGTGTGCGTACTGAAACGCAATTAAAATTCCTAATACCCAATTCGTAAAAAATAGCTTGCGTATCGCATTTTCCTTATAACTAGAACGGGTACGAGACTTTAACGCTAGATTTGACTGACTGGTTATACGTTACTGCAGAACAGGTTGCAATTTATCGGAAAAATAACAGGACCATTCAGTCGGCTGATCGGTGTTATTTGGACGCTTTGTAAACAATTTTACGCCGATAAAATGTAAAGAGGTTGCAGGAAAAAACATTGTTGCAGCACAATCCCAAATTAGTGGGATATTTTGCTGTTCAACAATGACAGTTATCTGTTTGTGACGATGTAGTGTCACCAATACTGGATGACATCTTTTGGGAGAATGCATATTGCTGTGACCACATCGTTCGGGATATTGTGGATGAACTGATCTCAGACTGCATTAAAAGTGAAAAAGAAAACAACAGTATGAATCATTCATTACAATTTTAAATACATTTTTGTATTAAACATTGAAGGGCGCCATTAAAATACTTAGTCAGTCCTGTTTAATGATATATACCATGTATACTGTAAGCAAAAAAATACTCAATTGTTAGTGCGAGATTGGTAAAATACCCAATTGGTTTTAGCAAATACCCAATTACTTCTGAACAGGCTGGGTAATGATATTATTTTTACCCAATTCAAATTTCCAATACCCAATTCAGACAAAAAGTGATGGGTAAATACCCAATTGCACCAAAAGCTTATCTGGAGCTCTGTTGTACTTTCAACATTTTTAGCTCACCTGAGCACGAAGTGCTCAAAGGTGAGCTTTAGTGATCACCCTGTGTCCGGCGTCCGTCGTCGTCCGTCGTCCGTCCGTCCGTCCGTCCGTCCGTCCGTCGTCAACAATTTGACTGTTAACACTCTAGAGGTCACATTTTTGACCCAATCTTAATGAAACTTGGTCAGAATGTTACCCTCAATAAAATCTTGGACGAGTTCGATATTGGGTCATCTGGGGTCAAAAACTAGGTCATCAGGTCAAATCAAAGGAAAAGCTTGTTAACACTCTAGAGGTCACATTTTTGGCCCAATCTTAATGAAACTTGGTCAGAATGTTACCCTCAATAAAATCTTGGACGAGTTCGATATTATGTCATCTGGGGTCAAAAACTAGGTCATCAGGTCAAATCAAAGGAAAAGCTTGTTAACACTCTAGAGGTCACAATTTTGGCCCAATCTTAATGAAACTTGGTCAGGATGTTACCCTCAATAAAATCTTGGACGAGTTCGATATTGGGTCATCTGGGGTCAAAAACTAGGTCACCAGGTCAAATCAAAGAAAAGCTTGTTAACACTCTAGAGGTCACATTTTTGGCCCAATCTTAATGAAACTTGGTCAGAATGTTACCCTTAATAAAATCTTGGACGAGTTCGATATTTGGTTATCTGGGATCATAAACTAGGTCACCAGGTCAAATCAAAGGAAAAGCTTGTTAACACTGTTGAAGCCGCATTTATGACTGTATCTTCATGAAACTTGGTCAGATTGTTAATATTGATGATCTTAAGGTCCAGTTTGAATCTGGGTCATGTAGGATAAAAAACTAGGTCACCAAGCCAAATCAAATGAAAAGCTAGTTTACACTAGAGGCCACATTTATGACCATACCTTAATGAAACTTGGTCAAATCTTGATGATCTATAGCTCAAGTTCAAATCTGGGTTAGGTGGGGTCAAAAACTAGGTCACTAGGTCATATCAAAGGAAAAGCTTGTTAACACTCTAGAGGCCACATTTATGACTATATCTTCATGAAACTTAGTCAGAATATTAAACTTGATGATCTTTAGGGCAATTTTGAATCTGGGTCATGTCGGGTCAAAAACTAGGTCACCGGGTCAAATCAAAGGAAAAGCTAATTAACACTGTAGAGGCCACGTTTATGACCATATCTTAATGAAACTTGGTCAGAATGTTAATCTTGATAATCTTTAGGTCAAGTTTAAATCTGGGTCAGATGGAGTCAAAAACTAGGTCACTAGGTCATATCAAAGGAAAAGCTTGTTAACACTCTAGAGGCCACATTTTTGACTATATCTTCATGAAACTTAGTCAGAATGTTAAACTTGATGGTCTTTAGGTCAAGTTCGAATCTGGGTCATGTCGGGTCAAAAACTAGGTCACGGGGGTTAAATAAAAGGAATAGTTAGTTAACACTTTAGAGGCCACATTTATGACCATATCTTAATGAAACTTGGTCAGAATGTTAATCTTGATGATCTATAGGTCAAGTTTAAATCTGGGTCAGGTGTGTTAAAAAACTAGGTCACTAGGTCAAATCAAAGGAAAAGCTTGTTAAGACTCTAGAGGCCAGATTTATGACTGTATCTTCATGAAACTTAATCAGAATGTTAATCTTGATTATCTTTAGGTCAAGTTCGAATCTGGGTCATGTGGGGGCAAAAACTAGGTCACCGGGTCAAATCAAAGGAAAAGCTAGTTAACACTTTAGAGGCTACATTTATGACCATATCTTAATGAAACTTGGTCAGAATGTTGATCTTGATGATCTTTAGGTCAATAGGTCAGGTGAGCGATACAGGGCCTTCATGGCCCTCTTGTTATTTTTGCGAACCACTCTTCAATTTTAGAGAAATATATTGTGTTTAAATACTTGTATAATGTCAATCAAAGTTTTACTAGGCATCGATTGAATGTCCATTTCATCTATTGTAACAAAATCTCTGTTCAGTTGGGGAAAAAAACTAAAACCAAACTGAAACTGGTAGACTATACTACCAGTACATCAATCATTAGCCGACTCTCAGGCCCTTCAGGCCTTTGATCAAATTATTCCAATTTGTCAAAAAACATGGCCGCCAGAGGGTGTTGTCACTGCTACTATGGGGCTTGGTGAATGTTCCCTATAGGTATATACATTGTAGTGGAAACTTTAAATGTCATTGCGTCAGATACTGCCTGCCTGATTTTGAAATAAATTCATGCAGATATTTTACTATTCTAAAAGTAAACAATTTTCTGTAATACATGTAGGAGGTAAATACAGTGATGTTTTAAGGCTTTGTTAATTGATAAGAACATTGAAATCCTGTTTTCCTGTTGGACTCCAGTTTTTAGCTCGACTATTCGAAGAATAGTCTAGCTATTCTACTCACCCTGGCGTCGGCGTCGGCGTCGGCGTCACACCTTGGTTAAGTTTTTGCATGCAAGTACATACAGCCATCAATTAAAGGCATATAGCTTTGAAACTTATTTTTTCTTTTTCTAGGTCAATTACCAACCTCTCTGGGTCAAGTCCCATAACTCTGACATGTATTTTGAGCAAATTATGCCCCCTTTTGGACTTAGAAAATTTTGGTTAAAGGTTTACATGCAAGTTACTATCTCCAAAACTAATGCAGATATTGATTTGAAACTTCACATGTGCCTTCGGGGTTATAAAACTAGTTGATAGCAGCAAGTCCCGTAACTCTGACTTTCATTTTGGCCAAATTATGCCCCCTTTTGGACTTAGAAAATTCTGGTTAAAGTTTTGCGTGCAAGTACATACAGCTATTTCTAAAAGGCATATAGATTTGAAACTTATTTTTTCTTTTTCTAGATCAATTACCAACCTCACTGGGTCAAGTCCCATAACTCTGACATGTTTTTTGAGCAAATTATGCCCCCTTTTAGACTTAGAAAATTTTGGTTAAAGTTTTACATGCAAGTTATTATCTCCAAACTAATGCAGATATTGATTTGAAACTTCACATGTGCCTTCGGGGTTATAAAACTAGTTGATAGCAGCAAGTCCCATAACTCTGACCTTTATTTTGGCCAAATTATGTCCCCTTTTGGACTTTGCAAATTCTGGTTAAAGTTTTGCGTGCAAGTACATACAGCTATTACTAAAAGGCATATAGATTTGAAACTTATTTTTTCTTTTTCTAGATCAATTACCAACCTCACTGGGTCAAGACCCATAACTCTGACATGTATTTTGAGCAAATTATGCCCCCTTTTAGACTTAGAAAATTCTGGTTGAAGTTTTACATGCAAGTTTCTATCTCCAAAACTAATACAGATATTGAACTGAAACTTCACATGTGCCTTCGGGGTTATAAAACTAGTTGATAGCAGCAAGTCCCATAACTGATATGCATTTTGGTCAAATTATTCCCCCTTTTGAACTTAAAACTCTTTTGATATTTAACCTTTTTGGGTAATATTTTCCTGCTTCTGGGACAATATTTCGAATAGTCGAGCTTGGCTGTCTTACGGACAGCTCTTGTTTAGCTTTGGATTCCTTCTTTTGCAGACCCTTGTGAGAGTGCTCTCAGTTTTAATAAGACATTCCATTATTAATAAACTGGCTTATGATATTTACATTGAAATTTACAGTGGGTTTGTCATATCAAAATATTAACAATGTAAACAAATTACTGCTATTTTGTCAAGTTAAGTTTTGATGTTTTGTAGCTCGATTTACATGGAGATGAAGCAAAAGAAACAATTAAACAGCTCAACAACTTCTTTGCAAAAGATAATTTGCTTCAGCTGGAAAAAGTCTTAGAGAAGTCAAGAGATAAAGCTGAGTTAGAGATTGGTCTAGGAATCCACATTATTTCAAAACTTGCAGGGATAGCATGTACATGTGAAAACAAGAGTAAGCTTTCATGCCCATGTGGATGTGGCCAGTATCTTCAAGGAAATGACAAGATGTGGATTGGTAGGTTACGATTATTATTATTAGAGGTCAAGGTCACAATTGGAGGTCAAAGGTGAACAGGGCTTTTTTCCTGTCCGGTCCATAACTCTGCCATCAATAAAGGGATTTTAATATTACTTGGCACAAATGTACCGCATAATAAGACTGTGTCCTGCACAACTTTCAGACCAAGGTCACACTTGGCAGTCATATGTTAACATGGCATGAACAAGGTCTGTTTCGTTTCCGGTCCTTAACTATGTCATTCATGAAAGGATTTTAATATCCCTTGGCACAAATATTCCCCATAATGAGACGATGTGTCATGCACAAATCCCGGACCCCTGGCTCAAAGGTCAAGGTCACAATTGGAGGTCAAAGGTCAGCAGGGCTTTTTTCCTGTCCAGTCCATAACTCTTACCATCCATGAAGGGATTTTAATATTACTTGGTACGAATGTTTCCCATGATGAGACGACATGCCATGCGCATAACTGGTAACAAATGTTCGGGGGCCTCCGTGGCCGAGTGGTTAAGGTCGCTGACTTCAAATCACTTGCCCCTCATCGATGTGGGTTCGAGCCTCACTCGGGGCATTGAATTCTTCATGTGAGGAAGCCGTCCAGCAGGCTTACGGAAAGTCGGTGGTTCTACCCAGGTGCCCGCTCGTGATGAAATAATGATCGGACGGGCACCTGGGGTCTTCCTCCACCATCTAAAGCTGGAAAGTCACCATATGACCTATAATTGTGTCGGTGCAACGTTAAGCCCAACAAAAAAACAAATGTTCACCACCATGAGGCATCCTTGTTTTTAGAATTATGTCCCTTTGTTGTTACTATAAATAGATTATATTGTAACTTTTTTATTACTGGTCATAGGGAAAAATCAAGATCATTTTTCTGTGGTACAACAAGGATGCTACATCCAATTTTTAGCTCATCAGAGGCCCAGAGCACAAAGTGCTCAAGGTGAGCTATTGTGACCGGTTATTGTCCGGCGTGCGTCTTCCGTCAACATTAAATTTTGCCTTGTGAACACACTAGAGGCCACATTTGTGGTCCAATCTTTATGAAACTTGGTCAGAATGTTAATATTGATGATTCCTAGGTCAAGTTTGAAACTGGGTCATGTTGGGTCAAAAACTGTCAGTAGGCCAGATCAAAGGGAAAGCATGTGGACACTCTAGAGGCCACATTTATGACTTAATCGTAATGAAACTTGGTCAGAATGTTTGTCGTGATGATCTCTAGGTCAAGTTTGAAACTGGGTCATATGGGATCAAAATCTAGGTCAGTAGTCCAGATCAAAGGAAAAGCTTTTGAACACTCCAGAGGCCACATTTGTGACCCAATCTTTATGAAACTTGATTAGAATGTTTGTCTTGATGATCTCTAGGTCAAGTTTGAAACTGGGTCATGTGGGGTCAAATACTAGGTCAGTAGGTCAGATTAAAGGAAAAGCTTGTGAACACTGTAGAGGCCACATTTGTGACCCAATCTTTATGAAACTTGGTCAGAATGTTTGTCTTGTTGATCTCTATGTCAAGTTTGGATCTGGGTGATGTGAGGCCAAAAACTAGGTCAGTAGGCCAGATCAACTCTGATGAGCAATATATAGGGCCATCATGGCCCTCTTGTTAGGTGTATTTTGACATATCTCTACCTGGTAAAGAGTTTCTTTTGTGAAATTATATTATATAGATTTTTTTTATGCCCCCGAAGGGAGGCATATAGTTTTTGAACCGTCTGTCAGTCTGTCGGTCTGTCAGTCTGTCCGCAATTTTCGTGTCCGGTCCATATCTTTGTCATCGATGGATGGATTTTCAAATAACTTGGCATGAATGTGTACCACAGTAAGACGACGTGTCGCGCGCAAGACCCAGGTCCGTAGCTCAAAGATCAAGGTCACACTTAGACATTAAAGGACAGTGCATTGATGGGTGTGTCCGGTCCATATCTTTGTCATCAATGGATGGATTTTCAAATAACTTGGCATGAATGTGTACCACAGTAAGACGTGTCGCGCGCAAGACCCAGGTCCGTAGCTCAAAGGTCAAGGTCACACTTAGACATTAAAGGATAGTGCATTGATGGGCGTGTCCGGTCCATATCTTTGTCATCGATGGATGGATTTTCAAATAACTTGGCATGAATGTGTACCACAGTAAGACGACGTGTTGCGTGTTGGTCCATATCTTTGTCATCGATGGATGGATTTTCAAATAACTTGGCATGAATGTGTACCACAGTAAGTCGTGTCGCGCGCAAGACCCAGGTCCGTAGCTCAAAGGTCAAGGTCACACTTAGACATTAAAGGATAGTGCATTGATGGGCGTGTCCGGTCCATATCTTTGTCATCGATGGATGGATTTTCAAATAACTTGGCATGAATGTGTACCACAGTAAGACGACGTGTTGCGTGTTGGTCCATATCTTTGTCATCGATGGATGGATTTTCAAATAACTTGGCATGAATGTGTACCACAGTAAGACGTGTCGCGCGCAAGACCCAGGTCCGTAGCTCAAAGGTCAAGGTCACACTTAGACATTAAAGGATAGTGCATTGATGGGCGTGTCCGGTCCATATCTTTGTCATCGATGGATGGATTTTCAAATAACTTGGCATGAATGTGTACCACAGTAAGACGACGTGTTGCGTGTTGGTCCATATCTTTGTCATCGATGGATGGATTTTCAAATAACTTGGCATGAATGTGTACCACAGTAAGTCGTGTCGCGCGCAAGACCCAGGTCCGTAGCTCAAAGGTCAAGGTCACACTTAGACATTAAAGGATAGTGCATTGATGGGCGTGTCCGGTCCATATCTTTGTCATCGATGGATGGATTTTCAAATAACTTGGCATGAATGTGTACCACAGTAAGACGACGTGTTGCGTGTTGGTCCATATCTTTGTCATCGATGGATGGATTTTCAAATAACTTGGCATGAATGTGTACCACAGTAAGACGTGTCGCGCGCAAGACCCAGGTCCGTAGCTCAAAGGTCAAGGTCACACTTAGACATTAAAGGATAGTGCATTGATGGGCGTGTCCGGTCCATATCTTTGTCATCGATGGATGGATTTTCAAATAACTTGGCATGAATGTGTACCACAGTAAGACGACGTGTTGCGCGCAAGACCCAGGTCCGTAGCTCAAAGGTCAAGGTCACACTTAGACATTAAAGGATAGTGCATTGATCAAAGGTCAAGGTCACACTTAGACATTAAAGGATAGTGCATTGATGGGCGTGTCCGGTCCATATCTTTGTCAACCATGGATGGATTTTCAAATAACTTGGCATGAATGTGTTCCACAGTAAGACGACGTCGTGCGCAAGACCCAGGTCCGTAGCTCAAAGGTCAAGGTCACACTTAGACGTTAAAGGTCATTTTTCATGATAGTGCATTGATGGGCGTGTCCGGTCCATATCTTTGTCATTCATGCATGGATTTTAAAATAACTACGCATGAATGTGTGGCACAGTAAGACGACATGTCGCGCGCAAGACCCAGCTCAGTAGGTCAAAGGTCCTAAACTCTAACATCGGCCATAACTACTCATTCAAAGTGCCATCGGGGGCATATGTCATCCTATGGAGACAGCTCTTGTTTAGGACTTATTTCCCTTTGTTGTTACTATATATAACTTATATGGTAACTTTTTTATAATCGGCCAAAAAATTCCATATGAAAACAACTGTAGGTTTTTATATATGCAAATTTTAATCCAAGTGTTTTGTTATAACATATTATATATATAGTACAATATTGTTATATATCATTGACAGATATCAGTTCATTATGTTATACTGCAGTAGAGAAAATTAGGTGCATTCCAGTAGGGGACTTTGTATTGCATGGCAATACTTCATTCACTTTTTCGAAGACAGAACGTATATTGTTTTGCTCATGTTGGACGTGCATAGCATAGTTTCAGATGGCTCGCTTCAATGCCAGGGTCACACTTGGGTGTCAAAGGTCATACCTTCGGGCGTACATTGCTCCGCATTGCAATGCTTTTGTTAACTTAGAAATTCTGGTTAAAGTTTGCATGTAAGCAAGGTTTCTCAGAAAATTCTTTTGTCAAAATTCTTTTTTTAATTTAGAAATTTTGCATTTAGAAATGTTTCTCTGAAACTACTTTGCCTATTCTATCAAACTGCACACATGTCTTCTGCATTATAAGTTGATGTCACAGGATATATTACATAACTCTGGCTTATATAATCAATATACCCCTCCCCTTGAAGAAGGAGGGGTATATTGATTTGCAGATGTTGGTCGGTCTGTCGGTATGTAGACCAATCCGTTTACGGATGATAACTCAAGAACGCTTGGGCCTAGGATCATGAAAGTTGATATGGAGGTTGGTCATAACCAGCAGCTGAACCCTATTGATTTTGAGATTTGTAGGTCAAAGGTCAAGGTCACAGTGACCCGGTACAGTTAAACGATTTCTGGATGATAACTCAAGAACACTTGGGCCTATGTCATGAAAGCTGATAGGGAGGTTGGTCATGACCAGCAGATGACCCCTATTGATTTTGAGGTCAGTAGGTCAAGGTCTCAGTTACCAGGAACAGTTGAAAGATTTCTAGATGGTAACACAAGAACACTTGGGCCTAGGATCATGAAAGTTGATAGGGAGGTTAATGATGACCAGCAGATGACCCCTATTGATTTTTAGGTCAAAGGTCAAGGTCACAGTGGCCTGGAATAGTTAAACTACTTGAGAATGGGCCTAGGATCACGAAACTTGATAGGGAAGTTTATCATGATCAGCAGATGACCCCTATTGATTTTGGGTTCAGTAGGTCAAATGTCAAGGTCACAGTGATCCAGAACAGTTAAAACAGTTTCCGGATGATAACTCAAGAATGCTTGGGCCTAGGATCTTTAAACTAAATAGGGAGGTTGCTTTGAGCAGCAGATGACCCCTATTGATTTTGAGGTTAATAGGCCAAAGGTCAAGGTCACATTGACCCAGAACTGTAGAGCTTTTCTTTGTACAGTCCCCATATAATTTTTGTTCCTTGTGTAATTACTGAATGCATGATTAATTGACCTCACAGGTCAAGTTACATGACTATAACTTACATTTTGACATAATTATGGCCTTTTTAACTTTAGAATTTTGTGAACCTTTTGAATATTAGGAACTTTCTTCGGAACTATTGTACTGAATACCCTTTGGTAGTCTTTGGCACCATTGAATCACCATTTTGAGCCGGGTTCCATATCTCCCACTTGCAGTTTTTAATTTCTATTTTTTTACTAAAAAAATTTACTAGTAAGTAAGTATTAGATGGTTGGAGCTTCAAATAGTTGAGCACACTGTCATTAGACAGCCCTTGGTTTAAAAAAGAGATTATCAGAATATTTGCTGTCTTTTTTTTGCCCATTCTTAAACTTTCAACATTAATTTTATGAAAGGATTAAGAAATTTCTTTACCTCATAAGTTAAAGATGCATAGCACAATGTATGTATAAGTTGTAGGTGACCATTAAGAGTTGTGTGTTGAAATAGACCTATAATGAAGCATAATTGTATTCAGGTTCAGACACCACTTGGTATGGAGAACTGGACATAATATCTGGAAGTCCAACCAGCGGCGACACTGTAGCAATAACTGTGGCAAATGAGTTGGAAAGTTCAGAGGTGGAGGACGATGATGACGACGAGGAAGAATATATAGGGGAGGAGATGGAAGACGTGTCAGATGGAATTTCTGGAGATTTCCCAAATGTGGAGTCGAAATTTTCAGGAACAAATCAGAGAATCAACCAAACTGTGGCACAAGCTGTTGTGTTTGCTTTTACAGAATACAATCGCCATAGAGAGAAAGAGGATTGTATTCCATCAATAATAATTGATAAGAACTGTTTCCGTTTTGTTATATACAACCCTGTTGATGACAAGTTGGTTGTATCTAACTTAATAAATTACAAGAAAAAAGAATTTAATCCCAAAAATATTTTTAGATCAATTTTAGTGCTTTGGATAATTCTAAATCACAGACTTTTTTTTGCAAAGTCACCAAGTTCTCTCCAGTTTTATTTAAAAAGTGGGTTTCATGAAAAGATGTCGCACATACATAATTATAAAAAGTTGAATGACTATTCAAAACATATAGTTTGCAGATCTAAAAACAAATTTGATAGTTATGATGATTCAATAAATGCAGTTGATTTAGAAACGTATGAATGGTTCATGCAAAAGCTGTAGAAAATTGTGTAAAAAAGTAGGTAATGTCATTCAAGCCAATTTAAAGCGGAGTTTTGACGTCATTTTAGTTGGTCATCCATAAGCAAATAACTCCACCCACTAAGTTTAAGGGGAAACATATTGATGTTGTTTGTCCTGTCTCGATTGATGTCACATAGTTTTCATTTTTTAGCTCACCTGAGCACGAAGTGCTCGAGGTGAGCTTTTGTGATCACCCTGTGTCCGTCGTCCGTCATCGTCAACAATTTGACTGTTAACACTCTAGAGGTCACAATATTGGCCCAATCTTAATGAAACTTGGTCAGAATGTTACACTCGATAAAATCTTGGACGAATTCGATATTGGGTCATCTGGGGTCAAAAACTAGGTCACCAGGTCAAATCAAAGGAAAAGCTTGTTAACAGTCTCTAGAGGCCACATTTATGACCATATCTTAATGCAACATGGTCAGAGTGTTAATCTTGATGCTTTAGGTCAAGTTCAGATCTTGGTCAGGTGGGGTCAGAAACTAGGTCACCAGGTCAAATCAAACGAAAAGCTTGTTAACACTCTAGAGGCCACATTTATGACAATATCTCTGTGAAACTTGATCAGAATATTAATCTTGATGATCGTAAGATAAAGTTCAAATCTGGGTCAGGTGGATTTGAAAATTAGGTCACCAGGTCAAATCAAAGGAAAAGCTTGTTAACACTCTTGAGGCCACATTTATGACCGTATCTTCATGAATCTTGGTCAAAATGTTAACCTTGATGATCTTTATGTCAGGTACGAATCTGGGTCATGTGGAATGTGACCTACTTTCTTGGTTTTAGCTCACCTGAGCACGAAATGCTTTTGTGATCGCCCTATGTCCGTTGTCTGTGGTCACCAACAATTTGACTGTTATCACTCAAGAGGTCACAATTTTGGCCCAATTTTAATGAAACTTGGTCAAAATGTTACCCTCAATAAAATCTTGGACGAGTTTGATATTGGGTCATCTTGGGTCAAAAACTAGGTCACCAGGTCAAATCAAGGAAAAACTTGTTAACACTCTTAGAGGCCACATTTATGACAATATCTCTATGAAACTTGATCTGAATGTTAATCTTGATGATCTTTAAATAAAATTCAAATCTGGGTCAGGTGGGGTCAAAAACTAGATCACAAGGTCAAATCAAAGGAAAAGCTTGTTAACACTAAAAATAAAAATAAACACATTTATGATAATATCTCTATTAAATTTGGTTAGAATGTTTGTCTTGATGATCTTTAGGTCAGTTTCGAATCTGGGTCATGTGGGGTCTAAAACTAGATCACCAGATCAGATCAAAGGAAAAGCTAGTTAAAACTCTAGAGGCCACATTTATGTCCATATCTTGATGAACCTTGGTCAGAACGTTAACCTTGATGATATTTAGGTCACATTCAAATCTGGGTCAGGTGGGTCAAAAACTAGTTTCAGTGACCATAAATGTGACCTACTGACCTACTTTCTTAATATTTTAGCATCAGTTTGACATTTGAAACATGTAGCTCATATTACTCAGGTGAGCGATCCAGTGTAATCATGACTCTTGATATTTTCAACTTTTCGTATGACTCAATTTTTGCCTGCCTATTTGAATAAATGGGACTACAATTTATTCTCAGCATTTGTGTTTGTTTTTAGGCAAATTCTTTTGAAAGGTTGGACATGTCTATAATTTTCAGCTACTGCTGCAGTACTCATTTTACGTAAGGAAATAGGAATGACACTTCGTCACCTTGGCGCAAAAAGTGAATAAGTCCTTCTTTAAGTCAATGCAGTTATCCACTTCTTGCGTTGAGGTGATGACTTGTTGTTCTTGAGTCCTGTAACAATGCTATAATTAAGCAACCAGAGAACAATATTGTATGTGAACTTTTACCTGTCCTGATCAATTTTCAGTCTACCTTACGCTGAGGCTGAAGGTGCACTATAATTTGTGGTCACTCACCGTCCATCTGTATCTTTGCGTCATCCGTCCTTCCATTCACACTTTTCTTCAAATGACATCTCCTAAGCCACCAAGCCAATTTCAGTCAAATATTTGGAATATCTAAGACACTTAACACCCAGGATTTTCTGCCAGTATTTCCGAAACAACCATTTAATTCATACCACGTTACTGGACATTTTGAATATATATGACTAAAATAGGACATTTTATAGAAGGCATACATTTAAAGACAGGCACAGTTTTAAAATAATTTTACACAAATGTTTCTCTGCTGACAGTTTCTGGAGATTTGTCAAAAAACATGGCTGCCAGGGGGCATGATAAGGTCTCATTATCAGAAACTGCTGACCCGATTTTAAAATAATTTTACACAAATGTTTCTTGAGTGACCCTTCACAGAAATTTTACAAATTATTCCAATTCTTAAAAAAAACCTTGGCCATCAGAGGGTGTGGTCACGTTTCCCAATATGTATGAAGTGGAAACTTTAGGCCAACATTTTTTTATTTTCTGGTTTACGGGAGATTTTTCAAAAAATTTGGGGGGGGGGGGGGGGGGGGGGGGACAAAAAAAAATAAAAATAAAAGTCACAATTTTGAGCGGTCGACCAAATGAATAAAAATAAAACGTCCAAAAGGATACAATTTTTTATTTTTTGTAAACCACAGAAAACAAGCTTGCAAGCTTAAATTGCCTACACACTCACAAATTAACTATTCTGAAGTGGTTTATATCTCATCATCTCAGTATACCAGTGTACGAAATTCAGATTTGAATCCAATAGCCCGTTCGGGCTACCAGATTAAAAAATTTCCAAGCCCGACACCAATTTCACTAGTCCGAACTTTAACACCTTAAAATACATATTTTTTGCACCATATAACATTTTGTTTTACAGCTCTATGCATGTTTGAAGTAATAAAAAAGACATACAGTACATGTTTGCCATGTTTTTGAAAAATTTTAACTCGAAATACTCCAGTCCAGATCAGCATCGTCAGAGTCCAAAAGCATCGGACATGACACTCCTTGCCAAAACGAAATCTAAACTGTTATGCCCAATTTTTTAGGATCCGCACTCGCCAATTACTGCAACTCGGACTGTTGACAATTTGTAATATGTAATACCGAGTGCTGAATACACATTACACACACGCTGATAGCATAATTTAAGCTCCACCTACTGCAGGTACTTGTGAGATTTTCGCGAGAAGTGTGAAAGCTAATCAAATTATCCGTTACGCTAGAGGTGATTGTATTCAGCCAATTAGAGCTGCGGTTACGTCTTTGACACTGTGTTTGATTGTCAACACGTAAGAGTGCAAAAACCAATAATTCCATAAGCGTTTCTCAGTCTGGAAAATCACGATGCAGTACTCGTTTAATTAGATCTAGCATGTTTTTTTTTAAACAAAAACAAATGAGGAAAATTCGGTAGCCCAGTCGGGCTTGTACCTGTGGAAAATCGGTAGCCCGAGCTGAAATTTGGTAGCCACGGGCTGTCGGACTACCGTGAATTTCGAACACTGGTATACTGTTGTTTTCTTTATGTGTAGCTTGTATGAATAATGCCATTTTCAAAGTGATCAAGGATACCACTATTTGTGTTTTTGTTGTAAAAATAGACATGTGGAAACATTTTTTATAATAAAATATACATAATTTATACCACACTGTGACAGTTGACATTGTCATATCATAAGAACACTGCATAATGTTTATTATAAAACATGAATAAAAACTGCTACTAAAATGGGGATATGCAATGACTACTTTAGGTCTGCATCCTGCATACATGCATATTAAGTTATTAACTGGCTGGAAATGCAGTCTTAAAAGACAGGTACTGTTCTACTAGAAATGAAAAGTTACGAACTGATAAATATTAAGCACACTGACTTTAAACGCTGGGTCCTACCTGGCTGATATTGCGGTGGTAAAGCCATTAAGCATATTTAGAGAGTAGGCTGGGTTTATCTGACAGATGATGGGTGATAACACTGAAACTTTATCTCTAGTAAACAGAGCCACGTGTGCTTTTGTATATTTTTCAGATCCGAATAAATTGTAGTAAATACTCATCTACAAATTAAAAAGCCTATGTATCTACAAGGGTATCTACAAATATTTTCCATTGTTGAAATACTAATAATTTACATGACTGGATGAAGTTAAGAAGTTTAAACTTAACTTTGCTTTTGTATCAGTATCAGAGCAATGGTACACAGGAATTAGCATTTCATGTAATAAATATTAAAATGTGGAAATATTTTTGCTTACTTACACAATTCTTTGAAACATATTCCATAGACTTTTTGAATCTCTCAGAGTTATAACAATATATGTCAGTATGTGTATTGCATAATGAATGTTAGAATATTTGTTTTTACATCTCCCAGACATTGAATTTTGAAACTACTGGCTCTGATATCCATATTTAATATGCATGTAAATACTAACAAACTGCACTAAAAACATACACCTGGTGACTAAATATCCTAGGAATGTTTTAGTTCAGCTTATCACAGTGACCAGAATACCCCCATTTTATAAAGTAGGGTACTCAGAGTAATCAGACCTGCTAATTTTACTAGTACTTATTTCAGTATACCAAAAATACTCATCTGGTTGTAAGAGCTATATATTTTAACTGTAACAGTTTCAAATTATACAGTTACTGTTCATTTGTTTGAAGTAGGTCAACACTGAAGGAAGTCAAATAACCTTCTAACCTAATGGGTCAACCAATGTTTTGGGAACTAGATATAAATCACTTTTATCTACAGCTTTCAGGTGGCGTAGCTAATTACTGTAATGTGTGCAATACAGGGATGCTGGGGATTATAACTCTTGATAATTGAATGGAACAAATGTAGAATATGTGAACAATGTGATATAATATGTGCTCAACATTTTGAAGGTTAAATCAGAAAGTGAATTATCATTTATGGAATAAATCTAGCTTGTTTATAGAAAAAGCAGAAGATTTTATTTCTTTTCTTTATCTAAATGCTGAATGGAGTTATTTTTTCATCTCCCGCCATCTGTCAGATAAAGATGTTACTCATGTAAACTTCCCTATTCTGTTATTGGCTGAAAGGGAGGCCATAACCTTTATGTGGGCTGGCTTTAGCAAGTAGAGGTAAATTTGAATTTCTAGCAGACAACAAAAAACTTTTTTTCAGAAAGGCAGTAATTACTTGATAAAAATTTACAAAATTTTACACACTGAATTCTGTCATACTAGAGAACATATGTTCCAAATTTCAAAAAATAAAGTTCAATAAAAGTAGAGATATTAAGAAAAAATGTATGAGTTTTCTGTTGTTCACAGCACTGTGTTCAGCTGAAAAGTAGACATTTTCTGAGCTTGTCTGCCTTTTATACTTTTACCCTGGTGTTTAAAATTAAATTGCTTTGGTTAAGTTTCAGTGGCTTGAATATTGTTTTATATTTTACCAACTGTCAGTGCCACCTATATTGTACGACAAGCCAAAACAGTCTGAATTCTGGTGCGGCTAAAATGTGTACAAAATAACAACCTTATCGGCTGATGTTCAAACAACATTATCTGAGATTTATAAGACTCTTCACTGAGATGGGACTTGGAATTAGTAAGTTATGAGTCTGAAAAAACATTTATTACTGGATATGTCATTATGTGTTCCTCAGTGTCAAAGGCACATGTGACATATAGTGTCTGAATGTTTGTCCCAAACATACTTTCAAAGGGTCTTTTTACAGATTTTATCAGTATACTTAAGTGAACATGAGAACATTACTGTGAGTTTCATGTTTGATAATTATCTTTTGAGTTACAGTAGCTGGCTAGAACTTTAAACTAATTTTACGCAGTCCTAGGAAATATTGAGATAATCTTTTCATATGGCCAATATTTCCACTCCGATTAGATTGCCCGTCACAAATACAACCATTAATGATTAATCTGACTGTCCAATTATTTTGACTATAGTTTGAATCTTTTATCACATTTATCATTGTCAAGCATTTGCAGGTACATGTGTCATTTTACATTGAAATTGCACTTTATATAGAACAGAACTACTTCAAAGTTTAAAAAAAAATGTGTTTAGCAAGTTGATACTCACTTTTGCTCTTCCATTTTGCCATTTCTTTGGTTTCTTTCCTTTTTAGCTCACCTGTCACAAGGTGACAAGGTGAGCTTTTGTGATCGCGCGGTGTCCGTCGTCCGTCGTCCGTCCGTACGTACGTGCGTCCGTGCGTATGTAAACTTTTGCTTGTGACCACTCTAGAGGTCACATTTTTCATGGGATCTTTATGAAAGTTGGTCAGAATGTTCATCTTGATGATATCTAGGTCAAGTTCGAAACTGGGTCACGTGCCATCAAAAACTAGGTCAGTAGGTCTAAAAATAGAAAAACCTTGTGACCTCTCTAGAGGCCATATATTTCAAAAGATCTTCATGAAAATTGGTCAGAATGTTCACCTTGATGATATCTAGGTCAGGTTCGAAACTGGGTCACGTGGGATCAAAAACTAGGTCAGTAGGTCTAAAAATAGAAAAACCTTGTGACCTCTCTAGAGGCCATATTTTTCATGAGATCTTCATGAATATTGGTCAGAATGTTTATCTTGATGATATCTAGATCAAGTTCGAAACTGGGTCACGTAGGGTCAAAAACTAGGTCATTAGGTCTAAAAATAGAAAAACCTTGTGACCTCTCTAGAGACCATATTTCTCAATGGATCTTCATGAAAATTGGTCAGAATGTTCATCTTGATGATATCTAGGTAGAGTTCGAAACTGGGTCACGTGGGGTTTAAAACTAGGTCAGTAGATCTAAAAATAGAAAAACCTTGTGACCTCTCTAGTTGCCATATTTTTCATGAGATCTTCATAAATATTGTTCAGAATGTTCACCTTGATGATATCTAGGTCAAGTTCGAAACTTGGTCATGTGGGGTCAAAAACTAGGTCAGTAGATCTAAAAATAGAAAAACCTTGTGACCATTCTAGAGGCCATATTTCTCAATGGATTTTCATGAAAATTGGTCAGAATGTTCACCTTGATGATATCTAGGTCAAGTTCGAAACTGGGTCACGTGCGGTCAAAAACTAGGTCAGTAGGTCTAAAAATAGGAAAACCTTGTGACCTCTCTAGAGGCGATATTTTTCAATGGATCTTCATGAAAATTGGTCAGAATGTTTACCTTGAAGATATCTAGGTCAAGTTCGAAACTGGGTCACGTGGGTTTAAAAACTAGGTCAGTAGATCTAAAAATAGAAAAACCTTGTGACCTCTCTAGAGGCCATATTTTTCATGAGATCTTCATGAATAGTGGTCAGAATGTTCATCTTGATGATATCTAAGTCAAATTCGAAACTGGGTCACGTGGGGTCAAAAACTAGGTCAGTAGGTCTAAAAATAGAAAAAACATTGTGACCTCTCTAGAGGCCATATTTCTCAGTGGATCTTCATGAAAATTGGTGAGAATGTTCAGCTTGATGATATCTAGGTCAGGTTCGTAACTGGGTCATGTGCGGTCAAAAACTTGGTCAGTAGGTCGAAAAATAGAAAAACCTTGTGACCTCTGTAGAGGCCATATTTTTCACGAGATCTTCATGAAAATTGGTGAGAATGTTCACCTTGATGATATCTAGGTCAAGTTTAAAAGTGGGTCACGTGCCTTCAAAAACTAGGTCATTAGGTCAAATAATAGAAAAACCTTGTGACCTCTCTAGAGGCCATATTTTTCAATGGATCTTCATGAAAATTGATCAGAATTTTTTATCTTGATGATATCTAGGTCACATGTGCTCAAAAACTAGGTCACTATGTCAAATAATAGAAATAACGACGTCATACTCAGTTGAACACTGGGTCATTTGGGGATAGGTGAGCGATTCAGGACCATCATGGTCCTCTTGTTTATCAATTGTGGTATTTTTCTGACAGTCCCACATGAATTTGATCGTTGTCCAATTATAATATACAGACAACAAATCTCGTACATGTGATACGCCAGATTTTTCAACATCCGACAGCGTTGACAGTGAAGTTTTTTTTCGTAGGTGATTATTCCTTATGTTGAGCTTTAGGTGCTGTTTTTTCTACTCAGATCCATTTGTTTACAATACTTGTTATCTCTGCCAACTTATTCCAAAGATTATTGTCTGTAAACTTGTATATTTTTCCTATTTAATTTCACACAATTTACATTCATGGAAGCCGCCATTTTACATGCGTCTACTGATCTAGATTAAAAACCTCTACCATACAGTTAAACTTTTATTTTTGGCAGCAGCAATTACGGACGGTCGGCTGGTAAATTGAAAATAAAAATACTGAAAATGACTTTTATTTTTAGCTCGACTATTCGAAGAATAAGTAGAGCTATCCTACTCACCACGGCGTCGGCGTCGGTGTCGGCGTCGGCGTCACACCTTGGGTTAAGTTTTTCGTACCAGTCCACATTTTGACAAAGTCTTTTGAGATAAAGCTTTGAAACTTTCAACACTTGTTTACCATCATCATGGCCAGTTATAGGCAAGAGCACATAACTCCATCAAGGATTTTGGCTGAATTATGGCCCCTTTTGACTTAGAAATCATGGTTAAGTTTTTCGTACCAGTTCATATTTTGACAAAGTCTTTTGAGATAAAGCTTTGAAACTTTCAACACTTGTTTACCATCACCATGTCCAGTTATAGGCAAGAGCACATAACTCCATCAAGGAGTTTGGCTGAATTATGGCCCTTTTTGACTTAGAAATCTGGGTTAATATTTCGTACCAGTCCACATCTTGACAAAGTCTTTTGAGATAAAGCTTTGAAACTTTCAGCACTTGTTTACCATCACCATGTCCAGTTATAGGCAAGAGCACATAACTCCATCAAGGATTTTGACTGAATTATGGCCCCTTTTGACTTAGAAATCATGGTTAAGTTTTTCGTACCAGTTCATATTTTGACAAAGTCTTTTGAGATAAAGCTTTGAAACTTTCAACACTTGGTTACCATCACCATGTCCAGTTATAGACAAGAGTACATAACTCCATCAATGATTTTGGCTGAATTATGGCCCTTTTTGACTTAGAAATCTGGGTTAATATTTCGTACCAGTTCATATTTTGACAAAGTCTTTTGAGATAAAGCTTTGAAACTTTCATCACCTGTTTACCATCACCATGTCCAGTTATAGGCAAGAGTACATAACTCCATCAAGGATTTTGGCTGAATTATGGCCCTTTTTGACTGAGAAATCTTGGTTAAGTTTTTCGTACCAGTTCATATTTTTTGTAAAGTGTTTGACATATGGCTTTGAAACTTTTATCACTAGTTTAGTATAATAGTCTCTATCTGTAGGAAAGAGAACATAACTCTGTCATCTGTTTTGGCTGAATTATGGCCCATTTTGGACTTTGAAATTGGTTCTGTTTCCAAACAAGTCCATGTTTTGTCAAAACTATTTGACATATGGCTTTTAAACTTTGAACACTTGTTTATCATTATGATTTCCATCTGTAGGCAAGAGTACATCACTATTTTGACTGAATTATGGCCCTTTTTGGACTTTGAAATTGGCTCATATATTGCCATTTAGTGCAAGACTTATCGAAATCAAAGTAATACAGGAACATTGTTTGTCTAATCTATTTATTTCTTTTGTGTGAATATCCGTGGAAATATTTTGACACCATTCTTCAATCAATTCTTCGAATAGTCGAGCGCGCTGTCATCAGACAGCTCTAGTTATTTTGTTTTGTCAAAAAATAGGGTCGGCGCTCCTGTAAACCAGAAAATTAAAAAATGCTGGCCTTACAGTCACATCTTTTTCTTTGATAATCATTTTTTTTTAGTATGCTATGTCATCATTCCCCAAACTTCGTATCCAACCTCTCCCAACACACACACACACATGCACTTGCGCACACTTACTACCATATATTCATTTAGTAGAGACTATAAAAATATACATGTCAGAAAACAGTCGCACTATTTTAAAATAATTTCACAGATACTTTCCTCCTATAACATGATCTACCAAAACTGAACAACCAATAGTGTAACTAATGTGAGCAATTAAGGGCCATCATGGCCCTCGTGTTATATATTATTCATGACAGTATGGCCACCTCTCCATAAAAACAATTCTGCTACTTGATTTGAAAATAATTTTGTGATAACTGTTGATCTGATGTGGGTTTTACCCTACATAATCCACTTCATCTTGTAACTGTTACTTAAAGGTTGTCGATCAGGTTTAAGCAACAGTTTATGACATTCTTCACTATACTTGTATTCCGTTAAAGATTTATTTCAGGAACAAAAACATCCATTGCACAGTGAAAATCCCTGTTAAAAATGTATATTTTATTGATTTAATAATATTTTGTAACTGCCCCCCTTCAATATAATGGTATTTAAAATGCTGAGTATTTCTTTCATTTAAATGTAATTTCTAGTTAGCTCATCTGATTTTTTAAAAAAAAAACCGATGAGTTATTGTCATCAATTGATCGGCGTCGGCGTTGCCTGGTTAAGTTTTATGTTTAGGTCAACTTTTCTCCTAAACTATTAAAGCTGTTGCTTTAAAACTTGCAACACTTGTTCACCATCAATAGCTGACTCTGTACAGCAAGAAACATAACTCCATCCTGCTTTTTTCAAGAATTATGACCCCTTTTGGACTTAGAAAATATCAGATTCCTTGGTTAAGTTTTATGTTTAGGTCAGCTTTCTCCTTAACTGTCAAAGTTATTGCTTTGAAACTTGCAACACTTGTTCACCTTCAGAAGCTGACTCTGTACAACAAGAAACATAACTCCAACCTGCTTTTTGCAAGAATTATGGCCCCTTTTGGACTTAGAAAATGTCAGATTTCTTGGTTAAGTTTTATGTTCAGGTTAACTTTTCTCTAACGGTCAAAGCTATTGCTTTAAAACTTGAAGCAGTTATTTGCCATTAAAAGCTAACTCTGCACAACAAGTACCATAAATCTACATTGCTTTTTGCAAAAAATTATGGCCCTTTTTGAACTTAGAAAATCATGGTAGGACAATATACAGAGACAAAAAATCAGATGAGCGTCTGCACCTGCAAGGCAATGCTCTTGTTTTACAGTTGCATTTGTTATATATCAGCATATTTCAAGAATCTTAATAAAAATCGCAAGTTTTAAAACTGTGTCTTGTTTATGATTTTATATATTTCAGGTCTATCTTGTCTATTCAAGACAGGAAAAGGGAAGTAATAATGATTTTTAATGTGTTTCTAATGAATTATGTCTCCCCCCCCCCAGGGCAGACATTTTGTTTTTGTCTTTGCCATCTGTCCGCATTAAGCTTGTCCAGCTTTCACAGGTCAGACTGCTGGCTGGATTTCGACAAAACTTCATATAAGTGATCAGTACCAAGCCTAGTGCACGTTCCGCTTCGCTGCACCAAATGGCCGCAAGAGCTAAAAATAGAAATATCTTGTCAGTCTTTCACAGGTCAAACTGCTGGTAGGATTTCAACAAAACTTCACATGAGTGAACAGTACCAAGCCTAGTTAGGCATATTGCTGACACGTTCTGCTTCGCTGCACAAAATGACCACCAGAGCTAAAATTAGAAAAATCTTGTCCAGCTTTCACAGGTCAAACTGCTGGACAGATATCGAAAAAACTTTACAGGATTGACCAGTACCAAGCCTAGTTTTGCATATCGCCGACACGTTCCACTTTGCTGCACAAAATGTCTGCCAGAGCTAAAGGTATACATAGGGGGTAGACATATGTTTTTGTGGTGGCAATAACACCTAGTTTCAACTACATATGTTGTTCATGGAACTCTTTAATAACAGGTGTTATACAATAGGTCTCGTATTTATATCATTCCTTAGGTAATGTATGTTCTCGATCTTGGTTGGGCAACTCAAGTAAAAAAAATTTAAGAATACTGCCACTGAAAATTGTATATGTATTAAGCACCCTGTGAGCATCAAAGAAGTGTAAAGGGTTAGATGATAATGTCTGGAACAAATCCATTTGAGCCGCACCACGAGAAAACCAAAAGTGCGTTTGCGACCAGCATGGATCCAGACCAGCCTGTGCATCCACGTAGTCTGGTCAGGATCCATGCTGTTCGCTTTCAAAGCCTATTGCAATTAGAGAAACCATCAGTGGACAGCATGGGTCTGGTCTGGATCCATGCTGGTCGCAAAACCACTATGTTGGTTTTCTCATGGTGCGGCTCATTTCATAATCAAAATCTGATTGACTTTCTTTAATTATTAACCAGGTTTTCAAAAAAACTTGTTATAAGATTGGCAGATATGTGAACTAAGTCTTTTGGTTTCCACTCAATAACTTAGGCTAGGATTGACCGATTCCAATGAAACGTGGTATATAGGTAGCTTTAATAGAGACAGAGTTTACGATTGCATATGAGGTCACTAAGGTCAAGATCAAGCCCACTTTTGCTAAAAATTGAAAAAAAACGGTTTTCACTCAGTAACTAGTTTGCATTCATGTATTGGAATTAAACTTGACCTGTAGGACCTAAGTTTACTGAAAAGCCACGGTTGGGATTGTATATGGGTTCAGTTGGGTCAAGTTCAAGGTCAGCATAACTAAATAAATCTGCATACTTGGAAAATTCCACTGTCGCGCAGTGATCTAGTGTCGGGCCAAAGTAACCATTTGTTCTGTGGAATGGATGGGTTGCAGTTCAAATCCCACTGAACACTTAACGTTTTTGTGATAGTGCGAATGAATCGAGTGGAAATTTAGGACTCAAAAAAAGTTTATTATAAACGGATGATGTAAAAGAAGGTTAAAGTACCTTGATTTATTAAACATGCATTTTAAGCATTTCTCCCGACTAGACAAGTGAAAAAGAATAAGTGGTAATTACGTAATGTTCTTAGATAGATTTTCCTAGAGGTTTTGCTTAAGGTATTAGATCACTAATAGAGAACCTCCTTTTTGAAGAGTATTCAGTTCCTACCATAAGCCTACTTTTACTGCAATTCTTAGTGGGGCGTAGGTTCAAGCCCTACTGGGACCAAATTTTTTTTTCCTTATTTTCCTTTTTTTCTAGTAAGTTTTTACTTCTTTCAAGACTTATTGATTTATTGTACAAAAATGGAAAACGATGAATCTTATAAGCAATTTCTTGGTGTTCAAAGTGAATTTACAATTTAAACAGAAGGGGTAGTGTTACCAATCTTTAAAAATATTGAGTTACACGCGGTGAAAGTTCTCTATTTTGCTTCACCTCTAGATTATATATTGTGGAAGAAATTTAGGTAGGTTTTACATCTGCCCTAAAGTTACTTTTAAATGGAGTAAGCAAAATTCAAAACAGAAACACAGCATTCGATCTTATTTTTTCAATGTTGAAGTATGAATTCTGTCTCATTAAATCTGTTTACTTGAGGCACCATAGAAAAAATGACATTGACATTTTTATTTTGTGTTTTATAATTGTTTACCAATAGTTTGATGTTTCTTTTATTAAAATTAATGGTAAAATGAGTTCTCTGCAGACGTTTTGGATAGTGGCTATCACTTTGAAATTTGTCTCTACTTGAGCTTGTGGACATACCATAAGTTATACAAAATTTATAAAAAAAACGGCACGGTAAAAGTTGTTTAAAAATTGAAAAATAGTGCAAAACATGGTTACCTTCCAGAATATACCAAGCAAAGGCCATTTTGTAATAATTACTATTAGTGATCTAATACCTTAAGTTTAATGCTAGGGAGTCTAATTTTCATTAAAATATCGATATTCAAAACAAAAACAGGACACGAAAAAAAACAACCTTTTCTTCTACTTGTGCAAGAATTTTAACGAAGAACAATCTCCTCATCTTAACGACTGTGTGCCTTCTGCATTCACGAATTTATATAGTCAATTTAATATCAAATGATTAGTCACATTAAATGAAACAATGTGGTAACTGTTGAAAATGAATCAGCCTTTATTTGTAAACATAAAATGCGCTTGTGAATTAAAAATACGACATATTTGTTATAGAAAAATACGACATTTTTGTTATAGACGTAAATTAAAATTTTCCAATTTATTTTGCTATGTTGACTGCAAAAGCTGCCCGCTTAGCTCAGTATAGAGAGAGCGCGGATCTACGTATCGCGGGATCATTCGTCATCCACCTCTGATCCATGTGGAGAAGCTGGTAATTAATTGCGGAGAACAGATTTGTACTATTACAGAATCCAGGAACTATCTGCCTGCCGTTACATATCTGAAATTCTGTTAAAAACGGCGTTAAACCCAAAGCAAGCAAACAAATTATATGTAAAATAAAGCTAACATTCAACGATAATTAACCGTAGTCAGTGCATGAACTATTGATAAAAAAAACACTTTTTATAACTTACTCACCTATTTGTGTCTTTGCTTAGTAGAATACCTATTTTACAACGAAATCAAGTTTGCGTTGTTATGACATGTATAAACATCTTTAAACGGGGTGATGCATTTTTTTTTATACGCCCGAAGGGACGTATTATGTTATACCCACGGTGTCCGTCTGTCGGTCCGTCCGTTATTTCGTGTCCGCTCTAACTCTTGAACCCCTTGAAGGATTTCAAAGAAACTTTACACAAAATGTTCACCACACTGAGATGACATGCAGAGCGCATGCTCTGGATGTCTCGCTTCAAGGTCAAGGTCACACTTAGGGGTCAATGGTCATATGAGTGTGTTTCGTGACTGCTCTGTAACTCTTGAACTGCTTGAAGGATTTCAAAGAAACATGCCACAAATGTTCATCACACTGAGACGACGAGCAGAGAGCTTGTTTTGGATGACTAGCTTCAAGGTCGAGGTCACACTTAGGAGTGAAAGGTCATATATGACTGCTGTGTCCGCTCTGTAACTCTTGAAGTGCTTGAAGGATTTCAAAGAAACTTGCCACAAATGTTCATCACACTGAGACGACGTGCAGAGAGCTTGTTTCGGATGACTAGCTTCAAGGTCATGGTCACACTTAGGAGTGAAAGGTCATATATGACTTGGCTGTGTCCGCTCTGTAACTCTTGAAGTGCTTGAAGGATTTCAAAGAAACTTGGCACAAATGTTCACCACACTGAGGCAACATGCAATGCGCATGATTTGGATGACTCGCTTCAAGGTCAATGTTATATCTTTTTTTACATTTTTATGATTAAATGTAGTGAACTGAACAAGTCTATATTCTATGTCCAATATCATAGTCAAGTTCTTTAAATTTTGCTCCCATCCTGTGATGTAACCCT